>NC_050069.1:88156921-89471009 GCF_009764565.3 Dermochelys coriacea
CACTTGATACTAAATATTATCTTGGGACTTCTTGTATCTTTCCACTAAAAGGGAAGGGAGAGGGGGTCATGTTTGGGAAATGAAGGATTCCCACCTTATGTACATCTTTTTTTAAGAGTGGGGAGGAAGGCAAATGGGACTCTCCTCCTTTGCCCACCCAAGAAGAAGGACTGCTGAAAGAACCTGAAGGGTCAAAGGGGCTAACCTGAAGGGAAAGGCAGGGGTGAGTCCAGACTGAAATGGGGGTCCAGGCTGTAAAAAGAAATAAGATGGGAGTTGCCTTACCAAGTTGGTGGTCAGTGCTAATGAGACCAATTCAATCAAGGTGGATGTGGCCCATTCCCAACAGTTGACAAAAAGGTGCGACTCTACCCCCCTCCCCCCGCCACACACACTTGGTAAGGCAACTCCCATCTTTTCATGTGTTGTATATTTATACCTGCTTACTGTATTTTCCACTCCATTCATCTGATGAAATGAGTTATAGCCCACAAAAGCTTATGCCCAAATAAATTTGTGAGTGTCTAAGGTGCCACAAGGACTCCTCTTTGTTTTTACTGATACAGACTAACATGGCTACCCCTCTGAAACCTGATACCCTTGCACCACATCTAATTTCAGTGATTTCACACACCAGCTAACTGGCTCCCAATACCCATGTTCCCTCCTCCCCTCCCCTCCCCCACACAGCTCCCAGTCCTTGTCTCCTTACCCAACCAGTCCCCACTTCCCTCCCTTTCCCCCCAGCTCCCAGCATCAGCCTCCCCACCAAACTGGTCCCAGCCTGCCCTCACACTCTGGCTCCTAGGGCCCTTTCCCAGTCCATCTCTGTCTCATACTCCAACTCCCAGGCACAGTTTCTCTTCCCCCTAGAGTCCTAATCTCATCAGACTCCTGTCCCAATCTGTTCCTTTCCAGGGAAGATAAAAATCAATGATCTAAACAAAACAAAAACCCCAAACATAATTGGATTTTTTAAAATTTACCTTAACTAAAAGTTTAGTTTTTTGCCTTCTAAAAATATTGAAAATTTAATTTTCAATTGACAACTTACGCCAAGGCCAAAATTTATCATAATCGATTAAAACCATTTACATTAAATACAAAAAATGTCAAGCAATACACATTTGCTGCCAAGTTTCAAAGAAAGTCGAATCACTAGACTGGTGGATATCACTGGAACCAGAGTTTGTTGAAGTACTAAACCAGCTTTTGACAGCAGTAACCTTTTCCCCCTCTCATTTCAGTTTATTCAACTAGTTCAGTTTAATAACTAGTGCGTTCAAAGTTAACAAACCAAGTGGAAGCTGAAAAAGCAAAAAACCTTGTTTTCGTATTCCAATCTATGAATTCAACCTAGGTTGAGAGCCCTGCTTCCTTACAAGTGTTGTGCATCTATGAGTTCTAAATTATTAAAGGCCATTTTGACTAGAAAAAATAAATTCAGCTCACTAACTACATATAATGCTTTTTCCTTTAATAAATCAGTTATAAATGCAAAACAAGTTTTGATAAACTTTCATATGTTTTCAGCATATTTAAGGTAGTTATTTCATAAAAAATTAAAATGCTGTTTTTGTGCAAATTTTATTGATTTTGAACTTCCATTCAAACAGAGCTTGACACAAATCACAAAACAATTTAGTAAATAAGAAACACATTATTCGCCATTTTCTAAAATAAAAACAATATGCAAAATATAAGAATTGAATAAATGTTAAGCTATTCAGTTGCTTAAATAAATGTGTATCCTCATGGTCAGCAAATAGAAGCATCAAATTTTACATTTAAATCAGCATGTTATATAGTTACCAATCTGAATCAACCTTTCTTTTGGAAAATAACTAAAAAGTACAAATGAAAAACACGATTAAAATCAATTTTTTAAGTCACAATTAAAATCCGATTTAAAAATCACTGACTTAAGTCAATCTGCCTTGTTTCTTTCCCTTCTCATGTCTGTATTTTGTTTCCTTTGCATTCCAATCCTATGGCTTCCTCCTCCATACTGCATGGGTGCCAGCAGAGGGGGCAGCAAGGGCAGACTCTTTGGAGATTTTAGCTGTTAAAATTGAAGAAACCTCAGGCTAAACATATGCAAACCTGATTTAAAAAAAAAAAAAGACTAGTAACTTGGCCAAATTCACATGGACAAATGGCACTTCTCTCACACAAACACCAACACTCTGCCAAATTTCAAGTCCCTGCTCCCAAACAGGGGGATATGAGAGCTTTTCAAAGAAAAATTAAAAATTGGCAAAACACTATTTTCCCCTTGCCTTGTTCTCAGAAATGGCTGGAACGTTTTAGCTGAAACTTTCTAAAATAAATCAGCATGTAGCAGATACCCAACAGAGAAAATGTCATCTCAAATGGTTAAAATCTGGTAAATATACAAGGAACAGAAAACAGGGTCTTCTAATGGGGAGCATCAGGCAACCTTAATAATGGGCAGTGCTACCAGTGCTATCTACAGTAAGTCACTTAAATTTGGAATGCATTCCAAAGGATCTTGCTAACTCTCCTCAAAAATCATTTAGTAAGCCCTTTGCATAGCAATGTAATAACTATGGACAGGAATCAGTTACATTTAGAGAGAGAAATGTCTAAGGATTATAATGTCATTTGGCAGGCCCATTCAGAACTGACTGCTGATTCTGCTCGTTAAAAACTGTTAAGCTCTCTCCGAGTCTGGGCTTGAGCTGGCTCACAAGCGGAGCTGCCATGCTGCCACCATTTTCATGATCATGACCACTAATGCAAAAGGAACTCTGCATGTGTATCCTTCACCACTGTCTCTAGGCTTTACTCTGGGGATTTGCCAGGTAGTTCCCACACCCAATTCAGTAACACCAGAGGAGGAGAAGGGGAGATGTGGAGCCAAGCTGCTGATGTCAGACTGAGTGAGAGGTCATGCAGTCTGCTCCTCTCCTTTCCAGTGCCTGTTGGCTCAGCCCAAGTTTGAAGCCTGAATAGGTGGCATCAGGAAAAAAACCTGGATCCCCCCTCCACTATTCCCTACTCCCCATCCAATCTTCCCATTCCTTTCATCATCAAGGGAAGGCTGTCCACCTCAAGGCTACATGTTTCCAAACGAACAATCCAACCTGCCAACAGAAGGCATGGAGAGCAAAACAGAAGGCATCACCAGAACCTGCCAACCAACAGAAGGCACCAACATTCAGGCATGGAGAGCAAAATAAGTGTTATGTAAAACAAGTGGTGGCAGGTAGGTCATCCTAGGGCCTCCGATTTGCAGTGATGGTTGCAAAGGTCTCGGGATAACTTGCCTGCCACCACAAGATTCAGGACATTCTCCTTCCAACACCACTCCTGCTGTGAGGAACAGCTGCCATGTACGGGAGTCACACTGGGAAGAGAAAAGTAATGTGGGTCAGGAAGTGCTGGGCTAAGTGTGGAAATAGGAGGACTAATGGATATATTTGTGGGAACAGGAAAGTGTGTGGAGTTAAAGAGATATTTTTGCTGCAAGAAGAGAGCATAGAGCTGATGAGGGTCTGTTTAGTTTTTTGAGGGAGTATCTCTGTAAAATTTGGCAACATATCTCTAACATTTATGGGCTACGGAATCAATTAGAATTACTTATATAAAACAGCTAAACAAGTATTAGACATGAAGGCAGAGGAAGAGATAGGAAGTGGAGATTAAAAAAATAGTTTTTTTTTTTTTAATTTACTTGACCTGTATTTGAGATTTCGGTTTCATCATTTGAACAAACAAAGCTACATTCCGTCTTCTACTACTAGAGACTCCAACTTTTCTAAAATAAAAATTAGAGTGAGAGGTCTATCATTTTCATCTACATGTACTGCTGCTAGGTTCTGTGATGCTGTGATGCTAACAGTCATTTTAGGCGGTGTCTACACTTTTAATTAAATTTGTAACCATCGAGACACGTGGTTGGCTCTAAACATGGTACTCGCAGCACACAATATTAGTTGCTAGTGACCCAGCCTGTCATATGGTTATCTTCCTGTAATCAGGTCAGAACACTTATTTTGCTCCTTAGACAAAACCCCTGAACTATGGCTGTATATCTAGTTTCTCAATCCTCCTTCCTTCAAGTTCTTTGTGAAATCCCAGAGTACATTTCCCCATGTCCTGCCAGTGCTGCTTTGTGTGCTTGTCATGCAGGTATCCCATACGTGCCCAGTTTTCTCAGAATACACCAACAGTTAGACAGTAAGGTAGATGTGGAAAATGGCTGACACACATGGTTGTATTGTGAAAAAAGCTGCTGGTTGCATGCAGTTCAATTATGTGTTTGTTGTAACTGGGTTGGATGAGAGGGTCACAATTTGATTGTGTCAAGATTGCCTCATCATTCCAATTTCGAAAGCAAATGACAGTGAAAGGGTAGCAAGAGCAGAGACAGACTAATGACTTTCTATGCACCATTTTTAAACTAAATCAAAGGCCTCTATACATCTCGGCCAGAGGTTCCTCAGTGGCTCCGTATTCACAGAGCACAAGCACATTCTCTCAAGTCAAAAAACTCTGAGGCCCAGGGGATGTCACAATCAAGCAGCTTTACACATAAGTTGTTGAGGAACCTCAGTGAGGTACAATTTGATACACAGCCCAGGAAAGCTGCCAGCAAAAGTGAAAAAGAACAGAAAGCAAATCAAGTTGGAAGTAAATTCTGAAATTCCTCACCAGGATTACAGAAGAACATAAAAGAGATGGGGTGGCTGACTCACAGCTAGTAAGGGATCATTGGCTTTAAATCCCTTTTCACACAGAATTAGATCACATCTGGAACCTACAGTTTAGTCTTCCACAACATTAAATATTTACATTTGAAACCTTAAACATGACACAATTAGACTGTGCTCTATAAAAGATATTCCATGGTTTCAAATAATGGCAGCTGTATAAGGGAAACCTTAAAAACAAATGAATGTCCTGCAGAAAGGTGTCAATGTAGCCTATCAAGTTTGCCTAATATCAACCAGTATCATTCCATATATTTTCTTATATATAATTTTATGGTTTCCATCTACAGTTGAGAAGAGTGCAACCGGTTATTTCAGATGCAGTAAATTAGATTAGTTTGGTAACATCTCAAGATGTGATTACTGCAATGCATTCTAAATGGAGTCATACCTTAAGGCCAGTCAGGAACAGAAGGTGGTATGGAATGCAGCTTCCCGATTATTAAGTGCAGTTTCTTGCTAGCATATATCTGCGTTAGTGGCTGGCATTGCATAGTGCCCAACTGGGATGTGTGAGGATGAGGAAAGGGTAAAGAGGGTGCACGTATCAAGACAGACGTGGTGGGCAGGATGAAGCCATGTCCTACCCCCTTCAACTTTCCCACCAGAACTGCCCTGAAGCACACATGCTTTCAAAGGGTGTCAGAGGTTTTGCTCCAGTATGTGCTCCCCTAGAACCCTGGGGAATTCTGCCTGGGTCAGCTAGAATTACTCCAAAGACTCCTGTCACTGTGTGGCAGGGATGTGACAAAATACATTTCAAAAGAACTAGGATCTGGTTCTAGGCACTAGGACCCAGCACTCTTTCAGTCCCCCAATACTAAAAGTAATATTTTCTCTGGGTGTGGAAAGAAATAAATAGCAAAGACTTCAATTTTTACAGATATATGTTTTTCCTCTTATCCGGTATCATGTGTGATTGATATAAAGATGTTGTATTGTGACACCGATTAACTGAATTCTGAATTTAATTCAGGTCTTGGGATGGGTATTTCTACTTGTACACTTATAAAGTAGAATAATTATGTCCACTTCCTGTTAGAAATGGTCTGTGCCTCAGCAAACGAGACAAGGTAGGGCAAGGCACATCTGCACTGCTTACGAAAAGGAGGGATTTAGGTAGCTAGAATATTTGGTCAAAGTGTCATAAGGAAAGAATCCCATCAACTACTGGTGGGGGGGGGGGAACAAAACAAAAAAATACCACACTATTCTAGCTACAGTTACCATCAACAGCCAAGAAAGCTACTTATGATCTGTGTTCTGCTCTCCTACAGGAAAGTGGTCTTTTCCCTTGCAAGCGTTGAATTTCCAAATAAAGCCTAAATACACTGTTTGTACAGCACCGAGCAGGACAGGGTCCTGGTCCATGACTGGGGCTATTCGGCACTACCACAACTAAACTAAATGGAAGGATAAACAAAAATAGATCTGCAACTAGGGTCCTTGATTTCAACAGGGCAAACTTAAAAAAATTAGGTAAGTGGACTGGACCAAAGAACTCAAGGATTTGAATTTGGAGGAGGCTTGGAATTACTTTAAGTCAAAGTTGCAGAAACTAGCTGAAGCCTGCATCCCAAGCAAACGGAAAAATTCATAGGAAAGGTTTGCAGACCAAACTGGAAGAGCAAGCATCTCAAACAGGTGATTAAGAGAAAGCAGAAAGCCTACAAGGGATGGAGGATGGTATGGAGCAGCAAGGAAAGCTCTCTCTTGGAGGTCAAAAAACATAAGGATAATGTGAGAACTGCCAAAAGCTAAGCAGAGAGGGACCTTGTAAAGGGAATTAAAGTCAATAGTAAAAGGTTCGATAGCCATATAAATAAAAAGAAAACAAGGAAAGAGGATGAGGTGGAGGATGAGGATGGAGATTAAATATAATCTAGGCATGGCCCAACGCCTAAACAAATACTTTGCCTCAGCTTTTAATGAGGCTAATAAATTGGGGGTAGTTGCAGAGTGGCTAATGGGAATGAGGTTATGGATGTAGAAATTACTACATCTGAGGTAGAAACCAAACTCAAACAGTTTAATGGGAGATTATCCGGGCCCCTCGAAATAGTCCATCCAAGAATATTAAAGGAACTGGCACATGAAATTGCAAGCTCAACAGCAAAGATTTTTAATAAATCTGTAAACTCGGGGGTCTTACTCTATGATTGGAGAATTGCGAATATAGTTCCTATTTTTAAGAAAGGGAAAAGAAGTGATCCAGAAAACTACAGGTCTGTTAGTCTGACCTCAATTGTATGCAAAGTCTTTGAACAAATTTTGAAAGTAATATTTAAGGACTTAGAGGTTAGTAGTAAATGGGATAAAATACAATATAGTTTTACAAAAGATAGATTGTGACAGACCAACCTGATCTTCTTAAGGGAAACTGTTTTTTTTTTTTTTAGACAAAGGAAATGCAGTAGATCTTATGTACCTGGATTTCAATATGGCATTTGATATAGTTCCATACGGGAAATTATTAGTTAAATTGGAGAAGATGGGGATGAATATGAGAATTGAAAGGTGGATAAGGAACTGGTTAAAAGGGAGACTACAATGGGTCATACTGAAAAGTGAATTGTTAGGCTGAAGGGAGGTTACCTCTGGAGTTCCTCAGGCATTAGTCTTGGGACCAATCTTATTTAACATTTTTATTACCGACCTTGGCACAAAAAGTGCAAGTGTGCTAATAAAATTTGCTGATGACACAAAGTTGGCCCAATACAGGAGGACCACCAGAATATCATACAAGAAGATCTGGACAACCTTGTATACTGGAGTAATACAAATGGGATGAAATTTAGCAATGCAAAGTCAGACATTTAGAGACTAAACAAGAATTTTTGCTATAACTTGGGGATGTATCAGTTGGAAGAGACAGACCTAAGTGTACTGGCTAATCACAGGAGGACTATGAGCCATCAATGTGATGCAGCTGTGAAAAAGGCTAACACAGTTCAAGGATGCATCAGGCAAGGTATTTCCAATACAGACAGGGAAGTGTTAGTACCATTATACAAGGTACTGGTGAGACCTCATCTGGAATGTTGTGTGCAATTCTGATCTCCCATATTTAGGAAAGATAAACTAGAACAGGTGCAAAGAAGGGCTACTAGGATGATCCGAGGAATGGAAAACCTACCTTATAAAGAGAAGACTCAAAGAGCTTCACTTGTTTAGCCTAATAAAAAGAAGGCTAAGGGGTAGATATGATTGTCTCTACAAATACATCTGAGAGGTAAATATCAGGGAGAGAGAGGTGTTATTTAAGTTAAGCACCAATGTGGACTGAAACAAATGAATATAAACTGGCCATCAACAAGTTTAGGCTTGAAATTAGGCCAAGGTTTCTCACCATCAGAGGAGTTAAGTTCTGGAACAGCCTTCCAAAGGGAGCAGTGGGGGGCAAAAAAACCTAACTGGCTTAAAGACTGAACTTGATAAGTTTATGGAGGGGATGGTATGATGAGACTGCCTACGGTGGCATGTAGCCAATCTGCAAATGCTAGCAGCAAATATCTCCAATGGCTGGTGATGGGACACTAGATGGGGAGGGTTCTGAGTTACTAGAGAGAATTCTTTCCCAGATGTCCATCAGGAGGGTCTTGCCCACATGCTCAGGGTCTAACATTGATCACTATATTTGGGGCTGGGAAGGAATTTTCTCCCAGGTCAAATTGGCAGAAACTCTGGGGAGTTTCACCTTTCTCAGCAGCATGGGGATGGGTCACTTGCAGTTTAAATGAGTGTAAATGGTGGATTCTCTGTAACTTGAAGTCTTTAAATCATGATTTGAGGACTTCAGTAATTCAGCTAGAGGGTAGGGGTCTATTACAGGACTGGATGGATGAAGTTCTGTGGCTTGCAATGTGCAGGAGGTCAGACTAGATGATCATGATGGTTCCTTCTGACCTTGAAGTCAGAGAACTGGATTCAAAAGAGAATTAAATAAGTTTATGGTGGCTAAGTCCATCAATGTCTATTTTTCAAGATGGTCAGGAATGCAAACCCATGCTCTAGGGATCCCTAAACCTCCAACTGCCAGAAACTGGGTCTTGATAATTGCCCTGGTCTGTTTGTTTCCACTGTCAGATGGACCACTGGCCTGACCAAGTACAGCCATTCTTATGTTGCTTCACACAATAAAGCAGGGTGAATTGATTTAAATCACCAACTGTCTATCATGATTTAAAACAGCAAGCAGGAAACCTCGATTTAATCAGGTTTCAGAGTAGCAGCCGTGTTAGTCTGTATTCGCAAAAAGAAAAGCAGTACTTGTGGCACCTTAGAGACTAACAAATTTATTAGAGCATAAGCTTTCGTGAGCTACAGCTCACTTCATCGGATGCATTTGGTGGAAAAAACAGAGGAGAGATTTACACACACACACACACACACACACACACAGAACATGAAACAATGGGTTTATCATACACACTGTAAGGAGAGTGATCACTTAAGATAAGCCATCACCAGCAGCGGGGGGCTGGTGATGGCTTATCTTAAGTGATCACTCTCCTTACAGTGTGTATGATAAACCCATTGTTTCATGTTCTCTGTGTGTGTGTGTGTGTGTGTGTGTGTGTGTGTGTGTGTGTGTGTGTGTGTGTGTGTGTGTGTGTGTGTGTGTGTGTAAATCTCTCCTCTGTTTTTTCCACCAAATGCATCTGATGAAGTGAGCTGTAGCTCACGAAAGCTTATGCTCTAATAAATTTGTTAGTCTCTAAGGTGCCACAAGTACTGCTTTTGATTTAATCAATCAACTTTAATTATGTTTTGCATTTGTACTTAGTTATTTTCCTAAAGAAAGGTTGATTCTCATTGGTCAATAACCATTAAAAAAAACATACTGATTTGCAACCAAATTTAGTCTTTATACTAAATGTGGTGCTTTTTGCAAGTAGATGGATACACAACATCTGTACACATTTGCTTAAGCAATTATATAGTTTAATTCAAATTCCTACATTTTTATTATGCTGGAAAATGGCAAATTGTACATTTTTAAATTTACTAGATGATTATTTTTTTACTTGTGATTTGTATCAAGCTCTACCTGGATGGAAATTCAAATTCAATTAAATGCACAAAATCAGCATTTTAAAATGCTTTTTTATTAGTTACATAAAGCTTTCTTAAATGTGGATACATAAACAAGTTTGTCAAAATATGTTTTGCATTTAAAAACCTAATTGATTTATTAGACAGAGAACGTAGTTATTGCACTGAACTAATTATTTCTGGGTACCATGTTGTTCAAGATTGTAGAACTAGTAGATCTCACCCTCTCACACCTAGGTATTTACTCATAGATTGAAAAAGCAGAAAAGCTTATTTTCCTCTTCCAGTTTCCCTTAGTTTCTTAACTTTGAATGTATTAATCATTGAACTGAACTAGTCAAATCAACTGAAAATGAAGAAAATATTCTCTCTGAACATGCAGAAGAGGCTACTGCTGCCAAGAGCTAGTTTAGCACTTCAAGGAACTCTGGTTTCAAGTGCTTAGCCAGCAACTTTCACTGCTCGAATAGTTTCACATTCTTTAAAACTTAGCACCAAACATGTACTGCTTATTATAATTATATTATTTTTTATTTAATTTAAATTGATTTTCAATTATTGAAAGTTTAAGCTTTACATAGGTTGTCAACTTCAAATGGGTTTATTTTAAAAAAATAAACCTGTATTTATTATAAATTAAAAATCTATTTAAAAACAATTTTTATCCATCGTGCAATAAAGCTAAAGGGGGGAAATATCCCAATCCATTCAAAGGAGCCAGCAATCACAAAATTTACTCATGTCTGATTATACTAATATATTCACCTGAAGGGAAAAGAGTGTAAGAATCTGAACAAGAAAAATGCAAGTGCCTAGTAGATTAGAGGGACGGAAATTAAAAAAAAAAGTTTGTCCCCAACTTTTTTTTTTTTTGAAGTCAGAGTGTTAGTTGTTAACCAGTCACTGTAGCAGTATTTTGAAATTCTGCACATAAGCTACAATAATGTGAAGATCTTGCCCTTAACCAACTAGCTGTCAAAAAGTGATTGATTATTTGTCCTGTAGGGAACAGTTAAACCAAACAACTGCAGCAGCAATCAAATTCGAGGCAATTCTAAATGACAATTTTTAATTCATCCCATAATAGAGCTAAGGGGCTTCATCAGAATTTATGTTTCAATATAATTAGGCAAAATCAGTTTCCTCTACATAATACGAACAGCTGTGTGCTGCGTTGCCACGTGCTAAATCCAAGATTAAATTTGGGATTCTTGCTCCCTTAATTGCTAAAGCAGATTAAACACAACAGAAGCAGGAAGACAGGGAGAAGATTGAACAACTCTGACAGCATATCTTCTAAGAAGGTCAATGGAATAGAACCAATGGATGCCATTGGTTTGCTCTTCTGCAATGACATCTCTGCATATGGCCACAGATTCCTGGTGGCGGGATATACAAATGATTATATTATTCTTTAATGTTCCGTTTTTACCTGTCCATGCAATGTTACTCTCCAAGATCATCAATACATAAACTATTAAATGAATACTGAGCCAAATTCTCTGCTGGTGTAAACAGGTGCAGTTCACTGACTTCAATATTTTGGACCACTATTTTTAAAAGAGTGTGAGATGGGGTATATAAACGCCACATTGGAATTGAAGGGCTTAAGAAGCAGTCCCAGGCCCAGCTGACTTCAACCCCTCGCACCTACAGATCCTGCTCTAGGTAGGGAAGGAACTTAAAAAGCCAGACTGCTCAGAAGGGGACATATAGGATAGGAAGACAGACCTATCCTGAAAGCTCTTGAACAAGTGAACTGCAGAAACCTTCATTGCCAAGAAGTGACTACCAGCTGAGCCCAGCTGGGCTGAAGGTTTAGTTATTTTCTTTTTTGCTATCTTATGTTGGACTTTGAGGAGAGATGAATGCTAGGAAGTGACCCAACCTCGAGAAAGTCCAGGGCATCTGATATTGTTGCTTCTGATAGGCCACTGGGCCAGAGCCTACTAAAGCAGGAGGGCCCAAGCTCCCTTAACAGCTACCCTTGTTGCACAGAGGGCATAAACCTCTCTTCCACAACCCATTCTCAGCAGTAAGGAGAGGATAGAGATATCGAAAGCCACAAGGCAAGGGTAGGAGATGGATTTAAGACCTTCATTGCTGCAAGGATGTGGAGCTTTATATATTTCTTTGAACTCTGTTACCCCAGAAGGGGGTGAACAAATTGGTGACCTGGCCTGAGGCATGTTGTCTCAGTGTTGGAATGGTTTACTGGCGAGAGGTACCAGTGGCCAGGCAAAGTGGGAAGTCCAGCAACCTAACTACTAGACACCACCACCACCAGTAAGCCCAGGCCTTGTCACAGAAGGATATACACAGGAAAAATACTAGTGCAGGAAGAGGGGAAGGTAGCTAAGGAGAGCTGCAAACTTTAACCACTACTGTGAAATACTCAAACAGGGGAAACTAAATGAGTATACTAACTGTATATTTACAGCAAAATTTTATACTAAGGAGTTCATATATTTTGAAACTACCTCCTGTAGATAAGGAACTGAGTTTGTGAAACTTCAGGTTTCAGAGTAGCAGCCGTGTTAGTCTGTATTCGCAAAAAGAAAAGGAGTACTTGTGGCACCTTAGAGACTAACAAATTTATTAGAGCATAAGCTTTCGTGAGCTACAGCTCACTTCATCGGATTTTCCACCAAATGCATCCGATGAAGTGAGCTGTAGCTCACGAAAGCTTATGCTCTAATAAATTTGTTAGTCTCTAAGGTGCCACAAGTACTCCTTTTCTTTTTGTGAAACTTCAGATATTCTCGATAATGTCTGCAAAGTATTCTAAATTAAAACAGCTTCACGGCTTGTGTAATACAACACACTACTGGAACTTATTTGCCATTTCTAAAGCATTCTTTTCTTGATTCCTTAGTGATGTCCAACACCATTAAAAAGTAACTGCCCAGTTACTGTCGATTTAGCAGTTACTGTATTTCATGTCTGCCAAATAGAACAGGGGTATTATACTTCTGCTTAGGTAACTGCCAAAATGCTTGCTTAGTGGGAGTGTGTTTTATTTAGTTTCTGGGACAGAAGGAAGGGGATGGTGGGGAGAAAGGAGGGAGTGAAAAGTCTCTCTAATCCCTCTACTGAATTTTGCATCACATTGACTGGGTAAGGTGGGAGGAAGGAAATTTAAACATTAAACAATGCCACTATATCTTTAACCATCAATCATAGACAATCTTCAGTTCCCCATGCTGTATCTTCGTATTCTACAATGTACTTTGTTATAACAAATTCCAAGACGTACTCAAACGGGGAAACTGAACAAATGTATTAGAGAATTGAAAACAGTGAAACTGACTATACCCAAACTGCTTTTAAATGCACAAAGTAAGCATACTGAACAAATAGAGAATTATTTTTGAATTATGTGCTAATCATTGTCAGACAAACAGATGTAAGGTGTTAGTTGTTATACTAAGTAGCAAGTTATCACACACAAGTGAGACAGTTGTTTTGATGGTATTTCTTTATTGTGCCATAAAGACATGTATAGAATTTATATTTATATGCTTGCTTGCAGTCTCTAAAACCAGGATTCATAAAAAAAAATAATCTGTCAAGATATCCATTAAGTGAAACAAAGTGCATCCATATGACTAACAGCATTTCAGATATAACATACATTGTTCAGCTCCTACATTGTAGGATTTTTAGCCAGTCCACTAGAAGGAGCTTCATTGAACAAAATTGGAAAAATATGAAAAAGGAGCATGATAAAATAAAAAAAAATGGCTTCAATAGGCAAAACAATGTTGATTTAAAGTTATTCTAGCATATTTTAATAGCAGCAATCATTTCTTTTCTATAATAAAGTTTTCTAAAATTCAGGGGGAGAGTGGATTATCTTTCACTCAAGCAGCTGCTTTTGACTTCCTCTTTTATCTTCCACATAGCCCTCAAGTGAGGGCTAAATAAAAACAGAGCGTGGACTCACTCCTCAAACAATAAAACCCAAAGAAGGAAAAAAGTCTCCATGAGGAACTTCTCACAGAGTTCTTCCTGGAAGGTTACCGTCGAAGAAGCGTTTACACATCTGTAAAACAGGCCATAGGACCTATCCAGACATCAGTTGGATCTCCAGGGATGTGTGTGGATCCTGAGAAATCTTTCGTACGACTGGGCCATATATGCATAGGCTCTATCCCCCACTACAGTTATGGCTCCTGGTGCCACCAGAGGTGCTGGAACAATTTTTATACTGGGGATCCTGAGACCCATTGAGCCAAAACTGTAAACCTTTATATAATGGAAACCCTACTCAAGCCAGGGGGTACAGCAGCACCACCCTGCACTCCTAGTTCCAGCACCTATGGGTGCCACCTCCAAGCTGTTTGCTGACCATTCCTGCTTTCACCCCAGGTGCCTGCTAAATGAGATCCCTAAAACAGAGGGATTTGAAGGAAAAGATAACATCCCAGGAAATACTACTATGCTGGATAAGAAAGGCAATTTTCAAAGCCATGGAAGCCCCTCACACTTGGAAACCCAATTCTCATCAACTCTCCACCAGCTCTTCCCACAGAGGTCCCTGGATTCAGACAATCCGCCCTGAGGCCTGGTGGATTTGAAGATGACACAGAGAAAGCAGATTTATTTTTTGTTTTTTTTTTAATTCCGTCCTGTGAAGGAAGGTTTCCCTTATATTGTTCTACGGAGCAAAACCCCACCTCCTCACCCTGAGCTATGATCTTAAGATTTGGTTACTACTCACAAAGACCACCCAACAATCATTCCCTCCTAGACCTAGAAATCTATAATTATCTATTATTTGTATTACTGTAGCACCAAGCACCCTGAACCAGGACCTCATTGTGCTAGGCGATATACAAACAGAACAAACAAACAAGATGACCTTATAATGACCTTTGCAGCAGCATTCTGAATGGCTGAGCAGGGCAAGATTGCATGTGAAAAAGATGTTGCAATAACTGAGATGTGAGACGAGAACTTGGATGAGAAAGCATTAGATGTGTGGATGGATAGAAAAGGCCATTGAGACGCTGACAGACCAGGTGTCAACTCATACAGAGGCCCAGGGCTTCACTGAACACTGACAAATGCATCGCTGGAAACTAGCCTTGCTTACTCACAGATATGAGCGTTAAAAGACTACGTTTAGACTTTATCGAGTACTTGTAGGATGCTTATATACTTATAATATAACTTTATACTATGGGATACAAATATTGAGTGTTTGCATTGTAAACTTCTGTCGTGTAACATCCCAAACAGGAAAAGAAGCATTAATTAAGGTTTGAGATCTGAGTACAACTGACCTGGTGTAAGTGACTGGTCCCTTTGGTACTGGGAATAAATTGAATGTTATGATTTTTGGTGTAAAGTGACTGACACATGGCTAGAAAGGGTTAAACATCTTGCAAAATAAATAACCCTCAAAAGACAGGTGGGGAGATGATGTTTGTGGTTTTGTGTATTTACAGATGTATGAGTAGGGTCGACAATGTAGTCAATAGTCCCTGTATGTGCCGTATTCTGATCATTCCGATTTAAAAAAACATCCTAACATTTAAATTAATTATAAACATGCGATCTCTCTGTATTCATCTCTCTTTGAAATGTATAGCAAATAATCTGTGAATAGCAGAGGAACAAGCAAATTGGCTTATATTAATTCTATAGCTAAATTCCGGAGAAGGACCTCCTTCAAAGTCATGCTAATAACCTTTTGAACTCCCAACTTGTCAAAAGACATGAAATTGTATAAAAGATCCTTGGGTACTGATTCTATCATCTCGGATCTGCTTAGGCTTCATTAGGGGAAGTTTGACTCTCAAGACTGAGGTCCCAGTTATGCTGGTATGCCCTGAATAGGATATTTTGACATTGGACTATAACCTATGAACTATTTCTGAAAGAACTCTTTGCAACTACAAAGCTCACCATCTCTGCTATGAATCTGAACCTCAATGAATTGAGCTCATGTCTGTATGTATATTGATCTTTTAATAACTCGTTTTTTTAATAAATTTTAGTTTAGTTAATAAGAATTGGCTGTAGCGTGTATTTGGGTAAGATCTGAAACATTCATTAAGCGGGAGGTAATGTGTCCGATCCTTTGGGATTGGTAGAACCTTTTCTTTTATAAGATGAAATCAAATTTTCAGAAGTCATCAGCTTTGACTTGGGTACCTGGATGGAGGCCTGAGGCTGGATCACTTTAAGGGAACTGTGTTGTTTGGACTTCTGAGTAATCAGTGAGGTAATAAAGAAGCTGTTTTATGCTGGCTTGGTAATTCTAAGTATTGGAATATCCACCATATTTTTGGGATTGTCTGCCCCATTCTTTGCAGTTCACCCTAATTGAGTGACCACAGCTGGCTCCCCAGTAGGACCCTGGTCACAGTGACCATCTATCTATCTATCTATCTATCACAAAGTCCAGCTTGCCTGGGTGGCAAGATAGGAGACTGTCTGTGCCTCCATGGGAAAGCACTATATCAGTCTTAGGAGTTCACACTTGTTACCGGGTTGGTAAAATGTAATTACAGAACATACAGTCAGTTTGGGGGTTTTGCCTGCTTTTTGACAGTCTGCCCAGAGGTTGGCACTGTGAGCCGCTCCAAAGAGTGCAACAGCCATATCTTAGAGATGCTCTGCAAAAAGAATTGGCAAGATTTAGATATAGCCTGGAAAGAAGTCCAAATCTAGTATGGGCTGGATGGTGGTGTTGTCCACAGTGATCGAGAAATGAGGTAGCAGGAAGGATTTGCAGGGGGATGGATTAAGAGCTCTTTTAGCCATATTTAGCTTGAGCTGCCAGCTGGACATCCACAAACAGATGTCAGAGACAGGCCAAGATTTTTAACTTGATCAGAAAGAGACTGGTCTGGATTAGAGAGGGACATCTGTGAATCAACAGCATAGAGATGGTAGTTGAATGTGTCTGTGAATGAGACTACCCAGAGATAAAAGCATATCGAGAATAGAAGGGGACCAAATACAGAGCCCCAACAGAAAGTTGGGGGGGGGACGAGGAGGCTCCTTCTCAGGAGGCACCGATGATGCAGTTAGAGAAGTGGAAAGAGAACAAAGAGAGGTCACAGTCAAGCCAAGGGAAGGCAAGATTTTCAGGAGAAGGTTCAGCACTCTCAAAGGTGGCTGACGGGTCAAGAAAGATGAGGGTGGAATTCTGAGCTTTGGCTAGGAAGAGGTCCTTTCTGAGAGCTGTTTCAGTGGTGAGCAAGGGAAGAATCTGCATTAGGGAGGACTGAGGCAGGAACTGGAAAGCAGGAATGCCAGACTGTGGTTATAAGTGCATTCAGTGAACTTAGAGATGAAAGGAAATGAGGCAGATGTTTGAAAGGCAGGTGGGGTCAAGGCTGTTTAAAAAAAAAACACAATGGAAGAGACTTAAGCATGGTTGTGCTTGTGAAGGGGAAGAACCAGAGCACAATGAGAAGTTAAGGAGAAGAGTAAGGATGGTGTTGAGGGTGGGCATGAGGGAGATCAGGAGATGGGGTCACCAAGGCAATGGAAGAGCAGAGGAGAAACTCGTGTTTCTGTGATGGGGAAAAGGCAGTGAGAGCTGTAGGAGGGGAAGGTGGAAAGGAAAGCAAACCAAGAGGAGGAGGGTCATATCATATTTTTCCTGTTTTTTTCTTGGAAGAAAACAGTGAGATCCTGTGCTGGAAGAGAAGTGGAGGCAGGATGATATGAGGGTTTGAGAAGTGAATTGCAGGCAGCTGGGATCGAGGACATGGGAGTCAACTAAACTGAAAGAGAGATGTTTAGCTAGGAAGATGGTAAAACTGAACAAGGAGAGAACAAATTTATAGTGAAGGAAGTCGGCCTGATCATGGGATTTTCACCAGAGACAGATTGTAGCATATTAATGCTATCACTAACAAGTGGTAAAAATAAATTGGTTACTATTGTGCTGCCATTACTCCATGCTTTAAGAGTACTTACAAAAAAAATCTACTTTACATTAAAAAAAGGGAATTGGGATAGCAGGAGTAAGTGAAGGTTGAGAGAGTTATGCTTAATGAGAAAAAAAGCTTTGTCATGATTCATGACATATTTATACAGTACAGCAGTAAATTTCTTGGTCTCAGTCAAAATGTGATTATTGTTGCAACACACTTCATTATCATGAACTAATGATTAATTTATCTAAATCTGTTACATATAAGCAGAAATAACTACTTGTACCATATTGTATCCAGAGATTTGGGCATACAATGTTCTATTAATTTAAAATTTGGAGAGATTTATTATTGTAAAGAATATATTAAAGATGAAATATAAAGACAAAGCAAACATCTGATAATTCATTTCTGCCCTGCAATAAGGCACAAAACTAAATTTAAATGAAATGCAAATCTCTTCCAATAAATTAAGTACAATGTATAATTAAAATATTGAACATCCTATGCAACATTTCCCATCTCCCACAAGACAAAACAACCCACATGTCTGCAATATTGGCAAAAAGGGGTAAAATTAAATTTCATTACTGGAAAAGTATCTTTTCCAAAGGTTACATTGTAAAAATTGTCTTCAGAGACCACTCAAGGAACCAACAAAAGCTATTAACTGACTGAAGTGGTCTTCTAGTAAAGGTGGAGAAGAATTGTACTCAGTGCATATGGGATTCTAGGGGATAGGCTCTTAAGAGACGAGCCTCATATGGAAAGTCTGTCATACAGGTTTCACTATACTGAAGGATGAGCAAACCAATTTTAAAAGCTTGTGCCATATGGGTCAATTCCGAGGTTTGTTTGTTTGTTTGTTTTTTAAAGGCCAGAAGGGACTATTATGATCATCTAGTTTGATCTCCAGTATAAACACATGCCAGATGACTTACCTAATTAATTCCTATTTGAATTAGAGCACATCTTTTTAGAAAAACATCCAATCTTGATTTTAAAGTTTCCAGCGATGGGTCATCTGCAAACTATTAGCTATAAATTGTGTGCTTTCTTTAGGTCGTTTCATTAACAATTTTTTTATTTAAATAGCATAGGCCTAAAATCCAATCCCTGTGGGACCCCCCAACCCACTAGAAATATTGATCTAAGTAGTACCAATAATTGCAAGACTAGGAGTATGAGGCAGCTAGTTGTGGTAGTATGGGTAATTTTTTTTTAAGAGGATACTTATCCTGCATTAGTATTCTGTAATAACCTGCTTCATAACTTAAGTTTTAAGTTTGTTTGGCATGCAGTTTATCAAAATGCTTAACATTTCTTCTTATATACTTTATAGATTGATAAAGTGTTTCAGAATCAGGTTCTTAGTAGATGGTTTTGTGCCTTGATTATTCAAAAAGTTATTTATCTGCTTAGCTATAAGCAATGCATAGCCCCTTCAGTTTCAGTGGGAATATTCCAATACTCAAAGTTAAGCAGGTGCATACTGTTTGCAGGCTTGGTGCCTTAATTGAACCCTTAATTGTACAAGAGTCTATATCTTCTACTTTCTCTCATGATTTCGTTCCCTTCTGTATGCCCCCTTACATGATTACTTTTCACAGAAAAGCCTGGTTCTGTAACAGGAAGGGGTTGTGAGCTTGTTTCAATCAAAATAGCATTTTTGTAATAGAAATGTTACCGCTAAACACTAACAAAACAGTTGGAAGTGTGTCATAACATCAGGAAAACTAAATTCTAATGTATGTGAAAATCTATTGCTCCACCTGAAATTAGTGCTCTAATATGCCAGTCAATGAATTTACCAGAACATTTCCTTTAGTCAAGTAACTAAAAAGAGAAGTTTTCTACAATAAGACATTATTGAATTAAGTCTTCAAATTAAGACGCTTTTAAATGACCCCCCCATAGAAGAACTCCTTTGTGGAGTTGCACATTATCAAGTATTTAGGACCCCACACATTCTTTGAGAGGAAATTCCTGTGTATCGGATCTCAGACCTGTTGTGATTTTCACAAATCTGAAGAAAAAAATTCACCAGATTTCCCTCCCTGAGGAAAGTTAAACACTCAAAGTCAATAAAAGAATCCTACAGCAGTCAAAGAGACTGCTCTGGAATTGTTCTGGGCCTTCCATCAGATCTTCAGCATCAGCTTAAGACAAATTATCACCCGTCTACATTTTGGTGACAACGGCATCTAAAATACGTCACTTGCAGTATCAATATGAGCAGTATGTTGCTTTTCTAGTCCACACACAAAAGTGCATTCAATGGCACTTTCAATCCTCAAGAACCCAAACTGATGTACAGCAGTCTTCTTTTTTAAAAATCTCACTAACTCTTCAAAATATTTACATTTACATTTTATTTTAAAAAGAATGGTCCGTTTTCATCATTTTTTGTCAACACCTTATTTCCATCAACTTCAGGCATGGTAAGTCAACAGTTCATACATTAATGTTTGGTAATTATTGATCACTAGAGCTGGCAAAAAAGTGAAATGAATTTTGTGAAAAAAGTTTCAATATTTTTGATTTAATTAAATTTTGACTCACACTTTTGCCATATTGACCAGCAGTTTTCAGATTTACCATGGTTATGAGAAACCATCTCATTCTGAATTCAACATTGAAAACTAAAAGTAGGATAGCCAGCTTTATACAGAATTGTGTTATCAGATTCCCTGCCCACCTTCCAGAAATCTCTGACCCAGATTCTCAGCAAGGGTAAACCAGCAAGCTCCACTGAAGTCAATGTCCCTACTTTGATTTACCCAGCTGAGAATCTGGCCTTGTAGATTCTAGCAAGCCTCCAGTAGTTCATAACTGTGCCCACTCAACATCCAGTGACAGTCAAGTCCTCCTGCTAACCTTACACCTCTTTCCAATCACCATTGACCACCAATTCATGTTCTGTCTAGGCTTCTAGATAGTAAGCCTAAGAAAATTGTAAAGCTAATAGACATATAAAGTACCTCAATATTCTCATAACTATTCTAACAAATTCAAAGGGAAGTAAAATTTTGATTCACAAATAAAGATTAGGTCCTAATTTTTCTAGTATCAAAATGTTCACGCATATGTCATGCCTATTTAAATAAAAGTATCAGACTAAATTATGCTGGATTATGTAAAACAGTAAAATCACAGGTTTTTCCACAACCCATCATGATTGTATTATTCTTGTATCCTTGTATTATATCATCACTGCATATGTATTATTCTTATTTAGTAAGAAAAATTGCTACAAACTGTACTTTTTTTATGCACAAAAACAATTGCTGTTGGGTCAAGGTGTCTTGCTATATGAAGTTATCTGCACAATCTATTTTTGCCTTCTTTGCCTTACAAATTATTATAGATGGAAGGTGATATTCTTGTTTTTCATAAAAAATAATGAGCCTCTAATGTTTTTAATAGTGGTAATTTGACTTAAGCATGCTGTTCTGGATTTTTACATTAGGTTATACAACTTGTATTCTAGGACGAGGCGATTTCATTTATTTCCCCTTCAGAAGGTAGCCTTAGTAACTAACCTCTTAAAATTGTTTTTCCCATAATGAATAAATGAAGCTATATGGCGCTTGTCAGCACTGAAGAGCTAGATACAAACCCACAGTGAATGCAAAGAACGCAGATTGGATCGAGCCAACAAAACATTTACAGCTAACCTCTTCTTTATTAGCCTTAGCAATTTTTAAATTACATTCAGTAATATGATTCCAATGTGAGGTGGTAGTGGCCAGCCAGAGAAGAAATTATAACAATTACAACAGACAAATGCCTACCAAATTAATAACTAAAAATTGGATGAATTTAAAAAAAAATCATTTAAACAGCTATAAAAAGGAAGAAAAGTGCTTCACAATGAGGAATTTTAGACAAAATAAGACCATTCCATTATTATCCCAAATTTTCTGCAAGCACAGTAAGAATGCAGTATGCTGGCAACCTGCTATAACCCAACAACTCTTTCTCTGATGCACTCCAAAAATAAATAAATTTAAGCAACAAAAAAAACAAAAACAATCTTGCCTAATTTTGGTAATAAAGTTGTCTAACTTCCTTTACTGTAGAATGTGTCTATTTGCTGGCATTAGACTTCGACAGCATACATCTCTAATATTACATTATATGATGGCATAGACTCAATGGGTTAGCAGTCGCTCTGAACAATCCTTAAAGTGAAGATATTACATATTTGTTTTTAGAATCAAGAAATTGAGAAACAAAGGGGAGAGGAACTGACCACTGATAAGGTGTCATTTTCAAACAATAAATCAACTGTGTGCACGTATTACAATCTAATGATGATGTTTCTAGCATACAGGGTGAAAAATCCATTTTAACATGATTGTGTGTTCAGACCATCACAGACTGCCTTCACAAATGCAAGAAACGTAGATCTAATTAAGGCTCTGGTATCTGGATGCCAATAATCTAGTTAGTTGATGTATTAGTATTTTTTTTGCTTCATACCTCCCACAAAACAGTGTAGTTCTCCAATCAGCTGATATAAACTGCCTACCTTTATTATTTAAACAATTTGGTACACACTCCTGCCACCTATACTGTAAAGAAATGCTGACTGGATCGTTCATATACTCGTTGACACTCATGAACTAAAGTTACAGAGTGAAACAGTTCTCTCAAACAATTTTTATCATCCGGTCATCCCTTTTATTTCAAGGTTGTCCATACCCGAAATACCCCTCTTCCCCCCCCCCAGGCTAAGTCAGTCAAGACTACATTTTCTTCATAACCTTAACAACCTGATGCATCTTGTTCTGTTGTCTACTGCACTGTTTCATCTCAGCAATTCCTGTCCTACAATAGGATGACCAGTATTTACACAGAAAGCTCCAAATGTGATTTCCTTCTGCCAAAATAATCATTCCAAGTTCCCAAAACTTGTTTTGCTTTTCTTGTTAATTGCCGCCATAAACTGTTTATTTTGAAAATTGTTCCACTTTTTTTTTTTTCCAAATTATCTTCCACATTACCTTTTCCCAGGACAGACTGATTATTTGGTGTTTGTCTCATTACTTTACACTTCAACACTGAACAATTCTTATACAGAACATAAGCCACAATACACCATTCTTTTAAATTTTCCATTTTGTTTTTACTTCATTTTCAATTTAGCATTCAATATTCTAAATTTAGCC
The DNA here is from genome assembly GCF_009764565.3 of Dermochelys coriacea. Classification (NCBI taxonomy): domain Eukaryota; kingdom Metazoa; phylum Chordata; order Testudines; family Dermochelyidae; genus Dermochelys; species Dermochelys coriacea. The sequence continues at coordinate 88,179,785 of NC_050069.1, forward strand.
TCTTTCAAAATGTTACCTTCCTCATGGCCTTTTCTGTACCAAGGTAAACAAGCTAAACCCCCAATAGAGACCTTTGTAGGGTCACTTATTAACTCCATTAATCCTAAACTGCTCCAGAACTACCACCAAGTTATTTTTAGTATCACCAATTGTTGGAAATATTTTTGTTATTGTAACTTATGCTTTTAATGGACTGATAATTTTCAGTAGTCATAAACAACTTCCTTATTTTGCATTAGGCCCATTTATTCTGCTAGTATCCACTACAATAGCTGATTCCTGCAACATCTCACTACAGGTCTTAAGAGATGTCAAGCCCTTCTGGACTGTGATAAATTTGACCCTTCAAATAATTTGTGCCAATAGTCCCTATGTAAGTTGTTTTGTGGGCACCATGCTCCATACATCAATTCAATTTTACTCACATTCTAAAAAAAATGGGGGGGGGAAGGAATGGGGGGTGGACACACACTACATCTTACAAGTAGATTTTAGATGGGCATCATGAACTCAAATTTCGTCCAAAATTTAGATTACAAAAACCCAAACTTAATGAATTTAATTCTAACAAATAGGTTTCCATGTTTTTGTTTTGAAATTCCAGTGGAAACTGCTGCTTCTAAATAAAGAAACAAACAATCCCCAGAAGTGATAAGAAGCTTAAAATGAAACAGATTGCATTAATTTTAATTGTTCAAGCAAGGAGAAATGCAAAAAGTAAGCACCACATACAGCAAAAAGAAAACTGGATTTACAACCATTTCATTTTAAGTAATTTAAACACATTATTAGTAACAAAGAAATGTGTTTGCTTACAAAATTTAGGACCTAATTCCAATGAAAATTTTGGGCCTCATGCTCCCTTTTTGGGAGTGAAGGGTTATCTCGTGAAGAAGCAGGGAAACTAATTTTACACTTGTAATATTTCCTCTTAACATGGAATTGATTGAATAATGACAAAACTATGAAAAAAATCCTTTAATTTTTTTTTTTTAACTGTGACTTCAATTTTTTTGACCATCTCTACCAATTACAAAGACCAAGACTAAGCTTTGTTGTCATTGCCCACATGGGGCAATGAAAACTCTCAGAATATGGTGGACATTATTCCTTTGGGAGTGATGCATAAGGTTGCCTTCCCCACCATCAGATGCAGCAGAGCTTTAGGTCTCCAAATTGAACTTGGGTGGGTCTTCCAGAGGCACTTTGCATCTGCACTAGTTGTGAGGTTATTCCCACTTCTGCTTTCCTAGGATTGGGTTCTTGAAGCCATGCTGTCAGGGACACCCTTCTTGCCATTGTCCCTAAATCCTTACCCTCTTGGAGAGACCCAGAGAGTGGAGCGAGATTCAAACAAGTGTTAATAATGAATTAATCTTTTCCTCCTATCCCTGGTCATGGCTTAACTGTACTCTCTCCTTGTGGGTGGATTCTATGCTCCAGCAAAGGGGTTCCACAAATTCTGGGGAAGTGGGTGGGCTGAGAGAGGAAGGAAAGGTGGGAATTATGCTACAGAGAAACAGTCTACCCTACATTCTCTCCCCAGCCCCCCACTGCAGACAGAGAGCTGTGATGGGTTCCCCCCCCCATGGAGTCAGGAGGCAAAATCTGGAGCTTAGTTTGAACTGTACAAATTCAGGCTTTTAGTGCAATTTAACTTAGTGCTCAGCACGCTGAGCCACCACAACAGCTACCAACTTACTATTTTAAAAATGGGCACTGTACCCAACACATTTCAGTAGAAAACATTTAGACACCAGATGGTTCACGTTATATTTGCTGTTTAAGCACAGACATGCTTAAGCTGGAAAATCTGTAAACTCAATGTTTTACAGCCGAAATAAGAACGGGCCTTTTGCCAAAGATACAGGACCAGATCTTGGACCCCATTCTCCAATCACTCCTGTAGCATAAAACATGTTTTAACAGACCACTTGGGAATTCTTCCCCAATGTAGGGAGGCATATGTTGCATGTGTCATATGCTGATGTAATACAGGAAGTTATCCACCTGGAAATCATTTGTACAGAGATCACCTGATCACTCACAGGATACAAACGAATGAAGTGATGCTTAGTTCTTAGGCAGCTTAGTTCCTCGAACACTAAGCATCATTTCACATCCAGTGAGTGACGGCGCTGTTTGTCCGCATTGGAGTGTGATTTAGGAAAGAACACTGAAAAGTAAATCATTTGGTTAAGGTGAAATTGTGAAACTATTGAGGCAGCATTGGTGATTAGAGTGCTGGTTGGAGGATGTCATAGAAAGGGAACACACTGCATACATTGCTCTGAACTGTCCACCACCACAAGTAGTCCAGGATCTCTGGAGGCACTCAGATAAGCATGTCCAATGAATGACAACTTGGGCGACAGACCAACCTCAGCCATGCTTGAAGAGGGCAAAGGTGCAATCTTGTATGCTGGATGATGTAAATGCTTGCCGCTATATGGTACAGTAACTTTAGGCATACACAGATCATAGTTGAAACTTGAGGCTGTAGTGCCAGACTTGCACAGATACCGAATTGCTTGAAATCATTCTTGGCAAAAATGCTCTTTAAGTCATAGAATGCAGTAAGGTCCCAATAAACATGAATTTCTGAGCTGGTGTTAATGGCAACTTCTTTGTTCAATACGAGATCCAGATGATTGAAAAGTAGTAATATGAATTGGACTTGGGAGAGGACTTGTTCTCTGGACTTTCTTCTCACTAATCAAAATCAACAAGGCCCAGGAAAACAAGAATTCTTCTTTTTCTGAGGAATACTGACACTACAGTCATGCATTTTGTAAAAAAACAAGATGCAAAGGATAGGCCAAAGTGAAGCATGGTGTATTGATAGTGGTGGCCCGTCAAAAAAAATCTTAAGTCTCCCATGGCTCAGGAGAATTGCCATGTGGCAATACGCACCTGCCTTATAGTAGCTCCAGCTAGGTTGCATTTCCCTAGGTCTCATCCCTCCTTTGGATTTGAGGACCAGGAAATATCGGGACTAAAACCCCTTTCCCCAATGCTGTTGAGGAACCTTCCCTATAGCTCCCCTGAAAAACAGAGTCTGGGCCTGTTGCAGAAGCAATGATGTGTGAGGGGGGTCCCCGAAGAGGGATAGGATAGGGAGCTGGCAGAGGCAAGGGGATGGACAATAGTTGAATGGCATAAGTACTGTGAGATTGGCTTAGGATCCATTTGTCTGTGGTAACCACATCCCAAAGCATTATAAAAGTGAGACAGTGCGTCTCCAAAAGAGTAAATGGAGATGGCAGAAAATCACAACTGGAACTCTGTTTGGACACGCAAGTCAAAATGGATACTTGCAGAATGCTAGAGGGGAACAAGCTGGCTGATTGAAATTGTACTCAGAAGACCTCCTCCTCTGCGATCTATGACCCTTCTTTGGAAAAAAAAAATCTTACCGTCTCAGAGAAAAAGGATGACCGGTGGAAAAATTGCTGTGAGCAATATTGCTGATGTCGCCATTGGTCCCTAGAATGATACCACTTTGTGGCTGGGGTACAGACTCCCGAAGAACATAAAGTAGCCTGAGAGTCCTTAAAAAATGTAAAGTTGTGTCAGTCTTTTCTGAAAACAAAAACAACCATTAAAAGGTAAATCCCCATGTTCTGCAGAACATCAGCAGCAATGCCAGAATTCCATAGCCACAGGGCCTTCTTCATGGTCACAGCTGATGCCATAATTCAGGACAAAGCATCCGCCACATCCAGAGCCAACTGCAGCAAAGTCTTGGCCACCAGATGGCCCTTTGCAGTGAAAGCCTTCAAATTCCCCATGGAGGCCTCTGGCAACTTCTCTGTTAGTTAATTGGGATGCTGTGTCCAAGTCAAGTCATATTTGGATAACACTGCCTGCTGCTTTGCAATGCACATCTGCAATGATGAAGTCTCAAATTTTTCTTCCTCCCCATCAAGTCCAACCTCTTGGTGGGACACATATCTCCCCTGCTGTGATCTGTCATTTACTGCTGTCACCAAGAAAGAATTAGGACAGGGATCGGCAAGCTTTGGCATGTGGCCCATCAAGGAATTCTGCTGGCTAGCCGAGACGGTTTGTTTACCTGCAGCATCCGCAGGTTTGGCCGATTGCAGCTCCCACTGGCTGCAGTTCTCCATTCCAGGCCAATGGGGGCTGGGAGAAGTGGCGGCCAGCACATCCCTTGGCCCACGCCACTTCCCGCAGCCCCCATTGGCCTGGAATAGTGAACCGTGGCCAGTGGGTGCTGCAATCGGCTGAACCTGCGGATGCTGCAGGTAAACAAACCATCCTGGCCCACCAGCGGATTTCCCTGATGGGCTGCATGCCAAAGATTGCCGATCCCTGAATTAGGAGTTGAATGAGAGTAAACACTGGAAGTCTTGCAGGGGGACATAAAATGGCTTTTCAGACCACTCAGCTGTAGGTAGTAAAGGGCGTATTCTAAGGAAACCTGGCAGACTTCATTTATCTGGCAAACCACTCTCCCTGGAGCTGAGGTCTGGAGAATATCCAGCAACTTATGGGCATTCTCTTGCACATACTCAGCCTGGCACTGCAAGGAAGAAGTTGCCACGTACTTCTGTACCAGATACGGCCTAGTCATATCTGAGCAAGATATGGAGCAGATGTGGTCATCACAACATCCTTAAATGCTCTGCCAAGAATGGCTGAGGTTCGTTTAAATAAGATCTCTTATACACAGTTTTCAGAGTAGCAGCCATGTTAGTCTGTGTCTGCAAAAAGAAAAGGAGGACTTGTGGCACCTTAGAGACTAACACATTTATTTGAGCATAAGCTTTCGTGAGCTACAGCTCACTTCATCAGATGCATCCAATGCTCAAATATATTTGTTAGTCTCTAAGGTGCCACAAGTCCTCCTTTTCTTCTTGCTTATACACAGTGTCACCTAGTGGCTGAGAGTATAATACAGTTTAGCATTCCATTACAGAAGCCATACTCTGAAAAGGTCCTGGTATAACTTAAAGTCCTCAGGCATCAGTGAGGAAGAATCCAGTGCTACAGAGAGGAAAAAAGGGTGTATGATCAATGGAGGCTGATGTGAAGGGGCTAGTTTCTGCAAGAGTCAGTCAGTCTGGAGTGACTCAGGAAGAATAACCTCTGATTACACTTGTAATAGAGGCAGCTCCAGGATAGAAACCACAGATGGAATCAGCAATCTTGCCCAGAATTCCCAAAGAGTGGGATTTCCCAGACCAAGGCACATGCCAAGGATTCCATGGCCACAACTAGGAATAGGGGTGAGGTATTAGTGGCTAGTAGGTAGCAGGCCAAGGACCCATATCTGTACTTCAGGAATGGTGCTGATCCCAGTACCAATGGTGATGCAAGGGAACAATCCCTCTTCCTGATAAGGGAAGCACTGGTTCTTCAGGCAGGAGCCACACTTCATGATGGCTCCGAAGTGGGTAGCAGGCAATCACTTTTCCTTAATGTGCCCTTTACCCGGGCACCACAGACACTCTGTGCGTGTGTGTGTGTGTGGGGGGGGGGGGTGTCACTATTGGGGATAGCAACTCCATGTTGAAACCCCGGTGAGGGCATTATCCAGGGCAATTAACTATCTAGCCTAACTAAACATAATGGGTACCTGAGCTACACTAACTACATACAATAAATTCCCAGAAAAGAATGAGGGGGGAAGAAAGAAAAAAAAAGGGGGACGTGTGAGGTAAATCTCACACAGAATGCTTCAACTCTAGCTACAGGTGGTGAGAAGGGACGAGGTGGAGGAGGGGAGGCGTGCCTCGGGGCAGCACTAACCTTAAATAGCCAGCAGAGGGGATAGAGCCACAGGGCCCAAGTGCCATCCCTATGAGCACTGCTAGGCAAAGTTCTCTGGCTTTGGTGTGCTGGGCACTCATGCATCTGAGTGGAATACACATCTGCAACCACTCAAAGACTAACTATAAATTGCTTTTACTGAAAAATTATGGTGTAATTAAGAAACAGAGGCAGAACTCATGTGTGTTAATAAACAGGTATTGTATACTGTAAAAATATTTTGTTAATTCGATATTAATCCAGATAAATTGTCTCACATTTATTGCCTTTTTACTCTACTTAGTTTTTCTGCATTCGATTTTAAAATCAATTATCATGCCGCTTTTTAATATTCCACATCAAAAAAATATATATGGGAATCAACTGCAAAATATCTAGAAACATATTATTGCCATGCGGTTTTAATTTCTTTTCAAAATTGCTTTCCATTGTATAGACCAGGAATATTATATTTTCTCTGTGAAAGATAACCATTTCAGTATTACAGGTCATCATCATTAGTACACTAACTGTACCTATAACCTTCATAGTTTAGATAACCATTCCTGAAAATGATACCCATCTCAACTTGCTTCTGTGTCCTTTAACTATATACCAGGGGCATTCAGGAAAACAAATTTGAGAAATTTAATCCTATAATTTAAACACTAGGTGGAGCCCACTTCCCAAAACTGAAAATGAAAACTATCCTTACATCATCTTATAAATCTATTGCAATATCTGGTTATGAATAAACATGAGCCCCCCCCCCCGCCAAAAAAAAACAAAACAAAAAAAACCCCAAACATCTGTGGCAATCATCATTCCAGCCAAAATATATACTAGACAATTATATCCCTGAATAAAAATCACAGGTTTTAACACTGGGCAGTAGTAAAAATGGATTATTTGGAAGAATGTGAATTTGCCACAAACATTTCATATTATTTTGAAGAGAAAAGAGCTACAGTAGTTTGGTAAACTAGAAACATAGTGACTTAAAGTGCCATATGACAAACAATGTATTGAGACAGATGGAAGAGTAAAATCGATTAGTCAGAGGTCTCCATTTTGACATACAAATGATCTATAAAATAGCTTAAATCCAATTGAATTTTGCTTAGCTTACACTAGTTGTAATCAGGAAGCTAAAATATATTGGGATGCCTTTGATAAAATGCCAGTTCACTGAACACAACACACCCTGTGATTAGCTATGATAAGTGAACTTTGGTGTTAAAAATAGGCTGCAACAGCACACCTCTGTACAGCCATTCTGGAGAAAGAGGAAAAAATAAACTTCTAAGATACAATATGCAAGTTGGTGATCACTCACAGCCACTGGATAAATCCTAACCATTATCTCAGGCTGCATTACAAAAGACTGCAACTTCTGCAGTATTTCAGCTAGACTTCTGTCTAACCTGTCTCAAAAGGCAAAGTTCAGATACAACTCAGAAATAGGCAACTCTTGCCCATTTCTCAGACTGATAAAGGACATGTCAGCTAATATCTATCAGCTCAGGGGACAATAAAAGTAGTTTAAGGCCTTGCATGAAAACCTAAGCTATACAAGGTTTAAATTTGCTGACAGCTGAACTATTGTGGATTACTTTAACCTTTGAACAGTACAAGCCATTGGCCTCACTTAACTCATTTCCAACAAAGCTATGAATATTGGCTAATCAAGATTAAGACAGGGCTAACTGCCTTCATGCTTATTATAAGAAACTTCATTTTGTTCATAATCAGTGATTTGTTCTGCTCACGCTAAATTAATCACAGAAGCTATATTTTGTGGTTGTCATTTGCCTTAGTACTTTTCATAAGTGACCTGGCAGGACAGGTCTTGCCAGAGGACATTATTACTAATCCAAATTCACTGTTGGATCCTAAACACGATTTCCAGAAGCAGAAGTGAAGTGGATATAGGGAGGGGGATCAGCCATCAAAGAAATACCCTGCTTATTCATTATTCAGTTAAAAGATTTGTATGTTTTCTTTATCCCACATCCTGGATGAGGAAAAGGGACCATAAATAATATATGGATTCTAACTATTACATTAGCTACTTAGTGCTGATTGTTTAAAACAAGCTGAAGGGTATTACGTAAAGGATTTACTGCTAGCAGACCATGCCTTTTATTTAAATCTTCAAAAAAGTCTCTCACAAACAATGGTCCTGATCCTACAAAGCCATCTGGGTAAGTGGACCTTTAACTGCATCTGGATTGCTTTGCAGCATGAGAGGCTCATGTACCTAAACGCCGCTCCCTTCAAAGACAATGGGATTTCTGTCATTAGCTTCAATAAGGATATAGTTGGTCACAGTACTAAAACTTCTAAATTTTTTATTCCCTGACCCAACAACTGCACTATTATGCTACATGCATTTTCAATACACAGGTTAATTAAAAAATCTTCAGCCTGCCCAAGTGGGAGTAAAACAAATATGTTTTGCAAGTACTTAAAATATACAATTTAATTTTTATTTTCAAAGCAAATGAAAATAACTTGCACTTATATTCATGTGTGGCCTGATCCAAAGCCCACTGACAACAGTGGAATGACTACTTCAATGGGCTTTGGATCAGGCTCTAGATTTAATAGAGCAATTACTTTATTAGCACCAAAATTATCTCACTGACCTTAAGTATCGTTTCCTCATTTTGCTGATAGCTAAAATACAGGTCATAAGAGCTTTTTTCCCCCTTTTCTAAACAGTAATTTTAACTACTTCCTTATCAACATCTTCCTGTTCAAGTATAATTTAGAAACCTTTGCCACCATAATTTTCCCTGCTTCATTTTCTTTACAGCTAAGTCTTTGTGTGTCAGACTAAATACTTATTCATCAGCACTATTATCCAGGCAACAACTGAAAATGAACAGTCATGGTAAAAAAAATACAAAGACTCTGCATATATATAAAAGCAATTAAAAATAAAAGGCAAATTCTTCAGCTTGATCTGCCTGCATAGTATATGGGGTTAACAGAAAAGTGAACATTAAGACACAGTTGTTCCCTAAATACAACTGAAGACAGTCACTGTACACTGCCATATTCAAAGACTCAAGTGGAGGAGAAACCTCAGGGCTTTAGCTTCTCATAGGGGACGATGAAATAGCATGGTCATTATGCTTTCAGCCTCTGGAAATGGAAGTGTGCAGCATACGCTGTGTTTTTGACCTCCACTGTTGGTCACAACAGGACAACCAGAGAATTCAGCTGCTATGTGGGTGGGAGCAGATGAGAGAATGGTAGAAAAAGGAAGCATAGAATAAAGTGGTGGGTCAAAGCCTCTGAAATCTCATTTGGAGATGCTAAATCTATATTTTAACCACTGTCTTGGGGGACACCCCTCCCACCTCCTCCACCCATTTGTTGGGTTATATGAAGCAAGGGAAAAGCTACTTGTAAATTATCCTAGGCCCCTTCACAAAACAAAAAGCGAACAACAAAATCTGTTTAATTCAAGCAGTTCAAAAAAAAAAAAAAAACAAGCCAACCCCCCCCCCCCCAAGACATGGACTATTTAACATGTTTCTAATAAATTCGGTATCCTCAGGCTTTCTATTCTTTCCAGTAGAAGCTGAATTCAAAGCATTTGATGGAGTAGTTCCATTTTGAGAGGTCACCTTCCTAAAGTTTGGATATTTATTCAGAGTTTACATGAGTTGCTAGGAAGTCTCTTCCCCTCCAGATACCAGCTTTGCACCTTACAATTCTTCCTGAAATCTTATCTCTTCCATCCTTTTAGCCTCCCAATCCATTTTGCCAGTTCTCTTCCCTTCCCTCCTTTTACAACCCATGCTCTGGTTGATTCCAGACCACCACCAACTCACACATTTTCTCTGAAGTCACCAACACCCTTTTCCTCCCAAAAAAATAATCTGCATCTTACATTTGCTGATATCCCAACCTCTCTCTCTCATAGGATCTCAAAAAAATCTTAGATTCAAAGTTTTCAAAAGTAACTAGCAATTCTCAGTGCCTAACCCAAGACACCTTAAAGAAGTCCAGTGCTCAGAAACTCCTGAGAACCCAACTTTTAAAAATGCCATAAAGACATTTCAATTAGGCAGCCCCCCTCCCCCCAAAAAACCACGCAACCAAAATCACTGGTAATTTCTAAAAAAAAACAAAAAACCTTCTTGTCCTGGTTACAACAGCTGGTTTGACTACGGCTTTCACATCAGATAACCTAGATAAAATAGTTTAGAAATTATTTTCATGTCAACAATTATGTAAGAGTGATAAATACTAAAGCTCATAAAATTATAAATTTAGAATTAATCCTCTTAATGTTATCTTCCACATCTGTGCCAATATCAAAACAGAGCGTGGGGGAAAAAATAGACCCCAGCAACATTAGCATCAGATTCAATAACAATTTCATCTTGCTTCTACACTCATGCAGTTCTTTCTGGCACACAAAATAGATCTTTCATTAAATCCAATCCTAGTTTACTAATGCTCTTTTCCTTCCACTGGGGGGGAGGGGAACACCCCCACCAATGACTTAAAGAAGATTCCAAGACTCACCCCAAAATTATCCACATTCCGTGTGCCAGAGTTTCATCCAGTGTATCAGGTTCATGTTGCAGTCAGCCATAACAATTGGTAAAAACAGAAAAGAAAAAGAAAAGCAATTTAGTAATTCGATAACAGTGTCATTGTTTTATGTAAAAAAAACCCAACATTAAATTGGTTTACATTGATAGAAATGATTCTGTAATCAACTAACTGGATTGAACACAGAAAAATTAGCTTCATAAAATGATCCAGTACCAAAGAAACATAGCAGCATATTTTAGCATTGAAAAAATTAAGGTTTAATAATGGTCTGTCAAAGATGACATCATAACAAGGCTTTAGAAGAATAGTGTATCTTTCATTTGTATTTTTTTCATTTGATAATTCTAGGCAGCAAAGATTACATCTACACAGTGCATAGAAAAGGAATGCCATTTTCACAGATAATACACATATCTAACCCCTTAAATACTGAGATATACTATTTATTAGGACAGAATTAAAAAAAACAGACTCAGGACCACACCGAATGGTAATTTTCAGGATCCTATCTCATGTGAATTGATTTACTGGGGGCTAGCAATATATGCAAAAGCTTTGTGCAACTGAAAGCCGCTGGATTTCATCCACTCCTTATCTATAAGAAGTTACCACATCCATCCCGAATTCTGGTAATTTCAACAGGTTTGTGGTAACCAAAGTCAAAATAATGCAGGTTTTCTATTGATTGGAGCTGTCAAGTACTTGTATGGTCAAAAAATCATCCAAAAAAAATCTTTCCCATTAAAGCTTACCCCACCCAATCAATGATTTTGTAGGTCATTGATAGAGCTCTTGTATTCAGGGAAGTATAATTTCACTCTTAACTCCAGCTAGCAAATTGCCTAATAGAATGCAGCTGCAGAATTTACGAAAAATAAATTTAAAATATATCCTGAAATAGTTAACTAGCATTTTTTTTTTAAATTTGGGGGATGGAATTAATTTGAGACACTGTACAAATTTCTAGATGCATCTCTGACTAACCAGAATATTTTGTGTGTATATAACAGCAGAGCAAAGTCTCTTTTCCTAGATAGATAATCTGATTGTTTCTGGAATTCAAGGGAAAATTAGACGTACTAAGTGCAGAGTTACTATGTCAGATAAAGAAAGCAACATGGACTCTAATGGAAAGAGAAACGACAAGAAAGAAATACTAGCTTTATTACACTAATGATTTGATCACCACAGTTTGCCTGTACCATAAGAAACTGCCAATACTGAAAATGTGCCAAGAAGATAAAGTTTGTTTAATCTGCTGTCAAAGATTTGTAATAATCTTCCCAGATATTTTTGGCCTGCCCAGATTCTTCAAACCAAGGGCTAGTCTACACTGACAATGTTAAAGCGCTGCCGCGGTAGTGCTTTAATATGGCTTGTATGGTTGTAGTGCAGTGCTGGGAGAGAGCTCTCCCAGCACTCTTTAACAAAAAAAAAAACAAAAACAACAAACCTTCACAAGGGGCATAGCTCCCACCGCTGGTGCACTGTCTACACTGGCGCTTTACAGTGCTGAAACTTGCTGCACTCGGGAGGGGGGTGTTTTTTCACAACTCTGGAGGGAGAAAGTTGCAGCTCTGTAAATTGCCAGTGTAGACAAGCCCTAAGTGTCTTCAGAAAATATAAAGCACTTAAATAGGCTGCATTGTCTCTATATTGGGCTGAGATCTGATCAGATCACAGGTAAGCAAAATCTGGCATGATCAGTGTTTAGATGTCTAGAAGACTCAAAGCACTGCAGAAAGCAGAACTGGCAATGCAGAAGGTGGTACTTTTTCCTTCTGATTTGGTGCTGAAATAATGTCCTTATTGGGCCATCAGGGGAAAAATAATATACTGGCTCTAAGGAGACTGCAACCAGCAATCATCACTAATACTCAACACGCCTATGGATGGCAGTTGCCGAGTCACTTGTCATTCCCCCCCCCCCCATAGTACTTCCAATGTCTATTACTATGGAAGTAAAGAATGTTGGTGTATACAATGGTGAGAGAAAAGAGACAAGTTACAAGAAGCAAAAAGATATATTGATAAACTGTTTTGACCACTTCATGCAAATATTTTACCGCAACTCCCTTTGTACTGCCTATGTCACTTGCATCCATCCAGCACTTTGGCCTTGCCCATGACATTTTGCAAAAAAGTCAGTTTAGTGTCTCAGCTGTATGCCAATTTGACTAAATTACAGATTAGTAAATTTTACCAACCAGGATTTCCCATGCATTTTTAACTTGAAACTGTTTGTCATTTCTATTCCTAAAGTGCTGTTATAAACTGCCACATTTCATCCCAGAAGTAAATATATTTAGCTGGTGGCTGAAATGAAGTAAAGCACTTTGACGTGAAATGATATATAAATTGTAATAGATTAGTAGTAATCTGCCACAGGATTTGTAACATCAAGAACCAGAATTATCACCAGATTCTTGAACTCTAGATTATATTATGAAATGAGGCCATTATATTTGTATTCAATAGACAATGGTTAGTCAGTCACACACATGTATGTTTCACCTTATTCATCAGTTCTTCCTTTCACAATAACTATGTTACGGTCAGACACTACCCATTTTACCAGAGCCAGAAGAATCCCGGGTTTTTTGCAGCAACAAGATCTTCTCTAACATCAGGCATTATGAACAAGTCATTCTGTCTCCATTTGACCACAACCTTAACTATATCTTCAAAACCAGCTTCAGTATTAATAGGCATAATAAGTAAAATCTCTTTACATCTACATTCTAGTTTGTATGCGACTATGAGCTAAAGTTAAATATTTTACTTTCCAATCCAATAAGTATTAAAGAGAGGAATGTGTAGACACCATTGCTTAATCCACGTTTTAAGGAAAGAATTACAATCTATCCCCAAAAATTGAAATGTTCCTGTGTCATGAACAGTGGTGCAGAAACAATTTTTATACTAAGTGTGCTGCAAGTAGAAACCATGCATTTGGTTATTACTACTTTAAGCCAGCGGCTGCGGCTATACACACCCCAGCACACCAGTCATGAACCCAGAGCAAGTGACCCAGATGAAATGAGTTCAACCTGTTCATAGGCTACTAAATGTTTCACATCAGGCTTACATTTTTTCAGGTGCAATTCTGAACTCAATTTGGACCCACAAGTGAATGACTAGGAAAAAAGAATGAACTTTACATACAAAACTATGGCCACAGTTTGTGGCAGGTACAAAACTGTGAATTCCCATTCATGTCTATAATGAAAAGGCTGCAAGTGTCAGAACATACTAATGAACTGGAAATAGAACTAAGAGGTAGCCAACTGGCAAGAATTACTGTTTGTCTGAAGAATCCTGCTCACTCACCAAGCAGTATGTACTTCAATGCCATTGGCTGCACCACAACAGACTAAAAATGAAAGACCCTGATTGCTCACACCTCTTAAAAATAACCCTAGAAAAATTTCCACTTTAGGTCTGTTCCTGTAGTTTATGCTCCCAGAAGAAATGACAGACAAGTAGTTCACTATTTTCCCCCAAAGCAATCAGTGTGAGAATCCTCCCACACTTACCTTCCTTGCTTTCCACCCATAAAAATAAAATTAACAAATATATTCTCAACTGTGTTCCCTCCCACCCCCGCCCCCCAAGTTCTTAACTGAGAATATATTTGCCAGCTTGCTAGCTGTCATAAATATAAAGGGAAGGGTAACCACCTTTCTGTATACAGTTCTACAAAATCCCTCCTGACCAGAGGCAAAAATCCTTTCACCTGTAAAGGGTTAAGAAGCTAAGGTGACCTCACTGGCACCCGACCCAAAATGACCAATGAGGGGACAAGATACTTTCAAATCTGGGGGAGGGGAGAAAGGCTTTTGTCTGTCTGTGTGATATACCTTTGCCAGAAACAGATCAAGGATGCAAGCCCTCCAACTCCTGTAAAGTAATCTAGCTAGAAAATGCATTAGGTTTTCTTTGTTTTGGCTTGTAAATTTGCTGGGCTGGAGGGAATGCGTGTTCCTGTTTTTGTGTCTTTTTGTAATGTAAGGTTTTGCCTAGAGGGATTCTCTATGTTTTGAATCTGATTACCCTGTAAAATATTTACCATCCTGATTTTACAGAGGTGATTCTTTTATCTTTTCTTTAAATAGGTTCTTAAAAGAAGAATTTTGATTGATTTTTCATTGTTCTTAAGATCCAAGGGTTTGGGTCTATGTTCACCTGTACCAATTGGTGAGGATATTATTATCAAGCCTTCCCCAGGAAATGGGGTGAGGTCTTGGGGGAATAGGACTCCAAGTGATCCTTTCCCTAAATCACTTGGTGGTGGCAGCATACTGCTGAAGGACAAGGCAAAAATCAGTGCCTTGGGGAAGTTTTAAACTAAACTGGTAAGAATAAGCTTAGAGGGTCTTTCATGCGAGTCCCCACATCTGTACCCTAGAGTTCAGAGTGGGGGAGGAACCCTGACACTAGCCAACAAGTTTTCTTGGAGAATGTGGCAGGGTGAAGGAGGAAGCAGTATTGCCAACTCTCAAGATTTTACTGATGGTCTTGTGAACATTTTTTTTGTGAAAGATTTCTCATTAACTTCTGATTTCTGCCTTCAATCTTGTGACATTCTGCCCCTATTCAGAACAGCTACTGTCTACCATTACTATCCATAGGACTGAAGCAACAGGCTGTGCTCAGCAAGAATTGTTACCATATCCTCTCAGCCTTCACAAGTGAAAGCGAGACTACCCTCAGCAAAATGGTGGGCATTTAATCACTCTGGGAAGGCCAGACAGGTGACAGAAGAATGTAGAGGTGCAGGTAAGTGGATGTGTTAGTAAACTGATCAGGAAATTGAGGAGTCAAGAAAACATGGGAAAGCAGCAGAGTGGTGCAGGGAAATCACATGGGTGGTGGTGGGAGACTGGGACTGGGAGACAGACTGGGAGAGATGCAGGGAAATGTGCTAGGGCAGAGAAGGAGAATGTGAGGAAAAATGGAAAGGACAAGTGACTACGGGGAAACATGGAGGGAGAATATCAGAGGGGTAGTCGCCTATCTTGTTCAGGTAGAGATGGAGAGGGGTAGAATGTCAACTTCCCACACCTTAGGGGATAGGAGTGGCTACATGGAGTCCCCACATAGTAAGCAGACAAGCCTGAGTTTCTGAGTATGTACATAAGGTTCAGTTTTGAACCTGAGATGATCACACAAATTTTGAGTTGGCAGCTTCCCACTAAAAATTAAAATATATATCAGAAGGCATGTGAAAAAGATACGTATTTTTTTAAATCTCAAATTTGAGCCATCTCATGATTTTTGGTGCTGGGTGTTGTAAATATTGCAGAAGCAATAGGAGATGGCCCACGTTTTCATTCCCACTTTCTAGGTCACTACTACATTTTCTGCTGTACATACCACATGCTAGCTGCTTGATTCAGGGTAAGAAGGAGATACATTGGACTATGTCCACAAAGCAGCTAAAACTTTTTTTTTTTTAATTCTCACTGCTCTCCTTATATACTCTCTCTCCATCCTTACCCTCTCCATTTGTGCAAGACAACAGTTATGAAGCTGAAAGTGTTGGTTCAGCTCCAGGCAGCAATTTTAGGGTCAATTGCTTCTTCACCAGATGCTGAAATCAGTTTTTCAGGCATCAAATTAGCTGTAAATGTTTCAGAGGATAGTGGATTTTTATTTCCTATTTTCAGTGTGGACCCTCTACTCACAAACCCACATAAGAATCTTTTTTCGCTAGAAATATCTATTTAATTTCTGGGGTCTGATTCCAATTTGCAGTTTTCATGACATGTTCAAGTGTACTATTTGTTGCATTGCCACCCAGCCTATTTGGTGGTAAGAACTGTAACAGATACATCATGCCACAAATCCTAAATAAAGGAGTAAGTGTTCAAAGTGCTGTGCAAAATTTCAGCCATTTATTTCACACTTGCATGCATATAAGCCTTGCAACTAAAAACATTTATGAATCATCTTGGATCCATCCTAACCCCTGGATAGGAATAAGAAAAACTTGAAATGACTCATATACCACTGAAATGCAAGAATGTCAGTCTAGCACATAGTTAATACAGTACACAGACACACAGAGTATTAACTATCAGACTCAATTTGGTCAGCTCTCCAATGAAGAAAACAATCAAACTGCACTGCACATCTTTCAGTAATATTATATTGAAAAATACAAAGCAACAAGGCCCTGATCCTGAAACTTGTTTCACATGGGGACTAGGGTCCAGTTGCAGGATCTGGCCTTTACATATTTCTATATTTTGAGAGAAAGGGAAGATAATGGAAGTCTTCATTATCATTGATGATTTTAGATTTTTATTGTCTGAGGTGCCAAAGAACTGGAAAGTTTCACTATAGAAGATGTTTATATTTTACTGTCATAGCTAAATTGGTAAAGACAACTTCAGAATATTAAAATAAATGGAAAAGCTTTATGCAAACAAACTTTTCTTGCCAAACAATATTAACATTTTCTGTATGTGGTGAATCTTTAGCAAATGTAAATTTTAAATAAAGTGCTAAGCAATGTCGGAATAGGATGCTAATGTCTTGAAAAGAAATGAAACCAGGAACATAAGAACAGCCATACCTCAATCGTCCAGTGGCCTCACTGGTTGCTTAGCAGGCTTCCTGCTTCTGATGTACTTTAAAAAAATTTGCTATTACTTTTGGAGTCTTTAGCTAGCTGTTCTTCATATTCTTTTTTGAACTTCCTAATTATATTTTTTACGCTTCATTTGCCAGAGTTTAAGCTCCTTTCTAGTTTCCTCACTAGGCTTTAACTTCCACTTTTTAAAAGGATGCCCTTTTGCCTCTAACTGCTTCCTTTACTTTGTTGGTTCTCTTACTATGTTTTTTAATTTGTTATGGAGTGTTCTGGATATTCAAAATGTGACACAACAGACTGTAATGCCTAGTTTATCTTTCTCAAATTATACCTCAGTGCTCCAAGAGAGGTCTCAAAAACAAATGTACTGTTTTAGTCTACAGTCATACTATCTCAGCCTGAAGGTCATCAGATCTCACAAGCTAAGCAGGATTGCTTCTGGATGGTATTTGGCAGACCCTCCCAAAAATACCCCAGGTGGTGGTGTATTTAAGATCCAGTAGGACCTTACCACTGAGTCAGCATTCAAACAATACTCCAGCATGATGTTAGGGGGCACTGTGCTAATAAAGGGCTCATCTTTCTGACAAAATGTAAACCAATGCTCCAGTTGTCATTAAACTCTGCAAGAGCAGAGTTATTAGACTCAGTGCCCAGGCCAAATGTCATCTTAGGTCATTATATTCTGCCTGCATAAATTTCCCCTACAGTTTCAATATTTTTCCTCCGTTCTTGTCCTAAGCTGCTGCATAGTGTTGCAGTGCGCTCTGAAACTACTGCTGCATTCCTTTCCAGAGATGGCAGCATTTCAGTAGATGAAGTGATTCCTGCGTACAATTTATAACGTACGCCAAAGTATTTTTTTAATGGAAGAAATATACTGTATAAAATGTAAGATAATAATAAAAAGTTTAAAAACAGAGCTGCCATCAGGCTTTAGCACACCAAACTAGCTTTTAGTTAGTCTTAATAACCTGGGGCTTCTGAAGGTGTGCATAAATGGTCAGAAGCAAACTCTTCCTAGACTATTAGTAAGATGAAGGCTGTCGCAAATGACAGAGGTAGTGTTGCATTTTAAAATCTAAGGAAAATCAGTTTTCTTCTCTAATACAGATGTCATGATAATTTGCAAATTCTCAATATACCCATTCTTCAAATAAGTACTGCCACTAGTAAACAAAACAAAAAAATCTCCCCTCCACTAAATGCACCACCCATCTCTATACTCTCTTTAGAGAATCAGTTTAGAAGCATCAATCTAAAAATGTCAGTTCTGTGTGCAGCATTTCCATTCCAAGTAGAAGAATGCCGCATGTCAGATTGAAAGATTCCTTTCTAAGGTCATTCCATGTTCCAGTAAGTTTGTTATGAAGTTCTGGAATGGCAGATAAGGTTATGTTAGATAACAAAGTGCCTTCATAAGCTTGTTCTAGGCAGCAGCGTGCAGCCAATGTTTGAACAAGGGCTCCTACAAAATTTTCCCTCTTAGAGTCTGTAATAAATCGCATGCTGGAGGATATGTTGTATCAGCAAGGATAGGGGAGGGTTGGGAAAATCAATTAATCCGTTTTCCTATGTTCCTCTTATAATTACAACCAAAGAAAAATAAGACCATTTGGCAAACAACCTTATATTAAGTGCACTTAATGCTGGAAGTGGTCATACTTTGTTCCTGAAAAAAAAAATGGAATGCACAGTATTTATAGAATAGTGCAGTGCTCAGCTTGTGTGATCTGACATAGGAATGCCAGGTGGGAAGTCCTGGAGGAAAAAGGAGAATAGTCCATCGAAAAGTGTTCTTAAAACATGTGATATTTGCATTCTGATGAAATTCAAAGAAAAAAGGTTGTTCTACAGAAGTACTTTTGAAAAAAAGTTATTGCAAAACTTTTTGGTTTTGTATGTTAAAAAAAAAAACTCAATGCTAGAGTGGGCATCATTTTCAGATCAAGAGCAGCAATGCCTGAGCTAAAGTATCCATACAATAGTAGAGAGGGACTATACATGAAGAGGAGTGAATTATACATTGGAAGTATATGGTATGTGTGTTACTATGAAAGACCCATGTATCTGGTCAGAAGGATGAGCAAGTATTAGATTTTTCATGCAACAAATGGAAGCTGACCCACAATCAACTTAAAAAAAAAAAAAAAGAGGCTAGGGCTTTCCTTTTTTTTTTTTTTTTTTTTTTTTTTTAAAAAAGAGAGAGACTATTAGCACTTCCATTAGGAGAGTAGCCCTAACTCTACAGAGATACATAGTGGCACCTAGGGATTCTTCTTTTCCCATTATGCTGCCAGAGGCAAAAGCCTGCAGCCAGATACAAATGCCAATGTCAGGTGTTAAAATAGGCCTTACAAATAAAATAACTGCAGAAAACTATTTTAAACCACACTTGAAGTCCCAAACTGATTTTGGGTTCTATAATCTGTCAGGAAAAGTTAGAAAAATGGCTTCCCAATGCTGAACGGTTGACAAAATGCCAAGTTCTAAATGCTCAAGTTAGTGTATTGAGTCCTACAATACCTTTCACAACCCATATGCATTTCAAAATGCTTCTAAAAGTCATAAATTGCCCCTAAGAACTCATTCCTGACACAGAGGAAGTTAAGATTTTTAGAATCATGTTGTTCTATTTATCCATTCATATTCCTGTTTATGAATCTTATTTTCATACTAGGACATATCCACTATTTATAATCAGAATTTAATATTGAGTATAAACATTATATTTTGTAAGAAAAAAGCAGATAAATGGGCAATTTTTAGACAATAATTTAAAATTGTGTTCTTATAGCGCGTTGTAGTCCTGGGTCCAAGTCACGTGTACAATGAAGGCTCTTTTTATATCAGTCAAAAAGAATGCATGTAGTAACCTCAGCATCATGCACCCAGGCAATGAGTTGTTTGTATAATGCTGCTAAAACCTCCAGCAAGCTCCCGTCACTGAAAAAACCCACCGTGAATCCGCTGATTCAGTGTTTAACTTTGTACTCTGAGGATCTCTGCTTGTCATCAGCGCGCTACAACCCTGCGCCTGTGGCTATTTAAGGCTCGCCCTGTGTCTGGAAACAACTTTCAGCAGATTCCCAGCTCTCCCCTTTAAACGCATCTGAACGACCCGCGCCTCCTTTTAACCACAATGAAATGAAACCGCCCAGCCACTAATCGCTCGGTTAGTCTCATCTCAGAAACACGCTCGGACAATCAGCGAGTCCATTAGTTTAGGCAACGTGCCCAGTAATGCCCGTAGGACACTCACAGGAACCCTACAAGATCGCGGTCTTCTGAAGGAGGAAAGATAGAGCACAAACGCACTTGAAAAAAAGAGGCTGATCCCAAAGCGATTTTACTAAAGAAGAACGTTCCTTGCTGCCGAGTTTAAGGAGAGAGACTTTAGCACACTCTCTCCTCCAGCCACCCTATGATAACAATAGCTGGAGGTGTAAATAGCCACCTACAATCCCCTACGTTATATCCATGAAAGCCTTCCATGTTTCTTTCACTTAGGGTACATTATATAAACGGGGGAGCGGCATTCCCCAGAGCCGAGGGATTTCAAAGAAGACTCTTCCATTACAGCAGTAGACAGCTGTACATGACTGGCAGCATGCAGAACACTACAGCCTAATCTGCAAAGAGTCAGAGCCTTCAAAATAAGAGCTCACAAGCTTCCAGAGCAGGATCTTGGGAGCAGTGAAGTCAATGACCAAAACAAACTACCATTGGCTTTTACTGGAGCAAACTGGCGCTTGGAACCCGCTCCCCCTCTGGGGGCTTCCCCATGCGGTGGGCTTGAGTGGGAGCAGGATCGGGCCCCTCTCGCCTTTCCGCTTCGGAAGCGGAGAAGGGAGTCGAAGAGGAGGAGGAGGATCGCGCTCCGCGCCCGTCGTTGCCCGCAGCAGCTGATAACATTGGAGAGAAGCAGAAAGCCAGCGCGCTTGCAGCTCAACTCCTACCGATAGTGAAGAGACAAGCCCCAAAGCAACTCGAAACTACGTATTAGCGGGGGAGCGAGAGAAAAGCCTGGGTTTGCAACAGAAGGAAAAAAAAAAAAATCAAAGCAATGAAATCAGCCGGCCGCCGAAAGCTGCAGGTTAACCGCTTCGAGCCCAGCTTAGAGGATCACCCAGCTCCTGCAGCCCCGTGCCCGACGGAAGACGCACTTCACAGAGCTAGGGAGAGCCGCGCTGCTGCAGGTGAGCCCGCCGCCACCGCAGTCTAGGGGGAGATTTTTATACCCGCTCCGAGCAGCTGGTTTAACCTACAGCTCCGCAGACACGGCGCAACGCACGGGCAGGGACGAGGTCCGCGCCTGGCATGCCCCCGGCTGAACAGACTGGGGAAGGCAGGCGCGGAAGCAGAAGCAGCCGCTGCCTACCAGCCTTGCCCACTGACCTCAAGCCAAGGACAGCGCAGCGGTTCCTTCTGCGCATCGTTATCCGGCGCCGGCCGGGGCGTGCAAATACAACCGGGGCTCAGCAGGGGGAGGGGGAGGGGAGGAGAAACTGAGGCACCTCACCTGAGCCCTCCGAGGGAACAGCTCCTCCTGCCGCTCCGGAGGATGCTCCCCTTCGCCCCTTTCTCCAGGACCAGGGGCACAGGGCAGGGGAGTCCCAGCTGCGGCTCGGCACCCGGGAAGAGGCGCGCGCCCGCGCGCGCGCTCTCTCTCTCTCTCTCCCGCCCTCCCCGGCTGCTTTCACGCGCTCTGCACCCAAGGCGGCGGCGGCGGCCGGAGAGAGCCGAGCGGCGGCGGCACCCACTTCCCACCTGCAGCGCTCAGCCCCGCCCGAGCCCGTCACGCCGGCCCCGCCCCGCTCGCCCACCGCGCCTCCCCATTGGTGCGCCCTGCGCTCCCCGCCCTCCCCGCCGGCTGCGCGCAGCCCCTGCTGCCGCCGCTCTCTGCAGCGGAGGTGTTGGGATGTGGGTGAGCGCGGGCTTCGGGGAATTGCTGCTTGCATGACTCACGGCTCTTCCCCGGCAGCCAAAGAGGAATGAATTTGCAAACATGGCTGGGACGGGATGGGAAGAGGGTTTGGACAGAGGGTGTGATCTCATTTACACTGATGTAACCCTGAGGCGCTATTCTGCATGGACACCCAGCCCATGCTCGCCCATTGGGGACCCTAAGCAGGAATATTTTGGAGAACCCTCGCCTGCACACAACACATCCTAATAATGAATGGGGGGGAGGTCCTCTGGAGCTACTTGGGGCCCTAAGCAATTGCACAGTCTGCTTAAGAAGCCTAATGCCAGCTCTCCCCATGTGAAATCAGAATCTAGTTCCAGGCGCAGGCTGCTCAGAACTTTACAGCTCTGAGGATACTTGGACTCACTGTATCATGTCAGGAGAATGCAGGGGACACTTCCTCCCATCGTTTTTCTCATTTCTTGGTGATAATTTCTTTGAGTTACTATAGAAAATTCTTTCCTGGGTATCTGGCTGGTGAATCTTGCCCATATGCTCAGGGTTTAGCTGATCACCGTATTTGGGGTCGGGAAGGAATTTTCCTCCAGGGCAGATTGGAGAGGCCCTGGAGGTTTTTCGCCTTCCTCTGTAGCATGGGGCATGGTTGACTTGAGGGAGGCTTCTCTGCTCCTTGAAGTCTTTGAAGCATGATTTAAGGACTTCAATAGCTCAGACACGGGTGAGGTTTTTCATAGGAGTGGGTGGGTGAGATTCTGTGGCCCGCGTTGTGCAGGAGGTCGGACTAGATGATCAGAATGGTCCCTTCTGACCTTAGTATCTATGAATCTATAATGTTCTGAAGTAAAGAGCAGCCAGGTCTGTTTTTATTTGATGGGCTAGACATGCCCTTCTAGAAAAATCATATTAGAGGACTGGCAGCTGTATAAACTTCCTCTCCCACACCTTTCCAGAAATTATAAGAGGTATGCATGGAAATCCAGTGACAGATTTCCAGGTACCATTTTTCCTCTCTACAAGGAGCAGAAAACAGAAAGGGAAAACAATACAGGAGCTATCTTCCTCAGCTAAGCATGTTAGGAACTAATCTCAGGAGTAATGATAGAAATGATCTGCTCTTGGCCTCTGCAGCATAACACAAAATAGTTTAATACAATTAGTAATGTTGTAGAGCGAGAATAATGATTTGTGCAGTAAAGAAGGATCCAGTAATTGACCCAGGGAAGTCACCTTTCAACTATTAATAGGTAGGACTGTAGCTATGTAACATGGGCTTTGTATTTAGTGGGAAAATGTAGGGCTTGAAAATCCCACCTAACTGCCCCCCTTCCCTCAGCAGTCCTGCTAAAGCCCTTCTTTTCTTTTTTTTCTTTTTAATCCTAGTTGCACAAAAGCACATTGAGGTTAAGAGGAGGAGGATAGAATGGAAGCGGTCAGAGAAAGAAAAGAGGACACAGCTGTAGCCATGCACCCCTTGAGTCGGAGGGCAGCTTATGGTCTGCAAATATTTGTTAAAAAACCCCAGCCAAACAAAAAAAACCTTATTATATTCTGCAGCAATCACCCAGAACACATTAATTCTAATGTTCTGGATCAGTAATAATGTAGGTCCCATTTATAAGAGTAGGTCAGTAAGATCCAAATTGTGCCCCACTCTACAGAGGTGCATGAGGTAGGGGAATAGTCACAAGTCACTTCCTCTGTGCTGGGCACGATCAGAATCGCTGCATTCAGGAAACACAAGGATGGTGCAGTGCCTGTGTCCATTGTGGAACTAGCCTCTTAAAGGGGGAGAGGCAATGCCTTCTGCCTTCCCTCATGGAGCATGAGGCAGTAGAGGGGAGCACCCACTGCAGCCTTTCAGAGTTTGTAGCAGCAGCTGCACTCTAGCTCCTGGAGGCATTAGCTCTGTCCCAGGCATGCCTACAAAAGCTCCTGCTGCAGCTTTGGCTTTCAATTCCCCTATAACTGAGGCTGTTTAAAATTGTATGTAACCCTATGTTCAGAGGATTCATGCCCCGGAGATCATCGCATAAGGGGAGGGTAGCTAGCAAGGTACCATTGGCAAAGACTTAGGAACCATTGCTCTATAAGGCAAGACTGCTGTTTCATGATAAGCTAAGAAAGATGTTCTTACACTGACTCAGCCAGGTTATCTTGATATCAAATGTAGTTATGTATCAAGAAAGGCTGCTGGTTGTCTGCATTTTTCCCCCTAGGCAGCTATATATAATTAACTTTGTGAAACTTCCCAGTTTGGAGTCTGACATAATGAATTAAGAAGAGCAAGAGAGAAAGAATTTAGTAAATAGCTGGGTAATAGTAATGCCTTCATTCTTTCTGCTGCTTGGCAGAATTTACATGGAAACTAATCTTACAGTTCTACACTGGGATGCACAAACATGGACCCTTGTGTGTCTGTAGGGTCCCAATAAAATCAGTAGGACTCTGAAGAAGGTCTCACCAGCAGGACTGGGACCTAAGAGAATAGACTAGTTTAAATTCTCAGACTGAGGTCAGACATAGGTTCTCAGATACTTTGGTGATGAGCCAGGTATAAATACCTAGTTGAGATTAACGTGCATGATTTTAAAGTCAGTTTGCAGTTCCTTTCTGACTACCAGACAACTTGCTGGTTGGCGGCTTTGGTGTCCCATTTGGCTCAACAATAGGATTTTTCCTTTCCTCAGCTGCTTCATAGTAGAGAGAAACCAGAATAAGCATAGGGAGCCTTCAAGTTCTATGACACACACCAACCTACAACAAGGGAGCCTACAACAGATTAGAGAACTAGGCCCAGGTCTTCAGCTGGCATAAATCAGCCTAGCTCCGTTACGTTTAACACGGCTGTGCAGATTTACACCAGCTTCAGTGGAGAGGACTTGTAGGTACATCAGAGTAGCAGGAGTAGTTTAGGCCTGTGGTAAAGGAAGTAGCCAGGGGCCTTTAACTGGGAAGATCTGAAAGAATCAAGAGAACTGTTATAGAGGGGAGACTAGAAGCAGGAAGACGGCCATCAGGGAAAGCAGTTGTTATTGTAAGTACTATTAGAAGAAGCTAGCTTTGGGGAACCGTAGAGCAATAGTTTGATAAAAAAAAATTGAAAAAAAAAGGCTGACTCATGCTGGTGGGAAAAAGGCCTCTGCCAATCACAGTTGTGGAGGCATTAAAGGCCCTAATAGTGAGGCATTCTAAAAATACTCGTTCTAATGCTCAGAATGCCTGCTAAGAGAAATCTGACTTTTTGTGCTTTTAGTTTTGTCAAGCCATTGTACTCCTCAGGACATGAGTGTATTTAAGGGCAGGTTTAAAAAAAAAAAAGTTCACCAGTAACAGTGTGGCACTCACCTCTTATGAGCAACCATTCCGGTCAGGTGGGCCTGCAGTCTTCAAATAGTCCTGGCCCTGATATTGAACCATGCTCTCAGACCTTCTTCCCTGGAGGCAATGGTTCTGCCCTCTTGATCTACTCTTGCCCCAGCTCTCCAGCTGGGCCATCAAGTAGTTCAGTTCCCCTTCTGGGGGCTTAATCACTGTCCAATTGTAGGCCAATTCCCAAGTGGCCTATGGGGGACCCAAGCCCACCCACTACTGCAGGTCCCAGCCCAGGGACCCTAAGAATGATAGCTACACACCACCATGTCCCTTTAACAAAACTGCCTTCAGTTCCCTGGGACACTTCCCCAATGCTTCACCCTTACCTCAAGGTTCATCTAAATTCAGGCCCAGCCACCAGCCAAGAGTTCTCTCTCACTCCCTCAGTCCCTGCCAGTACTGAGCTGTCCATGGTGCTGCAGTTCCCATTGGCCAGTCAAGAGCACCATTTGTACTCTTCTAGCTCTAGCAAGGATCGGACTGTTTCTTGCATGGCAGCTCCTTTTATATGGTCCTACTGTAGGTTGCTTGGAGGACTCCTCTACTGCTGCTTTCTTGGGGCAGGTGTGGCAGGACACTGAGGGCCTTTGGGCCTATCATATCACCCTATTACCCTTTCCAACTAATGGTCCAGTTGGTAGATATTTAATACATATTTACATAATAGATGGTAATTGATCTGAAACCATTTTAATTTGTATTGTGTTTAATATGAACATTATAAAGCAGAATGTCTGTTTCTAAAATGAAAAATTTCACAAAAAGACTACACTAAAGTATCATCAATATGATCTACACTAACTTAGCAAGGCATCTTGCAGTAATATTTGATATGAAGTAGAGAGCTTATGACAGGAAGGGCATTCATGTTGCTTGTGATTTAAGCTCCCAAAAGCCAAGCAGAATGTTATATCTAAGCACAATGCGGTGCACAAAGGGAAGTATTTACAACATAACTCTACAAGGCCATTTATACTAGAGAAGGGTGTTAAAAATTGCAGCCAAGCATCACTTATTCCTGCAGTGATTTGGTGTGTCCACAGTGAGCCATTCTGGTTTGGGTAAATAAATCCACTGAAATGTCTGTTCACGGCACTTCAGCCAACTATGGCTACATTAGTATATTAAAACACTTATTCCATGGTTCTCTGCACAGTTCCCCAGAACTTGGATGAATACATTTTATTATAATAAATTCAAAAGGTACATTATATATTGTTCCTTTTGACTAGCAGGTAGCTGATATTTGGGGTTGTCTCCATTAGGAGCAGAAATTGATGATAGCCAAGTATAAGGCAATTCTGTTTATAAAGAAGATACACAAAGCTCTGTTTCCCTTAACATAATAGGATCAAGTGACAACAGAGTTTGCTTGCTCCCAGTTCCAAGCTTTTTTCCACAGCCAGAACTCTGCTGAAAAGGCTCTGTTGGCTTTTGCTCAGGGCCACACTTCCAGTGCTTCTCTTGCTGTTTCCTGGGTGTTTCAGCCATCCTAGGTGTTTCTGACTCAGATCCACCCAAATCAATCCCCAGCTCTCAGTAGGAACATTTAACCATTCCCTCAGCTGGCCTGAATGAGCAACATTTATCACACCCATGGCCTCAAAAGATCTGACTAACCATCAAAGACATGCTTGCTGGGAGCCACCCAACCTCCATCATATAATTACTCACAAAAAACTATGTAGAAAAACATCAAGAGTATGTCTACACAGCTGCTGGGAGGGTGCTTCCCCACAAAGGTAGACAGACATGCATTAGCTCTACTCAAGCTAGTATGCTAAAATGTGATTGTAGCCGCATGGGTAGCAGTATGAGCCAACCACTTAAGTATTGTCAGCAATCAGAGATTGCAGCAAATCCAGTCTCCAGGCAGCCCAATGACTACAGCTAGCTAGTAGCAGGCTGCCTGATTAGCAGGAAGAGTCAGCAGACCAGCAGTTTGGGGGCTGCTCAAAGTATTTGCCCAGGATTGTGATAGCTTCTGTGCGTGCTTGTTCCCAGTCCTGCCCCTGCTTTGAACCCAGCTGTGCCTGTGCCATTCCTTCCTTCTAGGTAACCCAACTCTGAACCTGGGCTCTATTCCTGGCTGCTGACTCCTGCTCTTAGCACTAGGCATAACTGCCCACATCCTGACACTCTGAGCAGCCCTAAAACAATCAACCATAAAGGAACTAGAGCTGATATGGTGACCAGAGATCCTTACAAAGGCCCAATATCTCTGTGATGGAGGAAGTGGGAGCCCTATAGATCTTGCGAGGCTAGGTTACCACCCTCCAGGTGCAGAATGCAGTCCTGCAAGCTTAAGTTGCATGACCTTCAGCTCTGACTGCTGTTCCCCATGAGCCCAAGATTCCCCTGCCTGACAGGTTTGATGGTGATTCTGACAAATTTAATGGGTTCCTAAATGAAGTCAGCTCTCATTTTTGCTGTGTCTGCAATCCCAAATGGGATAAGTTACTGGGGAGACCCTCATTTGGCATTTCTGCATCTGGAAAAATCATGCCTTATTCTGGGACAATTTGAGGACTTTGTTCAAGCAATGGTGTTCATCTTTAATGACCCAAATTACTAGTATATGGCCAAAGCCACACTTCAGGTGTTGTGTCAGGGACAATGGCCAGTTGCTAAGTATGCAGTGGAGTTCTGATGTTTTGTAGTAGACACTGAATGGAACAAGGCTGCCCCAGCATTATTTCTGACTTGGCCTAAATGGTGATAGTAATGATGAACTGGCAGGGTGGAATCACTGACCAGCCTGGATGCCTTAGTCAATTTAGGAATCAAGATCAACAACTGCCTGACCAAACACTGCCAAGAAAAAAATTGGTCCTCCCGACTTCCACCAGCCCTGCCAGTTCCATCTCCACTCCTCCCCAGCAATCCACACCAAAACTTGTCCACCAGTACCCTGCTTATGGCCAATCAGCATCCAACAATCTCCAACTTCAACTCTGGCTCTGGCACTCTGTGATGCCCAATACCACTCTAGAAGCGCTGATGGACTAGGATGCCTCAGGCAGTTTAATGGATCTGGAGTTCACCTGAGCGCACAAGACTCTCATCCAACGCAAGGACCCCACCCTGAGTTAGTGGATTCTATAGAAGAGTCACTTGTCTCATTGGGACTAGTCACCCACCAGATGGCTCCCTTAGAAATAACTACCCTTTGAGGCCACTGAGGCCTTCCAATTTGGGCTAATTCATGCACCACATTCACCACTTTGCCTTAGCATTGGCAAAGCTTTATACAGAGTAGAACAGATTTATCTGGGGTTTGGATCCCATTGGGAGCTGGGTGTCTGGGTGCTAGAGACAGGAACACTTCTTAAGCTGTTTTCAGTTAAGTCTGCAGCTTTTGGGGGGACATGGTTCAGACCTGAGTCTGTGTTTGCAGCAGGCTAGTGTGTCTGGCTCAACAAGACAGGGTACAGTCCCTGTCCCAAGATGGCAGGGAAAACAGGTTCAGAGGTAGTCTCAGCACATCAGGTGGAGGAGAAAGAGGCCACCACCAGCGGGGTGGTGGCTTGGGTAGGGAGGCCCAGGCCCATCTGACTCCATTGGCCTTGACCCAGGACCCTGACAGAGTGCTCTGCCACTAGGTCATAGAATCACAGAATATCAAGGTTGGAAGGGACCTCAGGAGATCATCTAGTCCAACCCCCTGTTCAAAGCAGGACCAATCCCCAAGCTTGGGACTCCCATCAAAACATGCTGACCTCACTCAGGTGGGAGGTACCACTTGCGCAACCCCCTTGGGTCACTTCCTACCATGTTTCCAGGCACTGTAGTCCATTGAGCATCGGGGCTCCCGGGCTCCTCAGCACGGGTGATTCCCTGCAGCTCCATCGGCTGCAGCCCTCTGTTCTGGCTCTCAGAGTGTTCAGTTCCCACAGGCAAAGGCTGTGATGGCTCTTAGTCTGGAGCCTCTGCCCCAGGTCCTTCCCTGGCAGCTTAGAATGAGCTGGGCTACTCCCCTTTATACTCAGGAAGTAGTTGGAGCATGCCCAGCACAGTCGGAGGGGTAGGACTTCCACTGCCCATAGTGTGGGGTTAACCTCCTCTTGTCCAATGTGGGATATGCACACTCTGTCACAAGCCTCCTCTCTCAAGGAGGTATGTTCTGGAGATACAACCTCAGCTTCAGGCATTGAAACTGCACCACAATTTGCTATTTGCAGGCCAATTTGGCTAATTCAGGACTTTGAATCTAGTATCAAGGAGCTTTTATTGGCCAGTCCTACAAGCTTACATCAAGGATTAGGTCCTGTGGCCTCTGCACCTGTACCAAGAAGCCAGAATCAAAAATGCTAGGAGTCCTCCAGCCTCTGCCCATTCCTTGGCAGTCTTGGTCTATTATATCAATGGACTTCATTGTAGAACTGCCATACTCTTGGGAACACTCAATAATCCTGATTGGTGTCGACCTTCTAACAAAGATGGCACACTTGATCCCGTGCCCTGCTGTTCCTACTGCATGGGAGACAGCTCAGCTCTTCCTAGAAAAGATCTTTCACTACCACGGTTACTGAAAGGCATTGTGTTGGATGGGGATCCAAGTTTGTCTTCTGATTCTTGTAGAAATTTCTCAGACTCTTTAGCATCAAATACCTCTACTCATCCACCTACTAATGGGGAAACAGAGAGAGTCACTGCTCCAACAGTTGATGATCTTTGCTGCTTTCTAAGTTACCACGAGGACAACTGGCTCTTCCTGCTGGGCCAAATTCACAGATTCAACCCCTGCCTCAACCCAGAAGAGCTTGTCTTTGCAAACTATGGTTTGCACCTCCACTTCCAATCAGACTTACCCATGAGTTCCTCAGTACCAGCTGCTACAGACTTAGCCTCCCACCTACACTGGGAGCTCAGAGAATACTTGCAGTCTGCCAGAAAAGCCATATAAACACCAGGCAAACCAAGACTGTCAGACTGGCCCCTGATCTGTCTGTAGAGAACAAGGTGTGGCTCTCTGACCAGGACCTTTAATCGAGCTGCCCATTCACTAAATTAGACTACCAATACCTGGGCTCTTTCAAGATGTTAGAACAGATAAAGCCAGTGGCCTTAGGGTTACAGCTGCCTGAATCCTTGAAGATCCACCCATCTTTCACATGTCACTTTTAAAGCCCTTCGCTGACACCCCAAACCCAAACCACTTCAATCTGCCACTGCCATCCATACAGTCTAAAGACAAGAAGAGTGACTGGCCCACTGAATCCTTGACTCTCGGTGAATTAGGGGAAGGATCCAGTACCTGGTAGACTCAGAGCGGCCAGATGAATGGCTTCGGGAACCAGTAAAGAACATCCACACCGCAGACCTATTGCGAGAGTTCTGTTGAAAGTATCCCCAGAAATTAGTCCCCGAGGCAACGTCAAAGGGCCATACTGTCAGGAATCAGGGCCTGCAGAGCCAGTCTCTGAGCACCCTAATGAGCACAGTTGGCCTGTAGTAGGCTGTCTGAGTGGCAACATTGCCTGATTTGGTGGGAAGAGTCAGCAGACCAGCTCTTAAGCCCAGAAGCTGTGGCAGTTTGGGAGCTGCTCGAAACATTCACCCTTGGCTGCAATAGCTCATGCTCCTGTCTTGGACCCAATCCTGATCCTGCCTTCCCTCACTTCAAGTAACCCAGCTCTGACTCTCAGCTCCAATTCCTGGCTAGTGATTTTTTTGTCCACCCACTAGGAGTGACTGCTGCTCTAAACACTAGGCATGACTGCCCACATCCTAGTCTCTGAGAAGTAAGTATCCTGGGATCAGATGTGGTTGGACTTGGACACCAAGCCCTAGCTGGTTCCCGTGTCACTGCGGCCACACTGATATTTTTAAGTGTGCTAGCTTTAGCGGAGCTAGTGTAGGTCTGCCTTCACTCGGAAGCACCCTCCCACCTGCTGTGTAGATGTATTTTAAGATTAGAATCTCAAGCACTCAACGTTAGGAAATGCTAGAATTAGGGTTGCTCCACTGTGTGTGCATGGTGATATAGGCTTTAATTACATGATCATATACTTTTTCCTACAGGATCCTTGCCTCATTCAGTGCACAGTACTGACAGTGCTCACTATTCAGTGTGTAACCCCATGCTTTGTCTACTGCATACTATTCAAATAATCTGAATACAGGATTATTAATTTCCTAATGAACTTTTCTATGGAGCTCATCACTGTAGTATCTGAGTGCTTCACACACTATTTTTTCCTTCACAAAGCCCCTATTAAGTGAGTGGATGGTATTATCTCCATTTCATATGTCGGGAACAGATGCACAAAGAGATTTAAGGTGAAACGTATTTTAAGTGCCCAATTTGAGACACCTAAGGCCAGATTTTTTTCCGAGTATTTAGCATTATAGAATTTACATTTTGAATTCACAGCTCTCATTGACATCAGTTGCAGCTGTGAGTGCTCAGCATGTCTGCAAGTCACACCCCAAGATCTCAAGTTAAGCACCTAGAAAATGAAGATCACAGGATTAGTGACCATCTCTGAAAAGTTTGATTTAAGTGACATGCCTAGCATCACATACAAACTGTGTGGCAGAGGCACGGGTAGAATCTAGATTCCCAGGGCAGCATTCAACTACACTACCATTGTATTATCCTTTTTTCCTCCCTTGAAATTCCCTGCCTCTTTCTCTATGTACCTTTCAACTTCTGCATCACATGAGACTAGTGTCCAACAGACAATATTGGCTAACTGCTTGGGTCAAAAGAAATAACAATATATAATGTATCCTGAAAGTTGCGCTGTAGAGGATAGTGCGTGACCAGTCTGGTCAGCACTAGAGATGTGAGAGGCTTGAGCATGCTCAGTGAGGGTGGAATCTTTAACTCTAGCAAGTCTCTAGTGAGCATGTTCAAATGCTATTTTCAGAGGCTTATAATGTTCCCAAATTTGGATGCATTTTCACAGAAATAGAAAAAGGCACATCACTGCCACAAAGGTCATTGCCTTGCCAAATATCAAGTCCTTATCCAAAGCATGGGAGCACTAGAGCTTCTCAAATAATTGGTCACATTTTTCTGTCATTGCAAAATACTGTATATTTTTCTACCCTTATTCTCAGAAACAGCTGGACTGATTCTAGCTGATGTAGAGCTAGAATGGATAATTTCAACCAAAACAGTTAGATTTTGACAAAGTTATATGCAACTGAGAAAGGTTCTTATAATGGGAAATGTCAGTCAACCTTTATAAGAGGTATGCTACCAGGCATCCCATAATACTAATATTATAGTTAGTTTTTGCTAGTTTGGTTTGTAGTTCCAGTGGTTTAGTTCAGTGGCTGAATCCAGCTGTGGAGGTGATTATCTCACAGAAGTGAATGCCAATAACCCTCAGCATGGCAGAGAAGAGAGAATGCAGAGGGAGTTTCATCCTTAATAATTGCTGAAGGAAAGGCTGGAGCATTGTGGGATTGCACTGGGAGGAATAGCTGCATCAATACAGTTGCAAATGCTGGATTCCTACTGTAATAGCACTGAAACAGAATTAAACCAACATGAGCAAAGGCATTTTTGAGACTTTGTCAGAGATGGGGCAACCATAAGAGCACTAACAATTCATCTGCAATATTCACAGAATTTCCACATGTGGACATAAAGGGCCTGATTCTTGACACTGGTGTAAATCTGGAATGACTGCAATGAAATCAACGTGGTTACACCAGTACAAAACCAGTATAAATAAGAGGAGAATCTGGTCGAAGTGTTTTGCCAGCATTAGAAGTCCTTAGAAATGGTGTGGGCCACAACAGTACTATCTGACTGGCCTCATATATCCAAACTTTTATGGACCTTTAATATTATTGGAACTGCTCTAATGGATTTTTATTTTAATTGAATCTCAATGTTTCATTTACAAACAAATTTGTTTTCAACAAAAGAGGGATATCACATTTACTGCACAAGAGTTTTCAGTAAAGAAAGTCCTTTCTGTGTTCTCTAGGTTACAATTTCCACTAGGATAATAGTTGGTGATACTCATACCTGGCATTATCTGCCCCTTAATGCATAACATGGAGACCTGCCACAAGTCCTCCTTCCCTTATCCTGCAAATCTGCTCCTGAAAAATTTGAATGCCTTAGATTAAAAAGCCATAGAAAGAAACCCTAAATCCTCTATTTTCAGCTAGGGAGCCTTGCAGTATGTTTGGTAAATTTTAAGCAATAGTTTGTTAGAATGTTCCAACCATCAGAGATTGCTTCTGAATCAAGGGCCAGGATTATTTTAGATCAGACTTATCCAAAGCTATTATTTTTTTTATAATGTCAAATGTGCTTGATGCTTTCCAAAAACTGTAAAACAGGGTCCCTGCATCAAGAATTTACAATCGAAGGGTTGATCCTGTGCCCACTTAAGTCAATGTGGGTTTTGCCATTGATTTCCCTCCTTGCAACTGGATTACAAAGCTTGATAGTATTTTTCTTGTAAAACCCAAATAAGAATAAGCTATAAGGGAAGACCAACACTGATTAGTTTAATCCATTACCTGGCCTGTTATGACAAAGTGGAGAGATTTCATCCCTCCCATACCCACCTCTGAAACAGAGTAGTTACTTTTATTCAAAAGTGTGTTTTACAGATTTGCAGAAAGCACAAACACTCCCTATAAAACATATATAAAGTTTGTGCAAAATTCGTTTTAGTCTTGACAAGGAAACTGACTGGATAGTCTGATAGGTCTGTTGTAGATCTGATTTCTGTGATTACATACTCACATTATATGCTGCTTTATGTTCTAAAATCATATGCTATGTTTTCACCCAATGGAATGGAATTTTCCCCAGTGTAGTTCTTTCACTGTAACACAATGTTCATTTTATTTTTTACCGTGAGGCTATACATTTCCATGAGAAACTCACTGATCTAAAACATAGAATTTCAGATTAGAGAAATGTACTGGAAATGCTTTAAATTGCTACAAAACTGGGGCCTCATTTTGTGATATGCTGAGGATTCCACTTCCAGAGCTTGCCCCCTAGAGACAATAGTAAAAACTACACTTACATCCGATTTCATAGTGAACCCTCCCTTATCCACATCACTCGTTTACATACTAAACAGCAGTCTCTCCCCATTTCTCAAAGATGAACAGCAGAATATTATACTGAAGTCTCATATTACTAAGACCTATTGACTAGCAAACTATAGAGTTCATTATTAGTATATCATTAAATGTATTAAGCTACACTACACTTGTTAAATACTTGGACAGAGTAAAATGAGTTTAGAGTTGTCAATAACTGATTTTTCAGTTTGCTGACTGTTCCAAAGAAAAAAATTGGTTCAGATCAAACTGAAGGTCAGAAAATGTTTCAGGTTGAATGAAGTGTTTTGTTTTGGATAGGTAGAATAAAAGCAAAGGAAATGAAGACCTAGATTCACAAAATAGAGGAGCAGTGAGTGGAACTCTGGTATCCCACCCCCTCCCCGGGGCGTTTCCTAAACACTGGGCTACAGTGGCTCTCTCTGGCCCAATAACTATTCAAAACAGAACAGCTTCAGTAGCACAGAATGAGA
Source organism: Dermochelys coriacea (assembly GCF_009764565.3). Taxonomy (NCBI): domain Eukaryota; kingdom Metazoa; phylum Chordata; order Testudines; family Dermochelyidae; genus Dermochelys; species Dermochelys coriacea. The sequence continues at coordinate 88,214,562 of NC_050069.1, forward strand.
ACACTCGATCCCAGAACACCCAAAGCCTGGGAATTAGAGCACTCAGCTGGGAATAGAGGGGACTTGTGTTCAAATCCCTGCCCTAGATCGGAGTTTCCCACATATCCCAGGAAGTGCCCTAGCCTCTGGGCTAAAAATTTAGAATCTTTGAATCTAGAATGTGTGAATCCAGCCCAGTAAAAAAAACACCCAATGCGAAAACAGGACATTTCATTAATTGCAAAATGGCTCATTTTGACATCTCCAAAGATTTTTCTTTTTAACGAAAGCAATTTACCAGAACTGACATATTCATGAAATGGTTCAGTCAACCCAAATTTGTATTTTTCACTGAAAAAAGTGCCATTCCAAAATTTCCCCCAGCTCTAATTGAGTTATGCATAACCATTACACTGTGTGTATATTAATTTACTTGCTAACCTGTAAGATTGAGTAATTCACAATGGGTCTCCCAATCAATAGGGAAATTATAGATGGTATACTGTACATTTGTTTTAAATAAAGAGATTTATATATAAAGTGTGAGATGATTAGAATTCTCCTCAATACAAAAATATGCACTGTTAATGGTATGCAGCCATATTTTTGATTAAACAAACTAAGGTATTTACAAGTGAAATGGCACTACCACAGATTAAGCATTCTCCCTTGTAATGGATCAGCAGTCCAAACCAAAGCTGTTGTCCAAATTAGACACACCGGATATGTATCCTTAATACAATTAAATTACAAATCAAGGGAGTCTTCGTTGCATTATACTGTTGTACTGGAGTGTTGGTGGCTGTCAGCAAGCAAGATGTTGACCTGTGAGCAAACACAGTCCTCGCTGGAGTGCACCGGCAGTGGCACTGGAACAATTTATGTAGTGGGGGAGTGCTGAGAGCCATTGAACCAAACTGTAAACCCTGTATATAAAATGGAAACCACTTCAAGCCAGGGGGTGCGGCAGCACCGCTCACACCCTAGTTCCAGCACCTATGTGTACTGGGCATGCTAGCCATCTATTAATCAGGCTAAATGCGGGAGAAATTCAATGCCCCTTAGTTTAGTGACAGTTGAAACAATAAAAGCCACTTCCCAAGACACAGACTATCATGTTCAGAACTGAGTAGAAGATGAGCCAAGTGGCCCAAGGTTTTTCCTTGGGGACCAATTTCAAATTCAGGGACTCTTGCACTGATTTGGTTGCAGCTGTGTCCAAGTGTGTTTGAAAATAAACAAGAAGTTAGCAGGCAGCGAGAGAAGCTGCAGGAGCATAACCCCAAGAGGTAGCTGAGAGAGCACATTTTGGGCACAGGACTGCCTTCCTAAAAATTGAGAGCATGGAAGCTGCTTCCAGTTTGTTCCTACTATGTTCAGGGAAACAGGACTTTAGGGACATTCTGTGTAATGAAAAAGGATTGCACTAAAGAAATACCTAAGTGTTATAAATGTCTCCTCCTAATAGAAACAAACCCAGCAATGGCTTGAATATTGGCTAGCTGCTCAGCCAAGGGGAAATATCAAACTGCAATATCATATAATCCACAATAATCCTCATAGCATAACTCTTAAACTATGTTTCCATAAATCCCAAAAGGAGTAAGACCCCTGCACCTCCCATCAAACCACCACTCATCCCCTCCACCACAAAAGGCTAAGAGGACATATTACCTTTATAGTCTTCCTCCGAATTTCTGTTGGCATCTCATTTTGTTTCACAAAGATATGGAACCATGCCTTTCTTTATGGACAAATAATTCTTCTTCTCATGTCCTTGCCGCAAAGTAAATGTTTTTCCAGAACCGTTCGCAAGCTATAGTTCTTTCTGTTTCTTCAGTGTGGTCCTCCATTGTACCGGTGTCCCCAAAGAGTTGGCAAACAAGCAGGTGCTCCATAGTCTGCACTTCACCGCACTTGCATATATTCATGTAATTAGAGTAGCCCCATTTGCTCATATAGTGTTTGATCTGCCAGTTTATGTGCACAGGTGGTTCAGGCATTGCCACATTGACCATCTGTATTGGCCCTCCAGGAAGGTCCTCCTGAGGCTCCAGCTCTATTTCAGTGCATCTGACTGCACATATAGACTGCACATTCATTCCATAACCTCAGTTGTGCCTTACCAGCTGCTGTAGTCAAAGGCAAAACAGTTTTGCGATTTAAGGCATTTGATTACTCCTGTGTGACCATATAATAGATGTCTTGGATCTTCATCTGCTGTGATCTTTCCCTTTGGCTCCATACCTTCCTCCTGATATCAGGTGGTAAGTACCGGCTTTCCTTTGGTGTTGGCTTTAGGCTTCCTGTTATTCTGTGACAGCTGTTGTTTAGAACAGGGTCTAATTTCTTATCATGGACAGATTGTGAACCACTGCTATCACCTTGTGCTACTCCAGAGCAGAATATGGCTGTCCAGTGTGAGAACAAAGTAAATGGATTGGCTTCCCACTTTGAGGTGACCAGCTTTGAGGATGTTGTTATGGGTGGTAACTTTCCCTTTCATCTTCTCTACATGTGCTTTGAAGAAAAAGGTCTGGTCAAATGTCACCCCAGGTAGACAGGATTCAGATGATTAGCCCGTGGGATTCCATCCCTGGTGATGTTTAATTTCGACTTGGCATCTTGATGGCGTAGGTGAAAGGCCATCACCTGTGTCTTAGTCAGGTTGTCATGAAGCTAGTTCTTATAGTAATAAATCGAGAGGTTGCTCAGTGAACATTTCAGTCTATTCTTGACAGTGGCAAGGTCCTTCGCCTGTGAAGTGATGCATAGATCTGTGTATATAAAGCTCCTTGTATTGCTCTGTATGGGCTGGTAATTGGTATATATGTTGAAGGGGATTGGGCTAACACATTGCCCTGTGGGAGGCCATTTAGTTATTGTCTCCAATGGCTCTATTTCTTGCACAGTTCTATGTAAGTGTCTGTTCTCCAAAAGAGAAAGCTGCACTGGGTACTAGTTGTGCATCATATTGTAGATTTTGGCAAGCAAATTTTGTTGTTGACTGTATTGTATGCTGCTGATAGATCTATGAACACAGCACTTGTTCATTCCTCACTTGAATCCATCTTCAGTATGTTGGGTGATATTTAATATTTGGGCAGTACAGTACTTTTCTGGTCTAAATCTGTCTTGTTCTAGTATTAGATGCTGTTTGATATGAGCTGAGAGGTGACTGAGAATGAGGAGTTTATAAAGGTATGTGACGGGAAGTGCATACCATGCACTGGACAAGAGAGGGTTAAGCCCACGCTATGGGTGAATGAAGTCCTGCCCCTCAGACCATGCTGGTCATGTGCCAACTACTGCCTCAGTATAAAAGGGAGCAGCCCAGCTCATTCTAGGCTGACCACTGGAGGGGAAGGACCTTTGGCAGAGGCTCCAGCTGAAGAGCCATCACAGCTCTTGCCTGCCGGAGCCACAGATCCTGAGAGTCGGACTGCAGGTCTGTGGCCAATGGAGTCCCAGGAAATCATTTGCACTGAGGAGTCCAGAGACCCTGATGCCACATGGACTGCAGCTTTTCAAAGCATGGTAGGAAGTGACCTAGGGAGGGTGAGCAAATGGTATCTCCCACCTATGTAAGGTCAGCATGTTTCCATGGGATTCCCAGCTGACCCACTGGTAGACTACTCCTTCACTGTTAGGGCCCTGGGTCAGGGCCCAATGGAGTCAGGTGGGCCCAGGCCCCCCTACCCAGGCTGCTGCCCTGCTGGTGGCTACCCCTGGGTCCTGGCCACTAGGCTGTTATATTGACTCTGGCCACTAGGCCATACGGCCCTGTGTCGGTGGACTGTTATAGTGACCTGGCCGCTAGGCCATGCTACCCTGAATGCAAGGCCCATTGTAATTGACTCTGGCCATTAGGCTGCACTACCCTGACCCCAAGGGCCACCATATTGTCTCTGACCTCTGGGCTGTATCACTTTCAGCCTAAAGACTTCCAGGAAGACTGTAACCATGATGGTATCACAACCCTGCCATGCTCCAAAGGAGGATGGGGTGTGCATACCACATAGAAGTTAAATTGGCCTGAAGGATGGCATAGAAGTGATATTGGCCTGAAGTTCTTTGGGTCAGAGGCATCCTTCCCTGGATTCAATAGAGCTATCACATGGGCTTGTCACCATAATTTAGGTATTCTAAGGGTTGATGAGCAATTGTTAAAAAGGTACAATACCCATAAGTTGGTTACAGTACCAAATTGCTTAATCTGCTCCATGCATATATGTTGAGTTCAGGTGCTTTGCGGTTCTTCAAGTGACTTATTCTGGCATTGAGTTAATCTATTGCATATGGTGCACTGAAATGATTTTCTTCCAGATCAGTTTGCTGTCTAATTAATATTTTAGGCTTCTTGTTCAGAGCTTTCACACTGAACAGAGGCTGGTCTGTCACCAGACTGTCTATGATGTTCTACTTTCTTTGAATCATTATTCAATTTGTAAATGGTCAGTCATGCTTTCCTACTAGTGTGGGCCATGTGTATTCCTTCCATTTCTGTTGCCTTTCTTCTTGAAGCTTGTTAAGGCTGTCCATGCCACAATAGTGTCTTCCCAAAAAGGGTCTCTTTGGAACATTTGTTGGTATTTTTTATATTTGGCTGCTAGTACGGGAGTGAAGCCTACTATGTGCTCAGTTCTACATCCTCAAGATTTATACCTCTTGGAGATGTTGTGCAGTACGATCCACAAACAGATTGATCCAGCCTCAGAGAATTACAATGTGAGTCATTTTTTGTCAAGGTGTTCAGAAAAGCTGCTCCAATTTGCTTTCTTGAAATTGGTGTGTTTACGCATTGATATCAGATCTGGAGTTATGGCTGCTGTGGCACTGATTGCAATTGGTCTGTGTTGTATTTGCAGGATGGGTTCCAACATCTTTTTTTCACGTAACTTTTATGTTGCTATCAACAAAGGCAAGGTCTGAATTGTATCTTCCTTTCCATCGGGAGCTATTAAAGGACCCGGAGAGGTTTGAATCATGGATCAGATTCAAGTGGTATGCCTCGGTCCACATCTTGACCAAGTCACGATTTTCATTGTTTTTGCTATAATCCCATGTGACGCTGTGGCTATTGAAGTCACCAGTGATCATGTGTGCTTTGTTTTGACCTAAGATTTCTGGACTCCAAGGCAAATCGCTCCCCTGGGATAAATGGATGTTATGTAGATATTGTTCATATTGACAGTCAAGACTGACACCCTTTTGTTCCATCATACATGTTGTGTTGACGATGAGCTCTGGTTTCACAAAGATAGCGCTACCGTTTTCTCATGCTTCATTTTTATGGAAAATCTCATCCCAGGAATCCATGACCCATTGTTGGACAAATAACAAAGCAACCTTTACTTTGTGTTAACTCTTTCAATTGCTTCAATTGCTCCAGCTTGATGAATTTCTTAAGATTAGGCTGGTCTGATTTCTCTGAATGCATTAGGCTTATACACCTGTTATTTCAATGCAAACAGTATTTTGTGTCATTGTCTCCCATTTCCTTGTGCTCTTCAAAGCATGCAGTCATAAGAGCTTTTTTAAATGGAAAAATATTAGTCAACTATCCCTTAGATTGTTCTCCAGATAAGTTTTTCATGGTTGAATGGTCTGTGGCATGAAAAGGAACATTTGCTGACACACAAATCTCAGTTGACGTCAGCAGTTCAGTCTCTTCATATTCCTGTTGAACTGAGAACGTGTAGTAATGTGTAATCTTACATGGACCACTGATTTTTCTGTTGCCAGCTGCTCATCTTTAAATGTGATGCCATTTGTGTACAGAAGTATCCAGATGTTTGTCACAGCTTGATTTCCTGGAGCAGTCTACAGGAATGCTGCAATGGAGGGAAAATGTGTCATCCTCAATGACATGACAGATACCTTCAGGATATTATGCTATTGCAGAAGCAATGCTGCATTATAAGCTCATCTTTTCAACTTTTTACAAAATGTTACCCTTTGAGTTGAAGTTTCTCATACAGCCCAAAGACTATATTAATTTTGCATGTTTAAATGACCATTTTTGATTTCTGACCATATAAAAATTTCATTAAGGTATTTTTGCATGTACGTTTTTATGTGAAGAGCAAAACTTTATTTTTTAAGTTTCTAATGCTTAATTACACACCAGTGAAGTATTGGAAGATTTCCATGAACTTAGGAGAGAACAGAGATGGGCCCTTAGTCCTCAGTGAGAACAAAGGCCTTATGACTAAAGCTACATTTTAGTCATGGGTATTTTTAGTAAAAGTCATGACAGGTCACGGGCCTGTGACCTGTCCATGACTTTTAATAAAAATACCAGTGAATAAAACTTGTTGGGGGGGGGGGGGAGGGGAATGCTGTCCAGGGTGCTGGAGGAGGGTGGCCTGGCAGCTGGGGGTGGGGGACACGGGTGGCAGCGCATGGCCTGGGACCCCCCGCTGGTGATGGGGTGGGGGGTTGGTGGGGCCAGCAGGCTCCCTACCAGGCTCTGCACCTTCCCATCCAGCACCGGCAGAGTTTGGGTGTGGGAGGGGGCAGAGGGTTGGGGCATGGGACGGAATGAGATGGGCTATGGGCAGCACTTACCTGGGGGTCTACCAGGAACCATGGCCAATGGGAGCTGCAGGGCTGGTGCCTGCAGGTGGAGGCAGTGTACAGAGCTGCTTGGCCACACCTCCATCTAGCAGCTGAACGATGGGGACATTGCCACTTTCAGTGAGCCTCCAAGGTAAGCGTCTCCCAGAGCTTGTCTCACCCCATCTCATGCCCCAACCTCTTGCCCCCTCCCACATCCAAACTTTACTGCTGCTGAGGAATTCGTGACTTCCATGACCACCATGACAAACCTGCAGCCTTACTTATGACTAAAGAAATTTGGTTTAGAAAGAATGACTTTGTAAGTGTTTGAATATTGCATACTGTTCATTCTTGATCCATGACTTTCCACTTCCTTTTTCAGCAGTAGGTCACGTTGTGGACCTCTGTTATTTCTACAACAGCAAATGTTGTGCCTCTTTTTCTGCACTGGTGCACCAGCTGTCTTGCTAGAAATGAAGCAGGAAATCAGGTGCTTTGAGCACCAGGTCCAGAAGCCTTTGACAGAGCAGAGCTAAAGGACATAGATCCCAACCCTGTACTATTGAAGTCACAGGAAGATTTGCCATTGAGTACCCGGTGAGCAGAATCAGTGTGCTGAAAATGCTTAAGTCCAGTGTACGTGATTATATGTGACAGGTTCTAAATCTGCTAACATAGACAAGCCCATAATGATATACCCTCATGTACATGCATTTATCTGGGGAGCCATATACAGAAATAAATTAAGCTGGTTTTGGCTTACTATGAGATCCTGTGTACTTAAGAATGTATCTTACCTACATGTTTACTGCAGCTTCTTTTTCTCCTTAAAAACAAACCAAGAAATTCGTTAATATTCTTATTCTTCCCATTGTATCTAAAAGTCAAGAAATTCAAAGGTAAGTGTTCCATAGCAGCCATAACTTGACCACATTGTAAATGCAGTATCTATGCAATTATTCTTATTATTAGCATTAAAGCAATTTAAGTTATTGTATGTGTTTTTACAGTTTTATAGTTCATGAATCTAGATTCACTGCAAAAGATATTGTGTATGTTGAAAATTATTAATTTGGAGACCATATATAACATAAAATAAAACATATCGGAGGTGCAAAAGGTAGCCACTGGTCTAGTAGCTGATCTAACTGATCATTTATATTGTGGTCTTTATATCTGAGCACCCTACAGATTCCAGCCTCCAAAAGGGAATGATAAAACCTCCTGACAGCTAGAGGAGATTCACTTAGAAGTGAACATGTGTATGTAGAAGAATGGACTCACTACTGGCAGCCACCCCATTGTGGTTAGGCATGGTATAGCTCTCTTCATCTAATGCCCCCCACAGATAACTGCTCCAGCCCTTCACTGGTCATCCTCTTCTCATAACTCAGCCCTCCAGCCAGGTTACATATAGTTTCCCCCCTCCCCCACCCGCCATCTCTGGTGTCCCTTCCCAATTTAACAGAAAGTTCCACTGACAATATAATCCAATGTCCTTACATCAGGTCTTTAGCCCCCCAGTTCAGGGCCCCATGATCCATACACCCTCTTGATTTCAGGCTTTCAACAGTCCATATCTCCTTATGTCAAGAGACTTCCCACAACCTTCCTCAGTGCATGATAGGAGAACCCAGGCCCTCAGTGTCTTTTAGGTTCTGGCCCAGGGATTCTATAGTGAGCAGCCAAGGACTGTCCATTCAGACCCATCCTCTACTATCTCCTTGGGCTTTTTCCTGCCTTAGCCTGTCAGCAGGCCTTTCCTACAGCCTTTTCTTGGGAGCAGTGTGTATCTGCATTCTTCTCAGGCTCCACAGCCTCTCAAGATTCACCCTTCTTCAGGCCCAAGGCTCACAAGGGTCCTCCAACAATTCCAGTGGCAGATATAAACTTGTACCAACTTCTCCCCTCTTCAGGCTTGACATTTTCCCCTGCTCCATTCCTCAGTTGAACATCTTCCAAGACTCTCTCCTTTAGGTCCAGATCCTGCCCTTTTATCAGAACTCCCCACTGGAACTTGCTCCATGTCTCTGTTGACCCTTACCAGAGCATCTTCTTAGGCGAGACTTCCAAGGCCCATATACTTTCTCGTCTCTCCACTCTGAAGCTTTTCCTTTCTAGTAACCACCTAGCTCGTCCCTAGTTGGGACTCATTCTAAATTAGTCCTGGTCCATCCTCCAGGTGAATGCACTAATTGAGTTCCTCAGTTCTCCTTAATCTTCCAGTGCCAATGTGGAGTTTACATCCTATCACAGTATTGTTAAAAAGAGAATGGGCAAGATTAATTTTCTTGGCATCAGTGATAGAAGAAATGTGATAATTCTTTAGTATGGAAATATGTCTGAGTCCACACACATTTTTTTTCAATTTTTAATTTAAAAGAAAAATAACACAAATAATTGAAACAGGATCCTAAATAGGTCTTTCACTTATTGTAAAAGCAGAAAGGTTATTAATGTTCATTAGGTCCTTGTCTGAGACACAAACAACTTCAAATCAGCTTGAGTAGTAAGTAGACCCCACAAATAAAAAGGTAGGTCATCATCAAATAATATTGATTAGGTTCAAATATTACATTTTTAGCATATTTGGCTACTGTTTTGGCAGCAGTTTTCAAACTTTTTGAGCTGAGCCCCCCTTTGAGTTACAATTTTTGGTTGTAGTCAGGCTGGGTGGTGCACTGAGGTGAGTAAGAGGGTGGAGGTGGCAAGTATCCCGAGTCCTGCTGTATGTCGCCAGTCTGAGCCACCTGGTATTGCTGGCCCACACGTTCCTCCATGTTCCCCTCCTCCCCCACAAGAGGGCATGCCCTAGTTTGAAAACCTCTGGGCTACTTCCATAAAGTTTACCAACTGCAGACACTAAAAGTAAATATACTCAACGCTGGAAGGAATTAATTGGATAGATGTAAGAGTGGCACCCAGCTCTTATGAATGCCCCTTCTGGTCAGGTGTGTCTGCAGTCTTTAAATAGTCTTAGCACTGGTATCAGGCTTCCTTCTGGGAGGCAATGGTTTCACCCTCTTGGTCTATTCTGGCCTCAGCATGGCCACTAAGTAGTTCAGTTCCCCTTCTGGGGTTTATCACTGTCCCATTGTAGGCCAATTCCCCAGTGACCTATGGGAGGGACCCATTACTCCAGGTCCCAGTCCAGAGACCCTAAAAATAGCAATCACATGTCACCAGGTCCCTTTAACTACACTGCTTTTAGTTCCCTGGGCCACTTCCCCACAGCCCCATCCTTTGCTAAAGCTTCACCCATACCTCAGGGCTCATCTAACTTCAGGCCCAGCAGCCAGCTAGGAAAGACTCCTCATTTTCCCAGTGCATTCCATCACTGAGCTGTCCGTGGTGCTGCAGTTCCCATTGGCCAGTCATGAGTATCACCTGCACTCCTCTTACTCCAGCAAGGAACTGACTTTCTCTGGCTCTGCAGCTCCTTTTATATGACCCTCCTGGGCCCTGATTGGCTGCTTCCCCTGCGGCCACTATAGACTGCTTGGAGAACTCCTCTACTGCTCCTTTTCTGGGACATGTGTGTCAAGAGACTGAGGCCCCAGCAAGGGGCCTCTGGGCCTAGTCACTCCATCCCAGATATTCATTCAGTTCTTCTTCAACACAGAGATCATCTTTATTAATCTTTTGAGTAGCTAGAAAAGCATTCCATAACTGAAGTAGTAAAATAAATAGATTTTAAAAAATCTTACCAATATGAGGTTTAACCACAAGTGGTAGAGAATCTTTAACCAAAAGATATAAACTCAGTGAATTAATTAGCCATTTTTTGAAACTTTGGCCCACGGAGAGCAGATATCAAGTGAGAAGGTGCCATTTGTTACTCATTTCTTTTATAACTTGAATATGCATGTAAAGACTGAGTGTAAAATTAACTAAGTTATAGTTAAAGAAAAATTGAGTGTAAGGCCCTCATCTAAAGGGACCATACGTCCCGTTTCAGCTGGGACAGTCCCTTTTTTAAGCCCTGTCCCTGCCATCCTGACCTTTTTGGCAAAAGTGGACATTTGTACCATTTGCTCTTGCCAACTGATCAAGGGGGGTGTGGAGGAACGTGTAGGAGGGAGAACGGCGATGCAGCCTCGCAAAGTGGGGAGGCAGGGCTCCAGCAGGGGGCAGGCAGGGCTCGAGTGAGCAGCGATGCCAGCCCCAGCCTCACACTGGGGGAAGACAGGGCTCAATCGAGCAGCGACATCAGCCCCAGCCTTTGGGAAATATGGTCACCCTGTCTAGTATGGGGAGGAGGGCTTGGGCGAACAGCTTGGACCAGCCCCACAGGAGCAGGAAGGGCTGGGGCCAGCCCCACATGATGTCCTGTTTTCCCTTTGGAAAATATGGTCACTGTACCCTCTTCCTGCCATTTATTCTTTGTGGGCAAACCTCTGCAAATACATGGAACACAACATCAATGGGGTAGCAGTCCATCGAAGCACAAAGAATTGCAGGATGGGGGCTGAATTTGTTAAGAGAGGAATCATGTCTGCTCATACTCATGAAATTGAAGCTAGACAAATACAGCAAGAAATAAGATGCACATTTTTAACAGTGAGAGTAATTAACCATTGGAATAATTTACCAAGGTGGATTGTCCATCCCTGGCAATTTTTAAATCAAGATTGGATGTTTTTCTAAAATATGTCCTCTAGTTCAAACAGGAATTAATTCAGGGAAGTTCTATGGCTTGTGTTATGCAGGAGGTCAGACTACATATTCACAATGGTTACTTCTGGCTTTGCAATCTGAGTGGGCTCGTTACAGACATATATTTTCTTTAAACATTCAATTAAATTCTCTCTATATTTTCACATACATATTGTGCATATGAAAACCATGACATATTTATGCAACTTAGTATCTTTTATTTAGTATCTTAGTATTTTTATGCCTGTAAACTTTCTCTTGGGACATTGTGTATATTACCTATATATCTATCTATGTAGCAATTGTTACGGCTTGTTTTGCCAATCTTTTTTTCACACATTCAGTCAATCTGTGTTAAAAAGTCTTTCTGAGGTGCTTTCAACTAACCTTAAACTTTTTCACACTGTGTACCACATCCTTGGCTGGTGTAAATTGACATTGGATAGAGCTGGCTCCATACAGGAAATGAGATACCACTCTTAAAGGTGTCTTCAACACTTTCTGCAGGAAGGTTGATTGTGCGTTGTACAAGTTTCTGTTCCATTACTCTGTCTGTATGTGTGCCAGTTCAGAGGACATACTGCACTTTCAGAACTAACAGAGTGCTTAGAATTGTCACTTACATTTTGAAATGTTTCATATTATGGGTGATTGAACAGAACCCAAGTACAGAATTTGCACATTTTTTTCTTATTTATTATAATATTTTTAATGTGCTTTAAGATCTTCAGAAGAAATTGCACAGTGCCTAAGGCTCTAATTCAAGAAAGTCTCCTCTTCAAGAAAGCATACTTAAGCACATGCTTTAAGTGCTTTCCTGTACATGGATGGACTTAGACACACATTCAAATGCTTTCTTGCCTTAGGGCTTTAATATCTATCTTTCATTCCTATAGTAAAACTAATAATTTTTGGTAATAATAGTATTATTTGATGGTTCCAATTACATATATAATAGGACAGAAACAAAATGGCTAACAGATCCTGATTGCCAAACAGCATTCTTTTGAAAGGCAAGTGTTGGGAGACAATTCAGTCAACATGATGGAAATGGTAAACCCCCTTTCTTCTCTTGCCATAATTCCTCTTCTAGTACTGTCAAGAAGAGTTCATGAAACTATGGATTATTCTTATCATAAAATGAGAAAAAAATTAAAACAAATACAGAAACTTCAGTTCATTCCATGTACACATGAGAGACGTAGAGAAATTGCACTGTTTTTGTCCAATATCCTTTAAAAATTTAGTCCTCAAACTAAAATCAAATTATTATAAGATTTTTTTTGTCAGGAAGTTACAAGAATTTTACAGTAGAAGCACCAGTAGAAGACTAACCTACAAAGATTATTTCACTATGAAATTTGTTTCCTGAAAGATGAAAACACTTTTGACTGTACTCTGAAATGAAAAAAAACTAACTGTCATCTGCACAACCTTTCATACCTAACGCATCTAGGAACAGTGAGGGCACAATTCAAAATAAAAGATTTCATAGACTAAGCCAAACATTCTCAACTTCAGAATTTTACACTTAAGGTACAAGATTTGTTCACAATCTACAGACATGTCTATGGTAAATGTTCTTGAAAGGCAACAGAAACTATCAATTTTTATCTGCCTCTCAATTTAAAATCACATTCTCCCTTGCCTAGAAAGCATTTTCATGCCAGAATGAATATCTTGGGACTGGAAGTGTTATCCTTATTGTCTTGTTTATAAAATTTCAAGCCATCTACTGTAACTCCTAAAATAGACTTCAAACTTTGATTCATATTGTGAGTTGCTGAGGCAGTTGATATAAAATGTTAATGATTAAATTCAGACTTAACGTAGGTGGGTACAATTACAATGACCTCAATGGCGTTTAACCCATTTACAGTAAATCTATATATGGGTCTATTAAATAGTTTTTCTTTGAACTCCAGTGTTTGAGACTGGAATCCTTACTATTATCTTCTGTAAAGAGGTCCAGTTTAATCTGTATGTTTTAAAATTGGATCTCGGGATTTCTCTATCATTGGTCTTGATCACATGGCAAATTAAAAATTCTCCTATAGTCTTCAAAATTATCATCCAGTATAAGATCCCTCTCACAGAAGAGAGAAAAATTCTAGGATCTAAAATGCACATTTTGGATACAGCGGCAAACAACATTTTCATACACTATATGTGACTCCAGTAAAATTGAAAACTATATCTGCTTTGCTCAAAAAGCAGGTGTCACTGTCTAATCTCTTTACCTGCTGTAATAGTTGCCAGCATAGTAATGACTGTCAGATTTAGTTTGTGTCTGAAGATGTATACTGTACAGAAATAGAAAGAAGACCATTTCCAATCACTAGCTTGATTGGATCAGGTGAAAATGATGATCCCATAGCATTTGACATTAAATGAAAATAAATATACAATACACAGGAAATAAGCTTGAGGTATGTTGGTTAGTTGTTTAGATACGTACAATAGGACATGCCATGTTTCTATTATCTGGTGCAAATACTCATGTTTATGAATTCAAATTTTGCTTATTGTCAATATTCTGCAATATTTACTTTAAAAATGCTGTTCCATGTAAATTCCTGTTCTTGAACTTATTTATTAGACTGTCTGAGAAAGCAAACACAGAAGCAAGAACAAACCAGCGGAGAATCAAATTTCTTTACAAAGTCTAAAATAGTCACTGACATTTTTTGCAGCTCTTTTTGAAGGTTGCCCCTTGAAACAACCATTTCCTCTCACTAAACGTACCTTGAATCAGTTTAAGGCCCTGATCCTGAAGACTGACCTCAATGAGACTCCACACTGGCCAAAAGATCTTCCTGGGCAGATTCCTTTGCAGTATTAGGACATAAGAGATGTGCACACAAGTCTGCTACTTTGGAGTCAACACTTTTGGCTCTTTGCTGAAATAAGTTACCCAGCAAACATCATAACCACTCTAATTTCTGCAACTGTGAGCATTTTTCATCTGAGTCGCTTGTTGATCTTTGATTTTTGGTTTGTTGCAAGAGACAAAATTAGAGAAAATAGAAATTCCTTGATAAGAAGCTGAACAAAATCACATTGCAATAACAAATAAGAACTAGAAACACATCAATTGTGCATTTTGGTTAATAAGGCTTTAGTAGGAGGAATTTGACTATATTAGAACATAAATTATATCAGACCTTGGATTATTTTCTCTGTGATAACTGAATGGATTTCACACTTTCAGTGAAAACAGTTTTCAAAGGGAAAAAAATCACATTACTTATGCAAACTCTTGAGCTAAGCTAAGGACTTTTGAAAGAGTCTTCACAACCTTTCACTTTAGTAAAGACCTCTACAATTGATTTCATATTGTTATTGAAGAATAAGAAATGTTTCCTTTGAAGTCACTTATCAAACAATAAGCCATTAGCTTGTTTTCTTTGTGGAGGGGAAGAGGCCAAATAAATTACTTTTATTGTAGGTCAAATTTCAGAAGTACTCAGATCTGGATACAATAGTTAAGTGGTTCAGTGGAGCTATAGTACTGTACTTTCCATTGCTGATGGTTTTTGAAATCTTGCCTCATCAGAGTGCATTTATACAACTCAATTACTTATGCATTTATACAATTAACCTTTTTTTTTTCTACACAGGAAAAGTTCTTCACTGTAACGTCAGAGGCAGAATCGGACTTTTTTTTTTTAAATTTCTCTTTAATGGGATCCCCCACTTCCCAAGAGACACTGAATATTTCAGTATGAGATCAGACCATCCACAATATTTTTGGAATATCAGATGCACTAAAGTAATATCTGTTGTACCAGGTCAAAAAATAACATCACTTGAGGGAAACTAGGAGTTCTTTCCCCAGCTTTGACCACATTAATACCAGAAAGATATTAACAAATTGGAGAGAGTTCAGAGAAGATTAACCAAATAGTGAGGAAGATGTAGAGATTGACTTATCATGAAATAAAGTATGGTATTGCTAGAAACGTGTTCTCCCTTGGTTCGGTTGTTACATTGTATCCCACTCTTTCAGTTGCGCAAACCTGAGTATCCTCCAACACAGAGTGGCCTGCTTACCAATTCTTTTTTCTCTACTAGGTTAACATTTCAGAAGCGATGGCAAAGTTGCTGCCACTTCATTGTCAAGTGGGCCTTGGTGGTAAGCCAATATAATCAATGGTCCATGCTATATTTCCATGATAAGAGATCAAAATAGGATGTATTGAACTAAATGCTAAATTTAGTGGAAAAGGGACTTCTACTGAGTACACAAGAAGAGAAGGTTTCTAGTGTTTCATGCCAGTTACATAGAAGGTATGATAGTGACGAGAAATAAATTCTTAATCTTAAAGTGTTTATTGATTAGTAGTTTCCAAGACCACAAGTGGGTTCTAGTTCAGATGAGGTTTTTCCTTATTTATAGCAAAGTGATAGACTGGGGAAGTTTGACACAATAGTGGAGGCTATATTGACTAGCAACTTAAGGGGTATTTCAATATGAATTTTAGTGCCATTTGGAAATGTTTCTTGTGCGATTCTTTGTTGTTCCTTAGTCATATTTTCTGATTTGAAAGTACAGAAGTATTTAATTTGATTTTTACAGCAGTGATTATACAATCTCATGTCTTGACCGAAAAGCTTCTCATTCATCCTTCCATGTAATTTTGGCCATTGGCAAGGCAATGGTTAATCTTTGGTTAATTTGGTTAATCTTCAGAAGCAGAGGCTTCACCTGAAAGCCTTTAAGGATAACTATGCTATGGGGTCTGATTTCCCCTTCCATTTCATCAGTGTAACTCCATGCCAGTAAGGTTACACCTACAGTGGTATTGCAGAACCAGGTTGAAGGTTCTATCATTTATTCATATCTCAGTAACATTCCTGGAAATATTCATGTTAAACAAACTCATCACTGCTGTCTCAGGTATAACATTTGCTCCCCCTAGAATCAGCCTAGTGACTAGCTTTTCCTTAAATCTAGGATTTTTGTGCTGTATCAAAACATCTGTAAAATATTTTATAGTTATATGGCTAATATAAGAATAATACTTTTGGTATTTTAGAAAATAATGGGGCAGTTTTTAGAATCAAGAGTAAGAAGAGAAATATGAAGGCAAAGACATGAGCAACCATAAACAACAAAGGGCAAAATTATACAGTAACTTACAACTATGTTAGCTTCAATTATACTTTCAAATCATTGTTTGGCATGATTCTAACTAACACATTTTCCTGCAACCATAGTGTTACATCCATATCAACCATATCTCACAGCCATGCCTTTTAGAGGCAACCATCGTAGTGACCTAGTAGCTGGTGTCAAGGGAAGGAGGGTATTGTGGAAGATTTGGTCCATCTTGAAATGTTTCTTCTTACTCATGTTTTCTGATTTGAAAGTACAGAAGTGCATTTGGGGAGATTTTATATACAAACACAGTTTGCAATACACAGCTCTATCCATGAAAATGCAAATTAGTCTTCATGGACAAGGAAAAATTTGAAAGTTTAGCCTTAACTTGAGAAGCCCAACCCATCCTTGTGCTTCAGACCCAAGCTCTAGAGAAGCATTAGAAGTATGGCAAAATAAATAAATAATTTTGGCAATGTTTTGCTTGAGCTGTAGTATGGAGTCTGACACAGCACACATTATAGGCAAACTGAAGGAGGAGCATTAATGAGAGGAAGCATCAGTGACTGTCAGACACCTTCCTGGAAAATATTCACTGTAGTGTATGATAGTACATTTGTAGCCAAGGCCTTCTGTTGTGAACTCTGCAGCAAATTGGACTGAAAGTTTGCAGAAACTCCTGCAAGTTTCTGAGGCATTGTGGCAAAATCTTTCTGGTTTCTGTGGCATTTTGGTTCAGCAGACTGAACATTTTGTGCCAAAGTTCCAGATAAATTCAATGATGGCAGTTTTATTAAATTCAATATGAAAATAGGTATTGCAGTCAGTAAAGTATTACTTGTGCTATTCATTTTGATATTAAATTCTGTTTATTTGCTTTGACCCTACTGTTCAAATGCTTTCTTGAATTAGGGACTTAATATCTTTCTTTCATTCCTATAGTAAAACTAATAATTTCTGGTAACCTCATCATGATATTCATTCGGTTCTTCTTCAATACTGAAATTACCTTTATTTATCTTTTGAGTGGATAGAAAAGCATTCCATAACTGAAGTAGTAAAATAAGTAGATTTTTTTAAAATCTTTACTAATGTGTGGTTTAACCAAAAGCCTAGGAGTTGTCAAAGGGAAATCTGGATGTTTTGGCAACTGGGAAAGGGACGGGGGGTGGTTTTTGGCACCCAGAAGAATGTGGGTTTGGGAATGTAAAATAAGCACATCAGCTGGATGTTTCTGCTAACATATTTAGCAGCAAAATATTTAATAACGTTGACATTTTGTTTATGATCCTTAGGGTTTGTAGTTAACACCACAATAAGAAGAATGGGAGCAGCTTACACCTCAGAGCCATTATTTCAGGCTGTCTGCATACTTAGAAAGGCAGCACTGCTTCATTTGTTCATATTTTAAAATGGAAGCTTAGATTCTGGATTACAATTCTCTGGCATTATATGGATTGTACTATGGTGGAACTCTCAAAGCTCTGTTTATAGCTAAACCCAGAGCCACTGTAGTGAGATTGTCCTGGAAGTGTTTAAACTGATTATCTCTACATACTGCTCTGTAACTCAGTGAACTGAAACACTGCCACAGGCCTAGAGAGAAGAGATGCCATCCACTTACCTTGGTGCATACATTGGAAGAGTGGATGTAAAAAAATATTTCTTGTTGTGACTGCTCAGGATTGGAGAAAGATCAAACCAAACTCTTCCCTCCATTATATCTCCAAGATGCTCCTATCTGTGAGCAGTAATAAGCTTGGTACACTGATTTATTATTAAAAGTAGGGCTAGTAGCAACATTGATAGTTAAATTTCCCTGACACTTTCCATTATAAGACCTTCTTTTCAGTTGTGTACAATTTTTCCAAACTTTAACCATTTGGGTTGAGATTTTTCCATGCCAAATGTCTGCCTCAGGCTGAATTATTTTGGAAAATTTCACCTAAAATGAATGGTTCAGCTGTTTTTCTGAATAAAATTAAGGAAAAATGTATTGTTTTGCCCATGTTAAAAACATTCTCTCCACCATTTTGTGGAGATACTTCAGAGCCTTTATGCCTTGGAGAAGTGACTTGAAATTGGTGGGGGGTGGCCCTTGTGTCAGGGATGCATCTTTCTGTTCCTGTGAAAATCTGGCCAAATCTGTCTTTATGATAGACAGTATAATTTATCATTTACAATAGGTGGAAAAGCAAGTACCCAGCAGGTACTCTCTCTGGCAGTCCAATTCAGCAGTCTTTCGTTGGAGTCTGTTTTTGAAGTATTTTTGTTGAAGTATTGCCATTTTTAGGTCTGTAATCAAGTGACCAGAGAGACTGAAGAGTTCTCCAACTGGTTTTTGAATGTTATTATTCTTGACGTCTGATTTGTGTCCATTTGATGGTGTCTCCTGAATATCTATATTCATAGGGCCTAATCACATTAGCCACACTATCAGAGGCACGTTCACCAGCACATCTACCAATGTGATATATGCCATCATGTGCCAGCAATGCCCCTCTGCCATATACATTGGTCAAACTGGACAGTCTCTACGTAAAAGAATAAATGGACACAAATCAGACGTCAAGACTCCAACGAGATACTGCTGAATTGGAATTAATTTGCAAACTGGATACAATTAACTTAGGCTTGAATAGAGACTGGGAGTGGATGTGTCATTACACAAAGTAAAACTATTTCCCCATGTTTATTCCCCCCCACACTGTTCCTCAGATGTTCTTGTCAACTGCTGGAAATGGCCCACCTTGATTATCACTACAAAAGGTCTGCCCCACCCCCTGCTCTCCTGCTGGTAATAGCTCACCTTAAGTGATCACTCTGATTACAGTGTGTATGTTAATACCCATTGTTTTATGTTCTCTGTGTATATAAATATCCCTACTGTATTTTCCACTGAATGCATCCGACGAAGTGAGCTGTAGCTCACGAAAGCTTATGCTCAAATAAATTTCTTAGTCTCTAAGGTGCCACAAGTCCTCCTTTTCTTTTTACGAATACAGACTAACACAGCTGCTACTCTGAAACCTATGAAAATCTTGTTAATATCCAAAAAGGAGCTAAGAGTTAAAGCCCATTATGGTACTAAATCTGCCTCTGAATCCCACTGCTAGTCTTTGGTTTTATAACCATTTTCCTATTTTCTAAAGTATTTTTCTCTCCTCTGAAATGCCTACACCAACAGCAACTGCCATGAGCACGAAGGAGCAGGGTATTAGTTCAGCCATGGGTTTCCAGAGGCAGAATTTTGAGGACACATGGACCAAGCA
Source organism: Dermochelys coriacea (assembly GCF_009764565.3). Lineage (NCBI taxonomy): Eukaryota > Metazoa > Chordata > Testudines > Dermochelyidae > Dermochelys > Dermochelys coriacea. Next base: position 88,234,134 of record NC_050069.1, read on the forward strand.
ATAATGCAGCCCCCCAGATCACATCGGGTTTTTTTTCTTTACAGCCTCAGATGCCCTGCTGCTGAGCTCTGAGCTCTTTGGTGGGTTTGGAGAATGATTTCTGGAAGTGGGGAAAAATGGGGGGGAACAGTATTGCAAGTTAGATAATAGACAAACTTTCATGGCACTTTCACATTCTCTGACCTCAAAGTGTATGCTTTATAACTCATCAATGGATTTTCTGCCCTTTTGCATCTGATACCTGCAGGGATCAACTCCTGTTTTCCCTGGACATTAGGCAGAATGAAGGAACCCTGGTGGCTTACCCATTTTACAAAGAGGGGATCTTACATGGAGAAAGAGGACTCACTGTCTGATTGAACTATGGGGATAGTTCATTTTTTATAAAGGAATTAGTAATGCTCAGCACAGGGGTTATGGGGGGGGGGGGGAATTGGAACCGTCATGTTGTGCAGAAAGTATATCTTGTAACCATCTGACCTTAGCACTCTTACATTCTCCCTCCTATCCCACTTCTTTCCTGATGTTATTACAATCCACTTCCTGTACCTCATACTAGTTACTAATACCACAACAACAGCAGCTAGAGTACCAGCCTTGTGCACACAGACTTCCTGGTGCCTCCTCCAAACACTTTCCTCCTGCAACCTGTGCTCCTCCCCCCACGTTCTATGCAGGTGGCTACATGCTCACTTGCGCCTGGATCCTGTAAACACTAACAGAACATGCTTAATTGTACATACAGGCTGTCTCATTGCATTGCAAAGGTGTGTCTTTGCAGGATCAAGGCCTTGCTTTGTCTTACCTAATTAGACTGTTAGCTATTTAGAGCAAGAACAATGCTTACCTAAATGTTTGTACAGCGCTGAGCACAATGACACCATAATCCTGATTGGGCCTGTCAAAGGGCAACAGGCCTCTTAAAGGGAATCGGGGCCTCAATCTCCCTGTAACTGCCTTCTGAAGGCCTATCTGGGGGCAACTGACTGGCCAGGTGGCCAATTAAGGGTTAAGTAGTAAATTAACACCTGGACCTAATAAAGGTCCCCAAGCTCAGTTAAAGGAGAGAGAGAGAGAGAGAGAGAGAAAAAGAAAGGAAGTTCCTTGGGTGGGGAGCTACCTGGGGAAATAAGTAGAAGGTGTGCTACTAAGGTAGGGAGAGTATAGGATGTGTTTTTGGAGCTAGAGAATTTCTAGTGAGCTTACCAGATGCATGTTTCTAGAGATGGGAGAATTCTGGAGAAAGAGTTGCAGTTGGCAGAGATATAGGAGGACTTAGCTTCAGCAGGGGGAGTCACAAACAGTGGCAGGAAACTTGGCCTGCCAGGAACTGCAAGCTGTCCAGGGGAAGAGCTGCCCTTGAGAGATCTGCACAAACCCCTGACTCTCAAGAAGGGCTCTATCCAGGTCTGAACTGAGAGAGCTCCAGCTGAATAGACTGGATAGAGGCAAGATGTAGACTCACCTGGTGGCAGATGGACTGAGTCTGACTCAATCTCTTAGCTAGGAAGTTGGGATGAAGGTTTTGTTTATGCTTTGTGGTAGACTTTCAGTTAAATAAATGACTGACACCCTTTCTTCCCCCCCAAGAGGGCACTCTTTAATATCTGAAGCCTGCTTGGTGGACTTGTTTATGTTCTGAGTGAAGGGAAATAAAGTTAGGTCTCACCAGTGGCACCATGCCTGACTGCAAGAGGGTGCTCTGGAGCAGCTTGTACTATGACAGGGCCCTTGGGAGGTATTGTAATAGAAACAATACAATAATTGCCTATGTGTGGGACATGTTGAAACTGACTATACCAAAAGCACTGTCAAATAAGCAAAATAAACTGAGAAAATGGAAAAATTTCCTGCTAACCTTTTTACAGTATAGTAGTTTTAGATATTTCTTACAAAAATTATAGGTACAAATTTTCAGTCAGAAGCATCAATTTGTTGATCTCTTTAAAAGCAAATTCTCCTTTTTTTTTTTTTTTTTTTTTTTTTTTTTTTTACTGTGGTGTAATCTTATTGAGTTATGTTGTGTTTTGTCAATGGAAGAGTATTTGGCCCATTGCCTAATTTGATAGTAGAAGCAGGTAGAGAAGTTTGGGTTTGTCTTTTTTTTTGTTGTTTTTTCCCCAGTGCGGCCCCAACACCATGTGTGCTGAGTAATCTTTTAATTAAGAGGCAATTTGCTGCTGTTCTGAGCAATAAAAGACAAAAGACTGCAGTGCAGTATTGATCCTCCCCCTGCTGAGAAGAAATACTTTAATTGCCTTTACACCAATGCTAGCAGCCTGAGTAACAAAGAAGAGGAATTGGCATTGCTCATTTATAAGCATAAACTTGATCTAGTTGGTATTACTGAAACCTGATGCAATGATTGGAATATGAAAATAAATGGGTATAACCTATTTAGGAAGTGCTGAGTGGTCAAAAGGGGAGGGGGAGTGGCACTCTGTCAAAAATGGCATTACCTATTTTGGAGCCATTGATAATTCAGAAGAAAATGGTCTTGAGTGCTTATAGATCAGTGTCCTAACAGATAAAGCACAAGATGGAGTATTAGTTGGTGTCGCTATAGAGCACCAAATCACACTTGAGAACAGGGTGACTAGCTCCTCACACACCTATAGATAATGTGTAGGGGGGAAAACCTGTGTGATGGGGGGAGGCTTCAATTTTATTGACGTATGCTAGAGGTCTCATGCTGCCAGAAATAAAACATCCTTGGAATTTCTAAATGTTATAGATGACAGTTTCCTAACTCAAAAAGTGTACTCAACATGGAGGAATTCTATATTAGAACTCCAAAATAATGGTAGCTTAGGTAAAGTGATCATCACTTGATCATATTTATGATATGCAAACAGAATAAAGTCTAGACCAATAGTATTTATGCTCGATGCTTTAAAAGGGCCATGTTTGAAAAGGTGAAAACAATTGAGCTAGATCAGCTGGGAGGAAGAATTTGTGAATGATGATTGGGAACTGTTTAAGAACACCTTACTAGATGCCCAAAAACCACAATTGAGGAAAAAGGCTGTATTAGTTAAAAAACCTGACCTGGCTTACAGAGGAAATGAAGGTAGCTATAAAATATAGATGGATGTAAAGAAATGGAAGAGGGGAAGTGTATAAAATTGATAAGGAAAGCAAAGGGACACAAGAGAAATCTATGGCTAGCAGGGAAAAGGAGTTTAAGGATACTGGGAACAAAAATAATCCTGACAATGGTATTGATCCATTACTAGATAGAGATGGTAGAATTAGCAATAATAATTCAGAAAAGGCAGAGGTGTCGAGTAAATATTTCTGTTCTGCATTTGTGGGGAGGAAGAGGGGGAACTATGATTATGTCATATTATATGATACTCTTTCCATTCTACTAGTATCTCAGGAGGATGTTAAACAGAAGCTACTAAAGTCAGACATTTTTAAATCAGCAGGTCCAGGTAACTTGCATCCAAGAGGTTTAAAAGAGGTGACAATTAATGTTGTTTGTTTTTTCCCTTCAAAAAGTCTTGGAAAATTGGGGAAGTTCTAGAAGACTGGAAGAGAATTAAAGCTGTGACAATATTTAAAAAGAGTAAATGGGATGACCTGGATAATTATAGGTTTGTCAGTCTGACATTGATTCTGGGCAAGATAATGGAGCAATCTAATATGGGAGCATTAAAGGAGGGCTATATAATTAATAATAAAGCATTAAAGGAGGGCTATGTAATTAACACCAATCAGCCTGGGTTTATGGAAAATAGATCCTTTCTAACTAGAGAGCTTTTATTTTGATATTACAAATTTGTTTGACAAAGGTAAAAGTGATGTAATAAACTTCAATGAGTTGTTTGACTTGCTAGTATTTTGGTTAAAAAAACTAGAAAAGTATACAATTAACATGGCACATATTAAATGGTTTAAACATCAGCTAACTGATAAGTCTCAAAATATAATTGAAAATGGGAATCATCATCAAATGGTGTTACTAGTATGATCCTGCAGGGATCAAATTTTCCTTATGCTAGTCAACATTTTTATAATGACCTGGAAGAAAATATAAAATTATGGTTGGTAAAGTTTGCAGATGGCACGCAAACTGGGGGGAGTGATAAATAATGGAGAGTACAGGTAACTGATCCAGAGAAATCTAGAGTGTGTGGTAAACTGGGCGCAAGCAGACAGTCTGCATTTTAATCTGTGTAATGTATACATCTGGAACAAAGAATGTAGGCTGCACTTACATGATGGGGAAGTCTCTCTTGTGAAGCAGTAACTCTGAAAAAGATTTTGGGGTTGTAGTGGATAATGAGATGAGCATGAGTTCCTAGTGTGATGCTATACCCAAAAGAAGGGCTAATGTGATTCTGGGTTACTTAAAACAGGAGACTCTTGAGTAGAGAGTAGTGTAGCCATGACTGGAATACTGTGTCCAGCTCTGGTGTTCAAATTCAAGAAGGAAGTTGGTAAATTGGAGAAGGTTAAGAAAGGAGCCAGTAGAATGATTAAAATATGCTTTATAGTGATAGACTAGAGGAGCTCAATCTATTTGTCTTAACAAAGAGAAGACGAAAGGATGATTTGATGAGTCTATAAGTACCTATATGGGGATCAAATATTTAATAATGCTCTCTTCTAGCAGAGAAAGGTATAACATGCGCCAATGGCTGGAAGTTGAAGCTAGACAAATTCAGACTGGAAATAAGGTGAGAGTAATTAACTTACCAGTGGTTGTGGTTGATTCTCCATCACGGACAATGTTTAAATCAAGATTGGATATTATCCTAAAAGATCTGCTCTAGGAATTATTTTGGGTGTGTTCTATGGCCTGTGTTATAAAGGAGGTCAGACTGAATGATAACAATGATCATGGCTTTGGAATCCATCAGTTTATGACTCCATGACACAAACTTGCTCCTTAGATTTAGTAACAATCTAAATTGCCAGTTTCTACTTGTACCTGTGGTTGGATGTACAAACTCCACACTGAGGAACAGATTGTTACGGAGCAGCTCTGGGCCCAGGAGGCTCTGCCCAGTCTCATCTGCTGGGAGTGCTTGCAATGGAAGTGGAGCTTAAAAGGGCACAACATAGCTCAGTCAGTGTGAAGGGGTAGACCTGCATTAGTAGTTCCTGCAGGGATATAGCAGGAGTCCCATGTCCCCCTGAGCTGGCTTCAGTAGGGAACTGCAGGCTGCTGCTGGAGAAACAGCAGAGAACTTGCATTGCAAGTCAATAACCAGCCCCCCTTTGGGCCTCTGGAGGGGCAGGGGAGGCAGTAGAAAGTGACTTTGGGAGCAGCCTTGGTGATATCCTTGCTCAGGATTCACACCTGAACTGCCAGCCTCAGGGGGTCTGGGTGGGAATGTGAGGGCCTGGGCTCCCATACTGCCAACCTGTGGACTTGACTCAAAATGGGGTATAGTGAGCTAGTTGCTCTGACCCTCCCTCCTACCCTCAATCGCAATGCCCTTCTCTTGGGATCACAAATTCTGAGAAATGGGAGTAAAATTCCATCTATTTCATTGCTTTGTTTAAATAGAAGTGACTTGGAAACTCCTAAGGAAATGTTGCTATGCATTTTTGTCTATAAAGACACAGCTTTTGAATCAAGTAACTTTTGTTGTTGCAAATTTTAGTTTATGTGCAAGGTAGATATTCTATCCTCACCTCTCCCCATAACTTACACATACTTGTTTGAGCAAAGCAGATGCAATAGAATGGTTGATATATGTAGTTACTGTTAACTCCATTGTATCAGAATAAATAGATTAATTACTGAGGACTGGATTATACCCTCCTGTATCCATATGTAGCAGAGACTACCACATACAGATATACCTTCCCCCCTCATCCCCATTGGTCAGCATGGTGAGCAATTTCATTTTCCATTTCATTCTGGTTATCATGGTAGTTGGATAAACTGGGGGTTTAGCCATTTGCAACAGTTTTCGGCCAAGTTATCCTTTGCTACCATGTTTTTAATGCGGTTATACTTGTGGTTTTTGGACTGAAAAGATGAGAACTCCTAGCTTGGCAGATTGTGATGAATAATTAAAGTTTAAAAAATAGAACTGAGGAGGGTGGGGGAATATTTAATATTGGGGAAAGTTTTGTTTTTAGTTAACTTTTTAATCATAAGATCCTTTATCTGGAGATATGTGATATATTCCAAACATAATTATATTTAACTTTCTTACCAATCTCATTTATTAATCTACAAGTAGCTTTCTAATACTCTCCCAATGATATTAATGAGAATCAAGTCCATTATTTTTAACACTAAAGCCTCTTCACCTCTCTGGCAGTATAAAGGGGCCTTAGAGTGCAATGAAACAGTTGCATTCATTTCAAGGCTCCCGGAGCAATGCCTTAGTGTAAATGAGAATAAGGCCCAATGTTTCTTTTTTAAAGGGGAAGGGAAATATTCTTCATATGAAGAAAAGGAGTACTTGTGGCACCTTAGAGACTAACAAATTTATTAGAGCATAAGCTTTCGTGAGCTACAGCTCACTTCATCGGATGCATTTGGTGGAAAAAAAAGAGGGGAGATGAAACAATGGGTTTATCATACACACTGTAAGGAGAGTGATCACTTAAGATAAGCCATCACCAGCAGCGGGGGGGGGGGGGGAGGAGGAGGAAAACCTTTCATGCTGACAAGCAAGGTAGGCTATTTCCAGCAGTTAACAAGAATATCTGAGGAACAGTGGGGGGTGGGGTGGGGGGGAGAAATAACATGGGGAAATAGTTTTACTTTGTGTAATGACTCATCCATTCCCAGTCTCTATTCAAGCCTAAGTTAATTGTATCCAGTTTGCAAATTAATTCCAATTCAGCAGTCTCTCTCTCGTTGGAGTCTGTTTTTGAAGCTTTTTTTGCTGAAGGATAGCCACTCTTAGGTCTGTAATCGAGTGACCAGAGAGATTGAAGTGTTCTCCAACTGGTTTTTGAATGTTATAATTCTTGACGTCTGATTTGTGTCCATTCATTCTTTTACATAGAGACTGTCCAGTTTGACCAATGTACATGGCAGAGGGGCATTGCTGGCATATGATGGCATATATCATATTGGTAGATGTGCAGGTGAACGAGCCTCTGATAGTGTGGCTGATGTGATTAGGCCCTATAATGGTGTCCCCTGAATAGATACGTGGACTCCCTCCTCAGGCCCTACGTTACCAGCACTCCCAGCTATCTTCGAGACACCATTGACTTCCTGAGGAAACTACAGTCCATTGATGATCTTCCTAAAAACACCATCCTAGCCACTATGGATGTAGAAGCCCTCTACACCAACGTTCCACACAAAGATGGACTACAAGCCGTCAGGGCCTGAGGAGGGAGTCTACATAGCCAGACAATCCTGCTGTCAGGGTGCCAATGCCTGAGATGATGGGGCGTCCAGGATTTCCAGGTTTATGGATCTTGGGAGACAGGCCAGTCCTTGCTTACAGACAGCCCCCCAATCTGAAGCAAATACTCACCAGCAACCACACAACAAAACCACTAACCAAGGAACCTATTCTTGCAACAAAGCCCATTGCCAACTCTGTCCACATACCTATTCAGGGGACGCCATCATAGGGCCTAATTACATCAGCCACACTATCAGAGGCTCGTTCACCTGCGCATCTACCAATGTGATATATGCCATCATGTGCCAGCAATGCCCCTCTGCCATGTACATTGGTCAAACTGGACAGTCTCTATGTAAAAGAATGAATGGACACAAATCAGACGTCAAGAATTATAACATTCAAAAACCAGTTGGAGAACACTTCAATCTCTCTGGTCACTCGATTACAGACCTAAGAGTGGCTATCCTTCAACAAAAAAGCTTCAAAAACAGACTCCAACGAGAGAAGGACTGCTGAATTGGAATTAATTTGCAAACTGGATACAATTAACTTAGGCTTGAATAGAGACTGGGAATGGATGAGTCATTACACAAAGTAAAACTATTTCCCCATGGTATTTCTCCCCCCCACCCCACCCCCCACTGTTCCTCAGATATTCTTACTAACTGCTGGAAATAGGCTACCTTGCTTGTCACCATGAAAGGTTTTCCTCCTTTCCCCCCCCTGCTGCTGGTGATGGCTTATCTTAAGTGATCACTCTCCTTTACAGTGTGTATGATAAATCCATTGTTTCATGTTCTCTGTGTGTGTGTGTATATAAATCTCCCCTCTGTTTTTTCCACCAAATGCATCCGATGAAGTGAGCTGTAGCTCACGAAAGCTTATGCTCTAATAAATTTGTTAGTTTCTACGGTGCCACAAGTACTCCTTTTCTTTTTGCGAATACAGACTAACACGGCTGCTACTCTGAAACCATTCTTCATATGAATGTTTTTGTCATTAAATGTAACACTTACATTTCTCTGTGTTTTATCTGCTGCAAATTAGAAGTCTAAATATCTGTAAATAGAGCCACCTGTAGACCAGACCATTAGTCTCCTGCCACTGGCCAAAACACCTTCAAAGCAATCCTAATATACCCAGGAAAGAAATGGACTAATAGTACTTGTTTTCATTCTAAGAAGTCCCTGCTGGCAACCACATCCTGAAGTTTGAGGGCTGTTATCCCTTTAAATATGTCTTAGTTTGGTGTTCATGTTACACTGGTTTACGTGTATACCCACCATCACTTTAATTCCAATTATCTTTTTAGATCAGATTCATTGCTCAGTTTACTACTTGTGCATCCCTGTTGATTCCATTGAGATCACATGGTATATCAGTCATCTTGAATATGTGCCTTGGTGTCAACAATGAACTCCCTGGAATAAATTCATCCCTGGCAAATATCAATTTTAATAGAATTATACAAAGGATGAATTTGAACCTTTGTCTCAATGAGCATCTGTTCATGTCAGAGATTTTCTTGAAGATGAGACTGGATTTAGCTAGCATCCCTAAATTGGCATGTAATTTGATGCGAAGATAGTAAGTTTCTCTGCGTACACCAAGATGGGGGATTTGAGCATAATTGGATTGGCCTGACATTTTGGAAATATAAACAAGGTTGAATTTAAATCAGTTAATTCAATATCCTGAAATTCTCCCAAAATGATCCAGTATGTTTCAAAAATTAAATAAATTAGACTTTTATGCCTGGGGGATAAGGTGGGTGAAGTAATATCTTTTATTGGACCAACTTCTGTTAGTGAGAGAGAGAAGTTTTTGAGCTTACACAGAGCTCTTCAGGTTTCATAGCTGGCTTCACTTCATCCTGGGCTGCTATATAAGTTAATGAGTAAAACAAATGAGGAGGAGAATTCTGAAGAAAATGAATACTAATTCGAAATATGTAAGTGGGAGTGGTAGCTTACCTATGATCACAATTTGTTGGAAGACCAGGCTGTAGCAGTTTGAATTAACAATATCAACTGGAAAAAAAAATGAGCTGTGGTCACTGTGCATCATTTACTGGTGGAGTGAACATTTTTCTTACAGAATGTTATCACATCTTACATTGTGATGGACAACATAAAGTGCTGCATCATAATGGGAAGTCGTAGCCAAAATATGAAGAGGAATATGCTTTGGTTTGGGTTGGTTGCCAAGTATTAAGCCATTGAGACTATGGTATTTTAAAATAATGGATAGATGTGAAACTTGCAGGGAAATATCTGCAATATCAAAGAGGCAGCAGGATTTGTTCCCATCAGCATCTGAATTTATCTGAGATTATTCAGTACATTGGTGGCTTTAACCATATTCAGTACAGCATGTGATTTATGTGTTATCTTTAATTAGCAGCTTTTTCACAGTAAATGGTTTTGGTTTAAGAATTCTAAAAGTCCCTCTAAAATTAAAAGAATGAAAAAACCACATTCTTAATTAGCTAATTTTTAGATTACAAGTCAGCTATTACATGGAACAGAACAAATGTGTGAAGGAAAATGATTAACTGTACACAACGCTTCACACTGTATCACATACACTACCTTTTTCTATTTTAAATACACACTTGTAGGTTCTTTTGTATGCTTTTCTTTCATTTCTTACAGTCACAGACATTTAGTATCAATTAAGATAGACTCTGAGTGGCAGCCACCCAGTCAAATAAAGAATATGAGCACAATCACTCAGTTTAAATCATCATTTTCAAAGGCTAGAATGACTGGGAGATTTTGTGCCACTTAATATAGCAATGGATGTAATCTTGCAGAATAACTTCACTCTCCCATAGTCTTGTCTTGAAGCATCTGTGAAAGGAAATAGGCTTATAGATTGCTGAAATATCTCAAGCAGCATTTGATACTTAAAAGCAGCAATGAACTCAGCATAATATAAAGTAGACACAGTGGCTAAAACTTCTAGAGCTACTCTATAATGACTAAAAGAAAGGGAGTACTTGTGGCACCTTAGAGACTAACAAATGTATTTGAGCATAAGCTTTTGTGAGCTACAGCTCACTTCATCGGATGCATTCATTGGATGAGGTGAGCTGTAGCTCACGAAAGCTTATGCTCAAATACATTTGTTAGTCTTTAAGGTGCCATAAGTACTCCTTCCTTTCTTTTTGCGAATACAGACTAACACGGCTGCTACTCTGAAATCTATAATGACTGTCACAGTATTGCAGAGGAAAACACAAATTCCTCCAAAAAAGAAGCTGGGTCTGAAGTAACTGATCTTTCAGACAGTTCTGTTGGATTCTTTGACTGCTCTGGTTTTCAAATCTATTAAGTGGTAATGATAAGAATACATGCAGCTCGAGATGGACATTTTCACCTCTTTCATGATATATTACAAAAATATTGCTGTGAAGCTAAAAGGACTCAGGAATGAAATTGTTTTCACAAAAATAATTTGCTGTGTTCTAAAGAGAGGTTGGCATGCTTTACTAAACTGTACTAGCGTTATTTCTCTTTTATTGACACTCTTTGCAGAGTCAGACCATGAAATGACTTGAGTTTTAATCTACTTTTTATACTGAAGGGAGAGGCCTCTAATTTAATAGCTTCAACACAGATAAGTAATTCAAACACATTTTCCAAATGTTTCTTAAAGTCACAAAGAGGTGGAAGAAAATGGTGGGTTACCAGGAGATGGTTACTATTAAGCAAGTGCAATTATATTTACTTGCTTGATATTAGATTTTTATTTCATTTGCAGGTATGGGTTGGGAGTCTGATACGGCTACCTTACCAGTGTGCTTGGAATGCAAATGACATAGTGGTTTTTCTTACTAATCTGCTTTAACACAGATATTATAGAATCACACGGAAGAAAATTCCAAAGTTATGACTTGATCTCCATGTTAAAATATCTTCAGAATTATACTACTGTCAGGCTCACACAGCCGTCATTTAACAAACAACAAAAAGCAGCAAGTGGCACTTGATGGAGCTCGATAGCTTCTAGCATTGATTAGGACATGAAAGAGAATGAGGACAGACACAGGAATGGATTTTAAATGACAGATGCCATTTTATTAATGTGTAACATTGGAGAGGGGCGTTATTTGCCCATCTCCCCAGACTGGGCATTTAAGTGGCCAATTGTCCACTATGGTGTTTTCAGACATCTATCATATAGCCCGCAACTCAGGGTAGACACTCCAAATGCCTACCCCAAGGATTCAGCTAGCTCTGCTGCATCCTCTCACCTTCCTCACTGTGAAAGGTACAGAAGGTACCAAAGAGGGACCTTGGTTTGCAAGAGGTCTCAGGTCTCCTTTTTTTCCCATAGACATATGGTCCACCAAGAAAATTTCATGTCTCTTATTTTCTGGTTGCTGGTTCTCTGGCCTTTTAGCTGCACTGGATGCTGGCTGTAAGTTGCGATGAACAAACAATTAATACAGTTCCTCATATTAAATTCCTAAATCCTATGACTACTTAACCCATATCTCCATGATGTTACAAGGAAGGCAAAAAAAAACCAAAATAGAAACCCATTAGGTCCCAGCAATTTGTCCCCAGTGGGAAAAATTCCTTCTTGACCCCTTAAAGAGGCAATTGCTCAGACCAAAAGCAACCTAAAACAGAACTCCTCTATCATAACCATAGGGAGGAATGGTGAGCTCAACTAAAAATGAGGCAACAGACCTAAGAAACCCCAGCCCAGGGTTTAAATAAAGGTGGGAAGCAAGAACTAATTAGCTTGCATCTCTCTAGCTGGCCAGTGGGAAGCAAAGCATCCAGAGGAGGAGGGATCTATCCCTGTATACACTCCCCTTTTTATCCTAAAACTGTCTGGAACCTTGCATCTCCAATCAAGTTTCTCATCCGATAATTCAGTGTGTGACATTGGTAACAGGCAATGTAATCTTTAATCTGTAGGTCACTTATTTAAATCCAAGCCAAGTTGCTACTATTTAATATTAGGGCTGGTCAAAATATTTCAAATTCTAAGAACAAGAAAAAAATATGCAAAATATTGCAACCAACTCTATTAAACATCGATGTGGGGTCATAAAATTAGCAGGACACGTAGAAATTAAAAGAAAGATAATCCCTGCATAAAGACCTGATGTAACAAAAATCCTGATTTATTATTTTTAATGGAATATTGATTATGGCAAGAAGGAGATTAGAGCTAGCGCATGCGTGGATGTCAGCAGTGGAAAAAAGCCAAAGCGGGATCTGAGAGGAAGTGATACTTTAAAAGGGAAAGGTTTACAGGTTGAAAATAGGCATGCACTTTCACATGGAACGATGCATAGAGTAAGGCCTACACTACCATTTATGTCGGCAAAATTTATGTTGCTCAGGCGTGAGGAAAACCTGCCCCCTTTCTCCCAAGCAACATAAGTTTCACTGGCACAAGTGGCAATGTGTACAGTGCTATGTTGATGAGAGAGCTCTCTCCCACTGGCATAGAGCAGCACTACTAGAGATCTTACAGCAGCGCAGCTGCATAAGGACAACTGTGCTGCTGAAGGTATGGCATTGGTACCAATAAGTGTTGTCAGAAGATGCGGGCAGGACTGTAAACTGGCTGGAGAATGAGTTATCTTTATTACTTGTTTGTACAATCCCTAGCAACAATGGGGCCCTACACCTTGATTGGGATTTTAGGAGCTACCATAACAGAACTAATAATAAATGACAAGAAAAAGCAGAATGACATGGGAGGGAGGAAACTAAGGTTGAGATGTTGATGGTGCACAGCTGCAAAATTAAGGAAGAGAAGTTTGATTTTTATATGGGGGGGGGAGAGAGAGAGAGAAACTGTGAGAGGGGTTAAAAGTAAAAGGGGTGACATAGTTGAAGCAGTGGGAAAGGAACAATATTTTAGCTGGGCGTGTTGAATAGCTTGACTAGAGGAGAGGCAGCACATGCGGCAAGGAAAATTCAAAGAGCCGTCTAAGGATCCCTGCTGTTTAGACTTGATACATCATGTGAGTCTCTACTCCCAGTAGCTGGGAAAGGATGATTTGTTTGCCTCCTACTGTCAGACTTCAATATATGGGATTGCGCAGTACAAAGTTGTGCATGTTGGAAAAGGCCAGGAACTCTTTAAAAGTAATGCAATGAGCAACATAGCAGCAAAATAAAATGAATACTGTGTGCTTAGGTGCACACATGAATGCAAGCCTTGTACTCCTCCTGGACCAGTACATTAATTGCATTACATTAGCACTGTCAGGCTCGCCTAGGGAAGAAAGGGCCTGATGGCTTAGAGCCGTTCCTCCTAACAGAAAAGGCTCCTAGAAAGTCATCTCTGCAAAATACATCTGTTGCAAATGCTGGGGCTCTTCAAAATGCTTAGATAGAGCAAAAGAAACAGTGGTAAATAAGGTGAAGGGTTTGATCCTTTGTTGCTCTGCAGCTTGTGCAGTCATTTACACCAATGCAAAGTGGGTGTTCAGTGTGGTACCATCCAACGTTCTTTACACATGTGCAAAGAAGATAACACAGGATGCCAGACAATATAGAAAGTGGGCCCAATGTCAAGAAAAGTACAGAAGGGTGTAATCAGAAAGATAGGAGATATAGGAAAAATGAAAGTCAGAAGAGAAGACTCTGAGAAGTATATGCGATGAGGAAGATAAGAAATGTGGAATGGAGGAAAATGAAAACAATATATCAAAGAGTAGTTCTGGGTAGAGCCACAGGAAATATGTGCTACGGAAATTCCATGCTATAAGTTTGGTCCTGCCAGGTGCTGAGCACCTCAACCTGATTCAGCAACCCACTTATGCACTTTCTTAGCTTTAAACATGAGTAGTCCCCATTGACTTCCATAGAACTACTCACATGCTTAAAGTTAAGCACATGATTACGTACTTTGTTGGATCGTGCCATCAAGTCCACTGCACCTCACAGGACCAAGCTGTATGGGATGGATTAAGGGTCTCTCCCCATTGTTGTCTGCCAAATGTATACTGATTTTTCTTCAATTAAAAATATAATATATATTTATAAAGCAGGGATGTGGTATCTTTCTGAGCATGCATGCACAATGAAATAACGGGGAGGTGCCACCTTCCCTGTTTCTCAGTGGGATATTGCCATTAAAGCTGAATAATTGCAATTTAAATGTCAATATTAACTATGTCAATGCTGAGACAAGGTGGGTGAGGTGGTATCTTTTTTTATTGGACCAACTTCTGTTGGTAAGTGAGACAAGCTTTCGAGGTTACACAGAGCTCTTCTTCAGGTCTAGGAAACATACTCAGAGTGGTCACAGCTAAATACAAAGTGGAACGCATTGTTTAGCATAAATAGTTAACGCTTATTTCAAGGGACATTTCAAGGTGAGGTGGCCCCATTAACACCTTACACACACTTCCACTGGTGGAATAGTCAACACTCCCTACAACGCACTTTTCAAGACCCATACACATGCGTAACACATCATGTGATGTTCCTCATCGAGGGCACTAAATGACCCAATAACAGCTATGTGGGTGAATCCAGACAATCACTAAGCTCTCAAGTGAACTCACACAGGAAAATGATAAAAGACAAAAACACCCTATCACCTGTGGGCGAACACCTTTTACAAAGCAGTTGCTGTAATTCAGACCTATTGGTTCTCATCCTCAAAGTGCACAACTCTTCCAAAAGATGAGCCTCGGAACTAAAATCATAACTTTGCTAGACACTAAAAATCATGGACTGAATAGAGACTCTGCATTTATGGCTTACTATAACTATCTATAATCCACTAACAATCCCCTACTCCCAGCTGCCTTCTCCCCCCTTTCATTCCTCCCTATGACTGGAATGGTGCTCTGTGCAAAACAGCTGTATTTATTTAAAATTACCTTCTACTGGAATAAGATGGCAAATTTTAAAGATGCAAATTTTTTTTTCTTTAAAGATAGGATGAGAGAAAATAAGTCTAGCAGGATTGGGAGACCACTGTAGTTCTAGAGATGATTATATTAAAATAAAAAGAATTAGGCTTAGATGAAGTTAATCAATTTTATTTAAAGCTACTCCAGAGATACAATTATGTTAAACAATTGCTTTCATATGTGCTTTGAGTGATTTTTCTTCTAATAAAAATCTAAGGATTTTCCAAAATTTTCAGTAGAATCTGGGGGAGAATTTGCACAAAGCTGGCAGAATTGCACAAGATTTCCAGGCTCTCTCATTATGGACCAATTTCAATTTAATGGCTTAGAGGCAGCATGACAGAAGCAGCCTGGAGGTCGACCCTAGGGGCAGATGGTAAACTTGTGGAAATAGATCCTCATTTGGTATAAATCATCCTAGTTCTATCAGCCATAGATTTTTCTGGCTGGAGGTAATGTGTTTAGATTCTCTGGACTGTCAATCCTGATTCAGCAAAGCACTTACGCAAGAGCTTAAGTACCATTGTGTTGCTGAATGGAGATGGACTTACGTACACACTTAAATACTCTGAACTGGATCCATAATGCAAAAGCTGGTTATCTGCATAGCAAAAAAATAAATAAATAAATAAAATAAAAAATGGAAAAGTCATTTTTAATTTTAAGAAAGGAAAAGTTAATAGAACACAATATTCAGTTATGAGGAAAAACATCAAATAAAAATTCAGACTCCACTACAGTGTACATACAGAGAACCAAAGTTATAAAAATGCACTGAGAATTCTTCTCTATAGCAGGCTGTCCAGAATGACAAAAATAAGTTTTTATTTAAAAAAACCCCCAAAACACCACTACCACAAACTAGATATGATGGTTTATGTCACAGTTGTCATTACCGCACCAAACATACAACATTGATAAAACATCATGAATTCTTCCCACTTCTTCAGGTTAGACAATTGTAGTAGTATCTGTGCTGATATCAGTGGTGGCATCTTAACCTTCTATCTTGAGTAAAGATTGTATCAGAGTAGTTGCCTAACAAAGGGTATTAATCTGTAAATGAAATCTGCATGAAAGCACGCTACACTGCTACAACACCATCTTTGAATTATACTCCAGGTTTCCAGACCAATTTTGTTTGTCCTGCAACTTAAAAACACTTATGCTAATCAAGCAGTAGTCTTTGTTTTTACTGGTTGCTTAGGTCAGTGCTACTCAAAGTGGTGGTCCGTGGACCGGTGCTGGTCAACGAGCCATCGCCTGCCAGTCTGCGCACACATTGGGGGAAAAAATATTGCCGGTCCCCCACAACAGATAGCTTGAGAAGCCCTGGCTTGGGTGCTCTCTGACTGAATAGTGATATAAAACTGAAGCACCAAAAGAGAGTTGCAGAAAAGTAAGGGCCGTCTAGATCAGCATTCAGGTTGGGTGGAGGTACAGCAAAGAGTCCATATCCTCGCATGCATGATTGCTTTAATTGCTTCAGCTCCTATGGAGATATAGCACAGTCATACCAAAATATGTCCCGGGGGAAGTTAAGTCTAGCATAAAGCAATCAATCAGATTTTCATGACCGTGGAGGCTGGGATACAGTGGGGATAGGTGAAGAAAAGGCTAAAATGGAAACATTTTGGACTAATATTGAATACCGACGCAAGACAGTGTGTACTACCCACAAACGTTTAAATTTTGTGCACCCAATATTGCACTCGGATACAAGGAGACACCGTGTATCCATCGGCAGACTTGGACACTATTTACACATAATGTGTTCAAATGAGCATTAAATTTAATCTGAGGAAATTGCAATGGTATGTTTTTCAAATGTCATTTCAAGTAACTTATTTATTGGTCTCTGACTTGTGACTCTTTTAAAAATGTTTAAAGATAAAACTACTAAAACTAAATGCTTCCCTTGTAAATTTTACTGAGGTTGAAAAGGATCCTAAAGGGAGCGGGAAAGAATCCCCTAATTATCCTTCATGTGGGAACAAATGATACGGATAGATTCTCGCTGGAAAGTATTAAGGGAGACTATGCTAGGCTGGGGAAGACGCTTAAGGAAATTGAGGCTCAGGTGATCTTTAGCGGGATCCTTCCTGTTCCTAGAGAAGGGCAACAAAGGTGTGACAAGATTATGACTGTCAACAGATGGCTGAGGCAGTGGTGCTATAAGGAGGGCTTTGGGATGTATGGCCATTCACGGGAGGCATTCACAGACAGAGGACAGTTCTCTCGGGATGGACTTCATCTGAGTAGGGAAGGAAATAGACTTCTAGGATCGAGGCTGGCACAACTGATTAAGAGAGCTTTAAACTAGGAATTAGGGGGAGATGGATGGGAGATGTCCAGGAAATCTCCACGCCAGATTTTAGCACTGAGAGGGAAGAAGACGAAGTAAGAAAGGATACAGCCATGGGTAGGAGAATGTATATAATGAGCGAGGGTGGTGTGGATACTAGTCTAATAGGTTATACTGGCTGTAGAATGACTGTGCCTAATAGGGTACAAAATGTGAGCAAGGCCAAACAGCAAAAATTAAGATGCTTGTACACCAATGCGAGGAGCCTAGGTAACAAAATGGAGGAACTAGAGCTACTGGTGCAGGAAGTGAAACCAGATATTATAGGGATAACAGAAACATGGTGGAATAGTAGTCATGACTGGACTACAGGTATTGAAGGGTATGTGCTGTTTAGGAAAGACAGAAACAAAGGTAAAGGTGGTGGAGTAGCATTGTACATCAATGATGAGGTAGAATGTAAAGAAATAAGAAGCGATGCAATGGATAAGACAGAGTCCGTGTGGGCAAAAATTACATTGGGGAAGATAACTAGTAAAGCCTCTCCTACGATAGTGCTTGGGGTGTGCTATAGACCTCCGGGATCTAATTTGGATATGGATAGAGCCCTTTTTAATGTTTTTAATAAAGTAAATACTAATGGAAACTGCATGATCATGGGAGACTTTAACTTCCCAGATATAGACTGGAGGACCAGTGCTAGTAATAATAATAGGGCTCAGATTTTCCTAGATGCGATAGCTGATGGATTCCTTCATCAAGTAGTTGCTGAACCGACTAGAGGGGATGTCATTTTAGATTTAATTTTGGTGAGTAGCGAGGACCTCATAGAAGAAATGGTTGTAGGGGACAATCTTGGCTCAAGTGATCATGAGCTAATTCAGTTCAAACTAAATGGAAGGATTAACAAAAATAAATCTGCAACTAGGGTTTTTGATTTCAAAAGGGCTGACTTTCAAAAATTAAGGAAATTAGTTAGGGAAGTGGATTGGACTGAAGAACTTATGGATCTAAAGGTAGAGGAGGCCTGGGATTACTTTAAATCAAAACTGCAGAAGCTATCGGAAGCCTGTATCCCAAGAAAAGGGAAAAAATTCATAGGAAGGAGTTGTAGACCAAGCTGGATGAGCAAGCATCTTAGAGAGGTGATTAAGAAGAAGCAGAAAGCATACAGGGAGTGGAAGATGGAAGGGATCAGCAAGGAAAGCTACCTAATTGAGGTCAGAACATGTAGGGATAAAGTGAGACAGGCTAAAAGTCGAGTAGAGTTGGACCTTGCAAAGGGAATTAAAACCAATAGTAAAAGGTTCTATAGCCATATAAATAAGAAGAAAACTAAGAAAGAAGAAGTGGGGCCGCTTAACACTGAGGATGGAGTGGAGGTTAAAGATAATCTAGGTATGGCCCAATATCTAAACAAATACTTTGCCTCAGTCTTTAATAAGGCTAAAGAGGATCTTAGGGATAATGGTAGCATGACAAATGGGAATGAGGCTATGGAGGTAGATATTACCATATCTGAGGTAGAAGCGAAACTGAAACAGCTTAATGGGACTAAATCAGGGGGCCCAGATAATCTTCATCCAAGAACATTAAAGGAATTGGCACCTGAAATTGCAAGCCCATTAGCAAGAATTTTTAATGAATCTGTAAACTCAGGAGTAGTACCGAATGATTGGAGAATTGCTAATATAGTTCCTATTTTTAAGAAAGGAAAAAAAGTGATCCAGGTAACTACAGGCCAGTTAGTTTGACATCTGTAGTATGCAACGTCCTGGAAAAAATTTTGAAGGTGAAATTAGTTAAGGACATTGAAGTCAACGGTAAATGGGACAAAATACAACATGGTTTTACAAAAGGTAGATCGTGCCAAACCAACCTAATCTCCTTTTTTGAAAAAGTAACAGATTTTTTAGATAAAGGAAATGCAGTGGGTCTAATTTACCTAGATTTCAGTAAGGCATTTGATACCGTGCCACATGGGGAATTAATAGTTAAATTGGAGAAGATGGGGATCAATATGAACATCAAAAGGTGGATAAGGAATTGGTTAAAGGGGAGACTGCAATGGGTCCTACTGAAAGGCGAACTGTCAGGTTGGAGGGAGGTTACCAGTGGAGTTCCTCAGGGATCTGTTTTGGGACCAATCTTATTTAATCTTTTTATTACTGACCTTGGCACAAAAAGTGAGAGTGTGCTAATAAAGTTTGCAGATGATACAAAGCTGGGAGGGATTGCCAATTCGGAGAAGGATCGGGATATTATACAGGAGGATCTGGATTACCTTGTAAACTGGAGTAATAGTAATAGGATGAAATTTAATAGTGAGAAGTGTAAGGTTATGCATTTAGGGATTAATAACAAGAATTTTAGTTATAAGTTGGGGACGCATCAATTAGAAGTAACAGAAGAGGAGAAGGACCTTGGAGTATTGGTTGATCATAGGATGACTATGAGCTGGCAATGTGATATGGCTGTGAAAAAAGCTAATGCGGTTTTGGGATGCATCAGGAGAGGCATTTCCAGTAGGGATAAGGAGGTTTTAGTACTGTTTATACAAGGCACTGGTGAGACCTCACGTAGAATACTGTGTGCAGTTCTGGTCTCCCATGTTTAAAAAGGATGAATTCAAACTGGAGCAGGTACAGAGAAGGGCTACTAGGATGATCCGGGGAATGGAAAACTTGTCTTATGAAAGGAGACTTCAGGAGCTTGGCTTGTTTAGCCTAACTAAAAGAAGGTTGAGGGGAGATATGATTGCTCTCTATAAATATATCAGAGGGATAAATACAGGAGAGGGAGAGGAATTATTTAAGCTCAGCACCAATGTGGACACAAGAACAAATGGGTATAACCTGGCCACCAGGAAGTTTAGACTTGAAATCAGACGAAGGTTTTTAACCATCAGAGGAGTGACGTTTTGGAACAACCTTCCAAGGGAAGCAGTGGGGGCAAAAGATCTATCTGGTTTTAAGATTCTACTTGATAAGTTTATGGAGGAGATGGTATGATGGGATAATGGGATTTTGGTAAGTAATTGATCTTTAAATATTCAGGGTAAATAGGCCAAATCCCCTGAGATGGGATATTAGATGGATGGGATCTGAGTTACTATAGAAAATTCTTTCCTGGGTATCTGGCAGGTGAATCTTTCCCATATGCTCAGGGTTTAGCTGATTGCTATATTTGGGGTCAGGAAGGAATTTTCCTCCAGGGCAGATTGGAGAGGCCCTGGAGGTTTTTCGCCTTCCTCTGTAGCATGGGGCATGGTTGACTTGAGGGAGGCTTCTCTGCTCCTTGAAGTCTTTGAAGCATGATTTAAGGACTTCAATAGCTCAGACATGGGTGAGGTTTTTCATAGGAGTGGGTGGGTAAGATTCTGTGGCCTGCGCTGTGCAGGAGGTCGGACTAGATGATCAGAATGGTCCCTTCTGACCTTAGTATCTATGAATCTATGGATTTGTGGACAATGCTAAAGCTTTCTCAGTCCCACAAAAAGCAAGTTTCTTAAACTTTATTATAATTTGCAAAATAAATGAAATGTCCCATCTCTAGCCTCTAAAGGAAATTTTAATACTATTTTGTTGTTGTGTGTGGTTTTTTTTAAAACTTTTTTTTCAAATGAAAAACAGGCCTATTTATCCACAGCAGGGTCTACATCACTAGCAAAAATCCAAAAACATTTACCTAGCAGAGTTACTGGCTGATTCATTTTTGTATTGCATCTTGTCTTGAAATCAATGAGGAGCTGTGATTAAAAATGAATGGTCCTTGTTTTTTCAATGCCTCTCATAGACCCAGAGGCTCAGATCCCCAAAGGTATTTGGGCTCTTAACTTCCATAAAATCTCTTAAGGATATGCTCCCATGGGCTATTTTCCTCCCTGATTTAAGTCTCATACAACCCTAGTGAAAACAATTTGGTTACACAAAGTATATGTCAGGGCTAACAACATTCATAGAATTTTTAAAAGGTTGGGTCAAGGTTTTCAAAAGTGACTAGTGGTTGTGGGTGATTCAGTTTTTGGAACACCCTAACGGGCTTGATTTTCTGCGGGTGGTTGCTTAGCACTTTCTGAAAACCAAGCCCCCTTCATCTCAAGGGTAAATCTAAAGTGGGGTATCCAAAGCCTCTTGTCACTTTTGAAAATCTTGGCTCATCTCACTGCAGATTATAAGTAAGTCCTGTTGAAAGCAGCACTCTGGCTCATATAAAAACAAAATAATATAGGATGCAAGGAAAATTAACTAGTGATTGTTCAAAGAAGTAGATGATTTACCCTCTTGGTGAAATACAATTGAAAAGCACTTTTCTTGAATAATTTGAGCAATCTCCATAGCCTCTCCTACTGGTGTTAGTAATGAATACTAAGATAAGATACGTGTGTTAGAAAAGCTTGATATGCAGAAGGGAAGTTGGAAAAATATTTCTAATTCTGGAGCAAGTGAAATGGTACATTTGTCATTTTGATATGTTACCAAATTAACATTACCACATGCCATAAACTCCTTTAAATGTTATTGGTATGTTATAGAAGAATATGAAATATTTCCATGATTATAGCTCTCAATAAGACAGAAGACCTAGCCTCTGAGGGCTGGAGCTTTCACAGGAGTGAAATTCAACTCAAAAGATGTGTGTTGGGGGAGAAAGATAACCCACAATATAACATTTAAAAAGAGCCATTTCAAGTTTGTCAACTAGATATTTCAAAATAGTCTTTGTACTGAACTCTGTGACAGGAATTAAAAGCAAGTTGGTGAGCTACTAAAATGGAGTAACATCATCTTCTAAAGTTCAAGCAGCAGTCATTATGAAATAAAATTAATATACTGACATTTTCTTGATTAAAATGTTTGGGTTTTTTTTAAGAATGTCTAGAACATTTTGCTGTGGCTACATTTTTTCAACCATTTTATAAATGTAATAATATTTCTTCTCAGAGGGAAAAAAAACACTGCATAATCTACAGTCTCACTTTCTACTAAGCTTAAAAAAAATCATCACATTGCACCAGCTGTGCGTGTCACATTAGCCCTATTTTTATAGAAGCTGAACATTTTCCAAAGCCTGTTTTATTAGTCTGTCAGCCCCAAAGATGAAGCAAAGACTCTTATAAGTGGCAAATAAAACTATTTAGGGATTTAATGGGCTGTCACTTTAGAAAAAAAAAGTATTTAAATTCAGGGAGCTATTAAGTCTCACTGACCATCCTGCTTTCAAATATCCTCATTACCATAACGTGCTGCACCTCGGTTAAACTACTTTAACAAGTATGTGAACATGGCTGAAGTGGTGATTGAATGTGGCAAGATTCAGGGTTGTATAAGTAAAATTCAATAAAAAGCCATGTTAAGATGGACAGAAGTAATTTAGTTCCGTCCTTCTCAGTTCTATTTCACTGTTTATCTGAACTGCAGTAGTTCAATTTGCACAGAGAATTTACATTTCTCCCAATAAAGAGAAAAAAAGGGCATGAAATTCAATATGGAATTTGACTTCCTTGCCTGTAAAAGAAATGGGCATTTGTTCCCTACTTAAAATGCATGCTGGCATTGTTAGAAATACTTCTATTTTATTGTTGTGAGTACTCCATGGAAAGTGGTGAAGGAAATTTCAGCATTTGCTTTTTCTCTTCTGAAATCAAATGAGAGGTGTGAAGTTTGGAAAGAGAATGTCAAAGCTTCTTGGAAAATTCAATCCACTTTTAGAAATGTGCTACCTACAGTAAATACAGGTTTCAGAGTAGCAGCCGTGTTAGTCTGTATTCGCAAAAAGAAAAGGAGTACTTGTGGCACCTTAGAGACTAACAAATTTATTAGAGCATAAGCTTTCGTGAGCTACAGCTCACTTCATCGGATGCATTTGGTGGAAAAAACAGAGGAGAGATTTATATACACACACACAGAGAGCATGAAACAATGGGTTTATCATACACACTGTAAGGAGAGTGATCACTTAAGATAAGCCATCACCAACAGCAGGGGGGGAAGGAGGAAAACCTTTCATGGTGACAAGCAGGTAGGCTAATTCCAGCAGTTAACAAGAATATCAGAGGAACAGTGGGGGGTGGGGTGGGAGGGAGAAATACCATGGGGAAATAGTTTTACTTTGTGTAATGACTCATCCATTCCCAGTCTCTATTCAAGCCTAAGTTAATTGTATCCAGTTTGCAAATTAATTCCAATTCAGCAGTCTCTCGTTGGAGTCTGTTTTTGAAGCTTTTTTGTTGAAGTATAGCCACTCTTAGGTCTGTGATCGAGTGACCAGAGAGATTGAAGTGTTCTCCAACTGGTTTTTGAATGTTATAATTCTTGACGTCTGATTTGTGTCCATTCATTCTTTTACGTAGAGACTGTCCAGTTTGGCCAATGTACATGGCAGAGGGGCATTGCTGGCACATGATGGCATATATCACATTGGTAGATGCGCAGGTGAACGAGCCTCTGATAGTGTGGCTGATGTGATTAGGCCCTATGATGGCGTCCCCTGAATAGGTATGTGGACAGAGTTGGCAACGGGCTTTGTTGCAAGGATAGGTTCCTGGGTTAGTGGTTCTGTTGTGTGGTGTGTGGTTGCTGGTGAGTATTTGCTTCAGATTGGGGGGCTGTCTGTAAGCAAGGACTGGTCTGTCTCCCAAGATCTGAGAGAGCGATGGCTCGTCCTTCAGAATAGGTTGTAGATCCTTGATGATGCGTTGGAGGGGTTTTAGTTGGGGGCTGAAGGTGATGGCTAGTGGCGTTCTGTTGTTTTCTTTGTTGGGCCTGTCCTGTAGTAGGTGACTTCTGGGTACTCTTCTGGCTCTGTCAATCTGTTTCTTCACTTCAGCAGGTGGGTATTGTAGTTGTAGGAATGCATGATAGAGATCTTGTAGGTGTTTGTCTCTGTCTGAGGGGTTGGAGCAAATGCGGTTATATCGTAGCGCTTGGCTGTAGACAATGGATCGAGTGGTATGATCTGGATGAAAGCTAGAGGCATGTAGGTAGGAATAGCGGTCAGTAGGTTTCCGATATAGGGTGGTGTTTATGTGACCATCGCTTATTAGCACCGTAGTGTCCAGGAAGTGGATACTCACCATGCTTGTCACCATGAAAGGTTTTCCTCCTTCCCCCCCTGCTGTTGGTGATGGCTTATCTTAAGTGATCACTCTCCTTACAGTGTGTATGATAAACCCATTGTTTCATGCTCTCTGTGTGTGTGTATATAAATCTCTCCTCTGTTTTTTCCACCAAATGCATCCGATGAAGTGAGCTGTAGCTCACGAAAGCTTATGCTCTAATAAATTTGTTAGTCTCTAAGGTGCCACAAGTACTCCTTTTCTTTCTACAGTAAATAGTTTCTAATTCACATCTAACCTAACAAATTCTGCTTGCTGAGATAAACACCTGAATTGGATGGGGAAGATTTTGGTTGGTGTAATTACTATCATTAATATTAAAAATCTTTTATATATCACTTGCATGGTGCTTTCCAAACACAAGATTAAATGACATTACTGCAGTTTAACATTGGCATTACAGACCAGCATAAATATATTCTCAATCTGGCAGGATAGGTTTTTGGCAAAAATAAAATTTGGGGTGGCATTCTAGTCATTATTAAGGGCTACCTTGTACCTTTGAGGCTTTGTCTAGACTGGGGGAAAAGGTTTGTTGATAGCATATATTAGCTAATGCGGTAACTAATACACTTAAAAATATCTAGTGTAAACTAGGCACTCTGCATTTAACAGGTGCTAAACTGGTCGAGTAAAACCTAGGCTCCTCACTAAGCTTTAATTCAACCATTTTAGCTCATGTTAAAGGCAGCATGCCTTTTCTACAATTGACTTTTCAAAGACACTAATTAAAACATGTTCGCAAATATGCTCCAACACCACAACTTTTATCTTAGTCTAAACAAGCCTACGGCTCACCCAATAGGCACATCAGGCAAGGCCCAAGGAAAGCCTCTCTAAGGTCTTCTAGGACTTCCAGTTGGTTCAAGAGGAAAAATAGGAAGAAGAATAATTTAAACCTCCAAATGCCAGAAACTGGGACTAGACAAAGATGATAGGGGATGGATCACTTGAAAATGCCCTGTTCTGTTGATTCGCTCTGAAGCAGCAGCCAGTGCCAGATGTCGGAGACAGACTACTGGGCTAGATGGGCCATTGGTCTGCACCAGTATGGCTGGTCTTATGACACTCTTTTGTGCTCCCCACCACACATCCAGCCAACTCTGCTACCTGGTACATAGCAAAGGCAGGTCATGGCTCTGCCCACTCACAATCAGTGACCTGCGGGAGGAAGAAGCAGCTCAGGTAGGCCCTTCAGTTCCCCTAAATACGTAGAGCTGCAGTATGGGATGCCCTAATGCAATCTTACTCCTTCCTACATGTGTGGTAATGCAAAATCTGGCCTTTAGGTAACTTTGAAGAATGTTTCATAATCTTCACTTTCCTCAGTTTTGTTATGAATAGGGTAATAGGGCTCCAGACCAGGAATACATTGGAACACTTACAACATCCAATACTCTGAAACTGCCTTTGAGTAACTCTTTTGTTTCTTCCTGAGAGATCCCGCAGGATTAAGAATTTAAGAACATAAGAATGGCCATCCTGGGTCAGACTAATGGTACATCTAGCTCAGTTCTCTGTCTTCTGACAGTGGCCAATGCCAGATACTTCAGATGGAATTAACAGAACAGGGAAATTATTGAGTGATCCATCCTCTGTCATCCAGGCCAGCTTCTGGCAGTCAAAGGTTCAGGGACACCCAGAGCATAGGGTTGTGTCCTTGACCATCTCATCCAATAGCCATTGAGGGATATACCTTCCATGAACTTCTCTCACTCTTTTTTGAACCCAGTTATAGTTTTGGTCTTCACAGCATTCCCCGCAACAAGTTCCACAGGTTGACTGCACTGTGTGAAGAAGTACTTCCTTTTTGTCTGTTTTAAATGTGCTGCCTATTAATTTCATTGGGTGACCCTGGTTCTTGTATTATGTGAAGGGGTAAATAATATTTCCTTATTCACTTTCTCCACACCATTCATGATTTGATAGACCTCTATCATATGCCCTCTTAGTCATCACTTTTGTAGGACTTTAACCCTCCGCCCAAGTCTTTCTATTGCAAGGTTCTATCTCATCAACACTCTTGTCCAACATGCAGTTGGAGTTAGGGACAAGCTTTGTGTCTCCATCTCATCTGTCTCAGATGATGTGGTCAAGCCAGTGAACTCACTCCAAATATACACTGGTGTAACAAAGATCAGAATTTGTCCCAAAGGGTCAGCCGTTTCCTTATTGAGCTGATATTTATTCCACCTTGATGTTTTCAAAGTGATTTCTTCACAAAACGAAGGTGGACATATAGGGCTGATAAAATATACTTAAGAAAAATAATAATTAAAAAAAAGACAACAAACTTCTCAGAACTTTATAAAAGTGCAATGTAATAGAAAATTGACCAAATAAAGAGGATATAGAATAGTCTGTTGGAATTTCTTGTAAAATTAAGTGACTATACTTCTATGTTTTAATGATTATGTTCTCAATAGACAGCAAATTTCAAAGTCAAGCTTTGGTCAAGTTAACATTGCTTATTCAGCTGTGGAAACTATTCTGTCTGGGTATCAAAATATGCAGAGTCAAGTTAAGGCTTATTTAGAAAGGGGTACTTCAAAGAGGTAGGTCATCACCTCAAGCAAATCCAGCTTTATGCACGAGTTGCCAGTTTACTTCAGTAAGACTGCGATGGGCCATAATTTTTTTAAACAATAAACCTGCTGAAAATGAAGAGCTCTCAATAGGATATATTTTAATTAAACAGAAAATTGCTATTTAGAATGAGCTCGGTGGTTACAATTATGTTACTGTATCAATCTGTAAAAATGCTTTCTTGGGTTGCCAGATTTTAATTAGGTAAAGCTAGAAGTTGTATCTTGGAAGAAAACCAAAGGTTTACATTGTAGCATTTTCCTCTAGGAACCTTTTTTTTTTTAATATGAGTTTTAAAGACATGTACTGTTAAAGCCATATGGAGAATAACACCTCTTTCTTTACTTTCTGAAAGAGCTAGGTTAATAGTGGGGGCAAACAAATCATCAGAAAATGTGACTGTGGCACAATTTATCCAGTTGGTTAGTATTGACTAAGGGCCAGATTTACGAAGTTATTTAGGCAGCTAACGAAAATCTGGTCCTAAGAAATTCAGTATCAGGGCCTTGTCAACTACAACTCCTCTCACTGGGCATTTGAATTGCCAAGGAATTTTGGATCAGGCCTCAAAGTTTATTCTGGGCTTTAAAATTTGATTTGCAAACCATATACAATAAAAGGGAAGAAGTTAGAATTGTAAGTGATTCGGTGAAATGTCTCAAAGGTGTAAATTAAAAGGTTAGAACACATCTCACTTGTAAAAATTATTCACATTCAATAGAAAAAAACAGCCTCTTGATGTTGTACTGACTTTCCAATTTCTAGCTCAGTAATTGAAAGGAGCTATTTTTAAAATTGATGATTGTTAAACCCAGCATTTCAATCTAGGCTGAACTCTTGTAGGTTTGCTGATAAAAAACCCAAAGAAAGCTGCAATTTTAGACAGAAAATCTTGTGAATATTTATCTAATAAATTTCAGCTGTAATGAATTTAAGAAGCTTGGAAAAATGCCTCTGAAAGTCCACCTAGTTTCTAGCAGTGTAACTAATGTGATACGAAAAAAGGAAATGAATTTATTTAGGAAGGAAGGGCTTATGGTTGAGATTATGCATTCTCTTACAGATGTCCCAGAATGAGGGAGAACCCAGACACTTAAGAGAAACTTAAAAGAGAGAGAGAGATGGGGGGGGAGGGGGGAAGGAGGCAGGCGGGGGATTCTATTCATCATATTAGGCCTCAATCCTAATTGGAGCCTTCCAGGGATGTCTATGAGACTCTGCTCTGCATTGGCCAGAGCAGAAGAGTTTAGAGAATTTGGGGGCCTTACATTGTTATATTTACCAGTGCAAGACCCAATCTTGTACTCCTTGCATACACAAATCTTGGATTCAGCGTGAGACCTGGGTGCACAAGGAATGCAGGGTAGGCCTTAATGACTTTATTCTGCCTGGTGATGTTTGCCTGCATTAAATATTAAATTAGAGGGTGGTATCCTGGCCATGTTTAAGTCAGTGGGGGCAGGATTTCATCCAGATTAATTAAGCATATTTTCAGTGTCTCCATTTCCTTGATTTCTGCCATATTTTTTCCAAGATGAAATATACTGAAGAATTTTTGAAAATTTTGTTATATTTTTACCACTAAGAATGAGAAAATTGTCATCTTAAAAGTATTAGCCAACACATTCTGCTTAGGCATCAAATACAATCACATTAACTGTGATTTATTTTAAATGTATTTAGTAAAGAATAAAATGACAGCTGTTTTGTAATATCACATCTTTCTACGCTTTGACAGCCTGCTATATTTTCACTGCACTGTAACGTTTGCTTGCAAAAGCTGAGCTAATTAGAGGTGGCTATCCAGCGTGCAGTCAATAAATAGCTTGACTTCCCAGCTTGTGATACTGCAATGCAAGATCAATAAGAACTATGAAGATTATTTCTTCATTTCCTTCTGCTGCAAGTAAGCTACCCATGAAGGGCAGACTGTCTAATTCCTTTCAAAACAAAAGCATGTGTAACTCCATTAAACTGCACCTGTGTAATTAAAGGAAAAAAGTAAAATATTCAGTGTTTGATGCATGTTGACTTTTATTTTTAAAAGCAATCCACTCTTAAATTTTATGCAAAAATTGTAAATGTGTATTTTTGCAGTCAAATGAAAGCATTTTAGAGAAGACACAGGACTTCATGTTGTAACATCAGTTCTTAGTATATATTCAGTGGATCTTCCTTTCTTTAGTGTTCTTGTGGGATAGATTTAGATAGTCTTAAGTATTAACACCTGGTCTCATTTAAATCAATGGCAAAACTCTCATTCGCTACACTGTGACCAGGATTTGGTTCCTATGCATAAATATAGTATGACACAGAAGTACTATAAAACAATTAATTCATATTCCTTAACTAGAGAGTTCTACATCTATTTTGCTTTACATTCTATCAAATCTTCTGTTGCGTTTGAATTACAGATAAGAAGGGGGTAAAATCCAAGTGTAGACTGGTCAGACTGCTAATCCCTAGAAGCTCCACAGTCACAGAGACTTGCAATTCTCCAGTCATAGAAGCCAACTGTGATTCTTCACAAGAGCAGAATCCAGGACTCTACCCATCTCATTCATCCAATATGATATAAAAATCAAACTTTTGAGAGGAACCCCACTGAACATACTCAGGGAGCTCCACAGATTTTCTGTGCCATTTTCTGTCATCAGAGGAAGAACTTCACAGGGACCACTGTGTTTTTCTTCCCATTAACACAAAGAAAATGTGTTAAACGAATGCATTATTTATCTTTACATCTACCTCAGACCCTACAACTAACCTACTCCTAGCTATAGCAGGCAGCTCTCTGTTCTGAGCAGCATTCGTCAAGCCATTCACTGCAATGTGAAGTGTAACCATTTGAATTTTCCAACCAAACCCTTACATAACACTAAAATCAGTCAAAAGCTCCCATTGACTGACAAGTCAGTTCCTGAAGTCAGTCAGAGAAAGCCGTTCATGCCAGCCATTTACCTCTTTGTCAGATTTTTAGAGGTGCTCAACAATTACCAAAATATTTCAGATAATGAAAGCCTAAGTGGGATGCAATTAACTTGAAAGGTTTGATCCTTTCCATTCTTCTTAATTTCTGCATAAAAAGATGGAGAAATTATGCCTACTCACCACAGTAGGTGCATGAGCTATAATTTTCAAAGGCATATCATGAACTGTCATACTACAGAAGCATTTAGAGTAATTAACACATTGTAACTTACCCATGATTTGGCATTCAGTAAATTTCAAACAGCTGAGCTCTGGAAAAAAAATGCAGTTCTTTGCTTATCACTAAATATCTGTGGGGTTCTGCAGCTGTGGAATCTCTCCTAGCTCTGGCTTGCACAATAGCCAAGTGATTCTCTGGGAACTTAAGAGAACCACAGAAATAATCAGTGAGTGGCGATAATTTCAGCTAAAAAAATGGATCAACTGTTAGGCCTTCTGGTTAAGTCATGACTTTCTGAACCTTTTTAAACTTAAAAGCAGCGACTAGCCCTGAAGATTTGACCCACCCCTTTGCTGCTATCTTGCCAGCTGAGAACATCTTCACATAATGAAAATACATGATGAAGTGTTCATCCTTAATACCACTCATTAGTCAGCCAAAGGAGAGAAGTGCATTGCTTAAGAATATGCTATCACCTGAACAATCAGAAAGGTAAAATAGAGAGAGAAAATGGAACAGATATTGCTAGCTGGAAGAGAGAAATAGGCAGGTAGTTGCAAACTGGCTGCTTTTTGCTGCTAAATGTGGACAGTTAGCTCCAGAAAGGTGTGCTGCGGGCAGGGGTTCCCAAAACATGAGTGTGGGGAGAGAGAGTAGGGACCAGAAAGTCAACAAGGGGGGTGCTTCTGGAGAAAGGGACTGCTTTAGTGTTCTGTCTCTCATCACTGTGATATTTCACAGACTCTTGCCACTTCTGGAAGCAAGATAATACTATATTAAAGCTTGGTTCTCCACTGACTTGTACTTTGCTTAGCTGCTTAAATCAATGCTATCAAGGATAAAGGCGGTTGAGGTGCAAGTGGTGTTCTCATCTATCCTCCCTGTGGAAGAAAAAGGCCTAGGTAGAGACCATCGAATTGTGGAAGTCAACGTATGGCTATGCAGGTGGTGTCAGAGAGAAGGCTTTGGATTCTTTGACCATGGGATGGTGTTCCAAGAAGGAGGAGTGCTAGGCAGAGACGGGCTCCACCTAATGAAGAGAGGGAAGAGCATCTTCGCAAGCAGGCTGGCTAACCTAATGAGGAGGGCTTTAAACTAGGTTCACCAGGGGAAGGAGACCAAAGCCCTGAGGTAAGTGAGGAAGTGGGATACTGGGAGGAAGCACAAGCAGGAGAGCTCAAGAGGGGAGGGCTCCTGTCTCATACAGAGAAAGCGGGACGATCAGCGAGTTATCTTAAGTGCCTGTACACAAATGCAAGAAGCCTGGGAAACAAGCAGGGAGAACTGGAAGTCCTGGCACGGTCAAGGAATTATGACGTGATTGGAATAACAGAGACTTGATGGGATAACTCACATGACTGGAATAGTGTCATGGATGGATATAAACTGTTCAGGAAGGATAGGCCGGGCAGAAAAGGTGGGGGAGTTGCATTGTATGTAAGAGAGCAGTATGACTGCTTAGAGCTCCGGTATGAAACTGCAGAAAAAACTGAAAGTCTCTGGATTAAGTTTAGAAGTGTGAGCAACAAGGGTGATATTATGGTGGGAGTCTGCTATAGACCACCGGACCAGGGGGATGAGGTGGACAAGGCTTTCTTCCGGCAACTAATGGAAATTACTAGATTGCAGGCCTTGGTTCTTATGGGAGACTTCAATCACCCTGATATCGGCTGGGAGAGCAATACAGCAGTGCACAGACAATCCAAGAAGTTTTTGGAAAGTGCAGGGGACAATTTCCTGGTGCAAGTGCTGGAGGAACCAACTAGGGGCAGAGCTCTTCTTGACCTGCTGCTCACAAACTGGGAAGAATTAGTAGGGGAAGCAAAAGTGGATGGGAACCTGGGAGGCAGTGACCATGAGGATCCTGACACAAGGAAGAAAGGAGAGCAGCAGAATAAGGAACCGGGACTTCAGAAAAGCAGACTTTGACTCCCTCAGGGAATTAATGGTCAGGATCCCCTGGGAGAATAACATGAGGGGAAAAGGAGTCCAGGAGAGCTGGCTGTATTTTAAAGAATCCTTATTGAGGTTACAGAGACAAACCATCCCAATGTGTAGAAAGAATAGTAAAAATGGCAGGTGACTAGCTTGGCTTAACAGTGAAATTCTTGCTGATCTTAAACACAAAAAAGAAGCTTACAAGAAGTGGAAGACTGGACAAATGACCAGGGAGGAGTATAAATTTTTTGCTCAGGCATGCAGGAATGAAATCAGGAAGGCCAAATCACACTTGGAGTTGCAGCTAGCAAGAGATATTAAGAGTAACAAGAAGGGTTTCTTCAGGTATGTTAGCAACAAGAAGAAAGTCAAGGAAAGTGTGGGCCCCCTATTGAATGAGGGAGACAACCTAATGACACAAAAAGAAAAGGAGTACTTGTGGTACCTTAGAGACTAACAAATTTATTAGAGCATAAGCTTTCGTGAGCTACAGCTCACTTCATCCGATGAAGTGAGCTGTAGCTCACGAAAGCTTATGCTCTAATAAATTTGTTAGTCTCTAAGGTGCCACAAGTACTCCTTTTCTTTTTGCGAATACAGACTAACAGGGCTGCTACTCTGAAACCTAATGACAGAAGATGTAGAAAAAGCTAATGTACTCAATGCTTTTTTTGCCTCTGTCTTCACAAACAAGGTCAGTTCCCAGACTACTGCACTGGGCAGCACAGCACAGGGAGGAGGTGACCAGCCCTCTGTGGAGAAAGAAGTTGTTCGGGACTATTTAGAAAAGCTGGATGAGCACAAGTCCATGGGGCCGGATGCACTGCATCCGAGAGTGCTATAGGAGTTGGTGGATGTGATTGCAGAGTCATTGGCCATTATCTTTGAAAACTCGTGGCGATCAGGGGAGGTCCCAGATGCCTGGAAAAAGGCTAATGTAGTGCCCATCTTTAAAAAAGGGAAGAAGGAGGATCTGGGAAACTACAGGCCAGTCAGCCTCACCTCAGTCCCTGGAAAAATCATGGAGCAGGTCCTCAAGGAATCAATTCTGAAGCACTTAGTGGAGAAAAAAGTGATCAGGAACAGTCAGTATGGATTCACCCAGGGCAAGTCATGCATGACTAACCTAATTGCCTTCTATGATGAGATAACTGGCTCTGTGGATGAGGGGAAAGCAGTGGATGTGTAATTCCTTGACTTTAGCAAATCCTTTGCTACGGTCTCCTACAGTATTCTTGCCAGCAAGTTAAAGAAGTATGGGCTGGATGAATGGACTATAAGGTGGATAGAAAGCTGGCTAGATCATTGGGCTCAACGGATAGTGATGAATGGCTCCATGTCTAATTGGCAGCCCGTATCAAGCAGAGTGCCCCAGGGGTCAGTCCTGGGGCCAGTTTTGTTCAATATCTTCATTAATGATCTGGAGGATGGTGTGGACTTCACCCTCAGCAAGTTTGCAGATGACACTAATCTGGGAAGAGTGGGAGATATGCTGGAGGGTAGGGATAGGATACAGAGGGATCTAGACAAATTAGAGGATTGGGTCAAAAGTATTCTGAGGTTCAACAAGGACAAGTGCAGAGTCCTGCACTTAGGATGGAAGAATCCCATGCACTGCTACAGACTAGGGACCGAATGGCTAGGCAGCAGTTCTGCAGAAAAGGACCTAGGGGTTACAGTGGATGAGAAGCTGGATATGAATCAATAGTGTGCCCTTGTTGCCAAGAAGGCTAACGGCATTTTGGGTTGTATAAGTAGGGGCATTGCCAGCAGATCGAGGGACTTGATCATTCCCCGCTATTCAAGATTGGTGAGGCCTCATCTGGAGTACTGTGTCCAGTTTTGGGCTCCACACTACAAGAAGGATGTGGAAAAATTGGAAAGAGTCCATCAGAGGGCAACAAAAATGATTAGGGGACTGGAACACAAGATTTATGAGGAGAGGCTGAGAGAACTGGGATTATTTAGTCTGCAGAAGAGAAGAATGGGGCAGGATTTGATAGCTGCTTTCAACTATGTGAAAGGGGGTTCCAAAGAGGATGGATCTAGACTGTTCTCAGTGGTAGCAGATGACAGAACAAGGAGTAATGGTCTCAAGTTGCAGTGGGGGAGGTTTAGGTTGGATATTAGGAAAAACTTTTTTTCACTAAGAGGGTGGTGAAGCACTGGAATGCTTTACCTAGGGAGGTGGTGGAATCTCCTTCCTTTGAGGTTTTTAAGGTCAGACTTGACAAAGGCCTGGCTGGGATGATTTAGTTGGGGATTGGTCCTGCTTTGAGCAGGGGGTTGGACTAGATGACCTCCTGAGGTCCAATCCTGATATTCTATGATTTTACCCAGGGCTTCATTTGTGCCAGGCCTTGTCAGGACTGAGCCCCAGCACCTCTCGGCTTGGCAGTTCATAGTCCCACACCTCTGGGCTTGGCAAGTCAGTTATGAAAGTAAATATATTGCTTGAGCCCCGGCACCTCTTTCATTACAAATTAAGCACTGATGCTACCCCTGGTGTGTGATTATTGCTTTGATAGCATGTGACACCTACTTTGCAGCGATGCTAATGACTACACAACAGGCAAGGCAGTAGAAGATTTGGCTCTTAGAATTACTTGTGCATTTTGCATAGAAGTACCCATCACTATTACTAAACTTTGGGTGGTACGTAAGCACCCCTGTGATCCACAAAGCTTCCTCTTTGCTGCCTAACGCTGTATGTGCCAAAACTCACTCTATGCCCAAGTCTTTGCAGTAAAAGTTTCCTAATCCCCATGTTTCTGTCTCTGACATGTGCACTGCTGCCTTATTCTAGGCACCCAGGTGCCTATTTCCTGCCTATGCCCTAGAGCAATTTGTGAACCAGGGGAAAAACAAACTGTTCAGCCACCCAAGTTCCACATGTGGCTTGATCTAGTAGGTATGCACAGAGGCTGCCTAACTCCACACACAGCTAACTGGGAAGGAGGAGAAGGATCACCTCCCTGGTAACCATTAACCCAACGGCTAGGGTATTCATCTAAGATGAGGCTACCCCCTTGGTCAAGCTCCCCCATCTCCACCTATTGAGGAGGAGAGATTTCAACAGGGACCTGCTGCTTCTCAAGTTAATACCCTAACCCTTAGCCTATGGCATATTTTGATGTGGGGCTCCCTCAACCTCTTCCACATTAATTGAATAATAATTAATTGGGCCAGTGCGAGTTAGAATGACTCTGTAGGCTAGATCACTCACCTAAGAGTTGGCAGATCCCTGTTCCAATCCCTTCTTGTCAGGCAGAACTGGGGGTCTCTCATACATTGGGTGAGTACCGTAACCACTGGGCTAAAGATTATAAAAGAGGATGGGCTCATCCTTCACCCCCAGCTGATTTGTGTGGAGTTAGGTGGCCTATGATCAGGCCCCACACATGACTTACGCAGATAAATGTCTGTCTTCCCAGTTTGTGAATTACAAGCAGGATAGGCTCATCCCTGCAGACCAGACTTAGTGGTGAGAGAAGAGAGAGAGCGTCAGGGCTTAGCATGCACCCCTTTCACTGGCATCTCCCATTAGCTCCTTTAAGCAGCCCCTCACCTAGTGTGCTGGCTTTATGGATCATATTTTAAGGTGCCTCTTGTTCCCCATTAATTGCATAAGAGTCTAGGCACCTAACTCAGGCTTTGTGGATTGTAGTGTTCTCCCTGTGATTTTTCTAGGTGCCTAAAAGTAAGGCATTGTGACTGTCAATGATGCAATCCTTAAGCCCCTTTGGGGTGGTTGGGCCATTATATTTTAACTCCCATCTAAAGAACAGCACAGACATTTTTATAAGAATATTGTTTACCTCTTAAACTTTTAATAAAATTGTATGTATTTAAAAGGTTAATATGCCTGAGACTGAATGTCTGTTGTAGTGTTTCTAAATGGACGTATCACATTTATAAGAAGAACATAAAACCACAGAAATGCTCCAAAAACATCTTACTGAGGTGAGGATCATTCACATAACACTTTGAACATGGACCATGCTGGTCAAATGCTAATTTTAGGCTTCAAGAGAAAATTCTGCACAACCAATTAAAATTTAAGACCGAGGGAGAAGTAGCAGCATTTATTAGTGTTTGAATACACTTTTTTTTTAAACCTACATAATTGCAAATGTCATGGAGTCAGCTGTTTAAATGACAGCATTAAAGATGGAGGAACAGATGAGGGTTTAGTGGGTGATTAAATTCTGGAGCAATGCATTTGGATAGCCACAAAAGTAATTTATTGAGGCTGTCCCAAAGCAGGAATGTTGTTTCTATTACAGGACAAGACAAAAGAAGACACAATCAACCTCAACACTTCTAAGGAATGTTGTTTTTCATTCTTTGTGAAAGTTCTGGGCTATTGCTTTCTGAGTCTTTCTACTGATATCAATTTGGGTGCAAAGAATGGTGTTTGAAAGGTGGGGCCTAGGAAGAAACCATAATGTCACAGGATGTGCTCTAGTCTCTCCCTGATTTCCTTGAGTTTGGGCCCAATTCTCCAGGCTGTTGCAACAGTTCTATATTAGTGTAACTCTGTATAAGTCAGTGGATTCACACTAGTGTAAAAATGGTGTAATAGAAGGGAGATTCAGGCCTTTGGACTTCACTGAAATTGCTTTTGATTTATACTGGTGTAACGGAGATCAGTACCATGCACCTAGCATCAGTAAGTATTTTCATACATTGCGTGAGAGGATTTCAAGACCTTCCCTGTATTATAGGGTAATCCTTTCATGAAGATTGCCTGTAATGATGATTTTGATGTGATGTTTCTGATGCAATGACTCCTGGTGGTATTGCATAGAAACACTATTGCATTAAAATGTGTTAGTTCACTATCATGGCAAAAAATATCATAATACTCTTGATACACTGGGAAAAAGTAGCAATTGTAGATTGAGGTAATGTTTGATGTTTCTGGGACTGGTAATTTTGTATTTCTTCTTGTGTGATATAGTTATAGAGAGAACACAATCTAGATTCATAGATCCTAAGGTCAGAAGGGACCATTCTGATCATCTAGTCCGACCTCCTGCACAGCGCAGGCCACAGAATCTCACCCACCCACTCCTATGAAAAACCTCACCCATGTCTGAGCTATTGAAGTCCTTAAATCATGGTTCAAAACTTCAAGGAGCAGAGAAGCCTCCCTCCAGTCAACCATGCCCCATGCTACAGAGGAAGGCAAAAAAACCTCCAGGGCCTCTCCAATCTGCCCTGGAGGAAAATTCCTTCCCGACCCCAAATATGGCAATCGGCTAAACCCTGAGCACATGGGCAAGATTCACCAGCCAGATACCCAGGAAAGAATTTTCTATAGTAAATCAGATCCCATCCATCTAATATCCCATCTCAGGGGATTTGGCCTATTTACCATGAATATTTAAAGATCAATTACTTACCAAAATCCCATTATCCCATCATACCATCTCCTCCATAAACTTATCAAGTAGAATCTTAAAACCAGATAGATCTTTTGTCCCCACTGCTTCCCTTGGAAGGTTATTCCAAAACTTCACTCCTCTGATGGTTAAAAACCTTCATCTGACTAGTCATCTACTAGTACCAGCAGACTGTGAAATGTCATAATACATTGCATCATCTTTACTATGCTGCTTTCCTACCCAAAAGGTCAAACGACTTATGTAGTAATTGTTGCCAGACCCTCTTTGCTTTGGCCAGTCATTTTGCTGGCTGAGGGAAACACATTTTACTGTCAATCTGCTAGTGTCTCAAAATGCTGGAGAAACCTCATAAACTACTCTGATCAGCTGTGTTAATTTTCTCCCTTGGAAAAAAAACAAATACCCCTCCTCCCCCCAGAAAACCCCCCTAACCTTTTCCCTATATTTTCAACAGCATCTGTTTTCTCCTGACATCTCTTTGCTCAATTCCATTTCACATCCAAATGCAATATGAGCCTTTCATTGAATATCAAACAGACGAGTGTTGAGTAAAAAAATCTCAGGCTGTGGAAGAGGTTTTTATGGAAGTGGATCACAACCAGCCTAAAGCACCAGCACGTTAACATTTATCTGACAACACTCGAAAGGGGCTTCAGCCAAAGCACCAATGCAGTGACTGTTATCTGACTATATGCAATAGGGTCTGCAAGATCTACCCAAGAAAACAGATCTGAATAGAAACTGCCTTGTAATGAGTGTTTGTATATAAACTGATGCAGCCTGCACTGGGAGTTCTGAATGCTGTATCCTTTGATGTGATCCAGCTGCGTGCTATCCTTCAGAACCCAAATAGACAGTAGTCTGCTCAGTTCTAGGTTATTTCCCTGATTGACTGGTTCATCCCTCACAGGTGCAGGTAGGTCATGATTATGAGAAGGATTAGAGCATGTATTGTGTGTGTGTGTGTGTGTGTAGGAGGGGTTGGTATAAAAATCCACCTCAGAGAAACAACCCTTCCTATTAGCTACTATAAGATTTAATTAACAATTCATGACAATGTTTGTGTCCAGTTGGGGATATGGACAGAAATGTTCATATCAGTGCAAAGACTTCAAACAGTGAAAACGCAGTGCCATTACCAGCAGGTAGGTAGTTAAGCAGGCACTTAGCTAGCTTTATAACTTCCTCTTTGTGCTGCCCTTATCCCTCAAGGAACTTTATGTGGTCATAGAAACATACTCCATACAAAAAAAACTGCAACTCACAACAAGAGTTACTTTTTTCATTCTTTGGGAAATGGTTAAAACTAGTAGCATTTCACTGAAAAATGTTGTGGCCTGATAATTGATTTGATACTATCTGGAACTGAATGGACCTTTTAAGCCTGGAAAAATCTATCATTTGGTCAGTGGTTGGTTTCTGAACTCAGCAACGTGCGATATGATACTAAGTGCTGTGGTATGCCACTTTCCTTTGGAAGGGGAGATCCCTTGGGAATGTCCTCTTCCTTGAGATATGAAGTATATTGTAATGCTGGACATTAGTACTGCAATAGATTGGAATAAGCGGTGTTTGTATTATAAATGTAGATTTTATGGGGCTTAATTCTGCTGAGGCTAAGCACTATATTTAATTTAAATGAAATACACAGTACTAAAAGGGTCTCTCTCTCTGTGTCTCTTTTTAAAGAGGGCTACAATGTACAAATAGATGCTTTTCTTAAGTAGTAACTGTCCCTTAGCAAATAGGAAAGCTGACACTCTCTATATGAGTTGAGAACGTAGCATGGTTTGGCTGCAACATGAGCTATCTCCTGGGTTTAGACTAGCAAATAGCGATTGGTCAATGTTCTTGAATTTTGAAATTCTCACTAAAAAACAACAAAAGTCAATGGTGTTATCACCATTTTCCCCTTCATTTTTCGACCAGCTCTAATAAAAAATCTTGTACTCTAATGTGTCAGAACACACTGCAGGTGAGTCATTTTGGAGGATACTTTGTGCAGAGCTCCAGATAATATACATGAAGGTGCAGTTTGTTCTGGGACATGCCATATGATTAAACCTTTTCTTCAAATCATGGCCTGCTGTGCCACTTGTGGGCACTGCACTAAGTCTGAATGCCTTTCCTGCTAAGGACAGTCCAGGAGAAAGCAAGTGTGGTTAGACAATTAGAAGCACTTGACAATAAATTATTCAAGACTAAATAAACTGTAGTCCCTGCTATGTTAGAAAGTCAATGAAGTCAGCACTGAGCAGACCAAGATTCAAAATCTATCACTATATAGGAATGAGTGGGAAACCCCAGAAAAGAATCTACCTTCACTAGGCAACCATCTATCTGAAGCTTCTGCTATAATGGTTTCTAGCACAATTTTTATTGTAACTTTTATTTTAAGAAACCTTCAATGATACAGCAAACTGGGAAAAGAGGGTGTTTCATACAGTACAAAACTAACAGAATGGCAGTATAGCAAATTACAGCACAGATCTGTAATTGGAAATGTGCAAGGATAGTTTTAAGCCACCTTTGCCTTGTGCTGCCCTACCCCTGGGGCAAGCTAGATACCAGGAGATGTTCTGTGTTGAGTGTTCAAAGACTGTTAATGGTGATATGCTATTGTTAAGAGTAACTTTGTGGTTGGTATAAAGGTGTGTCAAGGACATATGTCAAAGTCATTCAATTAGATATTTTAAGGTGGTTCTGGCCAATTCCCACCTTTCCCCCACCTCCCAGATTAATTCCTAACTCTGTCTCTCAAACTGTGCTGGCATTTTCTGGGAGAAACAGGGTTGAAGCAATTATGGATTCCCTTAGACTACTTTCTAGCTAATATTTGCTTCTAATCAATATCATATTCTAGACAAGGAGTTCTCAAACTGGGGGTTGGGACCCCTCGGGGGGTCACGAGGTTATTACATGGGGGGTTGCAAGTTATCGGTCTCCACCCCAAACCCCACTTTGCCTCCAGCATTTATAATAGTGTTATATAAAAAAGTGTTTTTCATTTATAAAGGGGCAGGGGTGTCACACTGAGAGGCTTGCTATGTGAAAGGGGTCACCAGTCCAAAACTTTGAGAACCACTGTTCTAGACCAATGATGACAAAGAACAAATTTGTTCTGTTCTCATTTCCCCCCACCATCTAAGACAACTGCTCTTGTCACTGAGAGACCACAGCCATACAGCATACACCTAGAAGTTGATTATTGTGAGCTTAAATACCTGATAGAAACTAAAACTGGAACAAATAAGAACAGAAAGCTGACCCATTTAAAAAGTAAATCTTTAGTATACTAGGCTACTATGCATTTAGTTTTAGTAGTTTAAAAAAAAACAGCTCATTTTTAAGTCACAAGTCAGAGACCAATAAATGAGTCCTTTGAAACTACATTTGAAAAACGTGATTTCCTTAGATTAAATTTACTGCTCATTTGAATGCATTATTTGCAAATAGGGTCCAATTCTGCCATTGGATAGATGGTGTCCCCTTGTATCCCAGCACAATACTGGATGCACAGAATGTAAGAGCTTGTGGGTAGTAGATACTGACTTGATGTGGTATTCAAAATGGGTCCGAAGCAGCCAAATCTTTAAATTTCCTCTTTCCTGTCATCAATCTCCACTGTACCACACCCTCAACTTTTCACTGTCAAGAAACTCTGATAGATTGCTTTATTCTAGACATTCTCTGTGTTTTGTGATTGAGCCTTGGCTATTGTTGGGCTTTCTGAAATAAAGGTGCTAACCCTGAGGAAAAGAAAGTTATGTTATCCAAATGTGTCCTAGTTTTTATAACTTTTGTTGAACTACTCATGAAAAATGCTGGGTTGGTAGCCCTGAAGTTTAAAGTCCTTACTTTATTCACAAAACAAGTGCAGAATGAGCAGCAGCAGTACAGACTTCCCCAAGTTGCCCTGCCAACATACCACAATCCAGATCTGGAGAGACAATTTCTAGATTGAGCCTAAAATGTATCTACGCTGGTCGTGCTATAGTGGTGAGGTTAAGAGGCAGTGTGTGGGTTGGGAATAGTCTCTGGTACCTGTAGCCAAGCAGCCACTGTCTTTGTATGTAAATAATATCTTTTGCTAGACTGAATTATGGCATTTCAGGGGAAATAATAAATCCATAACAGAAAGAGAAGACAGGAAATACAGAGTTCCTTAAATCCAATTGCAAAAAATTGAGCAGAGGCCGCCACTTATGCTGAGTTGTCCAAAACTCTCCAATAGTTTTGTGATGTGTATGTATAATTGTGTTGTAATCTTATCTAGTATCTTGGTTTCATCTAGGCTTTACACTCAATGTTCATCCAAATTTAAATAAGGGTGTGAATTTAAAGTGGATTAGTTAAACCGCATTAAATCCCTGTGTAGATGTTCTCCTTCAGAATTCAAGTGGCTAATTAATTCTAAAATGAAATTGACGCAAGTCCACTTGAATTCTGAATGTGACTGTCCACACAAGGGTTTATTGTGGCTTAACTAATCCACTTTGAATTCATATCTTGTTTTAACTCGTTAATTTTTCTGAGTATCCCAATATAATCAATATATCCCTAGTTTTACAGGGTTGAAAGACTAATGCACTGAATCACTTTGTTCCCTTGGCTGTTCTTCAAATGTTTAGGAATATAGTGATTGTGAGATTTATGCCAGTGCTTTGTTGCTGATAGTTTTGACTGTTAAGAAGTTGCTACCCTAATGCTAGTAGAAAGCTTTAAAT
Organism: Dermochelys coriacea; assembly: GCF_009764565.3. Lineage (NCBI taxonomy): Eukaryota > Metazoa > Chordata > Testudines > Dermochelyidae > Dermochelys > Dermochelys coriacea. The sequence continues at coordinate 88,276,609 of NC_050069.1, forward strand.
AGGTCTGCCTCATTCCCATGCCCTTTGTTGGCTTTAATGTAAGTGTTCTGCTCTCTCAAAGTTATTGCAAATAAAACCTCCCCTCCAGCCTTAGTTTTCCACCACCTCCATGATTATTCTTCATCTGATCTTTTTTGGGGATCATATTCAGTCAGTTCTAGAACAAAATACTAGTCAATTGCCAATGACTTTCCTACAGCAGTAGCAGAAGCAATTATAATTTCTTTATTTGTAATAGGGTGCTTCTTCTTTTTTCTTAAAACTGCCAGCTGCTCTTCCCTTGTACTATACCATTGTGATTGTAGGGTTTTCAGCACATTTCATGAATGGAAAAGTTTATTAGTCTTTTTATATGATTTTGAAACTTTTTCCCTGTTGGTAGCCTGTTTATGCAGTTTCTATTAAAAGGCATGTAGGAAATGATGTGCGAGGAATTCTCTGATCATTATCAGAACCAGTGGATTCTATGGAAATGTTTGATCCACATCAGTGGATTCGTGTAAATAATATTTACTATGCCTCTCTTTTGGGGGCTGCACTTATAATTTTTGAACCATAGTCTTATTACTAAGTACATTGTCTTTATTTTAGCATCTCTGTTATTCAAGTGTTAGTTGAAATGTCGTTTTCATTATTCTTCCACAAATTAGTTAAGGTTTCCTTATTAAATGTTAGATTCATGAAATCATTATGATGTCTTTGCATTGGACTGATCCATTGTACACAGTGGTATCAAAACATTGCCTTGAAATGTTGAATACAGAACAAAGGCCACAGAAGACTCACCCAGCTTTTTTATGTAACAAATTTGTATTCTTGTATGTGTAGTTTTCCATGTCTCCCTGTCAAAAATTCAACTTTAGGTGATGAATGCCTCTGTCATAGATCTCTTTGGGATGCTACTGAAATTGCTGATCATATGTATTTATATGTCCTTCATCTGGGATTACGTGATTATTTCATGCCCATAAATCTATTCAATTCTTGCTACGGTTGCATCAAAAATCAATGGAGGTTTATTTAGAGCTCAGATCTAATCCAGGCTAAGATGTTGATGGAAAGGTTTAATTTTCCTACCTCTTAATCAACTTGGTTGTCAGGACCAGTAGAACAAAAGGAGACAAGACAGAGTCATTCCTTTTAATCCTATACTCTGCAATTAATAGTGCAAATAGCTTTGTGACCACGCTTTCATGCCCCAGATAATTTCTTGTAGAAAGCTGAATTACATCCATCATATGTTAGTGTGTGTACTGTCTTTTAAAAAATCTGAGTTTTGGCCAGCTTTGCTCAGCACCTAGAAGCTCCTATAGTGACATGGCTAGATTTTTCAAAATAGCTCGGTGCCCAATGCGTGTTGACTCTTCTGAAAATCTAACACCTTAGGTGTCTAAATAAGAGCTGAGCTCTTTCTGAAAATCTGGCCAGGAGTGTTTGGAGTGTATGTACATATATTCTCTCTCACACACACACACACACACACACACACACACACACACACACACACACACACACACATTCTCTCTCTCTCTATGTCCATATTTTGGTTGTGCTGTAAAACTATTTGTATCTGAATTAAAAATATGCAAATTTTAAGTGAGATATGGACAATTTTCCATCATATAAACAAATGCAACTCTGCATTGCTACACAACCAGTGCAGATCATCCTAAACATCACCTGTGCAGATTATGGGGGATTACTACTTTTCAATAGGTGAGCCCACACACTCTCTTCCCTGTGTTGCTCACAGAAGCAATGAGAAAAATCAATAGAAAGTTTTCTTATTCAGATTTATTATCAAAGTATAACTGCTTCTATACTGATAACACAGGAATAGATATGCCTTTTGTCATCATTAAAGTAATATAGTTCTATTTTTTCCAAATAAGAGGACATAAAAACCACATAACGGAGTGTGATAGAAACATGATCTGCACACAATCAGTGGGGAAATAAGAACAATGAATCTTAACCTTTTCAGCCAGAGTTATTGGCAAACTTCATGTGTAAATACTCTTTAAATCTATGGTAGGAAATCACACAGGAAGGTCTGACAAACATGCTAAGCAGCACCTTTCCACAGTTAAACAAAGAGAGAAAGTAGCTTTAGGGATACTGCTGGTTTCCTTATTTCTACTAACATTGCTTGTTCATTGTCAGAAGAACCTCACTTTGTTTTTTTTTAACCATTGTCACAAAACACTTTCCTTCATTCAGTTCCCCATTTAGATATTCACAGGGCACAAAGACTACATTTAAATTGAACATCAAAGCTTCTAATTTACACTTACCGTGTTATACAATTGTATTACATAATCAGGTACTTTCATTGCAGTCTATAGTCTTTTGTCACTTGTTTTGGCTTTGCACCAAAAATGGAAAAGCTTATGTAGTTTACTAAACAAAACCGTTTAATGTGCTGCACAGTCTTTAAAAGATACTTCTGTAATAGCAGGTTTCAGAGTAGCAGCTGTGTTGGTCTGTATTCGCAAAAAGAAAAGGAGTACTTGTGGCACCTTAGAGTTGTTAGTCTCTAAGGTGCCACAAGTACTACTTTTCTTTCGGTAATAGCATCACTTTGTAGTGGAGAATAAAATAGCAGCTTTTGGTGTTTAATCTTAGATGTAGTCTTTGTACCCCGATATATTGAACATATGAATGTGAAATTGAACAAAGTAAGGTTTGCCAGTTGCTTTTGTTGACATTTAGAGGCCCATGGTTTTTATTTCCTCACCTGCATTTGTCCTTTACATCACATTTCCATCACTCTCTGCTCATAGGGCAGATATTTTTATTTGGAAAAAGGAGCTGTGTTCCTTTAATAATGACAAAAACCATGCACACCGAGCAATATCTACTGTACTCCTGTTTCTTTAACTAGAAGCAATTACTTGCATCATAAATTGGAATAAGAAACCTTTAATGGATTTTTCTAGTCTCTCTTCTATGAGCAGCACAGGGCATGGGTGACAGCAGTGTGGGAAGGGGAGTGGCGCTCAGTTTCTGTAGAAAAGCAGTAACTTACATAATTGCCACTGGGGAGACATTGGCCTGTTCAGGATGAATTGCAGCAGGAGTATTGTACTGCGGAAGCTTTTGTTTATATGGTGGGAAAAAATGTCCAAGTAGCGGTTTAAATTTGTGTATGCGTGCTACACTGCTACAAACCAACATATCTCCATAATTTCTCCATAACCTCTAAAACATTCACTAGTAAATGTGTGTGAACATACACAATGTTGATGGAATACATCTTTTTGAATGTTTGTTTTTTAGTTGATGCATATTCTGCTCTGGTTTAAATTACTGATGTGGAACACAAAGGGGTTACATCCACTGTATATTTCATCTTCCTTTGTGCTCTCTTTGCAGAAAAATCATTGAGGCACTGACAATTTTTGATATAAAGATGTTAGACCTTGGCTACCTTTTATATCTAATTTCTAATCTAACTCCTTAAATTCAGCATGATTAAATTTTATTTGGGATTATTTTTATTGAGGGTTAGATGAATAGTTAACATAACTTTGCGTTATACCAGGGGTTGGCAAACTATGGTCCACAGGCCGGATCCGGGCTGGGAGCCATTTTAAGACAGCTCATGTGCTCCCGCTGGGGAGCAGGGTCGGCCCTGCTCTGACACTCTGGCTGGGGCGCAGGGTCATGGCTGCACCACACAGCTCAGCCCCATTGTAGCCAGGGCTCTGAGTTGGGGAGCCACACCACGCAGCTCCCAGAAGCCACGGTATGGCCCCGATCTGGCTTCTAGGTGCTCCAATGGCCCCCTCCAATGCTCCAATGGGAGCTGCATGGCAGTGCTTGCAGATGGGGCAGCGTGCAGAGCTGCCTGGATGTGCCTCCACATAGGAGCCAGAGAAGAGGCATGCCACTGCTTCCGGGAGCCGCTTGAAGTAAGAACCGCTTGGAGACTGCACCCTGAGCCTCTCCCCATACCACAATCCCCTGCCCCAGCCCGATCCCTCCTCCTGCTCTCCAGACCCCTCAATCCCAGCCTGGAGCACCCTCCTGCATCCCAAACTCCTCATCCCCAGTCCCACCCCAGAGCCTGCACCCCCATCCAGAGCCCTCACCCTCTCCTATACCCCCAACACCAATTTTGTGAGCATTCATGACCCGCCATACAATTTCTATTCCCCAACGTGGCTTTCGGGCCAAAAAGTTTGCCCACCCTTGATTTATACAATGAAAAATGCATAATATCTAAAACAAGCAACTCTTACTATGCAGGATTTATTTAAGGGACTTACAGGTTTCAAAATTGGACTTGAGTTGGCCAAAAGGATAAATAATTATTTTTAAGTATTTGTAAGGTAGTGGGGTAATTCTGCAGAAATAAAACTGCTGTTTATCAGCATAAATAAAGACAAACAAGCTGATCAAAGAATTGCCTCATCCTAAGGTTCATTCTGCACCTGGTTATGGAGCACAGCTTTCTACTGCACCAGGAGTTTTCCCTTTTCTGTCTCTCCAGCTGCCTTCCTCACACCTCTTCCCCTGAGTACATGTACAAAGGGAGATGAAAGTGAAGATGCAGTGAACCCCTTGTGCACTGAGGATCAGCTAGACTCCATGAAGTTTCACTGTTCTCTTTAAAGCTCTGGGGACTGGCTGAACAGATATGCTTTAAACAAATAAATACTGGAGCAAATCCCTTCTTATTCACATGTTAAGCATGTGTGTAAATCTTTGCAAGATTAGGACCTAAACCTCTAAACTTTTTAGGGTAGGGATTGACTTCTATTGTGTTTGTACAACACCCCGCACGCTGGGGTCCCAAAGCTAAATAGTTTCTGTGTGCTAGTTTAATACAAATAAAAAGTAACAATCTTACCTCTGGCAAAATTACTTTTCCAACTTTCCAATGTGTTGGGGGCTGCTCACTGCTCGACCCCTGGCTCTGCCACAAGCCCTGTCCCCACTCCACCCCTTTGCGCCCCTTTCCCTGAGCCTGCCATGCCCTTGCTCCTCCCCCGCCCCTCCCAAAGCCTCCTGTACGCCATGAAACAACTGATCAGGAGGTGCGGGGAGGGAGGGGGAGGGCTGATCAGGTGAGAGGGAGATGCTGGGAGTGGGGAGCTAATGGAGGGCTGATGATGTATTACTGTGGCTCTTTGGCAATGTACATTGGTAAATTCTGGCTCCCTCTCAGGTTGGCCACCCCTGAGCTAGTCATTGAGCTTTGGGCAAGAGTCCCCCTTCTATTCCGTTCATCTCTCACTCCTTTTAATTATGCCCACGGATCTCAATTTACAAGGTATATTCTTTGCTCACAGGCTCCTTCACTTCCTCTCATTTGTCAGAGAATAAGATTTGAAATGCTCACTTGCATATTTTTTTTTAAAAAGGGGCAGATATTAGTCTAGAGAAATGTTGCAAATTTTAGCCCTCTCCCCACAACAAGGTTGAACATTGGATCCAAATTGGGAAATTCAAGGTGAAGGCTGATCATTTATCTTTTGCCTCGTACTCCATTCTTAGTTTACCATGTTAGGTAGATGAATTAACAAAATATGATTGGGGATATCAGATTATGATGATTCTGGGTTTATCTTAACACCAAGCATATCAAAGGCCAGGGACGGGCAACTGGCATGCCAGATCATTTTATCTGGTGCACCAACCAGAGGAGACTGAGGTGAGGAGGCAGCTCTGCAAGTCCTTGGAATGAAGGCAGGAGAGAGAAGTTCTGCCAGTGCAGAGGATGGCAAATGAGGGCAAGAGGCTGCTCTTCCCACTGCCTGCAGGAGAAGAGGAGGCTACTACTTGGGTGCAGGCTCATTTGCTGACCTGGAGACCATGGGGGTGAACATGGGTGGGCAGGTATATGTGACACAGTGAGCATTGGTATTGGTGTGGGACTCACTGCTCTGGTGCATGTTCTCACAGCAGCAGCCAGGCAAGCCGCCCCGGGATAGCCAGGGCCACTTATTCCTCAATCATGACAGCTCGCCAAAGGGTTTTAGTGGATCTTATGGCCCTCTGCTACCTTAAAGTTGCCCATCTCTGCAGTTGGTTCATGGACTAGATGAATCAGCTAGGCACAAATGCTAGAATTTAGAATTCTACCCATTCATTCTTGTGAATCAAGAATTAAACTACTACATTTTAATGTTCATGCTAACCAGAATTGGAAGCTAGGTTGAGGTCCACTTAGGAAATTTTGCTTAATATGTCTTCCATCTGTAATTTCTGCTGCTTTTGTAGCCTTTTTGTTGACCCTTTGGAATGTAAATATTTAGGAAGACTATCCCAGGAAAACTTGATTAGCTTTTTTCTTTCAGCAGCTGATAATTATATTGTTTAACTAGTTAAGTACACATTTAGAGTAAAATTTTCAAAAGTGCTCATGTCCTATTTCACAAGTGACTTGAGCACTTTGGCTCCTGAATTCCTTTATGCTTAATTCCAGATCCTTCAATGAGATTTGTGTGGGTGGACCCCCAAATGAAATCAATGATGATCCATGCAGGCACAGTCTGTGGAGTGGCTTGCAATATATGGACCTTAGTATTTATGTTAGCTTTGGAAATACACGTTTATTGACAAGTCGTAGTGACTTCTTAGCTGTTACATCTTCTTTAAATATATTATGTATTCTAACATATGGCTATATGCACCCAGAGCAAATGATGAGTGCTTAGACATTTCTGTGCATTTGAAGAATTAAATATATAAAATCAACATATAATCCACATTTTAGATGCTCTTTGCAGAGGGGATATTTGGTACTTATGAGGAACCATTAGAGTAAAACCTTTAGATTGCGGATTACTGTTGCAGCCAGTTACAATGAAGACCATAAAACTGTGTCACTTCAGCTACTGCTCATGCCTTATTTCTGCTTGAAGGTCATGTCTTTAAAAGACAGCTTGAAATGAAGCACCTATAACAGTAATAATATTGGTTTGTGGAAAAACTATGAACAAAATAGAATCCTTAAAATTGTAAGAATATCTGTCTTGAATAGAGCATCTATCAGATGTTATCTGGATTATACCTCTGCCTGCTTTCTATGGTGTGCAACTAAGAGTGCCAGGCTTTGTTTTATCTTAAAGTATAAAACAAAGACAGAAATCCTCTGAAAAATGTATTGCATGTAGAGCTGACCAGAGGATGACAATTCCATTTTGTGGCAACTTCTGAGGTTTTAAATGTGTTTTCATTCTGCATTAGAACAAAATCCAATCCTTTCAAATGCTATGAAAACAGGGAATTGTCAAGTGAGAGAGGGAGGGGTGTATGTCTGTCGGTCTGTCTATATAGCCTGGGATTAGAGCACTGTCCTGGGATGTGGCAGACTCGGGTTCAAGTCTATACTATCTTATTTAAAGCAGTTTTTCATCTTTGATGACTCCAAATCAGATAGACTCAGATCCAAGGTCCTGCTCTCCCACATCTCAGGCAAGTACCCTAACCATCCAGCTATCTTATTTGTGTGTGTGTGTCTGTCTCTCTCTCTCTCTCCCCTTCACTCCACTTCCCACCCTCCGGGGCCCAAAAACCTTCTTGATGAAAGTTTTCTGGAAACCAGTACAACTCTGCAAAACATTTTGGCTCTGAGGAAACAGCAGGCTGTTCTGTTGAGCTCTAATCATATGAGCTCAGTACCTGATTTTTAAATCTCCAGAGGGCAGTTATTGTTTTAATTCCTTAAAATACCAGAAGTGTTTTAATCTCTCTCTTAAGGAATGATGTTGAGTTATACAAGTGTCTTAAATATAGAATATTAACATAATCACAAGTGTGTGCAAACTGACTTTCTTATGCAAATAGTCTTAAATTTTTCTTGGGTTAAGACTCTCATCTTAGAGCAAGTCTAATGATATTGCTAAACCTCAGATGAGCAACATTGTATTAGTTACAGCTGTGACCAAGAGGTGTCACTTTATTTTAAAAATGCAATAACAAAGGAATAGATGGTTCATAGGATCAGCGATGAAATATAGAGCCTTTGCCTCTGTCATGACTTAAAGCCCAGCCTAGTTCCAAAGAAGATTGCTATGTAATAGCTATTCAGGGGCCTGTGTGACGGGAGGTAGTGCCTCTAGTACCCTTTTCAATGAAAAGGGAGTATTGCTTTTACTAAAATAGAAATACCAGAGGCATCATGGTTACATGTTTTAATTTGTGGAAAGAAACTCTGACAAAAAAAATCTATAACACTACATATTCTTACTGTAACTCAAAAAGGAGTATGTGTGATGGGTTGTCTTGCGTATCTGACATGTCTTAATACTTGTATTGAAACAATTGTTGATAAAGCAAGTTACTTGCTGTGTCTGAGAAGCTAATAACAGAATTTCCCATCCAATATTAAGAGGATATGGGTATTCTTCACATCATGTCCTAAACTGTTCTGCTTTGCTAAAAACTATCATCATTATATGTTTACTGTATCAGAATAAAACTGCTAAAATTCCACCCAGATATCAGTGTTACAATTCAAGCTTTGTATATCTTTAAAAGGTACTCTGTGATTAGCTCATTCAGTGTGGTCTAATAATGCATTGCATTATAATATGTCACTGAGGAAAAACTGGCTTTGTAAAGTACTTGTTGCCTTTGCAGTGGGCCAGTTGTATCTGATTTCAATACTTTTTGACCAACCATAATTAATTACTGGGCAGAATCTTCATTCTTTATAGCTTCTATTTCTTTATATTCAAAAAACCCATTTTCTACAGGGCTCCTCTTCTTTTAAACAGCAGGTAACAAACTTTATAAATTGGCTGTCACTGTAATGAATTGGTGGCCTTAGAGCACATTTATGCATTTGTTACTTGAACTAGCAATCTGGCAAATATACATGTACTCCAGTACAATATAGATTTGAAAATAAGATATACGCTGGTATATGTTACTATTTCTATAAGAGTGGAATGGATCTAAACTTAAAATGAAAATGTCAAGAACCTCTTTTCAGTATCTCTCGATTATCAAATAACTCTGTACAGAGAGAAGACATTTGATGGAATGTCTTTGTCCTGAAATGACTTGGCTTAGACCTTGAATAAATCTCTTTATTACATACAAATGTGGGAACTTGAGTTTTACACAGACTGAACTGGATTCTCTCATTGTGGTTACTTGTCAGGGACACCAGATTCTTCTTACCACTCTTTTTTTACTTGGCTATTGGACCCCCTGACAACTCAGGAGGAAATGACAAAGGTCTAGAAGGCTTTATGAGTGGTAGAACAAATTCTAAATTTCTATTGTGTATAGCTGACTTGTTGGCTTGTTTTGTTGAGCTTAATTCCCCAGTTCCTCTCTTCTATACCATTTCTTGTCTATCAGTGACAAATTCTCAGGATGCAATAAACTAGTAAATATTAACAGCTCTGTCACAAAAATTCTGCATTCGGATCTGCTGACATGCCTTCTATTTAATTTTAAATGGAAACCAAATGGAAGATGTTTTGTGACTTACTGTGGTGAGTTAGAGAGGACTACAGAACTCAATACTGAAAACATGCAATTTAAAAGACAATTAAGAATTGGTTCCCTGACCTTCTCTATGAAAAAGGTGAGGTGGGGGATATGACTATCAACATTGTAATATCTTGACAAATCGATTACATATTATGTGTGTGCCTACTAGACTTCCAATCTAATGTAATACTGTAAAAATTCTTTTGAAAAACTAGGACCCTATCTATAGAAATACAGGCACTGTACAAACAGACTAGCCAAGTCCCTGCCTCTATTTACATTCTAAATAGACAATAGAGATGCAGAATGGAGAAAGGGGCATAATACACAAGCAGAGGGATCAATGCAATGATGGCAAAGATCATGTTGGTGCCACAACATTTTTTTATGGGGAAGGGGTTTAGTTATGTGATATGTAAATTGAAAGAAAAGTGAGGGGAGAGGGCACATTGATAGGAAATGGGGTGTGGGGAGACAAGGTAGGGAGAAGAGGGTATGAGGATCCAGTATGGAATAAAGCTGAGGTGAGGAGACCTTGAGGGAAGAGGAGTGGGAGGGTTGGAGCAAACAGCTAATCAGCACAGGGCAGAGAAAGTCCAGTCAAAACTGTAGAGATTTCTCCATATGTCCAAAGGTCTCTGCTTTGTTTCTACTGCTAGAGTCTCTGCAGGACACATGGCTGGGGGGAGAGGTGCAGGGTACTGAGGGGAGTCACCGCCTGGGTTTTAGCTTCCCCCAAGCATATATATATATATGTGTGTGTGTGTGTGTGTGTGTGTGTGTGTGTGAGGGGGGTTTTCTCCTGCACAGCTTGAAGTCTGAGGTGGTGGCCCTATTTTACCCCTCCCCCAAGAGCAGCAATCTCTGCTTTGCAGCTGCTCCTATGGGCTTGGGTCTCCAGCTGGTTCCTCTCTACAATCTTTCCTCAAGGCCACATGGCAGGGAGGTGAGACATGACCTGGTTCCTAGTTTCCCGAGAACGAGGGGGATATTAGTATTGACAGGGCTCCAGGCAGCCATGAGGGAAGTGATTCAAACACATAAAGATCAGTTAAGTGCCTAACTCCTATTTGTATCTTGAAAAATCTCCCTATGTCATTGAGACTTGCCCTGAGCAGGGTTAGTTGACATGGCGCTTAAAATACCAGCGGCCACCTGGAACCCTTCCTACGCTAGCTGCCCCACTGTTGCTACCATTGGTGGAGCTGAGACTGTGATAGTAACAATGGAAACGCTTGGCAAAAAAGCATAGTGTAGGCACCTTTCTAGGCCTGCTAAAGAGATCTCTTTAAATTCCCAGGCACTAGGCCAGGCAAACAGGTGTCACACCAGTAACGCAAACAGCTTTGAGCATTCTGTCTGACCTGATGTGTAGAGTAACCATATAAAAGCTGGTTTCAGAGTAGCAGCCGTGTTAGTCTGTATTCGCAAAAAGAAAAGGAGTACTTGTGGCACCTTAGAGACTAACAAATTTATTTGAGCATAAGCTTTCATGGGCGACAGCTCACGAATGCATCCGATGAAGTGAGCTGTAGCTCACGAAAGCTTATGCTCAAATTTGTTAGTCTCTAAGGTGCCACAAGTACTCCTTTTCTTTTCACATAAAAGCTGCTATTATGTCTTAGTCTGCCCAGGAAGGCAGTTTATACTAGCTGGGATTGGCTGGGGCTCAGGGGTGACCAAGGCCTTATAGGGACAGGCTAGTTCAGTACCTTCCCTAGACAGCTTCCACTTACTGGGTGCTGGAGTCCTGACAACAGTCTAAATCGATTGACCACTGGCTGAACCTCTAGAGAGGGTGTCAGTGTAAACATTGCCTACTCACTCCTGGGGATGGATTTCTCTCCAACACACTATGGTTTCATACTGGCACAGCGGGTGCAATTTGTCAACCAAAAGTGAAGGGATGAATTTCACACTAAGCAAACCTAATCTTAGAGTAGTAAAGTTTAATAAGGGGTGTGTGTGTGTGTGTATGTAACCTACATGACTTATTCTGTAGCACTGGATTATTTTCTAAGTGCAAAGAAAAGGAGAGTAGCAATGGGGAGGAGACAGATATGTTTTGGTTTACTAGTCTGTGTGTCTGTGCAACGAGCAGAGTGAAGAGCATGACAACTTGGCTAGAAGGGCCCAGAAATATCCAGAAGTAGGACAAACTCAGTAAATGTTTCTGAAGCTATGCAAGGGATTACATTGAGGCAAGCAGTCCCACACATTCACTATCTGAGAGGGGAGCCAATCAAAGTTCAGGTAAGGGTGCAGGAGGTTATAAATACAGGAGTTAAAGACAGCCTCGTGGACTGAGCAGTTGGATGGTTGTGAAGGCTGGGTTCCAATACCTGTAGCTTTTTGGATACAGGTGAGTGCTATTCCAACTTTACTTACTGGGGAAGCCCTCAATTAGGATAATGTTTGTTCTGCTGTGGTGAATTTGATGGACCTAGAGGAATATCTGAGACAGGTGCATTTGTTATCCCTAAAGGCTACAGAGCCTATGGAACTTGGTTAGCTGAGCGGGTTCTGAAGTGTTCAGAAAAGAATTGAGATGCTGTCTTTCTTCTCAAGCTCGAAAGAGTCCAGATGATGCACACGATATGTTCTGGTCACTCTATAAAGACTGAGAAATGATCTCTGAAAGAAGATCACAGGGAAATGTGTTGAGATGGATGTGCTAAAGTACAGAACTGTAAATGTTCTATTGGAACTAATATATGTATGTAAAATGGCAACAAAGTGGGAAAGTCTGTGTAAGAAGTAGGGCTGTCAATCACAGTTAACTCACGCGATTAACTCAAAAAATGAATCGTGATTAAAAAATCATTGTGATTAATCGCAGTTTTAATCACTCTGTTTTCATATTTCTATTTTCATATATATTGTATTCTGTGTTTGAAATCAAAGTGTATATTATTTTTCATTATAAATATTTGCACTCTAAAATGATAAACAAAAGAAATAATATTTTTCAATTCACCTCAGACAGGTACTATAGTGCAATCTTTGTCATGAAAGTGCAACTTACAAATGTAGATTTATTTTTGTTGCATAACTGCACTCAGAAACAAAACAATGGAAAACTTCAGAGCCTACAAGTCCACTCAGTCCTACTTCTTGTTCAGCCGATCGTTAAGACAAACAAGTTTGTTTACATTTACAGGAGATGCATTTACATTTGCACTCTTCTTACTTACAACATCACCAGAAAGTGAGGACAGGCATTTGCCTGGCACTTTTGTAGCTGGCATATCAAGGTATTTACATGCCAGATATGCAAAACATTTGCATGCCCCTTCATGCTTCAGCCACCATTCCAGAGGACATGCTTCCATGCTGATGATGCTTGTTAAAAAAAAATGAATTAATTAAATTTGTGACTGAACTCCTTGGGGGGGGGGGAGAATTGTATGTCCCCTGCTCTGTTTTACCTCCGTTTTGCCATTTATTTCATGTTCTAGCAGTCTTGGAGGATGACTCAGCACATGTTCATTTTAAAAACGGTTTCACTGCAGAGTTGACAAAATGCAAAGAAGGTACCAATGTGAGATTTCTAAAGATAGCTACGGCACTCGACCAAAGATTTAAGAATCTGAAGTGCTTGCCAAAATCTAAGAGGGATGAGGTGTGGAGCATGCTTTCCGAAGTCTTAAAAGAGCAACATTCCTATGCAGAAACTACAAAACCCGAACCACCAAAAAAGAAAATCAACCTTCTGCTGGTGGCATCTGACTCAGATGATAAAAATGAACATACATCGGTCTGCACTGCTTTGGATTGTTATCGAGCAGAACCCATGATCAACATGGACGCATGTCCTCTGGAATGGTGGTTGAAGCATGAAGGGACATATGAATCTTTAGCCCATCTGGCACGTAAATATCTTGTGACGCCGGCTACAACAGTGCCATGAGAACTTTCAGGTGACATTGTAAACAAGAAGCAGGCAGCATTATCTCCTGAAAATGTAAACAAACTTGTTCGTCTGAGTGATTGGCTGAACAAGAAGTAGGACTGAGTGGACTTGCAGGCTCTAAAATTTTACATTTTTATTTTTGAATATATATATATATATATATCTTTTGTACACAATTCTATATTTATAAAAGTTTCACTTTCATGACAAAGAGATTGCACTACAGTACTTGTATTAGGTGAATTGAAAAATAATATTTTTTTTACAGTACAAATACTTGTAATCAAAAATAAATAAAAAGTGAGCACTGTACACTTTGTATTCTGTGTTGTAATGGAAAAGAATATATTTGAAAATGTAGAAAACATCCAAAATATTTAAATAAATGGTATTTTATTATTGTTCAACAGTGTGATTGCAATTTTATTAAATTTTTTAATTGCTTGACAGCCCTAATAATAAGGTGTTTCTACTGGTGTAGTAAATCTACTACTTAGTAGCTTTTATTTAAGAAGTTATTCATAACAGAATTTGGAATAATTACAAAATGTTTGTATGTATTAAATGTTTGTTTACTCTCCCTGAAGCTGACTTATAGAAAAACCTCAGGGCTAAACTCTGTTTTCTTAAAAGACAGAACTGTGCCCTGTGTTTCAACAAAAGGTTGAGCTGTGGTAAAGGAAGAAAGGGAGTGTGATAGTTATACATAATGTCACCATCTGCTTACCCCGTCACATGTAGGCATAACTGTATTATACAACAGTTGCATGCATGTAACTGACAGATTTCTTGATTTGTAGGCTGTAATATTGTTTTGTGTCTCTTCCAGTTAATCACTTAAGAAGTGAGGAATGTGTTCTAATGGCAGAGCTTCCCTTTCTCAAAGCTGACATCAGAGAAATATTTGAAAGTAAGTACTGGGCTACTTTAGCTTTGAGATACCATGCTAGTTCTCTGCCTCTCATTATAGGCAATCTACTAGCCAACTTATCACAGCTTTGATTTAATGCTCTTCTAGAAAGCATTATCTTTTGATAAAGACCTGGGGTAATATCTGACTTGTAATGAATTTATGATCACAATATGTCCTCTATCTGGAGGCACCATTATTCTTTTATTCCTGTAAGAATGTGTTTTCTAGCATTTTTAAATGGGTTCTAGAAGTGTTAAGAAAATACATTTTTCTCAGGCCATCAGTTTTGAAATATATAAACACATTTCTGGAAAAGTATAGTTACCTGTATGAGTTTTTATCTTTTATCCATCTTCATTCAAGATGAAAAGGAACTATGTGCCTATTGCAAATAAATAAGAGTAGTTGAGATCTGTGACCTTTCAATTCTCTCCCGTTAAGGAATGAATCCATTCTATGGAACAGCTCCTCCACCTTTTGAACTCTTGGAAATTAGGACAATATTTTCATATCCAACCAGGGCAAATTTAATGTTTCACTTGCTGAGCAGTGTAACGCATAGATGACCACAGAATAATACTAGTAAATGCTGCTGTTGTCTTATTTATAGCAGGAGCTAGCCAGAACTGCATATAATTCAGGTTGCCTAACATGTCACATTAAGATGCTGTTTTCAGCTGGTTAAAACTTTGCCAAACTTTAACCATTCAGGTTGAAATATTCTATTCTGGGTGTCTATCTCAGGCTGATTTTTTTTATATATATTTTTTTAAAATATCAACAAAATCACCTTTTTTGGAGAAAGAGTTAAAAAGGACATTGTTCTGCCAAGGTTAATTTTTTGACCATTCCATTGAGAAGCTCCAGCATCTTGATGCTCTGAAGCGGAGACTTGAAGTTTGGCAAGATCAAAGGGAAAAGGTCAGAGTGGCAGAGGCTGCAGGAAGAGAGAGGTGTTTTTTGCTGTCCCCATGAAAATATACCCAAATGTATCCAAGATATAAGCCTCTGAAAATTACTGTTTGGTCAGAAGCAGATTGTTAGAGACTGGTAGCTAACTCTTCAGAACATTTCTTCTGCACTGAACATGCTCCGTCCTGCAGCTGAAGTTACTGAGCTGGACTTTTCCTGGAATTGCTCCTAGTGGCTGCTGTGGTTGTCATTGAAACTAAGAGCAGGGAGACTCTCTCTCTTATGCTGTCAGTGCTGCACTTTCTGGTGCCCAGGCAGAGTGGGGGGGAAGGAATGCAGAGCGAGGGTGAAAGAGCGGTAGGTAAGATGAGGCTGGGACAAAAGAAGAAGGGGGATGATGCTGGCAGAGGGGAATGGAGACAGGATAAAGGAGGACAATACAGGGAACAGGGATGGAGAGGACACCGAATGAAGACTGTAGGAAAAATATTATGTGATCATGTAATTAAAGACTGTATCATCATGCACGCAAGGGGGAAGAATTAAGGCTGCATTAACAACCATAATTCTAGTATTTCCTTGCTTCTGAGTGCTTGAATTTACAACCTTAATCTTCTTTTAAGTTTATTTCTACATAGTTGTTTTATATTACTGTGGTGTCTAGAGGCCCCAAATGAGATTGGGCTTCCACAGCACTGTACAAATGCGTTGCAAGAGACAGCTCCTGTCTTGCAGAGATTGCAATCTAAATAGACAAGACAGGCAAAAGATGGGAGGAGTAATAGGCAGAAAGAGTAAATGACTTGCCCAAGGCCATACCGCAGGTCAGTGGCAGAGCTGGACATAGAACTTGCATCTCCTGCCTTCCAGTACAATACTCTACTCACTAGACCAAGCTGCTCCTTGTATATGTGATATCAAACATTACATCTCCAGGTAAATAAGATAAAGGATAAAATTAATCCCTGGTGTCACTCCATTGGCAGAAGTGGAATTCCATCATTGGTGAACTTGGCCATTTGTTTTTGTCCACTCTTATGGGATGCTGGACAACTTCATCTGTAGCTTTTTCTAGAGAGCCTGTTTATGTTGGGTGACATGGGAGTCGTCCCATTGACACCCCTGGGACTATCGGTGAGTTCTGCTCAGCATGAGTTAGGGTTATAAAACTGGGTCCATAATGCATTACTGGCATGTAACTATCTCTGTATCTTGCAAATAATGGACGTGTTCTGCCATCTGTTTCAGTTCCTTTAAAAAATGATTTCAAGCCCCGAAAAGGGAGGCGGCAATTTTGGAGGAGGAGCCAACTTTGGAGGAGAAAACTCTGGTGCCGTAGGCCGAAGGTGATGGAGCAGCAGCGACAGGGGACAGAGGAGAATCAAGAAGTAACACAGGAGCAGAACCCTGCTGCTAAAGGTTCAAAGGTGACCGTGCAGGTGCAGCAGCAGGGCCCAGGATGGGAGGCACCTCAGATAACCGTGCAGGTGCAGCCACAGCAGGTGGGCCCAGGATGGGAAGCCCCTCAGGTGACTGTACAGGTGCAGCCACAGCAGCAGAGCCAAGGAGGAGCATCCCTGCAGGTGACTGTGCAGGTGCAGCTGCAGGGCCAAGGTGGAGCAGCCCCTCAGGTGACTGTACAGGTGCAGCCACAGCAGCAGAGCCAAGGAGGAGCATCCTTGCAGGTGACTGTGGAGGTGCAGCCGCAGAAGGGCTATGACAGGAAAGGGTCCCAGGTAACTCAGACCCAGCACCATAGCCAAGATGAGGAAGGGTCAAAGGCCATGGAACAGCAGCTGAACCAAGATGAGAGAGAATCACAGGTGATGGCCAAAGATGAGAGAGAACCAAAGGAGGTGGAGCTGGAAGGGAACCAGGGCCAAGACAAGGAAGGGACAGAAGCAACAGGGCAGCAGCGGGACCAGAGCCAAGATAAGGAAAGGTCAAAGGCCATGGAACAGCAGCAGAACCTAGATGAGAGTGAGTCAAAAGTGAGGGCTGAAGATGAGAGAGAGCCAAGGGAGCTGGAAGGGAAGCAAGGCCAAGACAAGAAAGGGACAGAAGTGCTGGAGCAGCAGCAGGACCACAGCCAAGATGAGGAAGGGTTGCAGGCAGTGGATCTGCAAAAGCCAAGCCAAGAAGAGGAAGGGCTGAAGACTATGGAGATGGAGCAGCAGCAGGGCCAGGGGCAAGATAAACAAACAATGTATAAGAAACACCTGAGAGAGATGCCAAATTATTTTGTCTCTATCCCAATAACAAATGACCAGGTATTTTCAAGTAGCTGATTTAATTAAGTAAAAGTGTTATATATGCATACCTGACTATTCTAAAATATTGGTAAAGTTATGCCTGTTGTTTGCATCACATTCAGGTTTTTTTTCAGGCCCCATAGTGCCCTAATTTTGTTTTTCTGCATTGGTAAATATGGAGATTTTATTTCATGGGTTTTCTTTTTAACTTCTGTTGTTCCCTTTCATCAGGGGTGATGTCAGTGAGCATTTGCAACTCTGGTAATAGTATTTTTTAGTTAACTAGTTGTAGCATGTAGAGAGGAAGGGGTGGCTTGCTCACCTCTATGTGTGTTTGTACTAAAAAGTGGTTTGGAAAACACATTTATGCACCAGAGCTGAGATTTTATTTTTTTTAAGGAGGATATCATAGATTACTGTGTAATAATTTCAAGATTGGTCAAGAGTTGGATTTGAGCCTGGCTATAAGGTTAAGAAAACTCTATTACCTGAACTTCCTTCCTGTTTTAAGGAAAGTAGTAGGAATGTTTACTATGAATCCTCTTTAGATGTGTCAAGGACAAGATTTATTTCAACTGCCCGTGGTAGAGGAATTATTTGCACATCATTATCAACTGAACAGGATTAGCAAAAGCCTGTGCTGTTCCCAATTACTATATTTTTTTCTCAGAGATAGTTGGCCCAGTTCTGCTTGTTTAAAAACAAGATTTAACAACAGTTTGTATGTTTTATGAAAACCTGTGGGCATGGATACAGACATCATAGGATTCAATGTGGAGGCCACAACTTTATTAAACCTATTACCTAACTGGGTGTGATGGGGTAGAGAGGCCCCACACCAGGAGAGAAGGCTTTAAAGAGAGCCTCTGGGCTCAGCTAGTCTCACCCTACTGTACGTGCAGCCAAGCCTGAAAAGGGAATAAAAGGAGAGAACCTGACTGGCCAGGATGGAGTTCTGCCTCTCTGGCTAAAGGGAGCTTAGCCTTCAGGGTTAAGGGAAGATGGGCCTGATAGTCTGAGAAACCACTTGGAAGAAACAGTTAGATCCCAAGGAGTGAGTGATACATGAGTAAAGACTGTTTGGGAACCAAGCCTGCAGCAAAAGGCAGGGATACCCTATGCAAAGACAGGTGGATACCCCAGTATTACACTGGCTTTTTGTTTCATTCAGCCCCTCCAACTACCCAGAAAGAGATAGAACTGAATGGACAATTAGCCAGTGGGCTACATTCCACCTCAGTGGACACTGGAGACTGTAACTTCTTCCTGTTGGGAGACCCGTGGTTGTGCTGGGGCACCTGGAAGATCCACCAGGGGGAGCTGCTCCAGCCATGCCACTACACTAGTGTAAACCACCCCAAACTACCTGGCAGAGTTATTCCAATATGAAGCACCACTGGTCCCCATGTACTCTGAACCTGAGGGTGAGTGTGAAGGCCATGTCCTCTCTCCAATCTCGCACCTGTCACTGGATCCTGATCTTTTCGCCTCCTCAACACCAGAGGTAGTAGAAATGAGTGGGGGAACCACAAGCTGGACAGACCCCCTTACCATACAGTGTTGTGCTCAGAACCAATTTCTAAGCAGCCCACTAGGTTATAGGTACTGCAGTCAGACTCCTTCTAACTCACCAACCACAGTGGAAACCACCACAACAGATGACAGTATTCACTTTAGAGGTCCTTCTCTACTCTGCTGGCCAGCTAGAAAGGAATCCATGTAGCATGGAGGTCCTGCCACAAATTGTCTGACCCCACATAAATGTACTCCATCGTCTCAAAACTGTGCTGGGGAGGCATACTTAATTCCCACATAGGAAATCACTCTTCCCACCAGGGAATTGAGATCTCGATAGGGCTAATATTCCTCTTTATTCCAATTATCAAATTAACCCCTTTTGCTAGGCCTAAATCATTCTACCTCAGATGAATAATGATGCAGGGAATGAAATCAGTCTGCTAGTGGCAGAGGGGGCACTATCTGGTCCCCCTCCCCCAAATGCCGCTTCTTCCCGGCCACCTCAGATAGACAGTCAAATGGGGGAAACCTAGCTGGCAGCCTTCATGCTAGACAGATGCCCCTCTGCTGGCCCAATGGACTCTACTATGTCCACCGTTTAAATCTTGTAATCAAAATAGTAACTGGTTTTCTGCAATCTACCCAATGGCCACTTTAAATGACTGCAGAAGTGTACCTGCTTGTTTTGGAACTTGAAGTCCCAAGGAGTGATGGCCAGTAGGGTTAGAGGGAAAAAAATTGCAGAAATATGACGTCCTTCATGATTTGATTCTTTGACCATACCAGTCCCTGGGAAATACACTTTGCCACCCATACCTCCTGTAGCATTCGAGTCGACCTGAAGGCAGCAGCCACTCATTACACCAGTTTTCAGAGTAGCAGCCGTGTTAGTCTGTATTCGCAAAAAGAAAAGGAGTACTTGTGGCACCTTAGAGACTAACAAATTTATTAGAGCATAAGCTTTTGTGAGCTACAGCTCACTTCATCGGATGCATTTGGTGGAAAAAACAGAGGAGAGATTTATATACACACACACAGAGAACATGAAACAATGGGTTTATCATACACACTGTAAGGAGAGTGATCACTTAAGATAAGCCATCACCAACAGCAGGGGGGGAAAGGAGGAAAACCTTTCATGGTGACAAGCAGGTAGGCTAATTCCAGCAGTTAACAAGAATATCAGAGGAACAGTGGGGGGTGGGGTGGGAGGGAGAAATACCATGGGGAAATAGTTTTACTTTGTGTAATGACTCATCCATTCCCAGTCTCTATTCAAGCCTAAGTTAATTGTATCCAGTTTGCAAATTAATTCCAATTCAGCAGTCTCTCGTTGGAGTCTGTTTTTGAAGCTTTTTTGTTGAAGTATAGCCACTCTAAGGTCTGTGATCGAGTGACCAGAGAGATTGAAGTGTTCTCCAACTGGTTTTTGAATGTTATAATTCTTGACGTCTGATTTGTGTCCATTCATTCTTTTACGTAGAACAACGCTTCCTCAGCTCTCGTCCCCTAATGCCCCTACTCTACTTGCGCTACATTGATGACATCTTCATCATCTGGACCCATGGAAAAGAAGCTCTTGAGGAATTCCACCATGATTTCAACAATTTCCATCCCACCATCAACCTCAGCCTAGACCAGTCCACACAAGAGATCCACTTCCTGGACACTACGGTGCTAATAAGCGATGGTCACATAAACACCACCCTATATCGGAAACCTACTGACCGCTATTCCTACCTACATGCCTCTAGCTTTCATCCAGATCATACCACTCGATCCATTGTCTACAGCCAAGCGCTACGATATAACCGCATTTGCTCCAACCCCTCAGACAAACACCTACAAGATCTCTATCATGCATTCCTACAACTACAATACCCACCTGCTGAAGTGAAGAAACAGATTGACAGAGCCAGAAGAGTACCCAGAAGTCACCTACTACAGGACAGGCCCAACAAAGAAAACAACAGAACGCCACTAGCCATCACCTTCAGCCCCCAACTAAAACCTCTCCAACGCATCATCAAGGATCTACAACCTATCCTGAAGGACGACACATCACTCTCTCAGATCTTGGGAGACAGACCAGTCCTTGCTTACAGACAGCCCCCCAATCTGAAGCAAATACTCACCAGCAACCACACACCACACAACAGAACCACCAACCCAGGAACCTATCCTTGCAACAAAGCCCGTTGCCAACTCTGTCCACATATCGATTCAGGGGATACCATCATAGGGCCTAATCACATCAGCCACACTATCAGAGGCTCGTTCACCTGCGCATCTACCAATGTGATATATGCCATCATGTGCCAGTAATGCCCCTCTGCCATGTACATTGGCCAAACTGGACAGTCTCTACGTAAAAGAATGAATGGACACAAATCAGACGTCAAGAATTATAACATTCAAAAACCAGTTGGAGAACACTTCAATCTCTCTGGTCACTCGATCACAGACCTTAGAGTGGCTATACTTCAACAAAAAAGCTTCAAAAACAGACTCCAACGAGAGACTGCTGAATTGGAATTAATTTGCAAACTGGATACAATTAACTTAGGCTTGAATAGAGACTGGGAATGGATGAGTCATTACACAAAGTAAAACTATTTCCCCATGGTATTTCTCCCTCCCCCCCCCCCCCCCCACTGTTTCCTCTGCTATTCTTGTTAACTGCTGGAATAGCCTACCTGCTTGTCACCATGAAAGGTTTTCCTCCTTTCCCCCCCTGCTGTTGGTGATGGCTTATCTTAAGTGATCACTCTCCTTAGTGTGTATGATAAACCCATTGTTTCATGTTCTCTGTGTGTGTGTGTATATAAATCTCTCCTCTGTTTTTTCCACCAAATGCATCCGATGAAGTGAGCTGTAGCTCACGAAAGCTTATGCTCTAATAAATTTGTTAGTCTCTAAGGTGCCACAAGTACTCCTTTTCTCATTACACCAGGATACCCTTTTGTGTATTCTAAAAAAACCCATCTCAAACCTTTAAGTCTTATTACTTCTCCTGGGTTACTTTAATATAATGATGAGGCCTGGTAATTCCCATTGTAGCCACCACTAGGCATGTATTAAAGGAGCAGTTTTTAAAAAGCGGAGGCAAGAAACACTCACTGCTGTGTGTAATTTAATCCCCAAAGTATACCAGTTTGGAAACAGGGTCAGAGCCTTCTCTTTTTCTCCTGCTATTGGCACTCCCCATATCCTGTCCAGTGGGTGAAATGTTCTCAACAGATACAGTCCCTACTTCCCCTACAAAAAGAAAATCATCAACATAATGCTCAACCTGCCTCTATCCTGATTCCCTGACCACTAAACATGGAACTAAACTTTTCAAAGGCCACAGAGAAGATGAAGCCTCCCATTGGCATAGCTCTGTGAATTAAAATTGGCCCTCAAATTAGTTAGTGCGGGGTCTGGGTAGGAATCTTCAGGCTGACTTAGAGTCCCATTTTGCCAGCAGAATTCCTCTCCCACGCACCCTTATCACATTGATGTTGTAATTGAAGGAAGAGTAACCTATTGAGCAGAGGGCGGGGTCACTAGCTTCATTGCCAAGCTTCCTTATAGGTGAAATAAAATGGTTTAAAATTCCATACGAGGGGGAATGGTGTAATGTCATATAATTTGAAGTCAGTCAAGGACTTCCCATGTGGTAAGGAGGAGATGAGGTGGTGCAAAATTGAGGGAACTTTCAGTTACCAATGGTTGGTTTGCTGGTCTCTCCTTCAGAAGAGGTTTGATTCATCACTTTTCACTGGGACTCAGGAGTCTGGGTTTCTTTTCCCAGCTATGCCACTATCCTGCTGAATGACCAAATCCAAATCAATTCCTTCTCAGCACTTCAGTTTCCCCATCTGCAAAATGGGGATAAATCTCCTTTATAAAGTACTTTGAGATCCATGATTAAAAAGAGCTATTATTCTAGTGATGGGCAGGGCTGTCTCCAGTTCAGCTGGGGAATCCTCCTGGGTATGCAGCTGAATTGTCCCTCTGCGGCTTTAGCTTTAACTTGGGTGGAGCTAGTGTACACTGCAGTGACAGGGATGGCCCCTTTCCACTGTACCACAGGCAGTGGGTATGGGATCATGGGATCCCCTGAAGAGTGCTCATCCCATCAATGTTTCATGGGGATTTTGTTGAATGTCACCTTTTAAACAAGCTGAGAGAGGGATACTATTTTGAAAGTGGCTTCAATTAAGTTGTCAAACAAGATTTACGAAAAAGGACTGTGTAGTCGTTTTAGGCTCACTTGCATTGCCATAAGGATTTTTGTCCCAACACTGATTTCAGTTTCTGAAGTAGAACACTCCTTTAGCAGGTTGGCCCTGATTTTAAAAAAAGCTGCCTAAAGCTGCCTTTGATCTACCATGGGCAAAGATTGCATATTGACCTTAGTGATGCTATCAACACTGTGCAGTCTTGCAAGGAGCCTAAATTATGGTAGTGTCATAAATAGGTTTGCTTAAAAAAAGATAATCATGATATTGATATGAATGGGGTCAATTCTGAGCCTGGGTTATCTATTTATTAATCAAAGATAAATCAGCATAATACAGAGAGGGTATACATTATCAATCTCTGGGAAACAGTCCTGCAGCATCTAGTCTGTCCCAAAATGATTACAGAAACTGCCTGTTTTATACTCTGCTTGTTTATAACAGATGGAAAATCCTCAAATTCCACTGTATTAGCACAACTCTTCATCCTTTTTCTTGTCTGGTTCATACATGTTTTACAAGACATAGAGGTGTCTGTACCAACCTAAACCAATACAGATAATTATCCATTCCTGGCAGATGGTGCATATCTCACAAGCCTCACCAGAACATACATCTTAGTTTCTGACAGATTGCACACATACAAAGAAAAGAGCTACATATACAAAAAACAGAGATTGCAACAGTTCAGTTACTAGTACTTTTCCATAATAAATTTAAGCATGAGAACAATTCTTAGTTCTATAATTCAGCATAAATACAAAGCATTTTAGTAATATATGATATACTTTGTCTACTATTAATTTCTTATTTTAGTCGCACAACACACCTTATCCAATTACATCTTGTAGTTATAGCAAAAAAGCAAATTACATATTTTAGTTAGAACTGGTTTCACAGTCCAGAGTACAGTTCCATTCCTTATGGTAAAACTACTACTGACGCATCAGCTCTATAGTTTCATAGGCCGTAGCTTTCCGCTTCACTTTTGGTCTAGCCCATAGAGCGGTATGGTTCAGTTCAGCCAACAATGATGTGATGTGTCTTTTATGATAATAATCAGCTTTAAGTTTCAGTAGTATTCTTCTTTAACTCTTTCTTCTCCATGGTAATTTTTTGGAAAGGTGGAAAGACCTGTTTCTGATTTTGCCCTGGGAACCCTGAAAACCTCGGTGTGGTCCAGAGGGAAAGAGATAAAAATTAATCTCCACATACTAAAGTCTGTTTGTGGAGGGTGCAGGGGTATGGGCAATATTATGAAAATGCCTCAACTGTTCCCAGCTGAGATCCCCAGCTAGAGGGGTGATCATTGGTAAAGACTGTGACAAAATGTCTGATGTTGGTATGGTGGGTCCCACACTTTTCTTGGCGGGAGGGGTTAGGGCACCACCCCTTGCCCCTGCTCTTGGGTCCTGAGGGTCCTGCTAGTGGCCAGGGTGGGTAGTAGAGGAGGGAAGTGGGGGAAGGGAGGGGTTGGGTTTGCTTCTCACTGAGCCCCAGCCCCTCTCAACCCCGGCGGCTTTCTTACCCTCTACCCTCTGGGTAGGGTTACCCTCGGTCCTTGATGCTGGGGGAGGATCTCCCTTCCTCCCATTCTCGGGTCTTTCAATTCTCAGCAACATACCTCCAAACTCCAGTTCTCTCTCCTTCATCACTCCACACTGTCTCTCTGAAGCAGAGTTTTTAAAATTAGGTTCCTGACATGGCCTTAATTAGCTTCAGGTGCTCCAATTAACCTGTAGTACTGTTCCCTAGTCTACAGGGAACCACGCCTTAATTAGCCGAAGGCTTATATATCTCCCCTCTACCACTGCTCCCTGGATCTGGTGTATCACAACCTCTCTGCCTGCCCCCATTCTCCCCCGGCTCAATACCATGGGGTTGGGCTACTTGGGACGAGAGACAGTATTGTCATGACAGGCCATCCGTATTGCCGTGTTGGCTTCCAGCTCTATACTGTATCCAGAAGTGGAAAGGTTGTAGAGATGGGAACCATCTAGTCACTTGTGCATTCCTCTCCTTGTTTGTGTGCATCCGTTGAAGTGGGGTATGATGTGTCACAAGGGTGATCGCCACCCCAGTAGGTAGTACCCTAGAGTCTCCAAGGCCCATTTAACTGTTAGGCATTCCATTTCTACTACGGCATACTGTTGCTCCCTGGGCAGGAGCTTCCGGCTGAGGTAAAGGATCGAGTGCTCTTCATCCCCCACCATCTGTGAAAGTCCTACCTCTGAGGCATCAGTTTGTAGAATGAATTCCTTCTTGAAATCTGGGGCTATGAGCACTGGATGACTGCAAAGGGCTGTCCCTCAGGTCTCTGAAAGCTTCTTCCACTGCCTCGGTCCACTTAAATATCTCCAGGCCCCAAGCTCTTATCAGGTAGGTCAGAGGCCCTGGCCTCATGGCGAAGTGAGGGATGAAATGATGATAGTACTCCACTATCTGCAAAAACACTCTGACTTACTTCTTGTGGATTGGTCGGGGCCGTTTCTCTATTGCCTCCACTTTGTTCCATTGGAGTTTCACCAGGCCCCTTCTGACTACATACCTGAGGTACCTGGCCTCGGCTAGCCCTATGGCACATCTGGATGGGTTAGCGGTGAGGCCAGCCTGTCTAAAAGCATTTAGTACCACTTCCACTTTCCCAAGGTGTGTCTCCCAGTCAGGGATATGGATTACTACATCATCTAAATAGGCAGCAGCATACTTGACATGGGGTCGAAGTAATCTGTCCATCTACGGTTGGAAAGTCACAGGGGTCCCATGGAGCCCAAAAGGGAGGACAGTATATTGAAAAAGACCATCCGGTGTAGAGAAGGTGATTTTTTTTTCCTTGGCATCCTCAGCCAGGGGGATCTGCCAGTAGCCTTTTGTCAAGTCCAAGGTTGTCAAGTATTGGACCTTGCCTAACTTATTCACCAGATCATCAATACATGGTGTCAGATAGGCATCAAATTGGGATACCTCGTTTAACTTCTGGAAGTCATTACAAAACCTCAGGGTGCTGTCAGGATTGGGGATCAAGACAATAGGGCTCGACCACTGGCTGTGTGATTCCTCAGTCACCCTGAGTTCCATCATCTTCCTTACTTCTGCCCTAATTTCTTTTTTTTTTTTTGCCTCTGCTACATGATCTGGTTTTATTGCCACCCTTGCTTTGGACAGGTGATGATGTGGTGTTGGATCAGCATCATATGGCCTGATTGTGTTGAGAACACATCTTGGTTCCACTGGATCCTCTTGATGACCTCTGCTGTTATTCTGGGGCTAATTTGGGGGATATCCTTACCTGTCCTTGTGGGCCATCTGCCTGGGGTGAAGCTGGCAGGACGGCCAGGCAAGTCTCCCGATCGAGCCAGGGTTTCAGTAAGTTGACATGGTAGATCTGCTCTGGCCTTCGGCGGTCTGTCTGCTTCACCTTATAATTCACCTCTCCAATGGCTTCCGCAATCTCATAGGGTCCATGCCAGCTGACCAGAAGCTTGCTTTCTGGTGTTGGTACCGGCACCAGCACCCATTCTCCTGGTTGAAATTTCCGTGTTTTCACCTGACAGTTGTAGTACTTTTGCTGGGCCTCTTGTGCTTTCTTCAAATGCTCTCATACTATGGGGAACATTTGGGCTATTTGTTCTCTCATCTGAGCCACATGTGTGATGACGTTCTTCCCTGGGTTGGGTTGTTCCTCCCATTCCTCCTTCGCGATGTCTAATATGCCATATGGACGGTGTCCATACAGTAGCTCAAAGAGGGAGAATCCACTATATGTCTGGGGAACTTCTTGTATTGCAAACATCAGGTACGGTAGGAGGGTATTCCAGTCTTTTCCGTCTTGGACCACCTTTTGGATCATGAGCATTCAGTTAAATCATTCAACCAGACCATCTGTTTAGGGAAGATAGACCGAGGTCTGCAAGGCTTGGATGCGGAGCAGGGTACATAAGTCCTTCGTTACTCTCAACATGAAGGGAGTCCGTTGGTCTGTCAGTATCTCCTTAGGGATGTCTACCCTAGCAAAAACCTGGACCAGTTCTTTTTCCATCACCTTGGATGCGAGGTTTCTTAGAGGAATGACTTTGGAGTACCGTATAGCGTAGTTCAGGATGACAAGTATGCTTTGGTGGCCCCAGCCCAATCTTTCTAGTGGGCCCACTAGATCCATGGCTATCCTTTCAAAAGGGACTTCAATTACAGGCAAGGGTACCAACAGGGTTCTTAACTGAGGTCGGAGGCTATGCAGCTGGCACTCTGGGCAGGAAGCGCAATAGCGCTGGACTTCTGCCCATACCCCACTAGTAGAACCTCCTTAGGACTCTATCCAGGGTCCTGTTTGCTCCTAAGTGTCCCCCAAACAGATGACTGTGAGCTAACTCTAAAACTGCCGCTGTGTGCTTTCGTGGCACCAAGAGCTGTTCTACTACTTCCCCCTGTACTGGCACTACTCGGTACAACAGATCCTGCTTGATTATATAGTATGGCCCTGGGCCTTTGTTTTTTCCCTTCTACTGGCACGCCATTTACCTCTACCACCACCTCCCTCACATTCAAATACAGTGGGTTATAGGCTTCATCCTGCCCAAAACACTCGCGTGCAGGACCGATCTGGCCTGAATCTATTGGATTGGTCTCTCCTCCATCCCTTGGGGTGCTTCCACTCATACTGGGGGCCATCTCTGGGTCTCCACTCATTCGTATTATCTTGTGGTTTCCCTGACAGGGTCACCTACCAATGAGGGCAGCTCTCTGATTTTCCACCAAAATCCTGGTTCCTAATCTTTTATCTGCCCTCCTTTCCCATCTAGATTTCTGGGACTTCCCGGGGATGAAAATAACTCTGGGGAAAACCCAGCAAAAATTGGGGCAGGGCCATCCATAGGTGGAATCCTTACAAATTCTCTCTCTCTCTCATACACATGCACACACGAATTACAAATTGGATCCATATGGAAATTTAAATATCTACAAAGAGTTTCGTTATAAGAAGATTCCATTATGTGCTAAATTTCCTGTGTACTAGAGTTCCCTTTTCTTTTTTCTCATTCATTTTTCTTATTCCTAACCCTTATCAAAAGAATTCCCTCACTTTTCATTGAGTCAATTACATTAAGATACAAATAGACCCAGAAGAGCTAAAAATTGCCTGCAGCTCTACAAAATGCTATCTCAAGGAACAATACATTTAGTCAGATGAACTATTTTGTTTGCCGTTAGTTTCCTTTTGGGAAGAGACATCAATTTCATCTGTGTTCAAACTTGTAATCAGAAAATGGCATAAAATTAATTATGGAAATGCTATTCAATTTTCACAGTCTATTAACAACTGACAACTGCATGATGATCACATTAATATTTTCACAGAACTTATGACTTTAAACCAGCACACTTAAGGTCAAATTCAGAGCTGTTGTAAAGTCCATGGAATTAGCACCTGCTTACACCAGTTCTGAATTTAGCCCACAGGATTTTAAAGGAAAGTAGTTTGACCTTTGAATTTATTTTGATATACAAATTCTACTGTTACACCTGTGCAACTTCATTGAAGTTAATGGGCTGGACAAATATATTTGAAGATAGAATTTTGCCCTTTGAGTGACATGATCCATTTACTTGAGATTTTGAGCTGTACATTCATGTTTTCTAAAACTGGAGAAACCTGGCTGCCTTAATCTGCATTAAACTGCAGGCTACAGTTTTATGGAAATTCTTACAGCAAGCCATAAGCCTTTTTTAAACGTAAAATGATGTTTTCTCCTTTTTATTTATTGCATTGCAGATTTTGGACAAAATTGAAGATGTCCAAGAGCTAATATTCACTAAAGAACCTGACTTGTTGAGAGCTCTAATTCCTGTTCAAACGATGCATCTCACCATCATTGTAGCCCATCTGAGAACAGAAGAAGAAGTGAAAAAGTAAGAATTCTTTAAAATAAATAAATGCAAGGCTAACTTTTAAGATGACATGTACAGCACTGTAGCTGTGAATAACTACTTTAACCAGGGCCTAAACAAGCTTTTCCTTTTCTGCTTTTTTGAAACTGTATCTGACTTGCTAGCTTATTGAATGAATAGCCAAGAGCTTCCTACATGAACTTTAGGTGCAGTGACTTTAGAGTTTGACATTTTGAAATTAATGATAGTTAAGTGGTGGAAAGTGAGCAGCATGGGTATTAACTGTATTGCTTTTTTATAGAGTTAAAAGAAGGAAGAATGTAAACTTATCTGTACAGAAAAGCTCATGGAAGTTATGTAGCAACCACAGTCTTTTGAAAAGGGGTGCCTACTTGTGGTAACTGGAAAGCCTTAGCAACTGGGATATCTTAGTATTCTATAAAACATTGAAAAGAGAGGAGAAAGAAATTGAAATATGGTTGGTGCAGCTTGGTAGGGAGCTATATATTGACTAGCTGTAAGACTGCTTTGAATATGCATTGTTGGGAAAACTAACTAATTGTAGGTTAAAAACTGTGGGGGAATGCTTCCAGGTATCTAAGGCCAGCATAGTGGAAGTAGGAACTGGACTAAAAGGGTGTCCTTACCTGTGTGCCTACTGAAGGAAGCCAGGATTAATGACTCCAACCTGAGGATTAGGGCTTTGACATGACTAGCTCATATGAACTTGAAGATGTTAAACAAGGTCTACATCTAAAAGGTTGATTTTCAGTCTAGTTGAGCTAACTTTATTGGAAGAAAACCAATCTTTTGTGCCTGAGAACCTGTTGCCATGTTCTGGGGTGCAATCCAGACCAGTGACAGATTGTATCGCTGCCTGCTCTGTAATCCTGAGTACCTCAA
This sequence comes from Dermochelys coriacea, assembly GCF_009764565.3. Lineage (NCBI taxonomy): Eukaryota > Metazoa > Chordata > Testudines > Dermochelyidae > Dermochelys > Dermochelys coriacea. The sequence goes on from NC_050069.1 coordinate 88,306,588, forward strand.
AATGCTGTGCTGCTGTGAGTCTCTTCTCTTGACACAGGCGGTATCCTGAGTGGCTGTGTGCTATGCAGCCCTGGTTCACTTCCCTGACCACAGCAGCCTGTCTACAACACAACCGCCCCTCTCTAATCTCTATTATCCAGTGAACTTATGCAGGGGTGAATTTACGCATACTTCCAGTCCTGAATTTCCCCCCAAATCATCTGTCCTGGAGTGAATAGCCTTCTCTTGGAGCACTCAGAGGAATAATGAGGATTTGTTTGCTCCTTTTAAAGAGACAAAAGCACATCACAGCTTAATAAATTAACTGGGGTAAATACACCCTTCCTTCAAGTACAGCACTGAATTGGTGTATTGTAAAAATATAATAAGTTTATTAACAAAAAGGCATAGGTTAAAAAAGGCACAAGCACAAGGCATAAAGCTAGAAAGGGTTACAAACAAACAAAAGTTAAAAATATGCTTCCTAGAGTCTGACGTAACTTTACCTTGAGCAAAGGCTGTAGCTTGTTGTTTCCTTATCAATCTTTGATTCTGAGATAATTCAAACCCCTTGTTTGAAGGACCCATCTTTCTCAGCTTGGAACAACTCTGGCTTCTGTCTGTCCTGTAATGGATGCCAAGTTGGCTTCTCCTCTCTCTCTCATTATATCTTCCTAAACTTCATGAGTCTGAGGATAAAACAGTATGACTTCATGCTGTTCTCCCCTTCCTGTGGTCTTCCCATCCCCCTGTTGATTTGTATGTAAATGGATCTTCCACTGTTTTTGGTCACACCTTGCTTAATTTCATGGAAGACCGGTAGATAGCTGCCTTCCCTCCTGTCTTGCAGAAAACCACTTTTTTCCCTGTGTTTGATCACATACTTTAAAGCATAATATCATTAAGTATTCATACTTCTTCATACAGTGTTCACACATATATTTCACAATGATGTTAATCACCAGTGTGTCATTAGCTTTCAGAAAAGACCTTACTTGATACATTTTTATAATACAGAAATATTTTATACAATTAGTTGATTCAGTTGCTTATCATTTAAGGTTCAGTCTCCCTGTCTTTATAGCTCAGATAAAGTTTCTCTGTCTTGCTGGGAAGCAGATGCCATGCTTCCTTTGCCCAACTTAATAGCTTTCTTTACAATCCATCATTGTCACTGCCTGATGACAATCAAACCAATACACATTCCTTTGTCTAGGGCAGATGGTGCTTACTGCATTGCTTGCCAAGGACATTTTGAGAGCATAATTCTAGCACTTATTCATAACTCTTTGTACCCACCCTTTGAACCCACCCATACATCATGCAAGAATATTAATTATCAATGATGTATTAATTTTCTAATGACATATTACATGTCATCTTTTAGATACAGATAATAACAACAATGTGTTAAATGTAGTCTGTCAGGCCTGATGCATTAAGGCCTGATGACACACAGCAGTGAATCACAAATGGGTTTCTGTGTCACACCCATCCTTTTTGCCTGTTTAGATAGAGCCTTGTAGTCTTTTTATCTATTCCCAAGATGAATCAGACCCGAAAGGACACCATACATCTATTTGTCTGAAATGGGCATTTCTATTGGTATTGCTTTTTTGTGGGGCTGGGAGAAGAGATGTGAATGCTCTTCTGTGAGTTCATTCGGCAAGGGAATAGATTATGTAGTGTATTTCAGTTATAAATTCTCCAAGAGAATAAAAGGGTGGTAGAAAATAAAATCAAAATATGAATCAGACAATTACAGAAGCGATTGGAGCTAAGCAGTACTAATGAACTTTAGAAAAGAATGGACCTGCGCCTGTAATATAAAAATAACAGGAATAGCTATTGAAAAGCATATCTTTCTTGCCAAGTTCTCGCCATCCTTTATCTTGTGTTTGTCTATAAAGATGTACTAAATAGGTCCAATTCCTACAGCAGGTATTCTGCGCTAGTCACATGAAAGACCATTTCATTTGGTCTTAATAGAGGTCTATAAAATCAGGACTGGTGTGTAGAAAGTAAATTAGGAAATTTTATTTACTCCTCCTCATAACACAAGAACTAGGGGTCACCAAATTAAAGTAATAGACAGCAGGTTAAAACAAACAAAAGGAAGTATTTCTTTACACAACTCACAAGTCAACCGGTGGAACTCTTTGCCAAGACTATAATAGGGTTCAAAAAAGAACTAGATAAATTCATGGAGGATACGTCCATCACTGGCTATTACCAGGATGGGCAGGGATGGTGTCCTTAGCCTCTGTTTACCAGAAGCTGGGAATGGGAGACAGGGAATGGATCACTTGATGATTACCTGTTCTGTTCATTCACTCTAAGCATCTGGCATTGGCCATTGTCTGGGCTAGATGGGCCTTTGGTCTCGTGCAGTATGGCCATTCTTACGTTCTTATTTGCTAGGTTTACTATCTCACTCCTCATGCCAACAATATATTTGAAGAAGCAAACCCAGCCCTTTGGAGAGGAAATGTTTTGTTTTGTTCTGTTGCAAAAATCCCTCTAGCAAATCCTATTGTATTGCTAGTTTGGAGGACAGTAGCATCTGATTTGAAGGATGGGTCACTGCAGTGCTCATGGTTGCCGATGAGGGTGCAGAATCTTCTTCAAAGGGCTCTTGCTGCTCCCCTGTAAAAGATCTGCAGAGTCCTAATGAGCCATAAAGAAGCAGCTTTTTTGCCACTATAAATGGAAAAATATGCTTCATATAACATTGAAGACTGTTTGTTTGTCCATAATATGGATTAGTAGCTGTTGGGATTCATAAAATAATACTTAATGGTGCTTTATATAGGCACAGAAAATGCTTTCCTAATGGGATTAGTGTGCACAACTCCTACGCACAACATACAGTGGATTGCACAGCCTGTCCTAGCTTTGTATAACATTACTTTACTAATTTTTTATGCAACAAAATCAGATTTGTTGGCATGTAATTTGCATAGGGTGTAGTGATCCATAACATTAAATGGGGCTATAATAAGTCACAGTAAACAATAGTTAAATGTCCCTAAACCGCTGTGATGTAAGTACATAATGCTTTATCTTGGCTGATACACCAGGGATTGAACCAGGGACCGCCAGAGCTAAAAGCATGGTTTTCTATAGTTTGAGTTCGAGCCAGGCTTTATAGCTGGTAGCTCTAATAGAATCACATCTGAATCATAGAATCATAGAATATCAGGGTTGGAAGGGACCCCAGAAGGTCATCTAGTCCAACCCCCTGCTCAAAGCAGGACCAAGTCCCAGTTAAATCATCCCAGCCAGGGCTTTGTCAAGCCTGACCTTAAAACCTCTAAGGAAGGAGATTCTACCACCTCCCTAGGTAACGCATTCCAGTGTTTCACCACCCTCTTAGTGAAAAAGTTTTTCCTAATATCCAATCTAAACCTCCCCCATTGCAACTTGAGACCATTACTCCTCGTTCTGTCATCTGCTACCATTGAGAACAGTCTAGAGCCATCCTCTTTGAAACCCCCTTTCAGGTAGTTGAAAGCAGCTATCAAATCCCCCCTCATTCTTCTCTTCTGCAGACTAAACAATCCCAGCTCCCTCAGCCTCTCCTCATAAGTCATGTGCTCTAGACCCCTAATCATTTTCGTTGCCCTTCGTTGTACTCTTTCCAATTTATCCACATCCTTCCTGTAGTGTGGGGCCCAAAACTGGACACAGTACTCCAGATGAGGCCTCACCAGTGTCGAATAGAGGGGACGATCACGTCCCTCGATCTGCTCGCTATGCCCCTACTTATACATCCCAAAATGCCATTGGCCTTCTTGGCAACAAGGGCACACTGCTGACTCATATCCAGCTTCTCGTCCACTGTCACCCCTAGGTCCTTTTCCCGCGACTGCTGCCCGACCATTCGGGTGGGGTCGGAGGGGGGGGCCATTCGGTCCCTAGTCTGTAGCGGTGCATTGGATTCTTCCATCCATAAGTGCAGGACCCTGCACTTATCCTTATTGAACCTCATTAGATTTCTTTTGGCCCAATCCTCCAATTTGTCTAGGTCCTTCTGTATCCTATCCCTCCCCTCCAGCGTATCTACCACTCCTCCCAGTTTAGTATCATCCGCAAATTTGCTGAGAGTGCAATCCACACCATCTTCCAGATCATTTATGAAGATATTGAACAAACGGGCCCCAGGACCGACCCCTGGGGCACTCCACTTGACACCGGCTGCCAACTAGACATGGAGCCATTGATCACTACCCGTTGAGCCCGACAATCTAGCCAGCTTTCTACCCACCTTATAGTGCATTCATCCAGCCCATACTTCCTTAACTTGCTGACAAGAATGCAGTGGGAGACCGTGTCAAAAGCTTTGCTAAAGTCAAGAAACAATACATCCACTGCTTTCCCTTCATCCACAGAACCAGTAATCTCATCATAAAAGGCGATTAGATTAGTCAGGCATGACCTTCCCTTGGTGAATCCATGCTGACTGTTCCTGATCACTTTCCTCTCCTCTAAGTGCTTCAGGATTGATTCTTTGAGGACCTGCTTCATGATTTTTCCAGGGACTGAGGTGAGGCTGACCGGCCTGTAGTTCCCAGGATCCTCCTTCTTCCCTTTTTTAAAGATGGGCACACATTAGCCTTTTTCCAGTCATCCGGGACTTCCCCCGTTCGCCACGAGTTTTCAAAGATAATGGCCAAGGGCTCTGCAATCACAGCCGCCAATTCCTTCAGCACTCTCGGATGCAATTCGTCCGGCCCCATGGACTTGTGCACGTCCAGCTTTTCTAAATAGTCCCTAACCACCTCTATCTCTACAGAGGGCTGGCCATCTCTTCCCCATTTTGTGTTGCCCAGCACAGCAGTCTGGGAGCTGACCTTGTTAGTGAAAACAGAGGCAAAAAAAGCATTGAGTACATTAGCTTTTTCCACATCCTCTGTCACTAGCTTGCCTCCCTCATTCAGTAAGGGGCCCACACTTTCCTTGGCTTTCTTCTTGTTGCCAACATACCTGAAGAAACCCTTCTTGTTACTCTTGACATCTCTTGCTAGCTGCAGCTCCAGGTGCGATTTGGCCCTCCTGATATCTTTCCTACATGCCCAGCAATATTTTTATACTCTTCCCTGGTCATATGTCCAACCTTCCACTTCTTGTAAGCTTCTTTTTTATGTTTAAGATCCGCTAGGATTTCACCATTAAGCCAAGCTGGTCGCCTGCCATATTTACTATTCTTTCGACTCTCTGCACAGAGAAAGGAATTTTTAACACACACTGATCCAGTGGTTTACATCTAACTTATGGAAATTTCCTCAAAATAAAATAAAAAGCCTATTATTTTAAAAGATGCATCATCTAGACTGTGTATTAGTTTCTCAGTGCATTAAGGCCCTGATTTAGCAAGGTACTTTTAGGCATATGCCAAACTTTAAGCATGTGAGTAATCTAATTTTGATTAGGGTGACCATACGTCCCGTTTTTAAAGGGACAGTCCCGTATTTAAGCCCTCTTGCAGGTTTCCCGAATTTTTCTTAAAAATGGGCAAATTGTCCCATATTTTCTGTCTCCCGCTCCCAGCAGGGACCCCCACCATCGTCCTTCTGGACAGCACTGGCTGCGAGGTATGGTGGCTGGTGAGTACAGGCAGGTGCCAGGTGGCAGCTGGTAATATGTCGCCTCTGCTGTCCACCCATTAGCCCTTTGTGTGCCGCCCTCTAGCTGTCCTCCCCGCCCCCCAGCCCTGCTGCTCCTCCATATCCCCCCGGCGGGGTGTGTCCCACTCCCAGCACTGTGCAGAGAACCAGCCCCTGGTCAGAGCACTCAGCTCACCAACAGCATGGCCGGCAGGCTCCTTCCTTCCCCCACTGCCTCTGGCTGGGCCAGGAACCTGGAAAAGCTCAAGACCCTCCATCTCAGGACACTGGCCATAAGGAGCCAAGCCCTGCATGTGCCAAAGCCCCGTACAGCGCTGGCACAGGGAAGCCTCTTCACCCCTCAGCTAAGCTCTGGAGTGGCAAGGGCGGGAGGAGTTGGGGAGGAAGCAATTTCCAGCGTGTTCGCGCCCCAACCCTGCAGGTTCCACAGCAGTCCCCCAGGGCAGGGTCTTAGCACCCTCTTCACCCCCAACCTCCTGCCCTAGGTCCTGCCCCCCAGGGAGTGCAGGGCTGCTCCATACCCTAGGCACCCTCACCCGCTGAGCCACCTCTCTGGTGGGGTTCGCTGAAGCCCCTGCAGTCAGGCTTCCTGGGCCATGGTGCACAATGCATCCTTAAGGCTTAACCCCTTCCTGCCCGCGCTGTAGCTGGGGAACAGGAGGTGGCTGGGTTATGTCGGTGGCCAGCAGCAGCCTGGAGGTGTTAGCTGCCTTTCGACACCGTGCAGGCAGGAAAGGACAAGCTGCTTCCAGCCACGGGGTGGGGGGGCTGGGGGAAGAGAGGCTCTGCAAAGACACAGGCCAAATCATCGCTTCCCCACTCATCCCCTGCGGTTTGGAAGGAGCTCCCGTCCGTTTCCTCCCGCAAAGTGCCAAAGGGCTGCTGCTGGCCACATTCTGGTGTGAACCCTGGCAGAAATGGGGGGGAGGGGTATGTGGATCCTGTGCTCCTCCCCCCCCAAACTTGTTGCCTCCGGAAGACACGGTGCCAGGTACCAGGAGAGGAGGGTCCATCCAGGGGGCCCAGCCAGGCGTGGAGGGCGGAGAGCGCCGGGCAGGGAGGCTCAGGTCGGTTGGTCACCCCCCCACCATGTAAGAGAGGTGTATGGGTGTGTGTGTGTGTGTGTGTGTAACCTCTCCCTGTGTGAACCCTGCAGCCTTAAAGATAAAAGGGTAAATAAAAAGAATCCAACTACGCAGTGTTTCCTTTTAACAGGGGCTCAGTCAACTTGATGTTAAATTGAATGTTTGTACTGCATAGTTCTGATTGAATGCCATTGAACTCGCTTGAACACGAGTAATTTTACCACATGTCCTGTATTCAGCATAGGGAAATATGGTCACCCTAATTTTGATGAAGCTACTAGTGCTTAGTTAGGTATGTGCTTTAATACCTTGCTGAATCAGTAAAGGCATAAAGGTGGGGCATAAAGCTCCCACATTTACACTGACTTGACATTGCAGCAACTTTAAGAATGCTTTCCTGGATTTGTAATGTATTGGGTCAATGATCCAATAAATGCACTTCATTTGAGATAATGGATTTGTTTTGATTTAACAAATGAAATGAAAGAAAACAGACTAATTCAAAACTGTGTAACAGTATGGATCTACCTTCACATCACAAAAGGTCCAAGTTCATTATTTTGTGGGTTTTTCAGCTCTTGAGCAGCAGTTTAGCGGAGGTTTTGCATATTAATGACTTGATCACTATGAAGCCTTAGCAACAATGTCAGGCAATTTTTTTTAATGGATCAGTCAGTACATACTTGAAGAAGTCATTTATTCTCTAATGTATCATGGGGTACATAAAACCACTTGCACATCTTCTAGTTGTAATCAAAGGGATTATATCCAAATTTACAGTGAAAATACACTGTGCTTTCATGCCTTGGCAACACTGCAGAATGACCTTCCTGCCCCAAAACAATGTATCATAACAATCCATAATATCGCCAATTTCAGACCCTCCAGATGATTATTTAGCTGCCATGTGATCTACCTTTTTGAGTGTGGATTTAATTTATTTATTTATTTTTTAAGGGCTGTTGTGGCACTGGAGCAGAGCAAAGTGAAAGTGGAAGCCATTTTGCAGGGTAAACTCTTTACCATGACATTTCATGGGATTGGGCAATTTAACAACCAAGTGATATATGTGAAAATGTCAGAGGATGAACAGCAAATGTTAAGCAGAATTGCAGGTGAGTATCTAAACAGATTTACCATTTGTGTAAAATAAGTGGTGTTTGAGATGGTTTTTTAGGCTGTTTTAAATGATCAAGGTGGTTGGGACTTCGGTGCTTCATGTTTCTTCAGAAGGTGGGTGGAGAAATGTACCCTGCATTTTTAGTAGTCGAAGCATAAATTTGGAATATCTAGACTGCATAGAAACTGATGGATGTATAGACTGAGTTCTATGCAGTTCAGTAATATGGGAAAACTGAGTCACAGAAATGTTCACTTTTCAAGGTCGCAGAGCAGGGAACGGAAGATAGTTATCCTGGCTATTGTGACTTTTGGATCATTCTTCTCTTTTATGTGTGGGTCTTTAAGATATGACCTTATGAACGGCGGTCCTATCCACTTGAATAGACATTAATCATCGCATGACATTTTCTTTTTAAGAGTGGATGTGTGTCAGTGGTGTGTACCAACATTTCCTTTCCAAGTTGTGCAGCATGCTTGTAACAGTTGTTCACCTGTCTGCTACCGTCCATTGGGTGGCTGTATTTCAGTGGCTGTGTATGAGTGGAGTGTGTAAAGCACTTTAGGATCCTTTAGGATGTAGATGCTTTAGAAGTATAATATAATATTCATAATAGTAATTTGTTTAACAGCACATTGTATATGATGTACACAGTTGTAAAGTCCAACCACGAGGAAGTTTGTGTGGAAGTTTGTTTTTTTATGAGAGTATCCAGTTTTGAGAGCTCATTCTTAATCTTTCCCTGTAGAGGTGTAGAGCTGTAGAGGATGTTGACCAGGTGGTTCGGCAGTTTCTTTGAGAGTGTGTATGACACAAACTGTCAGCATAGTATGTGTATATAAATCTCCCCACTGTATTTTCCATTGAATGCATCCAATGAAATGAGCTGTAGCTCACGAAAGCTTATTCTCAAATAAATTTGTTAGTCTCTAAGGTGCCACAAGTCCTCCTCCTTTTCTTTTGATGGAGATGCCTGTATCTCTTAAGCAGACCTGTCTGCTTCTCTATCTCTATGCAGCTCTGCTGAATGAAATTAGCCACTTTACTTTCCATTACCTTTTGCCTGAGTCTGTAGTCTTCATTTTCCTTGATTATCTACATCCATAGCAGAGGATAATTTTGGACCAAACCAGCTGTGCTTTTGTTAAAAATATTCTGACACTGTCCTCACTCATTTGGATTAGAACTTCAGCAAATTTCACCATATCCAAACTGTTTCTTTTTTGATGCGCTTCTGGCTCATTTGTCTGTGACAAAATTATTCTGATTGGGGTTAAATGAATCCTCATCATGTGCCCCTTTTATTTAATCATCCACCAATCTGGGCACCATCTAAATTAATGCTCCTTTACTTCCTTGGAGCACATAGCATATGCTTGAAAACCTATTGAAAAAGGGACTGCATATATTGTTCTGTGCAGCGTCCTCCTAACTTGCGTGCCCTTCTGGTCTGTTTTAGATGAATACTTGGGTATTAGGGAGAGGACTACCCTGTGGTGAAATCCTGTGTACTAGTCTGTTCTTTCCCATCTTTTTTCAAAGGAATGACTAGCTCTCTGATCCTGAGTACTTCAAAATACAAAAGCCAAAAATAAGTATTCCAGAAATGGTCTTCTCACTCTTCCATTAGTTGTCCAGAAGGGCAGTCAGTCCTTTGACTGCCTTTTCCTTGTCCAGATGCTGTTCCTGATTTCCCCCCTAAAGTTTTTTTTTTTTTGCAGTCAGCATTATTTTTAGTGCCAATCAGTCCTGCTGTATAAAACCAACCTCCAGCATATAACTCTAGCACAGGAAAAATATGCTAAATGGGGTCTGCTCCACATGTAAATGTTTTGTGCACCTTCTCCCTTTTTAATGATAGTAAGATTGTAATGGCTTTTAGAATTACTAAAATATTGGGCTTACAGGCTCCCATACGTACTCCCTGCCCTGGGTAACTGAGTATCTTCAGGTTTCAGAGTAGCAGCCGTGTTAGTCTGTATTCGCAAAAAGAAAAGGAGTACTTGTGGCACCTTAGAGACTAACAAATTTATTAGAGCATAAGCTTTCGTGAGCTACAGCTCACTTCATCGGATGCATTTGGTGGGAAAAAAAACCACCAAATGTCTCTAAGGTGCCACAAGTACTCCTTTTCTTTTTGAGTATCTTCAGAGATTCTGGAAACTTGGCACCTAGTCCCAGCAATATAACCCCTCCCTCCGCCCCCTAGAGAAGAGAATAATTTTGATTGCAAACCCCAGGCATGTGCTTTCAGTGCTTGATTTTTTTAAATATCTGATTGCACATTGCTTTCCTGAACTGCTTCAAAATTGTCCGACGATGAGACAACCTGCCAGTTTTTGTACTGTTCCCTCGGTTACCAGTGCTCTTGCTACTGAGAAAATAAGAGATTTAATATTCCATATTTTTTATTCTCCTTTATCCACAATTTTGATCACTTCTTGCATATAACGAGCCTTAAAAATATGCATCGAAATATCCTCTTTCAAAAGTATCTGAATAAATGCCTTCCCAGTTGGTTAGATTACTCTGACATAGAACAATTGGTCTGTAGAGATGAAAAACAACATCTTTGCTTCATTGCATGGTCACACTTGTTTAAAAAAATACATTGCCCTTGGGTGTGGTCAGGCTGCATGAGGGAAAACCAGCTCTGTGGGAATGATTATACAAACAAAGTTCAAACGACTTATTACCAGCTATATCTGCTTCAATGTGCCCTTATTGATTCTGCATGTCTTTGTCAAGAATGTTTTCATTGGAGTTGGTCAACGTTTTTGAAATTTGAACTTTCAATGCAATTTTCATTGGAATTCCAACATATCGAAACTGCTCTCATTCTAATATGCTGGAGTTGGCCTCTAGGGAGGTATTACTCTGTCTCCTAATATGAAATTTGCAAAAAGAAAAGGAGTACTTGTGGCAATTTGTTAGTCTCTAAGGTGCCACAAGTACTCCTTTTCTTTTTGCGAATACAGACTAACACGGCTGCTACTCTGAAACCTGTAATATGAAATTTGATGCCCTAAAATCTGTAATCTTAGACCTCTGGCTCTGTTAAGGAAATTTTAATCATTGGTACTTGTTCTGTCCACGCTATACAAGTAATTTGTAATATTTAAGAGTTAAACTATCAAAATTAATTGGCAATAAATTAGAAAGTGCTCATTTTTGTCAAGAGTAAGCCACTACTTAAACAAGTTATAATTTTCTTCCATGCATCAAGGAAATATAAAATTGAGTGAAGCTAAAGTTCTGTAATTACTGACTCCTTCAAAGTAGGTTAAGTGGAGTTGTCTAAATTTGCCAGAAACCTTCTTTGGAGTATTCCCCAGAAGTGGACTCCACAGGTGCTTTAAGTCACACTTTTAAATTGTATGTTGAGCTGGTGAAATTCAGCTTTAGAGTGACTTACAGGTGATAGATCAGGCCAGACCATTTGGTGTTAGCCCTGGGCGGCGGGGCTCTGGGCTGTCAGCTGCTAGGCACTGACAGTTGGAACAGTCAATAGAGAGGTTGATCAGTGTCAGTGTAAACAAAGTACATCGACCTATGCACTACGCCTCTTGCGGAGGAGGAGGAAGTCAGTGTAGTGGGCAACTTACATCAGTGGGAGTAATATTGTAGTATAAACGTTTACAGAGTTAGATTGACGTAAGGCAGCTGTAGCATAGCCCAGGCCTCAGTCTCAATACCTAGTCATTCAGTCATTGACCTTTATGATGAAACTAGCAACAGGGTGATCAGTAGATGTAGAGACACAAAACCCAACTCATAAGCCACCAAATTGCCATAGTATTGACTTTCAGGTCAGTAGAAATGCCGCAGTGAAAGGACTGGTATTGGTTTTTGGTTGAATAGTGGAGGAAACTATTTACAAACGTTCACAAATTGCATTTCAGTTTGGGCATGTTTCTTGTTCTCATGTTCACTTCCATCTTCAGAATAGGTTTTGTTCCTATGAATGTTTGGAGAGGGACTTCAGTGAGCATGATCCTGCATATTCTCCTGCACTAGTGTGTGTTCACACTGGAAGTGCTTGCCCACTCCACTCCTTTTATGGTTTGTGAATAAAAGTGTGAAGAGGCAAAGGGAGACTAAGTAGTGAGATAAACTTGTGTTTTTATAAGAATAAAATTAAATACTGATCGGCACTAGTGAGGAGGAGGGGAGGAAAAAGTATTAATGGGGAATGCTTGAGATGTAGCATAAAGAGCAGCCCTTTGACTGGTGACACTTGAGGTATGTTCTTACTCCAGAACATGGAGCTATTATGTTTGCAGAGTGGCCAGATGTTGACCTAGGGGAGCAGTAATCAGAGAACAAATGCCTTATGTAGGATGGGACACTTTTAACATATCACTTTTCTAAGCCCGAAGCCAGAGACTTGATACTAACATTTAATCAAATGAGACGCATAAGGGCATGGGGAAGCTCCTGTTTTGCAAGCAGTATCTGGGACACAGATGACTGCTAAACCGTTTGGGGACAGTGGTGAACAAAGATGGAGACAGCAAATGGGAGATGGGTGAATGCAATGAATGCACTTGTCAGACATGTGAAGTCCTGTTATATAGCACAGAATACTTAAAGGTCCACATTCTGCACTTAGCCAGAGCCCTGGCACTGAAGCAATTAATGAGAGAAAAAGATAAGGATAAGGGAGGGACTCCTGCTACACCACTGTTATTAGGTGTTGAGGCCCTGCAGGGAACTTGCTTCTGCTGATTTATTGGGCAGGTGTGGTTCTTCAGAGTACACCCTGAATATAAAGGAAGTGGAGATAATCCTCTGGCAGGAGATGTGATCTGGGACAGAGTGGTCCCGAGGGAAAGAAACCTTAAAATCAACTCAGCTTGAGGAAAAGGCTGAGGTTGGAGTTCATTTTGTGTTATTTTGGAATTTTGTTAATAAAACCCCACTAGATTCCACATAATTCCCTAGCAGTTTTGCTTATTTTTTTTGCCCAGGAAGCATATGTGCTCTCTGCCAAATCTATTTAATTGACATTGTTTAATTGACAAGTCTGACATTAATTATGGAGCCCCATTCAATCTATTTAATGTGAGACCTTTTTAAGAGGTTATTTACAAAGGAATCAAAGCAATTGTGACTCTCCCTTCTCCAAAAGGTTTTCTTTGAGTTCTGAGAAGACATGTAGCCAAAAGCAAAATCACCTTTCAGTGGAAACATTAGCAATGCTTTTCTCATTAGCAAAGCAGTTCAGAACCAAATAACTTCACCAAACAGTAGGAAACATGAGCATTTCATATCACTGAGCATTCATCAGCCAGAAAAGGGTATATATGGAGTATAAGGGTATAAAGGAATTGACTTTCCTTTAATGCACTGTTCTAACTCTAATACGTACATCTGATTCACAACTCTTTTTTGCCACTATGGGTAATCTGCCAATTTTTGCTCCCGCCTCCCCTATTTCAAGTTTATATCTCACCCTCTTGCTCTGCATGGGAGTGTGGGTAACCTTCCACCTCATTGTTTTCTCCACTTGAAGCTGCTGGTATTGCATACTGTTTCTTGTGGGGTTGACATACTCTGACTATGGGAAGGCTGTGCAAAGAGAAGAATCTCATTTCCAATCTCTTGAATTTGGGGGAAGTTTGGCTCCAGAGCTAAGCTTTGTATCTCAGGCCCATTTCTAGTTTTACATTTCACTTTTATTTTGAATGTTGAGACAAATGAAGAAATGTAAACCATGGCAGTTTGGCTAGTCATGGCCGTATGTAGTGTTTCATTTTAGAAAATTATAGTCTTTGACAATCTCTCCTGTAGATAACTGTCTCTTCACTCATTTGTTTACCAGAAGCTGTGGAGGGATCTTTCAGTGAAATGGGTCTCGATATTACAGGGAGTAAGGACTTCAAACCACACCTTACATTTCTGAAGCTATCCAAAGCACCTGCATTGAGAAGGAAGGTAATTAAGTTGATTTAAATTCTTCCCATTAGGCTTCGTTTTAAGTCTTCTCCTGAAGAGGTTTTTAATGACTCCTCTGCAAAAAATAGTCTTCATTGTAACTCATGAAATGCATAATTTCTTAGCTCTGACTATGCTGTTTTGTAGACTGGCCAAAATGGAGTAATATTGGATACATTTATGTTCATATCCAACTGAGAGGGACAAAGTGTGTTCTTCCTTCACTGTGTAAGCTTGTAGTTTGTAGAAGGTATAGTTGGCTTTTGTTGCCATGGACAATATCACTGTTTAACTGCATCCATACCATCAGGATGGCTTTTTAACAACATTTGTCTGGAACAAAAGTAATGCCCTATTGAAGCCAGACTGCTGGTTTCTTTTACAATATAAATATATGATATGCCGATCTAACCTTTACTGCAACATAGCATGGGATTTGGCTGTTTTTATTACTTAGAATTAAAGTGAAAAATAACTCTGTGATTAGTTTATTCTTTCCCCAGTGGAATATTGTCCTGCTAGTTCCCAGGAATAGTTCTCATATTTATGAGGTCACTATAATCCCAAACTAACACACTAAAAGTACATGCACGAAGAAAACAGAAAAAACTATAATAGCAGAAGGAAGTGACTTTGTATTTGTGTACATCAGGTATGTCAGATTGACTTGATGTTTGCCTTTTGGGTATGAAATACAATCCAGGCTAGATAGAAAATATCAGAAGTTAGAGCTGACGGTTCGGTGCTGGAAATCTTGTTATGTTAATTGTCTATGGGGAGTTATACAAACACAGTCACTATCTATATCTAATACAAAAGAAAAATAGAATGTATGTGTAGTCATTAGAATTAACTTCTATCTCAAAACTATGACATTTGCTTAGCAGTACCTTTAGCTTTAAAATAAAGAAATGGCTTCTAACAAATATATGCATCATTGTAAAGGATTAGTGTGCAGTAACTTAGCACAGCATACAATATTCTTTTCTACATAGTTGTCATCTTTTGAGCAGGAATTTCTCAAGATTTTTTTGAAAAGTCGACTGGAAATAGGGCTTTTAATTTGGCAGTTGTGAACAGTAGAGTGTCCATCTGTGTTTTAAAGATCAACTCTGGCATTCCTGTAGTAATGATTTTTTTCTGTCTGCAAGATTATTGTAGGAAGAATGTTTTGAAAGCCAATTAAGGGTCTAATCCCCTGAGGTGCCGAGAATTTTTGAGAAGAGTTGAAGGTGTTCAGCATGTTGTAGGACATGTCTAAGGCTCTGATCCTATAATCCTATAATATGGATGGTCCCTTGTTCAGGGTCTGATTAAGACATAGTCACAATATGTCTGTGCTTTAAGGTCGTAGCTTCTCACAGGCTGAGATCAGAATTTCAGATTTCATTTATAAAAATGTTCCTGGCCTGATGGATTCAAAGAAAAGCTTGATAACTGCTGCCCATCTGAATCTTCAAGTAGCCTTAAACGCAATAGCTCCAAGAGGTGTGAACTGCCTCATTCACCATAACTCTGAAACCATGACACCATGGCCTGGCCATGGGGATGCCATGTGGGGTGTACCTACGCCCTATGATTACCTCAGTTCAGTCCTACTGTTATAAAATCCTAGCAACGTAGGACTGGAAGGGATCTTGAGAAATCATCAGGTCCAGTCCCCTGTGCTGAGGCTGGACCAAGTAAACCTAGACCATCCCTGACAGATGTTTGTCCAACCTGTCCTTAATAATATCCAACCTCCATTAGAAGCTTATTCCAGTGCTTAACTACCCTTATAGTTAGAGAGGTTTTCCTAATATCTATCCTAAATTTTCCTTGCTGCATAGTTAAGCCCATTACTTTTTGTCCTACTTCAGTGGACATGGAGATCAACTGATCACAATCCTCTGTATGCCTAAACATAGTCCCAGTGAAGTCAATAAGGCATGGCAAGGGCATAGGATCTGCTCAGGTGAATCAAACTGGAGGATCAGGGCCTATATATGTGAAAGATCTCTAACATGAGAACTGAGAAAGAGAATGTTAAGAATTAACTTGATTTTAGAACCTTTTTGAATGAAAATGTAATGGTAAAGAAGGGACAGAGAATGGAATATCTTGAATTGATCCATTACTAATGACTGAAGGAAAGAAATCAACCTTTATATATATCAAAATCAAGAAATAAAGGACAAAATTTTGTTTTAGCTATTATGATGCCATCTACTGGTTATGATTACATTTTTCATATAATAAACTACTACTTCACCATTATACCAAATGCATCTTGAGTGCTTCTATGTAAAGTTGGTAAAATAGTTATAACCTGGTCATATATTGAGAATATTTTATATTACTAGTGGCTAGTAAGATGTGTGGCATGGATAGTTGTCAAAGGCCTTGCCACTTAGAAAAGATTAACTTTTGATCCTCTTTCAATTAAACACTTTTGAAAGCACTTGCCTCTGTCTTCATGGAAATAGGATGTTATCATGTAATGAAAGACTGTAGGAGCAGGCTGGGTGTGTTGGCTGCATGTTATTCAACTCTGCTACTACCAAATGAGCAACTGTCAACTGGGCAAGTTTGGTTGGCAGCATCTTTGCGCTTACATAAGTTACAGGGATAGAGCTCATTTTCTCACCACAGTTCCTTTAACCATAGATGGGAAATGAGTCAAATGGGACACCTCATATGTTAAAGGCTGATGTTATTTCTATTGAAAGTCAATGAGTCTTGCTATTGATTTAGAACAACATCCAGCACATCTTGAGCAACCCCGAGAGAGCCTCCATCACTCTCCCAAGGAGACCAGCGAAGAATATGTCCCAGTATATCTCAGGGCTTATCTATGCTGACAGTGCTGCAGTGGTATTACTGTAGCACTTAGTGAAGATGCTATCTAGACTGACAGGAGAGCTTCTCCCATTGGCATAGCCACTCCACTTTCCTGAGAAGCTCTCCTGCCAACATAGCACTATCTCCACCAGCGGCTAGGTTGGTATAGCTACATCACTCCTGGGTGTGGGTTTTCCACCCCCCTGAGCAACGTAGTTATCCCGGCATAAGTTCCTCATGTAGACTGAGCCTCAATTTGATAAAAAGTGATAAGAGAACATTAATGGCTCTTAGCCAAGGCTGTAGTAGACTCGTCAATCTCTAGCTGGGCTAGGTGGCACTAGAGAGAGACAGAGAGATTTGCGGGCAGGGGGTTACACAATATCACAACATTATTTTTAATGCAGATACTAGAAGTCTGTCCGTGCTATTGTGCACACAAAAATACAAATTCTGCTTGCAAATATAGACCAATGCCCAGCTATCCAGATTGCATGTGTATTTTTGGTAACTGAATGCACAGAGGAAAGTCTCACAACTTTACTCATCATGGTAACTATGCACGCAGGTTTACATATATCTGTCCTTATTTTTGAATGGCTGGCCTGTAATGTGTACTATATTAACAGAAAGTTGAATTTGGAAGCTTTCTTTCTGAACCTTACTCCAGTATCAAAGTGACTTTGCGACTGTTTTTACAATTCGCATGACATTCCCAGGCTGCAGATTATGCAAATTTTCTGCACTATAGCTACGATTAGCTGTAGACTTAGAAAGTAAACTGTGAAGAATTCTTTATTTTCACATATGTTGCACTCTCTTAATCTTAAGCATTTTTGGACTGTTGGGCTGAACAAAATTGGTACAGGGGAATTCACTGGTGTTCTGCAAAGGGCTCCCAGGAGCCCTGTTAAGTTTTCCCACTAGGCTGAAGGGAAATTTGGGATGATCTCTCTGCTTTTTACTAGTTCATCTAACCTTCCCTTCCTCTTCTGTGTAAGCACATGGACCCCTGACACATATAGTTTGTTATAGACTAAGGGCAAAAACTTTTGTGCGAGATCCTTGTTAAAATATTGACAGCCCATACTGAGTGAATTAGAACCTTTAGGGATAGTTTAACTGTAAAATTATTCAAACACTCTTAATTGTAAAGGGCAACTAGCTTCATAATACTTGAATCCACTAATGAGGAGAATTGCAATAAAATTACTCAGACCATATTTTTACCAGTGGGGTTATGGGAGCTGTTGGTGAAAAGGTTTTTTTTTTAATTTTGACAGCATTTAATTTACAAAGATCATTGAACATACTCCTAAATCATGATGGAATGGCAGTTATTAGTATGTGTCTGAAGAGAACATATTTGTTCTTTGAAGTGTTTTCATATATTGACATTTCCATTTATACATTGTGACTACTACAGTATTCAGCTGCCAAGATATCAACAGCGATAAGTAGTTCTCTAAGAGCTGGGGCTTCTGGTGTGTGTGTTTGTTTTTCCTTTCTTTCAGTTTGCTGAAATAAGTTTGCTTTCACAATAGGCCATAGGGTTGAATCTTTTTTGCACTTTTTGTTTCTGGATAAAGGGGAAAGAAACTGTATGAGCTCTATTTGTAATCTGTCTCTAGCGTACAATTTACTTTTCATTGTAAGGTGTAAACACCAAGGAGGGAGATGAATTATTCAGTATGTGCAAGGTGGTAATGGGATGAAATTGACCAAAGGAAACTTTATGTGGAATAATAGAGAAACCTTCCTGAATGTGATGAAGGAGATGCATCATTTGATAAATATTTAAAACTAAAGTGAGCAGGGCATTTAAAACTTATTGGAAGGTTGGAGTTGATCTTGTTTCTCTGCTTTTTTTGATTGCCTTAATGAAAATGACCCCATAATATCCTGTTTGAAAAAAAGTTAAACATTTTTTGCTCGGCCAAAAATATCAAAAATAGTACTTTATTTTAGTCATGGCATCCATCTCTTTACACCTTGACACCAAAAAACAGAGTAGATCTACTCCCCCGCCCTTAATTTAGTATTGTATAAACATGGAATGGGGGGAGGGTGAGGAATTATCTTGATTTTGATAGTGTATTAAAGTTTTTAAATGTTTTTATGAAACTTAAAAAGTTTATTTAAAGACTAAAATCTTTCCTAAGTATGTAATGCTAAAACACTTCCTTAATGTTTAGGGCTTCAGAAAGATTAGTTCGGATCTATATAAGGAATATGAAGACAGCCCTTTTGGCACAGAGGTCTTCAGTCAAATTGATCTTTGTGCCATGCATAAGAAGAAGCAGGAATCTGGTTACTATCACTGTGAGTGTTCAATTAATGTAGGTTCCGGCAGTGCAGAAGAGAATAAGGAGCAAACGGTGAAGACAGAATACTTGGGCAAGATGGCCACTGAGGTTCCTCCAAATGGTGCTGCAGAGATTGAAACTGGTGACATTACTGCAGGCTGTAATTGTGCATCATGTGTAGCAAAAGAAGATGACAAACCATCTGAAAATATTGCTGAAGCGTCAGTCACAAATCAAGAGACAGAAATCGATGAGAAAGATGTACAGCCCGAAGCTAAGAATGAGACTTTCACTGCAGATGGAGAGGTCTGCTCAGAGTCAGCACCTGATCTCTTTCCAGTAAACCCAGATACGTTAAAGGGTGTGGATGAAAGACAAGAAAAAGCAAAACTTGCAGATGGTAATTTGCAAAGAGTTGAGGCAACAGAAGTGGCAACTGATCAGCTAAACATTACAGCAAAAAGGACAAACTGTTCCAGTCCTCAGCAAGACATAAATGTAACCATTATTGGTGATGCCAGTCGATGAAGGAAAACACTAGGGTACAGTCCAGTTAGATTTGGATACTGTACAAAGATAGAGAAATGTTACTTATTCTGAATGCCATTTGGATGATTAATTACTTTTCAGGAGAAATTGAAACT
Organism: Dermochelys coriacea; assembly: GCF_009764565.3. Classification (NCBI taxonomy): domain Eukaryota; kingdom Metazoa; phylum Chordata; order Testudines; family Dermochelyidae; genus Dermochelys; species Dermochelys coriacea. The sequence goes on from NC_050069.1 coordinate 88,326,106, forward strand.
CTTTTCTAAAGTATTCAACAAAAATCAGAAGTGGGACAAAGATTTCTACATGGGAAAATTGAGTGAATAAACCAGATTTTGGTGTAAACCTAGAGCTCAATCCTGCAAATATTTAAGCTCCCTAAACATATGCACTTTCAGAGACTAATAATATTATGAATACTCATGAGCTTGAATCTGTGGGAATGGGTCCTTAAAAGTTATGAATTCATGACTCCAAAAGAACCATTACACAAACAACCTTTGCTTTCATGCTCATACTTGGTGAATGATGTGAGTTTATAAAGTTTGAGATTTCTTTTGAGTGATAGCTATTTAATGAGAAAATATTTTGCTTGAATAATAGAAATAGCTCATTTAAAATCTACACAGAAATTGAATCCTTGATTTTTGGCTTTAATATATTGTTACACAAAGGAGTAATGCATAAACAAAAAAAATCCATAACACATAGTATGTTTTTGTGAGATGCCTAATTTAGGGAGGAGTTGGTGCACAGCAGCCTTTAAATCAAGAATATGGAGTTATTTGAGACTGAACTAAAATATATATATTAATGCAGTAAAAGAATTAATAGAGAATTACTTTCTTCCTTGTAGAGATGAAGTATTTTTTGTTTTTCAATGTTACAAAAAGTTATTGGGCCAAATCCTGCTTGTCTTCCTCATGCAAGCTGTCCTATTAAAATCAATGAGATAACTTACATGAATAAAGTAATCACCATTTTGCTCAGAAGAAAGCGCGTTTGTTAGCTTACATTGGCATAGAGGGTTTAGAACCTAGTGGCAATGTTACACCAGTAGATGGCACTAATGGAAAAACAGATGTAACTGGTGAAACACCATGAAAATGAAAGGTTGCAGAATTTGCAAGTGGAGAAGTGCTACCTTGAAGATCTTTCTTTTGTACTTACCAGAGGACTAAAAACCCACAAAGGGCAGAAGTAAATGTTGAGAGGAAGGACAGTTGAAACATTTATAAAATACCATACTTCCCTAACCTGCTTTGAATTGTCATTTTATAGTCATGTTTGGTATCTTAAAAGCTCTATTTTTTACCAGTAAATTTATGCTATTTCAAGTAAATGAAGAGCACACATAGTTTCTGAAAAAATAGTTTGAAGCATATGGTGCTGGGAATCCCACACAGGGTATAGAAATACTAATCTTGAGGCAATTCAGTGCCTCTGAATTGATACATCTTAATGCAATGCTGTTTGAAAGTCTGTTAAACTTGTTACAGGACTTTCAGACTGGTCACTCTCTAACATTTCCTGTAAGAGGAGGTTTGTAGGAAAAGATGATCGGTTTGGTGTTTAAAAGTAGCCATTTTGCACTGTTTCAAGTCAGATGCACTGTGCTCAGTAAAGTACAGGTGAGGTATCTTGAGGCAGAAGGGACCAATCTCATCCCTGGTGTAACTCCACTGCAACTAGTGGAGTAATATCCAGGATGAATTTGGTCCAATCTTTAGGAATTTCTAGCTACTTCATTCACAGCTTCTGCCAGTAGGTGTCTCCAAAGTGTGATTATGATATACACTTCTAGTAGGAATGCAGTTGAAAAGGGTTTTTTTAAGTAAAAGTAGGTGTAAGAAAAGGATGATTATTTTCATGGGTTTTAAGTTCTGGGTATCTTAAACCCTTAATTATATTTTAAAGCCACATATATAGTTTGTGTCTAGGAAAATCCTTTTCAGAAGTATTTGCACTAAATGTGAAGTAGGCATTGAGAAACAATGAGATTCTTAATGATTCATAACTGAAAAGAGAGATAGTTTAATCACATAACTTACTATGAAATTAAGTGGATTACACAAATTCCCCAGTCGAAACTATATATTTTTTTTACTACAGAAAATTCTAATTATCTTCTTCTAGCCAGATAGCATAGCAAATGTGTGCTGAACCTGTGATCCTTTTGAAATATTTGCTTTTCTAATTGTATTGTACAGGTTTAGATTTAAGTTTTAATGCTGCTTTTGGTTTATTGAGACATTTGTGTAAGTAGATTACCTTATCTCTTAGCAATACTGTGCACTTATTTTGAGTAAACTGTTAAATACTATTTATTATGGTGTACAGTTACTGCTATTCTTGACAATTCAGAGCAGCTTTAAAGTGTAAAATGTTTGTATTTACAATTTTCAACTCTTTTTGTCTTGGCAATCATGTCAAAACAAGTTTATGTAATGCTGTTCAAGTTTCTTCCCATTCTACAACCTCTGGTGAAAATATGCTATTACAAATGCTGATGTTGCTTGAAGTTTTTTGTTTTCACTGTGGGGATCCATGATCTTGTTCCCACCCCTGTGTTTTCTATCCAAATTAATTGGAAACATGTTTAATTATTATACACTTATGTTTTGGGCAAGGCAGGTGGGAGACAGCTTCTAAAATGAAAGCAATTATGTACTGCAGAAATTGATGAATTATCCTGCTTTGTGGGAATTGTATGAAAATTACATTGTGAAATCAAGTATTTGACTCATTCTTTATGATCCATGTGTTTACTCCTCTATCTGTATCCAAAATACTTACGATGTTCCCTTTAAGGTCTCTGATCACCTATGTTTTCCCTTTGTGAACAATTTCCTTTATAAGTACTGGTGGTTATATGGAGAATAAATACAATCGTCTAATTTGTTTTAATTGAATTTAGCATGACTTAAGGGGAAGAAGAAGGCTTGTGTGAAATATTGCCTGTTGGTGTTGTTTTCTGTTGAAGGAAAATTTTATTTGCTGAATTATGCTAAAACTATAAGCAATCCCCCTGATGAGGTGGGAGGCAGCTTCTAACACTGTGGTTGTTATATCTTTCCTTTTGTGGTGTTTGAGCTAGCCTTGCCCAGCTTTCTCATGTTCGTAAGTTCAACTAACTGTTCTTTTAACAAAGATAAAATGATGGAGGGGAACAGTCAAGAAAAGAAAATAATTTGAAACCCTTGTAACTCTGGGTTTAAATGAAGAATCATAATTGAGAATATCTTTGGTGGTGTGAGGAATCCAAGATGGTCTTTAAAGGGGGAGATTCTCATCACACTCTTTGTTCCAGTCAGGCACTGCAAAGGGAGCAGAGACTAGCCACAACACCCTTGCTGGGGAGTAGATCAAAATTCTAGCTAAATAGCATAAATCCATAATTATTCATCCAGAAAGCATTGTGAGGATTCTAAGTTATTTCAGTCAGGCTATTATATTGTTTTCACAAAATTATTAGTGAAATTGTCCTAAAAAGGTAAACCCTGGGCTCCCTGAACAGGCATAGGGTACATCTTCACTGAAATAAAAGACCCATGGCACGGCCGCAGTGGCCCAGTCAGTTGACTTGGGCTCATGAGTCTTGGGCTGTGTAGACATTTGGGCTCGGGCTGAAGACCGAGCTCTGGGACCCTCCCCACTCATGGGGTCCGGAGCCTGAACATCTACACAGCAATTTTACAGCCCTGCAAGCCTGAATCAGCTGACCCTTGCCTGCCGCTGGTGTTTAATTGCTGTGTGGGCATCCCCTACATCTCCCATGATGCACCACTTTCCCTCTTCCAAGAGAGGAGACCATGGTGCATCATGAGAGTAGTAATCTGACTAGGGAGCTTGGCCTGTAGATAGAAAGCTTGAGGGACCCAAACTACAATTCCCATGAGACACCATAGCAGCATTTCAAATCAAAGTATTTTGGTATTCCAATTTCTGCCAGAAATCTAAACTTTTTTCATGGAGGAAAAAAAAATATTTATTTTACCAGCTGTACTGTAAAATATTTATTACTGATGGTGATATAGGAGCCTGAAACAATTCAGCCTGAAGGAGTAGGGCTGCTAGTTAAAAAGTAGATCTATCAAAAAAATTAAATTTAGAATCTTCCACTCATAAACTGACCAAAGGTCAATTTAAGGTCATTTGGAGACCATAAATATGCATTTAGATTCTGGCAAGAATAGATGTAGGCCTATTTCTGGCAGCCCTAGTTAAGCAGTTCTCTCTTGAAGTGTGCTACAGAACGGCTGATCCGGAGAGTTGAAAAATTAGGCAAATCTCCAAAAATTATGAGATTACTTTCAAAATCATGACATTTAAAATGAATACCTTTTGGATGGGCTTTTTATTTTCCTTCTGAGTTTTGGGCCTTTATGTTCACGTTTTAAGGTTTTTCTTTGCAACCATGAGAGCTAGAAACTTTCTTTAAAAACAAACAAACCAAAAAATCTGCAATTCTCACCTAATATCCGGACTCCAGGAGCTGGGGCTTTTAAGAAAAACGCCACGTAGCATGAGGCTTGGCAACACTATTACTAGTGGTTGGGGAATCCACTGAGAGCAAGATCCAGAAGATTCTAGCGCCTGGAGCACCTGTGAGCATGCGGCAGACCCTGTGCTGCTAGCCTGTGAGCTGGTGATACACACAGTAAGCTACTAAGCATCTAAGACACCAGTGTACCACAACATTCTTACTGACACCCTGTAGAGGGGTTGGTTACACTATTATAAGAACCAGCACTGAGAACTATCAGTTAGGTGATCATTTGATTTATGCACTGCTGAGAATAGGCAGCAGGGGCTGGATATTCAAGGCTGTGCCTAGAGAGTTGACATGAGCGTATCACTGTTACGTTGTTTGAGGGAATAAAAGACCCTGCACAAAATGGGGTTGTGACAAGATATATTGCTAAGCACGTCTCCAGTGTCACAGACCACAGCTAAAATTATGAAGACTGGTGCAGTAAGGAAACTCTCACTATGCAGCCCAGTCGCTCCTAAGCATTTAACGCATGGCATGAATAAGGGCAATGTAACATCAGACTAAAAGGGCACAGGTATCCACAACGGCAGCAACTCTGCAGATTACACAGAAGTAGCAGCAAGAGCAGGACATAGTGTTATGTTCTACCCTTCTACCCCAGGCTGGCCCTGATATCACAGACATGACAGAAGGCATGGCTGGTAAGAATCTGGTAAGCGTGACAGACACAGAACACGAGCAGTTGATAATTCTGCAACATACTTGTTACTCAAAGGTGACAGGCACATGCTCCGCAGAAGCAAAGGGCAATCTGTGCAGTGCAGTACAGCCAACGCAACTGGAGAAAGGAGCACACAAGCCACACCTTGCATGCTGCTTAAAAGTTGAGACTTAGTGCCAGCATCCTATTGCCCATATTGTGTGCTGCCCTGTACGTTGATTGGCAATCACTCTTGCATTACCTCAGTGCAGCAGCCTTTGTTCTTTCTGTGACAGACTTTTACTCCAGGTATTTTGGGTCTCCCTTCCTCTGAGGCACTCCCACTGCTTTCATAAGTTCTGGATGTGTGGGCACTCTTTATTTTGACTTTGTTGGTGTTACTGCTTTTTTCTGCAATTCTTGGCAGGTTCGTAGTACACCACCATTTCTGTCCTACTTCCTAATTGCCATGCTTATGCCTTTAAAACATTGCTATGATGGGAGCAGCCATTGCCTCATTACATATTCTAGGACACCTGTTTTTAAACTCTTATGCATATGTTGCACCATATGTTATGCCACAGTTTCAAACAGTTCTCAGGATTTGGCTCAGTTACTGGCTGTGTGCAACAACTATGTATATCACTTGTGTGTAAACATGATGATTTACACACACACGATCTCCCTTTAGCATGCAAATTTCAGCACAAATTATTTTTCCGTTTGTAAACTAAATAGTGTGGAAAAATGTGTACACTGTTATTAAAATCACACCTCTGCGCCTGCACAGGTTGTGATCTCTCTGAAAAGTTGGCCACTGATGTTTTCTGATCAGGCCTTGAATTCTCTGTGTGTTTGTACATCTCCTGGCACAATGGGGTCCCACACTTCATTGAGGTCTTTGGACACTAGTGTAATGCTACTACTAATAATGTAGGATCAGGTGCTAAGGCCACTTAACCATTAGCATTACTGGGGGCGTGATCAGGCACTTTGAATCCAAAGGGTATTTCAGTCAAACAGTTCTATGTAGCTTCTTTCACTGACAACATTTACAAATATAATTATACAAGCATTGCCAGAAGTGTGCAGGGGTTTTTAAGAGGATGAAAATAGTCTACCTGCTGAGAGGTTTAGTTCAAAATTGTAAAAATGAATCTCATTTATATATTTTGCAAAACATACAAATTTGAAGCCTTTGCTGTAGAACAGGCACTCTGCCCTGCTTATTTTTAAATCAGACAGGATTTGATTACCTGACTAGCAAAATATACATTCTATAAATGTGCATGTGCGTAAACATGGAATAAATGATGAAGTGGTGTAGCATAGAGATTTTGCCAGCATGAGTGTGGCATAGGTGCATTATCACTAATGTTAAAGTCCTGAGTGAGTTGCCCTGGGCATTCCAAACTCATGCTGATGAAAGCTTTTGACTGCTCTATCATCTACACTGTTTGCTACCTATGTTATAGAAAACCTATTTTAAGAATGTTTAAAAACACCCTTTTTGTGTGCTGCCACGGAGCATAATCTGCCTCTGATCTTTATACAGGCTTTCATCGAACGTATCCCACTTAGGCCTGGGCCTCCACTTTTCTCAAAGGGGAGCCACATGGCTCTGCTACTGCATGACTGGGTCCCTGCCTTCAGTACCTCTTTCCCACTATGGCTCATCAGGTCCAAATGAGTTTGGCTCCTGTGGGAGACTTACCCTTTCAGAGCTATGCAACTAACAGCTGTTTGCAGTGACCCAGGACAAGACATTATTTATTAGACAACAGGAGTACAGTATTTAGGAACACTGGGTTAAAATATAATTATATATCCATTGCCAGAGGAAGATAAAGCAAACCTAAATGCATAACGTTCAACCCAATCTTAGAAGGAAGACTGCCTGGCAGCAGACCTTCCTCTGTGTCGCCCAGTCAGTCCCAGCCTGTCAGCTTTTCACTGTCTCACCTGGGCAGCTTCTCCCAATTTACTCAATCCCCACTTATTTTTCTGAGCCCAGTCCTGTAATGGTTTATTGCTCTGTTTGATCTCCCTCTCTCCCATCACAGCTATACACCTGGCTCTTGTACCTGAGTGTTTGTGGAGATGCTTGCTCCTTACCTCGGCTCTTGTTTTACTGTCCCTGCTTGATTTCTTTAACAATCCCTTTTGATAAAATTCAGAGCAAGTAACCCACCATAAGCCAACACAAAAGCATATATCATGTTCATAAAAATAATTTACCTATTTCCCATCATCACATGCACTACCTTTGTTTCCCTCCTCCTGCAAAGCCCGATGTCCTAATTACCAAGATTCCAACTCTTAAAATAGCTTTTCTATATCTTAAATTCAACATGCTTTTAAGTCTAAAATCTCAAATCTTTCCAAAGCAATCTGGTAATTTCAAATCCCAGTAGGGTAAATGTTCTAGTCCCTACAAGAATGAGGGATATTGGACTTTAAAACAATTACATTTTAAGAGAAATATTATTTAGCAAAACTGGGTCAGGGCTGAATCTTACCCATCCTATGCTTTAGGCAGGGGTACTTGTGAAGGAGAAAGAGGAAATGTTTTTCTAGCAGGTTGATTTTTTTTAATTCACTTTTTTTTGAATGGCAGCTGTTTAAAACTGTTCAGAGGGTTGTAGCATAAAAATAAGTCTTGAGGAGATGCACAAGTGGGCAGTCAAATGTGTGAGATGAATGTATTTATCAGATGGCCTGGATGTCATCTCTATGCATCTGTGTGAGAGAATCTTTATGACCTCTCCCTTCCCCCCCCCTTTTCCCTCCCAAATGATCACATGCAACAAACCCAACTCCATGATACAGCTTTGGTGGGCAAATGATATCTCAATTTAAATACAACTTTAAATATTATTACTTAAACTTTGCTGCCACAGTAAAAAAAAAAAAAAAAAAGAAAACTCTGAAGATCAGAACTGCAAAAGTACTAATGTACTGGTTTCCTTCATTACTTTACTGACACAACAACAATAAAAAAAACCCTTATACTAGTGTCAGTTTTGTATCATTTCGGTTTTGGAGGTGTATAAACCTCTGTTCAGAAAGGTTTATAGCTTTAATTGACCCCTGGGCATGAAGGGTCAATTAACATGACATCTTCTCATCATGATTCCCCCACTTTCAGTGGAGAAGTGTGTTCAGCCATCTCCATCATCCCATCTTCCAGAGCCTGCAGAAGCCTTTCCAAGTTTGCCTGGGTGTGTCCTGTGCCCTGGGAGAAACTGCACTCTGCCTCCTCACTGGCCCCACAGAAAATTGGCAGAAAAGATAGTACAGCCCTTATTCATGGTCGCTAAATTATTTAAAACACACATTTGGCTAACATGCCAGTGTGATTTTTATCTACAACTGTAAAGTTAAACAAGACACTCCACTGAAGAGTTGAATACATAGCTAGAGTTGTTTCCCAGAAAACCTTGCCATTGAGAACTTTGTCTTTAAGTGTTGCTTATATGATAATTAACAGAACTGGCTGGTGAATCGTTACGCTGTATACAATGCTTATTTGAACAGAGACTAAATTAATTCAGTAGCGGAATGAAAAAATACAGCAAGCATTTTATCTTAACATTGCTCTTTAACTGTAATGAATTAAAATGCGTTGAATACTTTTGACTTTGGGCCACATCGTCCCTTTGGATCCACAATTAAGAATATGCAAAACAGAAGAAAGTTAGCCCTGAAACCCTAGTAATAATCCAGAAGGAAATGTCTGTTCCAGCATACGAGGCATGATGACTTGGTCATAATTCTCTCAGGGAAGGGGTATGCACATGTAAAATCAGGGTGGAGTCGTGCATCTCATCCTCTGCACTAGATTCACCAATCAAAATGAGCAGAAAATCTACCTGAAGTAGTAGTATAACAATGGCTGTGCAGAAAACACGCTGCAAAGACAATGCACCGTGACAATGAAGACAGTGTTGGCAACAGGACAGGAAATACATCAACCCTCAATGATTAAGGAAGCACATTGGGGCTCTACTACCCCCAGCACAGAACTGCTTGCTAAGTATCCACAGCAAGTACATAGCATCACTCTCCGCCATTCCAAATACCTGTCCTCCTTTAGTCTCAGGCTCCTGTTTCCACTGCCGGTTTGTCTGTGACGACCGGTGGATACAATGAGATCTGTGACTGGGTTGCTGAGGTTACTGTCTAACGTCTTTAACTTATTTGTGCCTCCTCTTACCTTCCATTGTTCTGAACACTCTCTCTCTCTCTCTCTTTTAAATGCAATGTCAGGACAGTCATGTTACTCCTCTCCCACTCTGCTGGCTTTTATCACCTTCTGAGTATCTTCTGGCACCTGCTAGTCCCAAATGACAGCTGATTAGAGTAGAGTAGGTTGATTGTAGATATGAAGGTATAATCAGAGGGATTTACCTGTGATGGAGAGTTTACAGTCTAAACAAAGACAAGGGGTGGGGGAAAGAGGTACTACATACAAGCAAAGAGATTAGGGTTAGGGATGGTGTTGTGTTGTCAGTCACGTCATATTTAATATCACATCACAGTGATTTATGTAATTTGTATATTGCAAACATTTCATTTTGAAAGGAGAGTGAGTGAGATTCTTGGCGGTTGAAGTGGCAAAGAGGAAGGGATGGTTGGGGTAAGTGAAGGCAGCCGGGAAAAGGAGCCAGAAGGGGAGGTGGAGGAGAGATAGAAAGGGGAAAAAAGGAGGGAGAGATGCATAATGGGGAGAGAGATGGAGGCTGGGCTGCTGAATAATTGCAAAGGAAAGGCAGGGGTGGGATAAAGGGAGACTGACAACCGATAGCTATAGAGCAAAACAGAAAAATAAAGCAGAGTCCAAATTTCAGAGCTGAATGTAAATCAGGAGGCTGTGGAGGCCTCTCCTGGCTGCTGCTGCTTTTCCCCATGAGGAGGGACAAGTATTTTGAGCAGATTGCTTTGGGCCCAGTTGGATAATAGGAAGGGTGGCTGAAAGGCCTTGACTTACCCTCTCTCCCTCCCCTTCCCCACACACAGAGAAGCTGAAGTTGAAGCTGAGGCCAGCTAGTTTGAGGAAGGAGCCCCGAGTGTCTGGGATTTTGATAGTCTGTTCCCTGTTAGCTCCTCTCAACTGCTACTGGTGTTCCCAATGTTGGGGCAGAGAGGAGATGCTGTTGGATTCAATGCCAATGCAAGATCCCTCTGGCTCTGGGAGGGCAGAGCTATCGGTGGGATGCTGTTAAAGTTAATTTACGGTTTGCTTTGGCTTTTAGGAGAGCAGCAGTTGGGAGGCTTTAGTATTGAGTCAGAAGAAAAATGTTCATGCTGGAGTTGGAGGAAATTGCTTTTAGGTTGCAGCTTAAGAACTAGACAAGAGGTTGGTAGAATTTATGTAGGTGAAGTGTGTTGAAATTGGTTATTTAAAGTATAACTTGTTTAGCATGTCTGTGCTTTAGAATAATTGTTTTAGAGTATCATAGTTGAGGGTTCTGCTTAGGGAGTAAGAAGTGAAATAGGTTAACCATAAGTTGAAGTTTATTTGGAACTTTCTGGGACCTGCTTTAGTCCATACATGGACAGCAGTAAACTGGGAACTTATGGGAGTTTCCTAGAGCACCATGGGAGCTGTGGCTCCTATACGGCCTTTTGAAGAGTTCCACAAGCCACTGCTTCAGGGGGCCATGCTGGGAACTGTGGCCATATGGCAACATGTATGCAATGATACCATATGAGCTTGGGTTGGCTAATTTGCCCCACCTCTCCAAAATGATGTCATAAAGTGAATTGGTATCTTGTAGCATGAGTTGTTTCCATCCGTCTTTCTCTAGCATGCCCATAATAGAGCACCATAATTTTCATTCAAGCTTTTACTCTTTCAAGCTTTTCATTCATTAGTTCTTGTGATCCTTTAAAAATTATCTTTACTGCTGCTAATGTAATAGTTAACTTATGTAGTGGCATTTGGGGATTTCAAATGCACCCATCACTAGGGTATCTAGGTATCAAATACAAAACTAGTCAACCCCCCGCCCCAAAATGACTGCAGTCTAAATAGGCTCATTTTCAGTCTCTCCTCCCATCCCACACTACCCATTTCCCTTAGAATATGCTGCCTTCCCCATAACTGATTTTGGATTATGATTTGCTTGGCTGTTTAGAAACCTACATTACTAAGAGAAGGCCTACTTGAAAGGAGAGTCCAGCATAAATTCAATTAAACTAGCCATAGAAATGTAAAGAATTGTGCAACCAAAAGTGCAAGGCTCCTAAGCATAGAAGTTAAATTTAGTTCTCCAAACCATTCTAGTCTGAGACTTGTGTGGTTACATAAACAAAGGAGGGATTATCATTTAGGTCACTGAATGAGCCATTAGAATTCTGTTGCTTTCTTGAAGCATTCTATTTTTCTTCACTACAAGCCACAGCTACTAGTACTTTGTCCTAGTAAAGTGTCCAATGTTTAGTCATTTGACAAATAATTTTTTTGCTTCCAGTATTATTACCACAGAAAATTAATAACCTGTGTCAGGTTTAGACTACAAAGGAAAGTACATCCCTCCCTCCTCTAATTAAAACTTTGGAGTTAAACTAAAACTAATATACAAATTCTCTGGTACACTAAGTGTACCAAACAATTCTGTACTGGTGATTTCAATGGGAGTTAGGCACCTAAATACCTTTGAGGATCTGGGTTTTAGCATCTTTCTGGGCATGGTTCTCTCTGTTTCTTAGTCTCTTTGTGCCGCACTTTCCTACCTCACAGGGATGTTTTGGGGATAAGTACATTAAAGACTGTGAGGTGCTCAAGTACTGCAATAATCGGAACCATAGAAGTATCTTGGATATTAACAGCTGAGATCAAAGTGTCTTATTTTAAAATGCCTTGGTGGTGTAAATCTGCTGAAGTGGAAGACATGCTATACTTTATACAACCCTAATAGTATTAAAATACATTTCAAGAATAAGGCCCCCACCTCTCCTACAGCCCCTGAAGGGCATCACACTGTGGTGTGTGGGCCTCACAAACCTTGTAGTTGGCCAGAGGGGATTTCTCTTGGTGCAGGCACTGTGGAGTCTGTCTCTGGGATCCTTACACAGGTCTGTTCACAAGCCCTGATGAACTTGGCATGCCAGTATCACTGGGAGCATCTTAGGGGCAGGAGGGAAGTCCCTGTAGGGTGCTCTGCTACCATGCTTCTGAGCTGCGGAGCCCAGCCCAGAGTAGATGCTGCCAAAGTTGCTGTAAATTATGATTTTTTAAAAGAAGGTTTAGCCAAGCTATTAAACTGTGTTCCTTTAAAAAGAGCTAATTTATCTAATATCAGCTTTGAAAGACTGTGCCTTTTCCATGGTTTTGAAAGGGGGTTGCATTTCCTGTGTCTCCATCTTCTTCCCAGCAGGAGGTCTAGTTTAATGAAGTAGCAGCAAAATGTCAGCTGCCATCAGTGGCTTTGTACAGGTATTGAACCCACTGAACATTTGAAAACACTGGTTTCAATCGGCATAGAGGATGCAAGTCGCTCCGCTTTGTTTTCTCTACTGTCAGTCAAACTCCCTGTTCATACCCCTACAATAAACATGGCTACCTTCTATTTTTTCCTGCTGACATTAAAAAAACAAACAAAAAACTAACCCACCCCCAACCTAATTGTCTTTTATGTACTTAGACATTTCAGTAAAATAACTTGATAGTTCCTCCTTTTACTAACCACATCCTGGACTAATAGTTTCCGTTCCTTTCAGCATCAGAGTTTATTTAGCCCAGAGGATAAGTATTACCTTCATAAAAAGGCTGAATGCACCAAAATCATCTAAATAATCCTAGTATATTCTTTCTTTCTTACTGTATTGAGCTTTAACTGCAAAATTTAGTTTGGAATTGGACTCAAATTTTCTCAAAGTTCAGGAAGGGCTGGTTGGATTTGAGGTTCATTCTCACCAGAATGAAGAGGGGGAGAGTGTTAAGAGGAGAAAAGAAGAAAACCCCACAAGTAAATATATCTAAGACAGCCTTCTCAGTACCAAGGAAGGAAAAAGAGCAGAAAGTTCATGGGCCTAGATTCTCAACAGTGATTAGTGATTTTGCCAGGTTTCAGAGTAGCAGCCGTGTTAGTCTGTATTCGCAAAAAGAAAAGGAGTACTTGTGGCACCTTAGAGACTAACAAATTTATTAGAGCATAAGCTTTCGTGAGCTACAGCTCACTTCATCGGATGCTGAGCTGTAGCTCACGAAAGCTGATGCTCTAATAAATTTGTTAGTCTCTAAGGTGCCACAAGTACTCCTTTTCTTTTAGTGATTTTGCGTGTCTCTATTTAGGGGTGCCCATTCTCTGAATATCTGGCCACTTTTAAATATCTCTAATTGGGCACCCAAAATGTGAGGCACATTTTGAAAATCTTGGCCTTGAAACCTATAAAGCACCTGGCCATGCAGACCTATTTACTTGAGAAGCACTGAAAAACTAGTGATGGGCACAATTTAACTAATAAAAAGGAACCCCTAAGATATATACATGTATAATTTTATATAAATATAAAATCCTCAAATACTTTCTATTAAGATCTACTTGAATAAAATATTGAATTCACTTCAGCTATATTTGTACCCCTTTTGTGTTTGTTTTCTGGGAATACTCTATTGAATGAGTTTACTGGCCAGAATCTTTGCAGAAATAGTGAATTTTAAGAGACTATTAACAGAAATTGAATTTGAAACATGTACATATGAGTAGAGTAGTGCCCTTGCATCTGTCAAAGCAAGACTGATAGATAAAACAAGAAACTGAATGATGCATAAAAAGGATAAGTCACACACTCTCCATCAACATAATTTTCAGTGACATTATTCCCCATGCCACCTCCCTGTTTCCTCTCCTGGGCTTGGTCCCTACCCTTCCCCTAGGCTTCACATCTGTTTCCTCTCTTTTGTCACTGAGCCGTGAATGTGAGAGTTTTTCCAATGTACTTAAACATTACTAAGCTGAAGGTTTCAGCATTGGTAAAATACATAGGAAGTTAACTTTTCCATTGCCATTTTTTCTGTGGCTGAGGATTAATATAGGTCTCCTCTCAGAGATTTTGTCTGCAAATGCTCAGTGCCTTGCTCACAGTTTGAGGGCCCAAACTGAATCTCTGATTCATTGTTTCTGGTTTTTTTAAAGTAACAAAGTTTAGATGCAGTCTTTTGATTTTCTTTTGACAACCTTGAAGAAGCCGGAAACAAACTCAGCTGTTTCTGGAGAGAAAGTTTGTGAGCGGTTTCTCTTTCTCTCTTTCTTTGTATTTCTCTTTCTTTGAATTTGTTAGCTGTTAGACACTTCTGAGAACTTTTTATGTGTTTCAGTGCGTATGGGTGCATAACAGGGTCCGATTTTTGTTTTTGTTCTGTATTTTGTTACACCTAAAGCCTGAGATACGTTCTCTTCTGCTTTGCATTTTGAAATTAAAATAAATAACTGCTTGAGTCAAATTAATAATGAAAGGTGTTAATTGGAGATCTATTTAAGATATGAGTAATCTTATCAAGAATATTCATTTGTATTTATTTCCCCAATATGAACAAAATCCTCTGTTATATGTAAAGAAAAATGTTAAAATTAATAATAGAAATTCCTATCAAAAGTTCTCCTTCATACCTTATGATCCATGATCCTAACAAACCATGTAGATCATCATTATTGAACATACAAACTATGCCCTGTTAATACATTTTTTATAATGTAAAGATTCTTGTGACTGAGGCTAAAGTGCATTGTTTTGAGTTTAATCCACATTGCTGCTGCTTCTATGCTGGCCTTGAAAACGTACCTGTTTTTAAAACATTTGCTATGACAAGCAGTGCATGACACTAAATAGCAATAGTTTATATTAACATCCAGCTGCACAGATGTTTGTACACAAGCTATGACTTGCTGTTTGGGGTTACAGTTTGTGGACAGGATCGTTTAAAAAAAACCACACAAACAACTACCTAACCAAAACGTTTCAGCAGAATAGCTTAACAAAGCCTGCATTATGTCTCTCACAACAGAACAGATGATGTATTAATAATTTTACCCAAATATAAGGCAACATATGCGTCGGATGGAAAACTAGAAGAAAATTGATTAAAATGTATTGTCATGATATATATAATCACTCAACTAGATTTATTTTAAGCTAGTTTATATTAGAGGTATTCTGAAATGCTGAACTATATGGTGGACTTCAAAATTGTTAAAGTATTTAAGATGTAGATTTGTATTAACATGCAAATTCTCCTCTAAAGTCATCTACCCTCCTGCACACAACTTCTTCCCCAAATGACTCATTAAGGCTATCTGAACTTCACATGAAAAGACGTAGGTCTGCAACCACTAAGTAGCCTTGCTTACATTTCAAAATCCAAACATTCCCCCCCACCCCCCATGTCTTATAGACCAGTTTAAAACAAGTACAGGTATCTGTGTTACAAAAGGATAGTGGCAACTTTATGGCCAGTCATACAACTGCCCAGAGGAATTCAGGCAGAAACCAACTTTTTCTCAAGGAATTTTTCTTAGAACCTTGGTGGAATAGTTGGTCTCTGCAAGTCTTTTGCTTTTAATATGTTAGCTTAGTGCACACACCTGATAATGTACGTTTGTTATATTCAAAGTGTATTTGCAAGAGATACAGACAGTGTTATGGGTTCAGATCCTAAGCCTCCATTAAGGCCTGTGGAGGAATCAGTTGGGCGCAGGTTGTGGGGAGGAGGTTGGAAGGCGGAACACAATTCCCAGAATGGGAGGGGAGGGGATGGGAGAGGACAGGGTTGTGTGGTGTTTAAATGTTGCTTGTAATTATTAGAATTGGGAGCACTGGCTGTTGGGAGTCTGAAAGGACAGGAAACAGGAAGGAGGGGGGAGGAGTTGAGAGGCTGGGAGAAAGCTACAAAGGGTGTAGCAGCAGCTTGGTAAAGCGGTTTCCACTTTGAAAAAAAAAAGTCCTGTTGAAGCTTGTTAGTACCTTGCCTGGTTGTACAACAGGTTGGGAAAGGGAAGAGATAGGAGAGAAACTGAGGGGGAAAAGAGTGGGCAAGTGAAGATTGATTGATAGACAGAAGTGGTAGGGTTAGGGGTGGGTACAGTAGGCAAGGGGAAAAGCCGAGTGCCAGATGGGGCAGAAACAGGTAGAGATGAACGTCCAAAAGAGGTGGTGCTCAAAGAGTGATGTCACCGGGTGTGATGCCATTGAAATGGATTAGATTACCCTTCTCTATCAGTCAATCTCAACTGACAGCATTAGGGATACTTTAATATTACCAGTATGAATGTTCACAGAAGGAACCTGCTGCTAGGAGTTAAGCTTATCCAATCAGAAAACAGAAACACTAAACCTTTGACCTACATTTCCATACATAACTAACTCGCTCAGCTTGAGTTTTGAACAAACTCTACAGAATGCAAAGTCTTTACATAAATTATCCCGTGAAAACCTGTAATTAGCAAATACATTTGCAAAAATCATAGGGATTCATGGACAATTTGCAAACTGGAAAAAAGGCTTCATCTGTTTATTAAATTAATTGCTACAAATTATTCACTCAGCTCTACTAGCCACTGAAGTGGAATTTCATTGATCAAGCTCAGTTCTGCATACAAACATTCTGTTGTTCAATATGTTCGGCAACCTAGGAGAAGTCTAAAACAGTACTTATTGAAAAGGGTGATCATTGAAATTGAGCAGCGCTATTTCAAAAGGCTTCCTGATTGTATTTTGACACATTTAACAGATTCTCAAATACAGGTAACAAATTTAATAATAATTTCAATGAAATAAAATACTCTCTCACGGTCTGACAAAAAGAAAAAAGCCCCCACACACTAGCCCAGCAATTTAAAAGTACTTTCCTTCTAATCAAATAAAAGGTTTGGGTCGCATCTTGTGTTATCTTTAAATAAAAGTGATTGTTATAGCTTAGATGGCTGGATAAACTTTTACTGAATGAAAATAGAAACAGTATATATAATATGATTTTTTTCAGGTTTATTTTTTAAAAAATCTGTTATTTTTCCACTATGGTCCCAACCCTGCAATGAGATTTGGTGGGTAGACTCTTGCTCTGCACCCATGTGGATTTGAACTGGCACCTTCCCAGACAGGATCAAAGCAAATCTCCATAACTGTGTATAACTAGCATCCCTCTCTCAGTGCCTGATTACCTTTTCCTGATATTTCATTAGATGTCTGCTGAAAATCATGGGAAAAAGCACAGAACAGAAATTTCCTTCTAACTGTCAGGCCAAATGTTGAGCCAGAAATAATCATGATGAAATCAATTCTGATTAAACTGCCTTCTAACACTGTTAAGCTGCCCACTCTATGCAGGGCCTAGACATGTTTGTTTGTTTATCTTTTTGTAAATAAAATTCATGTTCCAGCCTATGCACATAGTTTTAAAACATATTTTGGTCACTTCCACACTGGCTGGCTAAACAACATTAGATAGCAGTTTAACAAAAACAATGCTTAAACAAAGTTCATATGGATACTTTTCTTGGTTGCCATTGACAGTACATGAGGCTGTGATGCTTGTGCCTTTCTGTTGCAAAAGGGAACTTCATTTCCTCATTGGAAAATTGTAGAGCCTCAAGATGGCAGTCTCTTATCTATCTGATATTTTAAAAATTATTCATTTTTATATTTAGTAATTATTGTTGCTGTTCACTCTTCACAATCAAATGTAATGATCAGTATATTTATTATATTGTACCTATATTTAATTATTAGATATGTACTAAATACTAATCTATTATGGAAACCTTAATTGAGAGAGAAAACCAATGCACTACTTACATATCATAATGTTTAACTTCAATAACTCTGTGGTTAACATAATGAAACATCATATGCATATTAAATGTATATTTGAAATAGAAAATGTTGTTGGTATCTGAAATTGGGAGTTGAAAGAGATTTTTCTAGTTAATTAAGCAAATGCCAGTCTTATTGTAATTATTAAAGTTAAATAATTCCCAGTTACCAAATAGCTGTTTGATTCATGTATCATATATATAGTCCAACCATCAGGAAACATGGTATTTTACTCACTCAAGGTGAAATCCTGTCTCCATTGAAGTCAATGGCAAAACTCTGATATAATTCAATGGGGGCAGAATTTCACCCACAGAGTATAATAGGACTATTTGCATCCTGAAAGGTACGCATGTGCGTAAGTGTTTGCAAGACTGGAGCCTTAATTGTAGAAAAACTTATTCTTACATTGACTGTTCTTGGGGAAGTTGAAGATCTACAAAGTATGGGCCACTGTTTCTGAGATTAATGTATTACTTGTGAAAAATCAAATTTTAATGGAAGGTAAAACCTTACTCAATTTTTCTCTTTAGAATCTCGAAATCTCTGATTCCTTACCATCTTAAATTCCAATTAAACACGGGTTAGAAATAGAGGCAGAATCTGCTGCTTGTACTAAAGTGCAGTGTGCTCAGCTATTGAACCCAATATCTTTGTTTTGAAAATATTACTAAATTACTATTACCATGTCAAAAGCAACATAAACAAACCTTTGTCCTTTATACCTAATCTGTAATACTTAGTATTTTGATACAAAAGTCTTATTTGATCTGTAAGCACTATAGGGGGAGAACTGTTTTAAAATGATTAAACATTTTTATTTAAAAATGTGATTAATGCTATTAGTACATGTGTGATAACACTTAATAAAGTATCCTGTCTTATTAGGTCTCTAATTTAAGACTGTAACAGTTCCAATTAGATTATCAGAGCTTTGTCCAGCTCCACTCTCTCCTCCCTTGTCACCTTTCCAGATTTTAAAGAAATGCCTGTAAGAGTGTTCTTTGTGAAGATACTTCATCCATAAGGCCCTGCAAACTTTGAGTGATTTAACCAAAACAAAGGGGGAGAGCTCAGTTTGCTGAAGGAAAACCACCTTGCGCTGGAGCTAGGACAGGAGCTGGTGGTTTTGAAGCAGTTAGCGACAAACCAGCATCAGAGTACCCAAGGAAGGGGGGGGGGGGAAGAGGACTTAGAAATAAAAACTATGAAGTGTACAGTTACGTTGTCCAAAATTGTATTCTTTTGCTTCGAAGAACTTGCTGGACTATTGATGTTTAATACAATTTGGTTTGCATGGAACATACAATCACAATCGGACAGAAAGATTTTTTGTTTCGTGGTGTCATCCACAGGCATTTATTGAATGCAATTCAAGGATAACACAGTGCAGCTCTTTGGCTATTGACCGGGTCCCGTCCACAAGGAGGCAGAGGGCTTGCACGCTGCCCTGGTGCTTTCTCTGTTTGTTCAAACGCCCGTGCTTTCCCGTTCCCCATCCTCCAGCCCCGCCGGGGCGTGCGACCTGGAAATCATGAAGAGCTTCTCTTTATTTGTGTATTGTCTCTGGATTTGCCGAGGACGCTGCGCTGTTTCTTCGTTGCTGGCTCCCTCTAGGGGGCCGATCTCCCCTTTGGGGTCCTCCTCGCTGTCCTGGCTTTTACGGGCCGGAGTGTGGGCAACAGACTCCAAGGAGGTGGCTGCCTGCTCCGGGTGGGTGTAGCCCTTATTGCTGCCGGAGGGGTCAGGCTGGGAGCCTCTCCCCAGGCTGACCCCAGGCGGCGTGACGGGAGGCGAGCCGCCCAGATCCGGAGATCTGGAGTAGGTGGGAGAAGCCGCCTTGGCCGAAAGGCTGGTGGAGTCCAGCTCCCCGCTGCTAGCCCGAGTCTGAGCGGGGCCAGGGCAGAGGGGCCGCCGGGCGTCAGGCAGGCAGCTTGTGCTCTGGCGCCTCGGCACCCGCGTGTGCCGGCGCCCCCGCCCGGGCCCTAGGGGGCTGCCGCCGCCGAGCTCGCTCAGGCTCCGCTCCCACTCGCCCCGCGGCCGCCGCCAGCCGCAGCTCTCCCCGCCCGCCCCCTCGGCCTGGCCCAGCGGCAGCAGCGGGAAGGCGCTGAGCGAGGAGCCCACCAGCGAGCTGGCGGCGCTGCGCCGGCCCCAGCCGGGCGCGGGGCCGCAGGGCGGGGTGGCGGCGCCCAGCGCGGCCCGCTCCCGGGGGATGCTGTAGACGGCCTCGGCCAGGCTGCAGAAGGAGGAGCGGCGGGGCGCCGGGGGCCAGGAGCTCTGGGCCAGCCTGGCCGCGGCGCCCAAGGCTTCCCCCCCGCCGCCCAGCCCCCGGGCCTGCTGCACGTAGCTGACGAAGCCATTGAGCGGGGCGGCGGCCGGGCCCCCGCCCTCCTTGGCCCGCAGGCCGTGCGCGTCGATGACGGTGGAGTAGAGGTCCCGCAGGTTGATGATCTTGGTCTTGCGGTCGCGGTTCTCGTGCAGCACCGCGTTGGCGCAGATGAAGAGGAAGATGCCGATGCCCATGATCAGGGGGCCCAGCACCTTGAGCTTGTCCGAGTGCAGGTAGCCCGAGAAGAGCTGGAAGAGGAAACCCACCGAGGAAGGGGCCGGCGCGGCGCGGGGGGGCCCCCGGCTGCTGCTGGAGGAGGAGGCGTTGGCTCCGGGGGTGTCCGGGGGGGATCCCCCTTGCGCCCCCGCCGGGCCCCCGCTGGAGCGGTTTTTGGTGGCGCCGCCCTGCGCGGGCAGGTGCTTGCTCCCCCCGAAGCTGCCCTCCCGGTAGACGGGGCTGGCTTTGGGCCAGTAGCCCACCACGGCCAAGGCGATGCCCACCAGCAGCACCAGGATGCCGCAGAGGGCGAGGAGCCCCGAGGGGGAGCACAGCTTCAGCTTGCCCTTCACCACCACCACGTCGTTCTTGCGCTTCTTTTTGGCTTTGCGTTTGCGTCTGGGGGCCTGGCTTTGGGGTCGCAGGGGGTCCTGTTTCCTGGCCGAGATCCTCAGGAGGCCTCCAGTGGCGATCATGGCTGGCTACCCGGGGCACTGCTCCCTAGAGCGGCTCCAGCTCCTGCAGCAAAAGGGAGAGAAGAGGGTGAGGGCCGGGGACAGAGCTGCAGGAGCAGCTCAATAGATGCCTCACCAAATGCCCGTGCTTTAACACAGCCAGGGAAATCCGTATTTAGCTAAAGTCCTGACAAGCAGGGTCTCAGCCACTAACAAGCTGGGACCTCTTAGGCATCCAGACAGCCAAGATAGCAACGTTAAGTAACCTGGGAAAGGAAGCAGCCATGTGTCCCTCCCATGACGTTGCTCAGTTCACTCTTTGCAAACAGCGAGCTGATTTCTAGACTCCAAAGGAGTTAAGGAAAGAGTCGTGTCACCAGTGCAAACAAACAGAAGATCATCCGTGCTGGGTAGAGAATGAGTCTGCAGGGCAGCCTGCTCCTGTCGTTGAAGAAGCTGCTGAGATTTTTCCTGGGCCCTGTTCTTCTAATGGGGTCAAAGGGTGACATTGCACAGTGCAGGGGGTTGGTGTTCGCGGAAGTATCACGCAGACGCCAGTGTCTTTTAGTGGTCTGGATATTTTGGAAATAAAACCAGACGGGCAACCCGAATTGTTTGATGGATGTCACTGATTGTATTACACTGCTTAAACATTGCTGGGGGATTTTAACCGATTACGTACTTTTTGTGCCAGTGAATGGGAAATTAATTACTGGAAATACAGAAGGGAAGCGTTTGAATACCCAGATAATAGTACCTTTTGGAAGCTTCTTCCAGATCATTTCCTTCGTATTTTAGCAGCAGTGATCTAGAAACCCATCCTCTTCTGCTTACGGTATGGGTACATCATCTGGACAGCTGCCTGATTTGGAAACATGGATGATGTTCAAAGTAACTGGTTATGTAACAGCAATGATTGCCCCTCCCCCTCCATGTTAAAATATAGCGGGTATATAAAGATAGTATGTCAAATTTTATTAAAGAGAGAATCACCATGAAAAAAAGATAATGCGTCGGGAAACTGGCATATGACATATCATTCGTTACTTTATTTACTGTATAATCAGGATTCATCATCTGAGTATTCAAATGGCTGGGAGACAACTAAGTATGAACAATTCACACGATATTGCAAACCGTTCAGGGAAGCTTTGATATGCTGAAGAAGGGCTTTTCTCTCATTTTGGTGAAGCGTCGAAAATAATTTCCAGGAAGGAAATATGACAGCAATCAATACAACATGCTTCATAAAGTTACATTCCTTGCCTTGAAAGCTGGTTAATAGCATCTAAAGTGATTCCTCCCCCTCCCCTCCACCCAGCTTCTTCTAAATTTCGTTTCTATCCTATTCCCAAATAGCCCCGGAGTCGACAGTTTTGCGTTCCATTTGTTCTGAATGTATTTTCCCATAAAATAATACTGAGGGCACTGTTTTGAGAGAACCTACAATATGGCTGGGAGTAATTTAACAATGAATGGAGTCTTGTCTCCTCTTTCCTATTGTCAGACCATGTATTTGCTTTTTTTTTTTTTAATAGAATGGTTTGGTGCACAAGTG
Organism: Dermochelys coriacea; assembly: GCF_009764565.3. NCBI lineage: Eukaryota > Metazoa > Chordata > Testudines > Dermochelyidae > Dermochelys > Dermochelys coriacea. The sequence continues at coordinate 88,348,418 of NC_050069.1, forward strand.
TAATTATCCAAGCATGATTTCTTTTTAAGTGGTGGCTTAGTTTGTGATCTGATACTCTCCACTACACCACTAGACAAGATGCTGTCTCAGTTAAGATGGAAAACCAGATGGCAATCAGACCTGCACAACGTTTGCAATCAATATTGCCTTGACACTTCCTTTCTGAATACGCAGAAACAAGGGTGGATGCGTGGGAGGGTGTGTTTCTTTTAAACCACCAACTATTATTAATTATTGTATTATTAGAAAACAGCGAAAGTCAAACAGACGAAAGACACGGTATACAATCACATTCCATATAAACTGGATATGGGATGTAATCATTAACAAACTGATACTTATGTCATAGTGAGCACTATTTAAATAATCCCCAGAGGATATGTCATGTTTTAACCCGGATCTCAATGACTATTTTAAGGATGCTTTGCTAAAACCGAATAGAATTGTTAATCTCACTCAGTCACAGGTATTAAAACGTACGTGGTGGTGGCTGGATTAACACTTTGTTTCCTGGACACTAATAACTGAGGTTAAGATAAGGAGTACCCGTGGCACCTTAGAGACTAACAACGGGTACTCCTTTTCTTTTTGCGAATACAGACTAACACGGCTGCTACTCTGAAACCTGAGGTTAAGATGCTCGCTTATCTGTTATTGACCAATACAAGATTTTGTGTTGCTTCAGCTATTTGTAGAAAATGGAAGAATACTCTCAGTTTAGAGGGAAATGAATTATTTGAAAGGATGTCAATTTGCAGCCATTGACCATTTGCTCGACATCACTTAGGACACTTTCTAGCATGCTGCAATAGATTTTGCAACGTTTACTAGGGACTAAAAATGTTGTGGCTGACATGCTTGGCAGTATTTCTTTATCCATAACGGAGTTAGCAAAGTTGCCAGTTTACACTGGGTTTAGTTTCGATGCAGTTTCCAGTATATATACCTGGCTGGCTGGCAGTATGTCTAACAATGAAGCTGCCTGTTAATGAGATAGGTCTGTAGCTATTGATTGAGTACCGCTCGCCAGGTGGTCTGCCAGGTCTTTGAACTTTTGGTTGCTTCTACTAATGAAGGCTCAGGGCGTGTGCAAAATCCTCCAAGGGTCTCTAGGCCGGCTGGGCACCTAAGCCACGACCAAAGACGTGAATTCATTTGACAACCAGCCAACAGCCCTTTGTACATTTCCCACCCCGGCCCCCGTTTTATAACCACATCAGCACGATGGACTATTTTTGTCGCCTCCAGGAAAGTAATGGGGCCATTCCGTGCTGAACTGCTGCCCCTGGATTTCACCCAAGGCAGAGAAAACACACGTGAAAATCGACTCCCCCCCCACCATCCCACTCCCCGACCAGACTAGGTTGCAAAAAACCCTTCGGGATCGTGGGCGAAATTATTGCTCAAAATGGCAGCAAGTCTAACCTCACTTACCCAGGAAGACTGGGCGGGGAGGGAATCAAAGCTGGCAGCGAGGAGCTCAGGCACCATAAAGAAACCATGGAGAAACTTTCCAGCCCGAGTGGACATCTCAGCGCAAACACAGCCCCTGCAGATCCGTAATCTCGCCCTGGCTCATAATCCCAGCCGGGAAGGCGGGAGGGATGGACCCGATCTCGTCAGCCCCCTCGGAGCCCCCGGCCAGAGCCATTCCAAGGAGTTGCCTAGAAGTGCTGAGCCTTCTCCATCCGTCATCCTTCCCTGCTTTTGTTCGTGGCCCCTGCCCGATGCAGCCTCCTCCTCCGGTCTGAGGCGGTGGCGGCGGCTAGTTGCTTTGCCAGCCTGGGGGACTTGCTGCTTTCTGCAGCCGCGGCTCTCGAGCGGTGCTCCGGCAGCCGCCGCGGTGGCGGCCGGACTCGGGGCTGTTGCTAGGAAACAGGAGCCATGACACAGGGAAATCGCTGCAGGATGGCAATCCTTACCCTCCTAACTCGCCTCTTTAGGAACAGCCCCCTGCCTCCCAGGGCTGCCGCCGTGCGCCCCTGCGAGTACCAAGGTGAGCCCGCCGGGCCCCAGCCCTTCCCCTGGCCGCCAGGAGCAACCCTGGCGCGCTCTGCAGCCAGCCCCGCGGAGGGTCCCCGCGGGCTCGCTCTCTGCGTCCTGCGCTCTCTTTGCAGAGCTACCTGTCTGATCGACGTGGTCGTAGGGGAGATTAAAGGCAGGCAGACCCTGGTTCCTTCGCTTCCTTCCCGTCACATATTCCCGCTGGCTCTTTGAGAGAAAGCAGGGAAGCACCCAATGCATCATTTGTTTAACAAGTGCTTCCATCGTTCTGCGAACTTTTTTTTTTTTTGGTCTGAAGCGTGGCTGAGCACAGTTGGTTTGAGGTGTATTCTCTTCTCCTCACTGACCTGCCAATCTCTTGTCAACAGCGATCTCTTGGTCAGTCTCCGGCTGAGGGAGACCCTGTCTGATTTTTTTCGCCTTACTCCTGATGCATCTCAATTCTTTGGGCTTCCTCGCTGAGCAGCAAGCAGGGGGAAAAGTGGGAGGATTTTTGTCTTTGTTCTCTAGAAATAATATCCAAGTCACTTTGCGGTCATTTCTCCCTTCCTGTGCTCTCACCTAGTGTATGCAAAACAGAAGAGAGATGGTGTTTTCAAGATGAAACGATTCTGTTTGAAAAGGGGAAACACCAGATGCGGGGAGATCAAGAGGATTTCTTTTTTTTTTTTAATCTGAGGAGTGATCCAAGAAATAGATGAAAAGAGGGAGAATGCAAAAAAGAAAGAAAGCAACAAACTGATGGCCAAGATATGAGATCTGGCCTTTATAGATACTGGGATAAAAAATTCAGCTTTGAGTGACTTTGGGAAGATGCTTGTTAAACTAAAGATATACAAAGCTGTGTGACTGAAGGCCACAGTGTCTTACTGAAGTGTTTCTCTTACACCTACCATGAGGTAATAGACTCATGGGTGATTGCATTGGGTGTAAATCAGGGGAGAACTTGGTCTTTATTTGATGGCCACCACAAGCTATAAAGGCAGGTTAAACAAAACAGCCACCTGAATGTGGAAGTCTTGATGTTTAATTGGGATTTCACTGCTTTTTTATCGGGCAGAGTTTCTGGAATAGAGAGACTGCACTTGCCTGTTTGTAAAAGTAGCCCTGGACTCCTATTCAAGCTAAAGAGGATTCTGGCCTCTGATCACACAGTCCTTTCTCCTCCACCTATGCTTGATCTATTGGGAGGCATGAATGTGCTGCGTTCAACTAACCGCAAGTCTCCGAGGGACAATAAAGGGAAAGTTTTGAATCTGAAACTGGGATTTTAAAAATATAGGGCTCTACACGGAATGGAAGAATTGTAGGGAGAGGTTTTCTGCAGGTTTTTGCTATTAAATACTTTTGACCCATCTATCATTGCCTGATTTGAGAACAAACAAATCCCAAAGGGGCATACTTCCAATATGCATTTTAATCTCTGCTGAAAGCTGTATTGTCAAAATGGCTTGGGCACAGTTTCTCTAGTACACATCAAACTTTTCCTTCTGAAACAGGGTCTAAATTTAAGATTTAGTATTCGAGGACAACTTTTCAACCTGCGCTTTGAACTGTTTAATTGAATCTGAGTCTTCTGACATTCAGTAATTTGCTTTGTGTTCGACCCAGGATATCAGCGGAAACCAACCATATCACATCCGTTTCCACTGGAGACCTGTATCACATCAATAATGCAGCATCACCAGACTCTCCCTGAAGAGCCCCTGAGATAAAGAGAGAAAGACAGAGGTTTTACAGGAAACAGAGACCCTTTTCCTACCTGAGTCACTTGTTCTATTTCAGTCAAACAAACCATTTTATTTATACCTTCCTCAAATAGCTTCAAAAGTTTTGAGTCAGTAGGCCATCTCCTTGATACTCAGGGGTTTCAAAACATACAAAACAAAGGGCATCATAGTCCAGTCCAGGTATTGCGAAAAGAAAGGCAGCTAAGCTCTTGACGACAACGACAACAACAACAATATAATAAAGATGATAAAGTGTTACCATAATATAAAGACAGAGACGAGCTGTATAATCACAAGACTTGGACTTTGATCTCACATTATATAAAGATCATCCCTATAATCACAGACCTGACTCCTTATAGCAAGTCACAATGCTGAGTTGTATATCATTAAACTTCTGTGCCTTATTGTTTCCTAAGAAACTTATTGAAAACTGATCAAACATTTACTATTCCATTTTCTTATTTGATAGGGAGCTTTGGGGATGGTTGCTTTTATACTCCCACAGGTGATGGGTGGAGGTGGAAGGGAGCTTTTCTATTGATTTGGTTTACTATTTGGCTGAATGATTTTGTAATTGTCTGTGTAATGTTTATACTGATTGCTTACTGCTGCTAGCAGGCCTCATTTATGTGTTATCCATATATGATTATTTAATGCTTCTGGGTGTTTATTAATGCTTATTATGTTATGAGACTAATTCATTGTCAAGAAACCTAGAGCCTTTAGTATGGGTATAGTTTATTGTACAAGTCTAAATAAATAACCCCCCCAAGGTATAGCTAAAATAAGAAGCAGAAAAAAAATAGCAAAAAAATTCTGTAACTTTACTTACCTAGGAAAAATACAACTCTTGGGACTACATGGTTGGTTATCAAATATGTTTGGATTAATTCAGATATCTAAAGCCCACTATTTCAGATAATCTAACACTATGAAGCATTGACAGTGACTCCACGGTTAAGATTGCATTGGGATTTGCACATAAAGCAGAACTTCTGATTTATACGTTAATACATGTATTTTTTCTTGATATTTGGCACAATAATTCTTCAAAGGGCAATTGCATTTTTAATGTAGTTTTTGCACAGGAAATGTGTAAAAATATTCACTCTTTGAAATTTTTCATATATCCCTCCCATTTCTTTGCATTCCTTTAACTTAACGCAGATGCGTATGTATATATATTTGCATTGAGGTAACACATATGGTCTCCAGTCATGGATCAAGATCTCATTGTGCCAGGCACTGTACAAAGACATACTAAAGAGTTGGTACCTGCCTTAAAGTGCTTTACAATCTAAGTATGAGATGAATGTTAAAATAAAAAGATAGAATGAAGAGAGAACTTTAAACAGGCTTCAGCTTTCCCCAAAGTAACTCATCCTTACAATCTCTCAGAGACAGATTAAATAGTGGACCCCCTCCTTGACAGTTGGAGGATCATTCCCAGCTCAAACCGTGGCCTGCCACCCTAGCAGAGTGCTAGCTGTACAGGAAGGATGGCCACTTATCTGGGATGAAACTCTGGGTTGCTTCTAGCCACATCACTTGTTCTCACTTAAAAGCTCACTTTAGTTTTAAATTTAATCTATAGTATATTTGTTACATGCACTGTAAAATAAGACTATCCATTGTGTCCACACTTTTTAAAAATATATTAAAAAACCAGTTGAGAGTATTTATTGTTGGAATCTAAGGCCTTGTCTACACTGGAAAGTTTTCCCAGTTATAGTTACATAGCTATACCAGTATAGTTATAATCATATAACCCCCCATGTGCACACTCTAATTCTAGTATAAAAGTGGCTTTTTCGGTTTAGCTTAAATCACTTCCCAAGTTATATAAGATGAACAACAAGACCAACAACAACAAAGGAAAAAGAGGAACCCCTACCGGAATAAGAGTGTCGACATGGGAGTTGTACTGAAATACTGGTTTAAATTCACACCTTAAGTTATATAGAAAAAACCTTCCTAGGTAGACAAGGCCTAAGATAAATGGTGAGACAGAAAGTGCATACTAGGGGGGAGTGTGGTATGATGAATATTATCACAAACTAATGATGATCTGGTGGCTCAAATACAAAGGAGCAAAGCAGAACTATCAGTGAGTTATATAAATTCATCCTCACAGAAAATATATGTGAAAGCCCTCATTGTACATTATGCCCTCATAGGACTTATCTGAAGCATTTAGAATCAGATTTCAGAGTAGCAGCCATGTTAGTCTGTATTCGCAAAAAAGAAAAGGAGTACTTGTGGCACCTTAGAGACTAACAAATTTATTAAACTAATAAATTTGTTAGTCTCTAGGGTGCCACAAGTATTCCTTTTCTATTTAGAATCAGAGGTAACTTTACTTTTCATTGTCTAGGAAGCCTTAGGATAATTCACTGAGAGCTAATGGCAATTTACATATCTGTTCTTTCAAAATAAATTATGGCTCAGATGCATACTGCTGGTAATGCTCTGCAGGATGAAAGAAATGCACAGCCATGAAATCTGGCTATTGAAAAGTAAAGTCACTTAACATTTTAAGATGGACAGGCTTTTGCAGTAAGAGTGAAGGAGCTACTGATCTATCTCCCTTTCGTTTTCATTGAAATTCACTGTAAATAGATGCTGATTTTTTGAGGCATGTAGTGACACCTAGCACAATCTGTATATTTCTGAAATTGACATTCTGCTGAAAGCTTTAAGTGAAAGGACTGACTGTTAAAAGCTCCTGGGTCAGTTGTCAGATAGAGCAGGAAGGTCACATCCCGGGATTAGAAACAGCATTCAGGGCATGTGTCATTCAGTTTCTTTTAAGTGTCGTACACTTGACTTTTCAGCTTGTATAGAAAGCTGGAAGGACTTTTCCAGCCATGTTAATCATTTTGATCTGTTGGCCCTAAACAACAGAACTGCAAATTCCCTTTTCAGTGCCTTGTAACTCATTAACTCATTGTACACACACACACACAGTATAATCCTGACTATTAGAATACCCACAACCCTCCCCCCCGCCCACACACAAATCTAGAACTAAAATGACATTAGCCAAACACTGTGATCCCTTCTTTTTGTATGCCCTCCCCCAGCCCAATTCTAATTGGGCCCCAATACCATTATCTAAGTAATAATAATAATGAATAACTATTGAAAGCTCCCTTTTAACGAATGCTTGTGTATGGTCTTGTTTTATTAACGTTAGATTTAGTGACTCATTAGTACCCAAACATAATTTTTGTTGCCCACATTTGGATGGTTGGGACTGTTGCTCCAACCCCTCAGACAGAGACAAACACCTACAAGATCTCTATCATGCATTCCTACAACTACAATACCCACCTGCTGAAGTGAAGAAACAGATTGACAGAGCCAGAAGAGTACCCAGAAGTCACCTACTACAGGACAGGCCCAACAAAGAAAACAACAGAACGCCACTAGCCATCACCTTCAGCCCCCAACTAAAACCTCTCCAACGCATCATCAAGGATCTACAACCTATCCTGAAGGACGACCCATCACTCTCACAGATCTTGGGAGACAGACCAGTCCTTGCTTACAGACAGCCCCCCAATCTGAAGCAAATACTCACCAGCAACCACACACCACACAACAGAACCACTAACCCAGGAACCTATCCTTGCAACAAAGCCCGTTGCCAACTCTGTCCACATATCTATTCAGGGGATACCATCATAGGGCCTAATCACATCAGCCACACTATCAGAGGCTCGTTCACCTGCGCATCTACCAATGTGATATATGCCATCATGTGCCAGCAATGCCCCTCTGCCATGTACATTGGCCAAACTGGACAGTCTCTACGTAAAAGAATGAATGGACATAAATCAGACGTCAAGAATTATAACATTCAAAAACCAGTTGGAGAACACTTCAATCTCTCTGGTCACTCGATCACAGATCTTAGAGTGGCTATACTTCAACAAAAAAGCTTCAAAAACAGACTCCAACGAGAGACTGCTGAATTGGAATTAATTTGCAAACTGGATACAATTAACTTAGGCTTGAATAGAGACTGGGAATGGATGAGTCATTACACAAAGTAAAACTATTTCCCCATGGTATTTCTCCCTCCCACCCCACCCCCCACTGTTCCTCTGATATTCTTGTTAACTGCTGGAATTAGCCGACCTTGCTTGTCACCATGAAAGGTTTTCCTCCTTTCCCCCCCCTGCTGCTGGTGATGTGATCACTCTCCTTACAGTGTGTATGATAAACCCATTGTTTCATGTTCTCTGTGTGTGTGTATATAAATCTCTCCTCTGTTTTTTCCACCAAATGCATCCGATGAAGTGAGCTGTAGCTCACGAAAGCTTATGCTCTAATAAATTTGTTAGTCTCTAAGGTGCCACCGGTACTCCTTTTCTTTTTATAATGAACATGTGTTTCATAAAATCAATAAATCATGGATAGCTGGTTTTATCTTTTAAACTCACAAGTAATCTTTTGAAGTCTGTGGGGTTATGCTTGCTTATGAAAGTGGTGATGCCAAAGTATGTTCAATTGAGTTTTGGAAAATGAAAGTGATGTTAAAATAACATGCATGTCCAAGCTCTTGCCATAGAAGGAGAATATTAGAGTGCTGCAGTAACATATATGTCACATGCTCTTTTTTTCCCTAGCAGAACTGATGCTAGGAATTTTTTTGCTCTTGATAATTTAATGTAGCTCTGCAGAATTCTATTTATCTAGATTAAAAAAAAATCTGTCGCTAACAGCACCGTACATGAATTTTTCAACAAGGAGAGGTGTATGACTCTTATCCACATCACTCAGCGTAACTACTGACATCAAAAGGGTTTTGGTGAGCAAATGAGAACACTGCTTAATCATGAAGTGCTAAATGTTGTATCTTGAGGCGATCTTCCTTAACAAACTGTATGTAAAGTTGTGAAAGAATTTGGTCAAGTTAGTCAAACTACAGTAACACAGGAGTGTAGCTGGGAAAGGCTGGCTAGGCAGCTGATGTAGGGTGTCCACATTCACAATTTTAAAGGGACAGTCCCGATTTTTGAGTTTTTTTCTTATATAGGCTCCTATTACCTCCCATCACCTGTCCCGATGTTTCACACTTGCTGTCTGGTCACCCTAGATTGATGTGCTATGACCGTTGTTTATTACATTAATCTGTATTATTTTACTGGTTTCAGAGTAGCAGCCGTGTTAGTCTGTATTCGCAAAAAGAAAAGGAGTACCGGTGGCACCTTAGAGACTAACAAATTTATTAGAGCATAAGCTTTCGTGAGCTACAGCTCACTTCGGGAATGCATCCGATGAAGTGAGCTGTAGCTCATGAAAGCTTATGCTCTAATAAATTTGTTAGTCTCTAAGGTGCCACCGGTACTCCTTTTCTTTTTATTATTTTACTGTTACTGTATGAGTTCCCTTTTGTGTTTTGAGTTTGTTTATTGCAAACATCTATTGTCTCTCATCGTATGCTTAGATTGTAAACGATTTGGGACAAGTTCCCGTATGAGTTCCCTGTTTGTTTATTGCAAACATCTATTGTCTCTCATCGTATGCTTAGATTGTAAACGATTTGGGACAAGGGCTATGTACAGTGCCTGTGTAACAGGGTAGCCTGGCCCCTTAACTGATATTGGGCTCAGGTCTCCTGTTCCAGTCTTGGTGTGCCCTCATTTGGTGTAATGAGGAAGGGCAGGGCTGCTCCTGGGAGCTATAAATGAGAGCGGGCCCAAAGGTAAGAGAGAACGTAGAATCGAGAGGTGGGGGAGAAGATCTGAGGGTGTCTAGAGAAGTAGAGAGAGCTCAGAAGAAAAGCAGAGCTTGGCTGAAAACTTTAGGGAGTGGATGCCCCTGAAGGAAGGAGCAGTAAGAGTTCCCTAGTTGAGCAGTGGAACTCTAGCAGGTGGGCAAAAGCTGAAGGCGGTCAGGGGTCACCTACAAACTTCCCCAGGCCAGACAGCCATGACTGGAGAGTACTGAAGGCTAAGATCCACAGAGGGAGATGCCTGCTGGCTCTCTGAACTGGAAGGCCAGAGAGGGCTAAAGGCTGGGGAATGATGGAGGAGTGAGCCCACTGATGTCTCTGGGATAGAGATGGAATTATATCTGAGAAGGAAGCAGGGAAGAGAAGCATCCCGGCTAGATGGGCTAGGGGGAGGTATGGTGAGAGATCCTGGAAACAGACTGGAGAGTCAAAGTGGGGGTGAGAGTCTGGAGTTGTATTTGGTGTGTTGATGGACTATTGGGACTTGAAGGATTGAATGTACTCTTTGCACTGTGCTGAGAATTCTGGATTATGGTTGTGGGACTCCTGTAATAAATTAACCCTGTAAAAGGCTATTTATATTTGGAAAGTTTGTGTGGAGTTACTGGGGACCCCGGAAGAGGAAAATTGAGGCAGGCCAGCTTGTTGGGCCACCATGAGACAATGAGGGGTTCCTCAGGTGGTGACCTGAACTTTTACAACCTACCACAGTGGGGCCTCAGTTCTTGAGTGGGGTGTCTAGGTACTACCAGAATACAATAAATAATAGTAATAATTATAATGACAAATGAAAGGTGATCTGTGCAACCAATAAAAGCATGTTGTGCAGAGAGTATAGACTGTGTAGACTGTAACCTCTTTTATCAGCCCAAGGAATAAGACAATAGATGCATCATCATCTTTAAAATAAGTGTGTTGTCAGATCAGCATTCGTTGTGTTCTTGTGCATTTTTATATAGGTGTTTATGCTCTTAAGTTCTTAAAAGAGTAATTTAGCATTATAAAAATGGCATTATTAAAATATGATAATGATGTGCTATTAAGATTGGTCAGCCCAATATTTTGATCTGTATTTGTGTCTTTTTCAGAATCTCAGCCATTCCACCAAGGCTGCCAGTTATTGTGCTGAATTTTTTGTTGTTGTTTTTTGTGATGTGGACACCCTCCTGCCCACTAGAAACTGGATCAAGACCACAAACTCACATAACAGTAATAACATGGCAACAATTTTTAGTGAATACTAATTCTGTTTACTGATAGATAATAAATGCCACCCTAGTGCTCAAAGGCTCCATATTGCATTACCAGTTGTCTGAGACATACAAAGGTCAGAAAGACAAGGCCAGATCCATGATCCAATTTCAGCACTGTAAAGGAGCTGGGAATATGCTTTCCTGGGGCAGCTCAGGAATCACTGGACTTGTAGAGCTCTATGCCACTCCTTCACAGCCTCCTCAGGATAGGGGGCATGTTGCAGGGTCATCAAGAGCATGGCTGAGGGGAAGTGTAAAAGTGTATCTTAAGTGACCAAAGTCTAACAAACATAAACAAAAGTTCTCCTCATAACCTAATAGCCAACAATCAAACTTGCTTTAACTCAAGATATATTTACCAAATAATGGGCCATAGCTGGTGAATGCTAAAATGAATAAACAATTAAATCATTTTCAGAATTAGTGAATATTGTAATTAAGCTGTATGCCACTTAATTAAAAACAATGAAGATGTTCTACAACACTTCAGATCAAGGGGGTGACCATTATTTCTTTGGAATTCATGATATACACACGTGATTGTAATTTGTTTTTTTAATATAACTGCAGTGAGTAATTCCTTTCTAGTGAAGCATTAGTCAAATGCCCAGTATTGTATAATTCTTCTAATTCGATTTCTAGCCTTTGTAGTATTAAGTTATACTGCTGACCCTGATTTAAATAAATACATAAATATAGCTCTGTGGATTTCTAATCTGTATAGATATATCTGAATGGGATTTATGGAAGTCTACAGACATACAGTAAACTCTATTTTTGTCCACATTAGGGCACATTCACAGCAGTAAATCACCAGAAGTAGTTATTTCACTAATGTAGAAACATTATCACAAAAGAGAAAAACAGAATAATTAAAAAGGGATTCATAGCAACATTGCATATCCCTTCTGTTCCTCCTTCTATTTTCCTTCCTTTAAATGTAAGGAGAGAAAAACAAGGAGACTAAATGCAGACTAAAATGATTTATAATTAAGGTCCAAACCCTGCTTGCTCTAATCATCTGACTAGTCCACTGGGGAAGATCATGATCTATTTGCATCTGTATATCTACACAGAAGTCAATTAATGTACTCTAGAGTTTGGTCAGTGATACTGAGAGCAACATCTGGTCCGCTGACTGCCCTGGCAATATTTGCTTGTATAAAGCAACAAGGATTTGGCCCCAAATGTAAAACACACCTCGTACTGTTCATAAAATAATCTTGGTGTTTTGAGAGGGTCCTTTAGATTTGCAGGTTCCTAAGGAGGATGAATATTTTCTGTGAGTGGAAGGAGAATGCATATTGCATAGCATTATGCAGAGGTTACTTGATTTTCAGGCAGTTTTATATCCATATTTTTTTAAAAGTCACTTCATTTAGTTTTATTTACAGATACTAGTGTGATGAAAGAGAGTAAGTATGCTGGAGGGCATGCTCAGAAAACAAACATAGCATCAGTTTCGTATTTCTGCCATTTATCTGTGAATAGATTGCCCTGCTCAACGGAGAGAGGTGAGGACCTTTCCTGCTGTTTGATACTCCTTTTGTTTGGACACATTGGGAGTGCAATGAAGCTGGTCATTTATGCTGGTTAAAAAGGGTCTCTCCCCCCCCCATTTATTACAAGTCCATTTCTCAGTGAATATTTATTACTCATGCATAACCAGGAATGTTAAGATGAAAGAGGCACTAAGGACTGTCTGTTTAACTTAAAGACAAGCAGCCAAGCAGAGCATAAGGAAATCCCCCCCAATAATTCAGTATCTTTATGCAGTCCTTACTCAGAGCCTCAAGTCCCCTACTTGGATCATCCTCACATAAGGGAATGAAACCCAAGAAGTTTTCCACTCATTCATCTGCCAAGTGGGTGGGGTTTGCCTCCCAGTGGAAGAGGCAGGGGTTCAGCTCTCCTTGTCACAGGATTTGAGCGCCTGATGGAAGTAAGAGTAATCTGTACAAAAGCCCAGTGCCTCCACACAGCCACCTGGCTCCCGCAGCCTCTTGCCAGCTAGGCTCCAGAGGCTCCCATGTCTTCCACTGCCCCAGAACCTTCCTCAGGGGTATTCCATAGCACAGAGGGGAACCTACAGACTGCAAATTCCTCTGGTTTACCCCAGAAACTTGGGAGAAGCATACAATGGAAAGCAGCCCCGAGACTCCCATATATTCCCCCCTCCACACATGGAGCCGAATCCCTGAAGAAGGACATCCCTGAACATTTGTATGGCCAAGGGAAGTGGGGAACACTTCTCTTCTGTACCTGTTGTGGCCAAGACATATAAGAGGGGAGGAGCTCTCAAAGTGGAGAGGCTCTCAGTTCTTAGTTGGGGGAAAACTCCCATTAGGAACATAGGAATTGCCATACTGGATCAGACCTGAGGTCCATCTAGTTATGTATCCTGTCTCCAACAGTGACCGGTACCAGGTGCTAGAGAAGAAGGTGTAAGAATTTCACAGTTGGCAGATGTAGAATAATCTACCCCCCTCTCCCCACACACATCAGGTCTCATTGTGATTTCTCATACTTAGAAATTGGTTTAAACCCTGAAGCGTGAGGTTTAATGTCCCTTCCAAAAAGTTTACCATTAATTATGATAGCTCTCCTATATATAGTCTTATGGTTATCCACATAAATGTCCAGTCCCTTTTTGAATCTTGACACCAATGGGAGTTTTGTCTGAACAAAGGTTGAATCAGGATTTCAAGATTGTAGGATCAGAAGCCAATCTTTGTAAGTATGTAACTTCCATTGAGGTTAGTGGGAATATTGCATGTGTAAGGACTGCAGAAAAAATAAATACAATTCACAGTGTGATGGGGCTCTAAGCATAGACCATCTGCCTCTCTAATAATGGGGTAAGCTCCTTTTCATCCCTGCAGGGGGAGGAAATATTGCTACCCTAATCTATGCTCATTGCATGTGGGCAGTGTTTTTGACAGCCAATGGCCTGGCATGATTTTTCTCTGGCCCGAGTTGTAGGTTTCAGTCTCACCACCTGCCCATTAGTTATAAGGGATTAAAAAAACAAAACAAAAAAAACCTACCCCAGTGTGGGCTGTGAGTGCATTCTGCTTTCCCCAAGATTTCATTAGCTTTAATGACATTACAACCTTTCTGCTGAGTCATTTTTGGGGCTGGGAGGAATTTTGTCAATCATTGAAGAGCAGCAATGAAATAGGTGTAGATTTCTTTCTGCTTTCTCCTGAATGTGTTGTACTTTGATAGAAGTCAGCGCTAGGGCTAGGCAGGAAATGGCTTTTGCATCCTCAGACAATTTTTGAGATTTGGAACATTCTCCCATCCCAAATTAGGATGAAAAGTTGTAATTGCAAAATTTTTTTGCAAATCAACCATCTGAAAAAAAATTAAAAGTTGTGTCAAGTGAAAACATTTGGTTTTGATCACTTTGAAATGTTTCTTCCTTTTTATTAGTGATTTCAAGCTTACATTTCAAAACAAAAAGTTGTGGTGAAAAGCAAAAGATTGTTTTGTTTGGGGGGAGGGATAGCTCAGTGGTTTGAGCATTAGCCTGTTAAACCCAGGGTTGTGAGCTCAATCCTTGAAGAGGCCATCTGAGGTAAAAATTGGGGATTGGTTCTGCTGTGAGCAGGGGATTGGACTAGATGACCTCCTGAGGTCCCTCCCAACCCTGATATTCTATGACAATTTTGAAGTTTTCCCCCCAGAACTTTTCAAAACGAGAAATTTATGTAAAATAACCCTTTCTTGTCAACACGTCCAGTTTCAACAAACTGACGTTTTCTGACCAAAAAATTCCTGACCAACTGCAGTGAATGAACCACTACTTCAATAATCAAAGCCATTGCTTATCCCACCCCTATACACAGGTCTGGGAAAGACTGAGGTAAGGATATGTTAAAAAAAAAAAAAAAAAAAAAAAAAGAGTACTTGTGGCACCTTAGAGACTAACAAATGCCACAAGTACTCCTTTTCTTTTTGCGAATACAGACTAACACGGCTGCTACTCTGAAACCTGTAAGGATATGTAATGGGTATTTTGATAGGGCTCTAACATGGAGTACAAGTTGAGATACCCTCTTGTCTTCACATATGGGAGGGGCAGGGTCTGTTCCAGATCCCACTGATCTGTGGGCCAGCTGGAGTTCCCATTTAATTGGTCAAAGTAATGGAACAGGGCTACATAGGACAAGTTCTCTGGCAAGGTTCCAGAAGTGGGAATGTAATACATGTAACAGTTCATTAAACATTACACAGATTCATTAAAAGCAAAGAGCAGCTGTGTGGGTGATTTATTTACCAACCTTGAGTGGCCATGACAAATATCTTTCTTGTGAATGTCTGTTTTGAGAAAAACAGGAAGCAAAGATGTTGTCTGAACAAACGAAACATACAGCATAGCATTATGGTGACAGGACACTGTGATGGATGTCAGTCCTTTTGTGCTTTGTGTAAATATTTTATTGTTTCTGATAAAAATGAAATGTCTAGCATTCACAGAACGGTGATTTAGGAGTTGATGGAATATATAATGAAACACACAGAATTTCTTATTTTAACTCTTGGCTAGTTTGTGTGGGGAAAAAAAATTGGGCAAATTTTGCTGTTGGTTACACCTGTGTAAATCTGGAGGGATTTCATAGTTTTCAATGGATGTATACAACTGGTGTAGTTGAGAGCAGAATCTGGCAGTTTGTGTTTAAGATGAGTGAGTCTCAGACTGCTATGCCATTAGTTTTACTCCTTGCAACAGCTGCTTGATTCTTATATTTTACCTAGAGGACACAGTATAGCTCAAAAGGCTGCATGTCAATCATTGTGTAATTTGCACACCACTTTATCAGAGTTCTAAACTCACATGTGGCATGTACAGCAGCTTAGGTGTAAGGATAATAATCAACTGAGGTCAATTTAACCTGGATAATTCTGCAGTACAAATGAATAATGGGTCAAATCATTCCCCTATATGGGTTATTCCCACGAAAGGGACTGGAAACTCTCTTGAATCTTGATTTCTAGACAACCTGGCTGAGATTTGTTGCTTCATTCCCATTGTCCATGTTGAATGAGTAGGGGATTTGGTTCTAGAGGTCCACAGATCCATTTGCACAAAGTCCCTGATACTCCATGGCAGCCCAGTCATTCTCCAGTTATGCCTCTGTTGGCCCTAAACCCTCCACCACACGGAGGAATCTGTGAAAATTAATGCTAACTAGGTCAGCATTAATTTATTTGGGTGTTATCAGTGGGGTTGTGGGGGGTTCAATGGGGAGTGACTGTCTCCACAGCCTGCCCTTTCCAAACCTACCTGATCTCTTCAGAGCATCGGTGAAGAATCTCATGCAGGGGACTGGAGAAGCATATCATGGAGCTGGCACTTCCCAACTTCCACCCTCAAGCCAGTCTAACTCTGCTGTTTTTATCTCCTTCGACTCCAAGAAGGAGGAGGAGATCACAGGGCCCAGCATCTTATATACATTGATTATAAGAAATTGTTAAGTGCTGAGCAGAAACCTGCTTAGCTTTTCAGAATAATCTCTAGCAATTTTTGTATTCTGCAAATTACAAAGAATCTTTTTTCTTTTTTTAAATAAAAAGCAATAGAAAGATACATTACAGATGTGCTGCAGCTCCTAATAACTTCAATTCACATTTGGTGCTACTTATTCCACATAACATATTCAGTATCACCAAAGTGACTTTCAAGGAGAAGGAATATAGCTGAAAATTGTTAACCAAGTTACCCACAACTGGAATTCAGCTGCTAGAACTGGGATTTGTGCCGTTGCATTTAGTCTGGCCATTCACCATGAGAGGTATCAGAGCTCCTTCTTAAAACATCAGGGAGTGCACCTAGAATTCTCCTAATACTGCTCCTTGGGTGTTTAATTTCCCACTAAAATAAAATAAAATAATTGTCATTATATGGCATCCTTAATACACAGTGTCACAGAGTGCTTGGGTGAGAGATTGACAATCACTAGGCAAAGAGAAAAGGAAGGTTTTAAGGTGAGATTTAAAGAGACTACAAGTTATTGGCTTGGAGGGAGATCCAGGGCTGCTGAGGAAGAATATATTATCTATTACATCTAGAAACCTCTGTTAAAAGATTATTAAGGTTGCAAAATCAAGCACTCAAAAATTAGGAAATGCCAGATTAAGGCTGCCCAAGCAACCTTAATTTGGTCCCCTTGTGTATATGCATTATAACAGAATCCAGTTGGGTGACATTCACTTGCCTTTACCACAAGATAATCCGTTCTCTTCCTGTAGCCCCTTACCTTCTTCATTATAAGCCTTCCATTTTCTGCATATGTATCTACAACCACATTTGCTACTTACTTTGAAAAACATAGGGCCAGAAGATAGCAGGAAACTCACAAAAATGGTCCAATGTATTGCAGAAGAAAAGGGATTGAGTCTAAGCATTGCATCTTCCCTCCCTGCAAGCTTGCTGAAGTCTTGACTATAGTTTTGGGGCTCTACAATTTTAGGGCCCATGGCAGGAAGGATGAGGTGTGGCCTGGATATGGAAATTTCTCCAGATCTGTGGGGATTTCTTTGTGTAAGTGCTGACCCATGTCAGTGATATGTAAATGGAGTTCTACTGCATGCTTTCAAATGCAAGGGGTGGAAAAAAAACCTGTCTGTGTATCCAGTTAGGGAACTGCATTGCTATGAGAGAGGAAGGAATGGCCTGAGGAGTAGCATTGAGCTACTGGGCCTTTGAACAAATGTACCATCCCCCACAGATGCCCTAAATGCATGAGATTTCCTTGCTAACTGTGGGCCATTTGCAAGTTAGAAGGATGATTTCCCTTACACAATTCACATGATTTGTTTGTGTGTGACAGGAGTCTAAAACTCACCCATCCCAAAAGGATGATTGGAAAGTAATTGCTGTCTTGGCTGTGGAATTATCTGCCAAACTTTTGCCCTCCTTGTGGGTATTTACTCAATATGATGCACAATAAACACACCCATTTATTTAAAAATTGTGAGTCTAACATTATATTGCCCACCAGGAAGCTAAATATACTTTCAGAGGCTAGATGATCTATCTGAAAAAATACATGGAACAAATCCTGAAGGTCAGATTTTGACTAAGGGATACACTGCCAAAGTAGGCCATTTAAAAAAAAACAACAACAAGAAGTTTGGCACTGTTATTTTTGTAGAGTATGATCTTACTTGTGGAAATTAATTGACAGCTGGCCCACAGTTAACCTCCTGTCAATCTACAAATGGGCTAGTGGTTGATATATGTGCACCAGAATGGATAAAAGGACAATGTGATAGTTTGCAAATCTGCCTTTCAGTTTCTTTACTATTGGCTGGTAAGTCTAACACCGACAATCCTATTTTTTAGCTGCTGAATGCTCTGTATGTTTTATTAAACTGTTCCTATATAACAAAACAGGGCTCAGATTTTATGCTTGACTCAAAATGAGCAGTCAGTCAGTCAGTCTGGTCATTTGTCATAGGCTGTGTAGCTATAGAGGAAATAATCCATTTTTGAATTCAGAGAAGTGTGGAGCCTCTTTATAGAAACTGGTTTTGCCATCTGTTTTTTACAGTGATTCCAGCCTACATTGTTAGTTTACAGGGCAACTGACATTGAGAATCTTGTGGATAGGAGATTCAGGAGATCTGGGTTCAAGTCCTGGCTTTGCCACAGATTTCCTCTGTGACCTAGGGCAAGTCACTTAATGTCTTTGTGCCTCCATTAAGTATTTGTATAATGTGGAAAATAATAACACTCCTTCTACCTCGCAGAGTGTTGTGAACATAAATCTATTTATGTCTGTGAAGCACTCAGATGCTATGGAGATGAAGGCTGTATAAGTACATCACTGGATAGCAGAGATAAGAGATGGTGGTTTTTAAATATGTAAGATATTGTACTTTACATTATTCTATTGATTTCCCTCTCATATAAATGTTCTTGTTCAACGCCTGATTCAAATCCTATTCATATTTCATGGATGTTTTCAGAAGCTTGTAATTTCCCAGCAATGTATTGAAAATGATGGGAAAGGGAGGGATCTAATAAGAAGCCTCATAATTGTAACTTCTTTTATCACTCAGTGCAAATGCTTTTCAAAATAACAGGGGAACGCTTCCTATAACAGGAGCTTAACTGGAGACTCAGCTGAGCAAAAAAGAAACATTGGGTCTGATTCCATGCTCACACCAGCTTTTTACCCACAGCTTTAATGCGGTTACTCCTGATTTACATTGGTTTAAATGACAAAGGCCAGGCCCATGGCTTCAAACCAGCAGCAGCCTGTGGAAACTCTGATAAGTGGCTTCTGGAAGCTGGGTGTCTATTTTGTTCAGTTGGACCCTCCAGTTGACAGAAGCAAGGATGCTCAAAGGCTGTTACTCAATTATTTTCTTGCTTTGGAGTTCAATTCTATCAAATTAAGTAGTACCTTATTTTACAAGTCACCCTGTTTTGTTTTGTTTTTTTGTTTTTTTTTTAAATGGGGCCACTTTTGAAGTGAACTTCTATTTAGCATGAGTAAGGATGGCGGAATCTAATCCTTAGTACATTTTGGCTTGATCCTCAAGGTTATTTTTAATTTCATTTTGTTTTGTTTTTTCTTTATTAGCTTGTGATTTGCAAGGTCTACAATGTGTCTCTTCGACACTCTCCAGCTCCTAGAGCTTTAAAACCTTCAAAAGACTAGCTGTGGCATTGCTATTGTGAGCCAATATGAAACCTGTACCAAAATTATTCTTTTTATTGCTTCAGTACTAAGATTTGGCCTAACCCATTTAAGTCATTTTTAGAGACAGATTTGCATTGGGCCTGAAGGTATGAACGCCAAGTTTCAGCCTACAGTGAGCAAAACCAGCTGAATAGCAATATTATGAATGTCGCTGTTTTTAAAGGAAATGGCTCCTGACCCTCAATTATAGAACTGTGAGCACGATGCCAGTCATCTGACAATATTCATTCTCACTCACAAATATTGGTACATGAGTTCCAAACGTGTTTCCTTCCTCAGATCTCAGAACATTTTCCAAACCTCAGTGTCATATTTTGCAAAGGACCTCAGTGTTCCTTGTAATTATTTCCACAGGGCTAGATTGTGCCTTTAGACACAGCCCTGAGCAAAACACCACTCCAAGAACAGCTCCATGAGGTTTTGTGCCACACAGCCCCTTGAAGCACAATTTCTACCATGTTTCCCCCTTACTCCAGTATAGGCATGGAAGGTGCTGCAGCACCCCTAGGTTTTACACAGGGCTCCACTCCCGGCCCCATGCCCGGGGTCCCGGATGACGGTCCCTGTCCCAGGGTCCTGGCTGATGGCCCCAGTTCTGGCCCCGTGCGTGGGGCTCTGCTCCCGGCCCCGCAAACAGGGTCTGGGCTGCAAGCCCTGTGCCCAGGACTCTGCTCCTGGTCCCACACCTGGGGGTCTATTCCCAGCCCCACATGTGGGATCCCGGCTGCCAGTCCTGTGCCCGGGGCTCACTCCAGGCCCCGCACGCAGGATCCCAGCTGCCAGCTCCACACCTGGGTCTCTGCTCCTGACCCCGCACCCAGGGCTCTGCACCTGCTCCCAACTGTGGCCCAGCATCAGCCCCCTTACCCTTGTCTGTGTCCCCTCCTCCCGGAGCCATGGCCCTGCTCCCGGCCCCAGCTCTAGGGGGTGTTCGGGGGCTCAGACAGAGGTTAGGTGGGGCAACAGCACCTGTTGGTCTCTAAAACAGCAAACTAGAACCCCTCCTACATCAGCTCAGCTGTGCTGGCTAATGTACTAGGGGGAGGAGCCAAAGTGTTGCCAGTTCCCTGCCCCACCTCTCCCATTTCCCATGCACCTGGTCTATTCTGAAGGGGTGGAGTGGCAATCATTGCCCCCTTATTCCTGCAAACCTGGACCCAAGGCCTGGCTAGCCTGTGACACGGAGTGGGTTTGGTTCTTAGTCCTATGTATTCCCCTATCTGGCTGTGTAGTACAGTCAGTCTTCAAGCCCAGGAAGCAATGGAAAGCGATCACAGGAAGTTTGATGAAATATGTAAAAC
Source organism: Dermochelys coriacea (assembly GCF_009764565.3). Lineage (NCBI taxonomy): Eukaryota > Metazoa > Chordata > Testudines > Dermochelyidae > Dermochelys > Dermochelys coriacea. The sequence continues at coordinate 88,369,169 of NC_050069.1, forward strand.
CTGGTGTTGTGTGCCCACAATGCAAAGTATGAATGTCACCATTGTACCGCACAAACTTCACATGCAGCATTTTTTAAATGAAGCATAGTAACACAGCAATAATCTGAAGAGTAATTTGATTGGGGGGTTCCACCCCCAGGTTTTCTAAATCTTTCTTGGAAGTTTTTATTGCTTTACAGACCTGTGTAAACTCCGACTCCAAATTTTATCATTAGCTGCCCACTTTCCCATCAAAACTGTGCAATTTAATTTAATTTTCTGTGTGGCCTTTCATGGCACTGCAGTGTATCTATATACAGACAGTATGTTGAATTTGGACCTTCAATGTCTATCAATTACGATGTTTGAGCTGTAATGTCTGTGTCTAAGTGGCAATCTCCTTGGGGAAGGGAAGTTTGTCCTATTTTATTGTCTGTACAGTGCTGAACAGAGCATCAATGCTCAGTAAATAACAATTCTGAAAAAGAAATCAGGAAAAATAACTAGCCTGAATAACTAAGGCCAAATCTTTAACAACCAGATCTAACTGTTTTGAGATCACTGTCAGTTCCTGACAAGTTTCTTCCTCCTTACTTCAACTCCCAAGAGGCCTCCTACCTTTGTGACTTCCTTCTGGGATTCTCAGCAAGTCTGACAGTTTTTGCTGAACTAGCTCTCATCCTCAAATATCACATTATTCAGGGAATTTTCTTGGGGCTAGAAATGCACTCTGGTGTTTTTGACATAGAGAAGCACTGAAGGTCACAAAAGTTGACTTGTGTAGCTACTTAAGGCCCAGCAGATGGGATGTATCCCCAAGGTAGGGGGCTTGGTGGGGACTGTGAGATATTGCAACCCCCTGTGATATCTTTGGGGACCTCATTGTATTAAGTTTCTGAATGGTTTATGTATCACTGTGGGCCAGGTATTCTGTGCAACTCCAGGGGTACAGTTATCATAGCTCATTCAGGAACTAGAAACAGTGGGGAGTAATTAAGGTGAATTGTAAGGTGGTACCTCCAGAGAGGTACCACATCCTTGGCAGGCTTGCATATACTGGTTCAAAGGGGGTTTTCCAGAGACCAACAAAGAAAGAAAGAAAGGGCTTTTGATATAAAAAGCCTGGGTTTAACTGACACAGGGCCTTCATTTTGGTTCAACAAAGGGACAGGATCCTCCATCCCAGGGGAGGCCCCAACTCTTGTTGAAGGGTGGAAGGGATGTTGGCCTGTCGGACTCCCCACCCAGAGGATGGTGACTCCTGGAATGTTTAGCGTGTGTTTAGGTGTTTTTATTAGGTTTTCTCTGTAATACTTTTACCTTAAGAATTAATGTTCTTGCTAAGAAAGAGCTATGTGGTAACTTGTAACTGCTGGCAATATGCTGTTCATACCCTTGGATAGAAGCCAATGGATAGGTGATAGCCTTTGCACAGACTGGCTTGCTGAGAATATCACAGGGTAAGATGGAACTGTGCAGCCTTAAAACCCTCCCTCGCCCATCAGAAGAGAGTGGAACAAGGATCTTTGCCCAGAGACATGTTTTGGCTGGAGACCTGAGAACTGACTGAGCACTCCTGGAGTGAGCCACAGAGGTGGGGATACAGGTGTAGTTGCCCTGAAATAGGCACCGAAAAATATTAGTGGGTGCTTAGCTCCCACCAGCAGCCAAGCTCCCCTCATTCCCCCCCCCACCTGCCTGCGGCCCTGCCAATCAACTCCTCCCCCTCCCTCCCAGCACCTCCGGCGTGCCGCGAAACAGCAGGGGTGGGAAGGGGGCAGGTGGGGTGGTGTGGGGCCTGGGGCAGAGCGGGCGTGACTAGAAAATTAGAAGCCAGTGCCTGTGGTGATAGGGACCTGGAATCTATCGGGGAGCGAGAAGCCAAGTGGTGCTGGAGCTTGAGGCGGAGGGTCAGAGAAGAGAGGCGTTGGTCAGGAGGTGGGGTAAAGAAAGAAGAAAGAGGAATGGAAAGAGAAAGATGCGAGACCGCAGAAGGCTCACCTAAGTTCAAACTTTTCCAAATGGTTGAGAGCTTGGAGAAGTAAACTTCTAAACTGTGGAGCTATATCCATCATTGTGTGTCACTTGAGTAAATTCCAGTATAACACAGCTTTCTCTCTATTAAAAAAAAAAAAGTAGATATGCTATCCTAGAAAACTTTTTCTTTTCAGCTCTTGTGTGTGTGATCTTTGTTACGAGGCCCTTTGCAGGTCTAAAACCACGATGGCTCTTATTGTCCTTTGGATTGCCACAGTAATGTTTCTTTTTGAGGAGAAATCTCAGACTGTCGTTTGCCGACTCCTTCTGTAGAAGGATGAGGGGGCACAGCCTTCAGAATTCTTTCAGCATGGCCAATTTTTTTCCTGTTAGAACTTCTGCAGAGCCTTGAGCTACCACTTCAGACATCACTGTGCTTCAGTATTTATACAAAAAGAAAAGGAGTACTTGTGGCACCTTAGAGACTAACAAATTTATTAGAGCATAAGCTTTCGTGAGCTACAGCTCACTTCATCGGATAGCTCACGAAAGCTTATGCTCTAATAAATTTGTTAGTCTCTAAGGTGCCACAAGTACTCCTTTTCTTTTTGCGAATACAGACTAATACGGCTGCTACTCTGAAACCAGTATTTATACACTATTTGAAACACCTCTTCATATACAATTCATGTTCCCATCAGCACAATGCTGATTTTTGGCTTTCTTCCCAGGATTTGGTAACATTCAGTGTTCAAAGTGGGGGACAAAAAAAAAAAAAAGAAAGAAAAAGATGGCAGTCTCTACCTTTTACTTAACTTTGTCTTCCTTTGTTCGCCTGTTTTCTTTTTCAGTCAGCAGTGGTGAGAACTGTGGGTAGGACAAAACCACCTGCCCCAGTATTTGAATACCAGTGACATTAAAATATTCCGTATACTCTCTTAAAGGAGTTGGGACAAATTCAGAATGGGGACTATGCCAGCTTCTGTTAGTGCAGATGGAGTTTTCTGATAGCAGAATGTTTCCCTGAGGGAGGAAGTTTATGTTACCAAAAAGCAGCTGCAATCTTTCATACACTGGGTTGGAAGTTCTACAAGAACTAGTAAAGCCCCAAAAGTGGGCATTTCTGGGCAAGGATATAATTATGGCCAGGAGCTGGTAAATGCACTGTGTCAGTACATTCCTTCAGCAGCTTCTGCAGGCAGAGTACCCTAGGGAACCATGATACTAACAGAAAGCTGATCCTTCCCAGGGGAAAGCCTTGAAGGAACAAATCAGTACCAATGTCTGCTCTCTTTCAGGGTTGAATCCTCCTATAGCGCAGAATGGTACAGGGAGATGTAATTTACACCTCCTGTACTAGCTTGAAGAAAAGGAGTACTTGTGGCACCTTAGAGACTAAAATTTATTTGAGCATATCCAAATCCATTGTTTCATGTTCTCTGTGTGTGTATATAAATCTCCCCACTGTATTTTCCACCAAATGCATCCGATGAAGTGAGCTGTAGCTCACGAAAGCTTATGCTCAAATAAATTTGTTAGTCTCTAAGGTGCCACAAGTCCTCCTTTTCTTTTTGCGAATACAGACTAACACGGCTGCTACTCTGAAACCTGTACTAGCTTGGTGGTTCTGATTCTCTTCCATCTTACACTAGCTTTCAAAGTAGTGCAAAAGTGAGTTCATTAGGATTACTCTTGATTTACATTGATGTAACAGATTTGAATCAGCCTCCTCGTATTTATTATCAATTTCATCTTTTCAAACAGAAAGGTAGTTTACCTTTTTGAAACTGGTGCTTTTGCTGTCTCGTGATCTGTTTATATTACTTGGTTTTGAGAGAATTTCAGTGTCTTTTCATGACATTTTAATGTTGCTGGTAAACATTAAAGACCTGAAAAAGATATTCAGTTTCTCAGAGGAATAGAACAGTGGGAAGCCTGGTGTTTAAGAGAGGATGGTAGAAGGTGGTGTGTGGTTATGCTTTCAAGGCAAGAAAAATAGGGAGGAAAGCAAAACCCAGCACTCAAAGTGATGAATTATGTGTTTACCCTCTAACTTGTCATATCTGTTAGTGAGAAGCTTAGCTGATGATGGATGGGGCAGACAAGACCCAGGCACAGCCAGAGGACCCCGGCCTTTGTTTACATCCATTTAGAAGACAACAATTTTCAAAATGCATTGAAACCCATACTAGAAAGAAACAACACATGGGATAGTGTCACTTTCTTGGAGCAGGATTCACAAAAGGATTAGACATTTATATTGGTAATGAAGACATCCACAGTTACATGAGGATAAAAATATAGGGAATTAAATCCCTCCTGCTTCAGGATACAAACCAAGTTAACTGCCTGGGATTAGTGTAAGGGGACTGTTGCCCCCTTACTAACATTCAGTGAGGTGTTTTGTTGGCTAGCTCCCAGTACTAAAAGGGGAAGGGTCTGTGGGAAAACAGGACCCTGAGACTGACAGTCCCCAGGAGCAATGGGGAGAGGCCAATGTTCCAGGTCAGCCTGAATGATAGGGTGGGCAAGCTAATCAGGGAGTCAGGAGGCCAGGAAGGTCCTGTCCTCCAGGGGAGCTGGAATTGCCTGGGTCAGACAGAGCGGGGCCGAGCTAAGGAGGAAGCAGGAGCCCAAGCTGAGCTGGGGAGCAGAACTGTGCCAGATCAGAGGGACCAGAAAAGCAGCCCAGAGAGAGCAGACCCTGTGCTGGGAGCAGAGCTGCAGCCCCAAAGCCAGAGGCACAGCCGGAAAGAGCAGACTTGACCTGGGAGGAGAGCTGCAGCAACCAGAGCCAGAGGGGCCAGAAAAGCAGCCCCCGAAGCAGGTCAGTGCTTGGAGCAGAGTGAAGCAGCCTGCAGAGCAGACCTGTCCTGACAGCAGAGTTGTAGCAACCAGAGCAGGCCAGGCTTGGATCATAACCCCGACAGGGCGGGGGCGACGCTGAGAAGAAGGGTCCTACCACTTAGAGCCTGAGAGCAGATGGCCACCGCCAGAGCAAGTGTACAACCCACAGCATCCCTGCAGCACAGCCAGGGCCTGAGACTTACAAGGAACAGACTGTGAACTGCTCTGACATCCCAGAGACACTGTTTGTGATGTTTCCTGCTGCAGAGCGGGTTGATGTGTTTTCTTCAACTTTTCCCATTATTCCTTATTCTTTTTAAAATTAATTGTTGATTAAATAACTTGCATTTGCTTTAACTTGTATGTAATGGTCAGTGGGTCAGAGAAGTGCCCAGTGCAGAGAGAGTACCCCAGAGTGGGGACACCCTAGCCCCTGTCCTAGGTGACCACAGCAGGGTTGGGGGGGTCAAGCCCCCCAGGAATCCTGGGTCCAGCCTTGTTGGGGTTACGAGGACTCTGCCAGACAGGAGAGTGGAAGGGGAGTCCTCAAGGGCAGGGAGGCCTCTGGGTAAAGGAAGTGGGAGCGAGGACCCAGATCCTTTCGCTAGCCCACTTCACCGGGGTAGTGCAGAAGCCAGGAAAATTCCCCCTGCTTACATGAGGAATAAAACTCCCCGTTCTGTAATTGTCCATTACTTAGATTATAGCATCTGCCTCTGTCAGAGATGGGCTACGGAACTGATCCATTTTGTCAGTTCCTATCTTCCTAGGTTCTTCCCTGTGTTTCCTCAGGTGGCAAATATTTATAGAGGAGTATCATCAAACAATTGATTACTGTTATGCGAGTGCCAATCAACTAGACTAACTTTTATTTCTGTTACTTAATATTAATGCCAACATGAACTGAAATGGCCGTATTTAACAAGAACATTGATGGTCAGCAACTCTGAAATACAGTAATTGGGTTAATAGTTTCAAGCTAATATCTCTCGTCTCCCTCTAAGTAAGCAATTCTTGGCGCACACACTTTTTCCAAGGTTTCTTTATGAGACTGTCTTCAGCAAGAATATGCAGGATACGAGTCTATTTGGCCCATCCCTAGCCGAGACCTGTGCAGCGTCAGCACAGTTAAGCACATGCTTAAGGGTCGGCTTTGCTGAACTGGGGCCTATAAATGGCACTCTTCATGAGGGGACCCTGACTTTGGAATTCTCATCACCTTGTTGGGATGTGAGAGGCTGGATTTCTTTTTAACCTTTTGGTATGCTGCAGAGCCTACCTTTTCCCAGGCTTGTTGGGATGAGAGCTGAACAAGTGTCATCGGGTGGTCCACTGGGAGTCCTTTCTCACTTTATGCACAGACCCACCACCACAGTGCTTTCTTATGCTGTTCCCAGTAGGACACCACCTGTAGTGCTATTTACATAATTACTAGTCCTGGCCAACTCCCCAACTTGTTTCAGGGGGAAGGGAGTAGTATTAACAGATCCTTCATAGTCTCTGCTTCCTTGTTCTCTATTTCTCTGCTCTCAGCTGCTGGGGTTGCTTCCCCATCTAATTAAACCTTCTCCCTGTAGTTCCACTTATTGATTGATCCTCTAATTAGGTCCCAATTAACCAATATGGGTGGAGATTTGAGTGATAAGGTACTCAGTCAGCTCCTGATTCATCATCTGGTTACAACAAACTTCATCTTGTTTTTCTCAATAATAGCTGGTGGATCTGTATGTGCTGGATTGCATAATCAGTCCTTTATCTATTGTATTTTGGTGAGTATTTTAGTTCATGGGATGGGTATCAAAGTATCTGGTGGGTGCAGCTAAAGCATTTTATAAATCTAAATAAATAAGTACAATGCAGTAGACCGTTCCTGTCTGTCATGCTGTCTCTTTTAAATGAGTAAGTTTTCCCCTGCCCTTTCCCTTTCACCTTTATTTTGCTGATGTTTCTGCTGAGGTGTTAGATACCACAGGGATAGGTATGGTGTAAGATTCTAAAGAGATAAATAAATAGATCCTCCCACTCACAGAAGACTCTCCTTTAGGAGAGAATGAAAATTGCACTCATTTATTTTCTTTGTTAGTCCAGAAAATAGTAAAGAGAAAGTTAAACTACATAGAGGTTTACTGGAATATTTTAGCAGTAATTCTCAGCCCTCCTAAAGATACCTGGGTAGAATTCCTTCCTCTTCAGTGCCGGCACATGGCGCACACTTTCCATCATGGTGAGTCTGAGGCAGCCTTTGAAAATATGACACAGCAACAGGAATTTTGCTCTTTGATCTTCAGCTCCCCCCTTCCCAGGCTGCTGTGTGTGAGTTTTGTTTTCACTGACACAAAATAGTCGCTTTTGATTAAAAACAAGGACAATTGCACAGATGAACAGTGATTTATCATCCTTGTATGAGGTCTTCCTCAGTTTAGCCCGTTTTGCTTTATATCTGAGTGTCTCTTGGCTCTAAATGCAATATGTAATAACCACAAATCTTTACATTTCTTTTAACATCTAAGGGCCTGATCCTGCAAAGATTTATCGTTTGACGTAGAACTTGCTACTCTGAGTACTTAAAGACAGGTTTCAGAGTAGCAGCCGTGTTAGTCTGTATCCATAAAAAGAAAAGAAGGACTTGTGGCACCTTAGAGACTAACAAATTTATTAGAGCATAAGCTTTCGTGAGCTACAGCTCACTTCATTGGATGCATACAGTGGAAAATATAGTGGGGAGATTTTATATACACAGAGAACATGAAACAATGGGTGTTACCATACACACTGTAATGAGAGTGATTTAAGGTGAGCTATTACCAGCAGGAGAGCGGGGGGTGGGGGGGACGACCCTTTGTAGTAATAATCAAGGTGAGCCATTTCCAGCACTTTACAAGAACAGTAGGAGGGGAAATAAACAAAGGGAAATAGTTTTACTTTGTGTAATGACCCATCCACTCCCAGTCTTTATTCAAGCCTAAGTTAATTGTATCCAGTTTGCAAATTAATTCCAACTCAGCATCTCTCCTTGGAGTCTGGTTTTGAAGTTTTTTTTGTTGAAGTATTGCCACTTTTAGGTCTGTAATCGAGTGACCAAAGAGATTGAAGTATTCTCCGACTGGTTTTTGAATGTTACAATTCTTGATGTCTGATTTGTGTCTATTTATTCTTTTACGTAGAGATTGTCCAGTTTGGCCAACGTACATGGCAGAGGGGCATTGCTGGCACATGATGGCATATATCACATTGGTAGATGTGCAGGTGAACGAGCCTCTGATAGTGTGGCTGATGTGATTAGGCCCTATGATGGTGTCCCCTGAATAGATATGTGGACACAGTTGGCAACAGACTTTGTTGCAAGTAAAGGTTCCTGGGTTAGTGGTTCTGTCGTGTGGTATGTGGTTGCTGGTGAGTGTTTGCTTCAGTTTGGGGGACTGTCTGTAAGCAAGGACTGGCCTGTCTTCCAAGATCTGTGAGAGTGATGGGTTATCTTCAGGACAGGTTGTAGATCCTTGATGATGCGTTGGAGAGGTTTTAGTTGGGGGCTGAAGGTGATGGCTAATGGTGTTCTGTTATTTTCTTTATTGGGCCTGTCCTGTAGTAGGTGACTTCTGGGTAGTCTTCTGGCTCTGTCAGTCTGTTTCTTCACTTCAGCAGGTGGGTATTGTAGTTTTAAGAATGCTTGATAGAGATCTTGTAGGTGTTTGTCTCTGTCTGAGGGGTTGGAGCAAATGCGGTTGTATCGTAGAGCTTGGCTGTAGACAATGGATCGTGTGGTGTAGTCTGGATGAAAACTGGAGGCATGTAGGTAAGTATAGCGGTCAGTAGGTTTCCGATATAGGGTGGTGTTTATGTGACCATCATTTATTAGCACCGTAGTGTCCAGGAAGTGGATCTCTTGTGTGGACTGGTCCAGGCTGAGGCTGATGGTGAGATGGAAATTGTTGAAATCATGGTGGAATTTCTCAAGGGCTTCTTTTCCATGGGTCCAGATGATGAAGATGTCATCAATGTAGTGCAAGTAGAGTAGGGGCATTAGGGGACGAGAGCTGAGGAAGCATTGTTCTAATTCAGTCATAAAAATGGTGGCATATTGAGGGGCCATGCGGGTACCCATAGCAGTGCCACTGATTTGAAGGTATACATTGTTCCCAAATGTGAAATAGTTATGGGTGAGGACAAAGTCCCCTTCTACTGTTCTTATAAAGTGCTGGAAATGGCCCACCTTGATTATTACTACAAAAGGTTCCCCCTCCCCCAACCCCCTTGCTCTCCTGCTGGTAATCTCACCTTTCCTGGTCACTCTTGTTACAGTCCGTATGGTAACACCCATTGTTTCATGTTGTCTGTGTATGTTAAAATCTCCCCACTATATTTTCCACTGTATGCATCTGATGAAGTGAGTTGTAGCTCATGAAAGCTTATGCTCTAATAAATTTGTTAGTCTCTAAGGTGCCACAAGTACTCCTTTTCTTTTTACCTAAGGACAGACTACTCAGGACAATAAGCGCTATGCCAGGGTAGTCAGAGGAGCTGGTTGAAAACTGGTGAAGGCTGCTCACAAAAAACCTGAACATTATAAAAATTTGTTTTTGGGGAAAAAAAAAGAAAATATTTTCTTTAATTTGAAGTTTTTCACGAAAAATTTCAATAAAAATTCATTTTTCATTTTTCAGTTTGTTTTCCCCTATTCCCTTAACCCCCCCATCCTTATTTTTTTCAATTTTGCTAACGGAAAGGAGGGAAATGGGTGGGAGGAGGGGTAGAAATGAAAACTGAAACTTTTCCATTTTCAAGTTTCTTAAAAATAGAAAGTTTTAATTTTTGAAAAAAGGCTGTTTTATACTAAAATAAATCATCTGAAACATTTCAACCAGTAGTAAATATTTGCAGGTCCGAGCCCCTAAGACAGTCAAGGACACTGAGGGAGGATTTTCTTGGAGTTAAGGTCTGGGACTGGCAAATCTGGGTTCTCTTCCCAGCTATGCCTGGCACTTCCTGTGTGATATTGGGCAAGTCATTTTCTTCGTTTCTCCACCTGCAAAATGATAGTGATGAGGTAGTTATGCTCATTTACACCACAGGAGTTTTGTGAGGCTCAGCGTATTCATATTTGCAAAAGTCTCTGAGATTCTCAGTGGAATGTGCTCTAGAACTGGAAACTATTATTATTTATTAAGGTAGACTAATTTAAAATGTAGGTAATAGAAAAATCTTTCGGTAGACTAGCAATTGACCAAAAATTAAATTAAGATCCCTTATTTTTTCAAACATAGTTATATAACACATTATAAATGCATGAAACTGCAATTCAACTATAAGGTATTTATTTTAGTAAGTAGATTAATAGATTTCAAGGCCAGAAGGAACTACTGTGTTCCACTTTGACCCGTTGGATCACATAGGCCATAGAACCTCCCCAAAATAATTCTTAGAGCACCTCTTGTAGAAAAGCATCCAATCTTGATTTAAAAATTTCAGTGACGGAAAATTTCACCATGTCCCTTGGTTTATTGTTCCGATGGTTAATAACTGTCACCATTAAAAATGTACACCTTATCTTTTGATACTCAAGTGGAATTTTTATGACTATGCTCAAATCAAAGGCTAGATCAGAGGTGGGCAACCTGCGGCCCACGGGCCACATGTGGCCTGTCAGGGTAATCCACTGGCGGGCCACAAGACAGTTTGTTTACATTGACCGTCCACAAGCACGATCGCCCACAGCTCCCAGTGGCTGCAGTTCGCCGTTCCCAGGTTGCCCACCAGTAGGCTAGATTGTGGCTCTAAATCTAAGTTTGTAGTGTGGGTGTGGGTGAGTGAGAGGAAATGTTGTCAATGCACCTCACCCCTTGCAGGAGTTCACAGAAATGTTGTGCCTCATTCTGGCAATGGCCACACAGCATTAGCGACACCCTTTTACAGGATGCAGCATTAACCTTCCCTGTATTAGCCCAGTTTATGTGGGCAATATGAAGGAGAGTGGACCCTGGGCATCATCGTGCCCTAGCTGTCCCATAGAAATTATGGTGCCCCATTGGGCACTAGAGTTCATTGGTTCTTGTGTGCTGGGAGTGCGTCTGGTTGTCCACCTGGCTTGGTCTGAGTGCAAGGGAGGAAAGTTGTTGTTAGTGGTTTTTTTAACCATCTTAACCACTTGTGATGTTCAATTATCACATAGTGTTTTAAGTTGGTTGCAAGAACTTCTCAGACCCCTGTCAAGATTTAGTTTGGGAAGCTCAGCCCTTAGTGGCACAGACCCCCAGTACCAATACCTCTTTATAGGTGCTGGAACTAGGGGTGCTGGCTTGAAGTGGTTTCCCTCATATACAAGATTTACATTTTGGTTCAGTGGCTCTCAGCAACCCCATTATAAATATTGTTCCAGCACCCCTGTACCCCATGTGCATTTGTACAAATCTAGGCATTGTCTAATCTCAACATTGTTTTTCAATGAACTCAGTTTCCCACAACTATTTCTTTCTACACAGTTTGACATGGCAGATGCAAAGGATGCAATATGACAAATATATAGTTACTTTTTGGCAGAATCAGGTCACAGACTATGGTTTCTACACCTGACTGCTCAGGGGGCATTCAGGGAAATATGATAATGCTTTGTATCTCAGCAAGCAATACTGACAAAAGTAGTAAGTACTGGGTGGGGTGGAGGTATATGGAAATTAGTGGGAGTGATGGAACTTAACCCAGCATCATTTGACAGGGATAGGATGAAATCTTTAAAGGGCAGCTTGTTGAAAACAGGACGTGATAGGATCGCTGAAATTTGTCATTTTGGCAGGCTTTGAAGTAATGAGAAGGTGAGTGGATAACGGTGGCTTGAAATCAAAATAAAATAAGAAGATGTCTCCTAGCTCTTTAACTGTTTCTTTCCTTAATAATGTTCGTTTTTTATTCAATGCTCTGTGGACAGTATGCTTACTGAGTGCCAATACGTATGGCAAAACCTGTTTTAAATGACATCTCAGGGGGCTGATAATAAGTAGCCTCGTAAGGGAAACAGTCTCCTAATGAAAGTGGCTGAGAAGCTGAAGGAGAATTACATACAAGATTAAATCATGTGTGTTTGGCGAAAAATGTTATTTTATTGTGTTAAAACATTTAGAATATAACTATTTTTATTTGTCATAAGCTACTTAGAGACAGATATTTAATGTGTGAAATTGGAGCTGAAAAAACAATCTGTCTGCCAGTTACCTGGACACATCTATCATAGGTTGTATATATCTCCTGTCACTGAGATATCTAATCATTGCACAAAGAACACAAAAGCCCTCTGTTCCTCCTGGGTGGGCGGGATGTGTGACTTTATGTGGGTAAAAAAAAACCAAGGTGTCCTTGTGGCACCTTAGAGACCAACAAATTTATTTGGGCATAAGCTTTCGTGGGCTAGAACCCACTTCATCAGATGTATGAAGTAAAAGATACAGGAGCAGGTATAAATACATGAAAGGATGTTTGTTGCTTTACCAAGTATTAGGTCAGTCTAACGAGATAAATCAATTAACAGCAGGATACCAAGGGAGGAGAAATAACTTTTGAAGTGGTAAGAGAGTGGCCCATTACAGAAAGTTGACAAGAAGGTGTGAGTAACAGTAGGGAGAAATTAGTATTGGGGAAATTAAGTTTCGGTTTTGTATTGACTCCAACCACTCCCAGTCTTTATTCAGGCCTAATCTGATTGTATCTAGTTTTCAAATTAATTCCAGTTCTGTAGCTTCATGTTGGAGTCTGTTTTTGAAGTTTTTTTTGTTGAAAAATTGCCACTTTGAGGTCTGTTATTGAGTGACCATGGAGACTGAAGTGTCCTCCTACTGTAGTAATACTACCTACTACTATGTGGGTAGCTCTTCCTCCCTCCTCCTCTCTTTATCAGCATTAATTTTGGAGGAAGATTTTATCAAAAAGGTATGTTTTATCCTTGGTTTGAACACCATTAGGCTTTGGCTCAGTCTAGATAAAAACTGAAAGCAAGACAAAACCAAGCAAAGTGCAGCATCTTCTGAGAACAAATTGTGAGAGTGAATATGTGTGCCTGATAGAGATTGTGCTGATCTCCTAGGAGAGGCTGCTTCTGAACTTGGGGTGGGGGAAGGGGTCAACTCTGAGCAGTTTCTACCCTAGCTCACTTTGAACAGTAGCTTACTTCTCAAAGAGTCTCACTGAGTTCAGTGCAACTATCTGAAAACTAAGGTACAACTCAGTGAGTAAGGATATCAGAATCTGCCCTTAAATAAACAAAAAAGGGGGTTTGCACACAGATTTTAAACATGAAATATATATATATACACAGAAAGCTCTAGTTATACATAATAATTTAATAATTATTGGTGAACTGCTAAGATAAAATTAATGAATCTGTTAAGTATTATTGAAAAACAAACATTCCTGATTATTTAAATCAGTTACATAAGAAGAATTTCTGATTGTCCATTTCTTAATTGCTTCTTACAGCAAATAAAGTAAAGTTGCACAGAGTTTGCTAGACAACAGTTTACATAATAATAATAATTCAAATTAAATTGGTGTTACACTTCAGAAAATAAAAACTAAAGTTTGTGGCAGCATTACATTATTATGCAGTGATGTTAAACATATTCCAGTGCTTAAAGAGCAGTGTCATGTCCCAGTCCTTATGAACTGGTAACATTCTTAGCTATTGAAGGTAAGCATCTGAAGAGTTCTTTGTTATGTCACTTTAAGCTTGATACCTGTAGACAGAGTGACCTAAAGACCTTGCTCTGGTCTTTTGCACTGAGGCTGCATACTTCCTACACAGTGGGAAGGATTCATAGACTATGCCCTTTTGACATATTATATGTGCTAGATGAAACACATAGGTCTATTGATATCATACTGGCATGAGGTAAAACGTGCTTCTCTCCTAATTTGGTAGAGATGCAAACGCATGGAATTTGCATAAGTTCTCATGCATAAGCCTCAATGAGTCCATATCTGCTCTCAGTGAAGACAATGGCAAAAGGCCCATGGATTTTAATGGGAATACAATCGGGCTCTGTAAATATCTATCAGGTTCAACTATTAAAACATAAAACAAATATTTATTATTTTGTAGCACCCAAAAGTGTGCTAAACTCCTAAAGGATGACATAGAAAGACATGGTCCCTGCCCTAAAGTGCTTGTAATCTAAATTTTAGACCTGATAAATCGAGTCCCAGTAGCAAATAGAAGGGAAGCAACAATATAGGGTTGCAGCAACAAGGGTTGTAGCAGTACAATCGCACAGTTACTCATTTAGTCATGTGGAATTCTTGGAGCTGCTTTTATATATATCTTGTTAGGTTTATATCTATACATTTAGATAGATCAGGCTGCTGCAATCCTTCTGCTTCCCCATCTCATCCCTTCCCTGCTGTTTGTCACTGGTTTGATTTGTCATGACTAAAATTTAGACTGTTAGCACATTTGGGGCAGGGACCATGCCTTTCTTGAGTGTCCGTATCTCTCTCTCTCTCTCTCTCTCTCTCTCTCTCTCTCTCTAATAAAATAGTATAATGGAATTACTGATGGCATTGTTGTAAATAAGATGGGGGTGTGTGTCTCTTTTATATTTCTGTTTCAAATAGCAGCTACAGCAGCTTCAGAACTAGTGACTCCCACAAAATACCTTGCCCCAAGCCTTCCAATATCTAGCAAGTGAAATGTATGTGCATCCATGAAGAAACTCCCTGTAAAGAGGGGAACAGCTGGCAATGGGAAAGGGGAGCATCCATAACCCAACCTGCTCAAGAAAGATAACCAGGGAGAGGAGAGACTGGAAAAAAAAAAAGTGGTGGGAAGCCAGAGACACTGCTGTTGGGAGGGGAGAGGAGAGGGTAAGCTACAAATCTGATATTAATTCAGTGAGAAGACAATATATGTCAACTTCCATCCCTCTTGACTCTTGTCCTTAGGGCACAGACTAGGAATTTTACTGTTACTCACATTTTGCAATAGATACCAAATGCTCCTTGAATACTGCAACCTATGGGCCAGATTCCCAGCTGGTGGAACTCTATTGAAGTCAATGTTAGGCTGTTACTTTGTGTTCTTGAATGTGTGATCTCCGGTAACATAGCCCAGTGGATAAAGTACTAGAGTGAGAGGTAAGGAAGACTATTCCCAGCCCTCTCACTCATCAGCTGTGTGATTGCCAAGTCGCTTACCTCTGTGTGCCTGGGTTTCACCATCTGCAGAATGAGGGTTATTAGTTTGTACCTGCCTTTATAAAATGCTTTGAAATCTAGATTGGAAAAATGTAATATGAGCCAAACATTATTATTCTATTATGTTTAGATGAGTGTATGCGTTTACACACTTGTATATATACTATTATAGTATATACACAGACCGAAAGAAAGAGAATAGATACTGGTATACTATAAAGGTTTTATGGGTATGGGCTGGGAATGGATATATGAGTGGAGAGGATCAGAGTAGGTAGGAGTGGAAATTTCTCATGACTAAGATGTGCCACTGTAGTTTTAAATAGATTCTTCAAGTTGTCATCTTTCTTTGTTTTTAGGGAGGTATAACATGATGGATGATGTGATGTCAAAATTCGCTTCTGGGAAAGGAAACATTTTCTGTCAGCAGAAGAGCAGGTAGTGGAACCTGTGAGGCATGTTTCGTTACACTTCCGCTGCAGTGCCCAAGCTGACTGTCTCTACCCGCCTCCCTGTGACCCTTTGATCTGCTGCTGGGAGGTTTTGAATGTTTAGCCATAAAGCCTGAGCAGGGTATGTCCTTTTGAAATTGGCTAACAGTGAAATACTTTTGAAAACAGAGATTCCATACTACTGTTTAAAGTATAGAGATATGTCTTTTGAAATCATTGTCACCTAACAGGCAAAGACAACATGCAGGCTTATTGAAAAAGCAATTGTTGTCCAAACAGAAAAGGGCTTCCGTGTTCATACCCTCTCTCTAGCATTAATTGTACCAAACTGGCAGTGGAAATGAGGTGTGGAGTACTGGCATTTCTATTGGTTTCAGAGTCGCAGCCGTGTTAGTCTGTATTCGCAAAAAGAAAAGGAGGACTTGTGGCACCTTAGAGACTAACAAATTTATTTGAGCATAAGCTTTCGTGAGCTAAGCTCACTTCATCGAATTCATTCAGTGGAAAATACAGTGGGGAGATTTATATACACAGAACATGAAACAATAGGAGTTACCATGCCCACCTTGCTTGTCACCATGTAAGGTTTTCCTCCTTCCCCTCCCACCCCCGCTGGTAATAGCTCATCTTAAGTGATCACTCTCCTTACAGTGTGTCTGATAAAACCCATTGTTTCATGTTCTCTGTGTGTGTGTATATAAATCTCCCCACTGTATTTTCCACCAAATGCATCTGATGAAGTGAGCTGTAGCTCACGAAAGCTTATGATCAAATAAATTTGTTAGTCTCTAAGGTGCCACAAATACTCCTTTTCTTTTTGCGAATACAGACTAACACGGCTGCTACTCTGAAACCAGTCATTATGCAAGGCACTGAATTTAGCCGTATAGAGTGGAAATCTGTCAACTTCATGAAAAAACTTGTACAGATACAGACAGACATCATCTTCCTCTCCAAATGCAAACAGATGGACATCATACCAAAAGGACTGAAGATAAAAAATCCATTACAATCTACATAATACACAGACTATGCTGACAGCTTGTGCCACACACTCTCAAAGAAACTGTGGAACCACCTGATCAACATCCTCTACAGCAAACAGGGAAAGATTAAGAATGAGCTCTCAAAACTGGATACTCTTATAAAGAACCAACCTTCCACACAAACTTCCTCATGGCTGGACTTTACAAAAACTAGACAAGCCATTTACAACACACACTTTGCTTCTCTACAAAAAAAAAAAAAAAAGGATACTAAACTATCTAAACTACTACATGCCACAAGGGGCCACAACAGTGGTTCCCGTAACCCACCCAGCAATATTATTAATCTATCCAACTATACTCTTAACCCAGCAGAAGAATCTGTCCTATCTCGGGGCCTCTCCTTTTGCCCCTCCACCCCCACGAACATGATACAGTTCTGTGGTGACCTAGAATCCTATTTTCGACGTCTCCGACTCAAGGAATATTTCCAACACACCTCTGACCAGCATATTAACCCACAGAGACCTTCCTACCAACACTACAAAAAGAAGGATTCTGGGTGGACTCCTCCTGAAGGTCGAAACAGCAGACTGGACTTCTACATAGAGTGCTTCTGCCGACGTGCACGGGCTGAAATTGTGGAAAAGCAGCATCACTTGCCCCATAACCTCAGCCGTGCAGAACACAATGCCATCCACAGCCTCAGAAACAACTCTGACATCATAATCAAAAAGGCTGACAAAGGAGGTGCTGTCGTCATCATGAATAGGTTGGAATATGAACAAGAGGCTACTAGGCAGCTCTCCAACACCCCTTTCTACAAGCCATTACTCTCTGATTCCACTGAGGGTTACCAAAAGAAACTACAGCATTTGCTCAAGAAACTCCCTGTAAAAGCACAAGAACAAATCCGCACAGACACACCCCTGGAACCCCGACCTGGGGTATTCTATCTGCTACCCAAGATCCATAAACCTGGAAATCCTGGATGCCCCATCATCTCAGGCTTTGGCACTCTGACAGCAGGATTCTGACTCCCTCTTTCTAACTCCCTCCTCAGACCCTACATTACCAGCACTCCCAGCTATCTTCGAGACACCACTGACTTCCTGAGGAAACTAAAATCCATTGGTGATCTTCCTAAAAACCATCCTAGCCACTATGGATGTAGAAGCCCTCTACACCAACATTCCACACAAAGATGGACTACAAGCCATCAGGAACAGTATCCCCGATAATGTCACGGCTAACCTGGTGGCTGAACTTTGTGACTTTGTCCTCACCCATAACTATTTCACATTTGGGGACAATGTATACCTTCAAATCAGTGGCACTGCTATGGGTACCCGCATGGCCCCACAGTATGCCAACATTTTTATGGCTGACTTAGAACAACGCTTCCTCAGCTCTCGTCCCCTAATGCCCCTACTCTACTTGCGCTACATTGATAACATCTTCATCATCTGGACCCATGGAAAAGAAGCCCTTGAGGAATTCCACCATGATTTCAACAATTTCCATCCCATCATCAACCTCAGCCTGGACCAGACCACACAAGAGATCCACTTCTTGGACACTACGGTGCTAATAAGTGATGGTCACATAAACACCACCCTTTATCGGAAACCTACTGACCGCTATTCTTACCTACATGCCTCTAGCTTTCATCCAGATCACACCACACGATCCACTGTCTACAGTCAAGCTCTACGATATAACCGCATTTGCTCCAACCCCTCAGACAGAAACAAACACCTACAAGATCTCTATCATGCATTCTTACAACCACAATACCCACCTGCTGAAGTGAAGAAACAGATTGACAGAGCCAGAAGAGTGCCAGAAGTCACCTACTACAGGACAGGCCCAACAAAGAAAATAACAGAACGCCACTAGCCATTACCTTCAGCCCCCAACTAAAACCTCTCCAACGCATCATCAAGGATCTACAACCTATCCTGAAGGATGACCCATCACTCTCACAGATCTTGGGAGACAGGCCAGTCCTTGCTTACAGACAGCCCCCCAACCTGAAGCAAATACTCACCAGCAACCACACACTACACAACAGAACCACTAACCCAGGAACCTATCCTTGCAACAAAGCCCGTTGCCAACTCTGTCCACATATCTATTCAGGGGACACCATCATAGGGCCTAATCACATCAGCCACACTATCAAAGGCTCGTTCACCTGCGCATCTACCAATGTGATATATGCCATCATGTGCCAGCAATGCCCCTCTGCCACGTACATTGGTCAAACTGGACAGTCTCGACGTCTGATTTGTGTTCATTTTTTCTTTTACGTAAAGAATTATAACATTCAAAAACCAGTCGGAGAATACTTCAATCTCTTTGGTCACTCGATTACAGACCTGAGAGTGGCTATCCTTCAACAAAAAAACTTCAAAAACAGACTCCAGTGAGAGACTGCTGAATTAGAATTAATTTGCAAACTGGATACAATTAACTTAGGCTTGAATAGAGACTGGGAGTGGATGAGTCATTACACAAAGTAAAACTATTTCCCCATGTTATTTCTCCCCCCACCTTTCCCCCCACTGTTCCTCAGCAGTTCTTGTTAACTGCTGGAAATGGCCCACTTTGCTTGTCACCATGAAAGGTTTTCTTCCTTCCCCCACCTTCCTGCTGGTGATGGCTCATCTTAAGTGATCACTCTCCTTACAGGTTTCAGAGTAGCAGCCGTGTTAGTCTGTATTCGCAAAAAGAAAAGGAGTATGCATCCGATGCATCCGATGAAGTGAGCTGTAGCTCACGAAAGCTTATGCTCTAATAAATTTGTTAGTCTCTAAGGTGCCACAAGTACTCCTACTCTCCTTACAGTGTGTATGATAAAACCCATTGTTTCATGTTCTCTGTGTGTGTATATAAATCTCCCCACTGTATTTTCCACCGAATGCATCCGATGAAGTGAGCTGTAGCTCACGAAAGCTTATGCTCAAATAAATTTGTTAGTCTCTAAGATGCCACAGGTACTCCTTTTCTTTTTGCGAATACAGACCAACACGGCTGCTACTCCTGAAAACTGTAAGAAGAGTGATCACTTAAGATGAGCTATTACCAGCAGGAGAGCGGGGGGTGCAGGGGGGAGTAAACCTTTTGTAGTGATAATCAAGGTGGGCCATTTCCAGCAGTTGACAAGAACATCTAAGGAAGAGGGGAGAATAACATGGGGAAATAGTTTTACTTTGTGTAATGACCTATCCACTCCCAGGCTCTATTCAAGCCTAAGTTAATTGTATCCAGTTTGCAAATTAATTCCAATTCTATCTAAAATTTAAGGCATCATCCTAGAGTGTTGGTAACTAACAACTCCTCCTTTAGATACAATTCTCCATCTAACTGGAGCACTGGAGACAAAGCTTGATTTGCATTTTACTAAGATTGTTAAACTTGAGAATGGTGTGAAAAATCTGATACACGCTCTAAAGCCTATAAAGAAAAAAGTAAAACTCTCCAAACAAAGCTTGATTGTTCTAAAGTACAGGTTCTGCCATCTAGCACGTCTCAACTGGAGACTTGCATGCAGGGTCTCTGCCTCCCTGAGTATCACACACATATTAGATATAACTACACATTTCCACTGGACAAAATTCCCTGCAGTGGGGGAGAGCAGGACTATAGACATGTCCTGTGGCTACAAACATTGCTCCACAGTCTGTGGTGGGGAGGAGGATTGCATACACCGCATACAACCCCTGTTTATATGGGCTTTGCACAGTTGTTAGGATTTGTCCCTATAACATCACCTAGTGCATCAATAAAAGATCATTGCCCAGATCCTCAGCTGTTGTGAGCTGTAGGTTGAAGTCAATGGAGCTATGCCAGTTAACAGGTGAGGATCAGGTCCCATTTTCTTTAACTTTAATGATCGATTCTGGACATCTGTTCAATGCCCTAATTTACAGAAGGAAAAAGCAGAAGAGTTTCTATAGTCCGCTTACAATGCTCACAATTAGAATGAAATATAATAAGATTGACTTTTTCAGTGTGTTTCTTGATCCAACATTATGTGTTATGCACCCACTTACATCCTTTGGATGATATTATTGAGTAAGGATGTCATGTGACCACAGTGTCTTATTTGGAGGAATCCTAACCAGGAATTTCCAGGTATATCCATGTTCTTTACTGAAGTTAGTATTACTCGTTACCATATGGTCAAGGTGAGACAAATCTGCTTTTCCACGCCTCAAAAATCTTTTGTATCACATGGAGGTTGCAAGGTTGTAATATATGCTCTTCCTCGAGCAATAATAGATATAGGTGATGGTCAAAAGCCCTAAAACTTTTCTGGGCTAACAGCCAAGTTATAATGTATTACAAATGAAAGGAAACTTATCTTTCTCATATTAAGAAGCACTCTATAGGGATACATGGCAAGGAATCAAATTCTAGCAGTGACATGGCCATGGTTTGTGTTTTTCATAGTGCTACACTGTGCCCTCACCACCCTTCTTGTGAGATTAGTAACTGAGCAATCAGAAATGTAGTGCCAAATCTCTGCAACTATGAATCCCACCTTTTTCAGGGATGCCTGTAAGTCAATTAGCTGTACTGACCTACCTCTCAATCCTAAATCAACATCAATCTCTAGTAAGAGGTAGCACACAGAAAGCTTATTTCCATGAGATAAAGTGTTCAAAACAAGGGAACACAATGATCACAAAAAAATGTACCTGTTTCATTCACTGGTTCATAATCATCTTCCCCCTTACAACACATTCTAAATTAACATTTAAGGGGGAAAAACCTCCAAACATCCTTAAACATTAGTGACAGCATGAGAAAGTCAATTTACCAATAGTTACTACACCATTGTGTTTAAAACACTACAGTTTGTCACTTCACTTTGAATATTTTACAGACACCTGCATCAAAAGCTGTTCAATTTGCAATGGATGGACTTATTGTGCTTCCAGGACTCTGGTCTATACAGGAGGATGCTTAGGATGACTCTGTGCTAGAGGAATCACCATAAAAAAAGTCAACCTTTAGCACATAGAAGTATTTGACATAAGGAATTTAATTCTTATGCTAAGTAAAATTGACTTAGAGAAAAGTAATGAAGAGGTCCTACAATGGATGCAACTACCTACAATAATACAAGTAGTACAGCGGAAGAAATGGGCATGTTTGGAACATCTTTTCAGAATGCCTAATTATAGGCTTAAACTAGCATTTCTTTGGTGATGCTCTGGCAAGTGATGGAGCTGACCAGAACACTCTGTAGCAGAACGGCTGAGTCAGCATTGTTACATCTCAATATAGTAAGCCCAGGAAAAAGAGTCTATGATAGAGATGATTCATACCATTGATTTCTGCCTTATGCACTTGAAGGTGTGGGAAGGATGATGATGGTGGTGGTGATTCCTCTAGCTAAGGCACCACATACACAAGTATAAAGAAAAGATGTGCGTAACAGATAAACTGTTGTGGATATGTTCAACTGCTTTGTCAGTGAGACTGTTTGTACAAGTAGTTACATACATGTGTGTTTCCAGGATTGAGCCTCTATTGGTTAATCCCCAATGACACACAACAGTGTCATCAGTTTTTTGGTCAAAAACAATTTTAATTTTTTTAAATGACAAAGCAGAGGCTGCTTGCAGGGGTGAAATGACTGTGTGTTTGCAGGATTTGGCCCTAAGTTATAAATTGCTTTAATTAACATAAGAAGCTGTGGATGTCTGAAAATGAGGCCATTTATTTAGGTATCAAATATATCTAACTGAAAATCTTGGCCAAAATGAATGGTAGTATGATTAATTCTTCATGGACTGCCCCCAAATAAATGTGTGCTCTGCTTTGCTTCTAACAAATATTACGAAACCTGAAAGTAGAAGAGTAAGAAGTAAGTCGATGCAAACAGTAATTAACATTAAAATCTGTGTAAACGTGAGGCTATTACTGTATCCCTAGTATTTTCCTTTAAAAGAGTGCAAATAGCACTGAAGTTTCCATAATGTAATTATCTCCTCATGGAGGTACTAGTGTTTATTATCCGATTATAAAATGCAATGCAATGAATACATTGCTTACTGTATGCAGATGCTTGTTGACTGACCTTCAAGCTTAAGAGAAGAAAATCTGTGCTCTTTTATGTTGGAAAGAGTCAGATCTTCTTTTCCCCCTTTGGGTTGAATAGACATGTGTGACAGACAGAGAAATGACTACAGGAGCCAAGACTGAGAAGAATTAATGAATCATGAAAACAAGTGCTTTACTCAGGAAAGTGGGAATGCTTTTTTTTTTTAAATTTTTTATAAGTACACAAAAATCTGACATGCTTTCTTTTTAAAGCGCTGAGCCCTCCTATCTTTATCAGTACGTAACTGAAGATTTGTCACAGTCCAGATGGCAATTCTGAGCAAAGATGTCATCTTGATAAAAACATTAAGAATATATTTATGAATACTGCTCCTCTATTATTCAACCAGCTGAGGGTTTTCTCATGTAAAATCACTTCCTTTATGGTAGATCTTCTCTGGCTAGGGAACAAACACACACACACACACACACACATCGAATCCTTTGCTATGTCTTTTTACAGTGATGCATCAAAACTGAAAAGACTCCACCAAAGAACACAAACGTTTACATATTTATGGGCCTAAAGCATTCTCGGCACTTGATCAACAAAATCTCTTGAAGCATACAAAGGATACAGGTTTTGTTTAGGTAAGTATGGATGTCAAAAGCTTGAAGGAGAAATTCAAGCAAATGCATTCCATCTATTCATCGCTTCAGTAATGTAAGTGCTTGATGTCAGGATGGCTAGGAGTACAGTATATTTATTTCAGAGTAGCAGCCGTGTTAGTCTGTATTCTCAAAAAGAAAAGGAGTACTTGTGGCACCTTAGCGACTAACACATTTATTTGAGCATAAGCTTTCGTGAGCTATAGCTCACTTCATCAGATGCATCCGATGAAGTGAGCTGTAGCTCATGAAAGCTTATGCTCAAATAAATTTGTTAGTCTCTAAGGTGCCACAAGTATATTTATTCAATGCCTTCTGTGTCTGATGCAGAAACTCATGAAATATTGTCTTGTGCAGTCCTGAACAACAAACATGCATTAGCTTGGGTTTCCTGAATAACTAATAACGTAAGTTATGTCCAGCCTAGTCTATCTTTTTCTGTAAATGTTGCTGAAGGGGGTATTGGAAAAAAATATTATTTCTATTTTCATATTTCAATATTTCAAATCAATACATGTATCCACACAAATAATTGCAGACAACTGAGTATATTACAGTGTTTTTATGAAATAGTGTATGACATGAAAAGCGAGACTGTTACTGTATCCCCACTATTTTCCTTTAAAAGAGTGCAAAAAGTGCTGAAGTTTCATCCAATGAAGTGAGCTGTAGCTCACGAAAGCTTATGCTCAAATAAATTTGTTATTCTCTAAGGTGCCACAAGTCCTCCTTTTCTTTTTGCGAATACAGACTAACACGGCTGCTACTCTGAAACCTATCTCCTCATGGAGATACTAGTATTATTATTAGATTATAAAATGCAATTTAATGAATACCATTGCTTACTGTATGTAGATGCTTTCTGACTGACTTTCAATCTTAAGAGGAAAAAATCTGCACTCCTTTATGTTGGAAAGAGTCAGACCTTCCCCCCCCCCCCCCCCGTTTGGGTTGAATAATCCTTGTGTGTAACAGAGAAGTGACTACAGAAGCAAAGACTGAGAGGAATTCATGAATTATGAAAACGTGTGAGGGGTGCAGGGGGGATTTGAATGCAATGGGACTCTGCAGGGGGCGGGGTCTAGGTAAAAGTGGTTGGGAACCTGGGTGTGGGGGGATGGGGCTCGGCTGGGGGGATCTGGGTGTGGGGGGGCTCAGCACGGGGTCCAAGTACCAGGGGAGTGGGAGTTGGTGGGGTGGGGGTCTTGGGGCAGCTGGTTGGGGCTCAGTGGGGTGGGGGTCTGGGTGCGGGGCACTCATCTGTGTGTGTGTGTGGCTCAGTGGGGGATCTGGGTGCAGGAGGACTCCAGATGCAGGGGGTGAGGCTCAGCGAGGAGCAGGGGGCTTGGTGGGTGGGTTCTGGGTTTGAGGGGGTCTGGAGGTATGGGGATTAGTAGGATGGGAGTGTAGCTCCCTGTACAGTGATCCCTCCTCCAGCAGCTGAGGACCGATGATGGCAGGAAGTGTGTGTGTGTTGGGGGGGGAAGGGGGTTGTGGACCTTCCTGCAGCTGGGGGAGATTTCTGGGAGGGGGTCTTGCAGGAGAAGAGGAAGTCCCATCCTCTCCTGTTCCCAGCCAAGCTGAGATTAGCAGCTGAGCTCGGCACAGGGTAGAAGTTGCTGGTGATTTACTTCTCTGCTGGCTGCTCTGAGTGCCCAAAATGATGCACCTGCACTGCTGAGGAGGGGTGCATGTCCGCTCTTGTGGCTTCCCTTTGCCTCCCCATCAGAAAGTCATTTTTCTGTGGGGAAGCAAAGAAATCTGTGGGGGACATGAATTGTGTGTGCATGCAGTGGCACAGTATTCCCCCAGGAGTAATGGTTGTTAGCTTAGCAAAGTAGCAACTATTCCCTAAGATCTTTAGCTACTGTTTGTGACTTTATGGTATTTTACCTTCCTCTGGACTTCAGTTCTGATCCAGCAACTATTGAAGTTAATGGAAGGACTCTGGTTGACACTGATGGGAATTGGATCAGTCCTTTAGTTCAGGGTTTCATTCTCCTACTGCCATCTGTTTAATTAGATCAGGATTCTTCCTAGTTCCCTAGGAAAGCCTCAGGCTTTGTGAAGCCTATTATATGTGGGAAGGGAGGACAGTCCAGTTAGATGAAAGAGCCATCCAGTAGGTAACAGGACCAGGCAGAGGCCACTGGGGTCTCAATTATGCCATTGGCAAGGAAGGTATCATCGTACTGATGGGGATAGGGGTGGGAGGAAGAGAGCTTTTTGGAGGATATAAGTTCATGTGTGTCAGGGTTCCTTCCCCACTCTGAACTCTAGGGTACAGATGTGGGGACTCTCATGAAAGACCCCTAAGCTTATTTCTACCAGCTCAGGGTAAAACTTCCCCAAAGCACAAACTTTTTGCCCTTGGAGAGTACGCTGCCACCACCAAGTGATTTAACAAAGAATCAGGGAAAGGACAACTTGGAGTTCCTATTTCCCCAAAATATTCCCCCAAGCCCTTACACCCTCTTTCCTGGGGAGGCTTGAGAATAATGTCCTAACCAGTTGTTTACAAAGTGATCACAGACTCAAATCCCTGGGTCTTAGGATCATAGAGAAATCAGTCAGGCTCTTAAAAGAAACAGAACTTTATTGGAAAGAAAAAAGGTAAAAGAAGCACCTCTGTGAAATTAGAATGGAAGTAATCTTACAGGCAGTCAGATTCAAAACATAGAGAATCCCTCTAGGCATAACCTTAAATTACAAAAAGACACAAAACAGGAATACACATGTCTTCCAGCACAGCGAATTTCATAAACCAAAAACAAAAGAAAATCTAACACATTTTCTAGCTAGATTACTTACTCACTCTATAGGAGTTGGATTGCTTGCTTTCTTGATCTGTCCCCGAGCAGAGGTATCACACAGACAGACAAAGCCTTTCCCTCCACCCCCCAGATCTGAAAGTATCTTGTCCCCTTTTGGTCGTTTTGGTCAGGTGCCAGCTAGGTTACTTGAGCTTCTTAATCCTTTACAGGTAAGAGGATTTTATGGTACCGTATCAGAGCTTCTTAACCCCTTCCCTTTATATTTATGACAATGTGTCAACCTGGTTTGTAGACTTCCTTCTGTTAGAGTCACTAAGCTAATGGTATCCAACAGCTGATACAATATATGTAGGATTCCAAAAACTGAAGCTTACTTTGCATGGTGTAAGCCTTCAAGAAATAAAACTATACCAAAGCCCATTATAAATAATCTCCCAAGTGAGTATTTTGTTCAAAGAAAGAAATACTCTTTATCTCTATGTATAATAGATGAGACAGTCAGGGAACAACAACGTGTGGTCATTTTGATCACCTTGTTTTTTGAAACAGGAGGTCACAGATACATTTCAGAATGCAGAAGATACATACATGCAGAAGATAATAGTGTCCATGGTTTAATCTCTTAAATTCCTCCTAAAGATAAATCCACGCTGAGATGCAGATAGCATTCAATTTTAACAGAGGAGTTGTTGCTGTAGTGTTGTCCATGCTGTTCTCAGAATAGTATAGAGCTTTCTACCAATGAGAAAAATAACCAACATGTGGAGCAGAGCAGGCTTGCAAAAACATATCACTTGTAGCATACACTGTCACATGCACTGCATATCACATCACATACACATATCACATGTCATATAGACTGCAAAGCAATAGGACATGCCTGCAAGTACTGAATCAAGAGGTCAGTACTGTCAGGAAATTACAATATGTGAAGATGATCAACGTAAGTAAGGAGTGGGGTGTAGAAAAGGGATGTTGACTAGACACTAGCCATATTGGTTCACTCACTGTTATTTCCATACTGTGCAAGCGGGGTATCATATTGAAATAGCTACTTCAATAAAATACCTTAGATTGGGCCTGTAATATGAAAAATAATCCAACAGATGGAAAAAAATTACTATAAGTATTGGATGTAACTACTATGTCATATGCAAGCCATGATCAGGGATTTACTATGAAACAAAACACAACTAGTTTCAATCTCTTGAGGTATTGGGGCCTAATCTAAAACCCAATTAAAACAATGGAAAGAGTGCAGAAGATTTCAAGTTGACTTTGGAATGAGCTTTAATACTTTTAGCTCAAGTTGAATCCTATTCAGGTCTCTTTTTGCACTTAGAAGGTAAAAAATACTGTAAAGTAAGCAATTACAGTAGCTAGAAAGAAAAAAATGAACTGTTTTTATATAATGAAAATGCTGAATTATGAACCCTTAATATGGCATATACAAGTGTGTGTGTGTGTGTAGATATAGAACATATAGAACTGATGTTTCAACTGTCTCTCATGGTGTGAAACTGTTTTAATCACTTTTAAAATTACATTAATTTTAATATTTTTAAAATTTCAGTAAACTTATAAGTATGATGAAGAGAAAGCAATCAAGCTTCTTAATTTTTGAATATTAATATCTACAGAGTTATGAGGACTTTAAGAACTTAGGCAGTTAAAATGCCAGCTTCTGGAGATAACACAATGATTTAAAACTCTTTTTGTGTTATCAGTAATTCTAAATAGCGTCTGGATTTCTTAAGGAAATGACACTTTTGGTTGCTGAAGCTGAGATCACCCCCAAAATCTTCTGACATGAGGAATGGGAAGGATTGCTAGGAAGTAGAATTAAGAGGCAGGAGAATGTCATTGTCATAGTCTGAGATTATATTTGAGATCTTGGAATAAATTTAGAAAATGAGGGTTAGGGTAAACCTGAATGATGAAGAGATATAGGGAGAAGATAGTCACTACATTTATTCTCACATCTTACTAAGGGCTTAATCCAACTCCCATTATCTTGGGAGATGAATGATCCTAAACATTTCAGAGAGAGCTGCAGCTAGAGTTGCTCATGGGGAAAAAAACAAACAAACTGATATTGGGTGGAATAGGAATAGACAGCCACCCTTAAAGATATTTTAGTAAGGGACCAGCCTGCCACTCTTAAAGACTTTGGAGCGGTGGGTAAATGGGAGTTTCAGGATATTCCTTTCCCTCATGTAAAGAGAGTGCGGCACATGGAAGGTCACTGCAGCCTCTGCGGCTGTGGTATCAGCTGCAGAGTAGCTCTGCAATTAGTCTACATGTATAGGGAACAAGTTTCTTTTCCTTGACCCTCCTGGAGCATCCCATACTCTGCCTGTGTCTAGGAATAAGGATTTGCCTCTTGGGAAACTATGCTGGAATGATTTTCCTAATAAGTATTTTTACAAAAGTAAAGGTTATGGGGAAAGAACCTAGATAGGTCAAAGGACACCCAGAATACAAAATAAAAATGTCCAATATTTCCTAACCAGGCATTTAACACCTTCTTGGAGAAGTAGTTGAGACATGACTTTGTCAATGATTCTATATTACCTTAAGTATCAGAAGGGTAGCCATGTTAGTCTGGTTCTGTAAAAGCGGCAAAGAGTCCTCTGGCACCTTATAGACTAACAGACGTATTGGAGCATAAATTTTCATGGGTGAAGTGGGTATTCACCGCTCAAAGCTTATGCTCCAATATGTCTGTTACTCTATAAGGTGCCACAGGACTCTTTGCTGCCTATATTACCTTAGGCACTACAAGCATGATTTCATTTTGAGTCATATTTTATAGGGTACATTCCTCTTTAATTTCTTCAGAAAAAAAGAATGCTGTAAAAGAGCTGTAGTTCCAGCCTAAAAGCCTCATAATGAAAGGGTTAGTAGATATTAGCAGGTAAAGCATAATAGCTTATAACACAACACTTGCTGTATCCCCACCACCAATTTGCTACCAATTACAAAATACTTCTTGTAGAAAGCCAGATTTTATTCACTGATCTTTAGTTATGGGAGCTATGCCCTAGCATTGAGGAAGCTGAATTTATTCACCAAATGCCAGGTTATTGCACTTATCTTTTTTACACATGAATATCACAGGGTCAGCACAGGCTTCCACCTCCTCGTGCCCGTGCCCTGTGTTGGCCAGCCAAATAAAGAGTCCCAATGCCTTCTTTGGTGCTTCACCCTTGTGTCTTTATTTACAGTGCAACCGCGTAGTCCCTTTTATTCTCCCAACAGCTATCCCCATTCAGACCCTTCCCAGGGTCTCCTGGACTGTGAGACTCCTTGCTGTTGGTGAGGAGACAGGGCTGTAAGTCTCCTATCCCCTCCCAGGTAAGCCTCCTGACTGAGCTTTCTCCAGGGCTTTTATAGCCCTTTCCTTCCTCAGCCCAGCTGCCGCTACTTAGCTCAAAGAAAAGGAGGACTTGTGAAACCTTAGAGACTAACAAATTTATTTGAGCATAAGCTTTCATGAGCTACAGCTCACTTCATCACGAAAGCTTATGCTCGAATAAATTTGTTAGTCTCTAAGGTGCCACAAGTACTCCTTTTTTTTTTTTTGCGAATACAGACTAACATGGCTACTACTCTGAAACCTGTCATTTTACTTAGCTCAAGTCATTGTTGTGAGCCTGCAGCTGGGCTCTCTGCTGGCTGCCTGGGTCCCTGCACCTGGCTTCCCTACCAGAAAGGGCATTGAAGGGGTTTTAGCCATGCCAATATAGGCATCTTCTAGGACCTCTTGTTCTCTCTAATGGTCCATTGACTTGTTCCCAGCTAGTCTTCTAGACTGATTGCATTCTGTCTAGTGGGCGTTCCCTATGTGTAAACATAATTTGTAATACAGATACATAGTCAATATTTCTGACTTCAGATACAGAAATGATGCATGCATATAAATAGGATAATCATATTCAGTAAATCATAACCTTTCCAATGATATCTCACATCTTGCAGAAAACCATCTTAGATAAGCTATAATCATATTAGAACAATATTTATATAAAGAATATGGGCCATAGTGTCATACCAGGGTTCAACGATTCCTAACCTGGGGTTCAAATGTGTGTAGACCATAAAACCCAGGGTTAACAAATGCAGGGACTGCTAGCTCAAATTCTACTACCCCTGGGCTTACATTGCAGTGTAGACATACCCTAAGAGACTGTTTAACCATGGCCTGCTCCTAAACTTGCTGGCCCCAAGTGCACCTCACCACAGGAGAGTAAAAACTGATGCCATAATATGGCCCTTAATCTCTACTGCACTGCAAACAAGGAAGCAGGATAAAGAAGGAAGGTTTCAGAGTAAATGACTGAATGATTCACTTTCCTCATTTATTTGAAATGTCGCAACCCTTCTTCTCCAAACTTAAATCTTAACAACTTTGTGACTTCATCAAATGATGAGGAGAAGTGATGACTGGATTATAACTAATTATATATTGGAATCATTCCACTGACAACTAGCACAGGGCAATTTCACAGCAGAAAGGATGTTCTATTAAAAAGTATATAGACATTTTAATGTCATATTTTTGTAGCTTCAGGAAAAGCATCTTCAAACACCTATCACTGACTCTCTGCAAACAAGCCCACATAAACTGTAACCGTCTCAAAGCAGAGACTGTTTCTTCTTTTCTGTATGGAAAGTGCTAAGTACACTTTGGGCACTCCCAGTGCTTAATTTGTGCCCAGGCTTGCTAGGGTTGAGTTTGGACACCTTTAGGTTTGGCAGTTCATAGCCCCGGCACCTCTGGGCTTGCTTCACCAGTTATGAATGTAAAAAAGTTGCTTGAGCCCCAGAACCTAATTGCTTGAGCACCGGCACCTCTTTCATTACAAATTAAGCACTGGGCACTCCCAATGGTAAATAATATTATAGCTGTTTTACTGGTCTGAATGTTAGCCCAACCTGGAAGTACCTTGCAGTACTGTTCCAAGCAGAGCAGAAGATCTTGGAAAGGGAGGGATTTTCATGCCTTGCATGAAGACAGACTGGTGAAGTGATTGCTATATATTTTCAATGGGAAATACTAAAGAAGAAAACTGAGTCAGGTGAGGCACTCAATCTCAGTTGAAAACTCTCCCTACTGTAGATGCCTTTCATTCTGCCTGCTAGGTATGTTGGGCAAAATAAAAATATGTAATCTATATTTTATGAGAGGCTAGTTGTTGGTTTTTTAAAGACCTATACTATTGCATTCTGTTTATGCTGTATAGGAAGGAATCCTATTGCAACAATAATACACACTCCATGTAGTAGTAACTAAGGTCCATGGAGAAAGCAGTCTTAAAACAAAAAGAATGCGGAACAGAAACCAAGAAACACATAATGCAGTAAAAGGTTAATCTGGGATGATCAAATGAGAGGACTAAGCTGGCAATTTAAACAAGAAAATGTGTCAAGTCTAGTTTATTAATCAGCAGTTGTTGGTGACTTTGTTAATAAAAAACCCCCCAACCCTGCATACATACACATTTTTTTATTTATTTTTTTTTGTGGTCAGAGGATTTGAAAAAGAGAGTCTTGCTTATGGGCCTAGATATAACATATAGCACTATCCACTGAAAGACAAATCTTGGAATTATTATAGGTCCTCATACCATGAGCAAGTGGGAGCTAATGTACCTCCGGGTGAATTTGTGTGTGTATGTGGCAGGAAGGAAATTGGAGTTGTTAGCATTGCTAACACACTAAACATAGGAGCAAACATATTAAAATTCAGGCTGAAGGAGAATTTTAGTGAGGTGAGGCACAGGCAGGGCATGGGAAAGAGGATACATAAAGGGAAAAGAAGGTTTTCATGGAGGTGCAGCTCGAACTTAGATCCACTGCTGATTAGGCCCTAACATATATGAGTTATACCACAGGAATGGAGCCAGTCAGACTGCATCTGGGTGAAGATGTAATGGGAGGGGACAAATAGAGGAGGATCAGCAATATTGTGGCTTTCCTAATTTCAGCCAATGAGTTAAACAGGAAACAACACAGCATTTTTAAGCTTGTACCGGTAAGTTTGAACTCCTGGAGCCAAATCGAGTCAGTGGAGCTCTGCATATTTATACAAATATAAATATATTTGCAGAGGAGCTGGTCATTTATATTTTTAAGAGCATACTACTTAAATGGGAAGAAATGAATAAATATTTTTAGCAATATGTATTCTGGTTGCACTCTTGCATACAGAAAGTTAAATAAACCTAATCCAAAGACCATTATGATGGTTTGAATCCTTTTAACTGGGTCTGAAAATATGAAGTAGCTATTATGCAAATGTTATACCCTTGAATTAATTACATGTTTTAGCTGATGAGTCTGACCCATACTTTACATAATAAGTCTCTCCACTTCCATGTGACTAGTAGGAATCAAAAAGGTTTTGTATTATGAATGAGCTTGCCAATCATCTGACTTCTCCATAAAACACTGCTGTTATGTCTCTGCATCGATGTTTCGGGCAGATTTACTAATGCTTGCTATACATGAAGATAAAAAGACAGCAACATTGCTGGATTCACACAAATTTTTATGCTTGACTTGCATGCAGCAACAAATGCATTCTTAAATGCTGATTTGTCCACACTGACCTTTTTAATATGTAAATCAGTTATCACCCTGTATAGTGTAAAGTATATATACAGATATATAAGGCAGTTGGTTCAGAAGAGAAAAATTCTTAGAGAACTTCAGGTGAAAGTATTATTAAAGAAGTTGCCAAGTGCAGTATAAGAAACTATAATGTGCATACTATGTACAGTAAGTGTGCATTCTCAACACAGTGTTTTACAGGAAAGCATCTGTACTCGAGCTGTTCTCAGGTTCAGTGATGCTACAGTGGCTTTCATTCAGAAAGGCAAGCAGTAAAGGAACACACCATGTAGCACAAAATAGGTACTAAGCAAAGGCCTGTATTGTAAACCATTAGTAAATTAATAAACCATAGTATGACTTCTGAGTGGTCAGAAAGATCTAAATTCCAGCAGTGAATGAGCAAACAGACTCAGGATTTATTTTTTTTTGGTGGTCCTAGTTCACTTTTATTTACAATTTGTACAAGTTCTACAGTGTATTGAACAGAAAATGCTTCTGGGTCATGCACAGCCTCCTTTATTCTCATGAATACAGCCTTTAAATTATAAACCCATATAAAACCAATCACTGGATTGGACCATGCACCTGAGTGTCGCTTCTTCTGGAGGCAGCCTAAACATCTCACCCGCCCATTGTATATGCAGAACAAGTAGAGATGGTGGAAACATTTTGTTGAAATTTCAGTGGGGAAAAAATCCGGAAAATTAATTTTTATTTGTACTGAAATTTCATTTCTATTTTTTCCTTTTCTGTGGGCTAGCTCTCAAAATTGAGTCAGTTAAACTTATCTCCCAAAAAGTCTAACCCTCCAAAAGATCCTTAGGTCCATCCTGCTCCTGGTGCTGTGAGTCTGGTGACAGGACTCGGTTACATCTTGAGATATGAGGAAATATGTGCGGCCTTGTGCAACATCGCTAATATTGTCCCCAGAAAATGGATATTAGATAGCAAAAGTAGAGCACAACTTACAATGGTCAGGAGCACAGTTTACAATGATCAGAATGTGGTGATGAAAATCAGACTGTAGCTGCTCCAGGACACCAGGTGCTAATGATGTCATTTAAATCAATCCTCTAGGGAGGCCTATGTTTCACTTAAACCCACCAGCTGAAGTTGGCATCAAAGTCACTCTTTTGGTTTGGTTGCAGTAAAAGGTAGGAGTTTGCTAGACATTGCAATTCAAAATGTTACTCATTATTCAAAACACTCTTTTCAAGACAAGCTGAATTACTGAAGTCATAGAATCATAGAATCATAGAATATCAGGGTTGGAAGGGACCTCAGGAGATCATCTAGTCCAACCCCCTGCTCAAAGCAGGACCAATCCCCAATTTTTGCCCCAAATGGCCCCCTCAGGGATTGAACTCACAACCCTGGGTTTAGCAAGCTAATGCTCAAACCACTGAGCTATCCCAGTCCTCAGCTCATGGTTTAAAGACTTCAAGTTGCAGAGAATTCACTATTTACACTAGTTTAAACCTGCAAGTGACCTGTGCCCAATGCTGCCAAGGAAGGCCCAAACGCCCCAGGGTCTGTACCAATCTGCCCCAGGGAAAATTCCTACCTGATCCCAAATATGGTGATCAGTTAGAACCTGAGCATGTGGGCAAGACCTGCCAGGAAGATCCGTGGGAAAGAATTCTCTGTAGTAATTCAGAGTCCTGCCCATCTAATGTCCCATCTCAAGCAGTTGGGGATTTTTGCTACTGGCAAAAATTGTATGATATGTAAGAATCTCAGCTTACTTTTTTAATGAAATTTTCTAGCCTTTATGGTTGTGTGACACTTAGCAGTCCTGTATTTGAAAAGGCATTGAAATGATCAAACTATATAAGGATTAGGAGTAACTTCCCTCCTCCACAAATTACAGCAGAGCAAGAGCTCTGCTAAAGTTAAATTAAGGTTGATACCTTTTTTAGAAAAGCTTAGTAAGATTTATGAATAGGGCCCTACCAAATTCACGGCCATGAAAAACATGTCACGGACCCTAAAGTCAGATTTCACAGGGGGAAACCAGATCTTTTGTGTGCTTTTACCCTATACTATACAGATTTCAGGAGGGAGACAAATGTTTCTCAAATTGGGGATCCTGACCCAAAAGGGAGTTGCAAGGGGGTCATGGTATTGTCACACTTACTTCAACACTGCCAAGTTCTGAAGGCAGCGCTGCCACCAGCAGCAGTGCAGAAGTAAGGGTAGCAGTACCACAACCCCTCCTCCCGCAATAACCTTGTGACCCCCTTACAACTCCTTTTTGAGTCAAGACCCCTACAATTACCTCACCATGAAATTTAATAAATTTAAATAAGTGAAATCATGAAATTTATTATTTTAAAAATCCTATGACTGTGAAATTGACCAAAATGGACTGTGAATTTGGTAGGGCCCTACTTATGAATGAAAACTTCAGTATTTCAGAGCAAAATATTATCTTTATAAATATCCTGTCTTCATAAAGCTGAGCTGTTTTTTGGCTCTGTTTTTTTTTTTAGCATGTAATGCTTTGGATCAGATTTTTGTTTCTTGGCATAATAAATGCAATAAAAACTAAATCAGTTTACAATTGCATTGGCTGAAAAATCTTCATAGAAACTATAATAAAAGCTTTCACAGGATTTGAACTCCATGTACAGTAAACCTTTACTATAGGTGGTGTAACCAGCTCCACATACAATATCAGACAATTTTTTAATTGAACTGTAGCAGGCTACAAAGGCTGGGTGGTGATGGAGTTTGACCATGCCTTTCCCCTGCCCTTTATGGAGTTGTGAAAATGGGCAGAGTCTCTGGCCTTATATGTGGAAGATCTGCCTTTCTGGTAGCCACCATGTCCTGCAGTGGGAACTTGCATCCTCTTTCACTCTTGGCACTATGCCTCACTGTTGCATAACTTAGCAGGGACCAGCCATAAACCATCCCAAAATCTTGTGCAAACAAAGAAAATGTTAAAGCTGGATTTTTATCTACTTGATGCTCAGCACTAAAAGAATTGAAGAATTTTTAATCAAAGTACAGCCCCAAAAGAATTGGAATGCAATAATTCATATATATATAAAAAAATAGGGCAAGTGCTTTAATGAGTCAACTAAAAATTCTATGGTTAGCGCTTACATGAATTTAGAGGTGTGATATGTATTGTAATGCCCAATATTTAACTCTGAAGAATTTTAGGATACAGTTTGTATGAATAGTGCTAAACAAAATACAGTTGCCTGGTATTATTTTGGTCACTAGAGGGCTGCCATATTCATTACCTAGTACAGAAACAGGTTGTGGGAGGAGAAAATATAGAAGCTGTTGGGCTGGAATCTCCAGTATGGCCAAGCAATTCATAGCACAGTTTGTGGGGAGAGTGCATGTGTGCTTCATCTGTGTGCCTGGATGTTCTTTGCATATTTTTCTTGTCGATAACAACATATACAAGTAACTGCTACCTGGATGCTAAAAAGTACAAGAACAGCTGAGTTAAACTGAAGCCAAAGACAATTTTCTTCCTTTTATCTAGGAAAGCAGGCCTCAAGGTTTCCATCCCTGTCCAGAGGCCTATGTTTTCTTGTAATGAGCTTGACAGGATGTTTTGTATGACTCATCAGAGTATGACATGAGGGCTAGAGGGAGACAGCTGCAAAACAGATGCAATGCTCTGTTCTGTATAATGTAGGATCCAGATCCTGCTCACTCGGACAACATAACTTGGGAAGCCAGAGAAATTATTCCATACTGTATTGTGGTTTGTAAAAGGAATGATAACAATATCCTAGCTGAAATAACGGTGCTTTAATAAATTCAATTAGGATAGTTGAATTCATTGTGATAAATCATTTAAATTGGAATAGTTCTGTACAGCCTGAACAATCCATTCCTCAGCAGGCTAAATTCTGCATTTACATGCGTGCATACAGATCCTATAAAGGTATGTCTACGCTGCAGCTGGCTGTGAGCCTTCTAGCCCAGGCACACACACAGTAGTACGACTCGAGTCAGAGCACTACAATTAGCAGGATGGACACTGCAGCTCAGGATGCAGCTTGTGTTCTCCAGCTCACCAGACCACGTGGGCTTGAGAGCCCAAGCTGCAGCCCAAGCTGTGACGTCCCCACTGTTGTTTTTAGCAGGCTAGCTTGAGTCTATCAGGGCCGGCAGGCTCATTTCCAGTTGCAGTGTAGATGCAAACCATGCATACATATCTATGCAAATGCCTGGGCAACTGTAACAATCTCACAGCGTGTGGGAGGGGGTACGGTTCTTTTTTAAAAAAGTGAAACTCTGGCACTGTAACTTAAAAAGAAAGTATTTGGTTTCCCCATCTCCTACCACCAGTGTGCTGAGTGAGAGCTGGAAATGTGTTGCTCTGTTGTGTTTCAGAAGCTCTGCTAGTCTTGTCTCTAATCTCACACACACAGAAGCAGCAAAGTGGCTGAAAATGAAACAGCATAACACTGCAGTCTTTGCAGAGATAAGGAGCCAAACTCGCATTCTGTTACACTAGTTTTATGCCAGTGTTACGCCATTGACTTCAGTGGAATTACCTCAGTGTGAAACTGATGGAGTGAAGTGGAGACTGAGGATCAAGCTTGCAGGAAGCAAGAAAACCTGCTCCCTCCTCGTGATCCACCTAAAATGTGTGTCCTACTATTACCCTTGAGAGCTAGCTGGGCTAGAAATACCTAGGTTGTACAACAAAGAGCAATTTCACTATTATATTTGTGGGATGCAACAGATACAAGTAATAAGAGGCAAATTTGAACACTTGCTTTCTAAAAAAGTATTTCTATGTGGGGAGTTATAAACAAAAAATACTTCAGTCTTGAGCGCTTTTCTTAATGAACAACACGGACATTATATTGGGTCATAACCTGAAAGTTGCTTGTTGAGTTTACAGGCATAAGTGGTATAATAGTCGCACAACAGTAAAAAAGACAATTTGTTGTAGGTTAGTGATCTTATCTGCAGCATTTCACTTTAGAGAGTAAGAACATATCTACACTACCACTTACGTCGGCAAAACTTATGTCGCTCAGGGGTTTGCAAAAAGCACCACCCTGAGTGACATAAGTTTCACCGACATAAGTGTTAGTGTGAACAGTGCTATGTCGGCGGGAGAGCTTCTTCCACCTGGGGAGGTGGTTTTATTACAGGGAAAGCTCTCTCCCATCGGCATAGAATGATTACATGAGCGCTCTTACAGCAACGCAGCTGCATTGATACAGCTGTGCTGCTGTAAGCTCACTAGTGTAGACATGGCCTAACTCCTTCTCCCAGAATTAAAACCTAAAAGTAGCAATGAAAACCAAAAGAAATCTACAGTAACTCTTCCCCCACCCTCCCAACTACCATTAAAAATGACTCAAGAGACTCAGTAAACTAAATAAATTATTCCTTTATCATTGACAGCCAGGGTATATTCAAGAGCCAAGGCTAGAGTCAGATTTAATTGTTTGGGGAAACTCAGGTAGATGATTCCCTGGATATCTAAGCATCGTTAGTCAGTCTTTTCAGCTTTATGGCTTCCAATGTCTTTCTAGGATTTTAAAGCTGGAAAGTGGAGATTTTTGTTTTTTGTTTTAAAGAGGGGGAGGAAACCCTGAGAAAGACATTAAAGTGTGTTAGACCAGTCGTTTTCCTAGGAACTAATCCCAATAAATTCTGACCTTTGTTAACCTCCTCATGCAACACTGGTTGGGTTGCATTCTCATCTGCTTTTTCACATTCAATTGATATTTTATCTGAACAGTATTTATTCTACTTCTTTCAGGTTTTAAAGTAGGGTGAATGTTAGATGCTTAACTGTGACGTATCTTCCGAGCTATGCTACAGTTGACTCTTGAGTCTCTGTCAACCCCCTTTAATGTTAAAACAAAGAGGACAACACCCCAGGGGAAAGTTGATTCAAAAATTACTCCAAAAGAGGAAAGTCTGAACTGCATTCCCTCAAATCCATCTAGATTTCCAATGTGAGCAGCAAAGAGAAGTATGACCTCAGTAATGATGGATGTTCTAATATAAGGAAGAGACAATATCAGCTTATAAATACAGGTACATTTGCAATATTTAACTCATGGCAACCTCCCACAAGGAGATGTGAAAAATTTCTGTTGCATACAATAACAGAGATAGTGGCAACCAATGGCATCTGGAAAAGCAAGTAGACAGATGTTATGTGAGGAAGTTGTATAGATTAATGAAGAATATCTGTGTATATGAAGAAACACTTATGGGAATCAGGTGCTAATGTGTACAGCTCCACTAAACACCATGTCTAATAGTGCAGCACCAACAGTATGATGTTAATTCTGCTGGCATGTCTGTCTGCTCTGAAATGGAGTTTTCATTGATTAACATAGGAATGGCAATACCTCATCACAAAGATCCATATAATTCAGTGTCTTTGCTGGAAGTGACCAGATCCTGGCTTTTGCTTAAGGCTGTTTTTGGCCACTCCAGAATCATAGAATCATAGAAGATTAGGGTTGGAAGAGACCTCAGGAGGTCCTGCTCAAAGCAGGACCAACCCCAACTAAATCATTCCAGCCAGAGCTTTGTCAAGCTGGGCCTTAAAAACCTCTAAGGATGGAGATTCCACCACCTGTCTAGGTAACCCATTTCAGTGCTTCACCAGTCTCTTGGTGAAATAGTTTTTCCTAATATGCAACCTAGACCTCCCCCACTGCAACTTGAGACCATTGCTTCTTGTTCTGTCATCTGCCACTACTGAGAACAACCTAGCTCCATCCTCTTTGGAACTCTCTTTCAGGTAGCTGAAGGCTGCTATCAAATTCCCCCCTCACTCTTCTCTTCTGCATACTAAATAAGCCCAATTTCCTCAGCTTCTCCTCGTAAGTCATGTGCCCCAGCCCGCTAATCATTTTTGTTGCTCTCTACAATTTGTCCACATCCTTTCTGTAGTAGGGGGCCCAGAACTGGATGCAATACTCCAGATCTGGCCTCACCAGTGCCGAATAGAGGGGAATAATCACTTCCCTCGATCTGCTGGCAATGCTCCTACTAATACAGCCCAATATGCCCAATATGGCAACAAGGGCACACTGTTGACTTATATCCAGCTTCTCATCCGCTGTAATCCCCAGGTCCTTTTCTGCAGAACTGCCGCTTAGCCTGTCGGTCCCCAGCCTGTAGCGGTGCATGGGATTTTTCCATCCTAAGTGCAGGACTCTGCACTTGTCCTTGTTGAACCTCATCAGATTTCTTTTGGCCCAATCCTCTAATTTGTCTAGGTCACTCTGGACCCTATTCCTACCCTCCAGCGTTATCTACCTCTCCCCCCAGTTTAGTGTAATCCGCGAACTTGCTGAGGGTGCAATCCATCCCATCATGCAGATCATTAATGAAGATGTTGAACAAAACTGTCCCCAGGACTGACCCCTGGGGCACTCTGTTTGATATCGGCTGCCAACTAGACATTAAGCTATTGATCATTACCAGCTGAGCCCGACAATCTAGCCAGTTTTCTATCCACCTTATAGTCCATTCATCTAGCCCATACTTCTTTAACTTGCTGGCAAGAATACTGTGGGAGACTGTATCAGAAGCTTTGCTAAAGTCAAGGTATATCACATCCACCTCTTTCCCCATATCCACAGAGCCAGTTATTTCATCATAGAAGGCAATCAGGTTGATCAGGCATGACATGTCCTTGGTGAATCCATGTTGACTGTTCCTGATCACCTTCCTCTTCTCCAAGTCCTTCAAAATGGATTCCTTCAGGACCTGCTCCATGATTTTTCCAGGAACTGAAGTGAGGCTGACCGGTCTGCAGTTCCCCGGATTCTCCTTCTTCTCTTTTTTTAAAGATGGGCACTATATTTGCCTTTTTCCAGGAAGTGCAGCCAAAATGAGGATTCCCCTCATCTAGAAATCATGATGAAAAAAATCTCCTAAGAGGCTCTCTTCTTGTTTTGGTGGAGTCAAAAACATTATGAGAATGAGTCTGGGTACTTAGACCTCTAGCTTAGACTAAACCAGAGAGTGCAGAACACATGAAAAATGGGGCATGTGAATATTGGTGTGAAGTCATTAAGCATATTTTTAAGAAACTCAGAAATGATTTGGCTTAAGTATTTGTCTAAGTATGCAGTTTTGAGTCAGTTGTTATGGTCTCATGTGGTTCTTGGAGGATCTCTACATGCCTAGCATATGAAACATGCAATAAGCTGCTCTGGGCAGGAGTCTGCTTGCCTGGAACAGCTCACAGTCAGGCCTAGAGGCAGCCTCTTGTTTAACCCTAAGCTAAGGATTGGTTGGGAGGGAGTGAACCCTGAGCTGGAGTGAGACTGGTGGCTCCTGTTGGTTTTTTCCTTCCCTGGACTCATGAATAAGATTTACATCACTCATCTCAAATTGCCATAATATTTGCCATAAATTGCTGTGTTTATAGGCCATACATAGCAATATTCTGGGTGTTTCCAAGCATTTGGCACAGGCATTTTGTAAATGTTCTTCTCAGCACTGGCTCTAGGCCGATAGTGAGTCACTGCTTCAAAAATGTCTTTCTCAGCTGTATGAACTCGAAACTTCTGAGAAGCTTATCAGTGGATTTGTGACTGCTGTTGAAACAGCTGGTATCTGGATCAAGCTACCATTGTTCTGGTTTGCTGGCCAAAAGACAAAAACAATCTAGTTACTTTCTGTTCAGCAGAAATAATCACCAATCAATTTTAACTGTTAATCAAGTGAGCAGCTTGACAGAGAAGTTGTGTCACAGCATCTCAGTACATTAGAATAACTTTTTTTCTTATGCACTGAGAGTTGTTTTCTTTGTTTTTATTATTTGATACTACTACAACAAATATTCTCTTTGGACACACTTACACCTTCAATACTGGATTTCCTTCATTTGTATAGATGACACTATGATCTAGTATACACAGACATTATCGCTGTTAGTAAATATGATAATCTCTGTGCAGAATTATCCACTGACACATGATTCTGAAACTCTGTTGAAGTCAATGTAATATATTGCAGAATTTTGCCCTCTGTTTTTATTCTTTTTTATATGAGACAAATGAAAGACTTGCTGAGACAGTCTTTTAATAGGAAAAAAAGAGCTATTTGTTCTCAGATTTTTTTTTAAATTAGAAGTTATACAAGATAAAATGTGTCCATAGCTCTGAGACTTTTTTAATTTCATTTGGGCAAACAATGTAATTGAACCCTCATAAAATGAAAAGTTAGACTATCCCAGGTGTGACGGAGCAGGGAGTGGGGTGGATTGACCTGGGAATGTCGCAGGGGAGTTTTAC
The DNA here is from genome assembly GCF_009764565.3 of Dermochelys coriacea. Taxonomy (NCBI): domain Eukaryota; kingdom Metazoa; phylum Chordata; order Testudines; family Dermochelyidae; genus Dermochelys; species Dermochelys coriacea. Next base: position 88,410,964 of record NC_050069.1, read on the forward strand.
TGGGACTGTCTGCATTGGGAATGGAATTGCAGGAGGTGGCTTCACTGGAGAGATGATACCAGAGCATGTAACCTGAGCCAGGAGGGGGGTTGGAGCGAGGTGACACCTTTTGCCTGGGGAGCTGGACAAAGGCTGGAGGAGGAGCCATGGGGGAGGCTGGGTGAGTCGGCTGGAGGGGGTTTTGAGTTGGGAGTGGACTGGGGAAATGGAGGGATCCCCATGACTGGGGTCTAAGCTGCCTCCCACCTGAAGGACCTGTCTGAGGGGTCCTGGTTGTACCAACAAGCTCTGTTTGGGACTGTGTTCCTGTCATCCAATAAACCTTCCATTTTACTGGCTGGCTGAGAGTCACAGTGAATCGCAGGAAGAGGGGGGTGCAGGGCCCTGACTCCCCCACACTCCGTGACACCAGGTCTTGTCAATACTTGGGATTCAGTCATTGGTAGCCTGCATCCAATATAGCTATACGGAGACAAACCCTATATGTGGACAAAGAAGGCTATAGTTTTCATGGCTTGAGTTTACCTACTTGAAATCTAGGTAATAGTGATCAATGGCTGCATGTCTAGTTGGCAACTGGTATCAAGGAGAGTGCCCAAGGGTCAGTCCTGGGGCCGGTTTTGTTCAATATCTTCATTAATGATCTGGAGGACGGCATGGACTGCACCCTCAGCAAGTTTGCAGGGAGGAGAGATAGATACGCTGGAGAGTAGGGATAGGATACAGAGGGACCTAGACAAATCAGAGGATTGGGCCAAAAGAAATCTAATGCGGTTCAACAAGAACAAGTGCAGAGTCCTGCACTTAGGACGGAAGAATCCCATGCACCGCTACAGACTAGGGACCAAATGGCTAGGCAGCAGTTCTGCAGAAACAGACCTAGGGGTTACAGTGGACGAGAAGCTGGATATGAGTCAACAGTGTGCCCTTGTTGCAAAGAAGGCTAACAGCATTTTGGGCTGAATAAGTAGGGGCATTGCCAGCAGATCGAGGGACATGATTGTTCCCCTCTATTCGACATTGGTGAAGCCTCATCTGGAGTACTGTGTCCAGTTTTGGGCCCCACACTACACTGGAAAAACTAGAAAGTGTCCAGCGGCAACAAAATGATTAGGGACTGGAACACATGATTTATGAGGAGAGGCTGAGGGAACTGGGATTGTTTAATCTGCAGAAGAGAAGACTGAGGGGGTATTTGATAGCTGCTTTCAACTACGTGAAAGGGGGTTCCAAAGAGGATGGATCTAGACTGTTCTCAGTGGTAGCAGATAACAGAACGAGGAGTAATGGTCTCAAGTTGCAGTGGGGGAGGTTTAGGTTGGATGTTAGGAAAAACTTTTTCACTAGGAGGATGGTGAAGCACTGGAATGTGTTACCTAGGGAGGTGGTGGAATCTCCTTCCTTTGAGGTTTTTAAGGTCAGGCTTGACAAAGGCCTGGCTGGGATGATTTAGTTGGGGATTGGTCCTGCTTTGAGCAGGGGGTTGGACTAGATGACTTCCTGAGGTCCCTTCCAACCCTAATATTCTATGATTCTAAGCTCAACTGTGCAAATTGCATCTTTCCTTGTCTATGCTTAGAGTTTGCACCAGTGCAGGTACACTAGTTGCTGGCCACTGATTCCTAATTAAATCCTAATCAAGTATAGATAAGACCTAGATGTCTTAGCAAAAAGAACCAGCCTAGCTTTCTGGAGTATCTGTGAGTGTTTTATGTACTGCATGCTGGGTAATAACATGAGCAGCCTTCATGTTTCAAAAACTAAAATGGCTCTTTATTAAGAGAACTATTTATGGAGATGATGCAACTGCAGTTAGCATGACAGCCATGTGCACATAGACTGGCTTCCTTGTACCTCCTCCACACCTTTTCTTCCTGCAACCTGTGCTCCTCCCCCCAAGCTCCATGCAAGCTCTTTCAGTGAGGATGACCAGTGGTAAAATAGTGATCCACCTAATTTCTTTAAAAGACGGTACAGCCTTCAGGTACTACCTTATGAGATGTCAGGCATAATTATCACTTGGTTAAAATAATTCTGTATCCAGTATATTTCATGGCAAAAGGTCCTCTGAACTGGAGATGAATTGGAAGAGTGAACTGATTAAGAATTCCTACTCTCAAACTAAGCGTAAGCATTTTTGATGTTCCAGGAAGTTTGCTGTCCCATCAGCTGGGAACTTCTAAACACAGGCTGCTCGGTGGTCATTTTGGGCCCCCCTTCTCTTGGAAGAGGAGCACTGCTCAGTGGGGGTGTCAAGGTTCCTTCCCCATTCTGAACTCTAGGGTACAGATGTGGGGACCTGCATGAAAACCTCCTAAGCTTACTTTTACCAGCTTAGGTTAAAACTTCCCCAAGGTACAAACTATTTTACCCTTTGCCCTTGGACTTCCACTGCCACCACCAAACGTCTGGGTTTATTTTTTGAGAAAGTTGTTTGGAAACATCTTTTCCCCCAAAATCCTCACCAAAACCTTGCACCCCCCTGCCTGGGGAAGGCTTGATAAAAATCCTCACCAATTTGCATAGGTGACCACAGACCCAAACCCTTGGATCTTAAGAACAATGAAAAAAGCATTCAATTTCGTACAAGAAGAATTTTAATATAAGAAAAGGTAAAAAGAATCACTTCTGTAAAATCAGGATGGTAAATACCTTACAGGATAATTAGATTCAAAACATAGAGAATCCTCAAGGCAAAACTTTAAGTTACAAGAAAGACACAAAGACAAGAATATTCATTCTATTCAGCACAGTCTAATTTCTCAGCCATTTAAAGAAATCATAATCTAACGCATATCTAGCTAGATTACTTACTAAATTCTAAGACTCCATTCCTGATCTGTCCCCGGCAAAAGCATCACACAGACAGACCATTTGTTTTTTCCTCCCTCCAGCTTTGAAAGTATCTTGTCTCCTCATTGGTCATTGTGGTCAGGTGCCAGCGAGGTTATCCTAGCTTCTTAACCCTTTACAGGTGAAAGGATTTTTCCTCTGGCCAGGAGGGATTTTAAAGGTGTTTACCCTTCCCTTTATATTTATGACACGCCCCCCAAATCACAGCTAGGGTGAAACACTGGCTGGGATTTCTTTCTGGAGCTCTAGGAAAAAACAGAGTTAATAAGACACATGGACCTCTAAATATACTACCAAGTATATAAAGACTAACAATAGTTTCCACATCTCAAGGACGATTTTAACCAGTTGATTCTGGGAAACTTTCACAGGAGAGTGCATCAGCCACTTTGTTAGAAGCTCCTGAGATGTGTTGGATGTCAAAACCAAAATCTTGGAGAGCTAAACTCCACCAGATAAGTTTTTTGTTATTTCCCGTGGCGGTATGAAGCCACTGTAGCGCAGCATGGTCGGTTTGCAGGTGGAAACGCCGTCCCCAAACATATGGGCGTAGCTTTTCCAGAGCATAGACAATGGCGTAACATTCTTTTTCACTGACTGACCAGTTGCTTTCCCTCTCAGACAGTTTTTTGCTGAGAAACACTACAGGGTGGAATTCTTGATCCGGTCCTTCCTGCATTAAAACTGCTCCAACACCACGCTCGGATGCATCTGTGGTTATTAGGAACGGTTTGTCAAAGTCTGGGGCCCTTAATACAGGGTCAGAGATGAGTGTCGCTTTAAGTTGGTTAAAGGCCTTCTGACACTCTTCGGTCCACTGAACAGCATTTGGCTGTTTCTTTTTGGTTAGGTCTATCAGTGGGGCGGCAATTTGGCTGTATTGTGGTACAAATTGCCTGTAATATCTGGCCAAGCCTAAGAAGGATTGGACCTGTTTCTTTGACTTTGGGACAGGCCACTTTTGGATAGCATCCACTTTGGCCTGTAGGGGGTTGATAGTTCCTTGACCCACCTGGTGTCCAAGGTAAGTCACTCTGTTTAGGCCTATTTGACACTTCTTAGCCTTAACAGTTAGTCCCACCTCCCTTATGCGCTCAAAGACTTTTTGTAGATGTTCCAGGTGTTCTGCCCAGGAATCCGAAAATATGGCCACATCGTCAAGGTAGGCGACTGTATATTCTCCTAATCCCGCTAGGAGACCATCTACAAGTCTTTGGAAGGTGGGGAGTGCATGCCGCAGCCCGAAAGGGAGTACATTAAATTCATACCACCCGACATGTGTGGTGAAGGCTGACCTTTCCTTGGCAGATTCATCTAGTGGTACCTGCCAGTACCCCTTGGTTAAGTCCAAGATAGAGATGAACTGGTCCCAGTTTCTCAAATAGTTCATCTGTGCATGGCATTGGATAGTTGTCTGAGCAAGTTACAGCATTTAGCTTACGGTAGTCCATGCAAAAACGTATCTCCCCATCTGGTTTGGGAACTAGAACCACTGGAGATGCCCATGCACTGCCAGAGGGGTGGATTACACCCATCTGTAACATATTCTGGATCTCCTGTTCTATAGCAGTTTTAGCTTGAGGAGACACCCAGTAAGGTTGGACTTTAATTGGGTGAGCATTACCTGTGTCAATGGAGTGGTATGCCCATTCAGTCAGTCCTGGGGTGGCTGAGAGCATCGGCGCGTAGCTAGTGCACAGCTCCTGGATCTGCGGTCACTGCATATGCCCGAGGGTCATGGAGAGGTTCACCTCTTCCACACCACCAGCACTTTTCCCTTTGTAGTAGACACGTTCAGGCCACTCAGCGTCATCTCCTCCCTGGGCTGTAAACTGAAAAACTTTTAATTCTCTGGAATAAAGGGGCTTTAGAGAATTAATATGGTGTACCTTAGGCTTTCAGTTGGAGGTGGGGAATGCTATGAGGTAATTAACAGGTCCCAGGCACTCCTGGACCGTGAATGGCCCTTCCCACAACGCTTCCATTTTATGGGCCTGGAGCACCTTTCAGACCATAACCTGGTCTCCTACTTTAAAGGAACGCTCTCTGGCATGTTTATCATACCAAGCTTTTTGCTCTTTTTGAGCATCCTGTCGGTTTTCTTTAGCAAGGGCTAGAGAGGTTCGGAGGGTGTTTTGTAGGTTGGTTATAAAGTCCAGAATGTTAGTTCCTGGAGAAGGTGTAAAGCCCTCCCATTGCTGCTTCACCAACTGTAATGCCCCTTAACCTCGTGGCCATATACAAGTTCAAATGGTGAAAACCCTAAACTCGGATGTGGTACAGCTCTGTAGGCAAAGAGCAACTGCTGCAACACTAGGTCCCAATCATTGGACTGCTCATTTACGAATTTACGTATCATGGCCCCCAAAGTTCCATTAAACTTCTCCACCATGCCATTTGTTTGATGGTGGTAAGGAGTGGCAACCACGTGATTTACCCCATGAGCTTCCCAAAGGCTTTCCATAGTTCCTGACAGGAAATTAGTTCCTGCATCTGTGAGGATGTCGGAGGGCCAGCCTACCCTGGCAAAAATGTCTGCTAGTGCCTGGCACACACTTTTAGCCCTGGTGTTCCTTAGAGCTACTGCTTCTGGCCATCGTGTGGCAAAATCCATGAAAATCAGTATGTACTGCTTTCCTCTGGGTGTCTTTTTTGGAAAAGGACCCAGAATATCCACAGCTACTCACTGAAATGGAACCCGTGATGGTGATGGACCATCAATAATGGGGAGTGGCTGGAGAGGGGCTTTGACCTGGTCTTGGGGTTTTCCCACTTTTTGGCATACCTCACAAGACTGGACATAGGTAGAAACATCCTTGCCCATTCCCTCCCAGTGGAATGACCTCCCCAACTGGTCTTTGTTCACCCCAGCATGGCCACTAGGATGATTGTGGGCTAAGCTCAAGAGCTTGACCCGGTACTTAGTTGGAACTACCAACACTCTCTGAGGATGCCTGTCTTCCTGGTGTCCACCAGAAAGAGTTTCCTTGTATAAGAGTCCTCTTTCTACAACAAACCTGGATTGATTAGAAGAGCTGAGAGGCGGTGGGTTGCTCCGTGCCACTGTCCAAGTTCTCTGGAGACTTTCATCTACTTCCTGATCCGCCTGGAACTATTCCCTTGATGCTGGAGACATCAGTTCCTCATTGGATTGTGGACCTATGTTTGGTCCCTCTGGAAGCGATGTAGGGGATGGGGCTGTTTCCGTTGACTATGAACCGCTCTCCGCTGGTGCATTATGTTGGGGTTCAGGCTCCGGCTGAGCCTTTTGTGTAGGGTTATCGGCTGCTACCGGTTCAGGTTCAGTGGGGCCCTCTGGGGTTGGGGTTGCAAGTACTGGATTCAGTGCTGGCAATGGGTCTAGTGCTGGTTGTTCCATCGGCTCTGGTTCTGGGACTGGCTCTGTCTGGGTCTCTGGGACCGGATCCACTACTGCTGTTGCAGACATTGGCCTGGGGGCCGGGTCCATCACCTCTGACCGGGTCCTGGTAGAAGTTTCCAGAATAGCGCTAGGCGTGACAGCTGGTTTAGTCTGGCTGCGGGTGACCATTCCCACCCTCTTGGCTGACTTCACATGATTGGCCAAGTCTTCCCCCAATAGCATGGGATGGGATAATCATCATAGACTGCAAAAATCCACATTCCTGACCAGCCCTTGTACTGGACAGGCAACTTGGTTGTAGGCAAATTGAAAGAGTTGGACTTGAAGGGTTGAATCGTCACTTGGATCTCTGGGTTGATTAAATTGGGGTCCACTAAGGAAGCATGGCTAGCCAACACCTGTGCGCCAGTGTCCCTCCACGCGGTGACCTTCTTCCCACCCACACTCACAGTTTCCCTCCGCTCCAAGGGTATCTGGGAGGTATCTGGGCCTGAGGACCTCTGGTATGATTCCGGTGCAATGAACTGTAATCTCTTGGGGTTCTTGGGGCAGTTTGCCTTCACATGCCCTGGCTCGTTACATTTAAAACATCGTCCAGCTGATGGGTCACTGGGGCGAGGTGGGTTGCTGGAGAATGGTGTGGCAGGACGATAAGGTGGCTGGAGGTTTCCTTGGGGGGTTGGTGGGTCCTTAGGCGGCCCCCGGTAGTAGGGTGTGGTCTGAGGTTGTCCCTTCTGGATCCGCTCCAACTGTGACCAGTTTTTTTCCTCTCTGCCACCTCCACCCATTTGGCTCCAATCTCCCCCACCTCGATTACAGTTTTGGGCTTTCCATCTAGGATGTATCTTTCTATTTCCTCAGGAACACCCTCTAAGAATTGCTCCATTTGCATTAGGAAGGGCAAATCTTCTGGAGACTTAACACTTGCTCCTGATATCCAGGCATCCCAATGTTTCACAATGTGGTAGGCATGTCAGGTAAATGACACGTCTGGTTTCCACCTTGGGGCTCTGAACCGCCGACAGGAATGCTCGGGGGTTAGCCCCATTCTGACTGTCGCCTTGGTTTTAAACAGTTCATACTGGTTCATGCGTTCCCTAGGCATTTCAGCCGCCACCTCAGCTAAGGGTCCACTGAGCTGTGGCCTCAGCTCTACCATGTATTGGTCTGTAGAGATGCTGTACCCAAGGCAGACCCTTTCGAAGTTTTCTAAGAAGGCCTCGGTATCATCGCCTGCCTTGTAAGTGGGGAACACTCTGGGATGGGAAGTGGTACCTGGAGAACGATTGCTAGGGTTTGTTGGTATATTCTGCTGAGTCTTTGCCTTCTCCATCTCCAGTGCATGCTTCCTCTCTTTTTCCTTCTCCTCCTCCACATGCTTCCTCTCTTTTTCCTTCTCCTCCAGTTCTTTGGCCCTTGCCTCCAGTTCTTTGTCGTTGGCCTCCATTGCTCTCCTGTGGGGAGCCGCTTGGTGTTGTTCTGCCTCTTTCACTGCCTTCCTGTCTTTGTCCTTTGCCTCCATTTCTCTCCTGTGGACAGCTTCTTGAGCTTTTTCTGCTTCTTTTACTGCCTCCAGTTTGGCTAACTCCAATTTGTGTAGTGTCTTGGTTTCTGTCATCTTTACCTCTCTGTTTTTAACTAACTTTACACCCAAGGTTTAAAAATAAAACAAAACTTGGCTTGTAAAATTTTGCTGTGCTGTAATAGGATACCTATATTCTCTGATAATGATTGTCAGCCTACAGAAAAATCCAAAAAAACCCCAAAAACACTGTTTGGCTCCAGGCAAATAGGCAGAAAACCCCTCTTAGGTAAAAAAACAAAACAAAAAAAACTTCAGGTCTGTGAAGACTGGTGAATTTCCCCGCAGGAGGTTAACTATCCTGCCTTTAGGTAGAGAGAACTTCAGCTCACAAAAGACAATTCCCTTTTGTCTCTGCTCTGGCCCCAAAGCAGAGAAAAAACAACAACTCTATCTGTTTTCAGTTTAACCTGCTTTCCAGCAGCCCAAAGGAAAAAAAAAATTATTTCCTTTTCAAATCTGTGCTTCTGGTTCAAAAAAAAAATCTCAAAATGATTTCAGGTTGATCCCACTGCTCTGCCACCGTGTCAAGGTTCCTTCCCCACTCTGAACTCTAGTGTACAGATGTGGGGACCTGCATGAAAACCTCCTAAGCTTACTTTTACCAGCTTAGGTTAAAACTTCCCCAAGGTACAAACTATTTTACCCTTTGCCCTTGGACTTCCACTGCCACCACCAAACGTCTGGGTTTATTTTTTGAGAAAGAGTTGTTTGGAAACATCTTTTCCCCCAAAATCCTCACCAAAACCTTGCATCCCCCTGCCTGGGGAAGGCTTGATAAAAATCCTCACCAATTTGCATAGATGACCACAGACCCAAACCCTTGGATCTTAAGAACAATGAAAAAAGCATTCAATTTCTTACAAGAAGAATTTTAATATAAGAAAAGGTAAAAAGAATCACCTCTGTAAAATCAGGATGGTAAATACCTTACAGGGTAATTAGATTCAAAACATAGAGAATCCTCTAGGCAAAACCTTAAGTTACAAGAAAGACACAAAGACAAGAATATTCATTCTATTCAGCACAGTCTAATTTCTCAGCCATTTAAAGAAATCATAATCTAACGCATATCTAGCTAGATTACTTACTAAATTCTAAGACTCTATTCCTGATCTGTCCCCAGCAAAAGCATCACAGAGACAGACCCTTTGTTTCTTCCTCCTTCCAGCTTTGAAAGTATCTTATCTCCTCATTGGTCATTGTGGTCAGGTGCCAGCGAGGTTATCCTAGCTTCTTAACCCTTTACAGGTGAAAGGATTTTTCCTCTGGCCAGGAGGGATTTTAAAGGTGTTTACCCTTGACTTTATATTTATGACAGGGGGTGAGGAGAATCTTATGCCTCCTTTGAAATATATGAGTCAGGGAGATTATAATAATGATGCTGGATGATGACATAGCGGGGGCTTTGGTGTCTCACTCCCAAATGAGGAAACTGGGAATCAATAGAGAGAGACAGGTGTCTGTTGGGAGTTCCATGGAAAGGGACAGCCAAGAATGGCTCAATAAATACCTGAACATTTGGATGATTAACAGCTTCTAGTTCTTAGAGATTCACCTATCCCTACCCCAATCCCTGAAACTATTGTGTTAGCTTAGAACTGATTAGATTTTCCATCTAGAGTGGTATATTCTTGATAGAAACAAAAGCTGTGACAATGGCTGAACTAGCAACAAAAGTGGCACTCAACCTGACAGTAAGTAATGGCATTTGCAATCCATAAAGGTAACAATGCCAATATTGGCATCTGTGCTACTTCTGGTCTCACATATCTGCAGTTGAGATCAGTACAAATTCTGATCTCTGGCACAGAAATTTGTGTTACGGTGCCATTGATGCAGGTTCTGATGTTGGCTGGGACATAAACCAGTCCAAATTTCTGAGGAAGCCCTTAGGAAATGGAAGTGGCTTGAGGGTCTTATTAGCTCTGCGGCAGCAGAAGCTCAGTCTGATTTGGTCTTGGCGATAGCTACACTTTGTGATACATTTTGGCTATTGCTGTTTTTGTAATTGAAAAGCAGTAAATGTGAAGCCCTCTTTGTTTCCTAGTTGTAGAGACTGTTTTCTCTCAAATGTGTGATAAAAATCAGTCTTACCCTTTATCAGATTTTAAAAATGAGACCCAATGAAGATGGGTAAAATGGATTTTTAATAAAGAGCTAACACAGTGTGATTTTTTTTCTCTCTCAATCAGGATCTTTGTTCTCTCTATAAGGATCTTTCACTCAGCAGTTTGAAAGCAGCTGGAGAAAATGCCTAAGGCCCATATGGGTTAGAAGGCTCAGGCTCTTTCTTGATACATTTAAAACTATTTTTATATGTTCCCTGATTCCCCCCGCGCCACAACCTGATAAGTGCAATGGCTTAAGTTCAGGGTTCCTACCACATTCTAAGATGACCCTCACTTGTTGAGTGGAACAGGGAAGCCAGGCTCATTTTCGGCAACAATGGGGTTTGTGTTGGCTGCTCACCTCATTAATCTTGCAGTCAGACCTTAGGAAAGTAATATTGATGTCTGAATATTCTTCTGAGTCTTGCAGTCCCAGGGAATCAGGGTGTCCATTTCCCTGCTGGAGTCCTACAGTCTTTGCAATGGTAGAGCCAGGTGTCACAAGTCTTATCATTGATATAGCTTGCTTTGCTTTCTTTTATCTGCACAGTCTACTTGGTTTTTATGTTTCTACTTATAGACCCAAAGTTGGGGTCTGATGATTGTTAATGAAGCAGTGAGCGATGAAAACAAATAGTAACATGAACATTTTTTTTAAAAAAGAGTAATGTGTTTGGTTTGTTAGATTTATTTTTCAATGCAACCTTGTCAAAAGTAAATTGATATTTTTCAGGATTTGCATCTGATTAAGATAACATTTTCCATTTAAAAACCCACAGCCTTGGGACATCTTTCTGTGATTCAGGTCTTGTAAAACCATTTTATGCAAAGCTTTACAAAAGCTATTATATTCAATAATCTATTTCTTCTATTTCCAAACTGTCAGTTTGCCCAGAGAATACAATTTTTTTCTATTTCATTTACAGCTGCTTTGGAGGTAATCAAGCCCCTCCTGAATTCTTCTAAAATATATTAAATCAAAACTATTGCTCTGGAGGAGAGTGTTTTCCTTGAATTATCTGTAATCTCAGCAGAAACTGATATTTAGGGTTAAAGGTTTTTCAGGAAATAAGAAAAGCTAACATTGTAAATTTATCTCCTGCACTTTTGAAGAATGTTGGGCACTACAAATTTTTGCATTAGGCCTTCCAGGATCTCAGCAAAACCCCTTTCCATCTCCTCTCCTTTAGGCTTGAGAAATAGCTTTTACATATATTAAATATGCTTTTCTGTATATTTGGAAGCCTTCTAACAAGATCTGTGATGGCAGGTCCTTTAGCTATCCAACATTCTCATTAACCCTTGCTTGCTTTGTTGATACTCTACCATGCAAGACTGTCGTCTAACCAAATGTGTTAAATGGGTAACGTGGTCAGAGGATATTCTGGATGCAATTTTAGACTAAGCAGCGGGGAGGTGTAATTCCCATCCCAGATAAAACATACACATGCTGGCTCTCTTTGAGCTAGTGGCTGAAAATAGCAGTGCAGCTGTGGCAGCATGAGCAGCAGCTTGCACTAGCCACCCAACCACAGTTCCGCTGATCCCCTGTGTATGAATTTGGTGGCTGGTCTGAGCAGCTACCCCTGCTGTGGTGACCATGCTACTATTTTTAGCCACTGGTTCAAGCAGAGCTAGCGCAGCTATGTATACCCGTGCTAGGAATTCCAACTCCCAGCCACTGTGTAGACGTACCCTTAGAATGCTGAGAGTGAAGAAATATGAAACAGTATCCTAAACAATGTTGATTGGAATTCTTTGTTGTACATATGATAGACAGAGGTTCATTCTTTGTGTTCTCCTTGTCTGTCTGTCTGCATTTATCTGCTGTCTCTTTAGCACAGAGACTTTTTGTTCTCTTTGTACAGCACCTAGCACAATGGGATCCTGGTCTATGACTGGTCTCCTAGGCACTACTGCCACTGTAATAATGGAGACTGAAAATAATGTAGGTGTTAATAATCCTAGAAGGCAGCAACTTAATAATCAGAGGAGAAAAAACAAGTTGGTAAATTCAATAGATCAACAGAGGTGTTAAATGCCCATATCAGGTGACTTAGACTGAGATGTGGAGAATTTCACTTCTATATCACTGGTTCAAATCTAACCTAGTCTGATCTTGACTAAGACCTCTTGCCTTCTGATAGCCATTGATGGTCTCAATACAGTTCATAATAAACAGGTGTCTACAGCAGAGTTGGCATTTACCGACAGTCTCAGGAAGAATACTAAAGAGTAACAATCTGTTTCTGAAAACTTTAGATGGCCTACTGGAACACAACCATTTAGGATCCATTTAGGATCACCTTTGGTTATTGTACTGTTCCAAGTCTGGCCAGGAATGAATTTGGAGAATCAAACAGCAACTTTCATGAGTCCTAAACTCACTAAACTAGGTTAGAATATTCATAAAAAGAAATAATCCTGTTGCTGTAGAAAATACCAGTGAGAATGTTGTATTTTGATTTGATTATTCTTTTTACAAGGAGACTAGAGATATTATTATTTTTGAATCATTGCAATGTGTCTCAATCAAAATGAATTCAAGTTTTAAGAATCTGCTTTATAAGGAGAGACTAAAGAGGTTGGATTAAATAAAGGACTTCAAGGTGACTAAAAGAGGAATTTAGAATTATGAGAGGAGTTGATAAAGTTGAAGCAAACACATTTATGATCTTTTTTAAAAAAAGAGGTTACTAAAATTAGCAAATTAAAAACAGAATGGGACTTCAGACAGTGTGATCCTCCTAGTATAGCTGTGGAAGCAAAAGAAAAACAACGTTAAGTGATGTACGTTTACGCATGAGAGATAGGATAGAGGAATAAAATTAAGTTAAGGGAGAGATATGGTTGAAACATCAGTTGTCATAGAACAAATACCCAAAGCAGAGTTTTGGCCCTCCAAAGGGAGAAATGCCAGATATCCATCAAATGGACATTGCTATTGCTTTTATGTGGAAGGCGCTTTGATACAAAAGGGATGAGCAGCACTATAAAATCCTAAGGGTATCTCTGCACTACAGCAGTGGTGCTGAAGCTGTGCCACTGTGACACCACAGTGCAGACGCTTTCTACATTGATGGAAGGGATTTTCCATTTATGAAGGTTATCCACCTCTCTGTAAGGCAGTAGCTAGGTCGATGGAAGAATTCTGTGTTCAACCTAACTGTGTCTATGGTGGGATTTAGATGGATCTTGTCACACTCTCTAGAATGGCTCATGACTGTGAGTGCTGACCTCAGGGAAGACTGTCAGAAACAGAGCAGACACCCCAAACTGGTGGTGTGGTCTATAATTAGATTTCACCAAGCCAGTAACAAATGTGAACTCCTGTAATAGCTTTACCATGTAGTCACAGAGAGTCCTTTAGACCCTCCAATCTATCTTGCCACCCAGACAAACTAGACTTAGTGATAACTTATCACTTACACCAAAAACCACACCACATTCAGGTTGTTTCCAGTCCCAAAAGACCAGTCACTTACCCCAGATCAATTGGTACCCTAGATCTTGCACCAAAGACAATGCCTGTAGTTAGTCCTGTACTAAACTACCTAAAGATTTATTAATTAGAAAAATGTAATGAGAGTTATTTACAGGTTAAAGCAAACACACATGTTCACACAAATCAGTTACAGACTAAATCCTAAGAGTGACAAGGTTGTAGTGATCTGTCAATTCAAAGTGTCTTCCAGGGAGAACCCAGGAGAAAGCCCTGGGGATCTCTGGGTTCAGTTTAGAGTCTCCAGTCCTGTCAGAGTTCAAACAGCCAAAAAGTTGGAAAATTTTCCTTTGATTTTGTTTTATTTCCTTCATTCAGCTTCCAAGTCCACAGGATGAATTTCCTTGCATGTAGCATTTCCCAAGTGAGATAGGGCCATTAACCAATCCTTTGTATTGTGATGGTCCTTGATGACCCATCTGATTTTGATAGTCCTGCAGAGCAAACATAAGCAAAACTTACATATTTCCTTATAGCACGACATACAGAGATTGCAAGTAAGACTAGTGCATGCAGCAACTTACAAGCATTTCATAGAGTCGAAACACTAAATACATTCTTATAGGACTAATACCTATTCTGAGCAAAACTAACATACAAGTGAACTGGCCTGGTCTCCAGCTATGAGTCTGTCAGTTCTTAGCTAATGCCTGCAGCCTGGGGAAGAGCTGGCATCTGGCCTGTCAGTGTCACAGGCCTAACTACATTGCACAGCGCGCAAAACTTTTCACAGCCCTGAACGATGTAGCGAGGGAAATCCAATTTTTAGGTGTAAACTTGGCCTGAGATATTTGTAAATCGAAATAACCTTTCCTCATGTCTTTCAGTATGAGGCTCTTGTCTTGTTTTCCTGTCTCAGGTGGAGTCTAAAATCTTTGTATATAACCCTTATTATACAAGAACATCTTGTGGCAGAGTGGTAATGTCCCAAATGAACTTTATTTATTTAAGTTAAACCTTATTGAATTAGTTTTAATAACTTTGGGGTCCATTGTATTGAAAATGCAATTGTGTATGTGTTATTGTGGAATTGTATGTATGCACTTTCCATAGGAGACTGAATAATGCAGTCTCTAGACAGAATTAGTAACTTCAAAAGGGCTTTCTGGAACAATGCATGGGAAGTGTATTTCCTAGGAAGAACCTGGGGGTAAAGGGAATGCAAATGACCCACTTTGAATTCAATCGCTCAGAGCTATGCCCTGAGGAGGAAAACTAATTACTTGTTGCTGGAAACTCCAGATTGAAGACAGCTGAAATATTATGAGGGTGCTAGTTCTGAGCTGAGGCTGTGATGAACTTGTAACCACAAGAAACACCCTTGGGTGGAAATGTGAAGGACTGCTCCTGCCAGAATCCATGTTAAGGTTACGGGGGGAGAAGAACTCTGGTAAGCTTCTTAACATCTGTATAGATTCTTTTATAGTTTTTAATGTAGTCTCTGAAGTGCTGTTACCTTAAGAATAAAATAGGTTTGCATAGAAAGTACTGTGTGTGTTAACTTATAGCTGTTGACAAGCACTCTGTTATCAGTCTCTGAAGAGAAGGCAAGCAGGTGTGCTTGGGCAGCCTGGATCTGCTGGGAATAACACAGTGAAGGGAGGGAACTGTATAGCCTGGAAATACCCCAGTCAGAAGGAGTGACATCTGGGTCTCCACCCAGAAAGGCAAGGGCTGGAGAGCTGGAAGCAGGTGCCCTTGCTGGACTATTGAAGGGAAATACAGGTGCAATTGCCCTGAACTATGACACACATGGTTTACCATACTGGATTAGACCCATGGTCCAGTTTCCTGTGTCTGACAGTGGCTAATACCAGGCGCTTTAGAGGAATGTGGGAGAATCTGCTCCCCCTCGCCCCCATTAGGTCCCCTTATAACTCTTTTAGTTAGATATTGGCTTAAAGCCTGAAACATGAGATTAATTATCTCTTTCATAATGTATTAGTATTAACCATTATAACTCCAAATATACTTATCTACATAAACATCCAATTCATTTTTGAAACTTGCTAAATTCTTAACCTCCAATGAGTTCCACAGTTTAAATGCACATTGTTTAAAAAAGCGTTTCCTTTGTGGTTATGAATTTGTCAACTTTTAAATGTCATTGAAAGTCCCATTCTTGTGATGTGAGACTGAGAGCTTCTGTGCTCACTGTCTACATTCACTAACCCCTTCAATTTTCTTTAACAAATTCTTTTTCTATATTAGATCCCAGTACCAAAGCTAGACAGCTACAGTCACACAAGGTATTGACAGTTTTTTGAATATAATTGCATTGCTTTGGAGAAGCTAGAGACAAGCATGTTTTACTCCTACCAGGCTGGTGTTTGTAAGGTTAGATAAGACTTCACAATCCAGCTACCCACCCAAATGAGTGTTTATTTAAAAGTTGATTTTGTTTGAGCTATATTTCTAGCTGCAAAAATGCTGTAACAAGTTTGATGTCTATCTAGAGTTTGCTCAGACTGCCCAGGGCTGCCAAGTATCACACCATCCAGCTGTGTTGCAGCAATGACCTTCCTGCTGCCTGGACTGCTATGATGTCCTGCCCCTCTACCTCCTTACTCATGGCTCTCTGTGCTGGATCCCAGCAGAGACGGATCAGGGAGAAGACAGCTGGGATACTAGGGAAAGAAGATATGGAGGCGCCCATCTGGCCCCACCCAGCCTCGCTGACAACCTGGCACACCGCGCCCCTCCCTCCTTCCAGCATTCACCTACATTGACACAGCTGCCACATTTTGTGAAGCTCCATGTCTTGTCTCTTCCACGGCTTGGGAGCAGGGTGTATTGTGGAAATGTGTGATTTTCTCTCATCTGTGAGAAATGTCACACATGGAGCTGTACAAAACTGGGCAGCTCCACCTGCTTTGTCTTTCTTGATGCAGCTGAAAGATCATTTCAAGTGGATGAGCATGAAAAACAACAAAATTATCTAGTCAAATTCTACAAGGACTCACTGGATGGTTTCAGTAATATTCTATGACAAATATAAATGACTATCCAAATTTACATGTATTTGAAAGCAAAGCGTGTCCCTACAAATTCATATACAGTGCTAAACTTATATAACATTATCAGAACTTGTAACTGTACTAGACTGCTGTTTATGTTATGACTGATATTTTGGGGGAAAATTCTGATACTTTTACCCATATCTAGAAAGAGCTCATTTTCTGATAACTATACCACTTATTTCAATAGGGCAGCTCACAGGCAAAGGTATGCCTCAACATGACTAAGATGGGCGGAATCTGTCCTTTTTTTTTAATATTCTAATGTATTCAAATCTTTTCAGTAAATTCACTGTTGTGCCTAGCACCATTTGTATACTACATGAACTTTCAGTGCTGACTTATTTCAAGTGTTAAATATTATTGCAACCTTGGAGTAAAGTTTATATAGGATTTTTATCAGGGGGGTTGGAATTTGACAGTATAAAATATTGGGGTAGACTGTGCCATCTTTAATAGTAAATCACACAACACATACCTATCTTGAGCTTCATCCTGACTCTCAAAGGAGATAACTGAGGCTTGGATAATGAAGAGGAAAAGAGCAAATAAAAACACCTGAAGAACAAATTTGGATGTTTGCATTGCAAGGAAACAGCTTGAAGATTATCTAGCATAAAACAAGAACAGCACAACGTGCTCAGAAGGTAAATTACACACAGTAAATAGTGCCCTGTGAGAGTACACAAAGACAAATCTCCTTAATATCTATGAGCTGCCATGGTTCAGCAATGAGCAAGAACTTCAGATATAGTGGGTTATGGAGGCCTGTGGATATAGTATAAGGGTGATCTTGGTAACTGTACTGTTTCCACACTGGGTGAATACTGAGATATTTTACATCATTCCTGGAAATACAGGACCAATAAAGTGTTATTCTATATATGAGGTTGCTTGGCTGATACTAATAGTCATTTTCCTAAAAAGACCATTGTGCCTCCTTGAGGCTGACTTTCACCTGAACATAACAGCTCCCACTTTCTCAGTTTGGCATATCTGCAGTCAGCTCTTGTATTCTGAGAATGGTATCTCAGAGTAGGACTCGATGTTCCCTACCATCAACCAGCTCTGTTGCAAATAATGACACTCATGTAGTCTGATTGCTTTTTAAATGAAACCTCCTCAGGATTTCTTATTGAAGGTAGCTTTTATCCAAGGGAATGTGAGTGCCTTGAAGCTTGGACACCTGCTAAGAATTTGCTCACTCTGGAGGTAAAAAGAAAAGGAGTACTTGTGGCACCTTAGAGACTAACAAATTTATTTGAGCATAAGCTTTCGTGAGCTACAGCTCACTTCATCGGATGCATTCTCTGTATTTTCCACCAAATGCATCCGATGAAGTGAGCTGTAGCTCATGAAAGCTTATGCTCAAATAAATTTGTTAGTCTCTAAGGTGCCACAAGTACTCCTTTTCTTTTTGCGAATACAGACTACCACGGCTGCTACTCTGAAATCTGGAGGTAAAGGAAGGGATGAGGGATAGATACGAGACAGGAAACACAAAGAATACAGAAAAGTTTGCTCTGGGTTTTTTTTTTGCAGAAGAAGGATATTTTGGGCCAGCACCCCAGCTGGCTTATTTACAGCACCACCCAAACACGTATTTCTTTGCAAGGATCAGAAAATTCCTAAACCAGAGCTCTACCATAAAGATAGAACAGAGCTAAGGAGGTTTTCACTCACCCATATAAAACTTGACTGCAAGACTATTCTTTCAGATAAATTAACCTGTCAAGCATCAGTGTCAAAACAACTGGTTTTTTTTACTGATTCAAATTGTTCAGAGAAGAGCACATAATAAAAAACACAAAGAAAAATAAAATGAACAGAGGATGACAAAGGAAAGAAAGACAGGGAAAGGACTTGCTAGAGAAACAGCCTTTGGGAACCATGAAGACTTGTGCCTGTGAGATACCTTGAAAAGAAGCTCTCTCCAGAGGTTTAATAGCAGTTGTAATACGATTTATTAGGTAAATAAAATTGTAGTATTTGGAAGGAAAATGAGTATAGCCATGGTTAATACTAGAGGTTTCTGCTGTCTTTGGATGATACTAATAGTTCAGTATGCCGCCAGTCATTAAAACAGCATGCTAAACCTTTGCCCTTTTCCTGGCTCATAGCCCAGAGATGACAGCAAGACAGGAATGCAGTAGACAGACAAATGTGCCAAGTTGTGATGGAGGTGGGGTGATATGTCCTATGGTAAGTGACAGTGGTTGTAATCTTGTGGGAAGTCAGAAATACAACAGCTTTCTTCAAGCAATGTAGTTCTGTCCATGTGAACTCAGAGAGGATTTCTGAAGAAAGTATATATAAAAAGGCAAAACTGATGGTTACTTTTGGTATCTTAGGGCTAGAATGTGCCCTTTATGCTATCCCAGAGGGAGAAACTTAGAGGGGCAGAAAGCCTCATGGAGCTTCTGGGTGTGCATGCCCACCCTATCTGTAGGGTGCAGCTTATTCCTACCCATATGGCCAATGAGCTCTGGAACTAGGGCCCCCAAATTCCTTCCAGACCCCTGGTGGGCATAGTGAGCCCCCAGCAGAATAGGGTGGATTAGAATCATAGAATCATAGAATCATAGAATATCAGGGTTGGAAGGGACCCCAGAAGGTCATCTAGTCCAACCCCCTGCTCAAAGCAGGACCAAGTCCCAGTTAAATCATCCCAGCCAGGGCTTTGTCAAGCCTGACCTTAAAAACCTCTAAGGAAGGAGATTCTACCACCTCCCTAGGTAACGCATTCCAGTGTTTCACCACCCTCTTAGTGAAAAAGTTTTTCCTAATATCCAATCTAAACCTCCCCCATTGCAACTTGAGACCATTACTCCTCGTTCTGTCATCTGCTACCATTGAGAACAGTCTAGAGCCATCCTCTTTGAAACCCCCTTTCAGGTAGTTGAAAGCAGCTATCAAATCCCCCCTCATTCTTCTCTTCTGCAGACTAAACAATCCCAGCTCCCTCAGCCTCTCCTCATAAGTCATGTGCTCTAGACCCCTAATCATTTTCGTTGCCCTTCGTTGTACTCTTTCCAATTTATCCACATCCTTCCTGTAGTGTGGGGCCCAAAACTGGACACAGTACTCCAGATGAGGCCTCACCAGTGTCGAATAGAGGGGAACGATCACGTCCCTCGATCTGCTCGCTATGCCCCTACTTATACATCCCAAAATGCCATTGGCCTTCTTGGCAACAAGGGCACACTGCTGACTCATATCCAGCTTCTCGTCCACTGTCACCCCTAGGTCCTTTTCCGCAGAACTGCTGCCGAGCCATTCGGTCCCTAGTCTGTAGCGGTGCATTGGATTCTTCCATCCTAAGTGCAGGACCCTGCACTTATCCTTATTGAACCTCATTAGATTTCTTTTGGCCCAATCCTCCAATTTGTCTAGGTCCTTCTGTATCCTATCCCTCCCCTCCAGCGTATCTACCACTCCTCCCAGTTTAGTATCATCCGCAAATTTGCTGAGAGTGCAATCCACACCATCCTCCAGATCATTTATGAAGATATTGAACAAAACGGGCCCCAGGACCGACCCCTGGGGCACTCCACTTGACACCGGCTGCCAACTAGACATGGAGCCATTGATCACTACCCGTTGAGCCCGACAATCTAGCCAGCTTTCTACCCACCTTATAGTGCATTCATCCAGCCCATACTTCCTTAACTTGCTGACAAGAATGCTGTGGGAGACCGTGTCAAAAGCTTTGCTAAAGTCAAGAAACAATACATCCACTGCTTTCCCTTCATCCACAGAACCAGTAATCTCATCATAAAAGGCGATTAGATTAGTCAGGCATGACCTTCCCTTGGTGAATCCATGCTGACTGTTCCTGATCACTTTCCTCTCCTCTAAGTGCTTCAGGATTGATTCTTTGAGGACCTGCTCCATGATTTTTCCAGGGACTGAGGTGAGGCTGACTGGCCTGTAGTTCCCAGGATCCTCCTTCTTCCCTTTTTTAAAGATGGGCACTACATTAGCCTTTTTCCAGTCATCCGGGACTTCCCCCGTTCGCCACGAGTTTTCAAAGATAATGGCCAAGGGCTCTGCAATCACAGCCGCCAATTCCTTCAGCACTCTCGGATGCAATTCGTCCGGCCCCATGGACTTGTGCACGTCCAGCTTTTCTAAATAGTCCCTAACCACCTCTATCTCTACAGAGGGCTGGCCATCTCTTCCCCATTTTGTGATGCCCAGCACAGCAGTCTGGGAGCTGACCTTGTTAGTGAAAACAGAGGCAAAAAAAGCATTGAGTACATTAGCTTTTTCCACATCCTCTGTCACTAGCTTGCCTCCCTCATTCAGTAAGGGGCCCACACTTTCCTTGGCTTTCTTCTTGTTGCCAACATACCTGAAGAAACCCTTCTTGTTACTCTTGACATCTCTTGCTAGCTGCAGCTCCAGGTGCGATTTGGCCCTCCTGATATCTTTCCTACATGCCCGAGCAATATTTTTATACTCTTCCCTGGTCATATGTCCAACCTTCCACTTCTTGTAAGCTTCTTTTTTATGTTTAAGATCCGCTAGGATTTCACCATTAAGCCAAGCTGGTCGCCTGCCATATTTACTATTCTTTCGACTCATCGGGATGGTTTGTCCCTGTAACCTCAACAGGGATTCCTTGAAATACAGCCAGCTCTCCTGGACTCCCTTCCCTTTCATGTTAGTCCCCCAGGGGATCCTGGCCATCTGTTCCCTGAGGGAGTCAAAGTCTGCTTTCCTGAAGTCCATGGTCCGTATCCTGCTGCTTACCTTTCTTCCCTGCGTCAGGATCCTGAACTCAACCAACTCATGGTCACTGCCTCCCAGATTCCCATCCACTTTTGCTTCCCCCACTAATTCTACCCGGTTTGTGAGCAGCAGGTCGAGAAAAGCGCTCCCCCTAGTTGGCTCCCCTAGCACTTGCACCAGGAAATTGTCCCCTACGCTTTCCAAAAACTTCCTGGATTGTCTATGCACCGCTGTATTGCTCTCCCAGCAGATATCAGGAAAATTAAAGTCACCCATGAGAATCAGGGCATGCGATCTAGTAGCTTCCGTGAGTTGCCGGAAGAAAGCCTCATCCACCTCATCCCCCTGGTCCGGTGGTCTATAGCAGACTCCCACCATGACATCACTCTTGTTGCACACACTTCTAAACTTAATCCAGAGACACTCAGGTTTTTCCACAGTTTCGTACCGGAGCTCTGAGCAGTCATACTGCTCCCTTACATACAGTGCTACTCCCCCACCTTTTCTGCCCTGCCTGTCCTTCCTGAACAGTTTATAACCATCCATGACTGTACTCCAGTCATGTGAGTTATCCCACCAAGTCTCTGTTATTCCAATCACGTCATAATTCCTTGACATCACCAGGACCTCCAGTTCTCCCTGCTTGTTTCCAAGGCTTTGTGCATTTGTATATAAGCACTTGAGATAACCTGTTGATCGCCCCTCATTCCCAGTATGAGGCAGGAGCCCTCCCCTCTCAGACATTCCTGCCTGTGCTTCCTCCCGGTATCCCGCTTTCCCACTTACCTCAGGGCTTTGGTCTCCTTCCCCCGGTGAACCTAGTTTAAAGCCCTCCTCACTAGGTTAGCCAGCCTGCTGGCAAAGATGTTCTTCCCTCTCTTCGTAAGATGGAGCCCGTCTCTGCCCAGCACTCCTCCTTCATGGAACACCATCCCATGGTCAAAGAATCCAAAGCCTTCTCTCCGACACCACCTGCGTAGCCATTCGTTGACCTCCACGATTCGACGGTCCCTACCCAGGCCTTTTCCTTCCACGGGGAGGATGGACGAGAACACCACTTGCGCCTCCAACTCCTTTATCCTTCTTCCCAGAGCCACGTAGTCCGCAGTGATCCGCTCAAGGTCATTCTTGGCAGTATCATTGGTGCCCACGTGGAGAAGCAGGAAGGGGTAGCGATCCGAGGGCTTGATGAGTCTCGGCAGTCTCTCCGTCACATCACGAGACTTGTGCTCCCCCTGAGCAGCAGCTGCTATTCTGCCTGGACCTTCCTAAGACACAGAACAGAAGTAGGGAAAGCTCCTTCCCATGCACTATATACCCACAGAAGAGGTAGGCAGAATGTAGCTCTTACTTTCTAGCATGCTCAAGCCAAGCAAATTAAATGAGACTTTTACCTGAGAATACACCAAAGTTATTTCTAGCACCCTACAATGCTACATCATTGTAATTGATAATCCTGTTTGCCCAAGACTGTCCTGAATCATAGGCAGTATCTGGGGATAAGTTACAACACAGACCTTTATTAATCATGAAATTACAGCAAAGTCCTCCAGGAGTACGCAGCTCTGCTTTTTTGATGGGCTACAGAAAAAGACTGTTACAACTGAAGAATCTCCCCTCAGAACTTGAGGGTCACTTCAAAAGATAACTCTGACGTACCCATCATGAACTTTCCTGGTTTGTAGGGACAACTGTCTTGTCACCACTTCAGAGCATCATTCAGGTAGCATCATGCTGTCATTCTCAACACAGTATACTTTCTTCATGTTCCTATGAGGGGATGTCCTTTGAGATAAATGTCTAATAACCAAAATTATTTAGTTTAGGATCATAAATCTTTCAGGTTTCCTTCTGCTGCAGCCATCAATTTTTGAAGTGAATAATTGTACAAGATACAGGACAATCATATTGTTTCCTAGAAGCAAAAAATATTTAAGTTTTTTGGTACATGATAATTCACCAAATTTTACTATTTCATTAGTGTGCCAGCCTGATTCTCAAGCAAGAGAAGAATAATTTTATGATAATGAAGAGTTTTTTAACTGTCCCATAATATATTGCTTTTTGGTGGTGCACTCAGATGTCTATAACACCATTTCACTTACAGACAGAAATAGAAATGGGACTGGTTACATGCTGACTGATTAATTTCAGATTAAATCAGGTTAATCTCATTTAGGTCAGCATTAAAGGAGCACTCACAGGTTCAGTTCATTATTGAAAATTGAATTAATAACATGGTAAGATATACTGGCACTACTTTGACAAATGCTATATTGTTATTTATAGATAGATATAGCACAAGATAGATGAAATTAATAGTTTCATGAATCCGATGGAAAAATTGCTGGTTTCATTAAACTGCTGAAGTGCTATTGGTTTTTTTGAAGCCATTGCAGTTATTTAAAAACTTGCCAAGTTATATGAAATCTATCATCTCTTATCAGTGCTAGGAGGTAAAAATGTGGGTGTTCTGGCCCTGTGTCTCTCCATTATATCCTGAAAAGAGAGGAAGGAAAAAAAAACACTTCAGGAACCTCCTTCCTCAAGACTCCTCCTGATGATGGTGAAGGTTCTGAAATCCACCCATCCCCTTAAAGGCACACGGTCTTTCACCTTCTTCCAGATCAGCTCTTCTGAAAAATACATCTCTTCTCTAAAGCATGTTCAGGAGGTAGTCCCAGCAGCTCCACTCCTATCCTAGAGGACTGCACTTGTGAGTAGTATTGAAGGCCCCAGGCATTTTCCCCAACAAGGAGTTTCCAATATAGAAGAACTTAATTGGGTGTGTGGGAATCCTCACCCCCCAATTTGTTAAAATAATACTATTTCTAAGGGATACAGAAAACAAAACAAAACAAAAAAACCTCTACCTTTGAGTAAAAATAATTAGTGGGATTGTGTATATTGTCTTATTGAAATTATTTGTACCTAATGGGAATATTTTATGCTGTTTGCCCCTAGAGCCAACTAATCTTTGTTCTGTCTCTGTGTTTACTTAGTTCTCCTTTGATATGGTATCCCTTTGCTCTGCCAGTAGCTACTCTAGATGTCGTTTTCAAATTCATGCCGCTAAAAATTGTACTATTCTACCCATCGTTTTTTATTATTTGTGGACTTTCAGAGTCACTGGTCCAAATCCCATTGAAGATAATAATGGTAGTGTCCATGCATCTCAGGGCAAATTTTGGATTGCAGTTTGATCTGTATCAGTGCAAGCAATATATCTCTAGATATGTGTGTGTTAACATGTTTATATTTAGGCCGAAATATTTAGGATACATAAGGTATTAGTTAAGTAATTGTATGCTATTTAGGGATAGAAGCTATGCTGATTTACACCAGCTGAAGATCTGGACCAGGGTGAACCCCAAAGTGAAGATAAAATTTTATTACTACAGTTGCTCAATCATTTTCCTGTTATTTCCATATCAGATACATCACCCTAATGAGATCTGCTCTACTGTCAGTATGTTGCCACTAAGCAAGAGGACCATCTTATGTAGAGAAAACTATATCCCCTGATGAGACTGTTCGAAGGCATACCTGCCTTGTAGCACCCCTTATTGAGTTAATGGGACACTGCACATATTATCTGCCTCAGTTTACCCTTCAGGAAGCTTTCACTTCAGGCCCTTTTGATACTTGACTCAATAATACCCTCCGTAGCACTTTTATTACCAAACTTCACACAAAAGGGGCCATAACAAAGAGTCCCAAATGAACAAAAAAGTGCTTCTGGATTTCAGGGTTCCTCTGAAGTCTGCCCTGTAAACTCTGGTCCCACTCCTCACAGTTTTCATGTCTCTCCTAACCCTCCTCCTGCAGCTGGGTAATACAAGCAATTACTATCTCTCTCCTTACCAGGAATCTCCAGCTCTGCACAGGTAGCTGGGTTGTAAGTTATCCCCCTCAGCTAGCCCCACTTAATCCTCAGGCTCAGAGGGTTTGGCAGTCTTCTACTCCCTGCTAACTCAGGGCCCTTCTTACTCTCTTTAGTGTGCAGGCATTTGCCCTGCTATGAGGGAGGAGGCAGCATTTATGCTTGTCCCCTACTCCCAGCTTATCCGCAATTCGTTGAGAGACAGCAGAACCTAGCTCTGCGTCCTTAGAAAAATAGTACCAGAGTTTCCTTTCAAACCCTACTTATTCCCAGGACTGCTTCTTCCCTCAAGATGGCTCCCAGGTCCTTGTATCTATGATTGGACCTTTCAACTCTTAAAGAGCCATGCCAGGAGGTGAGATGAGATTGACTAGTAGATAGTACTGCTCTTAAGGGGCAGACTACACTATCATAGAGACCTTCTGCAGAAAACAATAATGTAAAATTGTCAGAGTCAAGAAAATGTTGATTTGGTATTAACTGACATGAAAGATTTTGAAATTACATTGAAAAGGAAACTCCTACCTTACATGGCACCCTAAAGAGACCCCCATCATTAACATCAAAGTTCAGTGACTCTCCTGATGTTTAACAAACAGAAAATATCAATGTAAATTAAATACTGTGAGTACCACTCATAAAGTATATATCTAATATTGCCAAGAGGACCATGATATGCCTCCTAAAATTTAAAAAAAGTGTTCTGAGAAAGGAAGATCATCTAAAATGTGACGAGAATGTCTAATAAAACATAATAGTAACTTTTTAAAAATATGAATCGTCCATTGTTCTGTTGAGAAGTAAAGATTTTACTGAAATTGTACTGGTAAACCTGGGGCTATGTCATCAAGTAGCTTAAAAATGTGTCCTTGAAATAAACTTGTGGAGAATGTTCTCCAGACTCCCCAAAGTCTTGTCACTGTGTACAGACTCCTTGCCCAAATGCAAAAATGCACATATATATAATTGCATGCCTATATTAGCTGCATTGTTATTGCAATTATTCAGATAATTATGGTAATTGCAAATGTTTATCTAAATGATCATTTGTGCATGTAATTTAATAATTCTGCTTGCAAATGTAGGTGCACAATGTACCTTTTTCTCACATAGAGCCAGGCCCACAACTATTCAAACTTTGCCCATATCTTTTTTTAAAAATCGGTATTACTGAGAATGTCTTTAAATAGTGACTGTGCATGGCCCTCTGATTTTGCTCTTGTCAAACATACATGTGTGGACACAATTTCTTTTCTACTATTTCCAAGACAACCAATGCACAAAGACAAAACACTAGAGACATTGTCGCAGATTCTCAGTTTATGCAAATCAGTATAGTTGCACTGCTTTCATTATTAATGATGATTTACACCAGCTGAGGTCCTGGCTCCTGTTTTTCTCCTGTTCTTTTTGGCCTGCCCTTGTATAGCCATGTTGTTATCTTTGCCTTGAATTCTGTATAATGAAACCTGACGGATTATCTCAACCACCTCTCAGGTTTCCATGGTGAGTCAGGTAATCTAACTTCCTCTGATGGATGACAGAAAAGTGGCCAGCTCCATTATTTCCACAAGAGTTGAGGCTACCTTGTTTTAATTCACTAGGGTCATTAGGCAGAGATAATTATATAGAGCAACATGTAGTCAGAAACCAATCAGACTTGGCAGATGCAATATACATTTTTGTTATTACAAAAGGAATGTAGTGTTATTTTTGATGGTAAAAATACCACTTAAGTATGTAGTTAACCTTGAAGTAAGTGGGACATAAACATGTGCTTAATTTTAAGCACACATGTAAGTGT
Source organism: Dermochelys coriacea (assembly GCF_009764565.3). Classification (NCBI taxonomy): domain Eukaryota; kingdom Metazoa; phylum Chordata; order Testudines; family Dermochelyidae; genus Dermochelys; species Dermochelys coriacea. The sequence goes on from NC_050069.1 coordinate 88,437,832, forward strand.
TTTACTGAATAAGGGATATAGCCACAAACCTGATTTTGTCAAAGTATTAGTTGCAAATAAACTGTTTGATGAATCTTACCCTTTCTTCTGTTTGCAAATAATTTAAGAACTAATTTGGAATTCTACAAACATTTATTATGAACATGTATTCACTGAATAGTTTATATGAACAATTTTCATCATATGTGGGGTTCACAAATAGTTTGCTTTAGCTATTTGATGTGTCATGCACGAATAGTCATCTATTTCACATAGGATTGTTTCTGTTTGAATGACTGGAACACTTTAAATAGAAGAATAATAAATAGCTAAAGCCTAACCTTTGTAAACCTGAGGGTTATGGATTTGATACATGTCTCTTCTCTTGCCATCTGTGTGTTGCTCTAGTGGTGTTCATGCTAGTCATTGACACAGCAAGGTAACGATTCAATCAAATAGTAAGTAAGGGTGATGTAGATTCCAATTTTAATCAAATCCATGCTACCCACTGCTGTTTTATTTTTTAAGTGTTATTTCAACCTTTATTTTCATGCAGAGTGCAGGCTGGCAGCTAAAAAGTTTCATGAACCCTAACTAAAGGATAAGGGTTCAGTGAAAGTTTAAAAAAGGTGTTTACGAGAAAAAAGTTATTAGGAATTTTTCAAATAAAACAGTAAAAAAGAAAGCTTTCAGCAAATAAATTATATATATTTTGGGGAAAAATTTGAAGAGTGAAAATATATTTCACAGATATTCATTTGGCTACGTTTGCAAATCCCCTTCTCATTCATCATTGGCCCAATTCTGCCACCCTTAATCCCACTGAAGAATACTTCGCTGCATCAGTAAAGGTGGCAGGTGGTAGAACTGTATTCTAAGAGACCAAGTGCATGTTGCAAATCCATGAAGCATCCATGGGTCCTTCATATATAGAACTTTTTTATGGTAACTTGGCATCTTGTAGCCTTCATATATTTTTAAATATATTCATTTATTTATTTGGATTTGTACAAAATACTGGAAAGGACATCAATCAATATGTTTTATGTGTTCTTAACAGTTAGAAGATGAGAGGGAGGGTGGTTGTGTGATTGGGGGAACTCACCTGAAACTTAGGAAACCCTAGGTTAAGTCTTTGATCTGTCATAGGCTTTCTGCAGGATACTTGGGACAGATCTTTAAAACTATTTAGACACCTAAAAATGCAGGCAGGCACTTACTGGGATTTTCAAAAAGCCAGTAGGTACTTAACACCACAGTGTTTTTGAAAACCCCACTAGATATCTCTAAGCATCTAAATACCAATAAAAACTGTCCCTTAGTCTCTGTGGGTTAGATTCACAAAAGAATTAGGCACCTAACTGTTCCTTTAGATACCTAAATCCCAGAATCAGGTCCTAGTGAGATTTATAAAACACCCACTCAGCTGCTACCAAACCCTGTAGGTGCCTAAACTCACTTGGCCCCTAATTTTTGTAGTAAAAGTTCCCTAGGTGACTACATTTCTACTTTTGAATAAGTGCACTTCAGCACTATGCCAGGTCAGTGTGAGCTGCCCTACATTTACCTAACTGTGCAGTGTAGACCAGGCCTGAAGGAGCCCCAACATCATAGCCTAGTGGTTAGAGCACTCAGCTGAGAGGTAGTGGATCCCTATTCAAATCCCCTCTCTTGGGGAGGTGGGACTTGAACTCGGGGTCTCCCACAGCTCACATTAGTATCCTAACCACTAGACTAAAAATCATGAGGGAGGTCCTCTTTCCCGTCGTCTTGCAAAAATGGTGTAGGCATCTAATGCTTAGAGAGGGTTTGTAACTGAGAATCCTAAGCAGAGAGAAGTGTTTCCTTACCACCCAGATTTAGGTGCCAATCTCCCTGAGAGGGGTTTGGCTTTGGATACACCCCTCACCTGGTCACCTCTCATTGGCTAGCTGCCTAGTGTGCTGTTTTTTGTGAATACCATTCTAAGGCACCTACCTGTCCATTCGTTGTATAGGGAGTGTGGGCACTGAACTCGAACTTTGTGAATCCCAATGGGGGCCTAAAGTTAGGCATGGCAGCAAGTTCCTTTGTGAATCTATCCTTTTTTTGGTTACTTATCTTATTCTCTTGGTCACTTATCTCTGTCCTTCAGAGGGATTTCTGTATGACAGAGAGGTTTGTGATTGGAAACACATTAGAAGATTTTGAGGCACTCACAGCAAAATTTTCAAACTATCTAGGTGATTTTGGAGCCTATGTTCTATTTTCAAAAGAGACTTAGGCACTTAGAAAACTGTGTTCCATTGACTTTTAATTAAATATAGATTCCTGATGGTCTTAAAGTCACTTTTCAAGATGGGACTTTGTCTGCTAAGTGGCTTAGGTGCTCTTGAAAATGTTACCCTCAGATACCCCAGTGATGTCACTAAGATGCATTCCTCACTATGGAAAGGTTGGCGAAGCGCTGATCTAAAATATTCCCAGGTTTCTATCAGAAATACTCCTCATCTTTGCACTTCTCTTTGATCATTAAGCTCAGATTTTGAAAGTAGTACCTGAGACTGCTTTCAAATGGTTTTTAGGATTCACAACCACTTGTATTGAAGACTGCAGCACTTTTTTTTCTTTTTAGAGAGAGTCCTGGTTTTAGCCTCATTTCTGTGATTTTTATCAGTGCTGCCCTAGATTCCCATGATAGAGTTGAAAGGAATGATTCATATTCTCTCTCTTTCTCTCTCCTTTTATTTAGATAACATGATATTCTGCCTTAATTATTCTCCTAAGTATTTAAAGAAGTAAAGAATAATGATTAAAATTTGATTGACTCACATTACCACAGGCTCAGGATGTAAAACAAAGCCAGAATTAGATATGAACATGACCCTGTATAAAAATAAGTCATGTCAGACTTGGATTCAGACTCCAAGCAAAAGGAGGGTAACAGTAATTAGTGGCTCAAAAAGCCCTCTTAAAATGGTAAGGTGAAATATCATGGGTTGTTTTATTAAGAGAGTTTAAATTACAGCTTTATGGAATCAAACAGATGTTCAAAAATGTTTGCATCATTATTTATAATAGTGAGAGTATCTGCCTGAATAAATATATCCATTTCCTAACTAATACTTGTCAATATTGAAACATGCATATTATATAGATTCCCTTTTTGTTTGTGTTCTCAATGTGATGCTAGGGTTTTATTAAGAAAATAACCAGTGAGACAAAATTTAAAGCAGGGTAATTAGTATTGTTTATTTCCAATGCTGGTTTCCAATGCACAGGGAGTATACCAGGAAGTAGCATAATTCTTGTGTATATGATAAATATGATATGTTTGAGGAAAAAATGTGATCTTATTCATTAGAAGTCTGATTGAGGTAGAGTAAAGTGGGCATTAATTATGGTTATATATATTGTATGAATCCCATATTTTCTGTATGTTATTGTAGAATTTATATAGTTAGGATAATTTGATTTCTTTTGTATCTGTTCATTTTTTGGTGTGATTCATAATGAAAATTCAGACAGAGCTTTAACAATTCAAACTCAGTTCAATTCAAATGCATGAGCTGTCCTATTCTAATAACAGTAGGGACAGTAATTTCATGAATAAGTTTAGACACTTGCCTTGCAGCAAAGCATAACTAATACCCATACATATAGGGAGAAAAGAGAGGCAAAACGACCATAACTGCAAAGAATAAAAATGCTGAAATCTCAGTAATGGGCTTTGGGGGATATAGTTTAAGAAAGAAAATATTCTGTAACAAATAAGGTGTATTGAGGATAAATCCTGAAAAAAAAGTCACTTAAAACACTGCAAGCCTTTTCAAAGACAGGGATGAAAAACCATAGCTTTCAACCTTCCAGACAGCTAGCGGGTATATTTTCAAAGTAGTTCTCAGGGATTAAGTTGAGCAATTCTTATTGACTTTAAATGGAGTCACATAGCTAAATTTCTTTGCAAAGCTTTGAAAATCTACCCCCTAATGTGTAGCAGTAATTACGTGCAAACGTGTAGCAAAGGATCAGAATTCATAGCATTTTGCTTCATGTTTATCAGCTACAGAATTTAGGCACATCATCACTGTTAATTTTTCAAATGAAAATGTTTTTCAAGTGATTACACTCTGTAACCAGGCCTACCTAATTAATGACATATGTCATTCGCTTACAACCCAATCATTCCCTTTTAGTTTTCTTCAGTCCTTCTCGAGTCTGCTCATCCTGCTCTTCAACCCTCCTTCTGATCTGTACAAATGCACGGCACAGACATGAAGAAAATTTTTCAACGTAGCCATCCCAGCCAGTTGTCATCTCCAGACCCCGACTCCTAGCTGCCAAGCCTGTCTAATTCCTAGCCAAATAACTGACATGTAAAGTCTTGGATAGAATGACAGAGAGAAGATCCTTCTACTTCTTCCTCTCTTCTTCTCCTCCTCCTATCTTTCTACTCTATTTTTTCTACCCTTTCCCTTACATTTCAGTTCTCATACATGCAAACTGCCAATATCCAGCTATCTTTCTTCGGAGCTGGCTAGGCATTTTTCACAAAATCCACCCACTCTTAAAAAAATATTTATTTTACAAATTGTGATTTATTCTCTCATTTCATCATTGTGAGCAGGTGATTGACCTCCAAGCACAGTCCACATAGTGTGTAAAGTCAAAATAAACCTCTCTCCTCAGGATTTCGCTTTATCAACAAAGAAAACAACAACAAGACCAGCTCAAATCTGCTCTCCAGGCTTAGCCTGGAGCTTCTAGGCTTCTCCCCTGGGAATTGCCCAGACCACACCAGATATTCTCTTCTAAGATGTTTGGGACAAGATACTATTTCTTGTCCATACATTCCTTACAGTGGTAACACATTAGTGGTGCTATTTTTGTCCAAAATCCTAGCACTATTCATTACTGCATCTTATTCTGAGTTAACATTCTATAAAGATGAAACTAAGAACTACAGGGATTGCTCCATTCCTTCATCTGTGGAGACCCATGTTTGAATCCTGGCTGAGGACACAAGTGAAATTGAGTTTAATAGTCACATTCTAATTTCTCCTTTATTGTATAAGTTGACAAAAGATGGCCTATGCTATTAGTTATAATCATTAAGTTAAATGCCCTTAGTGCCCAGTCTAATTAAAATGACCATGAGTTTAGGTATCTCTGCTGTACACACTCAGTTTCAAAATACAAGGGAGTCATGACAGACCACTGATGATATGTGGGCAGCACTGGAACACCTAGAATCAAATGCATGATGTAACCCTGTGGAATACATTTTTTATTATTATTTTTATTAAGCAGTGCCAGTCAGAGATCTTCTATTATTTAAATTCTTCTGTTGCAAAATAATTTTCATATGCAAAATTTTTCAGCTTTTTTTCCAAGTGTCACTCTTATGATTAAAATACACCAAGTCAATGCCAGTTATTTATGTCTGTACTTTACTCCTGTTCAAAAGCTTGATGCTTAGAGACATATTCAATATTTTCTTAGACAGACAGTGAACTGAAAGAAGAAAAAAGAAAAGGAGTACGTGTGGCACCTTAGAGACTAACAAATTTATTTGAGCATAAGCTTTCGTGAGCTACAGCCAGTGAGCTGTAGTTCACGAAAGCTTATGCTCAAATAAATTCATTAGTCTCTAAGGTGCCACAAGTACTCCTTTTCTTTTTGTGAATACAGACTTACATGGCTGCTACTCTGAAACCTGAAAGAAGAAAGCTATTAAAAAATAAAGTTGACTTTTAGTAATCAGTGCATATCATTTCCCCTGCATGGAGTCAAGGCTGTTTGATCAATGACAAAGGCATTTGAAATACTTCACTATTTTATATTTCAAACACAATAAATGCAATTTTATATTTGTGAAGGAGCTTTGCAAAAAATATAGGGCTTGATTTTTCACTCCGCCCAAGCAGATCTTGGGTGCCAGGGAGGAGTGGGATGCCGGGAGCTGATTACAACTCTTTGATCCAGTGTCCACCACATCTGGTGAAAGTTAGAGCAATCATGGGCCTGCTCTATTTCATGCCACCGGCATAAGTGTCTAAAAGGAGCTTTACACCAGCGGAGGAGAGGTGTAATGGAGCTCTGTGCCATCACACCCCATTCCCTCTGCCTGCAACATGCCCTCTTTTTTTTTCTCCCCTTCCAGGAATAGAAAGGGAAGCTTCTACTTGTCAGCTATGGCTGAAATCAATTCATATTAGGTTGACTGAGTGATAAAAGTGAGCAGCCGAAACCAGAGTCTGAGACTGCTTTAAAATGGTTTTTAAGATTCACAACCACTTGTATTGAAGACTGCCCATAGTCTGAAGTTGACATTATAAATTAAAATTTTGTAATGTATGTCTTGCTGAATATTATGGCTTTAAAAATTGTAGTATTTAAAAGGCTGCAGATAAAGGCTAAATCACAAATGCTAAACTATTCATTAACCTTTTTGTCCATGTAGATGAATATATTGCTTTTGGAATGTGATATTACTGTAATATTGTACAAACCATCTTCTGAATAGCTGGAGATCAAATTAATTTCAGGCAAATATGACAGTTAACTACAACTTAAAAAAAACCCCTTTATTCTGGCCAGGAGAAGAAAAAAATGTTTGCCTTCTACTTTTGACCTTAACCTTAGTTTTGAGCTGAAATATTCATAGTGCTAGATGACCCAAGACAGGCTCACAACTTCTAATGCAATGATTTAGCCCCCAGCTGGATTTGCACAGGCAGAACTCTGACCATGTAGAGTCATGGGCTAACTGTTCTGTATCAGTCTACATTACATTCTTGCTCCACTGTGAATAGAATTAAATCATAAAATAATATTAAGACCCTGGATTATGATTTTTTAAACTGGCCAGATGGAGTGTTATAATTTTTTCATAGTTTGTAAATAATTTTCAAATGAATGACCAAATCACAAACATAAAGATCAATTCTCAAAACACATTTGAATACATTTAATTAATATATGAAAAGGCAATCTAAAATCCATTTTTATAAATGGGTTTGGTACTGAGCTGCTACTGTTAAGGTTAAATAATAGTTTCTGTTATAATTCCCTGTTCTAGTCACTCATCAGTTTTGAAAACTTTCGCCTTTTAGGTGAAAATGTTCTGTGCTTGATTTCTGCCCAAAGGCAACTTAAAAAAATAAAGCTAGAGCAAAAATAGTGCAGTCTTTTTTTGAGTGAGAAGAAAATGCCAAAAGCTAACTTTTCCCTTTCGAAAAAAATTATAGTGACTTTTTTTAACAACCCTACAGACCACGTAGCAATGTGCTGATGGGTTCAATTTAGCATAGAAACAGGAGCAGTACCTTCCCTTGTTCTGGAGGAAATGGATTTTGATTTGAACAACTCCTGATCTCCCACTTCTATGACAAAAATATACTGTTACCATAGAAGAATGCGTACAGATCTGGAAAACTAGGGCTCATGGATTCTGTTCCGTCTGCTTTCATATTTTAGGGCTAGATTGTATAGTCCTTATCCATGTACATAAGTATTTATTTATATAAATAGTTCTTATTGCTTTAGTTGGTTTACTTTTTGGATTATGTGCTCATCAGTATTAATAGGGATCGCACAACCTAGCCCTTAATTGTTATCTGTGCTTCATACCTTTTTTGTTTAATGACATCTCAGATCAACTCCCTAGCACAAATTTTGCTGAAGTGCAGAGATGTTAATGGACTTGTCCAAGTGCGATAGGAAATTAGATGATATCTTAAATCAATGGAAGACAATAACAAAATCCTATTGACTTTGATGGGGCCAGGATTTCACCCTTTGTGTCAGAGTTGGGAACAAAACCCAGATATTTGATGGGACAGAACCATATCTTATCTAACAGACCACAGAGTTTCTTAAAAATTCTTCAGATCTGTTCATTTAGGTTTTATCCTGTCTGAAAAGTGAATACTTGCCTTTTTGTCAATCTCTTTGAGATGTATAGATGAAAAAATATTTTGCAACTGCGAAGTGTTATTACTAGGTTCATTTTACAGATGGTAAAACTGAGACATGGAAATGATGAAAGATTAATCTGAACAGCACTCTGGGCAGTGAGTTAGGTCTTGCCTTCTGAGACCTGATAACTATTGTGTCTGAATTTGCTCCTTTTCAACAGAAATTTTCAAAAAATTTCACTCTCCTATGTTCAGTATATCTGTATTTAGACTATTTACAAAATAAAATGCATATTTCAGTGAGGAGAGAATTTAACAATTTTATCATCACTTATGTACAATGTATTCTGCAGGACGTTTTTGGCTTTCCTTTGCTTGTATGCCTTTGATTACCTTTCCTTATATCCCTCTCAATGTTAAATGTCTTCTTCCAACACTGAACTATTCATAATTGCTCTCTATGTTGAGGATTTGCTTGTTTTGGTGTTTTATTGGGCATCTATCTGTAGTGGGGCATCTGCCCCACACTGGCAGAAGAGGGGTTAAAAGGTACAAGGGGAAGACAGAGGACAGTGGGGACTATTGCCTGGGTATAGAAGTTTGAGAGACTAAGGGACACATAAAATGGAATCAGAGGCCTCCTTTGTGGAGGGCTCTGGGGCCTTCCCGAACTGGATTCCGAAGTCGGTGCCCCTGTGGAAAGGGGCTGACAAGCATGAAGGGCAGCTTCAGATCCTGCTAGAGCAGGTGCTCACAGCCCAGCAGAGACAATGGGAGGCACAGGAGTACCTGCAGACCTGTATGGCAGCAGCTGTACTTGTTTAAGTCACTGTGGGGGGGGGGGCAGTAAGAATCGCAGGAAGCGAGAGGGGAATTCAGGCACCAGGACCAGAAGGCTGGGAGAATATTTTGCCTGTGGGTGGCAGACACACTTTAAGAGGGAGTGCCCCTACCCGAGAGAGGAACAGAGGCCTCATCCAGAGAATGGAAGGGAGAAAGACCCCAAGAGAATCCCCGCTGTGAAGAGAACAGGGAGGCAACGGGCATGTTGGACCTGTGGGCAACAGGGGCACCTGAAGAGGAAGTGCCCAACCCATAAATGCAGGGCCCAGGCTAGCCAAGAGTATGGGGCTGAGCCAGAGAAGGACTACAGGAGGGCCTTGGCCACAGGGAGACAAAGGAAGTGCTTCTGGTGCCATAAGGAGGGCCATATAAAAAAGTGTTGCCCCCCCGAAGAGAAGGAGGGGGATGCCTGAAAGTCAGGCTTGGTCGGAGACTGCCCAGATCAAGGGGCAGTGAGGACTGAGGACCTGGCAGAAAGTCATCTCCCATACTCAGCAAGGGGAGGCAGGGAGGTGATAGATAGGATGACTGGGACAGAAGAGACCCAGACAAACAAGGGAATCCACACAGGAGCAGGACAAGCTACGCTGGGGACCCAGACCCTGGAAGAGGGAAGCAGGTTGCTCCTCTTGGTAGAGAGCCTGAGGCAGGAGATGACAGCCTACAGGCCCAGCTGCGAGGGAAGCTTGGAAGGTAGAGCCCCTCCCGTCCCTCCGGTGCATGGTCTTAACAGGGAGGGTAGGGTGTATGGTGGGGCGTCTGCCCCACGCTGGCAGAAGAGGGGTTAAAGCAGCCCAGGAGAGGCTGTGCAGGAGTCAGCCATTAGGAAAGGGTTTGTAGAGACAGCCAATCGGGAGAAGGTTTAGAAAGACAGCCAATCAGGGCCAGGCTGGGCAATATAAGAAGGGTTGCTGAACAGAGCAGTTTCAGTCACTCTTGGAGGTTGAGGAGGGAGGATTGACTGCCCTGAAGGAGGGAGAAGAGACTTCACCAGGGTCTGAGAAGTTCTGGGTGGGGTTAGGGGAGCATGAGTGAGCTCCTGGCTGACTGCTGCCAGACTGAGGCCCTGATATAAGGGAGGAGAAGGTACTAGGGCTGTGGGGAACTGGCCGAGGGAAACAGATGGCGGGGGTTGGACGTGATGCAGTGAGAGGCTACAGGCTAGAAGGTCCTTGGGCTGGGACCAGAGTAGCAGGTGGGCCCGGTCTCCCCCTTACCTTTGGCCCCATTTGCCACTGAGGGGACTGGCTAGAGCAGGGACTGCGGTTTGCTACTGATGCATCTGGCTAGACCCTGAATGGCAGCCTGCCATGGAGGCAAGTGGCTGGACAGAGGACTGCTTCCCCCCTCCCTGGGAAAGTAGCGAGAGAACTGAATGGGGCACAGCCAGAGGGCTGTGTCCAGAAGAGGACACCATGGTCCTGAGAGTGACACGGGTCCTGATGGCAGTGAGATGCCACTAGATGAAGGTGCACAGGCCAACCAGAGCTAATTCCCAGGACAGCCAGCAGAAGGTGCTTCTGTGGTGAGTCAAGTCCCATTATACCATGTTACAGAAGTACAATCTACTTCACATTCCTCTTCCTTCCCCATGAAACTCTTTTGTGGAACCTCCCCAAATCCCTGGCTAAAGTCAAGTACACTGTGTCCACTGTCTTTTATCCACACAGCTTGTTAATATATTAATGAAGTAGTTTGTTTGTTTGGCATGATTTTTTTTAACAAGTCTGTTGCCTTCCTCCAGGTACTACCAGGCTGTCTGCTTTAATATTGTTCAAGCAATTTATCTGGTGCTGAATTTAAAATTACCAATTTAATTCTATGAGTCTCTATTCTATTTATTTGTCCTGATTATAAGTTATCACTTTAAAATCTGAAATAAGCATCCCAGTGCTAACCACCACACACAGATATTCATCAGTCTGTCAGTTCAATTCTTTACTCACAAGCCAATCTGAAAAATCCTATGTACTAACAAAGGAAATATTTCATAGTATACATTCACGAATACTTGCCTTCTAGTCGTCATTATTAATTCTTCCTTTACTGTAAGCAAATCTATGCACTTTAGTTTCTGCAATAGCCTAACTCCCATTTCACTTTAAGACAAACCATGAGGATTCTTCCATTAAATAACATTAAATCAAAAATCTGTGAACTCCAGGATTATCTGTACAGAGAGAAAAGCTACTGAGCCAAATTCAGATGTGTTGTAGCAGGGTGCTCTTCTCCTGTTGACTCTACGTCTAAGCACTGTGACTTTGGTAGGGTTTTGCCTGCTTGCAGGTCTAATTTGGCCCATTTTGTGCAAAGCCACAACAAACCAAAATAGAACTATAGGTTCAAATTATTGTGTCCAGAAGGCAAATCAGCTGGAGCCATAATACAGTAACAATATGCCAGTTTCTGAGCCCAACTCAGCCTGACAACAAATCCCTGAGGGAGTGAGAGAGTCTGTCACTGCTAATAATATACAGTTTATAAGCAGACTACATAGCTTTAAGGTGCTTTCTACTCTCATAATAACAGCAGGACCATTGGAGAATACTGACAAGTCTACCTATTGCCTATTCCAGCAAAATTCAGACTGTAAAGAAGTTTGCAGGTCTATCAGTCAAATTATTGTGAGTTACACTGATGAAATGCTGTACTCCATAGCATGTGCTAGTCTTAGAATAATTTTCTTTTAGTGCCAATATTGTTTGAGCTAATTGAAATTTTGTCTCTGATTTTGATTATGATGTCAGCAATTAAATGCAAAGCAGAACTACATGAATCATACACTATGACAATCATGTCTCTCAGACAGATGTTGGATGTCAGTACATAAAGGCTTTGAGACAAACAAATCAATGATCAAACATGTTAATTGCAGTTCTCTTTGAAAACCAAATCTATCTTCATAAAGTAAGTATTTATCTCACCAGAACCAGGACAAAGTAACTCATAGTTATAGAAATAGCACATATATGAGTCTACAGCAAAGCCATTTTAATTCACTTTGCCCTCAATCCAGCAAAACACATGCTTTGAACCATTGCTTACATCCCACGGCTTATAGCAGTCCTATTACTTACGTGCATTACTTGATCATTAAATAGTTCCTCATCAAACAGTGAAATTAGGTCATTTAAAATAAATAAGATTGTAGCCAAAAAAAGTTTAACTAATCAAGAGTCAACAGTACTGGCCACATCCAATAAAATAAAGCCGCATTCTAGTAAATTATCTTTCAAAGGCAGTATTTAATAACCAATCTGTCAATTTTCCTTTTTTCAGTGTGGTAAAATCACTATTTATAATATTAGCCTTGCATAACAAAACCATTAATAGAAAGCTATACATCAAGGGCTTTAAATATTGGTTCTACACTACTGAACTAGTGTTGGCAACATGGGGATCCATGTCTTTTGTTTCAGAGTAGCAGCCGTGTTAGTCTGTATTCGCAAAAAAGAAAAGGAGTAATTTGTTAGTCTCTAAGGTGCCACAAATACTCCTTTTCATGTTTTTGTGTGTCTAGAACAGGAAGAATAAAGCAAATAAAAGATTGGTATTCATGGGGCATATTAGGTCCTGATCCAAAGCCAACTGAAGTCAATGGTTACTCCTTTTGACTGTAATGGGCATTGGATCTGGCTTTTAGGGGTTGACCCTACTTCTATTGAAGCCAATAGTGAAATTCCCATTGACTTCAAAGGTGTAGACTCAAAACTGTATTGACTTGTTCATGAACAGTGGGTGAGTGATGCCTTGTCCTGAAGAGCATTTGCAGCAAACAAAAGTGCTGCAAACAGTGGCATAGGTAACCATTTCTGAGTTTATTTGCAATGGGAGGGTTTCCATGGCCACTTTGAAAGTTCTTTGTGGGCTGGGAAGTGGAAAGGGAAAGACTGAACATTTTCTATGCTGTAAGGGAGGGAGCCAAGAGCAAGGAATGAACAGCAGTAGTCAGGTTTTGGTGGGAGAGGAGGGCATAGACCACAACCCAAAGTGGCTGTTGAGAAGTTCGAATGAGCCAAAGACAAGCAGGTTCTAGACCGTCTTTGAGTCCAAGATCCAGAAGGAGGCATCTCAGCCTCAACCCAGCTGTTAGGAGAAGGTGAGTCACAGGAAGCCTGGCAGAGGAAGTGGAGAGAAATATGTCAGTGTAGTGAAGATTAAGTGATACTAAAATAAGAGTGGAGACAGTGACAGAGCTGGGGAAATGATGCAAGTATCCTGAAAAGAATGTGATACAATATTAGATGATGATTTCATTCCAGATTGACTTCCAATATTTTATACATAAAAATATAAATTCTCTATAAAAAGCCCACTAAATTAAATGCAACTAAATTAGTTCCAAACTGTGAAAAGCCAATTAAAAGTTATTAGACATCTGTTTTAATCTGAAGAACTGAAATTGGACTTACCTGTTTCCCTGTCCTCTTACTGCTAATTTTCTCTCCATTCAACCCCCATCCTTCTTCAAACTAGTCTTCTCCAAGGTGAAACCACATTCAGTTCTTGCTCCTAAGCTCCCCTCTTGCATGATCTCCTTTGATAGCATTCTTTCAACAATCTTCTTAAATGGCCTGTAAGCAGCAGCACTGGAGGGACATTGCCTGGTCCTGCTTGCCTAAAGGACAAGAAGAGAAGGAGGAAAAATAACTGGGCCACCGAAGAGGAAAAGAGGAAGAATGGGCCAGTTTCTTTGTCTTCCTCTTCCCTCCCCTGCCCCCTTAAAGATGCAGGGAAGAATGGGAGTAAAGCAACATATTGAAGTTCACCCACAATAATGGCATAACAGTGGCCAAGCTGAGAACACATCAAGAGAATGTTGATATGAATACAGGGGATGGGTACTCTAGAGAACCTTTGTCCTTTTTGTGGAAACATACACATCTCTTGGAGAATAAGGAAAGTATGGAATCAAATTTGGACCCAATAAAACTACAAAATATTTTAATGGGCTTTCCATGCAGTCACTGGTATGCAACACGATACACCTTGCCTTCTTTTCCTTCACTCTTCAAAATTAATTGGTTATGAATTTTTGGAACATGCAGACGACTTCCTGCAAATAATGGTATCAGCAATGTTATTTATCAAAGCTGCCCATCTAAACCCATCATGGTTTGGCATCCATTCCTTAATCAACATGTTCAACCAATATGTGCTTCAGCAGGCTGAATGCCATCTGAAAACATAGACATGAATGCAGGCAGCCAACATATCCTTTTTGAGTATCAGTCCAGTTGTTTAGGGCATCAGTCCCAGCAGACTGTCTAGCAGTTATCTGGTTGGATATTTTAAACTGTTTTTTAATCTTGACTGAAGATGCTTAAAATCACATTGCAGGCTGCTTTAGAACGTCCTAGTGGGTAGGGGTTGAAAAGTAGCTTACATATCTTTAACGTCCATGCATCTTATATTGTTCTTTAGAGCAAGATCTTTAAAGATGTGAAAAAATATAATGCGAAATATGTTGTGCATCTTAGCCAAAATTTTACAACTTGGCACCCAATCCTGAGAATATTCCTAAATAACTTTATTCATGGGAATGTTCCCATTGTGTTTAATCGAGTACGCAAATTGCCATCCTGGATCTGACTTTTCGTCAATCTAGACGAGACAATTCAGAGGAAGGTGTAAGAACCCCAAATTAGACAGATATGGAGTAAGTATCATCTTGATCTCTAATAGTTAGGGATTGGCTTAAATCTTGAAGCATAAGGTTTAATATCCCTTCCACACTTGTTTTGTCATAATTAATTATAACTCTGGATATTCTTGATAACTACCCAATCCCTTTTTGAATCATGTTAAATTGTTGGCTATAATTTTGTAGATTTGTAGATACTAAGGTCAGAAGGGACCATTATAATCTAGTCTGACCTCCTGCACAATACAGGCCACTGAATCTCGCCAACCCACTCCTGCAATAAACCTCTCACCTATGTTTGAGCTATTGAAGTCCTCAAATCATGGTTTAAAGACTTCAAGGTGCAGAGAATCCGCCAGCAAGTGACCCGTACCCCATCTCACAGAGGAGAGTGAAAAGCCCTCAGGGCCTCTTCCAATCTGCCCTGGAGGAAAATTTCTTCCCAACCCCAAATATGGCAATCAGCTGAACACTGTGAAAATAAGTCCCACAGTTTAATTATGCATGATATGAAAAAGTATTTCTCTTTATCAGTTGAATTTCCTGCCTTTATTTTCTTGAATGTCCCCTTCCTGTGTTATGAGACAGGAAGAAGAAAAGTTCCTTATCTTTCTCTAAACAATTAATTGTTTTATATATTTTCATCAAGCCCCCCCCTTTATTTGTCTCCTATCTGAGGTAAACATTTCCAGTTTTTTCAGTATTTCTTCATATAAGAGTTTTACTGCCTCTATTCATTCTTGTCACCCATCTCTGAACCCCCTTTAATTCTACAATCCCCTTTTTGAGATGGGGTTAGGTAGTATTACAGGTGAGGCCACAAAACTGATGCATATAAAAACATTATAATATTTGCCATTCCATTGTGACACTGCACCCCATATTCTTCAGTGATATTATGATATGATTATGGCATAATTATGATGCATTTTGTACAAGATGAGTCATTTGAGGTATCATTGGAAAAGTTATGATTTGCTGACTATGATCATCCTATTTGTATGCATGTATCATTTTTGTATCTAAAGTTAGGAATATTGACTATGTATCTGCATTTCAGTCATGCTTACTGAGTGACATCCACAACTAGCCTTTCTGGTACAACAATGAAGAAGCCAGACAGTGCTGATAGCCCATCATCGAAGACAATGGACCCTGGAAGAATGGAACATTCACAGGAAGGTTAAAGACAGCCTGTAAGTAATGGCTGCTCTGACTTGGCAAAGTATGAAAAGGCATGTGACCAGGTCAAATGACTCTGGACTCCATCTTGGGGTGTCAGTGTTTTTCCACAAATTGAGTTTGGGAAGAAAGAGAGAGATAGATAGATTTATATATAAAGCTATATAAGACAGGGAGTGACATCACCAGTTTTTCACTCCCCACACAACAGTACTCCTGAAAACACCTGAGGAACAAAGACTGAACTGGGAGAAGTGCTGGACCCAGTCTAAAGGGATTTCTAGCCTGTGTATGGAAAACCTGGGGATTCCAAGGTATAAAGCAAGTGCAGCTTTTACCTTGGGAATCTGCCAGCCTGCTTGTATCATCAGGGTGAGATAGGATTTGAATTAACAATCTTTCTAGTATGTTAAACTTAGTTTGTGTGTGTTTACTAGGTGATCTATTTGCTATCACTTAAAATCTATCTTTTGTAGTGAATAAATTTATTTTGTTTTAATCTAAACCAGAAAGTTTGGAGTGAAGTGCTTGGGAATCTTAGCTCAAGGGGATGTTGTCTTTCCTCTCCACACTGAGGGAGGAGTGAACTCTATGAACTTACACTGCACAGTTTCCTTTGCAGTTCAAGACTGTATAATTTTGGGTTTATTCTCCAGTGGTGGGGGGGGGGGTGAGTCTGAGAAGCTGGTGGTTATTTTGATTGTAGCCTCTCTATTGTTCATGCAGTGGCTGGTCAGAGCCTGTATGTAACTGCAGCTGGGTGTGTTGCTACCTGTGGGAATGCTGGTGCAAATGTAGGACCAGGAGTGGGTCTGCAGCTTGTCACACCAGCACAATGTGAGAGGGAGCCCAGGGTGGGTGGGTGAGAAGGCTCAGTGGTACTTCAGTTCCACCTGGAACTGATCACACCCATTCCTTATGCATCCTCACACCCCATCACACTGAGCATGCCTGTATTCACACCCTACAAACTATTGTAATAAACTTTGTACAAAATATGCCTTCCAAGGTGTCAAGCTGTCCTGCAGTGGCTCAAGAGCATGAGTAACACTCTCAGGACAGATTGTTAAAAAGCAGGGCACATACCCCAAATTGGGTGTGAGTTCTATACTTAGATTTCACAAACCAATTATCAAGTGTGAACTCCTCAAGCACTATAACAGCCTTAACAAGGAATCACAGACACTCCTCTTCTTGCCACCCAGGAAAGCCTGCCTTTGTGATAGATGGTACCTTGCATCAAAAATCACAATATTCAGGTGACTCCCAATCCAAAAGCATCATTTACCCCAGGGCAATTGTATTTTAGATCTACACCAAAAACAATGTTTGTAGCCAATCCTATAATAAACTAAAGATTTATTAACTAAGAAAAAAGGAAGAGTTATTGACAAGGTTAAAGAAAATTAACATACACACAAATGAGTTATATTAAGTTTCAAAAGGTGGTAGAAGCTTCTATAATAAGCAAGCTTTATAGGCTAACCCAGGTCAAGTACTGGGGATCTTTTGCTTATACTTAGTAATCTTTATCCCTCAGATAAAGATACAGTTTCTCTTTAAGGATTTTTATTTCCTTCCCAGAGCTCAAGCTGATGCAATGAGTCCACACGCATGTCTCCTCTTCATTGATTGCCTCCCCCAATATACACATGAGGTGTTTTTGTCTTCTGATGTTCCACAATGGTTTGTCTGGTGTCTATGGGCCTTCTTTTTTGGAGGTGATAACACTGCCTCTTAGTATTTCACACTTGGTCATGCTGCTCTCCTGGCTGGTGGTTTACCATTTCATAGCAAATATTTAAATACTTTATAACAGTGGGTCCCAAACTTGTTCCGCCACTTGTGCAGGGAAAGCACCTGGCGAGTCAGGCAGGTTTGTTTACCTGCCGCGTCCACAGGTTTGGCCGATTGCAGCTCCCAGTGGCCAGGGTTTGCTGCTCCAGGCCAATGGGAGCTGCTGGAAGCAGTGGCCAATACATCCCTTGGCCCGCACCGCTTCTAGCAGCTCCCAGTGGCCTGGAGCAGCGAACTGTGGCCACTGGGAGCTGCAATCGGCCAAACTTGTGGAAGCGGCAGGTAAACAAACAGGCCTGGCCTGCCAGGGGCTTTCCCTGCACAAGCGGCAGAACAAGTTTGGGCACCACTGCCCTATAATATGGGATACAGATATTGTAAGTGAGATTAATAAATGCAGCAAGTCAAAATAATTTTTTAAAGTCTAAATGCTAAACACATTTTTAAATAAACCTAAAACCTATTTTAACAATACTAAAACTCAGGTGAGCCAGACTTAGGGTGACCATATGTCCCATTTTAGTTGGGACAGTCCCCTTTTTAAGCCCTGTCCTGACTTTTTTTTTCCAAAAGGAGACATTTGTCCCATTCACTCTTGCTGACTTGATCAGTTGGCAAGAGCATATGAGACAAATGCCCATTTTTGTCAAAAAAAAAAAAGTGGAGTGCAGTGTGGAGGAACGTGTGTGGGGTGAGCGGAGATGCCAGCCCCCTGAAGGGGGAGGTAAGACTGAGGGGGGGATGCAGCATTCCAGCAAAGGGCAACAGCCTCCTGAGTGGGGCCCGAAGGGTTCCAGCAGTGAGCAACAGCCACAGGGGAGGGGGAAGCGAGAGAGCCCTTGGGTAAGTGGCTGGGGGTGTCCTTTTGGGAAATATAGTCACCCTAGCCAGACTGGTTTCCAGCTCTTCATTAGTCAGTGTTCAGGGAGGCCTAGGGGCCTTGGCATGAGCTGGCACCTGGTCTGTCAGCATCACTAAGCACACCAGTATTCACACCTTACATACTAGTGTGATAAACTTTGAACAAAATATGCCTTGAGTGGTATCATTTCAAAACTAATTAATGATCAGTGAATTTATATTCTGGCATGATGCATGTACACAATTTGTTTTAAGAGTTATGAATATATGCTGAAATTATGACTAAAGTGTGTGTAAACCAGATATGTCAGGGGGTGTTAAACATATATCCTAAGCAAAGGAATGTCCATTTACCTCACTTTACATATAAGCAGTAAACAGGACCATCAAGATAGCACAGGGAGGAGATGGCAGGAAACGGAACAATTTTCATTTCAGCAAACACAAGTGGGGGAAGAAACAGCATGGAACTTCATCAACTCTGTCACCTCCTTCACAGATTAAATAAACTTTACTGTCACAGTAGCTCTCAGAAGAATCCCTTTCAAAGGTTGACTGGTCTATAAAAACAGATCTGAACCTCAAGTGATGAGCAGTGATTCAATTGAGTGCATTATATACAATCTTATTGTATTATAAAAGTGTATATTGAGGTCTCTTTCTGAAAGCTAATGACACACTGGTGATATTGTAAAATGTCTCAATTAATACTATATGAGGAAATACTTAATCATTTTGTATTTTAAAATCTGATATATTGCAGGCCTGCTACAGGATTCAGAACTTTGGACCGTGTCTGCCCAATACAAAGGGATAGAGTGCATGCTTGTTGCTGACTGTGGGCATCTCAGACAGAGTCACGGTGGCAAGGCATTGAGAGGCACTCAGGGTTACTGGGTAAGAGGTGACACAACTCTTCACTAGTCTGAGTTGCACCCCAGAATGTAACACACCTTATTTGCTTTATGACTGCAGCTGAACATTGAGCAGAAATCTTCACTGGGCTGTCTGCGCTGACATCCAGGTCCTTTTCTTGTGTCGATAGTTAATTTTGAACCCTATATGGTACATAAGTGTTGCAATTTCCTCCCTCCACTGTGTATTACTCTGCATTTGTTGACACAGAATTACATTTGCCGTTGTGTTGTCCATTCATCTAACTTGTTTAAGTTTCACTCTGAAGTTCCTCATAGTCCCCTCTAGTTCTGACTAACCTAAATAACATTGTGGCACCTTAGAGACTAACAAATTTATTAGAGCATAAGCTTTCGTGAGCTACAGCTCACTTCATCGGATGCATTTGGTGGAAAAAACAGAGGAGAGATTTATATACGCACACACAGAGAACATGAAACAATGGGTTTATCATACACACTGTAAGGAGAGTGATCACTTAAGATAAGCCATCACCAACAGCAGGGGGGGGAAGGAGGAAAACCTTTCATGGTGACAAGCAGGTAGGCTAATTCCAGCAGTTAACAAGAATATCAGAGGAACAGTGGGGGGTGGGGTGGGAGGGAGAAATACCATGGGGAAATAGTTTTACTTTGTGTAATGACTCATCCATTCCCAGTCTCTATTCAAGCCTAAGTTAATTGTATCCAGTTTGCAAATTAATTCCAATTCAGCAGTCTCTCGTTGGAGTCTGTTTTTGAAGCTTTTTTGTTGAAGTATAGCCACTCTTAGGTCTGTGATCGAGTGACCAGAGAGATTGAAGTGTTCTCCAACTGGTTTTTGAATGTTATAATTCTTGACGTCTGATTTGTGTCCATTCATTCTTTTGGGTAGAGACTGTTCAGTTTGAAGCAAATACTCACCAGCAACCACACACCACACAACAGAACCACTAACCCAGGAACCTATCCTTGCAACAAAGCCCGTTGCCAACTCTGCCCACATATCTATTCAGGGGACACCATCATAGGGCCTAATCACATCAGCCACACTATCAGAGGCTCGTTCACCTGCGCATCTACCAATGTGATATATGCCATCATGTGCCAGCAATGCCCCTCTGCCATGTACATTGGCCAAACTGGACAGTCTCTACGCAAAAGAATGAATGGACACAAATCAGACGTCAAGAATTATAACATTCAAAAACCAGTTGGAGAACACTTCAATCTCTCTGGTCACTCGATCACAGACCTAAGAGTGGCTATCCTTCAACAAAAAAGCTTCAAAAACAGACTCCAACGAGAGACTGCTGAATTGGAATTAATTTGCAAACTGGATACAATTAACTTAGGCTTGAAGAGAGACTGGGAATGGATGAGTCATTACACAAAGTAAAACTATTTCCCATGGTATTTCTCCCTCCCACCCCACCCCCCACTGTTCCTCTGATATTCTTGTTAACTGCTGGAATTAGCCTACCTTGCTTGTCACCCTGAAAGGTTTTCCTCCTTTCCCCCCCTGCTGCTGGTGATGGCTTATCTTAAGTGATCACTCTCCTTACAGTGTGTATGATAAACCCATTGTTTCATGTTCTCTGTGTGTGTGTGTATATAAATCTCTCCTCTGTTTTTTCCACCAAATGCATCCGATGAAGTGAGCTGTAGCTCACGAAAGCTTATGCTCTAATAAATTTGTTAGTCTCTAAGGTGCCACAAGTACTCCTTTTCTTTTTGCGAATACAGACTAACACGGCTGCTACTCTGAAACCTAAATAACATTGCATCATCTGCAAATGTTGCTACTTCACTACTCACTGCCCTTTTCAGAGCATTAATAAATATATTAAACTATGCTAGATCTAGTACAGAACATTGAGTCACTTCACTGTTAACCTTTCCTATGATGAAAATTGAACATTTAATCCTACTCGCTTTCTGACAATTTTTGATCCCTACTTTGCTTCTCAACCCATGATTATTTACTTCTTTAGTAGCATCTTGTGTGGTACCTTGTCAAAGGTCTTTTAGAAATCTAAATTAATGGGTTCTCCTTTGAACATGACAGTAAAGTCAGGTATAAAGAATTCTAAGAGACTAATGGGATATAATTTTCCTCTGTAGAAACCATACTGTGTAGACCCTATCTATCATAATGGTCCAGCTGTATTGTTATGTTTTTAATCATTTCAGCCAATTTGCCAGGTACAGCTATAAGGCTTACTGGTGTATAATTCCCCAGATGACACCTAGAGCTTTTAAATAATATAGATACAACATTTGCTACCCACCCAATCCTCCGGAATAGTAGTTTTTAATGAGATTTCATATGTTGGTTAGCAGCTCAGCCACTTCACACTTAAGCTGCTTCCAACTTCTTGAATGTAGCATCTGGGCCCGGTGGTTTACTGTGTTTTTAAAATATCAGTTTTGTTCCAGCAATTCTTCTGACAACTCAGTCTCTCAGAGTATTTCATCTTTGTTACCAGAAAATAGCAGGTGTCTCCCACAATGTCCTTGACAGCAAAAAAAAAAAAAATAAAAAATCATGTAACTTCTCAGCAATGTTTTTGCTTTCCTCAAATCTTCCCTTAAGATCCCATGGGCCCATTGATTCTTTCACAGGCTTCCTATTTCTGATACACTACAAGAATCTGGGACTGCTTGCACTATAAAGTTATTTCAGTGTTTGTAGGATTGGGGACTTGATTACCTATAGTTAGAAACCCAAATCTACATTCAGGAATCTAAATAAGTGGCTGAATTTTTAGATATCCTGAGTATCTGAACCCATTGAAATAAAATCTCTGAATATGATGCAACTTATGTAGGTGCATAAATATGAAAGTAAATATCTAACTTTAGGCATCTATGTTTGAAAATTTTGGTGTGAGGATGTGAGATGTTAGGGCATAAGAAAACATTTGATAACTTTAGAAAACTATGGTGGGCCAATACTTAATGTGTTTCAAGTCAGTTTTCAAAGGGTTGTAGTCTACTCTCCATTATGCCAGTGTACAACTGAAGTAACTCTAAGTGAATAGCTGAATTCAAAATTTGTCATCTTAACCAGGACCAGAATGTGGCCCATACTGCATATCAGATCTGCTTTTTGAAAATACCTGGTTTATTATTTTCATTCTTTTTCAGTTTCTGGTATATGAATGCATGTGCAGAAATTAGTTCCTTGCTTGATGTAAAAGCAAACATTTTTGTTTTAGAAATTTCCTGAAGGCTAGACTTTCACAAACCTAGGGCTATAGTGTGGCTTTTAAAGCCACTGGGATAAGATAAAGAAGCACTTTAATAGTTCCCAGAGTCATTATACCTGTGAAGGACAGACAGTTGCTAGCTGCGTAAAACATACATTCCCTAGTGTGCAGCAAATTGTGTTTGGGGGTAGGGGCAGAAGATGGGAAGGCCATAACTACATCTATTCCCTTCAGGTTCTCTATCTCTGGGGTCAGAGCTAAGGCTCCTAATCCCTACATTCACTGAGCACAAGCAATAGGATTCTGAGATTCAGGAAGGGCTCTCTGTGCCCTCTAACCCACCCTGTCCACAGGGGAAGCCAGATTTGATCCCTTTAATTTTTTTTAAAAAATCTCAACCAGTATTAAAATCAAGCATGAATATCTGTTGCTTCCTATAACTGTCCACTAATTCAGAGAGCTGAGCATTGGCAAAAACAGACACATTCCACCACTTTCTTATACGTCAACACTCTCTGCTACTTTACCATTTCTCTCTTCCACGTTAAGCCATTGTGAATATACTAGTTCTAACACTATATCTTTTTGTATTACATTCAAAATTGATGGTTTAAAGGAACAGCATTAAAAGAGGAAATAGCCTGCAGCTTGGGTCTCAGCTGGTGGAAGTAGATGCTGTCAAGCTACAGAGGATGTCTTGTTTATAGTCAGCCAGCTATTTGGTTTCACTTGCTAATCAAGATGCCTTTTGGCCACTGGGCTGGATTGCAGTTCAGTTATGCTAATTGGGTTTTGATGGAGATGTTCTAATAATGGGAGTGTTTGCTAAATGTCTGTTTGGTGGCTTTACAAATAAAGCACAATCATTTAAACTCTTAGTGCTGGCTGTTTCAGCCCCAATAACTTGCATACCTACTACATAATTATTCCTTCTAACTACTAATCAATCTTATACTTCTATAAACCTACAATTTTACCCCATTTAACTTACAATGATGATTTATGACATAATATGTTAGTTAATTATAACATCACACAATAAATGAACAATAAACTAAAATCATTGGCTACACTTATGATCTTGTTGCTAACCGCTAATCTGAAATGTAATAAAAATATTGCAGGCTCCCAGAACCAGACCTCTCGAACATCCCTTATTTTGAGGGACATCACCCATTTTAGCACCAAATGTAAATGTTCCATGCAAATTTTGTAACCCCCTCATTTTTGTTGACTTTTTTTTTTACATCAGAAAAAAAGAATAATGAAACTGAGGTTATAGAAAGTTATTTACAGTAAATGAAGGCATTTCATAGCACTCTGATTTTCCTGCACGTTCAGGAATTCAGACTGGAACAAATGCAAAGAGGGGCTATTGGGATGAATAAGGGAATAAAGAGCCTGTCTTACAAGAAATACATCAGGGGTAAACACAAGGGAGGGAGAAGAGCTAGTTAAGATAGAGGACTATGTTGGCATAAGAATAAATGGAGGTAAACTGTCAATGAATAAATTAAGTCTGGAAATTAGAAGAAGGTTTCTAACCATTGGAGGGAGTGTGGTTCTGGAACAACCTTCCAATAGTTTGAAGATGGAGCTTTATACATTTATGAATGGGATTATATGATATGGGTGGCTGTGATAGCAGGGTCTGGACTCAGTGATCTAGAAGGACCCTTCCACTACTATGGTGCTCATTTAGGGTCCTTGTCACATACTGTATGCCACATTTGGGCCTGAGCAGGTTGCCAGCTATGCTTAGAAGTAAGTTATTAAGTAAGACCAACGGCAGCCTAATGGTGTAAGACATGAAGGAGCTACATACACAGGAAGTGAGAGAGAGATGCACGTTTTATGCTGCCATTTTGCTCCTGGGTGATCTTAGAAAACCCTTCATTTTTAAACAACTGATAAACAGGAGAGCCAACTTTGGACCCACAAGGTTTGATATTAAATCACAACTAAGAAAGGTTGAATTATTATTAAGTAACTGTAAGTGCTGAAAGAGCCTATTGATCCCTGCTTAAAATGTACACAGGTTGAAAGGGCTTCTTCTTTCAAAACATCCTTGATGTATGGGACTGAATACCATACAAAAGATGAAACATAGTCCTTAAAATGGTTTCTGAATGGCTTACTTTTATAACCATATAAATATTGTATAGTATATTTCACTGAAATGGAAACTCCTGCATATGACATATTTCTTTCTTTAGGCAGGCAGTACAGGAATTCACAAAGACTCCTTTGACCTTTCTAATATTAAAAGAAGCAACTATCAAATTTATCCCTTGTTTGAATTATAAAAGGTCATTTTTTTCTCATCAGAGTTTTTTCTTCTGAGATTGGGGAGGGGAAATCTCAGTTTAAGGTCTCCAAGAAGCAAGCTTTTTTTTCTGCAAATAGTAATGCATTTTCTATGTTTCAAGACCCATTGAGTAACAAGGCTAAAAAATAGATATACAGAATTTCTGTCATCATTAGCTTGCAAGGAAACCATAACCGACAAACTGGAAAGAATACAAAAGTGGCATGAAATCTTATTATGTAAACATACTGAGTACAATTCCCCAAACCATACTCTGCCCAAGACCATATATATATACACACACACACAAAAAACTATATGAAGGTTGCAAAGTCAAGTAGTTAAAAAATAGGAAATGCCAGAATTAAGTTTGCCTGTGCAAGCTGAATTCTCCCCCTGTAAGTGTATGCATCATGACACGGTTTTTACTTACATGATCACATACTATTTTTTCCACATGATCCCTCCTTCATTCAGTGCAAAGGATGGACCTGCTTTGGGGATGAATCAGGTGAAGTAAGAAGGCTGTTTTCTGTAAGACCCCTGCTTCATTTGTTGCAGAAGTTAGAAGGTCTAAAGTGAATGAGGTGGGGATTGGGGATTTCTGGAAGAAAAAGGAGGGCTTCATGGCTAAAGATATTTGAAATCTGCCCTGGAGAACTGGAGTCTACCCCTGCCTCTATACCTCTGCCATAGAGTTCCTGTGTGATGGTAGGCAAGTGACTTAAATCCACTAAGTTTTGGGTAACTTACTGTGTATTCCTTGTTTTCTTGGTGCTCAACTTGATACTATGTGGACTGATCTGCAGCTGGGTTGAGCACTCCCAGCTGCAACTGAAGTCAATGTGAACTGTGCTTGAACATAAAAAATACTATATAATTATAAATGTGCTGACAAATCAGGTCCTAAAGAGTCTCAGATTAGGTACGTAAATGTAAAGGATTCTTTTGATCTTAATCTCTGCCTCAGCTCTCAATTTTAAATAACAGGATAATATCACCCCTTCACCTCAAAAGGGTGTTCTGAAGATAAAACAATGTTTGTGTAGTATTCAAATATTGTAGTGATAAGATCAATAGAAAAATCCATGAGGAAATTAATAAATCTGTCTTCATAGCAGGGTGTGACTGGAGTACAGTAAATAGGCCAAGGCCAACACACTGAACAATAATTGCCTTCTTGTTACATCATGTCTATAATTAGCTCCTCATACCTTTGAACTCAGTGGACTCTACACCGATTGTAGGGTCTATATGGCTCCATCAGCAAGTTTTAGGCCATGGGACAGAGATCTTGCCTTTTTATTAGAGCTGTTTGAAATTTCTCAACATTTTGACAAAAAATGTTTGGAAACTTTTTTTTTCTGCTTTTCAACTAGTTTATTGAATGGTCAAAAGTTTTCAAACAAGTCAATGATTCAACAAAAGTTCCATGAACATTTCTTGAACACATTTTCCAAAAAAACAGTGTGCATTTTTTGAACAGTTCTACTTTCTATCTGTATTATAAGGCATGTTGCACACTTTTAGGTGCATGAAAAAATACTGAAATGCCTGTTTTGTTGACGATCAGAACTTTAAATGCTTTGCCCAGTTCTGGAGAACTTATTCTATAATTACATGAAAGAATCTATGTAAAACAAAAAGAAAAGGAGTACTTGTGGCACCTTAGAGACTAACAAATTTATTTGAGTATAAGCTTTCGTGAGCCTCATCAGATGCATTCAGTGCATTTAAAACAAGGAACACATGGTGTGGTTTATGGTGCTATACTTTTTTGTTATCTCTGGGGGTATGTCTGCAGTTGGGAGCATGCTTCCCAGCATGCGTAAATGGGCATGGGCTAGCTCTGCTCTAGGAAGCATGCTAAAAAATAGCAGTATGACCTCTGTGGCATCTTTGGCTAGACATTGAATACCTGACCTCCTGGATATATACTTGGGCAGCTACTGAGCCACATTGCTATTTTTAGCACACTAGCTCAAGCATAGCTAATGAGCATCTGTCTACCTGCACTAAGAAGCACACTCCCAACTGCAGTGTTGTGATTTCTTAACATTCAGACTCTCATTCCTCTCCCTAAAAATCCTTAGATTGCATCATCCTTACAACCAGTGAGACCATACCTCTCCCTAGAGCATCCTTGAATTGCCTCACTCCTTCTGAGGCACTTTCCCTCTCAGATCCTTCACTTTTCTATCCTATCGCTTCCTCAAGAGATTCCCACATCATCTCCTGGTCATCCTGCTTTCTGTGCTCTGGATGATATGCTGCTGCTGAGGTGTGTTGATGGTGCACCATTATTCCACTGTATTTTGCTATTCATTTGCTTTTCTACTTCTTTGTGCTTTTTCAGGTTGATTGGTCAGCATCAAAACAATAGAAATTTCTGCATCCTACATTAGATTTAAAGCCAAATCTGGAAAACTGAAACCGTGTATTCTTCTTGGTAAGTTTCCCCCTAAATAGACCACTGAATTTCACTAGAAAAAAAAATAGAGAACAATCCTGTACTAAAAGAGAAAAGGATTAGATGACATAATAGGCCCTTTCATTACTTAATGTCTAGGCTTCACCAGCAAATGTTGCATATCTGGGGGATCTGCACACATTCAAGGTGTATAGGGACTTAGGGTTAGACCCACAAAGGGATTTAGGCTCAGCATCGCAACACCTAATGTTTAGATGCCCCGCCACTAGTGGAAGCCATAGCCCTGAACTGGACACCCAGGCCCATATCCTCAAAGGTTTTTATGCTCCTAATTCCCATTCATTTCTACAAGTGTTAGACAGTTTAATACCTTTGAGTCATTAAATAGTCATTGGAAGTTGGACTTAGGTCTCCCCTCCCCCAGGTGAATGCCCTACCCACTGGGCTATGGAGTCAGTTCCATGCTTTTTTTTTATGGTTAAATGACTATTATATATTTCACACAATGTTAAACAGCTTCAACGGGAGCAATTGAGAGTGCCCCATCCCAGCAGTTAGGCATGCCTCTCAAAGATGGAACAGCAGCGAACAAATCCTTGTTCTATACAGAGTGGATTTGAACCTTGGTCTTTCACCTCCTGAGTGACTGAATACAAGTGATAGCACTACACCTGTGTTCTGGGTGAGACCAGGTTCACTAGGCATGCTCAGAGCATGCATATAGGATCAGGCCTTTCAGATGAGATAGGTGAGGCAACCCCTACTGTAAGGATCCTGCTGGCACTTAGGCATGAGTTGGGTATCAGGAATGCGGTTCCTAGCAGGTTTGGAGATCCCTAAGGGACTTGACCCAGCAGAAACATAGTTACCCAAGGAACTAGGCACCTCCAGGATTAGATGGCAGCTAAGCGGGGGGGGGGGGTTAAGAATCTAAATGTTGGACACAGGTGCCTAAAGAAGCTCTTAGGCACTGAAATCCCTTTGTGGATCTAGCCCTTAATGACTAGGACCCAGCACCTCATAGATATTAAGTTGTCTAACTCCTATTGATTTCAACAGAAGTGAGGTACCTAAACACCTTAACTTGGGTGTAAAAATATCAAATCCATTTCTAAACGTTAAAGTAAGTGTCCTGATTTTCAATGTTGCTGAGTACCTGAAGCTCCCATTGACTTCAAGGTGATTGGTGGGTGCTCAGATATTCTGAAAATTAGAGCACATTTCTTTAGGTGCCTATATATGGGGTTAGACCTCTAGCTTTAGGCTCCCAAGCCTAAAGATTTTGGCCATAGTGGCTTACAGTAATGAGCAAATTATCAAAAGGCTGGACGTTATCACACTGATAAACCAAACATTTAAGCATATGGGGAAGAGGATCTTTGAAAGAAAAAGACTTTGTAGTTTACATTAAACTGTTATTTCTGGAAATAAATACAATAACATTTCTCAGAAATGAACTAGGTTTTATGTAAGTATGTATGTAGGATAATATTTGCTCCAAATAATCTGAGTATTATTGGTACACAGAGATTTCTAAATAATTGACTTCAGACGCTCTAATCTGGCTTCTTGTGTTTTTAAATCTAGCTGACTGTTTCTAACCAGGAAATTGCAGAGTCATGTGACTAATTCAAGACTTTATTGTATGATATAAGACTTTACTGTGCGGTGGTATATAACACACAGAACCAGCCCCTTCTCCAAAAGCACTTTCCTTGGTGATGAGTAGGTTCCCACTACCTATCCCTACTTTTTGTAGAATCATTATGCCCAGCAGGTCTTCCTGGGACTGGCCCTTTAAATTTGGAAGAACAAAGCTGCTGCAGTTCCAAAGTGTCCATTTTGTAACTGGCTTGCCCTATCTCTCTTTCTTCCATGTGGTAAGTGTTAACTGGTCCTGTTATGCTTTCCCTTCTTATTCTGGAGGAGATGGCACATTCCCACAATCAATTACTTGCTCCTCTCCCACTACCTTGAAGAAGATATTTAGTAATTCTGGGGATATTTTGCTACAGGATTTAGTTTTATCCTAACCATCCAACCCCCCAAACAAACCCCATAAAGCAGAAAATAAAGGAACATCAGCTTGGAACACACTTGAAGGTCAGGTTTCAGAGTAGCAGCTATGTTAGTCTGTATTCGCAAAAAGAAAAGAAGTACTTGTGGCATCTTAGAGACTAACAAATTAACAAGAAGTGTAACCCTCTGGTGCTATACCTCAAACTTTCCAGCCCTCCTCTGTCTTGTATATGTTCGTTAAGAAAGATCTCTATTGATAGTTCACAAAGAGTACATTTCTTGTTGATTTTATCTGCAGCGTGAAAATGATATTTTAGAAACAGCTATGTCATTTTTATGACTCATGGGCTATATAGGGTATAAACAAAAGTCTGATCCATCCTTTCAGAATGTAGGTAGGATCCTGTGCTGAACCAGATAGGGGAATTGCCCTTGCTCCTCCTGACTAAGGGAGGTGAATCATCTTGGTATATTTTTATTTATCCTCTGTTGGACCTTGATATACAGTGTGTTGTGAAAACTTGATTTGTGGTATAACCTTTGTGCTGTCAGTAGTTTTTTTCTCTGTTGTACTGCTGTGTTAGACTGTTTATGTGGATTATCAGGAATATGTCTCTCCCTACCCTGCACATCTACTAATCTTTCCTGAAAAACTTGAAGAATTTTCTAGCCAAAGGTAATTCCTGCCTAAAAAGTGATTGGGTAGCAATGATTTGCACAACATTTAAAGGGCCTTCTGGTTTGCTGTATAAATGAAAATTTATGAGAACATGGCTTGCATGGAATCTGTACCATTCTCTTGGATACTAGTAGCTATACAGTATCTAATCTGTTTTATTATTTATAATAACAAATTGCCCACAAGCACTGCCCACACATACAGGGAGATACAGTTCCTGCCTCAAAGAGCTCATAACCCAAGAGGATAAGGAAGATCCAAAAGGGTTGGGAAATACAATCATAGGCTCTGATCCTGCATTCATAGGCTCTGATCCTGCAATCAGATCTGCCCAAGAACATCCCTCCACCTGCTCCAAGACTTAATGATTTCAGTGGGACTCTGTGCCAGTGAATTTTATATTCACAGGAGAGTGTTAGTTTTTTGTTTAATAAATGCATGTTAACTGAGTGTATTTAATACCTGCTCTCAACCTATCCATTAGTAGTTGGTCCTGCATGGACTCAGTGGATCTTGAGGAGAGATTTAACTAAGGAATGGATAGTAGCCTTACAGGTCAGCAAGAGCATTGTATAATTGTCTTCCACACTCTTCCCAGTTTCTCAACTAGATTCATGGGCTCTCCTAATTTCTTCCCACACACAATGATAGGTTTGAGTATCAGACTTCAGTTCTGTTATTGAAAGGGATGGATCTTTCTTCACCACTCTGCTTTGTGTGTGTGTGTGTGGGGGGGGTGGTATATGATGTGATGTTTTTGTATTATTTTCTGTTTTTAATATAAGAAAATACTACAATTTCTGTTTTATTTTCGGACTACTTTTGTCTAGAAACTGGAGTTGCATTTTAGATTTGAGTTTAAAAATGTGGCACTAGATTGTGTCTTTGTCTTACTTGGATGAGCAGGGACTAAGGTCCTTTATTCCATCTTCATTTCAGGTCTCATGCAAGCACAATACTTGATCTCCAGACATTCCCCACTGCAAGCAAGGGGTTAGAGAGCTGGCAGAGCCTTGGCTATGTCCTGCCAACTCACTGGCTAAAGTAACTGACTGGGCTCCTGGGAAAGAAGTAAATGGCACTGTTTTAAGGTCTATAGTAACTCATTTCTCCCAACGCACCCTTCTCTCTCAAAGCAAGAGAAAAGCAGCTGCGGAATTATGTCTCAGTCGCAATTCCTTCCTGGGACACAGAACTGCTCCTTACTGAGGACTAGGGTGACCAGATAGCAAGTGTAAAAATCAGGATGGGGGTTGGGGGTAATAGGTGCCTATATAAAAAAAAGCCCCCAATATTGGGACTGTCCCTATAAAATTGGGACATCTGGTCACCCTACTGAGGACTGAGTCTAACAGCTCAATCTAGCTCCTAATGAGTAGAAAAGTTGGTTATACACCAATAAGTCAGAGAGAACTGCCTTGAGTTTGGAGTGAGAGAAAATGTATTAGGATACAAGTTGAAGAAGGCAGGCAAATAATATTCCTGTTATTCGGAATGGGAAAAGGAGTCCATACATTTTAAGGATATTATGAAGAAAAACATGCATAAAACAGTGGTTTAAAATTTCAAAGGGATTTGCCGAGGCCTATAGTAATATAAAGTACTTCTAATGGAAGTACTAATCACAATAAGAAAAAATGCCGTAATATGAATTCCAATGAGTATGAGCTCTGGCCTGCTGTTTTGTCCTCTAAATTGTATAACGTTATTAGATGATTAATAGAATTACTACTAAATATGTTATCTGCATTTAAAGAGAGAGGGTGTTACCCAGAAACCATGCATTCAGCATAAATTTCCACAGTTCAGAAAAAAAAAATCTGGTTCTACATCACTTACTGATCTACTCTGCAAGATGCTTGAGAAGATATTAGCAATATGTCTAGAGACTTGTCTTTCATCCAGTCAGTCTACATTTCTTTTTTTTTTTTAAAATAGACTACTTGCGGATGTTATAAGGAACCTTTAAAGCAGTAACAATAAAACTGATTCTACAGTCTGCAAGATGTTGCCTTCTCCCTGAATGCAGTGAAGGTTTTTGCTGAATTGGTGTGGGCTCCCTTCTGCAG
The DNA here is from genome assembly GCF_009764565.3 of Dermochelys coriacea. NCBI lineage: Eukaryota > Metazoa > Chordata > Testudines > Dermochelyidae > Dermochelys > Dermochelys coriacea. The sequence goes on from NC_050069.1 coordinate 88,469,647, forward strand.
TTACTGCCTACATTTAAACTTGGAAAAAAATTAAAGCATGGATAATGTTATTTTACACAGAATCACTGGTATATTCATGACTGGTGAACTGATATATTTGTGTCTCAATCCTCTGAGAAACTGAATCTGTCTAGGATTAAATGCATCAGAGTTGTCTTCTGTCTGTTGTTGTGTTCGTGATGGATCCTATGGTGATCAAAATTAGAGTAACCTGATATACAAAGAGTTAATATGAATCAGTTATATCAGAAATTGTAGATTTATTCTGATGAAATAACTCTTGTCCTACAGAAGCCAGAAATCAATGTCTAACCTGCTGAGCATGAATGATTCATCTTCATTATTTTCTGTTTTTAAGATCAGTTAGGTGAAGTAAGACTTTACCACTTTTCAGATTTTGCCTAAGCAATGTATTCCCATTCTAGAATTTTCAGTTGTGCCATGATAGTACAAACTATTGAACCCAGATATGTGGACTACTCTGCATCTCACTGACATGGTGAAAAACAGTCCTTATTAGAGACCCTTCAAAGTGATTTTGGTAAAGGAATTAGACAAAATATCTAAAGAGAGCTGCATTTTCAATACAAAAAATCAAGGCTCCAATAGACAAGTCCAAGAGTCAGTCAACCTGATTTATGTCTTCATAGAATTGTGTTCTCTTTTAGGCAGCGCATGTTAATGCTGAGTGGACAAGATAAAATGAGGAGGTATAACAAAGCAAAGACCAAAGCAAGTGATGCAGCACCTACTCCATTAAATTCCATTTTAACTTTTTTTAATAGGAAAGATGAGACTAATCCTCTGCTATGAAACAATCAGGTCACGTGGAGGGTAATATCAAAAATGTTAAAAGTACATCCATACTGGCATATACTAGACCCCTTATAGTTATATTAAACACATAAGATAGGGAAACTTAACTTTATATGGCTCAAGTGGCTAGATAAAGGAGTGAAGATACTTAAAAGATAATGCTCTGCTCATGAGGTGCTCTATCTTCTTGTAGTGTTTTGTTTACTTCAATTTTTTTAACACTGTGAGGGCACACCATTTGTCTCCTAATTATGTCCAGCACTAGACACACACTGTCAGTGCACAACAAATTATCAACGAATAATAAAGATGCAAACATGTATGTGGAAAACTTAAATGAAAGAAGCAATGAAAAGACTTGGGATAAAATCCTGTTCCCTTTGAAGTCAATGGGAGTTTTGCCATCGACTTCAATGGGAACAGGATTTCACCCTATGGTACTTTCCCTCTTTCTTCTCTAATGGGACTGATGAATTTTGAAACATCACAAGGGTTGAATTTTGCCCTTATCTCTAATAACGAAGATTGCTTATCAGCCAGAGACATCTTGGCAAAGGAGAGAAAACATCCAGAAGGAAGTCCCATCTCCTGAATGGAATGTGATTTTTTTTTTTAAAATAACATCCTTAGATTTTCTTATTTCACTTGACCTTAAACACAGTATAATACAGTACTGGTCCCTACACTTAATTGCCTATAATAGTTGTTCCTATTCTAGATGTTTGTTAGAAATACACTAGCTAACCCATGCTAAGGGCCTGATTAATGGTTATTGCTTTCAAAGGGAAGGTATTAGTATCAGTCTAGCTCTGCAATATGATTTTCAACATAAACGTTGAGTCAGTGATCTAGGCCCTGTCACCCAAGAACATAAGAATGGCCATACTGGGTCAGACCAAAGGTCCATCAAGCCCAGTATCCTGTCCTCTGACAGTGGCCAATGGCTGGTGCCCCAAAGGGAATGAACAGACAGGTTATCATCAAGTGATCCATGCCCTGTCACCCAATCCCAGCTTCTGGCAAACAGAGGCCAGGGACACCATTCCTGCCCATCCTGGCTAGTAGCCATTGATGGACCTATCTTCCATGAATCTATCTAGCTCCAATTTGAACCCCGTTATAGTATTGGACTTCACAACACCCTCTGGCAAGGAGTTCCAGAGGTTGACAGTGCGTTGCATGAAAAAATGCTTTCTTGTGGTTGTTTTAAACCGGCTACGTATTAATTTCATTTGATGGCCCCTTGTTCTTGTATTAAAAAGGAGTAAATAACACGTCATGATACCAGTCAGAGGGATTAAATAAATCCTGAAAGAAGGTGGGTTCTGAGTGTTACAATAGCTGCAAAGATGCTCATTCTGTGGAGGAAGTGTGCCGGCTCAGATGTAACACAGTGGAGCAATATAAAGTTAGAAACCACCAAATCTGAAAAAAGAAAAGGAATACTTATGGCACCTTAGAGACTAACAAATTTATTTGAGCATAAGCTTTCGTGAGCTACAGCTCACTTCATCGGATGCATGCAGTGGAAAATACCAAATCTGAGAGAGTATTGTTTGTAAAACTCAACAGACTTTATATTTTGGGGCAAATGTAATATTTTTTTAATAAGACATGCATAGATGAAACACATAGAAGGATGTCAGGACAGTTTTCTGATGCCCAGAATTCAAGGAGAATTTATATTTATCTAGTGATGACTAGTTGGTCTTTTCTTGGTAAAAGGTAACAGTAGGCTTGTGGCTGTTTTGAAATGATGTAATTATAAAAGAGATCAGACTAGATGATCTTCTGGTCTCAAATCTATTAATCTAATAATCTTTTCCCCTGATATATATGTTGTTTGGGAATGTTCCTAATATTTCCCCTGTCACATCAGTAATATTTGATTTTGTTTCTGTGTTTTATGAGATAAATGTTGTATGACTTGGTTAATTACCAGCCAATTCAACACAACAATCAGTCATAGAACTATTATAATTAATCCAGGTTTTATAGGTACCTTTGTATATATCTGCACAGTAACTGTCTTTTTTCTATTTAACTTTTTACTTACAATTTTCAATTTACATCAGTAACAAAGTAGTGAAAAGAACCTGATAATTTGCAAGTTGAGCATGAAAAGAAAAAGTGAGAAATGTCACTTGTCCACTAAGGCTTCTAAAACCTTAAGCTTACAACATGAAAGCATTAAAAACACAAAAAAAGAGGTACCTCTATATAATAAATTGTTTTCTGACAGCATCTGTCAAATAAAATAAAATATAACACTACTCAAAAAAAAGTTAATTCCCATTTAAGTGAACTCCCTTGCAGAATCATGATTAAATATGACTTGTCTACATGATGACAAACTATTAATATAATTTAAAAAAAAAAACTAACACAATTAAATGAAAGAGAAGCCAAAAGAACATCAACTGTGAAAGCACTTTGTAAGTAGGTCATTTTGCCAAGAGCAAAACATTCTTATAGAAATGCCAATAACATTATGGAGATAACAAAATGACACAAGCAATGGAATTTAGAGTTAAAATGGCTTGACTTTCTGAGCACCCACAAACCTGACTGAGTCAATAGGGGAGGCAGGAGTTTAGCTCTAATTCAAATCAAGCCAAATGTTGTCATTGAACCTTTACATTATGTTTGTGTGTCTTTATATTGCTAGGGTCTCAGGCAACGGAAGCTAGTCACTCCCAGCGGCACTTCAGTGTACAAACTGAACACCCCTGATCTGCTAGGAAGTGGCCAGTCAGCATTAGCAATGCAAGGCTTTATGTGAGCTATTGGGACAAAGAGTAGCTTCCCAGATTTCACACTACTGAGCTTTCCACACTGAGGACCTTTTGCCCTTGATTATGCCAGGTGAAGTGTCATTCCCCAGGCATAATGAAGCCCAATGAGTGTATCTAGAGTATTTCAGAGTAGCAGCCGTGTTAGTCTGTATTCGCAAAAAGAAAAGGAGTACTTGTGGCACCTTAGAGACTAACAAATTTATTAGAGCATAAGCTTTCGTGAGCTACAGCTCACGAAATAAATTTGTTAGTCTCTAAGGTGCCACAAGTCCTCCTTTTCTTTTTATCTAGAGTATGTATGATAACTGTTAGAATAACCATACAACATGGTGAGTTAAAACAGATTGACAGACTTAAATCTGAACATTGGTCATTTCTTTCTTCATAGTAGGACCTACTCTTTTGCCAGTGTTTGGCACTGACATTGTAATGGTACCAGTATATAATCACTTAACCTGCTAAAGTTATACTTTATCATATATCATATACTGCTGTAAGACAATTCCATTGAGAAAGAAGAAAAGGAGGACTTGTGGCACCTTAGAGACTAACAAATTTATTTGAGCATTAGCTTTCATGAGCTACAGCTCACTTCATCGGATGCATTCAGTGGAAAATACAGTGGGGAGATTTATATACACAGAGAACATGAAACAATGACGTTCTTGTCAACTGCTGGAAATGGCCCACCTTGATTATCACTACTAAAGGTTTTCTTCCCCCTTCCTCCCCCACTGGTAATAGCTCATCTTAAGTGATCAATCTCCTTACAGTGTGTATGATAACACCCATTGTTTCATGTTCTCTATGTATATAAATCTCCCCACTGTATTTTCCACTGAATGCATCCGAAGAAGTGAGCTGTAGTTCACGAAAGCTTATGCTCAAACAAATTTGTTAGTCTCTAAGGTGCCACAAGTACTCCTTTTCTTTTTGCGAATACAGACTAACATGGCTGCTACTCTGAAACCTGTCATTGAGAAAGAAGACATTTTTACTCTTTGATGCTGAAGAAAGTAAAACTCCTTGCACCTGATATGGTGTAAATAATACTTTCAAAATGTACATGTTATAGAAGATATTAGTATACATGGAATATCCTCTAATCCAGCGTTCAGTATGTCAGGTTTCTCCATGTATGCATACTGAACCTCTCAGTAAGTTTGTTTTTGGGATCTAGAAGCTGTACATGTTACAATTTGTATGTTTATTTGATAATTATGTTGATAATTATATCCCATTTGAATTATATTCAAGACCTGGATGAAATACTGTAATCCTATTTTATAACAGTTTTATAGTGAGGAAGCGGTGTATTTTGAGACACTTTTTCCTTATTATACCAACTATTCACGCAATAGTGAATTCCTATGACTCACTACATTTTCAGAGATGAGACATTAAGACTCAGTCATGACTGTCTCAGTGAGCTAAGTTTACCTCCTACTAATCAACAGACGTGAAGGGCTGCTATGCACTAGCAAGAGGTATAGGGTTCCTAATATCTAAACCTAGATCCCACTTGACAAATATTCAGAAAATCACTGTGTAAGGTTGCTGTGTGGACTATTATAACCCTTTAATAATATTTGGAAATGAACTATAACTTTTCTGAAGACAACTGAGCACAAGAGAACTAATATTAATTAAGAACATGTTTGAACAATACAGAACAGTGATCTAACTGACAGAATATTGTTATTTTTCACTCTGTCTAGATAGAAGGCATTATAGTTCTGTTTTCAACTGCAAGAAAAAATTTTGTCTGATTTATGGCCTAATCTTGGGATGTGCTGAACATCCACAATTATTAATGGAGTTTTAATCAGAAGACCACTCCAGTAGGAGTTCCAAATCCTCCACACCTCTCAGAATCAACCCCTCCCCAGCATCTTTACTTCACGGTGATTAGACTTCTTCTTCTTTCTTGCCAATTCCCTATTCGGGGTCGGCATACATATATTTGTATGACCTATTACTCATCTTAATACTGGGTTAGATGAATGTACAATGGCTGTTAACCCTTTCTGAAGAGTTTCCTTCCATCTCAGATGTGAGTAAGTGATAACTGGTGAGATCAATGGCAGGACACCCACTGACCCCAGAGGAGGAGAGTAAGCTGTGAGGCTGGCATCCCCCAGGAGAACTCACAGAGCAGGAACCAAGGGAAGGAAGTCACTCAGGGATCACGAGTTCTAAAATAAGTATCCAAGTCAAACTATGGGCTACAGGTTTCACGGGGCCCTAGGTCGGGACCTGGTGAAGAAGGCTGGGCCCAGGTCCCCCTATCCTGCCCCACACCCATCACAGGGTGTGGGCACTGCCCAAGGATTCTGGCTGCTGGGCTGCACTGCCCTGAGAGCAAGGGCAGCCCCAAGGACTCTGGCCACCAAGCCATTCCGCTTCACTTTATAGGTTAGGACAATAATATTTACTCTAGCCACTTAAGCCATAACCCCTTATTGATTGCACATGACCTGACCCCCATGACGGGTGTATCTACCCTGTGTCTGGGAGTTATAAACTGCATTTTTGTTTCCTGATCTACAATGTGTTGGTGTGTCATTACATACATAGGTGCCGGGACTGGAGCACCCATGAGAAAAAATGGTGGGTGCTGAGCACGCACTGGCAGCCCCCCATCAGATCCTTTCCCTCCCCCCAGGGCCTCCTGCCCGCTGGCAGGCCCCACCAATGAGCATCTCCCCCTCCCTCCCAATTCATACCGCCTGCCGCGGATCAGCTGTTTTCAGCATCATGAAGCACTGAGGGGGAGGGAGCGGAACTGGGTGGGAAGAGGCTGGATGGGGGCTGGAAAAGGTGAGGTGGGGGTGGGGCCTTGGGGGAAGGGGTGGAGTGGGGGCGGAGCCGGGGGAGCACCCCCTGGCAGATTGATTACATATGTGTCAATAAATTAAGCTAGAATGCAGTAACCTATGTCCATGTCAACTTGTTACTTTCTCAGACAAGAAAACTATCCACTTTTGGTGCCCAGACTTTCCTGGTCAGTGGGAACCTCTGACAAATTATTTGAGATTTTTTCAGATACTTGCATAACTTTGGTTTGAAACATGCACTGTTCCTTAAAATAAGAATGATCACAGCAGAGCAACTTATTCATAGATAAGACTGTCAAACTCAAAAAAACTCTCTCTGCCCAGGGAGAGATGCAGTTAGTCTAACAAATGAGGACTGTCATCTGGCTGAATGAGGAATGCCATCGTGAGCTGCTGAAATGATATTCAACTGTAGACTTCACTGCCCCTCTAATAAAAAATAAAATAAGAGTTCCAAGGCTTTTTGCTATGGCCCCTCCACTGTTCAACTGTTAAAGTTTAGAAGAGTGGCCAAAGTTTCTCTATGCTGGTCTCATAGAGCCTGAACTTTGTGTTATACCAATGCCCCTCCTCCCCCACCTCAGAATAGCACAACTCAAGAGGTGCATCCCCATGACCACATGCAAAACATGACCACAGTTTTGTTTCTTTGATCAGTCTGTAGAAGGCAATAGGGTTGAAATTCTGTGTTTGATATGTAGAGTATTATATATAATCAATTACTTGGCTCTTATTTTGTAGTGAACACACTGCACAATCAGTTACTTTCCATGTAAGTATAATTTCCAGGCTAAAAAAGAAAAAGAAAAAGAAATTAACAGAGGCACTTTCTCTCTCTCCCCTCGTCCTTTACCTTCATGAATACAGGAACAGAACAATCTCATTATGTTCAGTAAATCACAATTCACACTAGCATGAGTCCTTGAGATTTGTAATGAGATTTTCATCAAGATAAAGTTGGTCACCAGATACTATAAATATTTCTATATTATATGATATTACTTTTGAGTTCCAGTTAATGTTTTTTTCCTGAGAAATAATTCTACAATCACAATGAAAATGAGCACACTTCATCTTACTGGGATGGATAATTGGCAAGTAAGCTGCAATGTAGTTCATTTATATATTAAAAAATCACTGAAAGCTTTACACTTGACAAAAGAATGCTATAAAGAAAATTGTTTAGCTATGTTCTTGTTTGTTTCATTTGATATTGTATAAACCATCTTCAAAGAGGGTGGGAAAAAAAGAAGGGGAAAAATACAGGGAAGGGTAGAAAAGAGAAGTGGTGAATGAAACAGGGTTTCATAACAGGTTTCAGAGTAGCAGCCATGTTAGTCTGTATTCGCAAAAAAGAAAAGGAGTACTTGTGGCACCTTAGAGACTAACAAATTTATTTAAGCATAAGCTTTCGTGAGCTACAGCTCACTTCATCGGATGCATTCAGTGGAAAATCGAATGATGTAAATAATAGATTAAAATGCTGCTTTTCCTAGTAAATAAAGTGCAAGATAAAAGTGATACACAATATGCCCCAAAGGCCACTGTAACTATGGCAACAACAATGTAATGGCATCATTGTGGAGTAGCCAAATAAATCTCTAACTGATGTATAATACATATTTTATATATACTATAATTACTTTCTAGATATGGTTTTTATTGTAATGGGCTTTTTCATGATCTATCTTTGTTCTGAAAGAGTTCTTCAGAACGTTTACAGTATCTTTATCTTCAAAAGGAGACAAACTATATAGTATACAATACAGCTACAGTTCCATCCTAATTGCTAAATCAAGATTATTTCCCATAGTGTGTGTGCAGGGGGGGAGGGCGGGGGTTGGGCAGTGCAACCAACCTTCATGCCCTTTAATCTCCCATGTTTCAAGACTGGCACTTCAGACCAATTTAGCTCAGAGAGACATGATGTAAAAAATCTTCTGGTCTGAAAAAAAATTGCACATCACTGCCATTAATACCTTGAAACTTTGGGTTGTTTCTTTGTATTCTCTCTAAGTACTAGGTATTTTGCATCTTCAGGCTCAGTTAGAACAATTATTAGAGGCCTCTCTGGGCAGTTAATTTCTGTACACTTCAAAGCAGGCTGAGCTAGAACAAGGAGAAGGGTCACCGCCCACAAATATCCAAATCTCTGTAAACCCTCAAGATGCATGTCAGAGAGCTTTGGAGCCACCTAGAGGGAGAAAAATGCACATAATAAAATGATTTCAGAGTAGCAGCCGTGTTAGTCTGTATCCGCAAAAATAACAGGAGTACTTGTGGCACCTTAGAGACTAACAAATTTATTAGAGCATAAGCTTTCATGGGCTACAGCCCACTTCATCAGATGCATAGAATGGAACATATAGTAAGAAGATATATATATATACACACACATACAGAGAAGGTGGAAGTTGCCATACAAACTGTAAGAGGCCAATTAATTAAGATGAGCTGTTATCAGCAGGAGAAAAAAACTTTTGTCATGATAATCAAGATAGCCCATTTAGACAGTTGACAAGAAGGTGTGAGGATACTTAACATAGGGAAATACATGCAATATGTGTAATGACCCAGCCATTCCCAGTCTCTATTCAAACCCAAGTTAATGGTATCTAGTTTGCATATTAATTCAAGCTCAGCAGTTTCTCCTTGGAGTCCTTGTCACCCTTAAGTCTTTTACTGAGTGGCCAGAGAGGTTGAAGTGTTCTCCTACCAGTTTTTGAATGTTATGATTCCTGATGTCAGATTTGTGTCCATTTATTCTTTTACATAGAGACTGTCCAGTTTGGCCAATGTACATGCCAGCAGGACACTGCTGGCACATGATGGCATATATCACATTAGTAGATGTGCCAGTGAACGAGCCCCTGATGGCGTGGCTAATGTGATTAGGTCCTATGATGGTGTCACTTGAATAAATATGTGGACAGAGTTGGCATCGGGCTTTGTTGCAAGGATAGGTTCCTGGGTTAGTGTTTTTGTTGTGTGGTTGCTGGAGAGTATTTGCTTCAGGTTTGGGGGGGCTGTCTGGAAACAAGAACTGGTCTGTCTCCCAAGATCTGTGAGAGTGAGGGATCATTTTTCAGGATAGGTTGTAGATCTTTGATCTCCATGTCCCACATTCTACAACTTCTTTGTCCATTGGTCCTTTGCCTTTTCCTTTGTTCATTTGTGATGCTGCAGCCCATAGGAATTGCTATATGATCTTAAGTTGGAAATAATTTGCTACTTTTGCCTATTTAATAAGACAGATGTGTCTTAGCCCTGCCAGATACTAAGACTGGTACTTAGAAGTAAAATTTGTCCAAATATTCATTGTGAATAGTTTATCCTTTTTCGGTGAATTACCCACAGAGAGGTGGGGTTTACAGTTCTACTAATTATTCACAATTGCTTGAATTGTCTGCACTGGCAAATTTTAAACTAAAGTTTATTCACAAACTGATCAGAGTATTCAGTGTTAATCACTTTGTGTGCACACTAAATAACTGATCATCTAAATCAAATGGTTCTGTTTCTATTCCATGATTTGCTGACCTACCCTATGATGATCTCCTTTTTAGTTCTCAAATTATCTTTGAATTTTCATAACTGTTCAGTCTATTGCCTAAACAATAAAAAAAGGAACTTTCAGTGCAAATATTCTTGAAATATCTATTCACAGTGTATTTGCAATGCTTTTGCTTTCTGCAAACATTATTACAAATAAAAACTTGCCCACCCGAGTGCTGACAAATAAACAAAAGAGAAAGGAGGTTGCAAATACTAGTGATGCAAATCAGTGGGGTTTATTTTCAACAATATTTGTGTATATTATTTGAATGGTAGTCATTAGGGGTCATCGTCAGAACCACTTGGCCTCCATGCTCATCCGATTGGCTAACCTCTAGAAATAAATTGCAAACCCAGGAGGGTTTGCTTTGTGGTATGGCTCCTTTAAAATTCTTCTCTGGTTAACATCCCAGGTAAGAACCTGCCTCCCTGAGAGGATGCACTAGACGCCACCCTTGTGAAGCAGCTGCCATACAATAGATGGTTGCTTAACACTGTCATGGGTTAGTGGCGAAGCTCCTGTGGCTGAATAAGACATCTGCAGAGTTTCCTGTGCCCTGCAGGTGTGGTGTTTTTTGGATGGACAGAGCTGTTATTCCAATGTAAGACATACTCAGTAAATGTTTTATGTTGATTGGTGCTAAATCCCAGGTGGATTACAGCATCTAGTCATAAAAAGGTGACATAAATAATTCAGTCTTATTTCATAGGGTTGGTTATACACTCTGATGTGAGCTGCTGTAATATAAAGAGAGTCTATTTGGAGGGGAAGAGGAGGTCTAGAGATATGTGAGGGTAAAGATAATTTCTGTAACTTTAAGGAAGCTCACACTGTGGCTGCCCAGAGTATATCACAGATGTTTCAGTCTACAGTAAGATTCATTTCCCAGTATTAATCCCTCAGCCCTCATATCCAAAAATATGAATTTAATTTAACAAGCAGATTGTTTTAGCCTATGTCATTTGATATTTATTTCTTAAAAAAAACCCTTTTCAATATCTGAAATGTTACACTTTCTCATTACATTTTATAAAACAATTCCACAGTTCAGAACTGAACAGAGAAATTTAATTGATTTTTTTACTCCAGAATTTGGCATTGCATCTCTTTTTTTTTTCAAAGCATCAGGTACTGAAATGGGAAGAGAAAATGTGTGGGAGAATTTTGAGATAAGAAATCCTCTAATGTGATTGATCAGCACAATTTTACCTGATCCTGTGCCTCAAAGGAGCCTAGCAACTATCCTCATTTTCATTGCTTCAATTTGGACTTGGGTATGCATCCAGGAGCTTTTCATATACGCTGCATAATTAGAACAACTCTCTGTCTTTCCTCTGAATGTCTGTAATGAGCAGAATCTCCTTTATTATAAGCCTTACCTGAATAATACGTATTTAAAATGAGAAAACAGTGACGCACAGGTCTGATTTTACGTTATGCTTTTCTGCTTTTACCAGGTATTGAATATTTGTCTGTTCACTGGTTTGCTAAGTGCTCTAGGAGATAGATCCTCAGAACTCCTTTTGTGAAGATTAGTAAAACCGGCACATTGTTCATGATTATATAATTGTGTCTTTTTTATGTTCACTGGTCTTACAAAAGGCCAGTGAATAAATGTAAACATAAAGACTTGCACAGCAGGATATGAGAGCGAATATTCACTGACTGACTGCCATTTCAAAAATCAGTATTGAAACAGATGCCACACAGTTCTCAATTATTTACTACTATAGTGGGAAACAATGGCATTTCATGTACTGCCATGGTGGCAGCTATTGGCAATTCTGAATTTTAGTGGTGACCACTCTGTGCAGTGTACAGTAGTACAATACTTGTAAATAGAATGCACAGATTTTAATAAAATAACTGGAATTCAAATTAAATTGAATAATTCCACAGGCTTTTGTGAAAATTTGTTTAGAACAATATCCCAGTAATATTTTCCGGCCTCAAATAGTCTCCTCATATCTTTATTTGCACAGTCCTGTGATGGCAGAGAGTAGATTATATAACCTAATGTCATTTCTCTCTCTGATTTCTGTCACTGTCATTTTTCACTTTTGAGGGCCAAAAATTCCCTGTGCCCACATGTTTTGCTTATGAAAGTATATATGTTCAGGGAAAGGATGAGTGGGTCAAACTCAACAGCGTTCCCCTGGATACTTGAAGAATTTCATGGGAATCCCAAACCAGATCTCTATCAGGTGAGACAAGATGACTTTTCTTGATGAGGGTGACTATTGTCATTCTCTAACAAAGTAGGTTCTGTAACTATAAGCTCAATCATGGCTGCAGAAGCTGATTTGCATGTTGCACCTCTCATTTGCATTCACAAACTATTAGATCAGTTGGCAGCTATAGCTTCCCAGTCCTCAGTAACAAAATTACAAAGTTCTAACTGTCCTATTCTGGCTTCAGTTTAACCATGGACATGGGTGTAAATGAGCACAGAATTTGTACATGAAGGGAGCTTTTGTGGTAACTTTACAACATTTCATTTGTCCTTCTCTTATATATTTCCCACCAGCTTGTTCATCTCAGTTCAGTTGCTTTGCTTTACCTTTCTCATCCCTTTGGAGATCATGAACAGTTCAAGATGCATCTGCATTAATATTGCCTGTCTGCTATGAGACCAGTACTCTCCATGAGAGTGTTGGATAGCTAAAATTTTATATCCATTGGTGAGATCTCATGAGTATATATATGTATAAGGATTTTTTAGTTGTTCAGGTTACATTTGTAACAGCAGTCTGTTTCTCAGCACAATGTTCCCCTTCTCTGACAGCAGGTTTCAGAGTAGCAGCCGTGTTAGTCTGTATTCGCAAAAAGAAAAGGAGTACTTGTGGCACCTTTTTTCTCTGACAGCAGTATCCTGTTCTGACACCTATATTGCTCCTCTGATATACAGGGACTTGCAGGTTGGCTTTCCAGTGCGGGAGGAATCACTGATGTAGAGTCTGTTCATACTCTCTGTAACTTGCTGTATTTACATGCATATATCAGTCCTGCAATGCAATGGTCAAACAGCATGGAGCACAATTCCCCTTTCTAGGAATCTCAGCCCAACATCAATGCACAATTTACCGAGCATGACGCTGCCTCAAGAATTGACTCTAATCAGAGTCCAAGGCAGAGAGCAAACTCTCCCGTGGCTCACACAGCTCGTTTTCTCCCCAGAACCTTGCAAGACCCAGACCCAGCAACAACACAGTGTTACACTTGTGCATGTACCTGAGTAATGAATCATGTAAATACTGCCATGTGCTTCCTATACCTGCCCCCAAGATTCGACATATAACTCTGTGTATACCCGCGTCCTCGCTGCCACTGTTACGTGACATTAACATTACCATTTCAGGGGTGGTATTCCAGGGTTCTGAGCATCACAGACTGCTTTGCTGTCAGTTGTTGGTACTGTCCCCTGCCTTCAAACATTTGCTATGGCAACCCCGCACAGTTATTCCCTGCAAAACTGGGTGGAAGACATGGAGCAATTGGAATGGATGCTGATCTAGTTTTGCTCCTGCTCTTTCTTGTGAGACAAATGGTTATGCAGTGCAGTAGGCATATTGGCAAGTTTCTGGATGGAGTTTGGGCAGGACTTTCTGATACATTGACCATGAGGGTCCATGACAATTCATTAACTCATACTGTACAGATCTGGTGTATGCCAGTATTGTCATGGTATGCCTTTTTGATTGGCCATCACTTCTGGTGCAGGGAACCAGCATGGTGTAACGGGATCACATCATTTTGGAAACTTGGGGTGACTAGGGGGTTCAGAACTTCCAAATGAAGAAACAGATCTTCATGGAGCTGTGTGACGAGGTTGTACCAACCCTCCAGTGCCAGAGCACTCAATTCGGGGAAGCCATACTGGTTTAGAAGTGGGTTGCTATTGCACTGTTGAAGCTGGCTACATCAGACAGCTATAAATAGGGCTGTTGCAAACCACTTTGCGGTTGGAAAATCCACTGTCAGGGATGTGCAGTTTTGTGAGGCAATTAACACTGTGATAAGGGTGGAGGTAATAAGAAATAATAATAGAATAGTAATAATAAGAAAAGAACCAGAAATAATAGCTGGATTTCAAAAGATGTGGTTTCTAAACTGTGCAGGGGCTATCGATGGCACTCATATACCAATATTTTGCCCAGCAAAAGGGTCAAGTCAGGAGGTAAGCCAAACAGGTTACTATTCAGTTGTTCTGCCAGGTGTAGTAGACCACACAGGCAGATTCATGATTACCAATGTGGGAAATACCAAAAAGTTTAATGATGATAGGGGGCTGAGGAGATCAAGATTGTACTTTAAGGATGAAGAAGGGACTTTATTTCCTACAGATGACACGGTTCTGTACTGAGTTTCTGTGCCAACTGTTATGTTAGGGACTCCACATATCTGCTCCTGCCTTGGCTCATGAAACCGTACCCCAACGTCAATGACCTTAGAAAAACAGAGTTCATTTACTAGCTAAGTAACTGTAGAATGGTCATGGACTAAGTTCCCTCTAAGCTGCGTGGCCACCCAGCAGGCTATCAAGTGTTGCGCACTTCAGGTGTCCCTCCCTTCACTGCCGCACTGATCCTGCCCTCTGCCTTGGAGCCCCTGGCCAGCTGCTCCTGGGAGCCTCCTGCTTGCTGTGCAGAGCACGGAGTGGGAGAGGTGCACTAATATTAGGGTGTTGCCCTCCCCCTGCCCATGTACCCCATCTCCACAGAGTGGGGGAGGAATGGGATGGACACGATAGGGCTCAGCACAGGGCTCAGAATGGAGAGAACTTGCTGGCAGCTGTTGCTGTGTCTGAACAGGCAGGCTTCAGACTGCTGAGTGCCAATCTACTTAAAAGGCCTACATACTTAAAGGGGCAGTGTCTCTCACTGTGTCACACACACATACACACACACACACACACACTATCTTTCACACTCACCTCCCAACATATATTTGTGTTGTTGTTGTTACTTGATACTTCTTTCAAAGTGTGTTATTTTAGGGTTTTGTTTGGTCTATGCATTTCATAATTTTTATTTCTCTCTTATGCTTAAATGTAATTCTTTGAGTACTGAATTCTAAAATGCCTAACCTGTCTTGGCTGGAGTAAGTATCCCTATGGTAACTTTCTAAAAATATATATTATATCTACATTTTTTGTTTCTCCTGGTGGTGCACATCTGCACATACCTCAATATGGCACATAACAAAATTCATTCCGCACATGGATGGAAAAAATTAGAGGGAACAGTGGTCATGGGGTGTACACTTGGTATGCTGAAAGCTTGTTGGCTCATCTGTCATCTGCTGCGCACTACATAGTATTTGTGAGGATGAAGAGGAGTTTTTCCATCCTGAGTGGGTTCAGGACAATTCTGGTTTACAAACTCTGTACAGGCACATGCATACTACCCACATGCATATTGGTCCTATATCCTAGCAGGCTGGGGAAATCAGGGGTGCCAGCTGGGCACATACCTTGGAACAGCAGGGAGGCAGAAGATGACATCTCCCTGTGCTGAGGTGTCATATGGTGTAAAGCTGCAGGAAATGCACATGAGGGAATACCAGTACATATTATGGGCTGCATATTATGTTCCCCTGTAGCCAAAGATCATGAACTGTTTGCTAGTGTGACATTGCTGACATTAATGACCATTATATCAGGGCATCTCCACTGGGTTATCACCAGGGACTGGGTTTGTGCAGTCAAGGATGGCTGATGATTTGTTATGTGGTCATCCGATGAAGTGAGCTGTAGCTCACAAAAGCTTATGCTCAAATAAATTTGTTAGTCTCTAAGGTGCCACAAGTACTCCTTTTCTTTTTGCGAATACAGACTAACACGGCTGCTACTCTGAAATATGTGGTCAGTGTGCAATGTTCTTGCCCTCACTGTTCATGCTTCTTTTGAAACATCTTTTATCTGGAGCACTTAAATTTTTGTAATGAGCTTATCATGGTTTGGTTTTTGCAGGGGAGTATTGCAGCCACTGTGTTTTTTGACCTGCACTGCTAGGTGCAATTAACAGCTATTACAGAGCAGTGATCCCTACCTTCGTTGAAACTTCTTAAGGTTTCAGAGTGGGGTGATGGTTGTCAGCAGGTAGTGGCAGATGTTGTTATTGCCAGTATGTTCCCTCTTTCTTTGTTGTTGTCCTTTGGTTTTGATTTTCAACAATCAAGCCATTAAGAGATTGATCAACCATTTTGTGTTTTAGACATCTGCTACAAAGAAAAATAGAAGTGCTTTTTAATGCTCATGACACATAAACTGCACTTTCCCCATCCATGTGTTCATATGACTTAAATTATTTCTGAACCTTGTGGAAGGAATGTGGGAGGAGACATTATAGTATTTGCATTATGACAACACCAGATTTTCACATAGAATTCCATATATGAGTTAGGAAGCTTTTGGCCCATTCAAGAACAAAAAACCACCTTCAGCTCATCATTAGGAAGAGAGCCAATACACAATTAAACAAAGCAAATATTTATTAAAGGATAAAATAGAAGTTTTAATGGAAAAATTTTGAAATCAGAACAACCTAATTTACCTAACTAACTGCTCACAACCAAGAAAATCCGTACAGTTTAATGGCTTTACTGCTGTCTCCTTCCCGTCTTCATGAGAAGGGGGTAAATGAAGGAAGAAAATGACTTTTAGTGACAACTGGGGACGTCTCATGCAAAGGGTTTTGGGGGCCGGTACATGGTGGTGTTCTGCTACTCCTGCTGCTTTAGCATTCTCCTTAAAAGGGTTATTGCAACAGGATTCTCTGGCTCAGCAGCACTGTGGGTGGCAGCTGGAGGAGGAGGAGATGGCAGCAGCTGATGGGCTGGTTCCTAGGCCTCAGCAGCACACTGACATCCACTCTTTTAGCCACCAGTTCAATGAGCCTCTCCATTAGTGAATGCTCCCATTCCCTTGTGATGCTGGCAGGCCAGATGCCAGCTCTTTCCCAGGCTGCAGAAATAAGCTAAGAACTAACAAACTCATAGCTGGGGACCAGACCAGTTCACCTTATGTTAGTTTTGATCAAAATAGGTATTAATCCTATACGAATGTATTTAGTGTTTAAACTTTATGAAATATTTGTAAGTTGCTGTGTGCATTAAGATCACTTGCAATGTCTGTATGCTGTGCTATAAGAAAATTTGTAAGTTTTGCTTTATAAATTTTTTAAAATGTTTGCTCTGAACTTGTGAACACAGGC
This sequence comes from Dermochelys coriacea, assembly GCF_009764565.3. Classification (NCBI taxonomy): domain Eukaryota; kingdom Metazoa; phylum Chordata; order Testudines; family Dermochelyidae; genus Dermochelys; species Dermochelys coriacea. The sequence continues at coordinate 88,486,865 of NC_050069.1, forward strand.
ACGGGAATTGTCTTGTCCTACATGCAAGGAAGCTCCTCTTGTGGACTTGGAAGCTGAATGAAAGAAATAAAACAAAATCACAGGAAAATTTTCTCTTTTTTGACTGTTTGAACTCTGACAGTGCCAGAAACTCTAAACTGAACCAAGAGATGCCCAGGGCTGCCTCCTGGGTCTGCCCTGAAAGACACTTTTGAATCGACAGATCACTACAACTCTGTCACTCAGGATTTAGTTGGTAACTCATTTGTGTGTATATGTTTGTTTGCTTTAATCCTGTAAATAACCCTTATTCCTTTTTCCTAGTTAACAAACCTTTAGCTAGTTTATTACAGGATTGGCTACAGGCATTGTCTTTGGTGTAAGGTTTGGGTACTAATTCATCTGGGATAAGTGGCTGGTCTCTTGGGCCTGGAAGCAACCTGAATGTGCTGTGATTTTTTGGTGTAAGTGACCATTTCTTTCTAAGTACAGTTTGGGTGGCAAGATAGACTGCAGAGTCTAAGGGGACTCTCTGTTACTCCATGGTAAAGTTGTTACAGTGATCCAGGAGTTGTTACTGGCTTGTGAAATCTAATTATAGAACATACCACCAGTTTGAGTGTCTACCTTGTTTCTGACAGTCTTCCCTGAGATAGGCACTCATGGTCGTGAGCCACTCTAGACTGTGTGACATCCCTATTGTGTGTCTCAATCTCCATGAATCACTTCATCTGTGTGTCCTCCTGCTGACAAGACATGTCCTCCAATGCCCCAAGGAATTCAAATTGCTCCTGGTTTCTCCTATCCAGCCCTATAAGCAGTTCCTTCAGGGTCCTTCTCTGTCTGTCTGTGCTCTCTGGGGTGTTGCTCTTGCCCTCTTAGTGGCATGGTTTTGCTCTCAGGAGCAGAAGATCCTGCCATTTCTAAGAGAAGGGGGGCATTATATTTTCGGCCATCTGAACAAGCCAATAAATCTGCCCATATAACATAGCTTTGCTGTCAAAGGCAGCAAAAGACAATTTTGATTCTTCTCAGCATTCCAGGAATGTAGCTTGTTTACTTACCTTGAGACTCGTGCTTCTGGGGTTTGTGTGGGTAATGTGTGGGTAATAGGGGGAGGTTATAAAACTTGCTTGCACTCTCAGAATATGAACTAGGAAGACTGTGTAACAGCAGCACCACCAGATGACAACTGCTGTAACAATAGAATAGATGGAAACTAGCACTGCATGATACAGTTTGTTCTTTATACAGTACAAAGGCACACACCATGTTGTTTCCACACATGATTAGGTAAATGACTAAATGCACAGATACAGGAGCTTTTGGGACATGTGGGACATTTTACATCTTCACCTGTTAAATTATTGCTAGGGAAGACCTTTCCAAGGCAGGTACATTTCATCTTTCTATTTAGCTTTATACCATTAACCTTGCTATGTGGTTCAATATACTGATTGGTGTTGGTGGATGATAGATAATTTCCTTCTTTGAAATGCTAATTGTCAAGCCAAAGTTTATGGAGGCAGCTGCAAAATAAAATTAATTAATGGTAGGTTTTGTGCTGCGTAATTAATCTTAAAGAAAAACATTGTTGTGCCTGATACAGATAGGTGTAATTTGGAACACCCGGAATAATTACCCATAAGTAAACTGGACATTTCTGGGGTATGTGAAGTATCTATGGCTTCCCTGAAAAGGGAGTTTTGGGCAACTTCATTCCTTCTTTTGGGGGTAGCATTTTCATGATGAAGCAGGCAAGGTGAAGTCACACTACTTCACTGTGTGGAAGATAGTGTCTGTCATAATTCCAGAGGCTGCATAAACCCATCTCTTATATTTGTGGGAAAAGCACACAGTGACATACAATACTCTGGCAGCTCTAATTTGCATTTGGGACAAAACCAACTCCTGGCTGGTCACAGGGAATTGGAATAAAAGTGATGCTGGTCACTTCCTCTCCATCCCCTCCCCCCATCCCACCCAGGTCCTGCTGTGAGTGCAGGTTGACTGGACATGAGGATTGAAGCTTACTTTGGAAGGACTAGTGCAAAGCACACTTGTTACAATTTTTATGTACAGTATGTGTATCTGCACTGTGTTAAAATGTTGCAGTTCCTGCTTTTATACTTACAGGTCTCTAATACTGTATTTCAGAGGTTTAACAGAGCTGTAAAAGTGTCCTGTGGGCAAAGCATTTCATATAAGATTTTATGCTGGTCCTGGAATTACTGTATTTCACATAAATTGGAGGGAAAATCAATTTGGTTGACTTGTAGTTATAAAAAGTGTCAAACTTTTCAAGATACAATGAATAATTACAGCTTTGTTATTTCTGTGAAATGGTGCAGGAAATGATAAAATAATCCTTTTTGATAAATGTGAGAAGAAATATAAAATAGCAGAATCATTCACTTTCAGCAGTGACCCAGAATATATGCCAGGTAGATAGCAGTTACAAATTATGAGATGGGATTCTTAGCTAGCGAAGACCAGGATTTCAATAATTAATATTAATTTATCAACAGCCAATATATCTATAATACAGATAGTCAGTGTCTCTTCTAGGAGTAGTGAGGAGTATTAACTCTTATAGTCCCTCCCAGCATATCTCCTCTGTCAGCTTCAAAAAGACTGTCCCTGGATCATTACCCTTATCTATTTAACATTTGCAACTTATAAAATGCTAATAATAAATTGTCTAACTGTAAACTTAAATTAGTGGGTAAGACAGACTGTATGAATCTCCAAGCCTGATGAGAAGACTTTTCAGTCTCCTAGACAGTTAGTTCAGTATTAACATAGTTTATTTCCTTCTTCTCTGGCTCTTAATTTTCTTCTCCTTCTCCTTTTGCCTTTATTCTTTGTCTTTCCTTAAGGTTCCCCTGAACAGCTGACTGATCATTGAGTTTCTTAACCAGAATAACCAAGCAAACGGTCCTTTTCAGCATCAATAGATTTATTAATGGCATTTCTGCAGCACTTGTTACAGCCTCAGAGTTGGATCTTACAGGATCCTGGTCTTTGGATAGGGAACTCATTTTAACTGAATTCAGCAGCAGTCAGCAAACTTTCCAGTGATCTGGAGTTTGCAAGTCCAGTCAAGTTAATGGGAACTTTTCCATTGTCTTGGATGGGATCAGGATCAACCTAAAGACACAATGTGACCAAAATCTTTTTTGATTGACTCCAATTTATAGCTAGTCAATAAATTATATTTATTTGCGGCAAATGGAAAGCAATTGTCTTTGAGGCCTTCAGATTAATTTAAAGTCTGCTATGTGCTGATTAGTAAAACTTCCATGACTGAACTATGCCCATAATATACAGTGCTCCTTCAGTAAATTGTGGTAGCAAGGAGGTGAAACTTCATCCTCAACTTTGCTATGATTTGACTAGAGTAATTCTGTAGCCATGCCTATGGTAGACAATGCTTTCACATTCTTTTTCACCATTTATCACTTTTCTACCTCTTGGGAAGTGTTGGACTTTCATGAATTACAACACTATACACGTGAAGGGCCAGATCATCACATGAGCAGCAGCTCTTTGACACCAGATAAGCAAACTAGATCAATTAGTGTGAAGGCTTCAAAGACCATGGCTTTCCATTTGCCACAAATGCAGGAAGAGCTTATTGACTAGTGTGATGCATTGTTCACCCCACTCCATTCCTGAAGGGGTTAAGATAGTCTAGATGGGCCAATTAACTACATAGTCTGCACCTGGAGGGGAACTGGGGTCAATACTGCTTAATTAAGGATGAAGCTCACCTGAGCAGGAAGAAGTGGTGCGTCTATAAAGCTAAGAAGCTGAGAACAGAAAGGGGTTACAGGTGGAAATGTCTGAAGTCACTCCCTCATAGGAGGAAGGTTTGTTAGAGATTAAAGGGTCTGGCAAGAAGCCAAAGAGGAAAATAGCCACAGGGAGTGGAGGAAGTTCAGACTAGTGGGAACCCAGAGGTGCCAAAGGATAGAAGGAGGACAGAGCCCAGGGAAGTAGCAATGAGCTCTGGGAGTAAGTTGACTTTAGCTGCGGCGCACAGGATCCTTGAGCTGGGACCCGGACTAGAGGATGGACTTGGGTTCCCCTACTTGCCAGTGGGGAAATGGCACAGCCTTGGATGTAGAATAGAGGACTGCCTGGAATGGCAGAGGGACAGTTTGTCCAGAGAGACATTGATAGACCCCTGGAAAAGGAGAACTAAAGTGACCTGGCCGGAGGGTGGAGTCACAAAGAAGACTACCCTGAGTCTGGGAGAGTGAGATTGAGACAATCAGCTGAGCAACCGCAGGAAGGGGCATCCAACCAGTGGTGAGCTAATCCCCAGGTGAGCCACGAGGCGGTGCACCCGGGGTGAGTAATGAACCCCGTTATGCTAGTTATAAATTGGAATCAATCAGAAAAGATTTTGGTTCCATGCTGCATTTAGGGCTTGATGCTGCTCCCATTCATGGACCAGGATCCCACTGTATTAAGTGCTATACAAATATGCAACAAAAAGATGGCTCCTGCCCCAAAGAGCTTGCAATCGGGGTAACTATTGAGTTGGGTTTGCTTTCCAGGAATGTTGAGGGCTTTTTAGACATCTTCCACAAGTAGACATCTATTCGTTTTTACCTGTCTTTGAAATCTTCTGTCAAAAGTGGAACCTCACTGCAGAAGGTAATTGAAGCCCAGATCCAACATGAGTAGTCCCATTATTATATATGACTTCTCGAAGACCACAGAGGAAGCCTTTAGCAGAGCTACATGTAGAAATCGGGAGTTCCTGACTTTCAGATCCATGTTCAGATCAATTGACCAAACCTTTCTCTGAGATCAATCAGTTTGGTGGTAAAGAGCTCTGGCTCATTTGCATTTAGTGGAAAATAGAATTAATTTAAATTAAAATGAAACTGCATAATAAAATTCGGCTACATTTTCTATCAGACAATATGGGTGGTGGTGGTGTAGGAAAAATATTCTTTGCAAAGAACCTTCATCCAGTACCTCTAAGGGCTTGTATCCACCATGAGGTAATGTGTTCCATGGGAATGTGCTTTTCTAAAGCACACTATGTTGTGCATTATTGGTCTGTGTAGACCCTACTGGTGTGCTTTAATGTAGCACCATTTGAAACATTAGTACATTAAAGTGCACCAGGGAACCTTTAGTGTGCACTAGCAAGGGTCTACACAGACTAATTCACATACAACATGTTAGTACACTTTAGAAATCACATCCCCATAGAGTTTGTTACTCATTGTGTAGACAAGCCCTTAATAATTTTTCAAGTCAATACCTTATTTTTCTTTGATTTTCAGATATTTATCTTGCAGTACAAGCCTGGGCAAGGAACAGAAATAAAATTGCGACACATTATCCTCTGAGGTGGAACTAAATAACTATAGCAGCACTTATCTAAATGAACACTCTGGGGCAAACAGCAATGAATCAGCCTGCATTTTGCTGCAGCAAATTTTCCTTAGTAAAGTGTAACATTTTTTTTTCTGTTTGCAGGAGTAAGAATTTTGTTCACACATCAAACCCTAAAGTGCTGAAATAAATTTTCCAATCCACTTTAGGAAAAAAAATAAAAATGACTCCTGGGTATCCATAAACCTTCCCCAAAATGAGTCCACTTTCAGAGCTTGTCACAGTGAGAAAAAATGTGGAAAACGTGGATGTAGAATTTACCATTTGTCACTGCTAACGATAAATTAGCTAAATTAGTTAAATTATAACTGCTGATGTACTAAAGTAATTGAATAACATAAATGGCCCAATCCTGTTCCCAGTGGATGCCATAGAAAACTCCCATTCAATTCCAATAAGAGCAGAAGCAGGCTCTATTAGCCATATAGAAATATTACTGGAATAGCAGTAAGCTGTAGTATCCAGTCCTTCAGTGCTTTTATCCAGATCTGGGTTGGGAAGTCATGGATTTTTTTCCACACATTACAACACTGTAAATATGATGAGCCATATCCTTAGCTGGTGTAAACCAACATAAGTCCTTCAAAGGCCGCAGAGCTACGTTAACTTACGCCAGCTGAGAAGCTGGCTCTTACAACAGTATTGATATGAAGTAAGGCTTCATTTTGCAACTATTTATTATTTTCAGTACATGATGTGTGGAGTTAGGTCTTTACTCCTCATTCTGAAAAAATAATCCGCTGATACCAGTGAGTAGATAATATACATTTGTTCCACACATATATGCATTTCGTTCCTGATCCTGAGAGGAGCTAAATACCTCCTGGAAAAAGATGCTGAGCCCAGTCTTCTTCTACTCAGCACCTCAGCACTGAGCTCAGAGGGCTCTTTACTACAAGGTGTTGAGTGCCCTTGGGAAGTGCCCTCTGCTCCCATTGAACACCTTGATTCAGGAAAGCACTTAAACATGTGCTCAGTCCCTCCCTATTTAGGAAATCATTTAGGCACAAAATTAACTTTAGCTTTAAGCATGGGCTTAACTCCCATGCTTCCATCTATTGAATTGAAATCATATGCTTAAAGTTAAGCATGTGGTTTAAGTGTCCTGAAATGGGATGCTTTCCTGAATGGGGACTGAAACCAGCGGGAGCTAATTGTTCACAGCACCTTAGAGGGTCAAACTCATAAGTCAAATCCTGAACAACTGAAACCAACAAAAGTTTTGCCATCACCTTCTCTGAGATTTGGCCCCAGCAGAACATTATCATTTATAGGCAGTGCCATAGGTATGCATGAAGCTTTACAGATAGAATAAAAGCATGGTTCCAAATCCTGTCTCAGGATCCTTGCAATATTGCAGAAGAAATGACACAGGAGGGGTGACATCGGAAAGGATTGGGGGAATGAGGAAATATTGACAAAATAAGTCTTTGATGTTGCCTGTTTTTATGTAGTACACTTTTTTTCTTTTTATCAGTTGTATAACGTTGGAATGATAGTGTGGATCATTACAAGAGAAATGATCAACTAATCTATTTATATACACCATTGTTCATATTGGTAAAATACATATTTTGGTTTCCACAATAATAATATGATTAAGATACATATTGGTGCCATGCATACATTTAATGTAAAATATTCTGTGCTGGTTACAGGTGAGCAGCAATTTGTTATACATGGGATGCATTAATTATAAAATAGCTTCAGTGGCTGTAATGTGTTCCACTGGGGATTGATTCAAAGCCCAAGTGAAGTGAGCAGGAGCTTTTAATTTCATTTGATGGTGAATCAGGGCCTTATGTTAGTGCAATGTTATGCTCAAGATTTTACATGCACAGAAGTTAAGAAATTCAGTCTTATGAGCTATTTGAAGGATCAAGCCAGCCATCATTCTGTACTTGGATCATGTATGCCCTTTGATCGGAGTTCCAAGCACACAGCAACTATGGGACTGCACCTGTAGTTAAGTCCTCTACATTTTAATGTTTTAGGGCTAAGCTCTGCTGTCTAAGCAAGAGTCACAGAAGGCCACAAACACAGCCAGTGTATTTGTACAAGGGAGCAGGATGTGGGGAGCATATGTACAGCTCTGCATCCATGTGTGGCATGTGCACAGTTCTGTTGGCAGGATCCTTTGGTACTAACACAGAGTATTAGGTGAGTGGATAGGGACATAGCTGGGAAATCATACCTATGTAGATCCAATGGTTGAATTTTCTCTAAAGCAAATGCAGCAGCTGTATGACTGCTGCAGCCTTGATACTAGAGAAGCAGCCACCGAACCACTCTGCAACATTGGCAGGCTTAGCAGAATTCAATTTTATATTTGTATAACTTAAATGGATAATATCAATGACTTATGTTTAAGCATTTTTTCAATTTTTATCAATTTAAATTTTCACAGTTGTGGGGAAATTATGAGGGAATCAGACAATGGAGGGTCAGACAATAATTTAATGACAGTAGATGCTGAGATTCAAAAAGTTCAAACTTCATAACCATTAAAACACAAACTGTCAACATCATGTATCAAAATATACAAAGTAAATATCCTTAAACTCTAGGAAATTATCCAGTAGCATTTCTCTTACTTTCCCTATCAGTAAATGTCAACTATTATTGATGGAAATATTTTTCCCTCAGTTTGTGTGTGTATGGTGAAATCAACATTTATGGACATTTAAAAATCTGTCCTTCCAAGACTAAGCATTGAGTAGCTGGGAGGATTTACTCCAGCTGTGTGCAGGAAACAGGATTTGCCCACAGGATATACATAAATTGCAGGCTGGCTGACTTACAGTTGCTCTGGAAACCATACTCTGAGTTTGCTTACACTGGAGCATGCAATTCTCAATCATAATATTGCATTAATATTTTGGGTTTGATTTCCCTTTTTAAATCCACCCCCAAAATCAGGGTTATGATTGATTGCACATTCAAATAAATGGGGGAATACACACATCTAGCTAAACATATGATGTGATAATATTAATAGATAAAGTATTAAACTTTATTTGATAGTCTAATTAAAATGATTGCAGGTGGATTTATTTGACGATATGCATGTCTGACTGGAGTTCCTGCAAACTTTTTTTTTAATTGTATTTTATTACATCAGGTATTACTAAATTTTCTCTTGTTTATAGATGATTCTAAAGATGCTTTTCAAAATTTTTACTTTGAGCCCCAAAATTCAAATTTAAAAAGAAAACCAGAATTCCTTAAACGTCCTGCCGCCCCTTTACATTTGCCACCCCAGGCACCTGCTTGGTGCCTGGAGCCGGCCTTGCATATGGAATGGCCCTTAAAGGGTTTAAACAAGCTAATATAAGGACTTGAAGGAGATGGATAGAGTGGAAGCAGTCCTGGGAATGAGTGGTTCTTGGAGGGGAAATCCTATTACTGTATCTTTTAAGTCCTGAGGCCAGGGCATTGCAGAGAGGGTAGGACATGCCTCCCCACTCACCAAACAATTGTGAATGAGATGGGGACATGCATATTTACTGCCTCCTGCTCCCTCAGAACAGGTGAGACACCAGCATGGGAGGATGGGCCTGTGGAACCTATGGACTAATTAGGGAAAAGGCCATCTGAGGGAAATACTGGCTAAGGGCCTACAATGGACTAAATACAGACTAGCTCCAGGAGAAAAATCTGGGATTTCTGCTGTAAGGAGAGACACAGCAACTGAGAGGTAACCCTGAGGGGAGTGGGAACAGGGCTCAGAGGGCAGCCTTAGAGAAATCCCAAAATCCAGAAGAAGCATTTGTTTGTTTGGAACTTTTGTTCTGAACAATTTTTAATGAATCTTTTATAATAAGCCAGCCTCAAGGAGGGTATTATTGAGTCAAGAGGGCCTGAAGTGGTGTTACTGGGTTCCTGAAAGGGGAAAGGGAGGCAGGGAATGTGTGAATGCTGCATTTAGCCAGAAAGGGGCACTGTAGGGCAGTCACACCCTGTGACAGGTGCATTTGACAGACTGGCATCTGAAAGTTAGATTGCTTTTTGCCTACCACTATTTTATTGGGTGGTATTATTTTGTCAGTTTTCTGATGTACCCGAATTTGCTGGCGCTATAGTGTTGACAGAATACACATTTACAGCTTTCTCCTCTTACCTTCAGTTGATGTAACGGTATAGAGATGATTTTAAGAAGTGGTTTCTCTTCCATTCAGTCATTCAACCTGTGCTTAAGAACAATAATAAATAAATAGAATGCTGCTTTGGGTTTTCTTGCTGCGCTGCAGCGCTCAATGAATATCCATTTCAAAGCCAGGTGAATATTAAGAAAGAAAATGATTTTGCTGAGGCTGTGTTTCCAGTGGCAGAGGTTTTGCTCTCCTGGCTTGCAGAAATGTAATATTTGAATTTTATTCATGAGGCTGCAGGCAGTATAAGGAACATATTTTACTGTAACACTTTTATTTTCCAAAGTAAGACTGGTTCCTAGAAAATTTAGATTTCAGTAAATTGTGCAGTATCACTCTTGTATGAGAATAAGTTCAAGAAAATCTGATATTTTATTTTTCAATGATGTGGGCTACTACCATTAAACAGGTAGCATATTTTTATTTCTCCAATAATAAAGTTTTAAAGAAATAAATACCTTTTTAAACATACATTTTGCTTGTCTCTTGCGTAATCTTACCATGTTTTCAGAGAACAAACAACTGGCCTGATTCTAGTCTCACTCCAGTTTATTGCTGCTGTAACTCCATTGACTTTGCTGGCATTACTCTTGACTCTCACTATTGAAAATGAAAAGGAGTACTTGTGGCACCTTAGAGACTAACAATTTTATTTGAGCATAAGCTTTCGTGAGCTATAGCTCACTTCATCGGATGCATTTGGTGGAAAATACAGTGGGGAGATTTATATACACACACAGAGAACATGAAACAATGGGTTTTATCATACGCACTGTAAGGAGAGTGATCACTTAAGATGAGCCATCACCAGCAGCGGGGGGGGGGAGGGGAAGGAGGAAAACCTTTCATAGTGACAAGCAAGGTAGGCTATTTCCAGCAGTTAACAAGAACATCTGAGGAACAGTGGGATGTGGGGTGGGGAGGGAGAAATAACATGGGGAAATAGTTTTACTTTGTGTAATGACTCATCCATTCCCAGTCTCTATTCAAGCCTAAGTTAATTGTATCCAGTTTGCAAATTAATTCCAATTCAGCAGTCTCTCGTTGGAGTCTGTTTTTGAAGTTTTTTTGTTGAAGGATTGCCACCCTCAGGTCTGTAATCGAGTGACCGGAGAGATTGAAGTGTTCTCCGACTGGTTTTTGAATGTTATAATTCTTGATGTCAGATTTGTATCCATTTACTCTTTTACATAGAGACTGTCCAGCTTGACCAATGTACATGGCAGAGGGGCATTGCTGGCACATGATGGCATATATCACATTGGTAGATGCGCAGGTGAACGAGCCTTTGATAGTGTAGCTGATGTGATTAGGTCCTATGATGGTGTCCCCTGAATAGATATGTGGGCAGAGTTGGCAACGGGCTTTGTTGCAAGGACAGGTTCCTGGGTTAGTGGTTCTGTTGTGTGGTGTGTGGTTGCTGGTGAGTATTTGCTTCAGACTGGGGGGATGTCTGTAAGCAAGGACTGGCCTGTCTCCCAAGATCTGTAAGAGTGATGGGTCATCCTTCAGGATAGGTTGTAGATCCTTGATGATGTATTGGAGAGGTTTTAGTTGGGGGCTGAAGGTATTGGCTAGTGGAGTTCTGTTATTTTCTTTGTTGGGCCTGTCCTGTAGTAGGTGACTTCTGGGTACTCTTCTGGCTCTGTCAATCTGTTTCTTCACTTCAGCAGGTGGGTATTGTAGTTGTAAGAATGCATGATAGAGATCTTGTAGGTGTTTGTCTCTGTCCGAGGGGTTGGAGCAAATGCGGTTATATCGTAGAGCTTGGCTGTAGACAATGGTCCCTGTGGTATGATCTGGATGAAAGCTAGAGGCATGTAGGTAGGAATAGCGGTCAGTAGGTTTCCGATATATGTTGGTGTTTATGTGACCATCGCTTATTAGCACCGTAGTGTCCAGGAAGTGGATCTCTTGTGTGGACTGGTCCAGGCTGAGGTTGATGGTGGGATGGAAATTGTTGAAATCATGGTGGAATTCCTCAAGGGGTTCTTTTCCATGGGTCCAGATGATGAAGATGTCATCAATATAGCGGAAGTAGAGTAGGGTCATTAGGAGACGAGAGCTGAGGAAGCGTTCTTCTAAGTCAGCCATAAAAATGTTGGCATACTGTGGGGCCATGCGGGTACCCATCGCAGTGCCGCTGATTTGAAGGTATACATTGTCCCCAAATGTGAAATAGTTATGGGTGAGAACAAAGTCACAAAGTTCAGCCACCAGGTTAGCCGTGACATTATCGGGGATACTGTTCCTGATGGCTTGTAGTCCATCTTTGTGTGGAATGTTGGTGTAGAGGGCTTCTACATCCATAGTGGCTAGGATGGTGTTTTTAGGAAGATCACCAATGGAATGTAGTTTTTTTAGAAAGTCAGTGGTGTCTCGAAGATAGCTGGGAGTGCTCGTAACGTAGGGCCTGAGGAGGGAGTCTACATAGCCAGACAATCCTGCTGTCAGGGTGCCAATGCCTGAGATGATGGGGCATCCAGGATTTCCAGGTTTATGGATCTTGGGTAGCAGATAGAATACCCCATGTCGGGGTTCTAGGGGTGTGTCTGTGCGGATTTGTTCTTGTGCTTTTTCAGGGAGTTGCTTGAGCAAATGCTGTAGTTTCTTTTGGTAACTCTCAGTGGGATCAGAGGGTAATGGCTTGTAGAAAGTGGTGTTGGAGAGCTGCTTAGTAGCCTCTTGTTCATATTCCGACCTATTCATGATGACGACAGCACCTCTTTTGTCAGCCTTTTTGATTATGATGTCAGAGTTGTTTCTGAGGCTGTAGATGGCATTGTGTTCTGCACGGCTGAGGTTATGGGGCAAGTGATGCTGCTTTTCTACAATTTCAGCCCGTGCACGTCGGCGGAAGCACTCTATGTAGAAGTCCAGTCTGCTGTTTCGACCTTCAGGAGGAGTCCACCCAGAATCCTTCTTTTTGTAGTGTTGGTAGGAAGGTCTCTGTGGGTTAATATGTTGGTCAGAGGTGTGTTGGAAATATTCCTTGAGTCGGAGACGTCGAAAATAGGATTCTAGGTCACCACAGAACTGTATCATGTTCGTGGGGTGGAGGGGCAAAAGGAGAGGCCCCAAGATAGGACAGATTCTTCTGCTGGGTTAAGAGTATAGTTGGATAGATTAACAATATTGCTGGGTGGGTTACGGGAACCACTGTTTTGGCCCCTGTGACATGTAGTAGTTTAGATAGCTTAGTGTCCTTTTTCTTTTGTAGAGAAGCAAAGTGTGTGTTGTAAATGGCTTGTCTAGTTTTTGTAAAGTCCAGCCACGAGGAAGTTTGTGTGGAAGGTTGATTCTTTATGAGAGTATCCAGTTTTGAGAGCTCATTCTTAATCTTTCCCTGTTTGCTGTAGAGGATGTTGATCAGGTGGTTCCGCAGTTTCTTTGAGAGTGTGTGGCACAAGCTGTCAGCATAGTCTGTGTGGTATGTAGATTGTAATGGATTGATAGAAGTCTTCAAATCATGATTTAAAGACTTCAAGTTATAGAGAATCTGTGATTTACATTAGTTTAAATCTGCAAGTCATCTGCGTTCCATACTGTAGAGGAAGGCTAAATAAATAAATAAATACACCCAGCGTCTCTGCCAATCTGACCTGGGGAGAAAATCCTTCTTGACCCCAAATATGGCAATCAACAAGTTCCTGTGAAATATTTCAGTTTTGGTGAAACTGTATTTTACAATGGAAACCTGTTTTGTCAAAACTTTTGCAACCAGCTCTAGTTCCACCAAAGTTTGAATTTTTGCCATCTTAGTAGTAAGTAGTAAAGATAAGTGGCCTCTCCATTGCTAGAGGTTTCTTCCCTTTTAATCACAATAGGCATGTTAAGGGCAATGTTGGAGGGTTAACAATTATGATTCAGCCATTGCTCTTGCAATGTTTTGGGTCCCTGAGTTAGTGCAGAGCATTGTTCTAACTGCCTGATTTGCATTTTCAGATTAGGAGCATATATACAAAGGGAAAGCTTTTCCGCTCTTCTGTATCATTTTGAGATGGATCAATGCAGCAATGGATCTTGGAGGAGGAGGACGATTCCACCAAATGCATCCGATGAAGTGAGCTGTAGCTCACGAAAGCTTATGCTCAAATAAATTTGTTAGTCTCTAAGGTGCCACAAGTACTCCTTTTCTTTTTGCGAACACAGACTAACACGGCTGCTACTCTGAAACCTATTTTGTTGATGAGTGTCATTTGAAAACAAAATCAGCAGGTGATGGCTCACTATTTACCTGCAGTGATAAATTTATGGTTATGTATATATTTAGAATGGCACTGAAAGCAATCTTCCTTACATGATTAAAATTAGAACCTCTTACCTCTCTCTTCATTAGTACTGGTGCAGCAATATTAAGGTCCCAAGTGGGATTTCCAGAATCAGAGATACAGAAGTTGAGAACAGTAGAAGCATGTGCCTATGGCTTTTATCTTTATTTGTTTTAAAGTATCCTCTTGGAAGCAGAACATTTATTTTAAAATAAGTATAGAAAAAAGATAAGTGAAAACACAAACATTTTCTTCATGGAACTCCAGTGCTAATTCCCAAGTGAATGTGTTTTGGGTTGAAGCAGGCATCAGAAATCAGCCATAGGTCAGACGATTGAGAATGACCAGCAGAAAAGGGGTGGAGAGGAAGATGCCCTGACTTGAAAAGAGATACATAAACTGGGGCTAATCTATAACTGCTATCTCAGAAAAGCCATTTTACCCTGGGCCTGTGATGGAGTATACAAACAGCACACTGGTCAGGAAATGGTTAATGTGCTGTTGTGGGCTCAGTCAGCCCTGACCAACTGCAGGTGTGGATGGCATCAGGCTTCGAGGGAGGAATTAGAGAGGCAGAACCTAGCTCAGCTGAGGGCTGACTGGGAGGAGAGCAGACCTCTAGCTGTAATCTGAGAGTGGAGCCTGGCTGGGGCTAGGAACTAACTAGAGTTGGCTGCCTGCTGTAGGCCTGACATGGGACAATGGTTTATAGCCAGTGACTTGCCTATGGTTGTGCAGGCAGGTGGCTACAGGTGATGTCCCAGCTAAAGGTGTGACAGCCAACTAAAAACTTTTTTTTTTTGGCACCCGACTGGGGACACAGCAGTGATTTTTTTCATGAGCCCAGAAGTGACTGTCACAGGGCATTTTTCCAGTTTCTTTTGAAAAGAAAAAAATGAACCAGTTAAGTTTACAGGAATAGAGCTCACTTGCAAGATCAATAGTGAATTATAATGCTGAAAATTACCAAATCTGACTTATTCAATTCTGTTCCAAGCCTGGGCTTGGAAGAAAGCTGAAAGATCTACAGCCATAGAATATTTAAAAAGAAAAATAAACAGTTCCATTTTGTTGGTAGCTTTCAGGTGTTCTAATTATCTGAGTGAAGAAGGCAGATTTGTTGATTTTTTTAAACTGATTGATTACTTATGTCAAGTGTGCTTATACTCAGACAATTAAAGCTATAAAAATGATTACATAGTGTTCCATAAATTCATTCCCCTTTTTGGAGTCAGTTTCTGCCTCTCTGCTGCCACAGAAGACTCCAGATACAGTGGGAGCAGTTTTCAGAGTAGCAGCCATGTTAGTCTGTATCCGCAAAAAGAAAAGGAGGACTAGTGGCACCTTAGAGACTAACAAATCTATTTGAGCATAAGCTTTCATGATCTACAGCTTACGTCATCGGATGCATTCAGTGGAAAATACAGTGGGGAGACTTGTATACACAGAGAACATGAAACAATGGGTGTTACCATACACTGTAATGAGAGTGGCCAGGTGAGCTATTACCAGCGGGGGGCTGTGGGGGTGACCTTTTGTAGTGATAATCAAGGTGAGCCATTTCCAGCAGTTGACAAGAATGTCTGAGGAACAGCAGGGGGGAATAAACATGGGGAAATAGTTTTACTTCGTGTAATGACCCATCCACTCCCAGTCTTTATTCAAGCCTAAGTTAATTGTATCCAGTTTACAAATTAATTACAATTCAGCAGTCTCTTGTTGGAGTCTGGTTTTGAAGTTTTTTTGTTGAAGAATTGCCACTTTTAGGTCTGTAATTGAGTGATCAAAGAGATTGAAGTGTTCTCTGCCTGGTTTTTGAATGTTATAATTCTTGACGTCTGATTTGTGTCCATTTATTCTTTTACGCAGAGACTGTCCAGTTTGACCAATGTACATGGCAGAGGGGCACTGCTGGCACATGATGGCATATATCACATCGATAGATGTGCAGGTGAACAAGCCTCTGATAGTGTGGCTGATGTGATTAGGCCCTGTGATGGCGTCTCCTGAATAGATATGTGGACACAGTTGGCAACGGGCTTTGTTGCAAGGATAAGTTAGTGGTTCTGTTGTGTGGTGTGTGGTTGCTGGTGAGTATTTGCTTCAGTTTGAGGGGCTGTCTGTAAGCAAGGACTGGCCTGTCTCCCAAGATCTGTGAGAGTGATGGGTCGTCCTTCAGGATAGGCTATAGATCCTTGATGATGCGTTGGAGAGGTTTTAGTTAGGGGCTGAAGGTGATGGCTAGTGGCATTCTGTTACTTTCTTTGTTGGGCCTGTCCTGTAGTAGGTGACTTCTGGGTACTCTTCTGGCTCTGTCAATCTGTTTCTTCATTTCAGCAGGTGCGTATTGTAGTTGTAAGAACACTTGGTAGATAGGTGTTTGTCTCTGTCTGAGGGGTTGGAGCAAATGCTGTTGTATCGTAGAGCTTGGCTGTAGACAATGGATCGTGTGGTGTGGTCTGGATGAAAGCTGGAGGCACGTAGGTAGGCATAGCGGTCAGTAGGTTTCCAGTATACTAGGGTGTCCAGATAACAAGGGTGAAAAATCAGGACACTTTTTTGGGGGGGGAGGGAGGGAGGGTATAGTTGTGTATATAAGATAAAAGCCCCTAATATCAGGACTGGTTACCCTAAAGTATATGGAGAGAAGAGTTAGTGAGCCCATGCAAAGGGATCACACCTCTGGCATTCTGCAAAACCCATCTTCACAATGGTTCGCTGTGATGTTTTTTAAAATCTGAAGTAGTTACTGAAAGTATTGATTTAAAAAAAAAAGCCATGTGTAAGTATCTATTACTGCAGTCACTAATTCTGTTCTACACTGGAAAGGCTTGGCACAGTAACATTCCAGTGACTGGTGGTATTCTATTTCTCAGTTATAGAGCTTTGGGGAGCCTATGTAATTAAACATAAACTGGATTGTTGAATGATATTTAGATTGGCAATAGAGTAAATTTCAATAAGAACAGTGTATCATTCACTTCCACTAAGGCCGTTTTCTTCCCCACCCCATTCCCCTCCCTCTTTTTGCTTGTAGCTGTTAGTTTCTTTCATCTTATGTGCAATTTGTTTGTCCCCGCTGCCACGAAACCTCTCTACAATAATAAATATCATCATTTAATACAAATAAATTTCAGCTCCCACAACAAATTGGGGCATGGAATCAACCACTTATGGCAACTGAGATATTCAGAATATCCCCAAAATTGGTGTTTACCTGTACTAAAATTCTCAGTAAAAGCTTTTAGTTTTTAATTATTTTTCTGTCAGCCAGTGCTACAAACTCCATCCAGGTTCTGAAAATTGACTTACTGTCTTTTTGCCTCTTGTATCTCACTGTTAAATAAGATTTTGCATCTGGAACACAGCTGTCAATTTTATTGCTAATGCATGAAGACTAGAATTCTATTCACTGCTCCATAGCTTTGGTGGCTCTGCAGTGCTAACAGTATTAAGAAATGTGCCTTTGTCAGTGTGACAAAGACATAAAGGAAACAGATATTTTGAGTGTGAAATTCTGGGTTTTTTCCAGTTATTTCCAACAATGATGCTGTAAGCACAGTGGGTTTATTCCATAACTTCATTTGGTCTGACAGGTAAAGTTAAAAACTTCAGATTTGAAGCAGAAAGCAGGTGATTTGTGGGTAATGTTGTTAGGGAGTAGGAAGGCGCCATCATCAGTTAATGTGAGTGTCAAGTCCTAACAGGTAACAAAGTCAGTCCAAGGTGGTTGGGATGCAGCTGGCCCATATCTAGAATGGGTAGGCCAGGGGACCCATATCTGACTAATTGCCACTATAAAAGAAATAATTTATTAAATATTCTGTAGTTGAAATGTCCTTAGCTCAATAGGGAAGAGGCTGCTTTGGAGTTAGGAGACAATGTGGATTAGCAAACATTCCTAATTATTAGGGCTGTCAAACGATTAATTATGATTTATCATGAGATTAAAAAATCATTAATCAGTTTTAATTGCACTATTAAATAGTATTCTATTGTTTAAATATTTTTGAATGTTTTCTACATTTTCAAATATATTGATTTCCATTACAACACAGAATACAAAGTATACAGTGCTCACTTTATATTTTTGATTACAAATATTTGCACTGAAAAAAAATAAAAAATAGTATTTCTCAATTCACCTTCTACAAGAACTGCAGTGCAATCTCTTTATCATGAAAGTGAAATTTACAAATGTGCAATTTTTTTATGCAACTGCATTCAAAACCAAAACAATGCAACACTTTAGAGCCTACAAGTCCACTCAGTCCTACTTCTTATTCAGCCAATCACTACAACAAACAAGTTTGTTTACATTTATGGGAGATAATGCACTTCTTATTTACAATGTCAACTGAAAGTGAGAAAAGACATTCTCATGGAACTGCTGAAGCCAGCACTATAAGGGATTTATGTGCCAGATATGCTAAATATTTGTATGCCCCTTCCTGCTTAGACTATTGTTCCAGAGGACATGCCTGCATGCTGATGACAGGTAATGATCCAAAGCAATGTGGACTGATACTCAAATGATGAAAATGAATGTGTCAGATGCCATCAACAAAAGGTTGATTTTTCTTTTTTGGCGGTTTGGGTTCTGGAGTTTCCAGATCACAGTGTTGCTCTTAAGACTTCTGACAGTATGTTCCACATCTCATCCCTCTCAGATTTTGGAAGACACTTCCAATTCTTAAACATTTGGCTGAGTGCTGTAGCTATCTTTTTAGAAATCTCATATTGGTACTTCTTTGCATTTTGTCAAATCAGCAATGAAAGTGTTCTTAAATCAAACAACATATGCTGGGTCATCATCCAAGACTGCCGTACCATGAAATATATGGCAGAATGCAGGTAAAACCATGGAGCAGGAGACATACAATTCTCCACCAAGGAGTTCAGTCACAAATTTAATTAATGCATTGTTTTTTTAACAAGTGTCATCAGCATGGAAGCATGTCCTCTGGAAGCATGAAGGGGCATATGAATGTTTAGCATATCTGGCGTGTAAATACCTTGCAATGCCAGCTACAAAAGTGCCATCTGAACACCTGTTCTTACTTCCAGGTAACACTGTAAATAAGAAGCAGGCAGCATTATTTCCTGTAAATGTAAACAAACTTCTTTGTGTTAGCGATTGGCTGAACAAGAAGTAGGACTGAGTGGTCTTATAGGCTGTAAAGTTTTACATTGTTTTGGTTTTGAGTGCAGTTATGTAAGAAAATAATTCTACATTTGTAAGTTGCACTTTTACAACAGAGATTGCACTACAGCACTTGTATGAGATGAATTGAAAATATGATTTCTTTTGTTTATCTTTTTTACGGTGCAAAAATTTGTAATTAAAATATGAAATGAGCACTTTACACTTTGTATTCTGTGTTGTAATTGAAATCAATATATTTGAAAATTGTAGAAATACATCCAAAAATATTTATATTTTTCTATTGGTACTCTTATTTAACAGTGTGATTAAAACAGCAATTAATTGCAATTAATTTTTTAATCGTGTTAATTTGTTTAGAGTTAATAGCTTGAGTTAACTGTGATGGACAACTATACTAATTATTTCAAATTATTTTGCTCTCTTTTCCTGTTGGGAATCCACAGGGTTGGGACTCGTGGTGGTTGGCTTGACCTGTTTGTTATATTTCTTTCTTTCTCTCATTCACGCACAGCTGAAAAAGCAGAGAGAGACTCATTCCCATTAATATATATATATCACTCTCTCTAGGGCAGCCAGTGACCAGATAAATGGCCTGGTAAAGGACTTAAAAGGAGGTACGAGATAAAGGAACAGAACGGGGGAGGGGGTTGGGAACTCCTCTGATTGGTACAGCAGGGATACACACACCCCATCCCCTATTCTCATGGCCCTCCTTAAACCTCTTACAAGGGTGGTGGATAGTAAGGTCCAAGCCATGGGTCGGCTGGGGGACCTGGATGGAAACCCCGAACAATAGATTTAAATAAGCATGGATTTGCCTGCACTGTACACTTTATCTGCTGGGTAGTCCCAGACATCTATATAATAAAGTTGCTGCCTGATTAAAACCCATAACAAGTGTCTCCTGTCCTTCTTGCGGTGTACCCAGTCAATTAACCTGTGGTGTTGATCCTGCTGAGGCAAGTAGGACAATTGCTCAGCATAGAATGTAGAAAAATGAGGGGAACTTTGGGACAGGAACCAAAATAGCAATAAAAAAGAGCTGGGTAGAGCAGTGGATGCAGAAACTGACAGCTGAGCTACCGGGAAATGATGCAGGCATGCATCTGAAGACCAGCTGAACATGCTGAGATAAATCAATGAGGCAGAAGCCTTCTTTAATAGAGCATCACAGGGGACAAAAACTGGCAAGGTTAGATGCTGGTTTTATGTATTCCAACAATACAGACTTCAAAACTACCATTTTACTTCATACTTCCCCTCTAGGTTTTACTGCCTTCTGTAGTACTGGATAATTTAGTGCAATGGCTTTGAACAATTACTATTATGGCTTAAATATTAGGAGGTGACTAGTGCATTTAGTTGCCTAAGTTATTAGCTGAACAACCTGAGACATGATAGAGGCCAGATTCTCAGAGTGGGTGCGGGTGCTCAGCACTTCTTGAAAATTTGGCCCCCTTAAGGTGTCTCAAAAGAACATCCACAATTAGAAAGGCATCCCAAATCACTAGTCATTTTTGAAAGAACCATAATGAAGTGCATCTCAGAGATTGAACGGCAAAAGCACAAAATCTTCTTGATCTAAGACTTTTATTGTTGAAAAGTGCTAGCTAATCGATATGAATGATGATCAGAAAATGGAAGAACTTGTTACCTGTCTGACTCAGCTAGCTACACTTTCCATCAGTGATAGTTGGGGTAAATATTAGATGCCCCTTTATCTCTTCCAAATGGATTCCAACAATGACCTGGTTTTCTACCTAAATAAAAATGTACCACTAGTTTGGTACATTGCTCTGCAATTCCATGCAGAAAACAGGGATACAATTTACTACTGACTTACTGATTAGTGCCAGGAAAGCTCTTGAGGCGGTGGGTTCAGCCTCTTTGTAGAAAAGAGTGCCTTGTGGCGCTCAACAGTAATCCATCTATTTAATAAGAGTGATACTGATGAGATCTGAAGGGAGACCCATCCACTTTCTTTCAGTTAGAAAGATTTGAAAAGGAACTGTTAGGGGGGATTGGAGCAGGCAGATTAAAGCAGCTGAAAGTGAGGCGCTCACTCAGAAAATAAGTTACAAAGTGGAAAGTTATAAGGTCAAGCATAGTGTTTGTGACAATAAGGATGCTTTCAACAATTATTGTTACAGTAAACTCATTTGCAGGCAAAATGCATATTACCCATTCATCATCTTATGTTTCCTATTAAAGTTTGAAGCGTTGATGGCTCAGGAATAAAATTTGTCTGCTCCACAGAAAAATTGTTTGTTCCAGAAAGGTTCTAGCTTTTGTTTTGAGGGACAGACTAGACTGACGTCATCAAGGCCCCATGTATTCCATAGCAAGTGTTCAGAGTAGCAGCCGTGTTAGTCTGTATTCGCAAAAAGAAAAGGAGTACTTGTGGCACCTTAGAGACTAACAAATTTATTTGAGCATAAGCTTTCGTGAGCTATGCATCCGATGAAGTGAGCTATAGCTCACGAAAGCTTATGCTCAAATAAATTTGTTAGTCTCTAAGGTGCCACAAGTACTCCTTTTCTTATAGCAAGTGTTGTGACTGCCATCTTGGCTGACACACCAAGGACTTCCTGGGCCAAAAGCCTTTGCTGCTACAAGTTGAGCAACAGAGACAAGCCTCTGTATATGGGGGCTGTACCAAATCATGTCCTTTGAATCAAGCACTGAGGTGGACTGATAACACATGGAACATTGGGTTACATGAATCTGGAGACTTTACCACAGAATTCTTCTTCGAATAGATGCAACCATGTATTCCATGTAGGCAGTGGTGAGCTGGAGCCGGTTCACACAAACCGGTTGTTAAATTTTGAACCAGTTTTAGAACCGGAGGCTCCCTCGGCCCCTCCCCTACCTTCCCCCCTCTCGCAGAGCCTCAGTGTGCCACGCCGCTAGCGCCAGCGCTCTGGACCGCTCCTGGGCAGCTCTTTCCACTTTGAGCAGCATGGTAACGGGGTGGGGCTGCGAGCTCTAGTGGGCCGCGCGGCATCCATACATGCTGCCCTGAGCGGCATGGTAAGGAGGCCGGGCTGGGGCTGGGAGGAGGGGTTGGATAAAGTTCAGAGAGCAGTTGGAGGGGGCGGAGGTTCTGGGGGGGCAATTAGGGGATGGGGAACGGCAGGGGGTTGGGTAGGCATGGGAGTTCCAGGGGGTCTGTCGGGCAGGGCCGGTGCAACGACTAGGCGGCCGCCTCGGGCACCAAGTGGTTGGGGGCGCCAAAAAGCGGTGCCCCTCATTTTTTTTAAACAGCAAAGCACAAGGCTGCCGCTGCTCCCCGCCTCCTGGCTCCAGAGGGGCCGCCCGCGGCGTGGCCAGCCCCTCCGCCCAGGGGAACAGCTGGCGGTGGAACGGAGAAGGGGAGGGTCTAGCACTAGCAGTTGCACCTTCTTCTCCACACCGCGGGCCGAGCCGAGCTTCCCGCCGCCCCTGGGTTCTCAGTGGCGGCTGCTGCCGCCCACCCCATCACTGAGAGCCCTGGGGGGGGGGGAGCCCAGCTCCGGCGCAGGGGATGGGGGGCTTGGGCATGGGGGGGTAGCTGCCCACACGGCCGCCGAGAGCTGCGCTCTGCTCTTCGGGCGGAGAGGCTGGGTGTCTACTCCACCTGCAAGGTACCTAGCCAGGCCGTGGGGAGCCGCACAGGCCCATGGAGTGCCGGGGGGTAGGCAGGGCCAGTCCCTGGCCTGGGGAATGGTATATGTGGGAGCAATCCGGGCATCCCTCCCCCACCCAGTGCCACTCCCTCCAACACCCACCGACCAGCTACCTTGTCTCCCATGCACCCACCACCCCAACAACCCACCCTGTCCTGCCACTTTTGCCTCTGGGCAACCTCCACCCGGCAACCCTCACACCCGAGCCAGCCATGGTCACTTTCACCCCTGCATCAACCTCAGGACTCCCTGCCTGCCATCTCCCTCCTGCCCACTCCTCCCTTGTGCAAACCCCTCCCTGCCACCTTCACCCCTCCTGCAACAACCCCAGGCACATACACACCCCTGCTTGGCAGCCCCTTGCAACAACCCCATCCTGTCCACTTCTCCCTTGTGCCACTGCACCCCCTGCCATGAGTCCCTTTTGCCTCTATGCAATCTCTTCCCTGCCACTACTCCCCCACCCCCTCCACCTCTTGGCACATCCCTTAAATCAGAACTTTTTATAGGGAACCGGTTGTTAAGATTTTGGCAGCTCATCACTGCTTGTAGGTGTATACTCGCCCAGTGCACTGAAGCAGGAAAACTTTGCCTCGCAGTACCCGTAAGGGTGACACTTGCAGCCTGTAGTCCTAGTCCCTTCTCTGGCTATATATATGCGTGGCGCCACTCCAAACCCCCTCAGTTTCTTCTCAATACCCACAGCTACAGTCAGAGCTCAGTTTGGTGTTTTCACTTCATGTTTTCAGATTGTCTGAGAGTTTTTTGTTTTCCTCTAGATAATAGGAGCACCGTCTATTTAATTTTGTGTTAGAGTAATTGGCTACCCTGTGTGATGCCCTCATCAGTGTTCAGTCATTGTCCATATTTGCGCATAGCAGTGCTCCCAACCTATCAGAACTATCGGTACACCATGCTCCCTTTTGGTCTGTCTTCTGCTCCCTGGGTTTTTACCAAATGCATGATTGTAGGGACAGCATACCCCAGGAAGAGGGGGAATCCCATATCTAGATGATCAGTTACTGAGGGGCAAGTCCAGAGAAGTCCTCCCTCATTCAGTTTACACTATGCTTACTCAACCATCTAGGTCTCATCCTAAAGAGTGGAAAGTCGGCATTGTTCCCAACTCAAAGAATCAAGTTCACTGGTGCTCTGATAGCATTTGAGTTTGAGAGCATTTCAGCTTACAGATCAGTTCCATGCCATTTGCCATTTATGTCTGGAATTGCACTTTCAAACCACAACCCGAGTATGCCTGAGGTTTCTAGATCATGTGGCTGCATGCACTCAGGTAGTCCAATTTGTCAGATTGTTCCTTCATCCTTTTCAAATGTGGCTGAAGTTGGTCTATCATTTGAATCATCATTCCTTGAAAGACTGGTCTGACTTCCTCCATTGATCCTGGACTCCTTGTGATGGTGGATGATTCAGGGCAATGTGTGCCAGGGCATTCCCTTTGCTTGGTTCTCACCAAACAGGATTGTCACCAATGCCCCCTTAGTAGGTTGGAGTGCATCTGGTGTCACTGAAAGCTCAAGGCCTGTGGTTGGAACAGGAAGTTATTCTGTATATCAAGGTCCTGGAGCTTCAACACCACACCTCCTCAGAGGGGGTGAATTCATTCCATGAAGGCCTGGGCATCATCAATAGTATTTCTAAGTGGTAGTCCTATATTGGACATTTGCAAGGCTGTGGCTTGGCCCTCTGTACATATGTTTACAAACCACTATAGCAGTGTTTCCCAAACTTGGGATGCCACTTGTTCAGGGAAAGCCCCTGGTGGCTTGGGCCGGTTTGTTTACCGGCTGCCTCCACAGGTTCGGCCGATCGCGGCTCCCACTGGCCGCGGTTCGCTGTGCCCAGTCAATGGGGGCTGCGGGAAGCAGCGTGGGCCGAGGGACATACTGGCCGCCACTTCCTGCAGCCCCCATTGGCCGGGCACAGTGAACCGCGGTCAGTGGGAGCCGCGATTGGCTGAACCTGCGGACGTGGCAGGTAAACAAACAAACCGGCCTGGCCCGGCCCGGCCCACCAGGGGCTTTCCATGAACAAGTGACGTCCCAAGTTTGGGGAACACTGCACTATGCCATTCTATTGCATCCAGATCAGATGCAAACTTTGGAAGGCAATCCAACAGTCCTTGTTTAAATATACTCCAAGCCCCACCTCCTACGAATACTGCTTGTGTCACCTACATGGAATATACAGCTACATCTACTTGAAAAAGAAGTTACTTGCTTGCATTGTAACTGTTCTTCAAGATGTGATGCAAAGGGGATGGTGGGAATACACATCTGCATCAGAGTTTATAGTCTTGACACTCAGTGCAAAGGAACTGAAGGGGATTGGGGTAATGCCTCCCTTATGTAGCCAGTGAAGGGATTAGGGCCACAGGGCATGAGTACCACCCCTATATGCACTGCTAGGAAAAGTTCTCTGGCCTCAGCAGACCGGGTGCACACACCTACATGGAATACACATCTGCATCACATCTCAAAGAACAGCAGTTACAATATAAGTAACTCTATTTTCTGCAACACTCAAAAGAGACGGATGCTTTAGTGGTAGTCTAATTTAAATAAAAAAGATGATGATTTAAACTGATCAAAATTAGTATTAAAGCCCCAGTTATGTATCTTGTTAAAGTTTTTTTCCACACTTACAGTTTTCAATTTGTCAGACTTTTATGTTAATAATGCATATCTTTCCTTGTAGAAGCTTGTCAGGGAAGTTGGAGTTTTGACAGCTGGCTAGACTTGGGCTTTTGATACTGCAGTTTCTGACTGCAGGATAAACAAGTTAGCTAGATGTTTACTCGAAAATGATCAGCAATGAGAGAGTTAATTTGGTTATAGTGTCATCTTCCAATTTCAAAGTTAATGAACCTTGAGAAGAATTGGACCACGCAGGCCCTCTGACAGCAATTCCGGTCACCTCCGCAGCCAGGCTCTCTAAGGCAGCCTCCATGCAGAGCAGCAGCTCAGCGGCTGATCCTGCCCCTTCCACTCCCAGCATCTGGGACATGCATCGCCCAGGCCAGCCCCACCCCATCTCTTCCCATCCCCCGCTGCTCCTCCTCCCCCCAGTGCCTCCAGCATGTTGCCAAACAACTGAAGGTGGCGGGTGGGAGGCACTGGGGGCAACAGGGACAAGCTAATGAGCAGGGCCTACCGCTGGCAGGAGGTGGGGGAGGGAGGAGTGGCTCACCAGCGCCTAGGAGCCCTGTAACCCTCGCAGGTGATTTTAAAGGGACTGGGTCTTCTAGCCTCTGCTACCACGGTGGCTGGGAGCCCCAGGCCCTTTTAAATTGCTTGGGCCCCTGGGCAATTTCCCCTTAGCCCCCCCATCAGTGGGCCTAGGAGCAGGCCACACTTCTCACAGTTGTTTTAGGCTGTCTGCAGACTATGGAAGGTAACACAGCATCAGTTACTACTCATTTCATATAAATGGTCATTGACCTAAAATGACTGTAGCTGAATAGATAATTCTGATTAGCAGTCAGCAAGAGGGAGGAGGCTAGAATACCTTCTGAGCACTTTCAACTGGTAAAGAAATACAGATAAATTATATAAATGAATAGGTAAATATGGGCACTGTAGTCTCTCCTAAACTGGAGATAGATTTACAGGGCAAATTATCCAGATAAATGGGAGACCAAATAAGAAATAAGCTCTAAAATATATTCCCATTACTATACATCACTAAAATGGTAGAAATGTTTTGACAGTAGAAAATTAAACTGTCAGTTTTGTGTCTCAACTCCTGAACTCTAACAATGATTATCATTAAAGCTGTGTTTGTATTTATTTGTACCAACAGATTTTTTTTTTTGCATAAGCCTCAGTGAACCTGCTACTATACTGAAATTAGCAATTGCAGAGCAATAATTTTGAAATAGGGCTTGGGTGAAAAGGATCTGTATGCAAAGAGTTAACATTTTGCAAGTTATTCTAATTAGCATTATTTGTAAAAGGCAACGAATTACAGGGCTCCAAGTGATTTACAGAAACAATCTTAGTATGTTGGATTTACTCTCAGTCAATAAACCATAAAGCCAGTCACTGCAGTTCATCTGAACTTTTTCAGGCAAGTGAGTGTGAAAAAAGGAACATTCTCACTAGTTGTATTCACAAGCAGAGTAGCAAATACTTAGCAATATGTAGATATTGCTAAAAAATATTAGGTCATACTGAGGCAATGTTTCAGGTGAAGATATTGGTTATGGCCTTTCTTCCTTCCCAGTATCTGGCTGGCATTATGTACATTGCTGGTACTCCGTAGAGTTCAGGGGTGATATCTAGCTCCACTGAAGTTGATGGCAAACTTCCCATTGACCTCAATGGGAGCAGGATTTCATCCTTGATGTTTATCAACAGATAAACATCAAGATGGTTAGTATGCTGTTCAAGTCCAGCATAACTGCACTTGCTTAAATATAAGAGCAGCAAAGTAATAAAATGGGATGTAATTTCATTCTGAGTTGCAAATCTGTCTTCCCTTTGTTTATGCTTATTCATGCACCTAAATAACAATATATTTCTAATATTACTGTAGAGTCTGGTGGTGCAGTCCCCAGTGTTGTCACTTAGAATGTGAGGCATTGAAAAGTCAGAAAGCAGTGGAGTTTGTGCTAATTTTACTTTCCTGAAGTAATTAATTTTATAGTATGGGGCCAGCCCAGTCTCCTGTACATGTTCATGGTACCATTAATGCACAATGTTCCATTATTCCTAAAGGACAGAGCTAATGAGGACAAGAGAAGCCCTGGAGAGGAAGATCAGCTGTTTTGGGTCCAGATCACTAAAGTCTTCGAGTAATAATAATCAAGACTAATTGCTATGCAATGTTCTATATGAAACCAGCGGAGTGAGTAGAGTATGGGGGGGGGGGTGGCTTGTGTTCAGTAACCCCAGTTACAGGCAAGATTCTGCATTTTACACCCTTTGCAGATTTTCAGGGATGATGCTCTTAAACCTAAACCGTCATTGCAATTGAGTACAGTCTGCTACTGAAAGGCAGCTATTCCATCCATGTAAATTCTACAGTATAATAGAAGGAAAACAGTATTAATAGCACACTATTATCATGTTAATCTCTACAGGCAACATTTGCTAAGTTCCATATTTATGCAGGAGGAAGAGATTCTATAAAGTTAGATAAATGTCTGTAAACTTCTCAGAACCACAGACATCAACATTGCTCAACAATACATATCAAGCCATCTTCACCCTTTTCTATGTTCACAATAGCAACTCTGCAGAAGCAGTAGTGGAGCAGCCTTCTATTTCAAAGATAGATAAGAGAAAGAAAAAAACTTGCCAGTGACAGCTTATACTTCCTTCATTTATCTTTGACTGGGCATTTTAGTTTTTTAAATACGTGAGGGAGCGGGGGGCGGGAATTCCCACAATACTCTTGGATGACTGATCCATTACAGCCCTTGTCTGTGGTGCACTGCATGATGGAGCTCTGGATGGCTTTCTGCAGTTCCAATGAGGATTTGGAGCATGACCATTTTACCAGGTGGTTACTTCCTGCTTCAGAGAGTACAGACTACATTGCTTTTCTAACAATTCTCCTCTTAACTTGTCAAGACCCTAATGAGAATCGATTTATCACAAGATGCTACAATACCTAGAATTCTCAGCTGTTGAACATACAAAAATAAGTATATTGCATGGAATGCACCTGCAACCCTCTTACTAGGTAGTAGATGTAGTATGGGCCAGGTTCAGTGCTAGCTTCTCCTTTTCTTATATAGGGAGTAAAAACTGCTTTTTCCTTTATGCATTCGAGCTCAAGGGCTTACAACACAGCTCTTTCTGTTTCTTCTCTTCACTCCTTTTTGTCTTTTGACCCTTCCTCCTCCCTCATGACTTTTTTTTTTTTTGGTCTGCTTCCCAGGTCACTTACCTGACACCTTAAAAACAGTGCAAGATGCATTATATGAAATAAATGTATAACATTAGTTACCATCCTAGCAATATATTTGCTACTCTGCTTTGCAATCTGCTGGAATTATAACACAGGAGGGTCCTTGTATTCAATCCATTAGCCTGTACTCCCCTTTCAGAGATTCCAAGGCCAGAAGGGACCTTTGTGTTCATGTAGTCTGACCTGTATAACACTAGCCATGTAACTTCCCCAAATTCCTAGAGCGTATCTTTTAGACAAACATCTAATCTGACTTTAAAATTGTCAGTGATGGAAAAGCCACCATGTCCCGTGTTCAATTCAATGATTGATTACTCACACCTTTTTAAACTTACACTTTTATTTCCAGTCTGAATTTGTCTAGCTTCAACTTCTAGCCATTGGATTCTGTTATATCTTTCTCAGCTAGATTGAAGAACCTTTGTGCTATTGAGCTTTCCCTCCTGTTGCTAGAAAGATGTTGTTTTTCTCCCTCCCGCACTCTCAAGGGTCTGTTTGCCAGAAGAAAAAAATGTAGAATTTTTATTTAAAAAGAAAGAAAGTGGAGATAAGCTTTGACATCTGTAGGGCCCCAAAGCCAAGCTGTGTGTGTGTGTATGTGTGTGTGAGAGAGAGAGAGAGAGAGAGAGAGGTCCCTGATTGATTTTCTGTTCATGTTTCCTTAGTCACAAGGATGTCTTATTTCTCTCTCTCCAGTCTTGCATAACTGCATCTGCTACAGGCTAAGGTATTACCGAATTAAATATATTTTGGATAGTGGTTAGAAAGTGTAGAAATTGTGACCCAGACTAACTCATGAACTCACTTTCATAAATTTTCGAACAAATTTGGATTATCTGTTGAACATAATGACAGGTTTCAGAGTAGCAGCCGTGTTAGTCTGTATTCGCAAAAAGAAAAGGAGTACTTGTGGCACCTTAGAGACTAACAAATTTATTAGAGCATAAGCTTTCGTGAGCTACAGTTTTTTTCCACCAAATGCATCCGATGAAGTGAGCTGTAGCTCACGAAAGCTTATGCTCTAATAAATCTGTGAGTCTCTAAGGTGCCACAAGTACTCCTTTTCTTTCTGTTGAACAGTTAGTCCTATAGGGTGGGATTTCTTATTCAACTCCTTAATATACATCATTAATAGAGCAGTGGTAATTGGACCTGACTGAGTTAGCTGCCAAAGAAAGAATAGCTTCTTGCCATAAAAGCAATTATATGAACTCAAAGAAATTTGGATTCTGTTTCTTGATACATTTGAATAAAAATGGTGAGATGGCTCAAAGAATGCCAGACCTGCTTTCTACCTAACCTCTCCTTTCCCTACTCTCCCTATTCCTGTATGTCTCCCATTTTCTTACTGTTAGGGTGGGGCTAATGTGTAATGTCTGTGTAGTATCTTGTTTTGTAGCTTTTTGACAAGTTGTAAAATTCCATAATTCTATTGGCGCTCCTGTGAAGCGCATATAGCATTTGGAAACATATATAAGCTGTAAATCATTTACCTTTTCATAGTCTATGAAACTCAATACAAAGTTAATCACAAAAAATACCAAACCCTTCACTCAAACAGAGCAGGTAGAATATCATGTGATCTAAATGAATAACCACCTGCCATCAATTATTAGCCAAAGAGGACATGTTAACAATCTATCATGTGACAATTATTCAAACTATAACCAATATTTAAGAACAAATATTTGAATAAAATCAGGTTTGATTCACAAATTGGCATCATACAACAAATACATTATTTGATATGGATAGTTCAACTTACTCTACTCTTGTGCTTTATCTGGAATAACTTATGAGAGCTCCGTAGGGACAGCTTGTAAGTGACTATAAGTTTATAAAGTCTTTGACATCTGTCTGACTTAGTCAATTAATACAGGTCAGATCATAAACTTTAACTTCTTCCTGTAGATCTCTTGGGGATCTAGCATTTAGCTGACATACTTCTTTGCACTTGAATGCTTTCCCTATCTCTTCTATGATTAAAGATGCCAGCTTGTCTCTTTCTAGTTTCATCTCAGTCAAAATTAAAGCGCAAAAGTCTCTTATTTAAAGACCTTGTTAAGCCACATGGAAACTTCACAAAACTTATTCTGAAGCACTTCCCTCATTTTTTAAAAATAAAGGTAGCTGGTGGTTGTGGTGATTTTTGTTCCTATAAACAGGGTCTTTGTTCCCTAAGAGGTCATCTGCTCTTGCTGTCTATTCCTTTTCTGAAATCATAATCCTTTGTTTTTGATAGCATAATTAGTTGCTGTGGAAGTTGATTATAATATCATAAGCAGAGGATTATAACTTCAGATGGGAGTAAGAAGCAGGCACCAATGGACTTTTAAGAAAAGATTCTGTTTTCATCCAACTGTTATTTTGTATCAAATAATGAAAGAGGAGAAATATAGAAAAACTTCTGCAGTGGGATGAGAGGCTGTTAAATGAGGTTGCCTTCACCACAGTCCACATAGCACAGTCAATGTATTCTAATGAAGATTTCAGTCTCCTCTGCCTGCTATGGCAACCATGGCACAGCAATTCATTTAAGAAGCCTTAGTAGTATAACCCAATTTGTATATACGACTCCTCACTTTAGCCGTATTCTATCACCTATTCACATCACTATGATCAGTCAGTCATTGCTAATCATTCACTCCACTCTGCTGGTAGTGGTGGTCAGGGGTGTTTTCTCTCCTATTTTCTCACAGGCCAACAGACAATGGAAGCAATTAGTTCTCTCAGGGAACCTCCTCCTGGTTCTCAAAGGCAAGGGAAAGATAGTTCTTTTCCTTTCTCCCCCACTCCCACTGAAAGTATTGTGGGGACTCAGCTGGTCACTGGCCCTATGTGACTTAGTGAAGGCCCTGTTGTGTGTGTACATGGGTGGGTGTTTCCCCCACAAGCTCCTTTCCTGACTGCCTGGATCACTGGAGGAGAGAAGACTGACACTCCATGCCAAAGTGTGACCCATGGGACTAATAGGGAGTTATTTCTTTAAGAGATGTAGTGTGTGTGTGTGGGAGGGGGGGTCAGAGGAGGAATGAATTGTATCTGGGTCATTGTTGTTAGGCAGATGCACAATTAGCATTCCATGCCCAGAGGTGTCTGGAACTGGATGTGATAGTTAGAGACATGCTCAATAGGCTTCCTGAAACTAGATTAGATTAATAAACTCTATTAAGGGCAAGTAGTCAGGGCAGCTGCTTTATAGAAGGACCCGTGATCTTGTCCACTTAAAACAAGTGACTTTTTGTTTGTTTTTTGGCCAGCCGGGCTGGCATTTTTAGTCAGTCACCACCTGCAGTTTTTCTGCTTGTTTCGGGGGCTGCTTTTTTTCTTACTTTTTCTTTTTTTAAGCTATTTGCCGTGGGCATTTGCAAACCCTGCCAAGTGCCATGATTCAGAAATTCAAATGCTGCTGCCTGCTTATATGCTGTTTTTTTGTGTGTGTGTGTGGGGGGGGGGGGGGTTCTCTGTTATTTAGGCTTGGTTTTAGTTAGATTTCTGGCAAGCATGTGGCTCCTAGCTCTGAAGCATTTTGCAGCAGGGTTAATTATAGAAAGGGAAAATTGAGAGGGAAAATTAATTTATTTCATTTTAATTGTATACTCTGAAACTTCTTTGATTCTAGCCAAATTGTTTTAGTCAAATTATCTTAACCAGTATAGTTAAACACTCTTCTTATTTAAATGTAATGATGGGGAAAGAGTCACTTATATTTTGCTATTCTGTTTTGTATCTTTCTGCGTAACAGGTAATTCATTTACATAATTAATACTGGTTAGTTGGTTAATTTGTTAGCTGACTCACTATTCAGTGATTCCACAGTCCAGCAGAGGAAAAAGCAACTCTTGGAGTTTTCTGCAAACAAGTGATGGGAGGATATTGCATTGCTTTTTAACTCAGCAGGCTGTGTAGAGTTGATGAATAAAAACTCTGAGTCTTAGGTGAACTCAAACTTTTGGAACTCTGAATTACTTCTCACTGTGTTTCGGTGACTAACTGGACTAACTTGTTTAGATTTAATTAGTTTATTTATAACTGAAGATGATATATGTGGGTTATGAAGTAGAATTTAGTTCTTGGTATTTAGTAGAAATTAAGTGATTGTTTCTTTATCATTATAAAGTTGGTACTTTAATTCTTGTTCTTTTTGGACTTGACTGTGTGGAGGTTAACCGTGTGCAATCCTTGCTGAAAATCTTCAAAGACTGAATTCTGGGTCTCTATGTGCTGGGGTTGTGTTGAGGCACTAGGAAAGGGTCAGTAAGTAAACTCTAGGCCATCCACAGATTACACAAGTATGAGAGCTGCTATCTTGGCTGTCTGACTGGGGCTGTCCATGAGGCTCCACAGCTTGAGCTAAAGAGCAAGAGTCTCTAGGTGGGCGCTATAAAGACCTATCGCCTCTGTGGACTGAGCACAGAGGAAGATATGTAACACATACACTGACCAGTAGGTTACCTAAACAGCAGTTTAAAGAAATAAGCTTCTTGGACAGTTAATCAGCAGTACTGGGCCCCTGCTAAGCCCAGGTCCATCACAGTACTCCCATTGTTTCCCGTGGAAGTGGCTTTTGACCCGTCTATAAGCCAAGTAATTTGTATACATGCATATGGAGTGGTTCCTGGAGAGCCACAGGATCAAGCCATGTCTAGGATACCCACCCTCAGGGCAGGTGAAAAAGAGCAGCTACTATTGTTATAACAGATAGTTTAAACGTTGGATTCTCTGATCATATTTTTTAGACAGGGCACAAGTAAGGGGAGAGTCAAGAGGTCCAGGGATCATGCACAGTATATCCACTCTTGCTACTAGTACTGTAGGGATTGAATGCTTGGGGGGTTTATAAACTCTGCTGTAAGTAATTGGGGCTCTTCATCACTCACCTGAGTGTTAGACACCACACACACAAGGAATGATTGGTGTAGTCTGGTACCCATACAGATCATCCTATTTTGGTCATTAATTATTAGTTTATACACAAATATAGAAGGTATCCAAACTGAATCTAAAGAGTTCTTCAAAGTTTTGCATGAGACATCAGGCATTTCAATTATATTAATTATGTGTTCAATTTTTATTGCTTTGTATTAGGCTTTTATTAAATTTCCTACCTTCAGCAATATTCACTATTAGACTGAGCTTTACAGTAGATCAAATATAATAAGATATATTTGCTGGTAATCATAGTTACATACAGCAATTACTTGTACTCCTTCTTTGACACATAACTGTTTTTATGTGAATTAGTTAATCTTTGAAGGCCTGCAATCTAGAAGGAATATTTCTGTAACTACCAAATTGTAAGGCTGTAAACTATCATTTCTGCAGCGCTTTGGCAACACGTACTTATGGAAATAAGTTTAATATCAAGATGTGCCCCCCCACATCACCTTAGGACCTGAGCACCTTGCAGACATTAATGAATGTGTCCTTACAGCGCCTCTGTGAGGTAGGAAAATGTCATGATTCTACAGAGGCACAGAGATGAAGTGACTTGCTAAAGATCATGCAGGGAGACTGACAAAACTTGGAATTCAGTTTATATCTCCCAAGTCCCAATCCAGTGTCTTAACCACAAGGTCATCTTTCCAATGCTTTCAGCTCTTATCGACCACACGGTATTATGCTATCCTAAACAAGCAGCATCTGTGAGCCAAAAATGGGTTAGTTCACTGTCACCATACAGGTTGGAAATAAAAGACGCAACACTGATATTTAATTCAAGAATATGTAACATTTCTGCCGCAGAATATCTAGACGTAAAAAGATGCCTATAACTACTGCCAATCCCACTCTCAAATGAGGATTGAAGGAGTTAGCTATTAATAATTATGATTCAACAGAAGCTCTGTTCTGGGACTATTACATCAGAGCTGTTCTGCCAGGAAAAAAAGAACCTCTATTGTCACCTTTCCTAGAGTGCAAAAAGTTGTTGCAGACTAAAAGCTCTATACTACTGAAAAGCCCATTAAGAGGTTGAAAAGTACCAGTAAGAGATGAAAGGAGGGAAAAGTACATGGTTCAGGACAAGGATGTTGGATCCTTCCCAAAAGCAGAGGGGCTGGAGGACCCTACCCAGGCCAAGTCAGAAGCTGAAGCGGGGCCGGGGAGCCTGCCCCATCCAGATCTGTCACCCAGGGCAGGTGGAGGCTCCATGCCGCGGCTCCCCACAACTGCCAGCCCGGGTCTTACCAAGGCTGGGCTGCAGCTCCAAACCCCCCCACCCTGGCCAGGGCTGGGTTACGGAGAGCTGCGCAGGCAGCTGTGGGGAGTTGGCGCGGACCCTCCACGTCTACCTGCCCTGGGCAGGGAGCCCAGAGGGCAGTTACATGGGCTAGAAGCTTCTCTCGGGGCCCCCCCACCCCCACAACACAAGCAGGTGGAAGGTCCATGCTGCAGGGCTCCCACAACTGGTCAAGCTCCCTGCTGGCCTTGGTGCGGGGGTGGGGACTCGGGGAAGGGGGCAGGGTCCAATAAATACAGGAGAAGGAGAGGAATTATTTAAGCTTAGCACCAATGTGGACACAAGAACAAATGGGTATAAACTGGCCACCAGGAAGTTTAGACTTGAAATTAGACGAAGGTTTCTAACCATTAGAGGAGTGAAGTTTTGGAATAGCCTTCCAACGAAAGCAGTGGGGGCAAAAGATCTATCTGGCTTTAAGATTCTACTCGATAAGTTTATGGAGGAGATGGTATGATGGAATAATGTGATTTTGGTAAGTAATTGATCTTTAAATATTCAGGGTAAATAGGCCGAATCCCCTGAGATGGGATATTAGATGGATGGGATCTGAGTTACCCAGGAAAGAATTTTCTGTAGTATCTGGCTGGTGAATCTTGCCCATATGCTCAGGGTTTAGCTGATCGCCATATTTGGGGTCGGGAAGGAATTTTCCTCCAGGGCAGATTGGAGAGGCCCTGGAGGTTTTTCGCCTTCCTCTGTAGCATGGGGCACGGGTCACTTGAGGGAGGATTCTCTGCTCCTTGAAGTCTTTAAACCACAATTTGAGGACTTCAATAGCTCAGACATAAGTGAGGTTTCTCGTAGGAATGGGTGGGTGAGATTCTGTGGCCTGCGTTGTGCAGGAGGTCGGACTAGATGATCAGAATGGTTCCTTCTGACCTTAGTACCTATGAATCAATCCAGTGAAAAGTGGGAGGGCCGTGGCCCTCAGTCCCATCTGTTCCAGCGCCACTGGTCCAGGATGACTGACAGTAGGAGATGATTTTAATGAAACCAGAAAATCAACATAAACACTTCAGTAAAGCCCGATGGGATACCTCAAACCTAGGGAGCAAATGGGCATGTTCTAAGATTCTGCATGGCAATAGAGAGGGCACTTCTGCTGAGTCATTCTGAAATGTCTGAATGTTTGTCAGCAAACTTCCGTGGTCATCTTGAAGATTTGTCTAGGACATATGATGAGAATGTGTGATTGGGTTGTGATCAGTATTTTGCAATGAAAGCTTTAAAATTAAGATCTCTCCTATCTTAGAATAGTTACCTTGAATTTTTGCAAACATTTGTAAATTTAGAGGTCAAAAATCCAGTAGGAATTGACCAATCTAATCATACCTCTCTCCTCTTCTAATTTATTTTTCTAGTATTTCATTTGAAATGAATTATGTACAGTACAAATAATACTGAGTTCTTTCTGGTTAATTATTGGGTTGAATAACTCACACTTTTATTGAGCTGAGTAATTTTTAGTACATAGGTAAAATTTAATGGACTGTGATATACACAGATGATCTAATGGTCCCTTCTGGCCTTAAATAGTGTGATTCTATGAGTAAGTAGTCTGAATAGTACATGCAAAATTATCAAACTTATAGAAGAAAATTGTAGTGTCTGTTGGCTACTTTGCTGTACTTGCATGAAAAATTCAGGGGGGAAACTGGTGGTTGCCGTATTGATTTCTGGGTTTACTGGAATTGCTTGAAAGATATGATGATGATGATGTGGTGTGAGATTATATGGAAGCTATTAAGGCAAGTACCTCAAAATTTATCAAACTGAATTCAGAATGAATGTATTGGTAGTATGTCAGACTATTATTGACAAAGTTAAGAAAGCTAAATAGTTCTGTTTGATTGATTACACTCCAGATCTGTCCCAAGTGGAATAAGGGCATTCTGTGCCAAAAAATTAAAATTTTTGCACACCATATTTTAAAAAATTGCGTTTTATTTGTCAATAAATAAATGCAGATGCTCCAGCATGGCAATGGGGAGCACAGGCCATTGGCTCCATGAAGGTGGAGGTCAACCTGTCGTCTCCCCACCCCCAGGACATAGACTCAGCGGTGCGGCTGCACCCAAGCCTGACAAAGCACAAGGCCTGGGCCTGTCCCAGAAACACCGTGAGGCCATGCTCCTTTTTGCCAGGTACACCAGGTGTGGGGCAGGTAGGCTCAACCAGTCAGGATCCAAGTGTGGAGGGGCTCAGTGTGGGGGGATCTAGGTGTGGGGTGAGAGGATTCTGTGTGGGACAATATGGGTACAGGCAGCTTAATGGGGGGGGTCAAGGTGTGGGGAGATCTGGATGCACAGAGGCTTGTTGGGAGTGTTCCAGGTACAGGAGCAATGGGACTCTGGAGAGGCTTCCAGGTGAAGGTGGTAGGGGCTCAGCAAAGAGGTCTGGGTGTGTGGGGGTCTCAGCAGGGAGGTCTGGGTGCAGCTAGTTGGAAGTCAGTGGCATGCGGATCTGGATGTGGTGACTCAGGGTGGGGCATCAGGGTGGGGGGTTGAGTGCAGGGAGCTCAGTGGGGGGTGGTCTGGGTGCATGGGTGGGGGTCTGGGTGCAGGGGGCTCCAGATGCAGGGGTTGAGGTTCAGTGGCATGGTATTTGGGTCTGGAGGGCTAGGGGGGTTCTGGATGTACTGGGTGAGGCTTGGCAGGGATATCTGGGTATAGGAGATCTGGATGCACAGGGGTTGGGTGGATAAGGGAGCAGCTCCCCATACAGTGACTCCTCCCCACACAGCTGAGAAGTGATGAGGGCAGGAAGTGGGGGAGGGTGCTGAGCTTCCTGCAGCTGGGGGAGGTTTCTGAGGGTGGGTCTTGGGACACTGCACCCCATATTCTTCATAGAAATATTATGATATGAATATGGCATAACTGATATATTTTCCACAGTATGGGTCATTTAAGGTATCATTGGAAAGGTTATGACTTGCTGAGTGTGATTATCCAATTTGTATTTCTGTATCTGAAGTTAGGAATATTGACTATGTAACAATTACAACTGTGTGTGTACTTGGGGGAACGCCTACCAGACAGTCAGCAATCACCCTGAATGAGCCATTTAAGAAGGACAATAGAACTTTGAAGATACTAATCTCCCACCTTCCTGAGGCACTTCCTTGGATGTTGCTTTGACACTGCAGAGTCATCTTATGATTATCATCTGCTGGGATGGAGTATCACCTTGGACACTGTTAGTATTTTTCCAGTGGAAACAAAGGATTCCCGTCTTATGTAAATCCTACTTAAGGCTGAAGAAGTGAGTCAATCGGGGCTCTTCTCCATTGCCTTTCTGCCCAAGAAGGAAGATTGCTGAAAGCACCTGAAGAGACAAAGGAACTGGAAAGGCAAGGTCTGAGTTCAAGATGAGACGGGTCTAATCTGTAAAGAGAAATAATTGGAACTCTAAACTGCAGAAACTCTGCAATCTGCCAAAACCAACATTTAGGGTGAGAAATTACATTTTGTAACCTGTTCCTTAGCAAATTAAGCTTAGGTTGTGTGTTTTGTTTTATTTGCTCAATAATCTGCTTTGTTCTGGTTGCTATCCCTTATCACTTAAAATTTACCTTTTGTAATTAAACTTATTTCTTGTTTATTTCAAAACCCAGTTTGTACAATTCATATGTCGAGGGGGGGGGGAGAAAAAACTGTGCATATCTCTCTCCACATTGAGGGACGGGCAATTTTTATGAGCTTATGCTGTACAGATCTCTCTATATTGTGCAAGACAATATAATTTTGGGTTTACACCCCAAAGGAGGTGTGCACTTGAGTGCTGGATAAAGTCCCAAGCTGAATCCTCCCACACAGAGCTGATTTCAGTCCATGTCTGCAGCTGTGTGTGTGCTAGAGAAGGTTTGAGTGCTTGGCTCAGCAGGACAGGGTGAGGAAGCCCAGGCTGGTTGAATGGGCAGGCTCAGTGGAGCCCCAGCACATCAGGTGGCATCCCTAACAGGGGGTCCAACCCATCACAAGTCTGACACAGCCCCAGCCACTCCTTGCAGGAAAAGAGGAAGTCTCGTCCTCTCCTGCCTCCATCCAAGCTGGGACTAGCAGCTGATTCCCACTCTGGATAGGAGCCACTGGCTGGGGTGTCCCCAGTCCCATGGTGATTTACCTCTCCACTGGGTGCTCTGGGTTCCTGAAAAGCTGTACCTGTGATGCTATGGAGTGGTGCATGACTACTCTTGCAGCTTCCCTGTCAAAGTCATTTTTCTGCAGGAAAGCAAATAAATCTTTGGGGGACATGAATTCTGTGCATGCACAGTGGTGCAGAATTCCCCCAGGAGTAATAAATGTCTGATGTGCTAAAGTATGTTGTGTTGGGATTCTCTCTCAGACCTATTTCCATTCAGATTCCCAAGAACTCAGTTTGACTCCAGACTTTGTCATGCAGGTATCTTTATTTGGCATAAAGCAATGATATACTGCGTAGATCAGGCCCAAACACAGGTGGGGTTGGGTGGGTACATCACAGCTCCAAAGTTACAATAGAAGCCCTCTCCCTTTATAGACATTACACATCTCATTGCATGTACTATACATGGCATCACATATTTTTGTATTGGTTACATTGCAGGCACCAATCCCTGTGCAGAATGTGTTGTCCATGTGTTGTCCATGCTGGACCTCCTCTTTACCTCATCTCTACATT
The DNA here is from genome assembly GCF_009764565.3 of Dermochelys coriacea. NCBI lineage: Eukaryota > Metazoa > Chordata > Testudines > Dermochelyidae > Dermochelys > Dermochelys coriacea. The sequence continues at coordinate 88,526,356 of NC_050069.1, forward strand.
CCTAACTTATCTTGTTCATAGCAAATGGTTTCGTGGGTGTCCTCCCTCTTATCTTAGTTGGTCCAGACATTATCTTTCTAACCTAATGATCTGTTCACCTCCCAAACTCCATCTTTCAAGAAATGAAGCCTCCTTCCATGTGTCAATCACTTATGTCAGGCCTGTCCCCAGCTACACATTGAGGTTTCAAAAGACAGAGTGAGGGTAGTTGCGAGTTTTGTAGATATCACTGAGACACCCCCCTTCCCTCTCCCACACCAAACAGGGGAGAGTACTAAAGTTTATTTTACAGAAGCTTAAAAAGACTGTGTAGATGTGACTAATTGCAGGAGGCAAAACTATGACAATAGAGCTAACATGGTTGCAGCATACAAAGATGTGCAAAATTGAATTCAGTAGGTAAATCATACTTTCATCTTGTTGTGTTGTCTTCTTACTAAGTCTTGTTGGAGAAGCAGCTGCAATTGTTAATCCCCCAGTTTTATTTTTTTTTAATTGCTTAATTACTATATATCCTGTTTTCCACTTTTGCTGGTCCTGGAATGTATTGGAAAAAAACCATATTTCTTGCCAAAGCACAAGAGGATGGTCAGCAAAGGCAGAGGCAACCCATTCACTAAGAAATCAGGTTAAGGGTGTTCTTGATGCTTTCAATGAGCTCAAGGCTTCATACAATCAACCACCAAACTTGTTTGTTTGCAAGCTGACAGTTGCAAACACATTTTAGAGGGTTTTTTTTTCATGTTTTGGCCAAGATGTGGTGTACTGTCTGCTCAAAAACATACACTGTGAGCAAATGCATGCAGTGTGCGGATCTTGACATTCAAATGGCTAACATTTACTTGGTGGCCTTTTAGATGCTGTATTGGAATTATTGTCTTCTGAGTTCATTGCATGTAAGGAAGTTGCTGCTTCATGGCTGCAAAGTAAGGAATATCATGCAGTTCAAAGAGAAATGATCTTGAAAGAGGAAAGTAATGCCAGGAGAGTTCAAAGGATGAAAGGTCATCAGATCCTGAAAAAATTCTTGACATGAGATTTTAAACCTTGCTTTAGACACAGTATTAACACAATTGATGATAGGATGCATAAGTGCCTGCATGGATTTATTTAAATAGTTGATTTTAATCAACTTTTTCCATTTGCATTCCTGTTTTTTTCTAAAAAAGGTAGAATCTCTCTGGTTGATATAACCATTAAAACATATTGACTTACAACCTAATAGAAACTTTACACTAGATTAGGTACATCTTTTTTGCTACCTAGAAGAGTATGCATCCAATGAAGTGAGCTATAGCTCACGAAAGCTTATGCTCAAATAAATTTGTTAGTCTCTAAGGAGCCACGAGTACTCCTTTTCTTTTTGCGGATACAGATTAACACGGCTGCTACTCTGAAATCTACTATAACTATGTACATTTATTGAAGCTTCTTAAATTTTTCAGATTGTTATTAACTGTACCTTTTTAGTAAGTTAGAAAATGGTGAATGATATTGCTTATTTACTAGATAATTTAAATGTTGCTATTTACATATGAAAGAAAGCTAGATAATTTTTTTGCTGAGGGTTAGTGTCAAACTGCATTAGGATGGTAACTGGAATTTCATTAAACACACACAACAGCATATAAAATGTATTTTATTAAACAAAGCACCTTAAATGTTTTGATAAGAGAAGTTATGTATCCAAAACATGGTTCACATTTACAACTAAATGATTTATTAAATAGAGGGATTAACTGTAGTCAGTGAATTAAACTGATTATTTCAAGTCAGCCTGGAGAAATTTTCAAACAAAACTAAGCAACTGGAGCTTAAGTGCTAGTCTCACCTAAATCTCTTGAAAATAAGAGTCTCCTAAATTACTTAGGGTGATTTATTGTGCCATGTTTATAAAGCTTGACCTCAAAAGTTTGATCCCCCCCCAATTTTTACTTTATATAGAAAAGCAGCCTTTGAGTTAAAATTTTTAATAGAGGTGCATAAATTCAGCATATTTATTATTTATTTAAATGTTTTAAGAGATCATAATTTTAGGCCTTAACATATTCTGTATTAAATTCAGATTTCATTTTTAAAAAGGCTTGTTTTAAATAAAAAGTATTACAATTTAAATAACAATAAAATATATATTTCTATCCACTCTGGAAAGTATGATAGAAGCAGATTTCTCTGATTCTATTCACATGTAAGAAACTGAAAAGTCTCAGCAGCAAAGACTGTAAAAGGTACGGTAGGCTGGTGCCCCGAGTCACCCACTGCAGATATGAAGACAGTCATCCCCAGATTAGGTTTCTGTCCCTTTCTTCAAAGGTCTGTTTGTCCTCCCAAACAAAGCAAGAAAAGCATATAAAAAACAACACTAGCAACTGGGTGGTTAGAGGTTTGGACTGGGGAACCCTCTGGCCGGTAGCTACTGGGTAAGGCCCTTTTTGACCCTGGGAGTGTTCAGCAGGGCTGGCCAGCCAGCCTGTCTTCCTTCCTACAGACTCCTGCTCTGTTGGCTAGAGCAACGGTTCAGCCCTAGGGTGGCAGCAGCAGTAGTCCAGAAGTAAGGGTGACAAAGGGGCACTAAGTCTGCTCGGATAAGTGATATTGACAAATATCACTTTTCATATTGCCACCCTTAATTCTGTGCTACTGCTGGCACGTGCTGCCTTCTGAGCTGGGTGCCTGGCCAGCAGCTGCTGCTCTCCACTTTTCGTTCAGAGCTGGGTGACAGTATATGTACTTGTGGGGAAGGAGGGGTAGTAAACAACTGACACAATGAAGGGGGCCCCTCTCAAATAAGTTTGAGAACCACTGGGCTAGAAAGTAGCCTTTCCCCTGGCTTCCCCTCACTGCCTTAATGGCTGAGCTTTCCTTTTTGTATTCCTTCTGAGTGTGGGCCAATCATGATGCGCTGATTCCCAGCAACTGTTTGCTGGACTTCTCTCTGGGGTAAAGTCAGCTGCTCCCTGTTCCCCAATTAGGCTACTGAAGGGGCAGATGAGAGAATGGGGGTCAAGGGCGAAGGTGCTTGGGAGAGAGTGGATCCTAGGGGTTCATGGGCCAGAACTGTCATGCTGCTGGTGGAGTACCTGAGGGGAGGGTAAGAGGAGGGTCACAGAGAGGCAAATCTATGGCCTCCTCAGTTCTTCAGATGGTGCTCTGCAGATCTGGGATTAAGGGATTTGCCTAAGGCAGTGTTTCTTAAATGTATTTGAATGGGCCCCTCTTCTTTGTGTCTGCAGTCATTTATGGGACTTCCCTCCCCCCCACAAGCACATGTACCAGCTCTGAAGGCAGAGCGGAGAGCAGTGGCTGCTGACCAGGCACCTAGCTCTGAAGGCAGCACATGCCAGCAGCAGTAGAGAAGTCAGAGTGGCAATATGTCAATATCACTTTTCACAGCAGACTTAGTGCCCCATTGCCACCCTTAGTTCTGTGCTGCTGCCACCCCAGGGCTGACAGTCAGAGCCCTGCTGCATCCAGGTGAGGGAGTGTGGGAGGGGTAGGAGAGCCTGAGCACAGGCTGTCTCCTGGTAAGGGATTGAGTGGAATGTGGGGACAGCCCAGATGGTGGGGCTCTGGCTGTCACCCCCGGCACAGAATGGCTCCATCTGTCAGCTTTATCACCACCTCCCAAGAGTGCACGACCCTTCTGAATGAGCCTCAGCCACCTAGGGCTGACAGCAAAAGTTCTACCCCCCATACCTCCTCCCCCCCCAAAACACCACCCAGATAGCTTGCACCTTCCTTGACACAGTCCCATGCCTCCCTTAGGAGTCCTGGCCCACAGTTTGAGAAATGCTGCTCTAAGGTAATAAAGGAATCCCAATGCAGTGTCTTAATCACAAAATCATTCTCTTCACCACTGTTGTTCTTCCTATTTTTTACTTCTCAGTTCCTTTTGCAGTTTATCTGTTTTACAGTGAATGTTATGATTAAAGCTCTGTGTATAAAATATTTTGAATTGATAAAATTAAAATTTAAAATTATATGCATGTATTTGCAACAATATCCACTCAATCTGAATCGTAAAGCCAAACTAGAAAGAAATGAAGTTATCTATTTCATGTAACTTTTGGAGAACTAGATAGTTACTTGGGGTGTATTTAATTTGTTACTACTGCACATTCTTTGAATATTACACAGTAAACATGCAAGACCCAAATGTGCATCTCCTACTTGTGTTGGTGATCTCCTACTCCCATAACTAGTCCTATTGACTTGGCCTCTACATGATTTCCCAGCACTCATTGGGATAGAATGTCTTGATCTCTTTATACTTGAATAACCACATTGATCATATGAAAAACAGTTTGATCCACTTTCTAAAATGTTAATATTTCCAGTAACCTGGTCAGGGATGGAAGAAGTCTCAAAGTGTACCTAAGTGACTAAAGCAATTATCCCTTTTAAGTGTGTACAGTAGAAACACACTTATTTAAAAATTACTATAAGTTAATACAACTGAGCTTAATGTAAATAGTAAATTAAATATTTGAAATTACTGTGTAGCATTGTTTCATAAAAGCTGCTACATACACAATCAAATACACATTCCAACTAATTAAAATCCCCCCACATGTGACTTACTTTTTTGTGTATTATACAAGAGCAGCACCATTTCTGTCCTTTAGCTGAAACTGCACAGCCAGTCTATTGTTAAACTGTTTGCAGGGAAGTATACCTTGGCCATAGAACTTTGATGTGGTTTGAAACTATTCTTGGCTATCCAAAATAAATGTGGTGATTTAATAAAATTGGCATCCTTTCACGTATTGCTGAGAAATTGCTTATTTTTTGTTCTGGTAAATGATGTTTTGAACAAAACTGAAGTCTTTTTATTATTTAAATTGAATTTAGTAATTTTGTATTAAACTACCGGGGGTTCAGCTCTGGTTGCTATAGTTTTAAGCCCCACAAAGTGAAATTTACCTCTGGTGCTCTTCTCAGATTTGGAGACTTTCGGAACACACAAAATCCAAGGATAATGACCACAGACACAATCACAGGTACAAAGTCTTATCTGTACTACAAGTTTTACTAAAGTGACAAGTGAAGTTACAATTACCCAGGGCATATATAGAGTCTACAAAAACCCACTGAATAACTGACACTGTAGTCATATTCACATCCTCAAAGGTATTCTAGGATCTGATGGATTGCTCAATACACAATCACCAATCCAGGAATAATTCCTGCTGGGGTTTCCCATGGGTCTTCCCTGGGGGCAGGGGGGGAGGAAGAGGGGGGTTTCCCACTTTTACCCAAGCAGAGAACCTCTTTTATCTTGTTCTGACCACACCTAACACTTTATGCATATGCAGGAGGGTTTCAACCCTCTTTTCCTTATTTGTACTTCCACATCCCATGAACATTAGGGTGTCCCATTTTTTCACAGGTTGTAGTTAGTTTTGTATACTCTCATTAGATCTACTCACATGTACCCTGCAGTAAGGACAGGAAATTCCATGATGTCAGTCAGGTGTCTCGTGATCTTGGACAATACCTCATGGCTTATTGCAAACTAGTTTTTTTGTAACATCACCTATTGGCACATCTTTTACAGTAATCTTGTGATTTTAGTGGCATAGGGTTATTCCTAGGTCATCCACTCATGTCAAATGTTCTTAAGTCTATGGCTTAGTAATTTAAATCTATTTAGCATACATTGATTATATATGAAATAGCATATGACTTGACCATAATATCAAAAGTAACTTTGTTTTAAAATGTTCTCCTCACTATCTATATTTTTATACTCAGGATTTCAATAATGGTTTGTCCAAAGTAAGAACTATCAGGTAAATCCATTGCCATTAAGAAAGTTGTAAACAAAATTACTCTTTAGAAGGCCTTGCCCAATTACAGTTTAGCAGGTAAGTCATCTGCATCTTAATAAGCCAGTAATTACACATATACCAGATCCAGTGAATTTAGGAAATTTTAATAGCTTCCTAAGTAAGTATTTTTTCCTGATGGCTAATTATACTCTATCAAGTAAGTGTGTAATTAGGGAATTGTAAAACATGATATGAGCACCAGCCTATGTGTTCTGCTTTGGTTTACATATTTCTGACTTGTGGGTAGAAGTCAGATGCTTAATGTCTCTCAAATAGTGTTTTTGTGGTTACACATAATCAGTTTCTCCTGTCCTCAGCTCAGTCCTCACAGAGGAATGTGTGCTCTTTAAATTAGATTAAGGATTTTCATGGTAATAGCATGGATCCATGGCATACCCTATGACTGGGAGACCTCAGTCCCCCAGCCCAAAATATAGAATTCTGAAACAAGGCAGCAACTCCACATGCTTGAGAGGAGAATGTGAAGATGATATACCTTATGAAATCACATGGAGAAAGTGTTGCTGGCTCTGCCACTGATCTGGTGGGAGATGAAGTGACTTGCCCAAGATCAATCGGTTCCTCAGTGCCTCCATCTGTAAAAGGGGCATAATGATATCACCCTCCTTTGTAAAGCTCTTTGAGAGCTACAAGTGAAAAGCATTGTGTAAGGGCTAGTTGGCATTTATTTATTTATTCAGTAAGTTTGTTTTATTTTTTCCATGCAAAAGAGTATTCAAAGAGCATTTTTTAATTCTGTGATCACATGATTGTGTTACTCTTCAATAATTCAAACAGCAGATGACTCAGGTAGGTACACATTTTAAAACTAATACAGATACCTAAAGCGACAGTCATTGAAATACAATCACTCACCACACACAGATGTAATACAACTATATAAATAATGGCATATACTAGTAGTACAGAAAAATGTATACAAGAGGACTGAAAGAGAAGTAACTTTTTTAAAAAAATTCTCATGAGAGGGTCTACCTTGTTGTATACTATATTAAGATACATAAACAAAAGCTGTAGTTTCAAAGTCCCTGTTATGTTAGAGCATTGTAACAGTGCCAACTCACTGCCACAATGCCTCCTGCTGGTCATACTGGGAATTAGCAGTGTCCCAATCACTGTAACTTCCACTTCCTCCATAGTCTTCACCATCTGGACCTGCGTTGTTCCCGGACCGTGGCATCCTCTTTGGGACACAGCCCTACTGCTGTGCCCCATCCCGCTGCCATTCCCCTTTTGGGAGGCAGGTGGTCCTCAGTCCTTCCACTTGCCTCGGTGACCAACTGCAGTCTCTAGTCTAGCCCCTGGTTTCAGGGGCAAACTGCAGTCTGGATGTAGGCCATTCTTTATATATGGGCTGCTCCAGCAAGCCTTCTCCTGATTGGCTCTCTGAATAAGCCCTTTCCTGATTGGCTGGGTTCTGTGCAGCCCCTCCCAGGCCACCTTAACCCTTCTGCTTGTGTGGGGCAGCCCCCCTATCACAAGCATACATATATTCAGTGCATGGTCCCCCTCCTCCCTATGGTCCCAGTTTAGGAAAGCACTTAAGCATTGACTAAATCCATACCTAGTCAGAAAAGCATGTGCAGTTAATGAAACTTAAGCACATGATTTACAAACATTAAGCAGGTCCAATTTCCCTTCCTGGAGATGGATGAATTTTCTGAATTGGAAGTTATATGGTCAAGTATGTATATTATGTGGTAAAATGATTTTTTTTTCAAATTCTGTTCATAAATTATAAATCTTCCTTTTCAAAGTCTCTCAGCCAGTATTCAAACCCAAGGATTTAGAGACTAGCCAGATTTTATAGCATGAGCTATCATTGGCTTGATTTGCTATTGACTTTATTGTGTATCTAAATGTATATATGTAACTAATGTATGGGTATTATATTAGATATGAGTTGTAGTTAAGTGGCAAAATATAAGTAGGCTCATACCACAGGGGTATAGAACTAATAAGTATGTATCACTGATGAGTGTGTATTAAGTATATAAGTAAGATAAAGCAGTAAACCAAGGCCTATAGGCTCTAGGTCTGTAAGATATGTACCTTGGTCAGAGAAAGTCTCAGGCCTGACATAGGCTGGCATGACTAGTTACCCAAGAGATAATCCTGTACCAGTAAAATGTAAGATTACAGTAAAAGATGTGTTAAGTACAAAAGATGTGTTAAGTACAAGTACTCCTTTTCTTTTTGTAGAAGTACTAACTATGGTATAAAGAACGGGAAGTACTTGTGGCACCTTAGAGACTAACAAATTCATTGGATGAAGTGGGTTTTAGCCCACGAAAGCTTATGCTCAAATAAATTTGTTAATCTCTAAGGTGCCACAAGTACTCCTCTTACTAATTACAAAGTTAATCATGTCATCTTGAAAACTGAAAATGACAGCAAACCATAGCTTCTCTTTTCATCATTTTGATCCACAGATCTCTTTAATTTCACAATATAAATAGAATCACTATAAAAATCAAATATTTGTTAATCTTTTAAAAGAAAAAAATATAATTAAAAAAAATGTTTGCAGGACACTGTCCTGAGAATTATGCATGTCTAAAATCTGTAGGATTTGCTCTATGTTATCTGAGCAAATCCTATCACTACCTGGGGGAACTGCAGTACAAATAGATGTACATGGCATTGAGTTAAGTACAGCACATCTCAGACTAGACAGAGAGGCCCTGGCTCAGCTACAAAGTTGCAAAGGGGATATACAAGATGCCTTTCTCCCCATTCCATACCTGCTCAACAGTGTCATATAATAGCAGTCTCTACATTCTAGGAGAATGGGATTGTCTGATGGTTACCCAGGACTGTGGCACAAAAGCCACAGTCTAGCACCTTGTTACTACAAACCAGAACCCAACCAAAAAGAATCAGTTTACATTACTGCATTATATTTCTTCTTTTCCTTATTACGTTGCATTATGCTGCAAAGGCCTAGATCTTTAATGTAATTTTTGCCATGAGTGAACAGAGAAATTAACTGTTTGTTTACATGCTGCTAAAGTGATATTCATTAGAGCTAAAAGAAAAGGAGTACTTGTGGCACCTTAGAGACTAACAAATTTATTAGAGCATAAGCTTTCGTGAGCTACAGCTCACTTCATCGGATGCATTCATTAGAGCTGTGCCGATAAATAAGAATAGAAGAATGGATATTATTCATAGTGTTTCATTGCTAGTGATGGCCCAAAATACTCTGTGAAATGATATAAATACATTATAGTTTTCCTGGAAAACGCTTATTTGGAAAACAAATACAAGCAAAGGGGCTATTATCTTTAATAGATATTCTTTGATAATTCATATGCTAATGTTATCAAAACAATCATATTAAAACTCCATTTCTTTGTGAGAGGACTGAAGCTTGAGACATTGCCAGCTATTCAGTACAGGCATATCAAACTAGACAATGCTCAGTAAAAGTCACAAGTGACACTGAATTTCTAGCCAGCAAAACATAAAACAACATGCATAAGTGAGTCTTTGCACCCTTGATCTGACTAAAAATGTAACCACAATGCAGTAGGTTTGTTGCAAGCAGCAAGGCCCCCTTGCCAGGCTTTTCAACCCAGATATCTGCTGTGGAAAAGATTAATGTGAAATAAGGAAAAACAACATTCACAACTGTGAATTCAGGTTAACAGCCTGATAATGCCCATGGGCTCAGTGCTAGACAGCCATACTGGTTAAAAATTGAGTAAAAACCATTTTGTACAGAAGGAGAGGTGCATCCCATGCCTTTTCCTTATAGTTCTTCTGCCATGCACCAAATTGCAGGGCCAGTGCCAAGAAGCTGCCAAAGTCATTGTTCCCTCTTCTCAAAAGCAGGCTCTCCCTCTAAGGAGGGCTGTCATTGGTCAGCCTCCAGCTTCTCTTTATAGTTGTCCAGTTCAGACTTTTGTTGTATAAAAAGTTAAGGCAAAGAGGGTTAATTAGGGGGTAGCTGTTTCAAATGTATAAATATCTGTGCTGTGACAAAAGATGCACTGTGTGAAACACTGTATGTGACATGCAGGACAAATGCTTACTTGGGAAGGAAATGCCATGGCTGACAATGGCACCACAGGATAGGCTCAAGTATGGAAGAATCAAGGTGAGAGATACCAAAATGAAAGTTATGCACTTGGAGCAGTGTGCAGCTGCTAAGGTGATATGACTCCTCCACTAGCTGGTCTTGTTCATGAGGCCTGATGTCCTTTGTGAGGGGCAAAACAAAAGCAGAGACATCTTGGTTCCACACAAAATACCATTTGCTTGTGCCTTGGTTGTCTAAGGCAGAGGCAATAAAAGTATACTAGACAGATCAAACTCCTCCGAGGCAATAAATAGAAATAAGCATAAAGAGTGGGTTTCAGCCATCATGATCCAGCCTTAGCAATACCTGGTAGCAGAAAACTGAGAGGCATTTACCGAATACCTAGTGTTTTTTCATTTAAGGTTAATTAAAACAGCAATCATATAGTCATTCAGCCTTCACCGTATGTGGGTGCCTCTAGGCACATAGTTTAAACAGTGTTCTAAGAAGTGATCTAACTATGTGTCCCATATATAAGTATAGGAAGGTCACTTTTATAGCATAACCCAAGCTTTAAGCTCCGTGAGCAAAGTGAATGGTAATTGTTCGTCTCTGAATTAATCAGTTTCTTGTTTCACAGCAAAGACATTACAAAACCCTCCAGAGCCTCTGCAACAATACATGTTTCCTGTTTTACCATAAACCAAGGCTCTAAGGTTAGTTCATATTATGAAACATAGCATAAACTGTCATACTTTCATTTTTCATATTTCCGCTGTATATTAATAAATGCACCGAGTTAAATATAACTATGTAAATATATTCAAATAAAATGTAAATGGTGAGATAATTACATGCTGAATGTCCCAATTTTATACAGATGATAACCAATGCAATTGCTTTCAGATAATATCTTATGCAGATTCAGCATGAACTAAGTGAGGTTTTAAATATCATTGTTAACCCATTGCTTATTTGAACAAAAGTAAAAATCAAACCTATCTAATGCACAGTATATACCCAGCATAAGGAGTCAGCAGTGCATTCAATCTATGGCAATTAAAAGATACATCCATATCTAAAATTCTTTAATGCTATCTGGATATATTAGATAACAAGTTAGCGGCATAGAAAAAGACGACTGCTTATTTTAAGAAATTGTGAGCTTGTGTTTCAAGTACTGAACTATCAGTGTAGGAGTCAGACATAAAACTAGACTGTTTGTATGGTTTACTGCACAATGAAATAACTTCCAACTAACTTCCTGAGGAGGTCTCTAGTTTTCACAGATGTGGTTGAAATTATCTACTTTCTACTTTCTCAGAAAACTGTTTCTATTTGACACACTTTCTGGCATTTCAGAGAAGACTCTTTTGAATCAGAGTAGTAGTCTAAAGTAGTCAAAAGACTCTTTTGAATCAGAATAGATGGGAATGGCAGATATTGTATAGTAACCACCAATGATTTTTGGTACTCCTAATGATATATTCTTCAAAGCCCAATTTATCTGGTAAAACGTATAAGAATCTCATCAGCTTCATTAGTGTTTGAGGCATTATTATGCTTCTGAAGACTTTAGGTTTCTGATTTTCATCAGCAGTGCTGCTTCTGATGACTTCTAAAATCAGGATAAAGGTGATCAACATATAGTTGCTTGGTTTTGTTTCAATGCATCACGATGGGGATGGAAGGTACTGGTAGCCTGCAGGTCCTATTTATTTGTGTAATGTGTTCTTTTACTTGGGGAAATGGTTCTCTTGATCTCACTTTCTCCCTGGTTTTGGTATAATTCACTCCCATAAGCAAAAAGGGAACGGTCCCATATTCATTCAGCTTGTGCATTCAGCTCAGTGGCAGTCTGGCAGTGTAAACAATGCTGGACAAGATCAACAGTTACAACAAGCCATTTGCAAGTATGTTCTCTTGTAGTTTTAGAACACACTCTCTCTCACAAATTCATGTTGTATTTTCTTATCCCACAAAATGCCTAAATCATATACATGTATAATCACACTGAACAATGTGAAAGCAAAAGATGGCAATTTTCCTTTGTGCCCTAGCACTCCTGAATGAATGAGGGTAAAATAAATCAAATTCATTTAATTTGCATGGTCAGGAAGACAAATTAGGCTTGTAGACTAGTAATTATTAATTTTTATTGGCAGTGGATTACATTAGATATATATGGGACTGCCTGTAAGTCTTACCTAAGCAGATTTTTATACAGGAGAACATGAGAGTTACGAACCCCTCAGGAACGGAGATGGTTTGTAAGTTTGAAATATTGGTAACTCTGAACAAAATGTTATGGTTGTTCTTTCAAAAGTTTACAACTGAACATTGACGTAATACAGCTTTGAAACTTTAATATGCAAAAGAAAAATGCTGCCTTTAACCATCTTAATTTAAATGAAACAAGCATAAAAACAATTTCCTTACCTTGTCAAATCTTTTTAACTTTCCTTTTTTTTTTTTAGTAATTTACATTTAACACAGTACTACGCTATATAGCATTTGCTTGTTTTTTGTCTCTGCTGGCTGATTATGTACTTCCAGTTCCAAATGAAGTGTGTGGTTGACCAGTCAGTTCGTAACTCTGAGATTTGACTGTATGTGAAATATAACTGGACACCATGTTCATGTGGTATTATTTGATGCACAAGATATATGATGTCAAATATAAAGACAGTGGACCCTAGATCCTCAAAGGTGGTGCCTAATTCCCATTGAAATCAATGGGAATTGGGCCCAGGAAGTACCTTTGCGGATCTGGGTCTGACTGACATAATTATAACTGACTGACTGATTGAAATTATTATAACCAGCGGAAGTCAGTTCTACAGTTCCAGGAATAATTTTAAAATTTCAGACCAAAGAAAGCATCTAGGAAAAATCAGGACATTCGAGGAAAAATTATTGCAAATATTTTAGTATTAAGTTGTTACATTTAGTAAGGGGGGTTTATTCATTTCTCTGGATCAAAGAGAACCCAATTCTTTCTTTGCATTATCTGTTCAAGGAAATGGTGGATGTTAATACCAGTGGATGCTGCTGAACTCTTAAAAAGTAAACAGAAAAAATAGATGCACAGAGCCAATTTATGGCAGTGGGTTAAGGGGATATTACTGTTTTTCAAGTCAAAACAGGGTAGGCAAGGACTATGCTGTCTACCCTGTGGAATGGAAACTCTAACAGTTAATCCTAAATACATGTTGTTTATTATCATTTGTTAAGGACCAGTGTGCTTATCCTACATGACAAAACAAAACACAATTCTTATCCTGAAGAGTGTCTGATCCTACTTCCAGGGAAATAAATGGGATCCAGATTAAGCCTTTAAAGAAGAGTTTCCAGTTTATCAACCCTATCTTCCAAACTCCTCACTACATGGATAGGGCACCAAATAGAGGAGCCAGGAGCCCTAGATTCTGTTCCTAGCTCTGGCACTGGGTAGATGTGTAACCTTCGGCAAGGCATGGAACCTCCATGCCTCAGTTTTCTCATCTGTAAAACAGAGATAATGGGCTTAATCTGAAGGAAGGGAGATTTAGGTTAGATATTAGTAAAATCTGTCTACGTATAATGGTAGTTACACTCTGGACTAGGCTTCCACCTAACGTTGTGGAAACCCCATCATTGGAGGTTTTTAAGAACAGGTTAGAAAAACACCTGTCAGGGAAGGTCTAGGTTTATTTGGTCCTGCCTCAGCAGAGGGGGCTGGATTTAATGGTTTCTTGAGGTCCCTTCCAGCCCTACTTTTCTATGATTCTATTATTCTGTACTTGCATTTTGAAAAGGACTTTGAAATTTATATATGAAAATCTTATTAGTGTGGTCATTCATAAGAAAAGTCCCACTAACTACTTGTATGAGTCAGGAATACTTATATGAATAATGAGTCTGAGTTGTACTGCTGTTGTATTCTTAATGTTCTTTACATTATGGTAAAACTTCTCATATTAAAGATTCCACACACAAGACACTGTGTTTCAGTGGAGTATTTCCAGGTGTTCCAGGCTCTGATTCTTAATGGAATACACAATATGCAGAACATAAATTCTCTTAATAGAACCCTGCTGAGAAAAGAGAGAACACCAGACTAACAATATTGATAAAGGTAACATAAGACTGTCACTTCTCCTGACACAAATGTTATTTCCACTGAGTGCACATCTTTACCCTGTACTTGTCACTGTGATGACCTTAAGCAAATAATTTTGTTTTCTCTAAGCATCAGAAATCACACTTTTTCCTTTGCAGAACAAGTTAAATAAAAATTGCATCAGGTTATATGTATTAGTGCACCTTTAACTTCCTTTTATTATAATTTCTCTCCCTTTCCTTTGACTCTCACTGTCTCTTTATTTTTAGTTTTTCTATATTCTTTCTTTTTTTCTTCAGTTTGTCTCTTTTCTTTTAATTGCTCTTTTCAGAGAGCTAAATTTTCAGCGTGCTGCATAGGGAATTAGCTCCCAGGTCCCAGCTCACAATAATGTTCATGGAAGCCATGTGGCTAAATCCCAGTGCACCATGTTGAAACACTAACTGATGTGGCTCATGTTTTGTTTCTTTCAACATGTACTTTTTCATTTCTCTTTCTTCTTTTTTTATCTACCACATGTCCCCTTTCATTTTTCTTTCCTTCTTATTTCTCACATGTCCCTTTTAACTGCATTAAAGTCAGACTACTCCAAATCCAAAAGATTGACTGTCACTGGGCTGGCCCTTTAAAGGAGTCACATGCCCAGCCTACATGTGACAGGCTTCACAGAAGGGAATGAGCCAAAGCAGGTCCACCTGGGGATAGTTAACTGCCTAAGTAGCTGGAAGGCAGTTAATTAAGTGAGGAGCACCTGGGCCTAATAAAAGACTTAGATTCATAGATACTAAGGTCAGAAGGGACCATTATGATCATCTAGTCTGACCTCCTGCACAACGCAGGCCTCAGAATCTCACCCACTCCTGTGAAAAATCTCATCTATTTCTGAGCTATTGAAGTCCTCAAATCATGGTTTAAAGACTTCAAAGAGCAGAGAATCCTCTAACAAGTGATTTCAGTTGAAAGGGAGCTTCTGAGGAGAAAGAAAACCCCAGAAGAGAGGCGTGCCAAGGGAGTCTGGACTAGGCAAAAGATCTCCAGGCAGAGAACCTGAGTAACCAGGGAACAGATGGTAGTGCACTCCAGAAAGCAGAGAAACCTGAGACTTTACAGCAAAAGGAGCCACCGGTACAATCTACTGGCTTTTGTTTATGGGACTTCTAAATTTCATCTAGGCTCTGAGATAAAAGCATCTAAACACTTGTAGAAGTGCTCCTTTCAGAAGGCTTTATTAAAGGGAGATATACTGCTATAAAGGCTTCTTCCTAACTTGGCTGTTTAAGTGACCTCATTGCTACCTCATTTAGGAGAGGAAACTGAGGCAGGCTACAGCAGAGCTATGTTCCACCATAAGGGAGTGTTTGGGAGGCAATGGTGTCCCTTCTAGATCAACACACTGTTTCACAAATAGCTCAGATCCTGAGCTTTTCTCACCTTATCTAACAAATGACGTATGTGCAAAGGTGCTATTCAGTCACCCGTTGCCTCTTCAATCCCAGAGCACAAATTAGAACAGCACAAAGGTAGCTCTAATTTGCCCCAATTGCCAGTAGCCTCACATTAGCATATAGAGACATGCCTCTTCTGCTGGGGATAGGGATCAAGATGGGCGTGTCATAGTACTAAAGTAGGTGTATGCCATCCAAAGCTTCCCCTACTCATGGAAAGTACTCCACTGGCTGGCTATACTGACTTTAGCAAAGTTTTGTGTTGCTAAACAGTCCCATCTCAGGGGAGGATAATTATTTTGATATGCTTCTATGGTTAGGTTAGAGTTGATTGAATAATGGAATACTGACTTATGAATACAAATTTGGGGACTGGATTTTCAGATGCCTAACTCTGCTCCCATTGAAGTCTATGGAAAAAGTTCCATTGACTTCAGGAGAAGCAGGAAGGCCAATGCTGAGTGCTTCTAAAAATTCCACCATTAATGGAAAAATGCCAAAATTTGCAGTCGCTACAATTCTCTATGAATTATCTGAGAAGTCCTTTTTAAATGTAAAGCCATCCCTTTTAAAAAAAAAAGTACCCTTTTAATGGTGAGAATAATTAACCACCGGAACAACTTACCAAGTGGATCACTGACAATTTTCAAATCAAGATTGGACGTTTTTCCAAAAGATCTGCTCTAGGAATTATTTTCAGAAAGTTCTATGGCCTATTCTATACAGGAAGTCACAGATGATCAGAATGGTCCCTTCTAGCCTAGGAATCTATTAATCTATTGCAGCGCAAAAGGATTGAAGGTTAAATTTTCCAAACTTCCCTAGGAGCTGAAAAACCCAGTTGAAATGCTGGATCAGCTTAATCCACAAGCAAATGCCTACATCTGATATTTGTATTCCCTTTTTTAGGACAGTGTACCTGAATATTTATTGTCCATAAACAATGTTCTTTGTAATTAAAAAAAAATTTTAGATATTGTAAAATCAGCCACAGGCCCTTGGTTTTTCATGCTAAACAACACCAAGATGGCAGCTTCCAGCTGGGGTCAGAGGAGATCACAGTTCTTGAGATTCAGAGTCCTACAGAAGCACAACAATGGTTAAGTGAGGGCTTTCTGCTTTTCCACTTAAATGCAGGGCCAGAAGATCAAGGGTGGTCAGACCTAGGGATTTGGTTCAGGCCATGACTAATAAATAGGTATCTTAAGATATTTAGTTCAGCCTTTTAATTAAAAAGCATTATTTGCAGATGTTTATAACTAAGCAGTAAAAATGTATTTCCACCTAGAAGAAAAGGTGTCCATTTGAGCATTTAAAATAATCACATTACAGCATTGGACAGAACATAGCCACAAATGTATATTAAGGCTCCACACATACATACAAAATCAAATAATTTATTCCATTATATGTACTGTAGTACAAATACATATTTAAGAATTTTAAAAATTAGTTGTATTTTCAAGACAATACAACTGTAAGGACTTCTTGAACACTATTTTCTTGATAGACTGAATTGTGTAAATATGTAATTGGAGACTTCTTAAAAAGCTGTTTTTAAATTTACCTAATACAGTATAATTGTCTATTAAGAGCACTTAAGGATGCCTATACCTGTAAATTTCATGGTTGCCATTTATATACCATAAATCCATATGGTGAAAATCCTCAGGATATTTTAACTGAAATTTGTTTATCTGGACCGGGGACCACATTTCTAAATAAAATAATTGATTTAGGCCAGGATTATTAGCAATTTCATGTACCTCAATTTTTGTGTGCCCAAACTAAGATACCTTAAATTAACTTTTTTTTTAACGCATGTGCAGAACTTTCTGTAAATCTGGCCCCTGTAAAGTGCTGGGCACCCAAGAAAGGCAACATTTAAAATTACAGGTCACTTTTAAAACTCTTGGCCATAATTTCTGAACACCATATATTTAGGGGCAATAGCTACACTGCTTTCTCATGTCAGTCTTTGCCAAAAATCAATCTCCAAAACTAAACAGTTTTCATATGAGACTTCATTTAATGGCCAACCTTTCTAATTATTTTTTTAAATAGACATATTATGAACAAGCAAAATGCCAAAACTGTTAGAATATTTTACAACTTTTTTGTCTTTCTGTCTCAGTATATTTGGTGATGGCAGTTTTCAATGAGTTTGATGTGTGTCTGTAGCTGATAGTGGAAGTTTTGCTTGGGCAGCTTGATCAGTGGTATAAAAGGAGTTACTCCATCTTCCAAGTTGGGCCACATTTCTTACTAGCACTCACAAAAAACATTTATTTCTCCGGACATACAGTATATACATCCCTGAGAACTGAGAGCTAGCTTTCTCTCAAGTTTCTGATGCAGTGTGTTCACATCAGAAACTGTTAAGCTATCCTAATGTGATGTGATAGTCACATTGCACTGGGGATTGCTCCAGAGAACATCACATGGTGTCCACTGAGAGACTATTAAGTATTCTGATATTTCACTCCAGTCTCCCTGGTATGTACTGTCTGGCATGTTATATATTGATTCTTCCATTTTATTTAAGAACAAGAGATTTCCTTTTTTTTTTGTAAAGTGTAGCTGGAATATTTTTGTTAAAAAGGAATTTCCAGGAGATACAGAGTTAGTTATTCCACTTTCTCCAGCAATGCTTATGTTGATAGCTGCTTTCAAGATGTAGTCACATTTGTCCTTTATTTTTCTCTCTCAAAATTACAAACAGAACATTAAAATAATACATAAAATCCTGTTGTACCATCAATTTTGAAAAAAGGGGATTCCTATTTAAAAACCCAATTCCACATTGCAGCCTTAATACACTTTCTAAGGGACAGGGTTCTCCTTTTTAATGGGATTGTTCTATATTTGTGCAGAGGAAAAGACCATTTGGCCCATCATTAGTAAATACAATTAGCTACAGAGCTCCATTTAACAGTGAAATAGTTTTGGACGGTGGCGGATTTAGAGTTAGTGGGGCCCTGTGCTCAGCTTCATTTTTTGGGCCACCACACAGGACACAGCCTAGAAAAAGAACATTCTCTCTTATCTCCCTCGTGCCCCCCCCCGTTTTTTCATTCTTTTTTTCTTCATCCTCCTCCTATATTATAAGTAATAGGAAGTAAATGAAAACAAGTGAGGTACCTTCTTGATTGTTTTTGTAGTCTAAATTTTTTTTCACAGACCACTTGAAAAGTATGGACGGTCTCAGTGGACCACCTAATGATCTTTCCAAATATTATTTGTTCCATTAGCTAACTATTGTAAAGTACTTTGGATAAGAGCGCTTTATAAAAAAAACATAATAACCTTTCCTCAGTCCGCCTGAATGGAGTTCTTGGACCACAGTTTGAGAACTTCTGGTCTAGATGAAAGCTTGTATTTGCATTACGCTAACGTGAAAAATATGTAAAAATAAAAAGTATAGATGATGCATGAATGGAAAAATAAAAGTTAACTTCCTCTGAAGAAACTTATTCAATTTAAAAAAATATTTATTCAGATAGCTTTTTTTTCTACACTTTTTCTTTACAAAATATTACTTATGATGATTTAATTAATGATTTTGTAAAGAGGCACTTTCAATTGCCAATATTGCTGAACTTGTCAAATGCTCCTGACTCGTGTTTCGCAAATAATTTTTAACTCATTTCAATACAGAAAAAGAACACTCACCGGAAGCATTTGTGAAAGGTATTGTTGAAAATATTTTCAGAATGGTTTCTACATTTGGAAAGGTTGCCTGCCAACCATCATGTACAAGTTTATACAAATCAACTGGTGATCTCAAAGCACAGACCTCATCATTTTCGATAAAATGAATGAAATGTTTCATTTCTTCTTCAAAAATATTTATGTCTATGTCCTCTCAGTAGCATTCACTTAACTTCTTACTGTTGTGGCTTTTAGCATTTTCATCCATACTCTGTCAAAAAACATGCAAAATAAAACAGTTTTCTTTAGAGATCACATCTACTCTGCAATTGCATACAGTTGTATGTAATAATACACTATTATTGTGTCACAGATATCACTGACTGCCTCAACGATGATCTTCTTTTTCCCTTTTAAATTGATGTCATTGTCTCTAGTTTCATCCAAAAATAACTTCCTGGTTTTTTTTTCACGCTTCTCATCAGATATATCAGAGGAACCTATATTTTCTGTTAATGTTAGTGCCTCTTCTTCCACCGAGCTATAGTCATTTTGAACTTCCATGACAAAACTTGTAACTGCGGCTAACAATTGTGCAGCATTCAATAAATTTGTATCAACCTTTTGCAGTGATTTGCTGATGGCATTAATTTGCATTGTTCAGTCTTACCTGTAGGCCTGAATGTTTTGCGGTGTTATCAAAGCTCTTCCCACGACAATTTTTGATGTCCAAACCTAAATTTGCAATGATTTCCAAAACAGTTGATTCTAGACATTCAGAAGAGTAGGATTTTAGAAGGAGAAAACAAAGAAATCGCTCTACAACTTCTCCATTGCTGGTCACATATCTTAAAATTAATGTTAATTGGTCTACATGACTCATATCTGGTGTTGAATCGACTATTATGGAATAGTACTTGGTATCCTTTACTTCATCAGTGAATTGGTTTCTGAGCTGCTCTGCCATTACAGCGATGAATTCATTATAGGTTTGGTACGTTAAAAAGCTGATCTTCCATGAGCCACAGTACTGATAATTTTTCAAATGTTCATTGAGAAAATTGTCAAATTCACTAAAATATTCAAGGCAGGTTAAAAAATTACCTTTTTGATTTGACAATGATGACTCATCATGTCCTCTTAGAGGTAGTCCCAAAGAAGACAGCAGTTTGACCGTGGCAACAAAACGTCTCAGTACTTTCCTCCAACCAATAACACAGAATCAATTCTTCCAGATACACTTTTGAATGAACTTACACATAGCATTAATATAAGCTTTGGAAGTTTCATGATCAGCAGTATGTCTTGCAATGTTTCTCCAATTAGAGTGCCCATCGACAAATGTTTGTTTTCTTTTACTATGGTCAGGGAATAATTTGCAAACATAACAGTAGATTGCCTTGGTGGTTTCCAAAAAAATCAACCAATTCCTCATTTCTGTCGTCCCATTTTTCTTCATCCTCAGAAAATGGGACTCATGAAGACCTCTAATTTGCTTTCATTCTCCAACCTCATACTCTTTTCTCAAATTTTCCATATTACCTATGATTTTTGGTTTATTTACTAAGAAAAATTCTTTCATATCCAATTTAAATAGATTTTGGCCATAATGCAATGTCTTCAGGGTAGGTTTCTTCCCTTACTTTGACAAAATTACCAATATTTTATATTCCCATTGACACTTCAGCGTCCACTTGTTCAACTTTTGCAGTCATCATGGTATACCCACAACTCGGCAAGTGATCAGATAATTCAGATGTTTCCTCCCCCATATTTTTGACGAATGTTCACTATTCAATATGTCAAGCTTTTTAAAATAAGATGACAAATTGTCTTTTAGCTTAGCTTTGTCTTCTTGCCTCACCTTCTTTTTTTGCGTTTTTGATTGCCAGACTCAGTGTCACTTCATTATTGCTAAAAAACTGACATTGATTTTAGGCAGATTAAAAATGTCTGGAAGAGCAGGGGCGTAGCGACGGGCCTGAGTGGACTGTGGACCACCCAATTAGGTTTAATGCCCATGGCACTGAAACGTTTTTAATGGTGGGGTGCTGAAAGCAAGCCACTGTCCCTCCCAGACGCGGGTCTAGACCTGGGTGTGGGTCGCAGGACGGCAGCCAGGACCATAGGCACAGGAACTAGGGGTGCGGGCAGGGCTGCTGACACAATTTCCAGGCCCCTGGGCAAGGCGGGAGGGCCGGCTCTGGGTCCCCAGAAGGAGCAGGGCGTCAGTAGAAGGGGCGGGGCTGGGGGTCCAGCACATGAGCAGAGCAGCAATGGAGCTGGAGAAGGAGACAGGAGAGGAGACACCAAGATCTCCATGGCCGCTGAGGACAGCTTTGGGCACCCTAGTGGCCCCGCACTGGCTGACCCAGAGAAGCTGGCAGAGACCCGCGTGGGCTTAACTCCACCTGAAGGGGGGGCATGGTTCCATCGGTGGCCACCTGAGCATCCTGCTGCCTCCGCACACTCATCTCTGCTCACCTTCCCTGGCCACCCCCCACCCTGCCTGCGGGCTCTGTGCTGGCTCCTGCAGCCAGCCCCATTCCCCAGCTGACCCCACCCCCTGTAGGCTGCACCTAGCCGCCACTCACCAGAGGCAGGAGAGCAGGGCGGGAGGCTCACCTGCAGCCTCAGGGGAGCAGGCAGGAGGTATGGGTGGCACGAACGGTGGGCTAGAGGACTCAGGAGGAGCAGGGGGCAGCCACACAGCTGGAGGCCAGAGAGAAGCGGCGGTTTGCCCTTCAAAGCACCGCTTCTCTCCGGCCGGCTGCGCGGCCGCACCGTGCTCCTCCTGCATCCTCAGTTCTGCGTTTGTGCAGCTTGCTGCCACCCATACCTCCCGCCTGCTCCCTGCTCTCCTGCCCCCCACAGCTTCTGCCCCCACAGTTGTCCCCCCACACATGGAGCAGGCTACCTGAGTGCCCAGCCCTGGGCCCCCCTGTCATTGGTATGTCTCATGGTAAATCTGCCTCTGGTTTTGGATGATGTTGTCAGTGTACTCCCTAGATATTGATGAATGATACAAAAAGTGCCGTGGTTGTGGATGGGGTTAGCAAAAGAGAATTTCTGGAAATGTTTTTTTGCTTTTAATAAAAAGGAGTACTTGTGGCACCTTAGAGACTAAAAAATTTATTTGAGCATAAGCTTTCGTAAGCTACAGCTCACTTCATCGGATGCGTTTGGTGAAAAAAACAGTGGGGAGATTTATATACACACACAGAGAACATGAAACAATGGGTTTATCATACACACTGTAAGGAGAGTGATCACTTAAGATGAGCCATCACCAGCAGCAGGGGGGGGAAAGGAGGAAAACCTTTCATGGTGACAAGCAAGGTAGGCTAATTCCAGCAGTTAACAAGAATATCAGAGGAACAGTGGGGGGGGGGGAGGGAGAAATACCATGGGGAAATAGTTTTACTTTGTGTAATGACTCATCCATTCCCAGTCTCTATTCAAGCCTAAGTTAATTGTATCCAGTTTGCAAATTAATTCCAATTCAGCAGTCTCTCGTTGGAGTCTGTTTGTGAAGCTTTTTTGTTGAAGGATAGCCACTCTTAGGTCTGTGATCGAGTGACCAGAGAGATTGAAGTGTTTTCCAACTGGTTTTTGAATGTTATAATTCTTGACGTCTGATTTGTGTCCATTCATTCTTTTACGTAGAGACTGTCCAGTTTGGCCAATATACATGGCAGAGGGGCATTGCTGGCACATGATGGCATATATCACATTGGTAGATGCGCAGGTGAACGAGCCTCTGATAGTGTGGCTGATTTGATTAGGCCCTATGATGGTATCCCCTGAATAGATATGTGGACAGAGTTGGCAACGGGCTTTGTTGCAAGGAT
The DNA here is from genome assembly GCF_009764565.3 of Dermochelys coriacea. Classification (NCBI taxonomy): domain Eukaryota; kingdom Metazoa; phylum Chordata; order Testudines; family Dermochelyidae; genus Dermochelys; species Dermochelys coriacea. Next base: position 88,549,281 of record NC_050069.1, read on the forward strand.
AGGTTCCTGGGTTAGTGGTTCTGTTGTGTGGCGTGTGGTTGCTGGTGAATATTTGCTTCAGATTGGTGGGCTGTCTGTAAGCAAGGACTGGCCTGTCTCCCAAGATCTGTGAGAGTGATGGGTCGTCCTTCAGGATAGGTTGTAGATCCTTGATGATGCGTTGGAGAGGTTTTAGTTGGGGGCTGAAGGTGATGGCTAGTGACGTTCTGTTATTTTCTTTGTTGGGCCTGTCCTGTAGTAGGTGACTTCTGGGTACTCTTTTTGCTCTGTCAATCTGTTTCTTCACTTCAGCAGGTGGGTATTGTAGTTGTAGGAATGCATGATAGAGATCTTGTAGGTGTTTGTCTCTGTCTGAGGGGTTGAAGCAAATGCGGTTATATCGTAGCGCTTGGCTGTAGACAATGGATCGAGTGGTACGATCTGGATGAAAGCTAGAGGCATGTAGGTAGGAATAGCGGTCAGTAGATTTCCGATATAGGGTGATGTTTATGTGACCATCGCTTATTAGCACCGTAGTGTCCAGGAAGTGGATCTCTTCTGTGGACTGGTCCAGGCTGAGGTTGATGGTGGGATGGAAATTGTTGAAATCATGGTGGAATTCCTCAAGAGCTTCTTTTCCATGGGTCCAGATGATGAAGATGTCATCAATGTAGCTCAAGTAGAGTAGAGGCATTAGGGGACGAGAGCTGAGGAAGCGTTGTTCTAAGTCAGCCATAAAAATGTTGGCATACTGTGGGGCCATGCGGGTACCCATCGCAGTGCCGCTGATTTGAAGGTATACATTGTCACCAAATGTGAAATAGTTATTGGTGAGGACAAAGTCACAAAGTTCAGCCACCAGGTTAGCCGTGACAGTATCGGGGATACTGTTCCTGACGGCTTGTAGTCCATCTTTGTGTGGAATGTTGGTGTAGAGGGCTTCTACATCCATAGTGGCTAGGATGGTGTTTTTAGGAAGATCACCAATGGACTGTAGTTTCCTCAGGAAATCGGTGGTGTCTCGAAGATAGCTGGGAGTGCTGGTAACGAAGGGCCTGAGGAGGGAGTCTACATAGCCAGACAATCCTGCTGTCAGGGTGCCAATGCCTGAGATGATGGGGCGTCCAGGATTTCCAGGTTTATGGATCTTGGGTAGCAGATAGAATACCCCAGGTCGGGATTCTAGGGGTGTGTCTGTGCGGATTTGTTCTTGTGCTTTTTCAGGGAGTTTCTTGAGCAAATGCTGTAGTTTCTTTTGGTAACTCTCAGTGGGATCAGAGGGTAATGGCTTGTAGAAAGTGGTGTTGGAGAGCTGCCTTGTAGCCTCTTGTTCATACTCCGACCTATTCATGATGACGACAGCACCTCCTTTGTCAGCCTTTTTGATTATGATGTCAGAGTTGTTTCTGAGGCTGTGGATGGCACTGTGTTCTGCATGGCTGAGGTTATGGGGTAAGCGATGCTGCTTTTCCACAATTTCAGCTCGTGCACGTCAGCGGAAGCACTCTATGTAGAAATCCAGTCTGCTGTTTCGACCTTCAGGAGGAGTCCACCCAGAATCCTTCTTTTTGTAGTTTTGGCAGGAAGGTCTCTGTGGGTTAATATGTTGGTCAGAGGTGTGTTGGAAATATTCCTTGAGTCTGAGATGTCGAAAATAGGACGTGCTAATAAGCGATGGTCACATAAACACCACCCTATTTCGGAAACCTACTGACCGCTATTCCTACCTACATGCCTCTAGCTTTCATCCAGATCATACCACTCGATCCATTGTCTACAGCCAAGCGCTACGATAAAACCGCATTTGCTCCAACCCCTCAGACAGAGACAAACACCTACAAGATCTCTATCATGCATTCCTACAACTACAATACCCACCTGCTGAAGTGAAGAAACAGATTGACAGAGCAAGAAGAGTACCCAGAAGTCACCTACTACAGGACAGGCCCAACAAAGAAAATAACAGAACGCCACTAGCCATCACCTTCAGCCCCCAACTAAAACCTCTCCAACGCATCATCAAGGATCTACAACCTATCCTGAAGGACGACCCATCACTCTCACAGATCTTCGGAGACAGGCCAGTCCTTGCTTACAGACAGCCCCCCAATCTGAAGCAAATACTCACCAGCAACCACACGCCACACAACAGAACCACTAACCCAGGAACCTATCCTTGCAACAAAGCCCGTTGCCAACTCTGTCCACATATCTATTCAGGGGATACCATCATAGGGCTTAATCACATCAGCCACACTATCAGAGGCTCGTTCACCTGCGCATCTACCAACGTGATATATGCCATCATGTGCCAGCAATGCCCCTCTGCCATGTACATTGGCCAAACTGGACAGTCTCTACATAAAAGAATAAATGGACACAAATCAGACGTCAAGAATTATAACATTCAAAAACCAGTTGGAGAACACTTCAATCTCTCTGGTCACTCGATCACAGACCTAAGAGTGGCTATCCTTCAACAAAAAAGCTTCACAAACAGACTCCAACGAGAGACTGCTGAATTGGAATTAATTTGCAAACTGGATACAATTAACTTAGGCTTGAATAGAGACTGGGAATGGATGAGTCATTACACAAAGTAAAACTATTTCCCCATGGTATTTCTCCCCCCCACCCCACCCCCAACTGTTCCTCTGATATTCTTGTTAACTGCTGGAATTAGCCTACCTTGCTTGTCACCATGAAAGGTTTTCCTCCTTTCCCCCCCCTGCTGCTGGTGATGGCTTATCTTAAGTGATCACTCTTCTTACAGTGTGTATGATAAACCCATTGTTTCATGTTCTCTGTGTGTGTGTATATAAATCTCTCCTCTGTTTTTTCCACTAAATGCATCCGATAAAGTGAGCTGTAGCTCACGAAAGCTTATGCTCTAATAAATTTGTTAGTCTCTAAGGTGCCACAAGTACTCCTTTTATATTTTTTTAATATCTGTATTGTAATATCTGTAATGTCTGTATCCGCAAAAAGAAAAGGAGTACTTGTGGGTACCTTAGAGACTAACAAATTTATTTAAGCATAAGCTTTCATGAGCTCCGGAGAACACTTCAATCTCTCTGGTCACTCGATTACAGACCTAAATGTCGCAATATTACAACAAAAAAACTTCAAAAACAGACTCCAACGAGAGACTGCTGAATTGGAATTAATTTGCAAACAGGACACCATTACATTAGGCTTCAATAAAGACTGGGAGTGAATGTGTCATGACATAAAATAAAACTATTTCCCCATGTTTAGTCCCCCACTACCACCACTGTTCTTCACACGTTCTTGTCAACTGCTGGAAATGGCCCACCTTGATTATCTCTACAAAAGGATATTTTTTCTCCAGTTTGTAATAGCTCACCTTACCTGATCACTCTCCTTACAGTGTTTATGATAACACCCATTGTTTCATGTTCTCTGTGTATATAAAATCTCCCCACTGTATTTTCCACTGCATGCATCCGATGAAGTGAGCTGTAGCTCACGAAAACTTATGCTCAAATAAATGTATTAGTCTCTAAGGTGCCACAAGTACTCCTTTTCTTTTTAAGGATGAGAAGGAATTATTTAGGGTGCCACTCAGAAGTATAGCTAGGAGCAATGGGATGAAGTTAAGAAAGTGAACATGCAGGAGGAAAAGTTTTCTTGCAGGGAGCTAGTATTAGGACATTTTCAGCACTATTTAAAATATTGCTCCACAAACACCTGTATGGAGTTATGAATCTGACACACTTGCTCAATATAGCTGGTGGTAGCCATGCAAAGTAAGATATTGGTGAAGGATGGGCTGACTGACGACGTCATTTAAGCAAGGTCCTGATCCAGCAAGAGAATTGCACAAAGCCCCACGTGGGACTGTGCATGGACACATGGGTCTATGGACATGGTTCTTTTTGCAGGATTGGGATAAAAAACTGTCAAGTTCTGAGGCTGTTCATAGTGAGGCCATTCAGAAGAAAATGATTTAGTTTCCTGACTTGCATACCAGAGCTAGCAACTAACATGATGAACAGTACTAAATGTATTATTACCATTAGCATCAGACTGGCTTCCTAAAGGTTATCATTTTATTTCCTTCTATAGCCTATCTGCCCAAGAATTTTGAAAATCTGTTTTAGAGTAGTTGCAGTTTATTGTACTATGCCAGCAGGTTTATCATCTTACTAAACTGAAATAAGACATGATCTGAAGTAGAGATGGCTACAAACACAACCAGTAATGTAGAGTACAAGTCTGTAGAATGAACAAGTAGTGTATGTGAGAGAAGGGCATTTTGTACTTGTGTGTTGTTATTATGCCTTACTACTACATCCTGGTGTGTGTGTTGACAATTTACCGGGAATAGCAAACCCAGATTTGTCCTGGTGATTAAATTAAGATGCAATTATTTATTTGCTGGAAATTAGAGGTGCGGCAAGACAGTACTATTTTTCCAAAACATTTAGTTGTCAGAAGTAATTAACTGATCATATTTTAAAAGATAATCATTCTAAGGTACAATAAACAGTTTGAGCTTTTTAAATAATTAGGATTTTTAATAGACAAATGGATATTTCTTAGAAGCAAACAGGTTAAGTACATTTTGGAGTTACAAGGGAAAAAATTAATGTCTGTTCCAGAGATATCCTTATTTCTGCAAATGAATGAGATCTAACTACCTAAACATCTCTTCTTATAAAATAAGTTATTTTGCTCTTACTGTACTGCTATTCAAGATTTGAAAGCACTAACTCTTTGGTTTTCTGGGGTCTGATTCATTTGTACATTGCACCTGCTTTGAGCAACAACAGCGGTGCAAGCTACTGCAAAATGAGACTTACATGGCCCCTAAAAGATCCTCTCCATCTAGAGATCTTATCCACTGCAGCAAAGCTACAACAGCATCTCCTACCCCTCCTCACTCCTGACCCACCAGCCAAAAAAGCATGTCCAAAATCCAAGAGGTCATGGTCAGGGCTTTGCTCTGCCCATCTGAACCCTGGCTGCTAGACTGGCCTTCAGGGCTCCTGGTAAGCAACATAGATCAGAGCTGGTAGTCTTTTAGGCCTAGGTTTGGCCCACAATATGAGTAACTGAAGGAGTAGGGGGCTGAAAAAGTGGCTTAAATATACATTCCCCTACTTCCTGACTTGCACCAGACTGTCTGTGACTGGACAGGAGAATCTAGGTCTCTCTGGTTTTCAAACAGAAGTGGAGCTGAACCGGAAAGTTAGGAGGGGTTTTGGGATTTTTGGTGGGAAATTTCTTCTCAAAACCTATGTTGGAGTGTTCTGATATTGGGTTTAGCCTACTTTACAAATGCAGGAATACAAGAAATTACAGATCTCAGTTCTTGATTGGGATTAAATTTGCTGAAGGAGGCTGGATCTGGGTTCTTAGATAATTTATAAAATACCCATTATCCGGCTACATGCTTACTATTATCATTACACATGAAAAGTTTTACTCTCTTCATCCCAGTAAAGCAACTTTTTTGCCCTTCAGCTATTTCCATCCTGCCAGTAGCTGTGCTACCAAAGACCTTGCCATTAGTCTATAAACCAGTATTTCTTCCAGAGCTGATATCGTCAGATTTTCCTAAGCAGCAGATAATATTGAAAAGTAATATTCTAATATGACTGTCTATCATACTTATATGCACCTGTTACCAGAATGCCTCACAATTTTAAGGTATTTATATCAACACTCCTGGAAGTAGGGACATACTATTCCTCCATTTGTAAATTGGGGGCGGCGGGGTGGGAGAGGAGGGGAGGAACTCACCTCAAAAGTATTTAGCAATATTAAATCAATGGGAGTTAGGCACCTAAATACTCTTGAAGAACTAGGCTAAAGCCTAGATCCTCAAGTATTCAGGTGCCTAACTCCCCTTGTTTTCAAATATCTAATTACCTTTGAGGATCTAGGCCTAAGAAATTTGAACCCAGATCACCTGAGTCCCAGGTGAGTACCCTAATCACTGGCCCATATCTCTTCCCTTACAAGTCCTCAGTGAATCTTGTGTGGAGTACAGTCATTTTTATTAGTCTTGCAGTCTCATATCTCTAATATGATCTGAACCTTAGATTTTTTTCTACTAACCGAGCAATGGGCTGCTTTCACAGCTCAAGAGCAGAAATATTTTTATGTGCATGGAACTAGTTGCCAATTATGACAGCACAATCAGATCACAAAAGCTGCCCAGGCATAGAGGTAAACATCTTGTATTCAAGGTCAGAGAGCTCTAAGCTGTGAATAACCTACTTGAGGTTCAAGTAGGGAGAGAGATGGCAATGACTGCTGACATTAGAATTAACAAACAAAGATTGATAATGTTCTATGCAGCTGGCCACTAAGAATAGTCACATTACCTCACATTCACTCCATCTCTCAGAGAAAAACCCTGCTGAGGACTGAAGCAAAGTGCTAATTAGAGATGGGCTAACTATTCATAGTCAATAACTGACTCATCAAATATATCCTTTTTTTTCCTATTGTAAATGGTCCATAAAGAAATTGAAGGACTCTCACATTTGTTTCTTAGTCTACATTTGACATTTTTGCATGAACGTATTTCATACTATCACTCAAAGTGTGTTGGTTGTGCGGATTTCATATTCTAGATTTACTGATATACCTGTATAAATAGTCACTTAAATAACATTCTTGTTTCTGTTCTAACTGGATAACCAGGAAGAAGGACGCAGTAAGGTAATGAGGGTTTAAATCGCTCATGGGGAAATAGGGTGCAATTTACACAGAGGTAGGGTTGAAGGCAGGATTACAGAACTTTGGGACTTAATTTTTTTTCCTTTCTGAGCCACACAGGCATTGCCTGATATCACTGCTAGAAAAAATGGGTTATTGTAATATTATTGGCTGGGATAAGATCTGGAGTTTCTATGTGGTCACCATCAAATGAATTGTTTGTGGCATGCTGAGGTATTACCTAAACTATGAAGGAGAATGCCAGACTCTGAGACTCTTATCTGTGAACCTAATTGCTGTTAGAGCAGAGCCTATCTTATCCTTCTTCATCTCACTTAATTAATTGCATTAAGGGCAGGGCTTTTTATCTCTGGTAATTAGGAGACCTTCTCCCTCATGTGGCTTTTTAAAGCATTGTGACACATCCCATATACCACAATATTTCTAATAATGCCTTGATTGCATTTACTGGTCATCCATTTTCTAGCACTTAATACCATTCACCACAGTAATAGCCACACACAGTTTAGTAATCGCTTGCTTTGTCCCAGCTGTAAAGAGTGCAGCCACATACTTTTCCCCCCTCCTATTTAATGAACTGTCTCTGTGTCAGTTGCCTCCTTAGGAGTTTCAGGAACCTATCCATCACTGTCTTAAGTGTCCCCACCCATATGGAATGCAATTCCTGTGCTCTAGTACCACTCCTCGTAATCACCGTCACACGTGTGTGTACATGAGTGTAATCTCTCAATCCCAACTATCTGCCTCCTAAAATCTGAACTCCTGAAACAACAAAGCGAACCTAGGCTGATTGTGTGGGCACTTAAAATGTGAATATCTTTTACACAAAGGCACACTTCCCCCTCCAAAAATGTGTCAGTAAAACTTCACTTGCCTCAATGCTCACAGAAAGCAGTTAAAAATGGATTCAAATGTAGTCAAACCCTATTTCATTTCTACACTCTCTGAATGTATGAGATTTTTTTCACACTTCCTCCAATATTCATGACAGCAAGGAGCGTAGGTATATAGTATGTGCCTGAGCATGTACATTTATTTTTAAAAAAATTAAAAACACTGTCTGTTCTGTGTAATCACAGATTTCAGAGTAGCAGCCGTGTTAGTCTGTATTCGCAAAAAGAAAAGGAGTACTTGTGGCACCTTAGAGACTAACAAATTTATTAGAGCATAAGCTTTCGTGAGCTACAGCTCACTTCATCGGATGCATTTGGTGGAAAAAACAGAGGAGAGATTTATATACTCACACACAGAGAACATGAAACAATGGGTTTATCATACACACTGTAAGGAGAGTGATCACTTAAGATAAGCCATCACCAGCAGCAGGGGGGGGAAAGGAGGAAAACCTTTCATGGTGACAAGCAAGGTAGGCTAATTCCAGCAGTTAACAAGAATATCAGAGGAACAGTGGGGGGTGGGGTGGGAGGGAGAAATACCATGGGGAAATAGTTTTACTTTGTGTAATGACTCATCCATTCCCAGTCTCTATTCAAGCCTAAGTTAATTGTATCCAGTTTGCAAATTAATTCCAATTCAGCAGTCTCTCGTTGGAGTCTGTTTTTGAAGCTTTTTTGTTGAAGTATAGCCACTCTTAGGTCTGTGATCGAGTGACCAGAGAGATTGAAGTGTTCTCCAACTGGTTTTTGAATGTTATAATTCTTGACGTCTGATTTGTGTCCATTCATTCTTTTACGTAGAGACTGTCCAGTTTGGCCAATGTACATGGCAGAGGGGCATTGCTGGCACATGATGGCATATATCACATTGGTAGATGCGCAGGTGAACGAGCCTCTGATAGTGTGGCTGATGTGATTAGGCCCTATGATAGTATCCCCTGAATAGATGTGTGGACAGAGTTGGCAACGGGCTTTGTTGCAAGGATAGGTTCCTGGGTTAGTGGTTCTGTTGTGTGGTGTGTGGTTGCTGGTGAGTATTTGCTTCAGATTGGGGGGCTGTCTGTAAGCAAGGACTGGTCTGTCTCCCAAGATCTGAGAGAGCGATGGCTCGTCCTTCAGGATAGGTTGTAGATCCTTGATGATGCGTTGGAGGGGTTTTAGTTGGGGGCTGAAGGTGATGGCTAGTGGCGTTCTGTTGTTTTCTTTGTTGGGCCTGTCCTGTAGTAGGTGACTTCTGGGTACTCTTCTGGCTCTGTCAATCTGTTTCTTCACTTCAGCAGGTGGGTACTGTAGTTGTAGGAATGCATGATAGAGATCTTGTAGGTGTTTGTCTCTGTCTGAGGGGTTGGAGCAAATGCGGTTATATCGTAGCGCTTGGCTGTAGACAATGGATCGAGTGGTATGATCTGGATGAAAGCTAGAGGCATGTAGGTAGGAATAGCGGTCAGTAGGTTTCCGATATAGGGTGGTGTTTATGTGACCATCGCTTATTAGCACCGTAGTGTCCAGGAAGTGGATCTCTTGTGTGGACTGGTCCAGGCTGAGGTTGATGGTGGGATGGAAATTGTTGAAATCATGGTGGAATTCCTCAAGAGCTTCTTTTCCATGGGTCCAGATGATGAAGATGTCATCAATGTAGCGCAAGTAGAGTAGGGGCATTAGGGAACGAGAGCTGAGGAAGCGTTGTTCTAAGTCAGGCATAAAAATGTTGGCATACTGTGGGGCCATGCGGGTACCCATCGCAGTGCCGCTGATTTGAAGGTATACATTGTCACCAAATGTGAAATAGTTATGGGTCAGGACAAAGTCACAAAGTTCTGCCACCAGGTTAGCCGTGACAGTATCGGGGATACTGTTCCTGACGGCTTGTAGTCCATCTTTGTGTGGAATGTTGGTGTAGAGGGCTTCTACATCCATAGTGGCTAGGATGGTGTTTTTAGGAAGATCACCAATGGACTGTAGTTTCCTCAGGAAATCGGTGGTGTCTCGAAGATAGCTGGGAGTGCTGGTAACGAAGGGCCTGAGGAGGGAGTCTACATAGCCAGACAATCCTGCTGTCAGGGTGCCAATGCCTGAGATGAGGGCGTCCAGGATTTCCAGGTTTATGGATCTTGGGTAGCAGATAGAATACCCCAGGTCCTGGCTCCAGGGATGTGTCTGTGCGGATTTGTTCTTGTGCTTTTTCAGGGAGTTTCTTGAGCAAATGCTGTAGTTTCTTTTGGTAACTCTCAGTGGGATCAGAGGGTAATGGCTTGTAGAAAGTGGTGTTGGAGAGCTGCCTAGTAGCTACATTGTCTACAGCCAAGCGCTACGATATAACCGCATTTGCTCCAACCCCTCAGACAGAGACAAACACCTACAAGATCTCTATCATGCATTCCTACAACTACAGTACCCACCTGCTGAAGTGAAGAAACAGATTGACAGAGCCAGAAGAGTACCCAGAAGTCACCTACTACAGGACAGGCCCAACAAAGAAAACAACAGAACGCCACTAGCCATCACCTTCAGCCCCCAACTAAAACCCCTCCAACGCATCATCAAGGATCTACAACCTATCCTGAAGGACGAGCCATCGCTCTCTCAGATCTTGGGAGACAGACCAGTCCTTGCTTACAGACAGCCCCCCAATCTGAAGCAAATACTCACCAGCAACCACACACCACACAACAGAACCACTAACCCAGGAACCTATCCTTGCAACAAAGCCCGTTGCCAACTCTGTCCACACATCTATTCAGGGGATACTATCATAGGGCCTAATCACATCAGCCACACTATCAGAGGCTCGTTCACCTGCGCATCTACCAATGTGATATATGCCATCATGTGCCAGCAATGCCCCTCTGCCATGTACATTGGCCAAACTGGACAGTCTCTACGTAAAAGAATGAATGGACACAAATCAGACGTCAAGAATTATAACATTCAAAAACCAGTTGGAGAACACTTCAATCTCTCTGGTCACTCGATCACAGACCTAAGAGTGGCTATACTTCAACAAAAAAGCTTCAAAAACAGACTCCAACGAGAGACTGCTGAATTGGAATTAATTTGCAAACTGGATACAATTAACTTAGGCTTGAATAGAGACTGGGAATGGATGAGTCATTACACAAAGTAAAACTATTTCCCCATGGTATTTCTCCCTCCCACCCCACCCCCCACTGTTCCTCTGATATTCTTGTTAACTGCTGGAATTAGCCTACCTGCTTGTCACCATGAAAGGTTTTCCTCCTTCCCCCCCCTGCTGTTGGTGATGGCTTATCTTAAGTGATCACTCTCCTTACAGTGTGTATGATAAACCCATTGTTTCATGTTCTCTGTGTGTGTATATATAAATCTCTCCTCTGTTTTTTCCACCAAATGCATCCGATGAAGTGAGCTGTAGCTCACGAAAGCTTATGCTCTAATAAATTTGTTAGTCTCTAAGGTGCCACAAGTACTCCTTTTCTTTTTGCGAATACAGACTAACACGGCTGCTACTCTGAAACCTATTTCCCCATGGTATTTCTCCCTGCCACCCCACCCCCCACTGTTCCTCTGATATTCTTGTTAACTGCTGGAATTAGCCTACCTTGCTTGTCACCATGAAAGGTTTTCCTCCTTTCCCCCCCCTGCTGCTGGTGATGGCTTATCTTAAGTGATCACTCTCCTTACAGTGTGTATGATAAACCCATTGTTTCATGTTCTCTGTGTGTGTGTATATAAATCTCTCCTCTGTTTTTTCCACCAAATGCATCCGATGAAGTGAGCTGTAGCTCACGAAAGCTTATGCTCTAATAAATTTGTTAGTCTCTAAGGTGCCACAAGTACTCCTTTTCTTTTTGTCTGTTCTGTGGTGGTTCTGATAGTTATCCTGTCCTGAAATACTATATTATTGTGTAAGTAGGTAGTGTTTCAAAATCTATCTAATAATCATATTTCTTATTCCAGCTATAAAAATAACATGTAAGAAGCAAAGGGAAGTTTTTATAGATGTGAACAAACTTATACAGATAATATTGCAAAGTAATTTTTTAGCCTGTATCAAATACAGAGACTGAACCAAAGCTCATTCAAGTCAATTGGAGGAGAGAGGGATGAGGACAGGCTGAGAATATGGGGCAGAAGGGTTTATAACCATTAGTGTACACTGCTCCCTAGAATCTGGAATTGAACCCGAGTCCTTAGTTTCTACATTCCTTTGCAGTCACTTTCAGAGCCATTTACTATGTGAACTGGGTGTCTTATCCACTTCAAGTGGCTGTTCCATATAGTTCTACTACCAGTTACTCTGTTAGCTCAACTGGTAGAGATCTCTGGTGTAAATGTAAAGATCCAAAACCTGCTAACGACCAAGTTTGGAGTCAATATGATTCTAAACAGAGTATCTATGTTTTTCTCTCTCTCTCTGTACATATATATTTTAAAGTAGAAAATTGCATTCAAAATATATGCACAAGGAGCTGAATTAAGGCAAGGACAAATTTTCTTCTGGTGTTTCCTAGCTCATGAGCATTTGATTTTTTTGCATTTTTAATGTAATACATATATGTATGAAATTGAATTTGGTCTAATTCTAGCTCCAATAATGTCATAATTCACTACCACTAGTCAATCTTTACTTAAGAGACAGCCAGAGCAGTGATTTTTAGGACAAGATTAAGGTCCTTTAGCAGAAATATGTGGGAAATCTTGTTCAAAGCCTATAGGAGCTATGTTTGGGTATGCCTCATTTCAACAGGAACTCTGGTGATTCAACACCTCTGAAAAGCAGCCCTTTATTTGGGTGCCTAAACGTGGACTGAGGTCCCTAAGTTTAGGTTTCAAAGTTTAAAAATATTCACCACTGCATTTTTCTCTTTCTTGCTTTGCGAGTTCCTTTTTGGGTGTTTGTATATGTCTTCTGTGACTGGCCTGGTGAAATAGCCTGGCCCAGTGTAAGGATTTTAATATTCTACTTTTGACTTTAGGGCCTCTGTCTATCTTCTAATATTTTCTTAATTTACCCTTTCTAAAACTTAATACACTTCTAGTTTTTGCAGACTCCTTTTTCCCAAGGATAATGAACTTAATTATGTTGTGGTTACTGTCATTCCATGGCTGATCTATGGTTACTACTTGAGCCAATTCCTAAATGTTACTTCAGTACCCACTTCTCTTATGCCCTAGAACTATCTACCTCAGGTTTGAACCCCATTACCAATTTTTGTGTTTATCCAGCTGTGCTTAATTAGCTTGGCTCAGATAAAATGTGAAGAAATTTCTGGACATTTGACTAGATAATATGCTGGTGATTGAAGTAATCTATTACTTCTGTAGTATATTATTAGTTGCCTCTGATGTCTCAATATTTCACACAATATTTCACTCCTGATCAGGAGGGCCAATAGTAAAATGGTACTAGTATGTTTGTTTGTATTCCAGTTGGCTAACAAAGTTATCAGACACTGAAGTAAACTAACAATCCAAAGCTATGTTTAAATAACTTTTAGAGTGGAAAAAAATAACAAATTCAACATGAATATTGGAACATCAGCATCAAAAGGTTTAACATTTTAATAGGATGATTATCCAAACTGAACTTCTGAAATTTAGCTCATCCCTAATTTTAAACATTGCTGGAAGACAGACTGGATATAATTGCCTCAATTATTGAATTTTCAGGGTGTGGTGAATGAATATTCTTTTCAAATTAGGTATCTGCATAATTTGTATTTGGGTGAATACAAATCTGAAATCAAATAGCAATACAGCATACAGACAGCCTGATTCTGCAATCACTCACACAATTAAGTAGTATCGTAAGTTCCAATGGGACTATTTTCATAAGTAAGGGTTTTCAGGATTGGGCCCTTAAATGGCCATTGCCTGTAGCCATTTTAAGGACACTGCAGCTGCTTCCTGCTACCTCTGCTGTTTCCTCCCTCTCTAATATCCTTAAACTACCTCCCTGCTATTGCTCACTTCCAAGCTCTTTTCTTCCATTCCCTGAAACCACTCCAATAAGATTTGGATTCAGAAATTACCAAATTAGTTATCAAACCAATTCAAGAGTGAATACATTCCATACCCATATCTTTCAAAGGGAAAATCTGGACCTATGTAAAAACATTTTTACCACACTTTTTTTTGCAATGAATTACAATAGTAAGGAAAAAGAAAAGGAGTACTTGTGGCACCTTAGAGACTAACAAATTTATTAGAGCATAAGCTTTCGTGAGCTACAGCTCACTTCATCGGATGCATTAGCTTATGCTCTAATAAATTTGTTAGTCTCTAAGGTGCCACAAGTACTCCTTTTCTTTTTGAGAATACAGACTAACACGGCTGCTACTCTGAAAATAGTAAGGAAGTGTCTTTTCTGAAACTAGTGTATACAAATTAAATAAATGAATGTCTTTTTTTTCCATGTATTTGTTCCAGCACTGTAGCTGTCTAATACACTCTACTAAATAGGCACAGATGCTTATCTTTTATGATCTTCCGGGACACAACATCTGAAAATCAAGCTCTCCAGATAAGAAACAAAATCCCAGAAATCAGCTATGCTGCAAAATCGAATGCCATGCTTCTTGTAGTGTGTTATTATCTTCGTTTTAAATGTTGCTTGCAACACCTATGTAAACAGGTGATTGCAGTGACTGCATTAGAACTCAGCTATTCATGGAGCAACTTTAGTCAGGGGTGGAAGTAATTGATGATACACCATATCAATACTAGAAATAGAACTAGGTTAAGGATGCAATGTTAAATCACAAAACTCAGGAGCTACCTAATTATGGAATGAGTGGTCATCTCTCTGGAAGACTTCAGAATCAATCATTTTCCTCCATCCTGATGTAATTCACATAGAACAACCATGGTAAATGCTGTCGATGCCTAATCACATTAACTCTAATTCATGCAACTGTATATAGAATTATGTTGCCCTCACCATCAGATCACTCCCTATTTGTAATATGACCATCACCGTAACTAGGAACCCAAACACTCTTTGAGTAGCTTTACACAGCAATGTTATGTAATGCATGTATCTTGTTTTAATTCACAAAGATACAAAACCCCTTGAATATATAGGCTCCTGGCCCCTCCTTCTTGTTTCTCCAAGCTCAAATAGTAGATGTCTGGTTTTGGATCCAAAGAACAAGGGTTGTATTCAAAGCACCCCAAGTAAATGTGTGGTGCATAGATAGCATTAATGGCATCCGTTATTTGTGGACAAGCATTTGTTGCAGTAAAATATCCATCAGCATAGAGCCTGTTCCCGATTGCCATGGTAGGGTACACGTTCTGTACTTCTTCAAAGGGGAGACTGCAGTCTACTCAATCATCAACTCCAGTTCCTTTTTTTGTGTGTTTAAGATTGTATCAGTTCTTCCACTAAGACTCCAATTCTGCATTGTGATCCTTATGAGGATACTGCTGCATCTGTAGAGTGCTTTGTCTGCTTGCTATCAACTGCAGGATGAGGGCCTATCTTCTCTTCAGTGAGCAGGGGAATATTGTACTCTAGGTTAGCTGCACAAGTTCTCAGACCAGGGACAGGTGTTTTTTTTTCCCCTCACATTTAAATGTCTTGTTTATAAAACTGGCTTGATTTAAAAAATAAACATCCTATTTATTTATTACATCCCATTATCTAATATCTCAAAATGGCACAGAGTTTAGCTTTATATTTATAGAGCATAACACTGAAATTTGTATAACTCTGGGCTGCCTCTGCAGGTTGTAGTAACAATTTATTTGAAAAACTTAGAGGCTTTGAAAATGAACTTTTTCTGGCCCTGTATTCAAATTGTAGATGAGCCTTTGAAGCATCTAATAAAAATATATTGCAAGCAGCTGTGAAATTAAACTGTAAAAACAGTGACCTCCATATCTACAAATGACATTGTGTTGTTTTGCCACTAGTCCCCTATCTTAATCATGTGCTTTCCTAGTAAGCTGACTATAAATGTCTCTTTCTATGTACTGTAGTAATTATGTGATTAAATAATTCCTGTCAGATTAGGTTCCCCAAAAAGGAATTAATATGCTAATGAAAATAAAAAGAAATTATAGAGAAAATTAACTAACTTGCCAACAACTGGAAGTCCACATTAAATAGCCCAATGGAATCAATTGGAAAAAACTTTCAGTGACTTCAGTGGGCTTTGTCTAGCCTTAACGGAAATTCACAAACTATAAATAACCATAAGTGATTACAATTAGTGATATTCTGATTTTCAGTATCTGGTGAGTCATCCTGCCTTTTGAATTGGATTTCCAGGCACAGTCATTTACTCCCAAGGTTTGATAGACATCTCAAAAATCGATGTCTATGGTAATGTAAAAAAAATGCATCACTGTAGCATCGAGAAGCCATTTATGTAGTTCATATTAACAACAAATTCTGCCTAAGGTAAGATTTAAAACCTCCATGCCTCTAGTATTTTATCCATTTGTAGCTATCTTGCTGGCCCTTTGTCATCCTCCTATAGGAGGAATCCTGCATAGTCCCATAAACATGACATAATTTAGGCTTTCAGATCTCAAGTGTAGAAGGTTCTATAGCCCAGGGTCCAGGATACATGGGAATATGTTTCACATTTGTACAAGGTCTCAGAATCTTTACCTATATTGGAATTTTCACCCAGGTTGGAACATTAATTCCTTTACTCGTACAAACACTGTCAAGGGCATTTTAATGAGTACACCAGGTCCAGAATTTGGTGGAATATACCAACCAAAAGATACCACTTCTCCAGCAACATAGTAATGCCAGATTGTATGTTGGGGAGTTGACTATTAACTGAGTCAAAAGTGCTGCTACTTAACACACCTTCCTACTATTTTGCTATCTAGATACTAATAGGCTCAGAGCATATACAGCTACATTGACAGTATTCCTGTACACAATGGATTGAACAAATTATATTTTGTACTTTATATATATATATATATACATATATACATACACACACACGACATAAGGCAATAGTTAGATACTTGAGTATTTGTGCCCCTTAATTGCCTACTGCTTATAATGCATAATCACATGCTATAACAAAATACACTGCAACTCACTATTTCATTTTTTAATCAGTCATAATTGTGACACTTCAAATGTAAATGTACTGACATCAGTGGGTCAGTAAATAAGATATCATCATTCTACTTTAATGTGCTTCTGAGAAGTCTACGTGATGTGAAAGCACATGATAAAGGATGTACACACAGAGTGAATATTTTAAAAGGCTTAACATGAAATGCAGTTATAGTACCTAAAGAAGCAATACATTCTTTCAACACCTCTTGTTTTGTCCGTATTCAGGTCTCTTTGCAGCTCCCACATCTGAACAATGGCTGAAGTGAATCTGAAAAGGTGACCTGCAAATAGATTTATTTTAATCAATTACTTTATCAATCAATAGCCTTAGAAATGTGTTAAATGTTCCAGACAGGTAAGCTAAGAGGGACATATCCCAAAACTTCCTTTCCCTATCCACCTACCTTTTATTTTGGTCCTGTGACACCCATCTCTACCATAGATGTCCAGATGTGCATTAGTCCATAACTATTTAAGGAAGCAATTCAGATCTGGCTTAAAGCCCACTATAATCAATGGATGTTCTTCCAGTGAGTTCAGTGGGTTGTGAGTTGGGCCCTACAGTACATGATTAAGTCTTATTGACATCAGTGGAACAAAAGAACAGGCTTAAGTTTTCCTAAAAAAGGATGGCTTCTTGAAATGGAGCTTCAGTGATGCATCAGCACATACTCTGTTGGTGCTGTCCCATCAATCAAGAAACTCTGCTGGAGATTTGAGCTGGTCAACAGGGATCGGGTACGTCTATTTGAAGGATGGGGTTCAAGCTTTGCATAGCTCCCAAAATATCATGCAATATCTCAAAGGCTATAAAATATTTAAAAATATTTGAAACATCAGCAATCCCATTGAAGTTATTTAGTATTTGCAAAGTCCATGGTCATGTGACTACTCAAAGCATATAACATTAAATATGGGCATTGGGTTACTTGGGACTACTCACAGGCCCCTGTCTAGCAACACTTTTAAGAACATGCTTAAGTCAATCCCTTTTCAGCAAAACACTTAAGCACATGCATAAAAAGCTACACATAAGCTTAAGTGCTATTGTTGAATCAGTCAAGCATATGCAATAAGCATTTGCAGGAATGAGATCTTTAACCTCTCTTCTACCACCACCGCCCCTACCCCCCTGCCTTGACATAGTGTCACTGTGCACGCAGTCCCAGATTGTGTTGTATCAAGCATAGTGTTTTAGTTAAGGCTGTGCTGGTTGGTTTTATGCTTCTAGTGTGTTTTTAGCAAAATTAGATTTATACTTTGTTGGCTATTTGTAAGTTGGAGAAATATTTTTTTTATATTAGATTGAAATGTATAAAAATACCAAACTAAGATGCTGCACTCTCCTTAGAGGTGATTAGAGTCCTCATGTGAAATCCTGGCCTTCCACAAATCAACTGCAAAATTTTCATTGACTTCATTGGAGTCAGGATTTCACCCCTCAGTTCCAAGGAACTCAATGAGAGCTGAGGCCTCTGAGCCGTTCTAAGGATGAGGCCTTAGAAAAAGAATGCTTTTCTATTTTAAAAAATATTTGTTAGGTCATCAGTGCCTAGATTTTTGACTCACTTTAATCTTTATAAGAAAAGGAATGTTATGAATGTTAGCAAATTGGCAGCAATTATTGCTTTTCATAAAGTAGCTTGACATTATTGTACATTATGAATATATTACAATGGTAATACACCAGATCTTATGGATTTCAATATGTATAATTAGCATAATGGCTCTATAATATGCAACACATTGGCATTCTAACAGTGCCATAATAGACTGTGTCAATGATCTACACATTAATGGAGTTATACATAATGAAATAATGAATCATTTCAATAATCCGCACACTACCTGCTTTACTTTAGGCAATGCTAGAGTATTTGCTTTGCTAATGTGTCAAGGTGTACTGAGAAATACAGAAGTTCAGTGTCATAGTGGTGTTAGAGATATTCAGATCTTGCTTACATTGGTGTTTAAAAACTGAGTTATGAAGCAAAGCTTAAAACCCAAACCCACATACAGAATCATGGAGCCAAAATCTTTTCTGCTGATTGATCTCAGTGACGTTACACTGGGACTTCTGGTCTTTGGTATATTGCTTTTAAAAGTTAAAAACAAATCCAAAGGAAATTAACTACAAACACATTATTAAAATATTTAAGATTGTGATAGTATTGACATTAAAAAGGCTAATAAGTTCTCAGTGGAGACTCCCTCACAATAACATATAACATGTAAATAGATAGAACTCAGTTGAGTTTCAGCTCCCCTGACCTGCACCCTCTAACTCCAGATGAATTTGGGTCAATGTGCCTAACTATTTCAGAATCTGAGTTAGAAACTGGAAGCTCTATACCATTGGAGAGGGAGATTCTTGGTTTCATAATGGGAGACACAACATGCTGCTTCTAGCATTGGAACATTACGAGACAGTGGACTTTAAAGTCATGGCTGTTTTATATACCACAAATCTATTTTAGGTAATTTCTGGGAATGTTTTTATTAGCTTCAATTTTTTTCTCCCTCTGAAGCCTGTACAATTGATTCAATAGTAACTTAGGTGGAGGGACATAGGAAATGGAAACTTTTTCAAGAAATCTCCAAAACATTTATCAATTATGGAGTTTCTTTATAAAATGTGGCAAATTCCTCCATGACATGGCATATACCTTGCCTGGCAATGAGGGGTGATATAAAGGCTTCATCAGTGCTCATTTGGAATAACTGATGTTTACCTTTCACCACTCTTGATTAATTCAGGCTAATAAAACCTTTATCCCACACCATATCATCACTCTATTCAGCTATCCGAAATTACTAGGTTTAGACTTCAAGGTCTTTGGAGCAGGGACAGCCTTAACATGTTCTGGGACTACCTAGGTAATAATTAATCAATAATGATAGACTCAACTGTACTGGAGAACTTTATTTATGCCCCTGATTCCGAGGGAGTCGTACAACATTTGAACACTTTCAGATGGATCAAAGTCTGTTTCATGTGAATTGATAAACAAGAGTAATTGATCAAAACTAGAACTAGGTGAGGACTTCAAATTGCATAACTTAAAAATACAACTTTGTGTTCAGATTCTTGTAGGTAAATTCTGGATTAAAAACAATACAGGCGTCACTTATGCGAATGAAAAAGGTGGGTGTCAGATGTGTCACAAAGTAGCATGATATTGGTCTATGAAAAAAATGAAATTTGCAGTCCAGGGAGAGAAAATGAGACAGCATATGGGAATGACATATTTAAGAGAATATTCAATTGGCAGGGATATGTAGTCATTTCCACCCCTCTGCTTTATGGCCAGATAGAATTAGTTGTTCCTAAACCATCCCAAATAGATGAATACATCCCATGATAGCAATTTCATGACTTGCCTTCTCAGTTTGTTCCATTTCCGGTTTTTCTTGCTTCAGCTTTAACTCATTTCTTTTTTGCTCCTGTTGACTAGTGAGAATTATTCACCCCCATCTTTGTTATAGCATTTCTTGACATATGTTGCATATTCAGTTTACTTTTTCCTCATGATAACTTTTATTTTCTAAAACTTTTATCTTTTTTTAAAAAATTCTTTCCAATCTGTATGCCTTGTTTGTATATTTCAACATGGTGCCCAAAGATGAATATATTATTCTAAGGATGTTTCTATATTACAAAGGCCTGGCTGGGATGATATAATTGGTTTTGGTTTTGCTTTGAGCAGCGGGTTGGACTAGATGGCCTCCTGAGGTCTCTTCCAACCCTAATCTTCTATGATTCTATGATTCTATGATATTAGGCTTGTGTAACACTCTAGAAGGTGTAACTTTAGCATTTATTGGGGAAGGGATGCCATAGGACATTGCTAGAGAGCTTCATAACCTTTTGCCTGTTGGCAATTAGTTTGAATCCAGCCTAACTCAGTAGGAATTATACATTTGTCTTCCCGTCTAATGGATGATGAGGGCCTCTATCTAGAGGTCAGACTAAATAATCATAATGGTCCCTTCTGGTCTTAAAATCTATGAATCTATATGAGGTGATTTTGGAGGATCTCAGCTGCAACTCACACATCACAAATTCATTACCATGCTTTCTACAAACTGACAGACTCTGCAGGGACGCCAAGAATTTCATGGGCCATGGTGACTGAACTATCCCTGTTATCCCCAAAGGAAGTCTTAGAGCTGAGGTGTGCCCACAGGGCAGTGTGTGTAGGAAGCATGCCCTGTAGATAAACAGGTGCTTTCTTTCCCCAGGACTGCATGAGCACTAAATCCATACCTGAAGTAGCCTCCTCAGAGAGCTAGATACCTGCTCCAATCGCTGGGTTTGTGGGAAAGATTCCCACCCCCACTACATGTCTACTCAGCCTGTGATTCTACCAATCAGGCCAGGTGCTGGGCTGAGGGTTCGGGCTAATTAGCATTAGCTAGAACAACATGGCAATATTGCTGATTTCAGCTGGAACCCTACTGGTATAAATATGTGTTTTTCTATTTAGGTTTAGCACAGCCATGCAGATGAATATGGGGAAATAAGCCTCTTTTAACCCACTTGTGACGACAAATTAGAACTACTCACATGACAATGGCCGGGCTCTGAGGAGCACTGGAATTGTGCACCAAAGGCTCCTCATAGGAGCAAATGGGTAAGGAATAGGCAGGAATGAGGCAGCGCCATGACACTTGCAAATGAAAGGAGAATGTTGCAACCTTTTAAGGGATGTAAGTAAACTTCTACTTTCATGTGACAGGGGAACCCTTGCAGTATTTCTGAGATGGTGTATTGATTGGTCACTGCCCTTTCCTCAAGGCACAATCCTAGCCCTAATTAGTTACATCTTTGACCTAAAGTACAATAATGTATGGTTCCCCCAGCCCTTTCATCTAAATATTCCTGACTGGCTTCTCCTGAATGTAATACTCTTAGTTCATTTCAGAAATGCAATAAATACATGCAGGTAAGGCATTAACTATGAAAAGCCTTAGTAAAGTGACTCAATTTATAAATGATTCAACAGGCTGTATGCTGAAAAGCATCTATTTGAAACACATTTATTATTAACTTTACAGTTTAGATGCCTTTCCCATAAGGCAGTCATTTATTAAATATTAATTTGTTGTAAGTCTGTCCAACATGTTTATTTGCACAACAACAAATATTGCCAAATAACGACTAAATTTCAAAATGTTCCAATCAGTAGCAATAGATAATAAAGTTCTGCTAAGGTGCCAGGCAGATATGAGGCTTTCAGGTTAAAGAACATATGTTGTGTAACAAAAGCAAAGAATAATTATGAAAAGTAATAACCAGCTCTAACTTGAATAAGAGAAATATTGGTGGCTGTACCTTACAAATATTTATACTAAAAGAAATTTATAATTCAAAATCTTTAATCTGCTAGGGAAAACTTACAATATTCAAAAGCCCTCAGTCCTCTGAAAGACTGGCTTCTGCTTCAAGGAAGTAATGCTTGCTGGCTTCCTGAGTTATGTATCCACAAGAGCTGTTTCATAATCCAAGAGGAATTGTCCTCTTCATAATTGCCAGTTCTTTGCCAAGTGAATAAGTCTGTGCATTTACCCTGTTTGTTCACCCATATGCAGTTGTTTCCAGTGGAATGACATTGGTGATTATTTTTGTTTTATTGCCTCATTTAACGTCAGCCAAACATGGAAGAATTTAAAGGAGTTGGGTGTTTCAAAAATGAGTTGGGGACATGCTGCATGGAGATTACACGTATTCCAATCAAGGGAAGGAAGAAGAGGGACACCACTACAAGTGGAGTTTTGTACCCAGAACTTCCCCCTTTCCCTAATTTTCCAAAACAGAGCAATCAGGTGTGACTCTCATCCATCCAAATGCGATGGTGTGGATTCAGAAAATCTCCTATCCCTCCCAGGCATGATTGTGTTTATTTAAATAATCCAGCTCCATGACTTTTCCAAGGTGTTCCACCTCTTCCCCCACAGCGTCCCACATTTATGCCCCCCTCTCCCCTATCACAACCCTGTGAAAATCTGTGATCTTTGCCCCAAAGTTACCAGAACCAGCTGTATTATCTCAGCAAGGGTGGAAGGTCAGATCAACTGAGCATAGAGGAGATTGTATACAGCAGGAGAAGGGCTCATTTCTATGAACAATTCCACAACTCCCCTTTTTGAGATTTTGGTTGGTGGTTGATCTTCTGGTTTCTGATTAAATTTTCACTATCCAGGCAGACCTTCCACAAAAGTAGTCACTATCAAAAACCTTTCACACCTCATTAGGCCATAGGTACATTTGGAGGATTGGGATTATATTTTGCAGTAACCCTTTCTTTACCAATTGACATCTGGAAATCATGTACATCAATCAACTTTCCAGAAGACTCAACAAACCAGGTAATGTTGTCTAACACTGGGTACAAAGAGATCAAACCTCAGTGCAATCAGATGTCTCTGGTAAATGCCAAAAGAGCAAAATACAGTACAAAAACTTCATTACGAATCTAAGGAAGGAACAGGTCAATACAGGACATTTAGATTGAAAACCAGAAATGACATGGCAAGAAGGAAGCCATTCCTTTTTATCCAGGTGGAGTGCTATTGCAGTCACTGGAGCGCCACAGAACTGTTGCCACCAGGGTCTGGGTCTGGGGCTCCCAGTTAAGTGCCCTAATCACTAGTTTATTGTGTGTGTGTGTTTGTGTGAGTGTCTCTCTCTCTCTCAACTTCAAATGGTCTTGATTTCACATTGATGTGGAACAGGAAACTCTTGAAATCTCTCTCTTTTTTTTTTTTTGGTAGGATGGGAAAACAATTTCCCACCCAACTCTAGTGTGGCACAGTATTCCCCCCCCCCCCCCAGATATCTTATAGGTTTAAATTTAAATGTCAGGCTTTCAATGTCTACTAACTATGCTTCATATTTCTTGTTTTTTTTCCTTTTATCCCATTTTCTGAAAATTTAAGTAACTCCAGTGTTCTGAACAATTTTATCAATTGCTCAGGTGCATACGTCTAGTATGAAAAATGTGAAATAATGTACATGAAAATCTTTAATTTATCCAAATATTTAAGAATAAATGTTAGAGCTAGGGCAAAAAAATCAATTCTCTAAATTTTCATTCTTAATCAATAGACCACATTATGATCTACAACACTGCCAGCAACTGAAAATGCTTGAGGTTGCTATCCTGCCTGGTAAATCCAGACAAGTCTGGAGAAACCCCTATGGATTTACAATTGTGTAAATGAGATTGGAATCTTATCAGTTCCCATTTCCACCCAGTACATATTACACAGATGCATAGTTCATGATCATTGCGACTACCATGAGATATACATTTGCAGTGTAATATATTTTCAGTCTTCCATACCAAACTGATTAAAGAAAAGGCATGTGAATCTAAAATCAAAGGCTATAAAGGGAAACCTGTGCCTATCCTGAGACTGTTCTTCGAATAGACATTTTAACATTTGATTCTGGCATTTGTACAGTGTTACATGATTGAATTTGTCAGTAAAAACATATTTTCCTTAATTTTCATACCACTCCAAGGGAAAGGTAATGCCTAAAATCTAATAAGGTCCTGATTGGGCAAAATGAGCCCAGGGATACGGGCTCACATAAGTTATGACCTCATCTGAAGGGGTGATCCCCTGGGCAGTAACACAGAATAGACTTTCTAAATTCATTCACTTCCTGGGTAGGTAGGTTTAATTCCCCCTCCTATTCAATCACAGTTGTCCTCTTAGGGTGCATCCAGTGCTCTACAATAGGGGCAGGTTATTCCCAGCTGACTGAATATCAGTAGGATTATAAAGTTTTTCCAGACAGAATTTGAGTCTCTCTCCATTTTGGATGTCAGCTATAACAACTCCTGCTGGTTGCATAATCTAAGGTTGTGATTGTGCACAAATGTGCAAAGTAGAGTAAGTCCAGAGGATTCAAAGCTGAGAAATGCAAGAGGCAGGAAGCCATTTAAATAAGCTTCCATCCCATGGGAAGCTGTCTTAGCTAAACAGTAGTGAGTGAAATTTGGAGGTGGGGCGTGGCAATGTCAGTAACAGGCTGTGCATTCTGCTAAATACAGTGGTGTGCTGTAGAGTCTACCCATCTGTGGGCTCCTGAAACACATGCAACTCGAACTGCCAAAGATTGAGAGAATTACCTTTGGTGAAGATTTACAGAGTATATGCCATAGAATGGAGGCACTGGTGGTAGCTCCACAGTTAAGGATGTCTTGAGAATTGGACTTAACAGAACTCCCCTCTTGCACACTTTAATGAACAAATTAAGTCTCCAAATTGATCACAATGACTCTTAAGGATAATGAATTTTGTCTTTTCTTTTGTAAAACATTAACTTTTACAGATGATGCTTTTTAAAATGGTCCCTCTTTGAAATTTTATCCTGTCTTTCCTCATATTTTTTGGTTTCTCTAGCTAAAAACCAAACTCCTCTTTCTCTCTCATATGCACAGCCAACTTTTAAAATAAAATACAGACTTGTTCTCCTTATTCAGGATTGCCTAACTGAGTCACACAAAGATTAGCTGACAGAACTCTTCCATCAGCAAATTCCATTTTCCATCACTGCCAGACTGCCTCACTGACTTACCAGCTCCACTTCCCAAGAGACTGTAAGCAGCCAGGTTGGACAACAGAGGATTTAGGGAATGGTCTGTGATGCAACAACAGGAAACACTCTTCACATCCGGCTTACCTCAGGCAAGAAAAGGAGCAAATAGATGGACTTTATATACTGTACTCTGAAGGTCAACAACTTGGTCTCTTACAAAAGGACTAGAAGAGCGAGTTCCAAAGTAAAGGACACTTTGCAGATAAGGCCTGTCCTTTGATCCCCAGTAGCATAACTAAGGACTGTTACAAGCCATTCTTTCAACTGAACTCAGTTGTTTGGAAAGTACCTAAAATAACCAGAATATGCATAACTCCATAGATTAATATAAACACCATTAACTGCATTCAAAAAGCAAATCAAAAGTCAGGGCAGCATACAGAGCATTCTGTGTAGGTATATTCCACTCAATATGCCCCCATACATATACAGTGCTTAGTTGTGTTTAAAATGTCAATTTCCCAGTAGGCACATATACTGTATGTCTTAGATGTATCTATACATGCTGTCCTTAATCCTCTTCAAACCACAGTTCACAAATTTATGTTCCATCTGGTGTTTTATAAGATTCTAAATACTTGGCTAATCAGGGGGAAGGATGGTCTTGTGAGTAATGAATGAGACTTAGACTCATGAAATATGGATTATCTAGTCTGATCTCTGCCACAGACTTCGTCTATGACATTGAACATGTCACTTAATTTCTGTGTGCCTCAGTTCCCCATCTGTAACATTCACCACCTCTCAGGCATGTTATGAGGACAAATTCATTAACATTTGTGAGTCACTCACACAATTTATATAAGAAGTTATATGATAGTAGAGCTCATTGGAAATTATTGAAATTCTGACCACCAATATTTGCAACAAAATTTCACAATCTTGTGACCAACTTTAATAGATGGTACAAGAAAATATGCAAAGTAAGTTAGTAGACTTCAACCATACCTTTTAAGCAAATGTTCCTTAGTGCTGATGAGTCTGAAATGATGACTAACAGAGAATCATAGAATCATAGAAGATTAGGGTTGGAAGAGACCTGAGGAGGTCATCTAGTCCAACCCCCTGCTCAACACGGGACCAACCCCAACTAAATCATCCCAGCCAAGCCTTTGTCAAGCCGGGCCTTAAAAACCTCTAAGGATGGAGATTCCACCAGCTCCTTTTGTATCCCATTCCAGTGCTTCACCAGCTTCCTAGTGAAATAGTTTTTCCTAATATCCAACCTAGACCTCCCCGACTGCAACTTGAGACCATTGCTTCTTGTTCTGTCATCTGCCACCACTGACAACAGCCTAGATCCATCCTCTTTGGAACCCCGCTTCAGGTAGTTGAAGGCTGCTATCAAATCCCCCCCTCACTCTTCTCTTCTGCAGACTAAATAAACCAAGTTCCCTCAGCCTCTCCTCGTAAGTCATTTGCTCCAGCCCCCTAATAATTTTCATTGCCCTCTGCTGGACTCCAATTTTTCCACATCCTTTCTGTTGTGGGGGGCCCAAAACTGGATGCAGTACTCCAGATTTGGCCTCACCAGTGCCGAATAGAGGGGAATAATCACTTCCCTCGATCTGCTGGAAATGCTCCTACCAATGCAGCCCAATATGCCATTAACCTTCTTGGCAAAAAGGGCACACTCTTGACTTATATCCAGGTTCTCATCCACTGTAATCCCCAGGTCCTTTTCTGCAGAACTGCCGCTTAGCCCGTCAGTCCCCAGCCTGTAGTAGTGCATGGGATTCTTCCGTCTTAAGTGCAGGACTCTGCACTTGTCCTCGTTGAACCTCATCAGGTTTCTTTTGGCCCAATCATCCAGTGTCTAGGTCACTCTGGACCTTATCCCTATCCTCCAGCATATCTACCTCTCCCTCCAGTTTAGTGTCATCCACAAACTTGCTGAGGGTGCAATCCATCCCATTATGCAGATCATTAATGAAGATGTTGAACAAAACTGGCCCCAGGACCAATCCCTGCGGCACTCACTTGATACCGGCTGTCAACTAGACATCGAGCTGTTGATCACTACCCATTGAGCCCAATGATCTACCCAGCTTTCTATCCACCTTATAGTCCATTCATCCAATCCATACTTTTTTAACTTCTGGAAAGAATACCATGAGAGACTATATCAAAAGCTTTGCTAAAGTCAAGATATATCCTGTCCACTGCTTTCTCCATATCCACAGAGCCAGTTATCTCATCATAGAAGGCAATCAGGTTGGTCAGGCATGACTTGCCCTTGGTGAATCCATATTGACTGCTCCTGGTCACCTTCCTCTCCTCCAAATGCTTCAAAATGGATTCCTTGAGAACCTGTGTCATAATTTTTCCAGGGACTGAGGTGAGGCTGACCAGTCTGTAGTTCCCCAGATTCTCCTTCTTCTCCTTTTTAAAGATCGGCACTATATTTGCCTTTTTCCAGTCTTCCAGGACCTCCTGCAATCCCCACGAGTTTTCAAAGATAATGGCCGATGGCTCTGCAGTCACATCAGCCAACTCACTCAGTACCCTTGGATGTATTAGATCTGGACCCATGGACTTGTGCATGTCCTGCACCTGTTCTTTCACCACTGAGGGCTGCTCACCTCCTCCCCAAACTGTGCTGCCTAGTGCAGCAGTCTGGGAGCTGACCTTGTCTGTGAAGATCGAGACAAAATAAACATTGAATACTTCAGATTTTTCCACATCCTGTCACTAGGTAGCCTCCTCCATTCACTAAGGGTCCCACACTTTCCCTGACCACCTTCTTGTTGCTAACATACCTGTAAAACCTCTTCTTGTTACACTTCACATCCCTTGCTAGCTGCAACTCCAATTGTGCTTTGGCCTTCTTGATTACACCCCTGCATGGTCAAACAATATTTTTATACTCCTCCCTAGTCATTTATCCAAGTTTCCACTTCTTGTAAGCTTCCTTTTTGTGTTTAAGCTCACCAAAGATTTCTCTGTTTAGCCAAACTGGTCGCCTGCCATATTTGCTATTCTTTCTGCACGTCGCGATGGTTGTTCCTGTACCCTCAATAAGTCTTCTTTAAAATACAGCCAGCTCTCCTGAACTCCTTTCCCCTTCATATTAGCCTCCCAGGGAATCCTGTGCATCAGTTCCCTGAGGGAATCAAAGTCTGCTTTTCTGAAGTCCAGTCTTTTCTGTATTCTGCTGCTCTCCTTTCTTCCTTGTGTCAGGATCCTGAACTTGACCATTTCATCGTTACTGATGCCCAGGTTGCCACCCATTTCTACTTCCCCTACCAATTCTTCCCTGTTTGTGACCAGCAGGTCAAAAGAAGCACGGGCCCAACTTGGCTCCCCCAGCACTTGTGCCAGGAAATTATCCCCAACACTCTCCAAAAACTTCCTAGACTGACTGTGTACTGCTGTATTGCTCTCCCAGCAGATTTCAGGGTGATTGAAATCCCCCATGAGAACCAGGGCCTATGATCTGGTAACTTCTGTTAGCTGTCCAAAGAAAGCCTCATCTACCTCATCCTCCTGGTCTGGTGATTACATCCAAACTTTTAAACTCCTTAAAATAGAAGTTTCATTGAGGTAAATGTGCTGCACCTATAGGAAGAGAACACTTCATTCCTCTCTCTGCTGTAATCCCCAATTAGCAGTAAAGCTCTGTCCTCCACCAAAAAAACCTCATAGAAAGAGAGCCATAATTAAAAAGGATATTCTAATTTTTAAAAATATGACATTATAAATCTTGGTTCCCTCATTCCTTAATGATGTATGTACACCACTATAAATAGGAAATATACCATGCATACTCTTCTGCAAAAATACTCTATGCAAAATCATACAAAACCAATTAGCTGTGTCTCTTGACGTACAGCATAAGTATCAACACACACTGTAAATCTGCATGTTTCTCTCATTGTCTTCAACTTAAATCAATTGTTTCAAAGTAGTTAAACAGCATATAAAATGTTGTTCCATTTTGTATAGGTCTGTCAGCATTTTCTAACAAGAGGGAAAGTATAAACTATCTTTTTTTTCTGCCACCACAGATTCTGTGGGAGGCAACATTATGCTATTTAAAGCAACATCCCAATTTTTCCTAATGCTGAAAAGACACAATGTTTCCATTAATAAAAGTTGATGTTACTGTATTTATGCTGTACTTTTTGCTACTGTGTCTTTAATTCTTCACAGAATGTGAAAATATCTTTAATTGATATAGATCGAAATAACGTTAACCTGCTTTCCACAGCTAAGGTCAATGGGGCTTTTGCATTCACCGAAGAGTCAAAACAAACTTGTTAATTTAGAGTAGCTAGTGTAAACACATAAAGTTATTATTAACTCATGTTCTTCCAGTCACAAAGTGATAGAGATCAAAGGTCAGGAAGAATTTTTCCTCCCCTGGTACTATGCAGGATTATACAATTGGTTGTACTGTTCTTAGTGCAGCTTACATATTAGAAACGACATATAAAGTCTCAGTTTCCTTTAATAGTTTCCATCAGCATGCCATTGGCTTCTCATACTCTGATGAACTCTCCTTAAACAACTTCACACCAGAAAGCAAACCAAAATGATTGACTTTCTGCTATACTTGCATGTTTCAGTGTTTGATTTGCATGGATCCATTTGCATGGATCCACTGCTGGCAGTTATGTCAGTTGGAGTTATTCAACACAAACATAAATGTTTTTAATTTATTATTAAGAACATAACATAAGAATGGCCATACTGGGTCAGACCAAAGGTCATCAAGCCCAGTATCCTGTCCTCTGACAGTGACTAATGGCAGATGCCCCAAAAGGAACAAACAGACAGGTTATCATCAAGTGATCCATGCAAATTAAACACTGAAACATGCAAGGATAGCAGAAGGTCAATCATTTTGATTTGCTTTATGGTGTGAAGTTGCTTAAGGAGTTCAGAATATGAGAGGAGTTTCAATGCATAGTATTAGAAGCATATAAAATACAGCTTTTCTTAAATTGTTCTTGGGTTGCAAGGAATTTGCTTGATAGAAGACCAGCCTAATATTTGTCTTATTGTTGCTTTAACATAATCAGGCAGCTCACAGAGCAAGGTGCTACTCAACCTGAGTAAGTATCAGAATCTGGCCCATAATTGTATAATGGAATATTGATTATCCATTTTGATGTAGTTAGAAATGATGAGTTCAATAATCATATATTTTATCAGAAACACCCTTTTAACAAACTTTTTTCTCTTGTTCTATTTAATGAAAAAATAAAGCTGAACAACTTAGAGCTATCAAGAAAAGGGTAATGGTAAAATATGCCTATTTCATTGTTTCCAGTTACAGGCAGGATTTTTAATTATGGAAATGTATATCAATTTTTAGCAATCAAATATAGATAATACATAACTCAACCAAATATAAAAAGCAAAATTAAACCTAGCCACAGTAATAACAACATCTAACCTATGATTCCATGTATAATTGAATATATTTCTGTATCTTTCCCAGCTTTCAACTGTTTAATCCAAGCACCTTTTTTCAAATGAAATGTTTATTAACATGGAAATCACCACAAAAGAAATTGCTTGATAGCAATTTGCATAAATGAAAACCATCTTTGTATTATAATTTACTCTACTAGAAAATTAATTTTTTCACATGTCTACCCCGCTTCTACCACCTCCCTCCCCACCCTTATTTGGAATCTCAAAGAATTCCAGTATATACACTTGGGGCAGCTGCATGGCCCAGCGCATACTGTTCTAGTTTCAAGTGCTTTAATTGCTCTCAAAAGAGCAATTAGCTATCTGCTCTGCTTGATAAACTAAATATATGTTTTTCTAACAATGTAATTGAAGCCATAATGTATAATTTGATGTAAACATTAAAAAAAATAATGCCAAAATCTTCATGTTTGAGTAAAGAAACTTCAGTTTGCAAAACTTTAACTAAGTACCATAAAGAGTAGACTGCAAGGTGAAACATAGATATGAGATAGATAGATTACTGTGTTAGAGTTTTTAAACTGAATTAAATATAGTAGCAATCTACAAATGGTGCCAGGTTAAAATATGGTTATTATTTCTTTTCAGTTAGAAGAAATAAATGTGTCATCTCATCATAATGATGAATCTTGCTGTACTGCAACACACATCATCAAAAATGGATATCTGACAATGTACCTCTCAAATGTACCTCCTTTCAAGGGATATTGTTCATTTTAATCTCAGCTATCTACATGCCACATAAATTTGACATGCCTTCATTTTTATCGTTAAAAATATTTACATCAGGAATAAAGACAGTACAGAAAGGGTTCATTACACTAAACAATAAACTTCCCGTGCTTTTTAGTTTCCAACATGAATAATTGTTTTGTCCCTTATTTTTGGGTCTTGGCCAAATGTTCTAGGCCAGATGCTCAGCCAGACTTACTTCAATGAAGTTGCATTATACTGAGGTTCTTCTGTGTTTTCTTTCTTATCTCAATACCTCTCACCTTGCTTATACTCAAATGTGGCACATATGTATGTTTGTATATTGGAGGAAAAGAATAGTGTGAGATACAAAGAAAGAGTAGAGGACCATATATATATGGTACAGTTTCAGTCCTCTATTATTTCTTTGTATCTCAGATTATTTTCTCTCTTCCTCCAATATACAAACATACATACTCCCTTTCAGTCTTCCAGGTAGAATGCTCATTGGGGTGGCTTTACTGTTGCTGTTTCAATACACCTGTTTATCTACACTCTATTTTAATTTTTATGTTTTGTCTGAGCCCATAAATTCTGTTTGATCAACTAGAAATGAAACTTTTGCGTTTCTCAGTTTATATAACCTACAGGAGCTGTTGCAGTGAATGATGTGTTAAATTAAGATGACAAAATATATATTTCAAACCAAAATATCAAAACTGGCCTCTAAAATTGCACTCAGGGGCTATGCCTTATAGAAATTACTAGTGGTTTTGGAGGACTAACCTGAGACTCCTTAAAAGCTCAGATTTTCAGAAAGGGCTGATTTCTTAATGTAATGGCTCCAAAGACCACAAATGGATAGTATGATACTCATCCTGAGATGTGGCGAAAGATCTCGCAGTCAGCAATCTACTCCCTGTGATCTCTCTGACAACATTGTACGGGCTGAATGATGGATGGACTATTGGTCTCATCTTTCAAAGACATATTGCATTTAAAATATTTGGGATGAAATCCTTCCTCACTGAAATAAATAGGTTGTTGCAGTGGGGCTAGAATTTCACCCTTGATTGAGAAATAATCCATACAGACAACAGGGTATTTGGTGAAGCAGTTGACCATTCAGAGGACCATGCTGGGGGAATGGGGAAATGTTTTGAAACCAAAACACACAAATTACTTTGTGTAACATTTTACAATTAAAAACTTCACTTCTTAACAGTAATATACAATACACGGGGGCGGGAGGTGGAAATGTTTCATCCATGCATAATTGTTCTGTGGTTAACACAAAAAAAAGATCCTTTCCTATGGGATTTAGGTTTCAAGCATAATATACATCTAGATTATTGGATATCAGAAGGATCAATTTCTGTGTTGGTTCTTTCTGTGAATGGAGGAGAACCAAGACTAGGCCAGGACCTACATGATCCTAGAGATCTACACACAGAAAATATTCTTGTTCACCTTAAAGCACTTTATAGATGTGAGAATTGTGAAAGAGTGGGACCTAAACTAGATTTCAGTCCCATTGATCTTAAACAGTTATTCATTTTAAAATGACATTTCAAAAAACCAAGCCAAACCAAAATTAGAAAGCCCCTGCCCTTTGAGTTGAAATAGTACTCTTCAGTAGATAATGATGCTCTGACTGTTTAGCTTGTACGATTCCATTCAGTCACTTGTCTGTCACATTAAAACTGATTAGTGTATTTATTAGCTATACTCTAAAGAAATTCTCTGTGATACCTTTGATAGTAAGCCCTTCCTTACCATTAGTTAATGGTGAACCTTTGTTCTTATCTCTGACTTTACTTCAAATAGTCTTACAGCATGAATCCTTTCAATTCCCATCGGATGCTGTATATTTCAATGACGTCCCCTCTAAATCTCCTCTCTTCCATTAATACAGACCTAGTTTCTCAAATCTTTTTGAAAAATTGAGATCATCAGGTCTCTGTATTATACAATACTGGTTGCCCTCTGCTGTAACTTCATTTCTACAACAGCCTTCATATAATAAGGTGATCCGAAATGCCTATAGCATACCAAATGTGGCCTCGTTCTTTTATAATGCTTAAACACTGCTTTTTTTCTACTTGTACCCAGATCTGTGAGTCAAATCAGCTGTTAGCTACATGCACCACCAGCCACTGAACTAGTGATTGTGAGAGCATAATTTGTCTCAGTATCTTCATTAAACACCTGATACTAGGAGTTTTTTGCTTTTTATACAGAAATATAGAAATTAGAATGAGAAAGGACTAGAGTATTCAGTCTTTCCCCTGTTGATGCAGCATTGGTCGCTACCATGATATAAGTGCAAAGTGTTGTTATAACTATTGTTGCATGTTGTTACAACTTCCAGTATATTGTATATCCTGTTTATAAGCATGCCAAAGGAAGAGGCTCCCACTCATTCCTTGGGAAATGTAAGAGATCTCATGGCTAGCACTGTTTTACATATGCTATGTAATTTTCACATTCTTTCACATTCAACCCATTATCCCTAGTTATAGCCTGGTGTACTACCCTAAACAATACCTCTTCTTCCCCTAGGGTTTACAGTCTTCAAATGTACATAGGCTCCTATAATTTCTTCCTTTCATCACCGCTTAGCCAAGCTATGCATATTTACTTCTTATAATCTGTCCTGCCATCCTCTTAATCATCTTTGTTGCTCTTCTCTGCACTCCTTCCAATCAGTCAATATCTTTTCAGTAAGCAGGTATCTTGAACTGAACAAAACAATTATGGGTGAGGTCACAGTAGACCATTGTAGAGCGGGATTATTACTTCCCTGCTCAGTGATGAGATCCTTCAGAGACCAAAAATGTAAAGGCCTTGTTAGCTTTTTATATCTATTCTTATACTAGAGAATACTCTAGTTTAAACTCAGACCCACAAAATGCCAGACCCACTTGTACTCACATGGAATTTTGGTGAAGGGGGTGTCAGAATCCAAACCTGCAACTGTATCTGAACTTAGACACTTACTGTTATCTTCTATCATAGTATGTTCTATTCCGGTACTTGCACTATGCCCATCACTGAGTACCTAACATATTTACTATGATATCTTAGGGCTTATGTAACTCATTGGTCAGTGTCTATTTGTGTCATCAAAAGGATATGAATCTGTTACAGCCCCTAGCTGGAGACCCTTGCTCTTCAGTACAAGTTGAAGGAGACCTAGGTTTTCAGGTCTTGAGGTCCTGGTTCAAACCTTGCTATAGTGCCCAAGACAATGGCCATCAAACCTATATGTGAACCAACCACTCAAACATTCCAACAGGGTTATGAAATGTTTCAGATTTTGGAAGGGATAAAAATCTTAATGAAATTCAAGATGCACTAAACTGTAGAGAGTTATGAATGGAAAGAGAAAAAATGTAAAATTACTTACAGCGGTGAGAAATGTTGGTTTCAGTGCAAGGACTTGCAGAATCCAGGCCAAAGTAAAGCCCAAGGTTGGTGTGCACTTTTGCACATATTTCTGTGGGTGATATTTTGAGCATTTAGATGCTTCAATACCTATTCATAATCACAAACATCCAATTTGCATAAGCCATTACTGTAACTGTATGTGCAAAAGTGCACAGAGTATCTGACAGGTTTCAGAGTAGCAGCCGTGTTAGTCTGCATTCGCAAAAAGAAAAGGAGTACTAAGTACTCCTTTTCTTTTTAGAGTATCTGGTTCAAATGTAGAACACATGGCCTTAATGTGGGTGAAATAAATTTCAACCAATGAAAATAAATTCCTCCTTATCTCTGCTACAGCAAGCATACAGAACATGTAGGGATGCGATACAAACTTGGATTGGACCTATATAAACTAGTCATGTACTGCAGGTGTCCAACTGTGAAGTCCTTGCTTTCTTGAGGGTTTATTATCAATCAAGGCACTGTCACAACTAAGTACTCCTTTGAAGGCTCTCACATGGTATGTCAAATTTTCCACATCTAATAAATCACTAAGTAGCGTATAATGTGAAGTAGATATCACATAGTTCTAAATTACAAATCAATGCTGAGCATGGGATCATGAGTGCCAGGGAGCGGGCAGTCACACTAAGACGTACTCACTCATTGGTTTTGGTTTTGTTCATTTTGTTGCTCAGCTATGTTGATATTGTCAGAATTAAATAGCTTACAGGGTTTTTTTTTCCAAAGCACTATCGTTTGACACAATCAAAGATAAAGAGAAAAGATGTGCACATATCCACTAAACTATTTCTTTTTTAATTCAGAATATTATTTAAATATTAAAAAACCATGAAATGCAAAGGCAGGGCCAGCGCAAAGAGCCATTTCTGTCTGTGGAAAAAAACAAACGTATGCCCAAGTCTCCCAGCCATCTTGACTATAGCTCTGCTAGCCAGCAGGTTTTCTATAACAGGATTTGTGTGGCCATCAACTTTCCACTGCTTAAAAATGTACTCTGTCATGCCTCTGTAAAACACAATTTGAAGAACGGAGAGAGAATCAAGTCAGTAAAAATGGAATGGAAATTGGCAGCATCAGAAACCATGGCAGTAGATTTTTTAGAAGTCTTAGCAGAAACAATGGCAGGCATCAAATATAAAAGAGCAACATGGTTTCCCTGGGCGCAGTTTATTTGTATATGAAGAGAGTAGCAGCAACTCTTAAGTGAGAAACTAAGCTGCTAAGTTTCACCAGTACAAATCAAAGCAGTTTTTTAAGGATTTGCATAAAATATTAATAAAAAGTCTGACAATTCAGACTTCCTAACCTATAAAGAATAATAGGCCAAATTGTGTCTGATGTGCACTGATCAGGATAATGAGGATCCTAATGAGGATAAACCATCTGCTCTACTCCAAGGCTGACCAGCTCTTCTGAATCTTGCAGAAAGATGGTGGCAGGATCCCATTTCCACCCTGCCCCATATGTGGTGACTAATATGTGAGGGGGCAGTTCAGATTAGGAAAGCAGTGAATACAGTGGTGCCCTGCTTCTG
This sequence comes from Dermochelys coriacea, assembly GCF_009764565.3. Lineage (NCBI taxonomy): Eukaryota > Metazoa > Chordata > Testudines > Dermochelyidae > Dermochelys > Dermochelys coriacea. The sequence goes on from NC_050069.1 coordinate 88,585,673, forward strand.
ACAAGAGGGCACAGGATAGGAGAGGGTCCCTGCACTCTCCCATTCCTTTGTGCAGCCATGCATGCACGAAGCCAATCTGGCCTAAAGAATTCTGAGCCACATTTTTTGGAATGGGCATTATCCAAATCCCAGTGAAGTCAATGGAAATGCTTTTCCTTGTCTTCAATGAGCTTTGGATCTTCCCCATGTGAATTCATACAAGAGCATATGTATCTTTCAAAGAAATATGTACTGGAAAGGCAAAACAGAAAGGTTCATCTGTGAGTTGGATAGCATTGGTCACCAAAAGTCAACAACAACAAAAAATCCTATGAAGCATTTCCACCATAAATTCTAGTACATGACGTATGTATAAGTAATACTATGTTAATGGAGTTCTAGAATAAATGGTGATACTGAATAGAGCTGGGTGAATAATTTGCAAGAAATAAGGGTAATTTCACTGAATAAGTTTCTTTTTTTCTGAACTAACTGTAAACTCACCACAACTTTTATGAATTTGTTCAAAAAATGATTTTGTGTGAACAAATTCCAGTCCAAGGATTATTTAACTGTCAGTGATTCCTTTGGATACATGTGGGTGAGGGATAGCTCAGTGGTTCAAGCTTTGGCTTGCTAAACCCAGGGTTGCGAGTTCAATCCTTGAGGGGGCCATTTAGGGATCTGGGGCAAAAATTGGGGATTGGCCCTGCTTTGAGTAGGGGATTGAACTAGATGACCTCCTGAGGTCCCTTCCAACCCTGAGATTCTATGATTCAATATTTGAGCACTCCGATTGGGCACAGAGAAGTGTTTCTTTCCCATGACTAACCTTCTATAAAAAACTTTGGATTTACCCCCACTGAATTTTGTTCAGTCACAAAATAAATGTGTTTTTGTAATTAAAAGAACCTTGGGTCTGGGCCTATACAAACCTTCACTTACACAAGGGCTGGCGAAAACAGAAAACTAAAGGGCATAAGCACAGTCAACATACAATTTTATTTATATATATGAAATAGTTGTGTCAAATTTTTATTCACTGTTCACCCAGTTCTAATACTGACTGAATAGTAACTATTCTTCCTCTGGTGTATTGGCAGGGAAGGCAGTATCTTCCAAAGAACTCACTTATGCCACTATATTCATTAACTTCAAGGGGATTACCCCAGTAAAACCTTGATCTTCATAACTGCTACTTTTCCCATTGCTTCTGTAAATATCTAATCCTAGATATTCACAGGTCCTGAGAAGCTGATGTAAAATGGATAACACTTGATGAGTTTTATGCTTGCATAGGCTCAAGTCATGTTGGTTCCTGTGTCTGTCTTTAGTTATAATTTTTGCAGAAAATAGTACCAGAAGGTTGTATAAGACTTTCTTCACTTTCTTAAAGAGAACAAATGCAGAAGTGTAAACTTGAAAATGGAGTCTTCGAGCTATACCCCAGAGAGACTGTGGGCCACATAAAATACATAAATAGGGACCATAGAGCAAATCTTCACATTTTATTATTTTCTCCTCCCTACCTGCACCCTAACACCACATAGCTGTAATGTCACAAGATCAAAGCCACAAAGTATCTGAACAGGACTAGATTCTCTCTTTAGAGACATTGAGATAGATGTAATGTTCAATGACAATACACTTGTGGTCACCAAAATGTAAAAGGCTGGGAGGTTTATTTTGTTTTGTTCAATAAAATCTACATAATATCTAAATATAAACCAAATGTTTGTTGCTGGAAAGAGTCAACAACTGGTAGAAATCAGTAGCGGTAGCTAACCTGAAAACATTGATAGCGCCACAGTTTCTTAAACCAAAAAAACCCTTATCACTAATGCCTCTCTCTTTCTGTTGTCGATTTTTTCTTTACTGAACATAACCATCTGTAATAGCCTGCATATTTTGTCTCCCAGGGAGAAAACCATTTGCCTAGAATGCTTGATATAGTATTTTTATAGATTAAAAAGCAACTGATGCCTAATGGAAACTTTTCTTTAAAAAAAATTGATCAGACGTTTTTGACGTGTATGACCCTATAGTTCGTGTATTTCTCTCTCTTCTGGTCCAGGAGCATTTGCACAAATGCAGGATGAAAATAGCAATATTACGATCTACTTCTATGCTACCTTAAATCCAAAGATCTCAAAGCACTTTTAAAATATTGATCCATTTTAGCCTCACCCATGTAAATAACTTGCCCAAAGGAAAACAAATAGTGTTTGGTAGAGCTGACAATAGAATTTAGGTTTTCTGACTCCAAGCACAAGTGCCTGAGGAACAGGACAATCTTTCTGTATGTTTCTTAAAAGTGTTTAAAAATTAACCTGCTCCTGTTGATTATCCCTCAGCATAAAGCTCAATTCTCTGCAGGTGTAAATGAGTTAACTCCATTGTAGTCATCGGAGCTGTGCCCATTTACACGAGAAAAAAAATGTACTGTACAATCTCACTGCAATAACGTCCCCTGTTGTAACATTACAGACTGGGTATTATCTAATTCAGGTGCCTAAGGAAACTGAGGATGAGTTGATTTCCCCACCTCACCATAAAAAGAACAGGAGTACTTGTGGCACCTTAGAGACTCAAATTTATTTGAGCATAAGCTTTCGTGAGCTACAGCTCACTTCATCAGATGCATTCAGTGGAAAATACAGTGGGGAGATTTTATATAAACAGAGAACATGAAACAATGGGTCATACCATACACACTGTAATGAGAGTGACCCAGAAAGGTGAGCTATTACTAGCAGGAGAGCAGAGGGATGAGAGAGGGGGGACCTTTTGTAGTGATAATCAAGGTGGGCCATTCCCAGCACTTGACAAGAACAGTAGGAGCGGAAATAAACAAGGGGAAATAGTTTTACTTTGTGTAATGACCCATCCACTCCCAGTCTTTATTCAAGCCTAAGTTAATTATATCCAGTTTGCAAATTAACTCCAATTCAGCAGTCTCTCATTGGAGTCTGTTTTTGAAGCTTTTTTTGTTGAAGGATAGCCACTCTTAGGTCTGTAATCGAGTGACCAGAGAGATTGAAGTGTTCTCCAAATGGTTTTTGAATGTTATAACTCTTGACGTCTGATTTGTGTCCATTTATTCTTTTATGTAGAGACTGTCCAGTTTGACCGAAGTACATGGCAGAGGGGCATTGCTGGCACATGATGGCATATATCACGTTGGTAGATGCGCAGGTGAACGAGCCTCTGATAGTGTGGCTGATGTGATTAGGCCCTATGATGGTGTCCCCTGAATAGATGTGTGGACACAGTTGGCAATGGGCTTTGTTGCAAGGATAGGTTCCTGGGTTAGTGGTTCTGTTGTGTGGTTGCTGGTGAGTATGTGCTTCACCTGGGGGGGCTGTCTGTAAGCAAGGACTGGCTTGTCTCCCAAGATCTGTGAGAGTGATGGGTCGTCCTTCAGGATAGGTTGTAGATCCTTGAAGATGCATTGGAGAGGTTTTAGTTGGGGGCTGAAGGTGATGGCTAGTGGCGTTCTGTTATTTTCTTTGTTGGGCCTGTCCTGTAGGAGGTAACTTCTGGGTACTCTTCTGGCTCTGTCAATCTGTTTCTTCACTTCAGCAGGTGGGTATTGTAGTTGTAAGAATGCTTGATAGAGATCTTGTTGGTGTTTGTCTCTGTCTGAGGGGTTGGAGCAAATGCAGTTGTATCATAGAGCTTGGCTGTAGAAACTTCCTGGGTCTTTCAGACAGAACAATGGATATGCAGCTTCCTTCAACACCTAGGCCATTTCTCCAAATGGAGGGATTTTTAGAGAAACAGATGTAGGAAACTAAATGTAGTGAGAGGTATTGCTTGCATTTATTCTTTTTCTCTGTTTTTATAATAAATTATAGCAATATTTAATATAATTGCAGAAAACAGAAAAAAATGCCATCCCAATACTAGTACGGAGCATCTGTTCAGGTCACTTTCCTTTTGGAACTCTAAGACCATAAGAATGGCCATACTGGGTCAGACCAAAGGTCCATCCAGCCCAGTATCCTGTCTACCGACAGTGGCCAATGCCAGGTGCCCCAGAAGGAGTGAACCTAACAAGTAATGATCAAGTGATCTCTCTCCTGCCATCCATCTCCACCCTCTGACAAACAGAGGCTAGGGACACCATTCCTTACCCATCCTGGCTAATAGCCATTAATGGACTTAACCTCCATGAATTTATCCAGTTCTCTTTTAAACCCTGTTATAGTCCTAGCCTTCATAACCTCCTCAGGTAAGGAGTTCCACAGGTTGACTGTGCACTGAGTGAAGAAGAACTTCCTTTTATTTGTTTTAAACTTGCTACCCATTAATTTCATTTGGTGGACCCTAGTTCTTATATTATGGAAATAAGTAAATAACTTTCCCTTATTCACTTTCTCCACACCATTCACGATTTTATATACCTCTATCATATCCCCCCCTTAGTCTCCTCTTTTTCAAGCTGAAAAGTCCTAGCTTCTTTAATCTCTCCTCATATGGGACTTGTTCCAAACCCCTAATTATTTTAGTTGCCCTTTTCTGAACTTTTTCTAATGCCAATATATTTTTTGGAGATGAGGGGACCACATCTGTATGCAGTATTCAAGATGTAGGCGTACCATGGGTTTATATAAGGGCAATAAGATATTTTCCGTCTTACTCTCTATTCCTTTTTTAATGATTCCTAAATCATTAAAAATGGCTTCCCCAAGTCTAGTTACAATCAGGGATAGGCCTGAGCCACAAAAATTGGCTCTGGAAAAGAACTTCCCCGAAATTGAATGCTTGCTTTTCAGATCTTGGGTGTTTACTTACTGTTCACAGCTGAGGGATTGGTTAAATCCATCTAGATTCACAATGCACTTCTGCTCAAGTATCCATCAGAACAGATGATTCTGTGATCACAATTACACTATTTTTCTTTCTTGAAATACTCTAGACATTTCGCTTAGTTAGGCTTTGAAAGATGAAGATGGCAAATCAGGAGTATTCTGTATATCAGATGTGCTGCTGTATGTGAACTCCTTTGCTTTTCACAGAGTACATTTCCAGTCCTGATTACAGTTTTCTTTAGAATAAGTGAAAATGGCTCTATTCACTCCAATGAAACAAAGTTGTTTTTTTTCCTCCAATTACATTCCAGTCTAAGAAAAAGTCTGTCTCAGTTACATTGAGTATCAAAATTTCCATCATGACATAAAACAGTATGTAATTATTTTTTTCCACTTGCAGATAAGCCTTTGACAGACACTCCTGAAGGCAAAGTTAGATTCAGCTGCTAGAAGATTTTTAAGGACATGAAATCTATAAACAATTTATATAACTGCAAATTACTATTTAAATATATCAGGACATCTTAAAAGATTTTTCTTTTATTTGAAAGAATGAAACAAGTAAATTAAACACTAAACACAGGAATTGTGCAATGTTTTATTTATTACAGACAAAGCTGGACAGATATTTAATAAAACTTCTTCTTTGACTTTATTTTTCTCTTAGGAACACTTTCAGAATGAAAAGAATATGTCCTATGCCTTCAACAGGTGTATTTTGAAGTCCAAGGAGCTACACTGATTTACCATGGTGGAGGATGGTCCTATACAAACAAGGAAAGGCCAAGAAAGAATGGTAGGGTAAGAAAAAATGACTTTCAGAGTTGCCAATGAATAAAAAGTATCTAGAGTGGAAACTTTTGTAGCTTTTTAATATTAAAATGAAATTGACACAATATAGAGGCACTGAGCTAAATTCTCTGTTGCTGTAAAGGGTTACAGTTCCATTGCTGTGAATGGGCCTGTCCCCATTTGCACTGGCAGATAATTTGTAAATTTAAGACATATTCTGTAAGCTTTGTCAGGTCAGATAAATTTCAAATTCCCCAATGAAGTTAATAATTTAGATCTCTAGATAAGATATTTAAAGAGTTCATGGTTTAGTCTTTTCAGTTCTCAAGAGAAGAAATACACTAGATGAAATCAGTGCTCAGAAGTGTTTAATTGGTGCTAACATGTGAAGCTCCAAATCACCTAATATAAAGATAATGCTTTTCACACAGGCAGATATCTTCAGTGACACATCACTGACCTTATCCAATCTATAAAGGCATCTTAAACTGCTCTGTTCTGGACAGTTAATGCAAGGGTCCAGATTTGCAATCTATTTATCTTGTTCAGTTTCATTTACCCAATGATGCTAGTTAAGAAATAGAAATCCAAGCTAAAGAAGTACAATCCAAAGGGGGAAGAGCCATGCATTTTTCATCACTTGGGACTAAATTCTGCCGTTTAATCCCAGCACTGCACAGAAGGTGAGGTGGAACTTCACCTCACTGGGATGAGCTTGGGAAGAGACTGTGTCCCACAAGCTCTCCCTGAGCCCCCAAGTGCATGGGGATCCTAGAGGATGGTGCAGCCTGCTCCCCGTAATGTGCTCAGCTCATGCAGAGGTAAGGACCATGGCTCTGCCTTGTTGTGCACTTCCAGGGCAAAACAGAGGGACATGTCCTCTTTTGATTTTATTGATGAAAGGACTGCAAAGATCTCTAGCCCTTGTGCAGATGGCCAAGGGCAGAGGGAGGGACGTGGATGGCTCCTTGTGCCCTTCTACTCACCCAATGCAACTGCATATAGGCCAATAATGACAAGATCCCTTAGTATCTGAAGTTTGTACGCTCTTCTCCATATGCATATGTAATTTCCATTGATATTAGTATAGACAGTTACATGCATGTCTCAAGAAAATAATAGACCCCGCCTGTGGACAGCACACTTCCTACGGCCATCACAGCAGCTTTCTTAAGCTCCTTTGAGGCTGACATCAGTGTTCTCAGAGCCTTTTGTCCTATGAAATTTTATAAAGCAGCACAAATAATGATCTCTTCTTTCATCTGCCCCTACACTTCGTCATGCTTGATCTTGAACTAGGATCCAGTTAAATTATCCAAAAGCAAAGGTTTTGCGTGGAACACTCAAATGTTCAAAGCCTTAATCTTCTATTCATTTATTTTTAAATCAGCTACAGTAAAAGCAGGTTTATCAAATGTTCTTAATGAAAACCAGAAAGAGTTAAAGCATCAAAGTTATTGACTTAAGATTGAGTCGTATTAATCATTGTCCTATATGTGACTGTTGCAGTTTGATATTTTGCAATAATAATAATAAAGTGCTGTAGCAAAACTGTCAAGACAATATTATGTCTGTGCTACCTTATCTTGTCTGACAATTAAAGTTTTAACTACAGTCATATAACCATGAGGAAAATATAATAAACATCTGAAAGAACGGAATCTTGTCTAGAGACATGACTATTCAAAATGCAGCACAAGCAAGCTACCTCCTGTGGATTATGATAATAAACACTTCCTAATTTTAGCATATTTGTTTATTAGTTAAATCCAAATGAATTGTACCAGTAGTGCCAACAAACCTGTGTATTAAAAAAAATTGAGCAATATATTAATTTGGTAAAATTTCTTAGCCTTACAATGCATGCCTGGTAATTAACACTAATTGGGTCATTTAAAATTGAAACATCTGGTTATGTTAAAAATATTTTAGAATTGTGAGGCTGACACTAAGTTCACACAAAGTTACACTGATGATTCTTAGCAATTAACCAATTTCAGCTTTAGCAAACATTACTTCTTAATATTTCAGCTGAGCTGTGTCCTGTTTCCCTCAATTGGCTGTGAATGAATTGGCTTATGCAATTAGCAAGTCCTCTAAATCCACAAATACCTACAACTAAGCAGTGTGTGGTGGATTTCATGATGGAACTTACTAACTAGAGAGAGGTAATATATCAACAAACAAGGAACTTATTTTGTGCCCACTGTAACCTTTAAGTGAGTTGGTCTCTGTCCCACAAGCTGAAAGTGCTGCCATCACTTCTACTCCAGGACCCACATCACTCCAAGGACCGCAGCAAGCTCTTCTGGACACAACCCTCCAGCTGTGCCACACTCTGTGCTCCCCACTTCTGGGGAACCGTATCACAGTGCCTCAGTCCAGCCACTTCCTCAAGGCAAGTGGGGATGGGAGGGGATCGGGTCTACCCACTACCCCAGGTTCCAGCCCAAGGACACTGTGGATGGCTACCACTTGCTGCATCCCCTCTAACTCAGTTCATTTCTCTGGGCTACTTTTCCATGGCCCCCAGTACCTTCTTCACCCTTACCTCAGGGTTTCAGCCTTCCAATATTAGCAGCTAGCCTGAAGTTCTCTCTAGCTTCCCCAGTCCCTGCTGGCAGCACTGCTCTGTCCAGAGTGCTGGCACTCCTTCTTCCTGCTAGGAACCTGGTTTTCTCTCCTGAAACTCCAGGCACCTACTGAAGCTGCTTTGCAGCCCTTCTTATATGGGCCAGCCCAGCCCTGATTGGCTGCTCCTCGCAGCCCCTCTCTGATTAGCTGCCTCCTGCACATCCTCTCTAGGGTTCTATTAACCTTTTATGGGCCAGTGTGGAGCAGATGCCCCATCACAGCCTCATATATCTTGTCAGTGGAGACTGACCTCTCCTTTTCCTGGCCCCCTTTTAGGGAGCTGAGTCAGAGGGTTTGGGTCTCCTATGTCTGGCAGTGAAGAGCTGACTCCCCTCTCCCTCCACTGTACAATTTGTTGCTGGATACTCTCAGATATAATTGAATCAAGTTGTGGCCTAATTAACCACATCCATGGCTTCCTGTCTTTCTTCTGGCATGGATGGACAATGAGTAGTAGGCAGTTTCCAAGGAAGAGTTAGTTGAAACATCCCAATAGAAATAAGATATTTTCATCCATTTTACTGATGATACCTGTTTAATGTAATGCAAGACATGATATCAAATTGAAAAATATAGTAAGAGAAAGAGCTTTCTCTTTAGATTTTGTTAAATGTCTATTAGAACTGAAGTCACAATCAAAGTGAGAACACATGGTCTGATTTTTTTTAAGACACTAAGGGTACATCTACACAGCAATTAAACACTCGTGGCTGGCCCAGGCCAAATGACGCAGGCTTGTGTAGTCAGACTGTGGGGCTGTAAAATTGCTGTGTAGACATTCAGGCTCAGGCTGGAGCCTGAACTTTGGGACCCCATGAGCAGGGGAGTATCCCAAAGCCTGGGCTCCAGCCCAAGCCTGATGGTCTACACAGCAATTTTTAGCCCCAGAGCCCAAGTCCCACAAGCCCAAGTCAGCTGATATGGATCAGCCATGGCTGTGCTGTGGGTGAAGACATACCCTAAGGTATACCTGCACTGCAGGAAAACAACCCTGTCAGAAGACTCAAGCTGCAGAGCTATATAATCGCAATGTAGACATTTGAGCTGTACCCCGGGCTCTGGGACACTGCAAGGAGGGAGGGTTCCGGAGGTTGGGCTCCAGCCCAATCCAGAATATCTACATTTCAATTTAATAGATCCACAACCCAAGTCCCCAAAGCCTGAGTCAGCTGACACAGACCAACCATGGGTGTTTAGTAAGTCATACCCTTACTAACAAGTGTGAAGCAGTCGGACTACTAATGGTCGTAGGCAAATGATAGTATTACTTCTGAGTATCCGGTGGAGATGGAAGTGACAGCTTTATGGAGTGATAGCCTGTGATATCGATAGCATTGTAGGCAATATGAAGTAGAAAGCAATGCACACATCTCCCACTTACCTTATTTCCGTTGTTGTAAGGTTTTGGGTGGATGCTGCACTTCCTGCCATTACCTTAACTTCCATTAAATGTAGTTTTTGTTGGTTGAAAGATATATGAAGGTGAAGTTGAAACACAATCTTCAAACCAGGAATTTATAAATACTGTACTAATCTTCTGTCATGAAGTGGAATTAGCCAGAAGATAATTGAGTTCTGCTGCATCAATACAGAAAATCCATAAATAAACTGCTAAAACTATATACAAGACAAAGGAGTAACACCACACAGCAGTGATGTGCTTCCAGTAATCTAGCCAGAGCAAGGCAATATATTTATCAAGTAATAGAGTACACTGTGCTTGAAAAAAAGTACATTTGTTCCTGAAACTATATGGACTACCTTGTTGATATAAGTGTTCAAGTTTTATCATTTTGAAATGGTAGAAGGAGACCTTTGGCTTCAGCCAGTGGTATCGTCTCTTGATCAGTATGTATAGGGAGCAGCTGAAAAAGTTTAGGAGGCATGGGATGTAATGCTTTGGCATGCTTATGACATTTATCATGCATGTGTGGGCTTGCGTGCGCTCTCTCTCCTCCTAATTTGCAAGTGTTGTTGAATGTCTTAGTGAGTGAGTGGCTGAGATTGGGGCATGGATGACTGCAGTCTCAATGTACACAAGACATAGGTGAGACAGGTAGTCTGAGAGAAGTTCTATCAAAAATTATATCTGCCTCTTTACATTGCAAGTGTTTTCCAGCAGCTTGTTGCTAGAGTTCTCCATCTGGAGGTATTTTTATATCCTCACCTGCTGTTAGATGTTCAGTATCTAGAAAGGCTCTTTCCCTTCTCTGTCAGACTAGGAGAATATGAACATTTCTTTCAGAAGCAGTCAGGCCTTGCTACTTTAACCCATACTTTTGTCATTTTAATATTTCACAACTGGGGAGTCTGGTGTGGCACTAAATCATAAATCAATCCAGAAACTGAAGCTAGTACAGAATGCAGCAACTTATTTATTAAGAATGGTTTCTTGCCAGGAGCACACCACACCAGTACTCTGCAAGGGCAGTGTCGGCCCACCCAGGTGGAGGAGTCTGTCTGCACAAATCAGACTGCAGGATCAGGGCCATAGTTTGAAATGTGCTTTGTAGTACTTCAGAATGAAAGGTGCTACATAAAAATATCTTAAATCTAGAATAAGGTTGATATTGAAGTATTGCAAGTTCAGCAAAGGAAAACAGTAATCAGCGGAAGTTGTAAGAAAATACTGTTAACCATAACAAGACTATCCTGGTGTTTTGTAAGAGGATTTCACTATCACTAACACATATTGAAATGCTGTGCGTTGTTATGTGGTGGAGGTATTAAAAAGGTTGTCATGGCCACTTACCAAACCAGGTTTGCTTTTATCAGTTTCTTCCTGCATCTCCTCTTTTGTCACTTCAGTCTTTCATAGTACATCATCTTTGTTACCTAAAAAGAATAGTTCCGGGTTAGATGTGTTGCCAACAACTTGTGTGGTGAAATTTGTTAGTCTCTAAGGTGCCACAAGTACTCCTTTTCTTTTTGCGAATACAGACTAACATGGCTGCTACTCTGAAAACTGATGCAAAGAATTCATTTAGCTTCTCTATAGTTTCCTTATCCTCAATTGTTTGCTTTATTCCCTGGTTTGCTTTATTCCACTGATCTTCTCTCAGATGCTTCCTGATATACTTAAAGAATTTCTTGTTATTTGCTTTTATGCCTTTGACTATATACTGTTCAAAATTCCTCTTAGGCTTGCTAGTTTCCCATTATTTTATTGTGAATATGAATTGAAATAACTGTAGTGCCATCATATAACATTGTAATGGGCCATAATGTGTAATGATTCCTCTAATGGTTCAGGTTTGAAATGGAATAATTTTCCTAGAGTCATCACACCATCATAACATTGCAATAGAAACCTCTAGTGGTCTCCTTAGTCTTGAACTGAAACCATTACACCAATCAAAATCTCACAAATGACCTTCCAATGCCATTGGAATGGAAGCTGTGACAGGCTTCAACTGAAATAATGTTGCCAGTGCATATTCATTGTCTCACCAATATCATAATAGGGTCTCCATAATGTTAAACTGATGTTGTCATGAGATTATTGCTATGATGTGAATGCCCCTCTGAAGTAAGGAAAGAGTCAGCATTGCATGAAAGTTAAAAATATAACTATTCTTCAAGGTTGAACATCAAAGTGGGTCTTGCTGTAATAGTTTTTTTAAAACTTTACACTACATGCATATTAAGCAAATATTAAACTCACCTTGACCTCCTTTCACACACAATCAGATTTGGAAAAACATCCAGCTGGCTAATGTGGTTCCTATTTGAATTACTAACATGCAGCTTTAGACTTTCTGTCAATAAAAATGTAAAGCCAACTCTTCTTTGCGTGATGCAGAACTAACTGTCATTAGCTATTTTTGTTTTTTAAAAAAAAATCCTTACCAAAAACTGTTTTGCTATTACATATGGCATAAATAAAACGATATAAAATTCCCCATACATTATAAACAAATTGTGATATTAGATGCATTATTTAAGTATTGGTGACAGTTACACTTAACTGAAATGTGCTATTTTTTGTATAAAAAAGTAATGCTTGAGTGCTGCTTAAAATTAAATGTAAACTTCACTGAACACAAGGAATTCCTTGCATTCCAGCAACAGTAGAGAGTTAAGTTTTGTCATGTAGGCAAAAATAGAGAGAGAGAAAAAACACTCAGGAAATTAAACACTTTCTGTAAAGCACAATTCTGTCCAATTAAATAGAGGACGGTGACAGAAGCTTTTGCCATTAATCCACAAAGACCTTCCTTTGTAAAACTGAACTCTCTGTGACCTTCACAGAAAGAAACCACGTTAGTACAGTTTATAATGGTGAAATGCTACAATTGCTGTGCATCACCTTTTAAACCTGAAGGCCTGAAAAGATTTAAAGACAAACTGTGCAGCAGCAACTGATTTTATTGTTGCTTTTTGGTGAATGACAAAATAATACTCTTTAGTGGGGAAAGAGGGGAAAGAGAGGTTTTTTAAGGTTGTAAAATATTTCATATTGCATGTTCTAAGTGGCAGTGTATCCTGTTCATTGTATACTTGGAACATTAAAGCCCAGGAGAAGACTACATTGCGTATCAGCCTGCCCTTGTCCCTTCTCAGTGAGTCTGTCAGAGAAGTCCACTGAAATGTAGTATTACTGTTTCCAAAGGGCAAAGCAGGAGTGCTAACTAATTCTGATAATTCCAGTGTAATTCAGCCGCAAAAATCTATTGGTTCCAGGCTGGGGAGTATCAAGCTGAACTTTGATCTAGACTTAATTCTGATTGAGGATAAAGGTGATATTAGGTGACACCCAATGAAAAATAAGTACATCTGCTAATGTAGTCCATTACATTTTACTTTACTGTTAATTTTTATCTTTTACTTCCATGAGGGTTGTTTTTGAATCTTTCTTGAACTGTGTACTGTGAATCCACTTGTATTACAATCTAAGTTCATTTCAACATGCATCCCTTCTGAGGAACATTCGACTAAACAACGTACAATCTTTTGAAAATTCCAAAGTAAAATCGTGGGTCTGACAAGATGCCTGCCAAAGTCACTATTTGTTAACGGTGCTTTTAGTCCCACTTTCTCATATTTGCATATTGTCTACTAAGGCCCTGACCCTGTGATTAGATCACTAATGCAGACCCTTGTACCCACAGAGAGCCAATGGGCCTCCAAGGGGGCAAAAGAGTTTACACTAACAGATCTGATTGCAGAATCAGGGGCTTAGACTGTAAACTGTTTGTGAGCATGGGCATTATCTTTTTAACAGTCTGTAACAGACTTGAAAACAGTTGGTGCTATACAAATAATGAATCACAATGAAAAGAATAATCATTTAAAATTGGTTTATTTTGATATATATGACTTGTCTTCCTTATATTATCACCAGTAGTTTACTGCAATTCTATCACCATCCAAACTGTCACCTGAATTACTTTTCTCCTGACTTTCAGGTATATTTTTCCTGGGCAGAATATTACAATTAAATGTTCTCTGTGACTATATAATCAAAGCTTAGGTCTAAACTAAATCCAGAATATTTGCACTGAAATGCAGTCTCACCGACATTACTCCAACTATTCTTTGACATGTTCAGTTTCTGAGGGGTGACATTTCCTGTTCTATTTTTTCTCTCTCTGTGGGGAAGAGTGTTTTCTCCTTGATCACATCTTTGAGAGAACTGATAACATTGTGGGTAGGATTGCCTTGACAAAATGTCACATACTCCACACTCCCTCACATGCTGCCCTCATTCATAAGCAACCCTTCTCATCAATACCCATAAAACTGATACCTTATCCTCTTTTAAATGCCTCTTCAAACCACAGCTCTGCCATGAGGCCTAGAAATCACTGCTACCTAGATTGGCCGTGGCAAGCTGTGACAGTTGCTTTTCTGCTCAACTCTCTTTACTTTATTACCTCAGTTTCCCACCCTTCCCCACTCTTTTGGGTATGTCTGCATGTGAGCTGGGAGGTGTGATTCCCAGCTCGACTAGATATATCTGCATTAGCTCTGCTCAAGATAGCGCTTAAAAATAGCTGTCTAGCTGAGGCATTATGGGCAGCAGCTTGGACTGACTGCCTGATTATGTTCTCAAGGGGTTGGGCAGGATTGTATTCAGGGCAGCTAGTCCAAGAGGCTCACCGTGCAGCCACAGACACATTGCTATATTTTAGAGCTAACATGGGTACATCTATGCAAGTGGAAATCACGCTTCTCTGCTCAACTGTAGACATACCTTTTGTCCTCCTGTTGCATCCTGTCTGTCATGAACACTGTGAACTCTCTGGCTAGAGAGTCTTTTTTGTTTTATTTCTCTTCAGTGCCTAGAATGATGGGACCTGACCCTTGATTGGGATCCTTAGAACTACCACAATAAAAATAATTTAACATTTTCATTCATTATTTATTTATTATCACTAACTGTCAGACACTTTAAACCTTGTGCACCATGGTTGCTAGGGGAGGAGACCAATGAGGGCTTTTTCTGAGTAATTATCGATGTTCTCACATTAAAGTGAGTTGCCACCTCTGAAATTTCTCAGGCTTCTGTTTTTCCACTATATATAACTCTTTCTCCTACCCATCCTCTTGGAAGGCATCCACCTCTTTCTAGTAAATGGTAAAGTTACATCTTAGTACATTTTGATGTCAATATAAGAGTTGATTTCCATACAATATTGTCATTTCATTCTCCTCATACTCCCTTCCCCTACTTCAATAGCTGTCCTAATGCTTGGAGACTAAAAAGGATCCAGTGATGAGGTCTTCTCTGTAGAAATTATAATGGCAGGGAAGGGTTCTCCGAACATCTTTAGGACATCGGAGGCCCCCTTTTTAAAGGTTTTCAAAGTATTATAAAAGATTCTGCTCACAAAAATTTTGTATTAATGCAAGAAAAGCTTTCAACAATGAATCTTTGTGTGTCTGGCTTTCAAAAGGGCTATACCTATGAAGACCTAACTCCCTTGAGGCCATGCCATCCTCCTAGGATGTTAACAGCATTTGAAAGCTGCTCTTCTTAGCCCTGATAGGAGGTTTTCCTCTTGGAAATGGCTAACATATCCTCCTTGGATCCGAACTATGAATAATTGTTTAGTTTCATATGAAAAAGGAGCTTGGGATGTGTGTGGGGGGGTTGGTTTAAAAAATGTGCAGCATTTACAGGAGCCCTTCTCAATCACAGTGTTTCCAGTAAAACACTACAAAGGAGTTTAATATCACACCACTTTCTCTCCCCCCCCCTCAAATTCAAGAAACAACTGGTAGCTAGACAGAGCACATAACTGTATATGAATTTAGTGTATATATGTTTCAGGCTATAATATAGGTCTTCTTATTCATTACTAGTCCTAATACCTACTTATATTGTTCAAAAATGAGATAAAATTAATTCAGGAAACTGTAATTCTTACAAATTATATAAAAAACTATACCTCAGGGAAACTACTACCCATCAGGTAGTAGTAATCTCCTGGAAAACAAAACATTGTTCAAATGGCAAATCTAACAGAACCTCTAGGTTTACTGGAATGAGATAAATAAGGTGGTTTGACCATTGCCATATGATTTAAAACACAGATTTAAAACAAACAAAAGGAAGTACTACTTCATACAATGCACAGTCAGGCTGGGGAACTCATTGTCATGGGATTTTGTGAAGGTCAGAAGTATAATGGGGTTCAAAAAAGAATTAGATAAATTCATGGAAAATAAGTCCATCAATGGCTATTAGCCAGGATGGTCAGGGATGCATGCTATGAACCCTATGCTTCGGGTTCCCTAGATCTCCAACTGCAAGAAGCTGGGACTGTACGACAGGGGATAGATCTCTCAGAATTGCCCTGTTTTGTTCATTTCCTCTGAATCTGGCACTGGTCATTGATGGAACACAGGATACTGGGCTACACAGACCATTGGTCTGATTCAGTATGCCATTCTTACGTTCTGATACAGTATTAAAAAGGCAAGAACAGTATATGATCCTTCAGAACTGTTAAATCAGACCTCAAGTATACTTTACACCTAGAGCCACTCTTCGTCCTTTCTTCCCTCCGCCCATACCCACGCCTTTCTTTTAAAGTAGTATCTGCATAGATCATTCTAAAATCAATATACACGTCTTTGCCTTTGGTAGTTGGGTTCATACTCCAACTGTCCTCCATCCACAAGGCATGGAGGGGAGTGCACTCTACCAAACTCCATGCAGAAACCAAGACCTACTCTCATACTAAGCCCCATTCACCTGAGATGCTAAAATTGCTCACTGTTCTGTACATGATGTCAATCTTCCTCTTATGGTCACCCCTTTTCTTTCCAGCATTCTCTGGGTCAGCTGAGCATTGTCCCTATTCTTCCTTGCACCTCTGCTCTGTCATGAGATAGCTACTAATGTGGACATTTCAGTTATCAGAGTTCATACCCATTTGCAATGAAGAGACAGTTCAGACATCTCAGAGCTTCTGTTTCTGGCTTTTGTCAGACATCACTGCACCTCTATTTTGCACTCGTTTCACATTTTGAAGGTTATATTCACTACTATTAGGGTAGTACTATCGAAAGGTTTGGGTTCTTTTCAGTGAAAGTCTAGATCTTGGAGAACAATATCACCACCTCCAAAGAAAACATATCAGTTCCAAAAGCCACATAATTGTCCAATTAACCTCGATATTCAATCAGACCAAACCAAACAACCTCTTTATGAATTGTAATCATTCTTAGTAAAGGTAGTTACCTATTAAGCTTGGCTCCTGATGAGAGTTCTGGGCCTGGTGCTGGTCCATCAAGCAGCCATAGCCCCAAGAAGAGTTGCCTGTAGTTTCTCTTTAAATAGCATGTAACATGGGAGCAGGGTTATGCCTGCAGGTTTATCACCTCAATTCATATTGACACCAGTAAGTGTAAGGAAAAAAGTCATGATGGTTTTGTTTGTCTGAGTTTTCCACAAGCTCTGAGCACAGAGCATTACTTCCATTCATCATTGTAGACCATCTTTTGACAGAGATATGTCTGATTGCATCACATACCATCTGTATTCAGGGGTGCTGGAACAATTGTGTAGTGGGTGCTGAGAGCCATTGAACCAAACCGTAAACACAATGGAAACCATTTCCAGCCAAGGCATGTGGGAGCACCCCACACTCACAGTTCCAGCACCTATGTCTGTATTCCCACTGTCAAACACTTTCTCACAATGTGTCAGACTCTCATAGCACATCCCTGGGCTTTGCTCTCATAAGACAAGCAAGTTGTGACTGATCACTTCTGTAGGTAACTTCCTAAATCTACAGAAAGTGTTAGTGATTCATTAGGAGGGACTCTCCCCTCAGAGACAGTACTGAACCATTGTCCAAGTTGGTTGACAGCAGGCACTGAGGTGCTAAATTTTAGCTGGAACAGAAGATCAAACTCTTAAGTACAGCATCTTATGTAAGCCATTTTTTCAATTTAAAATATGTGTAGAACTTAGTGAATTTCATCCTTAGTATATACTGGATATGGGCTATGTGTGGCTTATCTTCCTTCTTACAGTAACTCAACTCTTATTCAGTCTCCCAAACCTGAAACAATATGATATTGAAGATTTTTGAATTTTTAAATGTGTATTTATATTTTTTTTTCATAATGTGCCCTAAGAAGGATCATCAGTGAAACAGACCATATTTGCTAGGAGAGTTAGAATTGGGGCTAAGAATCAGGTAAGGCCCTTAGAAATCATTGCTCAGACCATTGCACTTTCTAATCTACATAAATGACTTACACCCAGGGATCAACCGTAAACTAATTATATATACTGTGATGCACACTGTAATTGAAATAATAGTGAACATACAGCAAGCAACTCATTTAATTCATAGGGCTATGGATTTATTTTAAGCAAGCTAAGATTAGAAATGAAATATGCTGGTAAATAAAAATAACAATGAAAGTAAAAATAAAACAGAAACAAACTGAGAATTGCTGACAGTACAAATATATGCACTAAAATAAGGATGACTGAGAAGTAGGATATGATTTTATAAGAAAAACTACTTAAAACATATTAAAATGTGGAAATGAAGATTTCATTGTGGTCTCTATTAAAAATCTAGAGATGATAAATGCCCCAATCCTTAGAAAATGAGTATCTCCTATAAGGTGCCAAGCATCTTCAGCTCCAAGTTAATAGGAAATGAGGCTATTCAGGACCTTACAGGGATCAGGTTTATCGGGTTGGGCCTGATTAATTTGGATGGACATTGTTCTAAATATAAGACATGGAAAGATAAAGGTTGATTCCTGGATTGAATAGGTATGACTGAGGGAGACAGGCTAAAGTATTGTTCATAACCTAACAAAAAAGAGGATTTGAATGAAGTATATAAAATCTTACATGACACAAATGTCAACTGAAGTTATTGTAACTGGCTCAGTGGGTATGCAGTAATAGAAACATACTGAATGTAAAGAGCAGCAGAAGGCATTTTCACAGAAAAATCTCAGTTGGAGAATGATCTATTAGAAAGGGTTGAAGCAAAATCAGGTGGCAGTGGTGGATTAAATCTCATTTCTACTTCTTTACCTTAAATGAATAACTTTAGAGCATTCACTTGAGTTCATGGTAAGACAACATGTGTGTTTCTATATTTTGACTATTAGATTAGTTCTAATTTGCTTTGTGCTATCCTGTTGTGTTTGTTGAGTGCCTTGAATTCCAGAAAAAAAAACAGCTGTGTCAAACTTGATTACAGAAGAGCCAGGACTAAGCTTGTCAAAAGCGAGTAGTGATTTTGATTGCTTCCATTTTTGAGTGCCCAGATTGAAAAGGGGGCCTAATTTTCAGAGGGTGAAAGCTTAGCACTTTCTGAAAACTACCTCCTTTCTTCTATCTAAAGTTGGGCACTCAAAACTAAGGTCCTCAGAGTCACTAGATTCTTGCAAATCTTCAACCTGCTGAATATTCAAAAGGATTCTTGTTAGTATATGAATTTTGAAGAGTGCTGTTACATAGATATTGGATACCAGGTCCTTCAAGGAAAAGGAGAAAAGCTCCCCTTTCTCTCTCCTACAGCTGTTTAAGACAACACGGTTATCTCATTTATTTTTTAGAATAAAACAGTTGGGGCCATTCCACAATTCAGTTCTAAGAGAAAAGCTTGCATGTGGTGTACAAACAGGATGTCTTGCCTCATGGTGTAAAGATGGCAAGGTTTAGCTTGATCTCTGCAAGTAGTGATTAACCCAACTGTGGTTGTCAGCTGAGAGCCCCTGGCCCTGGTTTCTGCAAGGCCACTTGGCCTCATTTTCCTCAAATGCAGCTGCAGTGACTAGCCATACAGCAAGAGCCTCTCTCTCAGACATCTCAACTCTGGAATGTATATGGCTTTAAAAATTAAGGAGTTGGCTCATGAAATAGTTCCAGTGTTTGCCACTAGCGTTATGTGCCCACATTGGTCTGCCCTGTCTACCGGCAGGCTACCACATTTTGAACCAGATGGAGTTTCTGGGTGACAGTCATGCTCTTGGTTGGCCCAAGGTACAATAGTCAACACACATGTGCATAGGTCCAAGCACACACCAGCACTCATTGAAGGGAGTACCAGCAGGATGCTACAGAAGATGCATTCTTTCCTCTTATTGCTTTGATACCTCTCAGTTCCGCTAATATTATGAAAGATTTTGAACTTAGTATCTATTGAGTAGCAATCAAGTAGCAATCAAGGATGCCTGCTGGCATCCTAGCAGCTAGCGAGAAAGCTACCTAGAGACAGCTGGTGCATGACAGGTCTGAGCTAGGATAGTGCCTTTGTTGCAGCTTAGCTCTTGGCTGCTGCCATGTTGGTGTTTTTGTTGAATTGCATGTCAGCATGGTTTATATAGGTGACCTTGTGAAATGTATCTGTTTGAAAATTGATATCATTGTGTGGAGTTCATTCTTCTGGACTCCCGAGGGGAAAGGCACACTAGTGATGCACTCCTGAAAACCAGGGAATATTTCCTACCCTATTCAGCAAAGTACTTAAGCATAGGCTTAGCTTTAAGAACATGAGTAGTCCCATTGATCGCTTTGGAACTATTCACATGGTTAAAGTTAGGCAGTTTTAATTCAGACTTCTGTGGTAAAATACTTCTAAATTATCCAGTATCCGCTCTGAAGCACGTTCACTCTGGGTTCTTTTAGCTTCCTGGGGCTGCTGTGAGAGATGGGGGTGGTTCCCCCTCTTAACTCATGGAACTGTCTGGTGTTCTTAAAGTATTATGTGCCCTGAAATTGACGGGATAGAAGGTGAGCCACCAACACTGGTAAAACTTCTCCAGCAGTGCTACTGCCAGACATCAGTACTCAGCATGTAGAGCTAATCCAGGAGATGGAGCTTTCAGAGAACCTGGCAGAAAGTAAAATCTGGTAAAAGATATTATTCTGCTGAACCTACAAATTGTGAACCAACCATGTAAACTTGAGAAGACTAATGGAAAGTCCAGGCTCCAAGAAATGTATGGGCCAAGCATAAGCATGGGTTTGTAGAACTGACTGAGTCTAATAAAAACATGATACACAGGTAAAATCTTTCCTCTGCTCATCTATGAGAAGCTGAGTTGAATTTTGCTGTGTATTCACCTGATACTGTTTTACCAGACACCAGCCATATATGTATGGATGCTGTGGCTTTAAGAAACTAATGTCAAAGGTACTGCATAATGCCTGACTCCAGGGCCTAGTATGGGGGCGAGGGGGAGTGCTCAGAGCTCCAGGCCAGGGGTGGACCCTTGGGCATAGACATAGTTTTGATTTTGATTTGTGGGGCAGGAGCCGGCACAGCAGGGTTCAGGAAAGCAGCACAACCTCCACCCCCTGATTCACCTAAGCAGGCCACCCAGCCTGTCTGGGTTGTGTGTGGTATGGGTTCAACTCAAAAAGTTTAAAAACTGCTTAGGGTACAGGGAGCGGGTAGCTAGGGGTTGTGCGTGGGCAGGGGGTAGCTCAGGGTGCAGGAGGGAGTAGCTAGGGACTGTGTCGGCAGGTGGGTAGCTCAGGGTACAGGGAATGGGTAGCTAGGGGCTATGTGTGGGCAGGGGAGTAGCTCAGGGTGCAGGGAGGGAGTAGCTAGGGGCTGTGCACCAGGAGGGCTCTCCTGTGGTCACTGCTCCCCAAGGGCTCTGCTGGCCACAGAGCTAGGTCCCCCAGCCCAGGCAGCTCTTACCAGCTATGTGAGCTGAGGAGCAGCCGCAACCCTGGGCACAAATAGCAGACGGGGGAATGCCATGGCTGCCTGCTCCATGACACCAGCCAAAGCAGCAGATGCCCTGCACTGCCCAACTCTGGCTTCCTGCCTCTGACCTGGCCAGAGGGTAGGAAGGAAGAGAAGGAAGGGGGGTGTGTGGAGCTGCCCCTGGGACTGCCCCACTCTGACACTGCAGTGGTGGGGAGCAACCAGTGCTCAGCGTTTCAGCCCCAGAGTGGGGGGTGACAGGACTGGGGTTTCAGCCCCATGTCGAGGAACTTTGGGGCTCATGGTTTTAGTCTCACGACAGCGGGTGTCGGGGATTGGGCTCTGGGTTTCAGCTGCGGGGTCCTGTGGCCCCCCTGAAAGGGCTCGTGGCCCCCTCGGGCCACGGACCCCCAGTTGAGAACTACTGGTGTAGACATAGTTGGCTGAGTTATGGTTAATAAAACTCGCCAGTCTGGACAAATGCAAAGGTCCTCGGGTCTGGTAACATTTTTAATATATAAACACAAATATGACAGTGACTTCTATGTTTAACATTGTAGTCACTTATTTCTTTGTGTGAATGAACTTTAAACTTAATGGCCTTTCACATGAGTGGCCTCTCTGACAGTACATGACAGCTCAGATCAACAACTGTTTGATTGTCCTGATAAGGCACAGTGTTAATGGATGATCTAATGGTTATGGCTACCACAATGCAAGCAGAACTGCATGCTGATGGAACTACTCAAGTCTTGGTTCAGCAGGCCTACAAAAAATCTGTGCTATTCTTTGAGTGTCTTGTTCCACCCCAATCTCTCCTCTGAAGTTTAATGGCCCAGTTAAGGAAATGCTGATTTTTCACCACTGGTATTGGGAACCAAAAGGAGCTGGATAGTGATGAAAATGCTCAAGTCACACCATGAGAGCCCTTTGGTGATCTAAGATGCTTCTGTTCTCTAAAGGAAGCTCCATAATAACATGTAATAGCATTTGAGCCCCAAAAGCATTCTCAGAGCTATACAGAACATAGAGATAAACTTTACCTTGCCCCAGGAGCATACAACCTAAGAATTTCACAAACCCTTAACTGTCTTGTTGGCTGAAAGACAATCTGCAGCTAATGTACAGAGTACTTTTACTGAACTATATAGTCCCCAAATTCCATACAGTGTCACCAACATACTGTGCTTTACAAGCAATGATAGAGGCAACATTGTTTAGAAAATGTATTGTTCAAGCAGTTTTTAAATGAGGACCTTGACCACACGTTCTTAAGTGGGTAGCTGGGGATAGCTCTCATAATAAACCGGAAAAATAACTGATTTCTAAAAAACAAAGACAATGTTGGAAAATAGACTGTTACAACTTTCAGACTGCCACTAAACCTGCAGTTCCTGTGGACTGAGCTCTCTAGTTCTTATCTCAGCTCTGCGCTGAAGGAGGTGTTTCTAAGGCTTAATGCCATGGAACTATTTAAACAAAATGTTTTCTGTCAAAAAAGAGTCACAATGGCCTTTTTTGCAGAGGTTGCTGCACATAAAGTCATTAATTTTAATTTTCACATTTTTGTAATTGGCTTGTGTGAAGACAGAGAAGTGCCTCCTCACTGCTGCTTGTGCCACCTCCTCCAAGTTCTCAGCCTTGTGCCAGTTGCCACCAGCATTATCTTCCCTCTACCAGCGTGCATAGTAGGCATCGGGCATGCTATGTTTAAAAATCTCCAGAGCATAAGATGCTAAACTTCCATTTGCCCTCTGTAATATTCGGTCATCCAGCTCTGGGCTGATGTACTCCAGTTCATTTCTGGGAAGATCAGCTACTGGGGAATTATAGGATTTCCCAGATGGCTCAGTGGGAAGGAATGTAGGTAGATGATCATCAGTCACAGAATTGGACAAGTGAGTTGCTAACTGATGATGACAAGCACAAGTGAGTTGCTAACTGATGATGGCCTTGGTGTTGGTATGTATACAGCAGCCACAGGAGTGGACTGTGTGCTCTGTGTTGTTGTGGCTATTGAATTGACACTTGTGGACGATGATGGCGTCTGTGCCGGTACAGAATTGGATGCTGTGTGGTGGCCCCAATGGAGCTGATATCCATGAAGGTGGGGAGGGGATCAGATGGTAAACAGTTATCCTGTATATGGTCACAAATGGGAGAAGACTCTTGAAGGAGCCATATCTATCTTCTTGTACAGCTGTTCCACATGATAAAATAAATAGTATTTTTCTATTCACCTTATACAAGTACTGTACAAGTACAATCTCTTTATTGAGAAAGTGCATCTTACAAATGTAGGATTTTTTTGTTACATAACTGCACTCAAAATAAAACAATGTTAAACTTTAGAGCCTATAAGTCCACTCAGTCCTACTTCTTCTTCAGCCAGTCGTGAAGACAAACAAGAAGTTTGTTAACACTTATGGGAGATAATGCTGCCTGCTTCTTATTTACAATGTCATGTGAAAGTGAGAACGGACGTTCACTTGTCACTTTTGTAGCTGGCAATGCAAGGTATTTACGTGCCAGATATGCTAAACATTTGTATGCCCCATCATGCTTTGGCCAGCATTCTAGCATGTTGGACATGCTTCCATGCTGCTGACTTTCTTTAAAAAAATAATGCGTTAATTAAATTTGTGACTGAACTCCTTGGAGGAGACCAGTATGTCTCTTGCTTTGTTTTACTTGCATTCTGCCAGATACTTAATGCTATAGCAGTCTCGGATGATGATCCAGCACATGCTGTTTGTTTTAAGAACACTTTCACTGCAGATGTGAAAAAACGCAAAGAAGGTACCAATGTGAGTTTTCTATAGCTACAGCACTCAACCCAAGGTTTAAGAATCTGAAGTACCTTCCAAAGTCTGAGAGGGATAAGGTGTGGAGCATGCTTTCAGAAATCTTAAAAGCATAACACTCCAGTGTGGAAACTACAGAACCCAAACCACCAAAAAAGAAAATCAACCTTTTGCAGGTGGCATCTGACTCAGATGATGAAAATGGACACGCATCAGTCCGCACTGCTTTGGATTCTTATTGAGCAGAACCTGTCATCAGCATGGATGTTTGTCCTCTGGAATGGTTAAAGCATGAAGGGACATATGAATCTTTAGTGCATCTGGCATGTAAATATCTACTCATCTGAGGTATGGTATTTTGTACATTTTCAGAATTTCTTTTTTGTCAGGAAAGACAGAGACCTTTCCTGTTTGCTGCTGGTTGTCTAGTACACCGTATGTTCCCTTTCCCTACATAGACATACACAACCTCTCGTTAAGGTTTCCCAGGAGCATAGTCCAGTAGACATTTCCTGTGGAAGGACTAAACTGCACCAATGCTGTGCTTCATCTGTAGCCCACTGAAATGCATGGAAATATTCCCCTGACTTCAATAGCCTTAGGATCAAGACTTATGTGCACACATTAATACATCACACTTCTATATGAATTAGAAACCTTTGTAATATGTTTACATACTAAATTATTTTAAACCTGCCTTTGTCTATTATTTTAGATGTCAATATTCTGATTTGGTAAACACTCTGAGGGAATATGTTCCAACAAAGCTAACTTTTTCAAAGTCCACACTTATGGGAGATATGTGAATCTGCATAGAGTGTTGGGATTCCCTCTGAGACCTTTTCCACTTGGCTTATCCAGAACACCGTGTCCAGTTCTGGGAGAACACTTCATCCAGTTCTCTGGAATCCAAAACACTCAGTTTGACTCTGGATCTCATCATTCAGGTTCCTGTATTTGGCATACAGCAAAGCTGTGCTGAGTTGATCAGACTCAAGCATAGGGGGTGTGTATAGCGCATACCACACATCCAAAGTTACACAAACTCTTCCTTTATATACTTTTACACATTACATTGCATTTGCTATACATTAAGTCACACATTTTTGGATTGGATTGGTTACTTTGCAGGAACCAATCCCTGTACAGCATGCTCTGTCCATGTGCTGTTCACGTGGAACTTGAGCTTTACATTCTGGGTTTATTGTCCATCGTCTCCCATCAGGGTGTTGCTGCTTATCTTAGTTAGCACAAATATCCTGACTCCAGCATACTGTTTGTCAAGCTCCCATTTACAACTTAACCTTCCCAATTATGCCCACTAAGAAATGAGGCAAGTGACTTATGCCAGGCCTACATAAGCTATTCTCTTTCATTATTGAGGATGTATTCTTTATTTTTCTGCATCTGACTAGTACTCTGGGGTTGTCATTCAAGTTTATTCAGAATCAATATTTCCTACAATGGAAATAATCAGGGCATGAAAGAAGTTCAATGTCCTGCTCACAGCCTGAGATCAATTCTGCAAAATCTTAACCCTGACATTGCAGTACATGGCTGATGTGTTCTTTCAATATGCTCAATCTAAATCCGTTATACTCAGGATTCAGCCTCTTTCCAGTAGCTTGAAATTCCCACATTTTTTTCTTTTCTCACAGTATGCCAGTGATTTTTATCAATTTTCTGCTATCTCACTGGCAGGTTTGAAAGGGGCATCAGGAAGCCGGATGTCAAGTAGATGAACAGCATATTAAGCAATCCACAAAAACAGATGAGTAGGGCCTTATGCAAATCTAATAGCCAAGTACATGAATTTCAAGCTTCCATCTGGTAGCTTCACACTTATTATGGTGATGGCTGATATAGAAATGCTTAAATAATCATTAAGGCAGGAATATTTTTTCAAGCAGTAACGCAGTTATTTGGCACTTACGGCTCATTGATTACCAGCAGTAACCACACACAGAATTAAGATTGCATCATGCTATTTACTGAGTTGTTGATGATGGGCGCTGCAGAGAAAAAGCCTTGATTACTGTGGGTTGCTTCACATCTGAGAAGTAAGGCCTCCTGGCCAACCAAAGGTGAAAATTTATTTTTGGCCACTGCTACCATCTGGGTGTCCATGAGCAGTGAGAAGTCCAAAAGGACTATGAGATTGTGCATCATCCTTTCTTAGGTCAGAACTTCTGTTGGTTCCTCAAGATGTCTTCTGCAATTTATTCGTCCAGTCTGTCTGTTGTGACAGAGTGTACAAATCCACACCAGGCAAGAAGGAGTTAAAAAGCAGCTTTGGGCTTGGGCAGCCTGTTGCATCTTGCAAAGCATTCTGTTCTTGGAGGAGGAACCTTAAAAGGGAGAAGCCCAGTTCAGAATGGGCCAGGCCTGGGAGGTGGAGAGACCTCTTCTCGGTAGCTCCCAGGAAGGAGCACCATGCAACAAACAGCTGATTAAGAATTCCTGTGAACCCTGAATGATAACCCAGATGGCACTGATCCGGGGGGACAGATATGGAAGTTTCCTGCAGTTATCCTTGAAAAACTTTGTGGAATTAAGTTTTAGTATCTTTGGAATGCATTGGATTAAATGCAAAGGTTATATATTATTGTGGGCCACGGCTGTATAGGGGAGATGTGATGTGAGTGAGTATGTAAACTCTGTAGGGCGGCATGTTAGGATTTTCAGAGGACTCTGTTGAGAAATGTGCCACTCAAGAATGGACTTTGGGAACAAACAGGGTCAAACAGTTTGCCTGGGGAATCTCTTGGGAAAGGTTAATGCAAATTCCCTAACTCCAATTATGCAAAAAACCAGTCTTTTTAAGCTAGTCCCTGAGGAGAGGACCTTTATCTCCTGATTGATCTTCAGACTCCAGGAACAGATAAAGGCCCAAGCCCTGTAAAGGAAAGACTGAACTAGTCAGGCTTGTGCTAGTTCTGAGCTCAGGCTGTTATGAACTTGTAACTACAGGAAAACACTTTGGTGGGGTTTGAAAGATGGACTTCTATTAGAGCCATTATTGGAGTTGGGGAATGATCTCTATTAAGCTCATTAGCACGTGTGTGGGTTCTTTCATTATTTTTAATGTTTCCTCTGTAGTGCTTTACCTTACGAATACATGTGATTGCTTATAAAGAGCTCTGTGGTAACATGTAACTGCTGGCAATTATAGCTGTCTGTAGTCTTCAGAAAGAAAGCAAAGCACAGACTCTGCCCTCTTCAGGCAGTCTGGCTTGCTGGTTTGCAGTATGGACAGGGAACTGTCCAGCCTGGATAACCCCTGGTCCAGAGGCAGAGATATGAAGGTCTCCGCCCAAGAGGTGAGAGCTGAAGACCTGGGAGCCGAGAGTGGGTGCCCTCAAGGGACAATGGAGGGGGAATACCAATGCAGTTGCCCTGAACTGTGACACCAGCCTACAGCTTGTCAGGCATCTTCTCAAAAGAAGGAGGTCAGGGAAATGTTTGGATTATTTTTAGGGATGTCAAGTGATTAAAAAAAGTAATCATGCAATTAATCGCACTGTTAATAAAAGAATACCATTTATTTAAATATTTTGGATGTTTTCTATATTTTCAAATATATTGGTTTCAATTACAACACAGAATAGAAAGTGTACAGTGCTCACTTTATATTTATTTTTATTACAGATATTTGCACTGTAAAAAATTGTATTTTTCAATTCACCTAATACAATACTATAGTGCAATCTCTTTATCATGAAAGTTGAACTTACAAACGTAGAATTATGTACAAAAAAACCTGCATTCAAAAACAAAACAATGTAAAACTTTAAAGCCTACAAGTCTACTCAGTCCTACTTCTTGTTCAAACAAACAAGTTTGTTTACATGTGCAGGAGATAATTCTGCCTGCTTCTTGTTTACAATGTCACCTGAAAGTGAGAACAGGCATTTGCATGGCACTGTTGTAACCAGCGTCACAAGATATTTACGTGCCAGATGTGCTAAAGATTCATATGCCTCTTCATGCTTCAATCACCATTCCAGAGGACATGCGTCCATGCTGATGACAGGTTCTGCTTGATAATGATGCAAAGCAGTGCGGATTGGCACATGTTCATTTTCATCATCTGAGTCAGATGCCACCTGCAGAAGGTTGATTTTCTTTTTCGGTGGTTCGGATTCTATAGTTTCCACATGGGAGTGTTGCTCTTTTAAGACTTTTGAAAAGCATGCTCCACACCTCATCCCTCTCAGATTTCCTCTCAGACACTTCAGATTCTTAAATCTTGGTTCAAGTACTGTAACTATCTTTAGAAATCTCACATTGGTCCCTTCTTTGCATTTTGTCAAATCTGCAGTGAAACTGTTCTTAAAATGAACAACATGTGCTGGGTCATCATCTGAGACTGCTATAACATGAAATATGTGGCAGAACGTGGGTCAAACAGAGTATAAGACATATAATTCTTTCCCAAGGAGTTTAGTCACTAATTTAATTAATGCATTATTTTTTTAACAAGCATCATCAGCATAGGACAGTGTCCTCTGGAATGGTGGCCAAAGGATGAAGGGGCATAAGAATGTTTAGCATATCTGGCATGTAAATACCTTAGCTGAAGAGATTGCACTACAGTACTTGTATGAGGTGAACTGAACAATACCATTTATTTTGTTTATCATTTTACAGTGCAAATATTTGAAATAAAAATAATAATATAAAGTGAGCACTGTACACTCTGTATTCTGCGTTGTAATTGAAGTCAATATATTTAAAAATGTAGGAAAACATCCAAAAATATTTAATAAACTTCAATTGGTATTCTATTGTTTAACAGTGAGATTAAAACTGTGATTAATTGCAATTAATTTTTTAAATTGCAATTAATTTTTTTGAGTTAATTGCATGAGTTAACTGCGATTAATTGACAGCCCTAATTATTTTTGTGTTGTGCCTTTCCTGTGTTACTTTTCCTCTGAGGCCTGAAGAGAGATGGGGAGGAAGAAACCCAGGGAAGAAGCAGGAGGTCTGAAGAAGCAGACCTTATCTGCTGCTACAGGAGCCCTGGACTGGAACCCAGGATAGAGGGAGGGACTGAATTCCCTTACTAATCACTAAAGAAAGACCTGGGACAAGCATCATAAGTCCTAGTGACCCTAGAGGTGGGCTGGAGCCCCTGGCATGAGGTGACTGGACCATTATTAGACTTGACTAACACTCCAAAAGGGGTGAGATTTAAAGTGACCTCGATGGATGGGTGAATTACAAGATAAAGGGGGCCACCAGCAGACCTGAACAGCAGGTTAGTGAGGCTACAGAGTGGGAAAACCTGGCAACCCTGCATCCAGCAACAAGGCAGCGCTTTGGTTGGTAAGTTACTTTGTCATGCTAGAGGTTGCTGCTTTTGACAGAAAAGAAAGTTTAAAAAGAAGGGGAGGAGAATCCCAGAACTGACTGGTGATAGCTTTCACTCAAGAGCCATAAAACAATCAGGTAATTTATAAGGAGATGGAACAATACATGGCTTTACAAGAAATGTGTACACAACATGTTAACAATTTAAGACATGATAAATTAAGATGAATGACTTTGCTAGATGCCTGAATGAAGTTCAACCCAAAAATGTTCCTGAATTAATATAAACAAATGTTTGATGGCTTGCAGGAGTTGCCTTGTGACTTTGGACAAGAAGATGGACTGTTTTCCTAGTAAATTGAGGAGTGTGGATTACTCAGTGATATTCCTGCAAATATTGAATTTGGGTGCTTAGGCATTAATTGCAGCCATGACAAACAAATGACAGTAAATTTCTCTGGTAATGAGATACCAAGATTAGAACAAGGGAGAGATCTAGAATTTGTACTGAATAGCTGGAATTTACTGAACGTTTCAGTCCTCAGTCTCATTGTGGCTCATTCTTGGTGTCAGCTAAATTACACAGTCCTGATTCTCGCTCATTTCAGATGACAGTATTATCCAAGTAAGCATCTGCACCTCAAACTGCCTATTGAGTTGAGGTGGCATGTGACAGTGAGACAGGCTCAGAAGAGAGAGAACTAGAAGCAGCCAGGGCTTCTGACAGCTTGCTGTTCCAAAATTTCAAGGTCAGTTTGTACACTGATTAGACCTTCCTCCTTCCCCCAAGATAAGAATATGATGCTACATCTTTGTAATGCTATGCTTTACCTCATGAGGATCTCAGTGAATTGACCCAGTCTTTCTTACATATGTATAAATCCAAAGAAAACCAAGCTTCTGGACAAAAAAGTCAATGATGGTAGTGATGGTAACACCTTGATTGTGTGATTGAGAATATGACTGTTAAGCATTTCAATGGATAAGTGTAAGCCTATAACTGAAGAAACGAATGACCTTTCTGCTCAAAATATCTTAATTTGGGCTGTAACTGGGGAACTCCTTTTTAAAGACTGAGCTCTTTGAACATATTTACTAAAGACTTTTCTGTGTTAAAATCTGTCTTTGAACTTCTGGTATAAAATAGCTGTCTTCATTCCACATCTCTTAATTCTTCCACACAAGCTAACATGCAAGAAAGGAGGGAACATCTTCCCATATGTCTTTCTTCATCTCTCTATTATGCATCATTATCTTCAGAAGAAGACTAGATGACTGTGGATAGGATACCCTGGAATGCACTAAACAGGTCAAGCACAGCAGGATACAAACCTGGTTCTCCTCACTGATGTATGGATTCAGAGACATGTCCTGCAAAAAGAAGGAAGAAGGAATGTAAATTAAAGTTCGATAAGCACAGGTGACAGTTCATAATAATTTTTCTGTTTCAAAGAACAGAGTTGCTGACCCACAGATCATTTTAAATTCAATAAAAAGAATACATCTGCTGTTCCCTAGCCAAGAAACCCTGAAAATACAGGTACAGAAACCTTTCAGAAAGGAAAAACTCAAATGGGAATCAGAGGTTTCAGAGTAGCAGCCATGTTAGTCTGTATCCGCAAAAAGAAAAGGAGTACTTGTGGCACCTTAGAGACTAACAAATTTATTTGAGCAAAAGCTTTCGTGAGCTACAGCTCACTTCATCGGATGCATTCAGTGGAAAATACAGTGGGGAGATTTATATACACAGAGAACATGAAACAATGGGTGTTACCATACACACTGTAATCAGTGTGATCAGGTAAGACAGCTATTACCAGCAGGAGAGCAGGGGGGAAAAAACCTTTTGTAGTGATAATCAAGGTGGGCCATTTCCAGCAGTTGACAAGAACGTCTGAAGAACAGTGCAGGGGCAGGGAATAAACATGGGAAATAGTTTTACTTTGTGTAATGACCCATCCACTCCCAGTCTTTATTCAAGCCTAAATTAATTCTATCCAGTTTGCAAATTAATTCCAATTCAGCAGTCTCTCGTTGGAGTCTGTTTTTGAAGTTTTTTTGTTGAAGAATTGCCACTTTTAGGGCTGTAATCGAGTGACCAAACAGATTGAAGTGTTCTCCGACTGGTTTTTGAATGTTATAATTCTTGACTTTTGATTTGTGTCCATTTATTCTTTTATGTTGAGACTGTCCAGTTTGGCCAATGTACATGGCAGAGGGGCATTGCTGGCACATGATGGCATATATCACATTGATAGATTTGCAGGTGAATGAGCCTCTGATAGTGTGGCTGATGTGATTAGGCCCTATGATGGTGTCACCTGAATAGATATGGAATGCGCATTTGGACTTCTACATTTTAAATAAGTATCTCCCTTCCCCTCCCCCGACACACTCACAGACACAGTTTTTTTCAGAACTAGGTACTGTTAAAGAAAAAGGTTTCCATAATTCCTACTGGATAGACTAAGGAAAGGGGTATGTTAGGCTTTTGATTTGGGTTGCTGAGTGAATGGGGCTGTCTTTGCTCTCTTTTCTTCCACTGACTAATAAATATCCCTGCTCAGCACTACAATTTCTGTTGATTCAATAGGAGCAATCCCATCCTCCATAAAGGTTAACTGGCAGGACAGGGGAAACCATCCTCTGTCCTGACAGACATCACAAAGTTTCTCTGGAACCCAAAACTCTGTTGGTGTTGTTCTTTAATTGATCCACATTAGGCTGCTCCGTCCTCCACAAACATCACATCTAGAAGAGTCACAGCTCCACTTAGGAATTGAGTGAGTGAGAATATGGTTGCTTGAATTATGTGTGAAATGCTTGAGAATACTTTGTATTTAGTAATCAATTAATTCCTCTTGCTGGGTTCAGTGTTGTACTTCACTGGATAGAACAATCATGCTTTCCATGTCTTTTCTGCTCTAATGTGATGTTACTAGAGGGGGCATAGAAAAGCAATCATGACCATTTTTCTTTAAGACTGTAGATTTTATTATCTTTGATTCTGGTATGAAAAAGCCAGGTTTTTAAGCTATTGTTCTATTTTTAATTATCTTTTGAGGGTCGGGGAACAGACTTGTTACTCCAAATAAATAAATCCAATTTGTTTTTCTCCCCAACTTTAAACAGCTCCAAGATTTCGGTTCAGCTGCTGAGAAGAGTTGTTTCTCAGCCTGGTCCTTGAGTCAGTAATGTACTTAAACAAATGCCTAACTTTAAGCTTGTGAGTACTCCAATGGAAGTCAATGGGAACTACTTGCGTGCTTAAAGTTAGGCATGTGCTTAGATATTTTGTTTTATCAAGCTTGAAAGTTAGCCTCATTTCACCATGTTAATGATCTTCTCTTCTCTTTTAAAAAAATGTTCATGTGAATTTAGTGGTTACGTACAGTGACAAACTTACAGTAATTAGGATGAAACTTCCACACAAGGTGCTGTAGTACAACCTACTTCACGTTGCCCACCTTTAGTTGTAAAGGTATAAATTAGTCTATACATGCGTATACAGTCCTTTTGTTTCTTTGATGAGACTACCAGCAAAGATATGCTTTATTGACAAAAAATGTGGTGGGTTTTTTCCCCATGTGATAAGGACACGTCTTCCCTCGGCTGAGACCATTAATTTATGTATGATAACGTTTGATCACTAGCAACTCAGACTGGATTTGAGTTAGAAATCAGGATGTAAAAGGTAATATATCCCTTTAGCAATTTTTGGGAATACTCCCAATTATATTTTTAAATGCCCCACATCGATTCATTTCTCAGATAACATACATTCCATTTAACAAAAGCTATTAATTGCACTTGATCTTAGGATATAATAAATGAAAGCTTTTTAAAAGCCTATATGATTGGGCTAATTTAGTGGCAGCTCATGGGCATCCACGTCCAGGTTCAAAGTACAGTCCCCTCTATTCCGTGCTTGGCAGGTGTTAGGAGCTCTGGAAAGCATTATTGTCATATCCTTATGTGACTTGCTCAACTTGGATCACAGCCATGTGAAGATTTAGGAGAAAGACTGAAGAGGAAGGATTCCAGAACACCACCAAAAATATTACATTAATAGCAGGAAAATGTTTTTAATGAGAAAATACACCCACAGATGGCAAACACAATTCTGGATTGTGAACTCACTAAATATGTTTTATTTGAGCTAGGCCAGATTCTGTCCTGCATTCAAACATAAAACAATGTAAAACTTTAGAGCCTACAAGTCTACTCAGTCCTACTTCTTGTTCAGACAAACAAGTTTGTTTACATGTGCAGGAGATAATTTTGCCTGCTTTTTGTTTACAATGTCACATGAAAGTGAGAACAGGAGTTTGCATGGCACTGTTGTAACCAGTGTCACAAGATATTTACATGCCAGATGTGCTAAAGATTCATATGTCCCTTCATGCTTTAACCACCATTCCAGAGGATATGCTTCCATGCTGATGATGGGTTCTACTTGATAACGATCCAAAGCAGTGCAGACTGACACATGTTCATTTTCATCATCTGAGCCAGATGCCACCAACAGAAGGTTGATTTTCTTTTTTGGTGGTTTGGGTTCTGTAAATTCCGCATCAGAATGTTGCTCTTTAAGACTTGTGAAAGCATGCTTCCACACCTTGTCCCTCTCAGATTTTGGATGACACTTCAGATTCTTAAACCTTGGTTTGAGTGCTGTAGCTACTTTTAGAAATCACACATTGGTACCTTCTTTGCGTTTTATCAAATCTGCTGTGAAAGTGTTCTTAAAATGAACATTTGCTGGGTCATCATCCAAGACTGCATTAACATTAACTATATGCAGAATGAAAAGGAGTACTTGTGGCACCTTAGAGACTAACAAATTTATTAGAACATAAGCTTTCGTGAGCTACAGCTCACTTCATCGGATGCATTTGGTGGAAAAAAAAACCCACAAGTAGGTGCCCAAGTACTCCTTTTCTATATGCAGAATGTGGGTAAACAGAGCAGGGGATATACATTCTCCCCCAAGGAGTACAGTCACAAATTTACTTGACGTGTTTTTTTTTAATGAGCATCATCAGCATGGAAGCATATCCTCTGGAATGGTGGCCGAAGCATGTTGCATATCTGGCATGCAAATACCTTGCAACGCCAGCTACAAAAGTGCCATGCAAATGCATGTTCTCACTTTCAGGTGACATTGTAAATAAGAAGCAGGAGACAGTATGTCCATCAATGTAAACAAACTTGTTCGTCTTAGCAATTGGCAGAATAAGTAGGACTGAGTGGACTTGT
Source organism: Dermochelys coriacea (assembly GCF_009764565.3). Classification (NCBI taxonomy): domain Eukaryota; kingdom Metazoa; phylum Chordata; order Testudines; family Dermochelyidae; genus Dermochelys; species Dermochelys coriacea. The sequence continues at coordinate 88,620,419 of NC_050069.1, forward strand.
AGGCTCTAAAGTTTACACTGTTTTGTTTTTGAGTTCAGTTATATAACCAGAAAAAAATCTGCATTTGTAAGTTACACTTTCACAATAAAGAGATTGCACTTTAGTACTTGTATGAGGTGAACAGAAAAATACTATTTCTTTTGTTTATCATTTTTACAGTGCATATATTTGTAATAACAAATAATAATATAAAGTGAGCACTGTGCACTTTGTTTCTGTGTTGTAAGTAAAATCAATATTGAAAATGTAGAAAAATATCCACAAATATTTAATAAATATCAATTGGTACTGTGACAAAAGTTCCTCTTCTGCCTTGGTGGTCCTGCGCTTATTGGCGGATTTGCTCGCCTCAGAGGTTCACAGCAGCCTTCAGTTTTGGCCATTTTTGCTAGTGGCTCAAACCTGCCGTTCACGTCAGCTAATCTCATCACTGGCCAGCATGGGGAAAAGGAAGAACAATCACTGCAGTCTCTGCTGATCCACCTAGTGGGTCAGGGATAGGTCAGGGAACTTCCCCTCTGGTGGGACCCACAGTCCAAGTCAACTCCTCTTATATCCATGGGGGGATGGGATGGGGCAAACCCAGGCCCGCCCACTACTCCGGGTTCCAGCCCATGGCCCTGTGAATCACAACTATCTACTGTGTTCTTGTAACAGCTGTGTGAAAGCTACAACTCCCTGGGCTACTTCCCCTGGCCTCCTCCAACACCTTCTTTATCCTCACCACAGGACCTTCCTCCTGATGCCAGATAGCATTTCTAGACCTCCAGCAGCATACTCTCTCACTCTCAGCTCCTTGCACGCACCTCACTAACTGAAGTGAGGTCCTTTTTAAAACCAGGTGCCCTGAAATTAGTCTGCCTGTCCTAATTGATTCTCGTAGCTTCTTAATTGGCTCCAGCTGTCCTAATTAACCTGCCTTAATTGGTTCCAGCAACTTCCTGATTGTTCTGGAACAGCCAATTCTCTTACTCAGGGAACAGGGACCTGCTTAATCTGGGGCTAATATATCTATCTGCTATCACTCTACTGTAGCCATTTGACCTGACCCTGTCAACGTATTCTATTGTTATAAGTGTGATTATCGCGATTAATTTTTTTGAGTTAATCGCATGAGTTAACTGCGATTAATTGACAGTCCTACTTTTAATCTTTCCTCATATGGAAGTTGTTCAATCCCCCTATCATTTTCATTGCACCTTTTCCAATTCTTTTTTGATATCTGGGAACCACAAATGCACACAGAATTAAAAGTGTGGACCGTACCATGGATTTATATAGGGTATTATGATTGTTAAGGTTCCTTCCCCACTCTGAACTCAAGGGTACAGATGCGTGAAAAGCCCCCTAAGCTTATTTTCACCAGCTTAGGTTAAAACTTCCCCAAAGTACAAACTATTTTACCTTTGGTGCCTGGACTTCATTGCTGCCACCCACCAAGTGTCTAACAAATATAACAGGGAAAGAGCCCACTTGGAAACGTCTTTCCGCCCAAAATCCCCCCAAGCCCTACACCCTCTTTCCTGGGGAAGGCTTGATAAAAATCCTCATCAATTTGCATAGGTGAACACAGACCCAAACCCTTGGATCTTAAGAACAATGAAAAGCATCAGGTTCTTAAAGAAGAATTTTAATTAAAGAAAAAAGTAAAAGAATACCTCTGTAAATCAGGATGGTAAATACCTTACAGGGTAATCAATTCAAACAAACATAGAGAATTCCTCTAGCAAAACCTTAAGTTACAAAAAGACACAAAAACAGGAATATACATTCCATTCAACACAACTAGTTTATCAGCCATTTAAACAAAACAGAATCTAATGCATATCTAACTAATTGCTTATTAGCCCTTTACAGGAGTTCTGACCTGCATTCCTGCTCTGGTCCTGGCAAAAGACAACACACACACACACACACACAGAACCCTTTGTTCCCCCCCACCCTCCAGCTTTGAAAGTATCTATCTTCTCCTCATGGGTCTTTTTGGGTCAGGTGACAGCGAGGTTGTCTTAGCTTCTTAGCCCTTTACAGGTAAAAAGGTTTTTCCTCTGGCCAGGAGGGATTTAAAGTGTTTACCCTTCCCTTTATATTTATGACAATGATATTTTCTGTTTTCTTATCTATTTTTCTTAATAATTCCTAACACTTCGTTAGAGCTTTTGACTGCCGCTGTACCTTGAGCAGATGTTCTCAGTGAACTATCCACCATGACTCCAAGATCTCTTTCTTGAGTGGTAAAAGCTAATTTATACCCCATCATTTTTATGTACAGTTGTATGTATAGATTACTTTTTCAATGTGCACTACCTTGCACTTATCAACTTAAATTTCTTCTGCCATTTTGTTGCCCAGTCACCTAGTTTAGTGAGATGCGTTTGTAACTCTTCACTGTCAGCTTTGGACTTGACTGTCTTAAATAATTTTGTATTGTCTGAAGATTTTTCAACCTCACTGTTCATTCCCTTTTCTAGATCATTTATGAACATGTTGAACAGCACTAGTTCCGGGATAGATCTTTGGGGGGATTCCACTATTTACCTCTCTCCATTGTGAAAACTGACTGTTTATTCCTATACTTTGGTTTGGATCTTTTGACCAGTTAATGATCCATAAGAGGAACTTCCTTCTTATCCCAGGTCTGCTTAGTTTGCTTAAGAGTGTTTGGTTAGGAATCTTGTCAAAGGCTTTCTGGAAGTCCAAGTACACCATATTGACTGGATCTCCCTTGTACACATACTTATTGACTCCCTTAAAGAATTCTAATAGATTGGCGAGGCATGGTTTCTCTTTACAAAAGCTGTGTTGACTTTTCCACAACATATTGTGCTCATTTATGTGTCTGGTAATTTGTTCTTTACTATAGTTTCAACCAATTTGCTGAAATTAGGCTTACTGTCATGTAATTGCCAGCCTTTGGAGCCTTTTTAAAAATAGGTTTTGTGATCCTAGGGACCCCTGTATTTTTACCCTACACACTGCTGCAGACAGCCTAGGTAAAGGTGATAAACAGGTCTGTCCTAAAGAAAGGAATGTGTGTTTACTTCAATTTACATATTAGCAGTGCACAGAGCCATTGAGCTAAACCAGCAAGAGCTATCCTGTTACTTGAGTTGAACAGAGAATTAAACAGAGAGACCCCAGAGAGACACAGGAGACTGAATCCCCAGGGGGCATTCCTGCCTTGTAAGTCAAAGACAATCCTCCTTGGGGTTTAAGAACCAGAGAGAGACTTCAGCTTTATCCTTCACCTTAAGAGACAGAAAAGTAAAGTGTTTGATCTCTGTGTTGAGTCCTGGCCAATAAAAAGCTGGAAAGGGGGTGGCGTGAGAGAAACCATGTTGAACAAAGACTGTGCCTTGCTAGATTAAGTTTTAGACTTTCAGATAAGTGTTTTCACATTTATTTGCTTGTAACCATCTCTATCTTTATCTCTTTTACTTGATGTCACTTAATCCATGCTTTTTTTTTACTTTTACTGTAAACTCATTCAGTACTGCATTCATGGAGAAGGTGTATCCACCCCAGTTATATTAATAGCTGTGATGTACAGACCCTTTAACAAAGTAGTGAACTTAATATCTTCTGTGAAAGCACAGTGTTAGGGGCAGTACATTGCAGAGAAACATCTCTGAGGAGCTTGGTGGCTGGAGTTCACTGATTCTTACCTACTATGTGAGGCTTGGACCAGAAGAGCCTTGAGGAGTTTACTGGTGAGAAAGACAGACTGGTGTGGCATGGAGCTGACATACAGTCTAATCACCAGCAAAACTCACTCTTGCTGTGGGAGAGAGGTAACACTGTGGTTCACAGCTCTAGGTATCCCCAGCAGCATGTTATAGCGTTATTGCTACCTTCCAGTCATCTGGTACAGAGACTGCCTTAAGCAATAGGTTAGTAGTTCTGCAATTTCACATTTGAGTTCCTTCAGATCTCTTGGGTGAATACCCTCTGGTCCTAGTGACTTATTATTGTTTAATTAATCATTTTTTCCCCCAAAACCACTTCTATCAACACCACAACCTGTGATAGTTCCTTAGATCTGTCACCTAAAAAAGAATGGTTCAGGAGTGAGGATCTCTCCCTCATCCTCTGCAAGGAAAATAATTCATATAGCTTCTTTGCAATGGCTTTGACTTCCCTGAATGCTCCTTTAGCAACGGTGACAGCTCTTTGTAGGAACAAATTACTTAAAGTATTAGCTTTCTGCCTGTAATAAAAAACATGTATTTCTCCCCTGTTCGCAAAAGGGTGAAGGATCACAGATCTCCCATAATGTGTATCTATGTGGTAGGAGAGGCATGAAAATAGTGTTATATGAATCATAGTTCCCTTAGAGATTCAGTTAAGCTCACTCAACAGATTGTCATTTCTCCTGTGGGTCTGCTAAAAATTTTAAAGCTGTAAACAATTACTTCTGGAGAAAATCCTCCATCTTTTGGCATGAAATAAATAGTGTAACCTAACTATACAGTAAGGCATAATATAATCTAGGTGCATAGGATTCTAGGTATATGGATAAATCCTGATATATTAAGGCATGAAAATTTAGCCATAATCTTTAACAGTCAGGGTGAAATCCTGTCCCCATTGAGAGAAAATGGCAAAACTTCCTGTGAGGTATTATTATTTGAAATATCTGATATGCCTGGGTGTATAACAGGAACCATGCATTACATGCCACATGTTCTTATCTATCTTGGAAAAAAGAAAATTTGTAAAAGCTTTTCACATATAATATCAGTCACTAAACAAGTAGCAATAATGCTACAGGTCAGCTTTTTGGCAAAATGCTAATGAAAATAGGATAATCAAATATATTAATTCTTCATGAAACAAATTCTTAGTGTTGAGCATTTTCAAGAGAAACTGAATGGAACAAAGTAACTAGGATTTGAAATGGAAAACTGAAATGGCAATTAAAAACGTATTTTGGTAGAATATCTTAAACTACAACACATACTCTCCTCCCCTTCTTCTCATACGCAAAGATATACATATAACGGGCCAAGCAAAATAGTGAAATGTTTGAAATGGGAATATTTCCTATACCGTATGGTTCTTGTTAACAATAACATGGGAATATTCAGCAGAAAATGTTATATGGAAGAATTTAACAGCCAAAGCAAAAACATGCCATAGCAGATTAGTTTCTCTTCAAAGAGATTTTGTGGCTCATAAAACAATTAAACTTTTGAATTGTTATAATTACCAAGGAAAGAAATGGCAATATCATTCCTCAGCTTCTTTTTTGCTTTAGTTAGTTCCTATAAGACACAATATTTACAGTTGGTGGCATTTCATAGCTGTGTGAAAAATAAATGTAGAATTAATAATGCTGTATGAGTAGGGCATGAGAATGGGAGTCAAAAAACTAGAGTTCCAGTCCAGGCTCTTTCATGGACTTGTGTAATACAGGACAAATTAGTTAACCTCTATACTTCAGTTTCTCAGCCTATAAAATGTGGTTTATGGTACCCACCCTTAACTCCTTTGCAAAGTATATTGAGATTTTCAGGTCTACATTGTAATAATATTATTCATTTGCAGACAGAATATCTATAGATTCTCTGTGTTTTGAGAGATTGTTCCATTTCATGCAGTCAATTAATGTAGTTGCTATAAATAATATACTTAGAGGGATGCCAACAGTTATTTTAGCTCAGGATTCTTGGGGAATTCACCAGTTTACATAACGTAATATGTACCTACTGTCAGTTTATAATATCTTCTGAAATTCAATCATTTAACCTTATGTTGTTTTAAAGGCCGATCTGAGATGTACAAAAACTGAAGAAAAATCCTTATTAATTGATTTATATACAAATAATCAACCATGTAAATGCATACGCACTTATTCACATGCAGCTCTAGAGCTCTAAGGAAAGAGGGAATAAGCTTTTAAAGGCCCAATTGTCCCTGGCCCTTGCACAAGTTTGCAAGTGGGGAGAAGGGTTCAAGAAGATTTTTCACGTGTGCCCCTACCCTGCTTAAAGGCCAACGACAATCTGGAGATTGTGTGGAGTTTTGTTGCCCCAGAGAAGGGAAAGGAGGATCATGTAGCTTCTCCTTGAGCTCCCACTGGATCATGCAGCTCCACACAATCCCCTACTCAATATTGTGCCAGCCATGCACAGTCCAGCCCTAAGTGCAGAGTTCAGTAGGGTTATCTCCATGTCTCCCTTTCCCCCCTTAATTATGCTAGCATCAGGACCAACTGTGCACCAGTTTCCTTTGGGGTTGCCAGCTAGTGCCGCACAGAAAAGTCTGCCTAGCAGCATCCTTTGCTATGCCTGGCTTTAGTGTGTACCATCAACATCACACTTCTCCATAAGCACTTAAATGTTCAACAAAGAAAAAGAGGAAACAAAGTTGTAGTGTCTCATCCATTTGCCATATAATTAGCAGAATTGTGATTTGTCTGCATGATCAGTGATGTTATTCCTATTATATAGAATAGGGGTGGTCAACCTGAGCCTGAGAAGGAGCCAGAATTTACCAGTGTGCATTGCCAAAGAGCTACAGGAACATCAGCAGCCCCCCGTCAGCTTCCCTCCACCCCCAGTGTTTCCCACCTGCCAGCAGCACCACTGATCAGCATCTAATCCCCCATCCCTGCACCTCCCACCTGCCGCGATCAGTTGTTTTGTGGTGTGCAGGAGGCTCGGAGGGTGGGAGGAGGAGGAGCAAGGGCACAGCAGACTCAGGGGAAGGGGCGGGGGCCTTGGGTGAAGAAGTGGAGTGGGGCTGGGGCCTGGGGCAGAGCCAGGGGTTGAGCAGTGAGCACCCTGTAGCACATTGGAAAGTTGGTACCTGTAGCGCCAGTCCTGGAGTTGGCGCCTATGCAAGGAGCTGCATATTAACCTCTGAAGGACTGCATGTGGCTCCGGAGCCACAGATTGGCCGCCCCAATATAGAAAAATAAACTTTAATAACTGAGTTTCATGCCAAGTTAAAGTTCTTGGCTCCTGTTACCAATACAGAAAAATTGCAAATGCAAGTGCCATGGCTCTTTGACAGTCTGTATCTCTCTGTTCACACTTTTATAAAACTATAATGGATTTTATACAAAGAATACCTTGTGAGGTTTCATTTGAAAACCATAATTTCCTGTTCATTATTGTCCTGGCAAAATGTGTTGCAACACTATGTAAAATTATAAAATTCTACTGTGTAACATTACTGAGACATATTCCAAGTTGAGAAAAGCAGGCACAAACCAGTTTGTAAAAGACAAAAGGCAAACTGATGCCTCAGCCAGGAGTCGTCAAAATCAAATGGACTATCACCTAGTTAAGCGGCCATTCTTTGGCAGGAAAAGGGGTGTGAGTGAGAAATTTACATCTTGGTAAAGAAAACAGCTGAAAGTTCCCATCCCACAGACTTTCTGTCACCCGAACCCCAGCTGGAGGTGATTCTCAAAGAAGAGAAATGCTATAAGAAAGGAGAACAAACTCCCCAGATTATCTTTCTCTTCATCTCTACTCACAGCAGTAACAATGCCTGCAGGACAAGGAAATCAACATTGAACTGGGAGAGGGGTCCTAGCTAAAAGGATTCCAATCAGTAAGACTGCTAAAGCATGTGGTGAGAGGACATCTTTGCTTTGAATTCATTTAGCTTATTAAGAATTGCATTTTACCTTTTATTTATTTGTAACCAAATTCTGAGTTTTATGTCTTATTATTTGTAATCACTTAACATCTATCATTCTGTAGTTAGTAAACTTGTTCTGTTGTTTTATCTAAACCAGTGTGTGTGGACTGAAATGTTTGGGAAACTTCATTTGGGATAACAAGATTTGTGCGTATCATTTTCTAACAACGAAATGACGGACTTTATAGGAACTTGTATTGTCTAGCAGGGTACTGGGCAGTACAAGACGCACATTTCTGGGGGAAAGTCTGGAACTAGGAATTTGCTGGTAACACTCTGTAATGTAGTTCATGGCTGGCTGGTGTAGGACTCATAGAGCATAGCTAGGGGTGATTTACATGCTGGAGGCTGTGTGTGGGCAGACCAGGAATGGTTGCTCTCACAGTGAAGCAGTGTAAAAAGGCACCCCACACTGGAGAATTAAGGGCACACAGCTGTCCAGCCATCCGGATTGTACCCTGGGTAATTTCACAAGCTCCCTACCATAAATACATTTTTTAACAAAGTATATGTATATTGCATTCCAGAGCATGACCAAAATTGCCCAGTCCCATTGGAAAACCCATGTAAGGGAGCTCAGAAAGGGGAAATCTCCATGAAATTAATTGGACTACTTGAGAAATAAGGTACAACCCACTGTGAACAAAGGTGGCAGAAGCTTCCCCATAACTAAGGAAGCATAATATTTAAAATATCACAGTAGTTTATGTACTATTACACACAGAGAGTGTAAGCTTGAAAGCTTGTCTCTCTCACCAACAGAAATTGGTCCAATAAAGATATATTACCTCACCACGTTGTGTTTTTAATATCCTGGGACCAGCATGGCTACAACAGCTCTTCCTAATCCTGAGCAGTTAGCATTTGCCTTATACCTAGAAACATGATGGTTTATAACCTTTATACATACATATCCTATGTATTATAACTGTGACTATCCATAGCACCCATAGTAATATCATTTTTAAACCTTACTAAGCTCTTGACCTCACAATATTTTGCAGCAATGAGTTCCATGGGTTAAAAGCATTGTTAAAAACTCTTTTCTTTTATTTGTTTTAAATTTTTAAACTGTAAACCCAATTGAATGTTCCCTTTTACTTGTATTATGACAAAAGGTAAATAGAAGGACCCAGTGTAGCTTCTGTATTCTGTTTATTATGTTGTATTGGTCTATCATGTCCAACAGTATTAAGCGCCAGTCTGAAAGAAATAGTTCCAATCTTTTCAATCTCTTCTCATCAGGAAATATTTACATGCCCCTACTTTATTTTCATCATCTCTGAACTACCTGCCTTCTATTTCTGATCTATACTGACCAGAACTGAACATGGGGAGAGTGAATATTAACGTTCATAACAGCATTAAAATATGTTCAGTATAATTTTCCATCCCATTTCTCATTTACCCTAATGTTTTATTTGCTTCTTTGACACAATGACCAAGATTTTCATTTAGCTGCCCATATGGGGTCCCCGGGTCTTTTCGTCAGTAATTATCGTTAATTTAGGACATGCATGAGTAGTTCAAATGATTTTGGCTATTACCTTGCACTTCTCCACAGTGAGGAACTACTTTTCAGATATTTTCTTTTCAAATGTAAATGTGCTTATTTGTCTGGTTACCCATAGGATTTGATTCTCCTGTGCTGGATTGGGGGCCCTGCAAATTGCACCCCAGTCCACCACAGGGATTTCCTCCCCACAAGGGAGATTTTCCCCAGAATGAGGTAGATAGTGTTTGCATTGCCTTTCTCCTCTAGGCATCCTGATTGAGGAAGGCAGTTTTAAATTGCAGCTAGATCTCCACTGGAACTCCGTTGGTGGAGGTTGCTGCAGGAATATGCTGAAGCAGTACATTTTCCTGCTGAATGGGCTTGTTCACTCCCCATCCAGCATTGTTTTCTTTTGTGCTATGCTGGCCAGCTGCAGGCTCAGTGGCAAGGCAGAGATTGAAGTCACATTGCTCACATCGGGGACTCTCCATTACTGGAAGTGCTGCACCCTGGGTTATGCTGTCAGAAACTGGCATAGTCCAGAGCTGAATTAAACGCATAGTTTATAAGGCTCTGGGATCTTAATTATTTTTACAAGAGCTTTTCAGTTCATCTTTGTAGCCTTTTGTACCTTCTGTAGTGTTTTGCATTCAAAAGAGGCCACATGCAGTTTTTCTGGCACTGTCAATATTTAAAAAGACAGTGATTACTATTTCTGCACTGCCATATACAAATTGCTTGAGATTTTCTGTATTTTATGGAGCAACCGAGAGACACAATGCTAACTGTTGCATGGCACCGTTCAGTGATACTGCATTTAAACAACACACACAAAAGTACAGGATTCCAAAACATTACCGTATGTTGTCCTTTTGAATCCACACTCAGCCTTGTCTTCTTGTTTTTAAACTGCCTCATTGCCCCTTTGATACATTATAAATCACTGATATCCTAAAAATAATGCAATATTGCAGAAGGCTTTTCAATCATATGCACTTTTATTGAAGATTTTTCTATTTGTATATAAAAAGTAAAGGTACAGAGGCCCAGATTGTCAGATCATATAAATCCATGTAACTTTAATTGAGTGGGGCCAGTTTTGGTCCCACTAATTTCAGAAGAACCAGGATTTTGCCCATGGTGAATATTAAAAAAATTTCAATGAACCCTACTGGATCCATATGTTTAAGGGTCTAAATCCAAGATGCATAGAACACATTGAACTCCCATAGGGGTTCAGCAAGAGTAGAAGGTATACGGTACCTGTCAGGATCAGCCCGCAGTTGATAGTTGAGAACTATGACACAAATAATGCCCTTGACAGGATGAACCCATGTAGGGGACTAGAAATTTTGACAGTAACTCTGTTCACTAGAATTTTCATGAAAAGCAAATAGAAAAAGGACAGGGACATGGGTAAATCAAATTAAACTTTTCATATGACCAGATGGACATTTATGGTAATGTTAATAGTCACCCAGCTCTATTTCATATTCTTTATCCCCGGAAAGAAAACAGTCAGCTCACAGAGATGAGGAAGGTGAATAAACAGAAAAGAAAAGAAAAGAAAAGAAAAGAAAAGAAAAGAAAAGAAGGGAGATTTTCCCAAGGCACGAGTGGCAGTTAGGTGCCTAACCGCCATTGAAAGTCCACAGGTATTAGGTGACTAACTTCTATTAATGCCTTTGAATATCTTTGCCATAACTTTTCTTTACATTTCATTAAAGCTTTTAAAAATTACAAGTCATGCCCCAGTGCTGATAAACAAAGCAATGAAAAATAGACACTGAATTTCACACTCCTTAAAATGGAAATGTCACAAAAACTGAAAGTGCTGGATTCAGTGACGGTATATTTTTTTCTGGTTTATCCAATTTTTTATCATAAATAATTGTGTATAGTTGCAAGGGCTAAATTATTTCCTTTCAGATTAGAATTGGAGTGAGCCATTTTAACTCAAGTGTACAAACTTTTGAAGCTTTCTATTTCTGGTACTGCTCCCCTCCATTAGATTAAGGATGAAATTCACCCCTTGTGTTGATGGCTGTTGCAAGATTCTCCAAACAAAAATCCCTTGGTGGAGTTACCACAGGAGTATTAACACAGAGAGGGTCTGCACTGATCTCAGATAAATCAGCACAAGGGTGAGGAGAGATCAGAGGCAGACTATGGGAAGGGACACAGAAGCCATGATTATGCAACCTGCCTACAAATTATAGATTTAATTCTGTTCTCTTCAATCCATCTAGAGTTTCTTGTGTAAAACCCCTTCATTTGACCTGTGTATATATGTGTATACAATATATATATATACCCTAAAAGAACAAAATTAAGCTGTATAAATTACATATTATTAGTGGAGTTGCTCTTAGCTTTATAAACTGTACAGCATCAAAGAGAGAGCACCTTACAATCATGTAATTTTTGTTTTCCGGCTTACTGTAGCTGCTTGATTTTGGTGATTATACATCCTAAGTTATTTTTACCCTACAACCTTAACAAGATATAGTTATTTTACACACAAAAAGCTATTTTAAAAAGCATTAAGTTTGCAAAAATCAACTTCTCAACAATTAGGAAATTTCAGTATAAATTTGCCTGTGCAGCTTTAATTTGGCTCCCTTGTGCACAGGCATTACGGTACAGTCTTTAATTACATGATTGTCACACTGTCTGGAGTATCTCACAGTTGAGAGTTCCAGTCTCAGGTCAGACTGTCAGAAAACAGGGCAGACTCCCCAAACTGGTGGTGTATTATATAACTGGATTTCACCAAACCAGTAACAACTGTGCAGTCCTAGCTTACTATATTAGTTTTACCATGGAGTCAGAAACAGTCCGCTTTAGTCTCTCCAGTACATCCTGCCACCCAGGCAAACTGGACTAAGTGATAAAACGTTATTAAAACCCAAGAATCACCACACATTAGGTCACTCCCAACCCCAAAGGGCCAGTCACTTATCCCCAAATTGTTGGATGCTCTTAATCTCACACCAAACACAATGCTGTAGCCAGTTTCTCTAGTAATTTAACTAAAGATTTATTAGTTAAGAAAAGCAAATGTTATTGTGGTTAAAGCAGATAAAATACATTACAGGCAAATCAGAGTCCATAAACTCAAATGGTAGCAGAGGTGTAGTAATCTGTTGGTTTTCCATAAATCTCTCAGGGGTATTGTAACAGGGCCCCCTTGATCCTGCTTCTGTCTCAGTCAATAAACCATACAGAGACCCTTGTGCTGGTTCAACACCCTATGCAGTTTATTTATAATTGAGTCCTACCACCTTCACAGCATACCTAGCACCTTTACAAGCAGAGGGACAGCAATCTCTCTCTGCCTCTCATTGCCTGCTTTCCCCCTTTGCTCTCCCCCTGCTTGTAATCTCCCTCTCTCCCTCTCCCTACCTGATTTCCCCCATTTCATGTCCTTCCTGTGCCTATTTGTGGGCTCTGGCTAATATCCTATATCCTAGAAATCTGTAAAATATTACAAGTACCTGAATAAAGCAATGCCTCTTCATAGTCTCATGGTGTACTTATAAATAGCAGTAGGCAATAGCTTTGTAAAAGCAGTCATCAGTAGTATTTTGTTTAATGCATTTGATTGCTTGAAGTAGCAACCACCTACTTTTTCTGAATATTTGATAGTGATGAGAGCTAAAATATATTGATGATAATATATAAAAATATAATTAATATATATAAAATCCCCTAATCAGGAAGACAAAGAACACTGGGAATTGGGATTATGAGTCAAATGAATCATCAGTGATGCTGTTGCTTAGTAATAAATATGATAGCAGAAAGCTCATGGTTCAAAAATAGTCTATTTTTTTCTTTTTGTATTTATTTACCCTAAAATCATTATTTACAGCTGATAATCTCTTGCCTTTAGTGCCTCAAAAAGGCAGTCCTAAATTTAATTCAATGACTACAGATTCATTTCATAGTATATAAATAAAATTAATCAAAATCAGGCTTTCTGTAAAAAATGAACAATTTAGAACCTGCACCTGTGGCACATAATTACCAGATCTGGACCATGTATCACAAGGGCTGTCTTGATGCCTCCATTACTTTTAATTATAAATGGTGCCTCACAAGTAGCCACACTAAAACAAATCTTTTTGTTCATGTTTTTTCTCTCTCTCTCTCTCCCTTCTTCTAACTTGTTCAGGACATGCTAGAAATCTTTAGTGCTCCCAGAAGGCTTAATCAGAAACAAGAAATAAATCCCTACTACTCTCAATGTTTTAGACGATACAATGCTTTAACTGATAACACTACAAAACAACAACCCAGCCTCTCCAATGTTCAGTTTACCCCCTTTGGTTTGTGCTGGTGGAAAGCCCCAGTGCCAAGTTGTTCTTGAAGATACTACCAGTGTGGACTCCAAGTGCTGGGCTCCTGAGGAACATGTTGCCATTAAGGAGCCCAGAGAGCTGGGCATCAGGTTGGTCTTATTCAGATGCCAGTTTGTTGTATAGATAATCTTTACTTCAATAGAACACATTGGGCTGGACACCAGAAGCATAGTTGACTCAGAATTCAGTGGGGCAGGATTTGCCCCTTAAAGGATAACTGTTTCTCCCCTTAATTGGGCACTTAAGCGTCATTTTTTTTATGCCGCAAAAAGGCACAGCCCCTCCCTTAGCTCCCTGAGTCATATGTTGCATGCCGTCCTTTAGGATGCTGCAATCTGCTCTTTCTGTGCATTTGTCCCATCCCACAACTTGGTGCAGAGGGGAAATGAGGCCACGGACTACCCACTTGGGCCAATATGTGCCTTTGGGGGTATAAGGAAAAAGTACACCCTATACTCCCTTCTGTGGAGAGACTGTGAATGTGACTGGGTTTGTAAGGGGTACTTGTGCCCTCCCTGCCCTCAGATCCAAGCAAGGACTACTCACAGACTGACTACTAAGGCATATTTTAAAGGCTAATACTTTACTTTTCATTTCTGTTGCACTTTTCTTCCAAAGTGCTTTACAAACATTAACAAGTTAACCTTCATAATATCCCCATGAAGCAGACAAATCTTACTATCATCCTATTTTAGATAGGTTTCAGAGTAGCAGCCGTGTTAGTCTATTTTAGAGTTGGGGAAACTGAGGCAAAGAGAAGTTAAGGGATGTGTTCAGTGATACACAAACACTGTAACAGAGCAGGGAATAGCATAATGTGCCCTAACCATAGGACCATCCTTCCTTCTAAGGAACTACGTCTCTTCCAAAAACATGAAACACACCGTAGCTTTCTCTAAGCCTTCACTGTCTTGACACAAAGAAAATCACTCCCATAACATCTTGAGAAATAAATATCTCACTTTCTTTCTGATTTGTAAGCTAAGAGGCCTAGAATCATCTAGCAACCTACTATTCCTTACAAATTATCTTTTCTTAAGGCTGCATAATGCACAGTATCTTTTCCACTATAGATCTAAAACATGCATAAACGAAATAAAGAGGAAAAACCAAAAATGCTGCCACTTTAAGAGTAAGAAAGACAACTTTAAATTAATTACACAGAGCATGATCCTGCACCATTTAACTGGAGTTTTGCCATAGACTTCAATGAGTGCAGGGTAGGCCAGAGTACGTAGTATAATTATCCTATGTACTGACCTTCCTGCTATATGGTCTTCATCATTTAGTAAGTGAAAGACTATGACTAAGACATTTTCAGTATGCTCAGTGGCATCTAAATTCTTCGAAGACTGAAATGTTAGAACAATATGTCCAGAATGGTTACTAATGTTATACAAGGACCGATTTTTGTCCTTTTTAAAAGCTATGACAGAATCTGAACCTTTGCACCTAGTTCATCACAACAGAAAATGTGTGGTATTGAGGAAAATGCCAAACTTTCTGTTTGAAAAGAGAATGCAGAAACAGGCTGAGCCAGAGATGTGCAGACTAGTTTGTGAGCTGCAATACCTAATCTAAGTCAATAAGGATTTCATAGATGGCTATAAATTGGTCCAATAAAAAATATTACCTCATCCATCTTGTCTGTCTAATAGATGGCTATTAACCATTTTTAAGGGTCTTTGTATCTCACCGAACTCTCTCTGAGGCCTGGTCTACATTTTGGGGGGCTGGCGTGGATCGATCTAAGTTATGCAACTTCAGCTATGTAAATAACGTAGCTGAAGTCAACATACTTAGACCTATTCACCGCAGTGTCTTCACTGCAGGGAGTCAACTGCTGCTGCTCCCCCATCAACTCTGCCTGTGCCTCTAGACTAGATGTGATAAATCAACCCCCGCTGGATCGATCGCTGCCCGCCAATCCAGCAGGTAGTATAGACATACCCTTAGAGAAAGCAGTGAAGCCAAACCTTATTGCATATGTGTGGAGGTAACTGGAAAAAAACTGGTCTGGGAAGCAGAGATGATTGCCAAGAGGAGGCATGCTGGGATACTGCAAGCAAACTCAGATGCAGGGACTTGATAGGAGATTTCTGGAACACAGCAACGCAGTGTCTCTGTGGTCAGAAAATGATGCTAACAATTTGACCAAAGAGAAGCCATAGGAAGGAGAATGCTTTCAAGGGATGGAAGCAACTCACCCTTCTTGTTGAATTCTGAAGTTAACCTGAAAATGTCTTCTCTAGTTTAGTTTATGACAAGTGCAAATCTAGCTATGTTAAGCAAACAATGTCATCTGTTATAATTCCATTTTCTCTTTATTTAATAGAGCTTGCTTTTGTTGAGATTGCTGTTATATGAGTAATCTTCTGCAGTCTCTCTTTAAAGAGAAGATAACTGTGTTGCCTGCAAGGAGCAATACTGAATAGTAAAAGGTTCTGGAACCTGCACCCCTTTTTCCGCCTCAGTCAAGGGGACTGGACAGAACTGTCTGCCTCCTGGGAGTCATGTTGCCATCAGGCTGTGATGGGCAAACACAAGGAGAGAAGCCTGAGGTACTGATAGTTGGCAGTGAAAATGGTAAATTACAAAGGAATTGCAAAGGTCTAAAATAACTATTGTCGGGCTCTATCAAAAGAAGGACAGGAGACTCTTGATATGGATTTAATTGGGCTGCAACTTTATTATTAAATGTCTGGGACTACCCGGCAGATAAAAGTGTACAGTGCAGGCAACTCCATGTTCATTCAATAGCTATCCAGGGGCTTCCACAAGCCCCCCTTCATTTTCCATCCTCATCCGCCAGCCAATCATGGCTGGGACCTTACCATCCACTCCCCCTTGTAGAAGATTTAAGGTGGGCTATAGGAAATGGGGGTTGCTGTACCAATGATAGGAGCCCCAAACACTCTCCTCGCATTCCATTTCTTTAACTAGCACCCCCTTTTTAAGTCCTTTACCAGGCCATTTATCTGGTCACTGGATGCCTTCCCTATGAAGAACCTGCATGGGACGTCCGCCCCACACTAACAAAATATGTTGCAACATATAGCTTAACTCCCTTTCCTCCTCACCATAATAGGTCCATCTGACATCTGCTGTGAGGAAAGCGAAAAAACCCATTCCACTAAAGCCAATCTGGTGGTGAGGGAAAAATTCCCTCCCAGCCTCCCCTAAAAAGGAGCGACTAGTGCAATGTCCACAACAGGTCCTAAATCAACCTGATATTTGCACCTTGAGGAGAGGAAGGATGGGCAGTGCCTAGCCTGCTGAGTTCAGAAAGGGCTTTCAACACCAGAGCTTGCACCTTTTGAAGTCTTCCACCCTTACGTTCCCAGGGAGTGAGTCAGCCCCGCCAAGCTGGCCACCACCCACTCTTTTTGAAGCAGTTTCTGACCTCCTTCCCCCTCTCCCCTCCCGGCATAAAGGACTGCTACCTTCCTCCAGCAAGTCCAGACAACTTCCCTGCTGCTTCAGGTGTGGTCGTTAGTGAATTCAGGTTGATGAAATAAGACAAAGAAAACTAGTTCAAAGCTACTGTAAGAAACATAAGTTAAGTTTGGATAAACTGATAGAATAAACATGGATTGTAGGGGGAGTTTGTCCTAACTTATAGTAGAGGCCACAGATTTCAGACCTTGCTTGATTTTTAAATATGAGCAAGATCTATACAGTCAGCCATTTTTGAAGAAAAACCTCTTCCATAGTGGTAGTTTTGAGTGTTTCCTTTCAGGAAATAGAAATGTACTCTTCTCATTTTTAGTCTGATTCACGGAAGCAGAAAAGGGAAATCAAATATGAAGCCCAGTATTTACTTATACTCACTATATGGAAGAAAGTATATGAAATTGCAATTTGATACCCCGGTTGCTTTGAATTTCTGTTTTTCGGTTCTAACATTTGAAGTCTTTATAATGCACAGACACCTTCTGAAATCAATAGTATTCTGAGAACTAATAATACCATGTATGATACTTCACTAATTATGTGGGTATTACATTTCATCTGCCTGCCCTGAAATCAATAAAAGTTAGCCAGCTTTAAAAGAAAAGGGTATTTTTAGACAGATCAGCCATGCCTTATAGCTCCCCTGGCAACTCTTGCTTGTTCTTTTAACTCTCACAGCTGCTTAGAGTTTTCTCATCTCGTCTTGGACCACGTCAGCTTTTTATGACTCTTCCATGTTCTGATTCTCTCTCAGTTCATGCTAAACAGCTATATTGACACATTAGAAATATACACACAACATGCATGAAAATACATGGTATTTTTAAAGTACACTGTTTACAGAATGGAATGGTCCACCTATTAAACTAGTTGTGTAGGGTCAGATTTAAAAAGATATTTAGGCACCTAAAGATGGAGATTGGCACCTAGTGTGATTTTCAGAAGCACTGATCTGAATTTTAAAATATGTTTAAAAATCTGTACCCACTGCCTGAAAAGTTTAATTTTTAGTAATGGGGAGATTATAAAGTGTTACATGCTCAATCCTATCAATGAAAAACATGTGCAAAAGAGACTCTCTGCGCATAGCTCGCCCCGTACTGCAAGGAATGAGGGCTAAATTGCTTCTACAGGAGCAGCTTTCCTTCCCCTAAGCTCTGCAGAGGGTATGGACTTTTGTCCAGGATCTCTGACCAGGGAAGACATGTGCATTAGGCAGGATTGGACAGGAGGAGGCAAGACAGCCATGAGGTTAAGGAAAGTATATTATTCTCCCAAGCAATGTTCTAGAGCTCAGGAAGGAAAAACTATATAACCTGGGGCTGTAACATATTTCTATGGCCTCCAAACTGTAGGACCCACAAGAGAAATCCTGAGGATCCCTGCCTACTGTGGAAGCCCTGTCAACATGACTGCATTGGAGCCATGCTGCCGGGACTCTGTGTGTGTATGTGTGTGCACATGCCTGGATCGTATCCATACCAGAGACCTAGAACTTGTGCAGAGACTCAGGACCTCACATGGATGGCCCAGATCCCCTAGAGGATCCACAGGGCTTGTAAGTGAGCCCCATGGTTTGTCCATGTAAGCTCTGCCTCTCTCCCTACAGTTAGGGAGAAGACGGACTTAGGAGGAATCTTCAGAAGGAAAAGCTGAGTGAAATTTCCTCCTTGTTACTGCCTCTCATAAGATTTCCCATGAATAATGTAAACCACGTCTCCAGAGAACACAGTACATCAAGGCAAAAAGCAGGTCATATGGGTCAAAGGCAAAGTATTTTTGAATGTTTATTTAAATAAAAAAAGGAATGAAATGGACTAAAAAAAAGCAGTACTATTTCATTATGAAGAGACATTTGGTAAAGAGAGAGGCTTGCCAATGCACTTTTTTTCAATACTATGTATGTGATGAAGGGTAGTCCAGTTTCCAAGCATAATATTAGTTGTATATATCAGTTCTTAGGCTAGACATTTTTCCATGGCTTAAACTTCCCAGTTCTGATGAGCCATCTGTCTAGTGTTTCTCTCCAGTTAGCTGTTAATCTGAGCAGTTAATAAGACGAGGCTAGATTCTGGAAGGTGCTAAGCACTTTCATCTCCTGACTGACTGCAAAAAGCATTCACCATAATGGAAACTGAGGGTGCTCAGTGCCTCAAATGACCAAACCCTAAAAGCAAAACAGTATATTTTGATTATTAGAAATAATATCATCTACTCCTAGAAATGCTAGAGCAGGAAATAATGCCAAAGACTTATTCTTAATTAGATTGATTTGTCATTCTACAAAGCAAACAAATCCTTTAATATTTGTGCAGTTCTACCCTACAATAAACATCACTTACAACCCGGCTGCCCACAGTGCCTCCAAAGTGTTCA
This sequence comes from Dermochelys coriacea, assembly GCF_009764565.3. NCBI lineage: Eukaryota > Metazoa > Chordata > Testudines > Dermochelyidae > Dermochelys > Dermochelys coriacea. The sequence continues at coordinate 88,639,760 of NC_050069.1, forward strand.
TTTTGAGTAGAACCCAGTTGACATATATCCCTATGTTACCTATCCAGAATTACACTCGATACTCAGAAATAGGACTTGAAAGTGTATTAATATTTTTACACACTTTAAACCAAAATATGGAAGCACATATATTAGTATCTCTTTCCTAGGACCCAGTCTGAACCATTTTGGTTTTGTTCAATAATAAGCCACTTATATGTTAGCCAACAAGCCTTTAGCATTATTTATCTGAAAAAGCATCTCCAGTTTACCAAGATAATGTAATAATGCTTTATTATTATTTTGCACAATGTATTTCCTGAGTAAAATATATTGACATTTGGGTGAGCAGTTAAATTTACATGTAATAAATCATTGTCTGAGTGTGAAGATTTTATTAGAGTAGATTAGCTGGGATATTTGAGTCATTCAGTTTTTAGCCCAGATATTAAAAGTTTCTAAATGTATTGGGAAGACAAAAAATGTGTTATGTTGGGGGCGTTGTCCCATCCAACATATGTAGCTATCTTAACACATATCTAAATATCTTAATTGTGTAGCCTGAGCTGAGTGGAAAATTGGTTGTCAGAGAAATAACTTGGAATACCATTCCTTAGGATACATACAAAAAACTTGAATTTCCAACCCATATTCCTGAGGATAAACATGGAACCAAGAAAGAACTTTAAATTAGGCTAATAAAAGTAATAGGAGAAGTAGGATATGGTTAATCCCAACTATCTCTCTGTAACAAAATGCTGTTAAATTTTATCCTATCAGCCCAAATAAAATTAGAGGAATATTTTGAAGTCTCTTGAGGAATAAAGAAGAGCATGCTACTGGGAGAATATCAAACAAATAATTTAGAGTAGGCAGACAATGCATTTTCAGAGTATTAATTTGAGCCATCCAGGAAAATATGAGCATTTTTCAATTATCCATTTTCTAAATTACTGTATCTAGCTGTGGAATATGTATGATGTTTGAATAAGTTCTGGCTCCTATCTGAGATTTTAATGACTAAATATTGAATAAAATGTTTGTCACTTATTAGGAAATAATTCTGAACATAGAGCCATCTTGGATAACAGTAGTATAATTAAGAAAGACTTGAAAGGTTGCCACAAAAAAAGATGGAGAAAAGTTGTTCTCTCTTGCCACAGAGGTCAGGACAAGAGGCAGTGGGTTCAAACTACAGCATAGCAGATTTAGATTACATTTCAGCAAAAACTTCCTAACTATAAGGACAGTAGGTCAATTGAACAGACTGCATCGGGAGAAGCTTCTTAACTAGAGGTTTTCAAAAGGAGGCTGTGTTGCCATGTGTCTTGGACGGTTTAGACCCAACAAATCCTGCATCTTGGCTGGGGATTAGATTAGATTACTCTTGCGGTCCCTCCTAACCCTATGATTCTAAGGGTGTATCTGTTTATTTTAAAACTTGAGACTGAACCTAATAAATCACAGATTTCTATTAAGTTTGGCAAAAAAAATTATAGAATTCAGGAGCCAAAAATAAATCATATTCTTCTTATACTGAGCAATTTTATGCTCAATATGGCTTGTTTGAATATCTGGGATGTCATAGTATTTTGAATTATTTGGATAAATGCTTCCACAGAAATAGCAAATAGGCAACACTACCTAGTGTTACATCTGTAGAATTCAAAATGCCAGTGATTCCGATCCATTTAACAATATCTTAGCAGTCTTTGTAAGAATAGGCCTAGGCACTTCAGTCAATTATTGTGTACATCTCCTCTCTCCCTCCCCCCCAAAAAGAAAAACTTGTAGGAAACACCTTTGTTCTGCCCCATCTAAAGATCTTTCTGCATCAGGGGAAAGAACTACATGTTATTTGATCAGACAAAATGGCAGAATATTAAGGGCTCTCCTGTTATTGAAGAAGTACCTTTTTAAATAAAGACAATTTGGCTGCAGTGTATTAAATTAGGGAGCAAATCTCCAAAGCTAGTGCTTTACACAATATTTTAATGTTCAATTAAAGAGAGGTAGTGTGGTGGGTTGCCTGCCGCACACTAGCCAATTAGAGAGGGCCAAAGGGAGGCTGTACAAGAGGCAGCCAATTAGAGTGGGGCTGCAAGAAGCAGCCAATCAGGGCTGGGCTGGCCCATACAAGAAAGGCTGCAGGGCAAAGTGGCTTCAATAGCTGCCTGGAGCCCAAGGTGGAAAGGTCAGGCTCTTAGCAGGAGGAAGGAGTGCCAGCACCCTGGACAGTGCAGTGCTACTAGCAGCGATTGGGGGAGAGCTAAAGATGGCTCTGGGTTGGTTGCAGGAATTTTCAGGCAGTGGCCATGAGGCAAAAGAGAAGAGGGTGCTGGAGACTGCCAAGAAGTGGCCCAGGAAAAGATACTGAGAGGTTGAAGGGGATACAGCACATGCCTGTTATCTACAGGGTCCCTGGGCCAAGACCTGTAGTAGTGGGTGTGCCTGGGTCCCCCCCTCCTCACCACTAAGGAAGTGACCAGACAATTAGCTGCAGTTGCCACTGAGGGAAGTTGGTGGATGGAGGACTGCAGTTCCCCTGGAAGGGTGGGAACATGGAATGTGGCACAGTCGGAAGACTGTGTCTGGAAGAGGACACCGTAGTCCCTTGGAGTGACATGCTTTCTGGAGCAGAAGTGATGGCAGTCGAGACACCAACCTGTGGAGCTGATCTGCGAAGAAGACCACCAGGAGGTAATAGTGTGGTGAGTTGCAACCCATCACAGGCAGGTAGGAATCAGAGTTTTTCTTATCCTTCCTTAACTGAAATATTAGTATATTTCATATTTTCAGGAAGTATACCTTAGTTCAAACCAACAATAAAATTTCCGTCATAACTGGCACAAAGAGTTTATATATATTAGGGCTGTTGATTAATTGCCGTTAACTCATGCAATTAACACAAATATTAATCGTGATTAAAACAATTAATTGTGATTAACAGCAGTTTTAATCAGTAGAATATCAACTGAAATTTATTAAATATCTTTGGATGTTTTTCTACATTTTTAAATATATTGATTTCAATTACAACACAGAATACAAAGTGCACAGTGCTCACTTTATATTATTATTATTATTGATTACAAATATTTGCACTGTAAAAATGATAAATAAAAGAAACAGTATTTTTCAATTCACCTCATACAAGTACTGCAGTGAAATCTCTTTATCATGAAAGTTGAACTTACAAACATAGAAATATGTACAAAAAAAATTCAAAAACAAAACAATGTAAAACTTTACAGCCTACAAGTCCACTCAGTCCTACTTCTTGTTCAGCCAATCACTCAAGTTTGTTTACATTTACAGGAGATTTACAGTGGAGATATTTGTAAAAAAAATAAATATAAAGTAAGCACTGTTTACTTTGTATTCTGTGTTGTAATTGAAATCAATATATTTAAAAATGTAGAAAACATCCAAAAATATTTAAATAAATGGTATTCTATTATTGTTTAACAGCGCAATTAATCATGATTAATTTTTTTAATCACTTGACAGCCCCAATATATATATATATACACACACACAATGATTAGTTAAAAGCTTTCATTTAAAGAGAGTTGGTGAATTACATTAAGAGCTGTCTTTATAAAAATAGGTCTATCTAATAATGTTTGGGGTATCTGAATCCTTTATTACTATACCACTTTAGATCTCTTTATGATCAATTTAGAGACAATGCTATTTTTCAATCACAACCCTTTTGAGAGAGCTTGTAAACTTGTTCCCCGTGCTGTCAAATATTACCCTTCTATGCAAATTCACTGATGGCCACTGCTCGTTGAAAGAGAGCCTTTCAATTTTCTTCAGCTTCAAAGAAGTCCTTTAAACTTGGACAGTTGTTTGACAGAAACCTTGTTGCCTATAAACTTATTTAACATCTGTCAAAATATCATTGTTAGAGTATTGTCTATTAGAATGCTGATGCCCTTTTACCCCTGGATAACTCTTTGTTTCTATGGCTGCATTGTTAACTAAAGTGAAATAAAATCAAACTTCTTTTAATTCTCAAGTTGTTGTTCTAATTCTTCAGAAATTACAGTTTCTGGCTGAACACAGAGGTACAGACTGTCCCCAGTGCTCTGACAATATCACAAAATTGCTTCTCTTTGTACAACAATTTGTAGCACAAATAATATAACATTATCTAATATACGTGGGCCTGACCCAAAGCGCATTGATATCAACGAGTCTTTTCATTTATTTCAGTGGGCATTGTATTGGACCTTACACTCCCTATTCAGCAAGGTATTTAAATATGAGCCTAACTTTTTTTTGATTGTCTTGAAATAAGACTGTTCACTGATTCTACTCACATGCTTAGAATTAGGCATGTGTTTGGGTAACTTGCTGAATTGGGACCTAAATGAATACTCATATAAGGAAATAAATGCACACACATAATGTAATGCTGTTTATGTTACAAAGTACTGTTGCAGAAGAGTGAGAAAATGGGCTTCCTTTGCCCCATCTCCTACCCCACTTCATTCCCCATGCTGGGGCAGCCAATAAACCAGTAACTGACCATATATTTATAGTATACACACTCTTATTTTTTTAGTGATGGTGGAAGAGCACCACTTCTTCGTTCAAGCCCCAAACCATCCTTAGCTCAAGCCGAAATCACAATATAGAAGTACTACTGAGAACCCAACAAAGGTTCTGTGGTATTGCACACTTAGCCATGCTTTTACTGAAAAAGTTACCATGAATCCCACATTGTTGAATATCTCAAGTCTCTTTTTATTGATCATAATTCCTCAAATGTATTTTGCTATGGTCCCCTGTTAGTTTTGCATTAGCAGAAAAAGCTTCATTGCATGCCTAAAATTAGGGGTGGTGAGATGACACTGCATCTAATCAGTTTTGACATTGTCTCTTGGAGCTTTCATGTATCTTCTGTTCCTCAAAGCTTAAATAAAAAGCAACAACCACAGCAAATTCATAGCAAAGTATAAAAAGCTTCTAAGCAGCTAATGTGGTATACTTTAGCCATGCTGACTCACAGGTTGAGCCTTGATTATAAATGTAGACATTTTATTTTTAATTGTGCAATCAGAGACAGGCAAAAAAAAATTGCGAAGATGTGAAAGCAAATGGAAAATGTATTTCTGCCAATTTTCAATAAAGCTAAACCTTGTGAAGCCTCATTAAACTTTTTCTACAAAAGCAAGTCATTTTTGGTTTTCTCTGCAGAAAATGCCAAACTTTTTCAAAGACAATTCAGAACGTTTGCTTGAGATAAATATATAAAAATTTTACTTGTTCCACAGAACACATTTGTAAGTTTATTGATGGGGGGAAGGGTTTTTACCAATGAAATGGTATGTATTTGCCTATGTACACTTCAAAAGATCTGTTTTACACAGCTCTAATTGCAATGTTGCAACCCTTTCGAATGCATTTTCATGGTCTCAATGGTATTTTAGAGGTACAGTGAATATAAGACAAGATTGTTCCTTGCACTACATACCTGCATACTGAGGTTAGGAAATATAAGGTACTCCCTTCTCCCCTGCAGGAGTTACACACCTGGCAGTGCAAGATGGAGAGAAGCTTCCAGAGACCCAATAGCTCCTCTCCCATGCAGGTAGGTATGGAGGGGCACGGTATAAGCAGTGCAGTTGGGCCAGTTTGCAATGCAAATGGTTTAGGAAAGTAGCAGATTACTTCCCCCCGCGTAAGAGGGGAAGGTCAGGCCTCCAAGAGTCACAATTCCGAACCTAATCTACTCTTGAAGCAACAAAACTACACACTGCCCCTTACTCAAAAGAAATTATAAGCATTTAATCTAGCCCGTTAGAAGCATGTATTATAAAGCATAGGCAAATAAATATATTTGTTAGGCCATGATTTTTTGTTTCCCTCATTAATGTATTATTTAAATTTAATATTATTTTTGTTGTGTGTGTATATATGACTGGCCCTTGCTCTTTCTGAATAGAATCCTTTCAAAAGACCTTCTTCGTTCACTTTAGCCTCTCAGTAGGGAACATTGCCCCCTTTAAAATCGTCACTTAAAACATCTTCTGTACACAGTTATCTTTTAAAGCTGGGAGAAAGGTTTGTCATTGACAAACTTACTAAATAAAACCAAAATTAGAACATAACTGATTGTTTATGAGACAGTTTTGGAACATCAGGTTTCAAAAGACAGTGATTACAATAGTGAAGAGCTATGCATATTTGTTTGATGATAATCATAAGTGCATTCCACAAGCAAAAGCCATTCAATTTCTTGCCTGGTGAGGACAGACTTTTATTTCTCTCTCGTTAACAAGCTGTGATATACTAAAGAGACAGTAAATTTGAAAATAAATCATTCGGATTTCAGATCATTTTGAACAGATTTCTTCAAAAGATTGTATTTTCTTATTTTTCTCAGTACAATCAAGGTTTCTCCACTCATACCTGGTTGAAATCAGATCATCTCAAAATTAGTCTATTGGAGCTATGTTACTTTGTGAAGGACAAAGAGGACATTACAGGAATTATTATACTTAATATTTATAGTGCAGTAACATCAAGTGGATTAGAGCTCAGTTGTGCTAGCTAGACATTGTACACTGTAAAACTGAAACATGGTTCCTCCCCCAAAGAGTTAGTATCTTACAAGAAGTATCATATATGCAATGCATAAAGGAAGTGCCAGCTACCAGTATCTAGGCCTCAAACTAGTCATCATTACATGTCTGATGTTTTTATAGGCACTGTGGCAAACAGGAGAGAATTGTAGACCTACAGATCAGGCCAGGAAAGGTATTCCTTATAAACAAGGCATTGTGGAAGAAGGCAAATATGACTGGATATGAAGATGGGATACAGGGCTAGAATCATTGCTGAAATAGAGGTGGCTGGGGACTGTTAGGATATAGATATACAGGACTGCCTGTAAAGGCCTATACTTTAAGAATTTAGGTATATGTTTATCATTTAGCTAGTAATAGAGGTATACAAGAAAGAATCTGTGTAAGGGCCTTCTCTCACTGTGACAGTCTGAGGCCCTGTTCCGAGGCCAATGCCTTTGGCTAAACAGCAGAGGCAACCATAATCTGGGAAGCGTATGGTCACAGCCTCACATTCCAAACTAGTCTATATGGGGCTGTTAGGAAGGTGATCCGATCTATCACCTCCAGAGAAAGGGAAGAGCCTAGAAGATGTAAAAAGAAATGTAGTTTGATAGTTTTCTGTCTGGTAAGAACTCACTTATCAATAGACACAACTGGGAAACCCTTATGTCTTTATAGATGTAGTCGTGAAATCCTCACTTTTGTATTGTTTTGTCATTATAGTTCCCACTTTGCTATTGTTTATTTGCATGGTCTCTGTCTGGTTCTGTGATTGTTTCTGTCTTCTGTATAATTAATTTTGCTGGGTGTAAACTAAATTAAGGTGGTGGGATACAATTGGTTAGCTAATCATGTTACAATATGTTAGGATTGATTAGGTAAATTTCAGTAGAATGCTTGGTTAAGGTATAGCTAAGAAAATTGATATGTAAATTAGGGGCAAACAGGCAGTAAGTTGGGATTCAAAAATAAGGAAAAAGGAACTTGGATTTAAGCTTGCTGGAAGTTCACCCCAATAAACATCGAATTGTTTGCACCTTCGGACTTCAGGTATTGTTACTCTCTGTTCATGTGAGAAGGACCAGGGAAGTGGGAGAGTGATGGAATAAGCTCTCTAATAGGGGCATATGGTAAGAGACAAGGCTGGAGCAGTTGGGAAGGCCCAGTTATGAAGGGCCTGAAAAGTCAGAACAAGAAGCTAGAACTTGATAGAGAGAAGGAAGTGGAGCTAATGGAATGGTTCAGAGAGAGGAGGTGATCTAGTCAGAGCAACTGGTAAGGAAGATGATCCCAGCTCAAGTAGCCATCAAATTTTGATTTACCGAGGCTGAGAATGCTGTAGATGCAAACTCAGAACATTATAGACAGGAATATTTGGTTTAGCTATCAAATTATTTTCCTGAAAACAGCTTGGTCACCAATCTGTTACATCTGGGACAGGTCCTTCTGCATGGGTCTGTGGCAGTTCTAAAAGCTAAGAATAAAAACCAGTGAGAAGAAGTTTCAGCCCCTAATAAAAACTCCAAACTGATTCTTCCAAGGCTGAAAACATTTAATTTAACTTAAATATAAATCTTATCCTTTTAGAAACTTATTTATATATCCCACATATACTTGTTAACAAAACACTGTCTAAATTGAGGTATACGCTAATGGTGGACATATTGTTCTGACAAAAAGGAATAATAATAGTTTGTACTAACTTATATGCCACCATACATACAAAATTAACTAGTTACTTAATAGAAATTGGCAGTCAGGCAATTTCCACACAAGCGCATCCAAAAGAGTTTGTACGAATCAAGCAAGCATTTGGAAAAGCAGGGCCTGTAAAACCCTATTCTTCCACACAGATTCTTCCCTCTGATTCCTTTAAAAGGAAATGGGTTGTAGGCCTGGTCCTCAGCTCATATAAATCAGCATAAATTTGTTGAATTCAGTAGATCTATGTTGACATATATTAGCTGAAGATCTGGCCCTACATTTTTTAGGAGCTCATCTGTGCTAAGGTCCTACAGGAAATGTGATTTTACTTCAAAGGTCTTCACAGAAGAACACTGATTTGGTCAAATTATTTTTTCTGCAGGCTGCATGAGACAGAATAACTTAAGCATGTTAAATACAGATCCAAACCTGGCAAATGATCAGTCCTGTTTGTTTCAGGTTTATATCCTTTATTTGTGAACCTTCCCTGAATTGGACTGCGGATGGAATCATGACTCATTCTGAACTAAAATGTTCTTTTTAATTGCTTGTGTTCATTCTAAAGTTTTAAATACACAACAGTGAAAATGAGAGTATTTTTAGGCTATGATAAGACAAAGCTTAAGGGCTGCACACATGAACTAGCTAAAATTCACTAAAATATCCATTTTTATCAAACAGTAATTCATGGTGATAATCATGTAAATGTTTGAAAGTTGCATCTAATTATTAACATTTTATTTTTTTTCCTTTTGGCATTTTATTTCCCAGTCTAAAATAAATAAATAAAATTAAAAGGCAAAATACTTTCACCAATTCATTATATCAGAGAAATAGCCAGCAATGAGTTTCTTTGTTAAGTATTGATGAGGACGGCACAACAAAGAATAATTTACAAATTCCCCTTGAAATAAAATAAATTAAATAATTAAATTTTGCAACTACAGTTTTATGCTTCAACACAGAGAAGTCTCCTCAAATCCTGAAGATATTTAGAGCCTTCTATAACCTTTTATAAATATAAATTGTTATTTTACAGATCACTTTACTGGCTGTGTGTAAGTCTTTGCCCAAATACTGTACTTTATATAATGAGCCCTCAATTCTTCTGGAGACAGAATTCCTTTTGTGACCATCACTTATTTATATTTAGTGTCCAGGACGTGGATCTCTTGTGTGGACTGGTCCGGGCTGAGGTTGATGGTGGGATGAACAACACTTCCTCAGCTCTTGTCCCCTAATGCCCCTACTCTACTTGCACTATATTGATGGCATCTTCATCAGCTGGACCCATGGAAAAGAAGCCATTGAGGAATTCCACCATGATTTCAACAATTTCCATCCCATCATCAACCTCAGCCTGGACCAGTACACACAAGAGATCCACGTCCTGGACACTACGGTGCTAATAAGCGAAGGTCACATAAACACCACCCTATACCAGAAACTTACTGACCACTATTCCTACCTACATGCCTCCAGCTTTCATCCAGACCACAACCCACGATCCATTGTCTACAGCCAAGCTCTACGATACAACTGCATTTTCTCCAACTCCTCAGACAGAGACAAACACCTACAAGATCTCTATCAAGCATTCTTACAACTACAGTACCCACCTGCTGAAGTAAAGAAACAGATTGACAGAGGCAGAAGAGTACCCAGAAGTCACCTACTACAGGACAGGCCCAACAAAGAAAATAACAGAACGCCACTAGCAATCACCTTCAGTCCACAACTAAAACCTCTCCAACGCATCATCAAGGATCTACAACCTATCCTGAAGGACGACCCATCACTCTCACAGATCTTGGGAGACAGGCCAGTCCTTGCTTACAGACAGCCCCCCAACCTGAAGCAAATACTCACCAGCAATCACACAACAGAACCACTAACCCAGGAACCTATCCTTGCAACAAAGCCCGTTGCCAACTCTGTCCACATATCTATTCGGGGACACCATCATAGGGCCTAATCACATCAGCCACACTATCAGAGGCTCGTTCACCTGTACATCTACCAATGTGATATATGCCATCATGTGCCAGCAATGCCCCTCTGCCATGTACATTGGTCAAACTGGACAGTCTCTACGTAAAAGAATAAATGGACACAAATCAGACGTCAAGAATTATAACATTCAAAAACCAGTCGGAGAACATTTCAATCTCTCTGGTCACTCAATTACAGACCTAAAAGTTGCAATTCTTCAATAAAAAAACTTCAAAAACAGACTCCAATGAGAGACTGCTGAATTGGAATTGCAATTGATTGATTTGCAAACTGGATACAATTAACTTAGGCTTTAATAGAGACTGGGAGTAGATGGGTCATTACACAAAGTAAAACTATTTCCCCATGTTTATTCCCCCCCAACGACCCCCCTCTTTTCCTCAGACATTCTTGTCAACTGCTGGAAATGGCCCACCTTGATTATCACTACAAAAGGTTCCCCCCCCCCGCCGCTCTCCTGCTGGTAATAGCTCACCTTAAGTGATCACTCTTGTTACAGTGTGTATGGTAACACCCATTTTTTCATGTTCTCTATGTATATAAATCTCCCCACTGAATGCATCCGATGAAGTGAGCTGTAGCTCACGAAAGCTTATGCTCAAATAAATGTTAGTCTCCAAGGTGCCATAAGTACTCCTTTTCTATTTGTGAATAACAAATATATTAATAGAAACTAGGATGCACTCAAACAAATTTGTGAACAGACTTTTTTTGTCTCTATAACTGATTCACAATGAATAATTTAAATAGTTTTTCTTAGTACATACAGGGTTTTATAAATTATGTTTTCATTTTGGGCCTGACCGAAGGCACGCTGATATCAATGGAAAACTTCCCATTGATTTAAGTGGGCTTTGGATCAGACCTTTTAAGATCCCTGATAATTCAGCCTTATCAATGCCATGGAGATACATAATGTTAATAATTGGTCCAGTTTAAAATAATTAAACTTTAAATATTCACAGCCATGAGTTTTAATGTTACATTTTTAAAACTGGAATTTTACAGACAGATTTTTTTAAATTGCTAATAAAAAGTCAGTATACGAAGTAAACTCTTATATGTGATTCCATTTCTCAATTACTAGACTGTTCATATGGCTGAAGAAAATCACCCTGGCCAGCAACTCCAGATGTTTAAGTATGTACTGAAAGTTTCTGGAGCTCCTTTTCTAAGTATCTGAGAAACATTGTATCTTCAGCACATTGACATACAGATGCATTGAGATGCATGAAGTCTGAGAGGCACAAGACAAAGACTCAGAACCTATGTAATTTTTGCAACTATGTCTTTCTTTCTTTTGCTGTTTAATAATTACTTCACAATGAGTTGATAATTCAGAACCAGTGTATGACATACTAATAATAAGTTGGCAACTAAAAGGTAATTTTCTGTCACATCAATATAATACCTAATGCAAAATCAGATTTTTATAAAACAAGTAACTTTGAAGTCTGGATGATGCAGTGAGTTACTAACTTCTCGCTTCCGAAGGGACAAGTTCCAATGAAAATAATCTTTGCATTTGTATAGCACCTTTAATCGGAGGATCTCAAAGCTCTTCACAAACACAAGAAAATACTGTGGTCTGTTAGTGGCAACAGTTCTTTCTGTGCAAGGCGATGTGAGATAGATAGTTCAGCCCTGCTGTCAGATGGAATGGTACATGAAGCATTGTGAGGAAACATGATCTTCAGCTGCAGAGGTAGGGGAGAATCTGAGGTGAAAATGTGGGTGAAGAAACAGAGTGATAGGTGAGAGGAGACATTACTGAATAGCAGGGGAAGTATAAAAGGGGGAAAGCATCAAAACAGCAACAGGTGAAAAGAGGTGGGGAAACAAAAAATATGGGGAAGTGGAGGAGAGAAAGAAACAATAAGGGAAAAGAGAATGCTGCGAAATCCTATAAATGGAGAAGAAAAGGTAGAGTTTTCTTCTCCCAAAGAAATAATAAAGTAGAAATACAGTAAAAGAGGAGAAAAAATCAAGAAATAGCCAAAAGAAAACAGAACAGAAGGAAAGGAAGAAAATGGAGGCAGGAGACCAAGAAGGAGAGCAAGATAGATGGAACAGAAAAAAAATAATAAAAGAAAAAGCAGTGGGGGAAAAAAACCACATGTAGCTTTTAGATTAGCACTGTAATCTTCATGTGTATGGCATTCCCTATGTTTTTAGTATAAGTTTAATTCGGTTGTGGCGGCCATGATGATGCAAAAGGAAAAATCTGAGTGAACAGACCAATGATTTCCACCCACCTTCACAAAACGAATCCACACTCTTCTTCAGGCTTGCCTCTCCTTAATAGCAGCTGTTTAGTGATTTTAAGATCTAGTGAAGTGTCAGCTATTCATTTAAGACTTGCAAGTTATGTGATTGTGACCTGAACAGGGACAATGCTATATGCAACAATTCAGGAAGGCTTCAGCTAAATCCCTGATCATAGCATTTCTGAGTATACTACTGCAGACCGCTATCATGATGAAAAATGTCATAATTTATGATACCTATTGTATGTGAGGTCTATGTAAGTAAATGTAAATCAATATTTTTTTGAATAGGCAATTATGATGCAGATTGAGCATTACATCATCGTCCCTCACAGAAGACTAGGATAAGTGGTGCAAGTAGATTTTAACTCTTACTGGTATGGTACCGACCCCAACACCCTTCACAAAAAATGTTCCTTGACTAGAACCCTGTGCGGATAAAAATTTATATCCACGGATGTGGATATCCATGAACAGAAATTGGTATCTGCTGAACCGCAGGGCTCTCTTGGGAACTGCAGCAGCAAAAGGAGCAGAACATGGGGGCATCGCTCCCAGGAGCCAGCACCCTGCCCCCAACCCTGTCCTCTAGTGCGGCTGTACCCCCTCCAGCTCCAGCCCCAGACCTGTCCTCTGTTGGAGCTGTACAGACCCCAGACAAGAGACACAGCTGTGTGGAAGGGCTGGGGGTGGGGCTGGGAGCAGTACAGGTGCAATAGAAGAGCTGCTGGCATGGGGCGCTGGCTCTTGGGAGCGGTGGGCCATGTTTTGCTCCTTTCGCTATTGCGATTCCTGGGAGATCCCTGCGGTTCAGCAGATACCGATTTCTATCCATGGATATCCGTAAACACAGGTATAAATTTGTATCTGTGCAAGACTCTATAATTCATTATTGAAAATGTGTCTTAAGTCTTAATGGTACGGCATACCTCACCATACCAGATTACTTGCACCACTGACTATGAGACTACCAACTGCATAGGAATCAAAAGAATGCACGACTGTCCTGAAGTGTTTAAACTTTGGCATCTGCCTGCTGTGAACAAAAGTAACTGGTTTATTTTCTACACACTTGAGTGTAGTAATGTTGCACTAGTTCCTTACAGCTAGTGGCTCGAATTTTAAGGTGTCACTAAAAGCAATGAGACAGATTTTTAGAATGGGAAGAGAGACTCAGACAAGGAAAGGCAAGTGTGGCCTAGAATATGTTATTTCTTCTTTTTGGGGTAGGTGGGGGTGGTGCTTATTTTGGTATCTCAAACAAAGATTTGGATTTGAAACAAAGATTCTTTGAAGTGCCAAGAGTTAGATGCTGTCTATGAGATCTGAGCTTCAACCAAAACTCACAGACTAGAAAACCACCATTTTGGGGAGTGTTAGGAATATGGACCTGGATCCAAATTTCACAGCTGCTCCCTATCTCTCTATATGCCCCAGATCTAACCATGCTTAAAATAAGGATAATTCACAATCCAGATACAGATCTAAATTTTGGTCTAAAACTAAGCTTTCTCTAACCAGTGGGTTCCCATGTCATAAATGTATTTATTCATCCCTGTACCTGTATGATAGTATTGGGGAAAACAGCTACCAGACATTGATCAGTATTGTCAATCTCTCACTGTCAAAAATAAAATTTTGCCAATCCACAACTGAAAAAATAAAACTTCAGAATGATTAATCATAAATGTAATTAAAGTCTAGTTGGTCCTCATCAGTCCTCTTTTATCTCTCTGAATATGGGTTTCACATATATTGGTTTGTATCTAACAATAGACATTTCCCAAATATTTAAGTGGACGGACCTCGTTCATGATAGGCTAGGCTAGGTTGAATGTATGAATGTAGTTTTGCAGATGCTTTATTTGCCCTACACAGTCCCAATCCTTTCTTTAAATATTTGAATAAGCATGATTAGCATTTTCATTTGGCAAGGGAAAAAGTTGAAACTAAAATGGAACTTATCTCATCTTGGGCATTACAGAAATTAATTTGCAATTATTCTTCAAGTTCCTATAGAATGTATTTTTCAAGCTCCTTTCATTGCTTATTACTGTGATATCTGCATATATTTATTTCTGGTTGATTGATTATGAAGTTGCAGGTCATGTAAGGGAATGGCCAGAATCTTTAATAGAAAACCTTTTTTTTCCAACCTTTTATATTTTTGTTACAGAAATTTAAGCTGCTCAAGAATCAATTTAGTAGCCAAAGTAATGTATTTTGCATAAATGCCTAAGCAATAGCAGTTTTAAAATTGAAAAGCACAATTTGCAAGAAAAATGCTGTTTTCCTTTCATAAGTAAACCTGTAATTAATTTTTCAACCTACTATCAAATTATTTACTTACTACAGCTCTTGGTATACAGTTTTTTGTTTGGCTGGGATTCTTTTGCATGGTAAGTTTAACAGCTGCAACTTTCTAAACAGTACATTCTTTAAAAAATCAGGTTTAGCAATGAATACTGCTGTGTTCATTATGTGTTGCTTGTGCTGAAAGCAAAATGAAATGGAAATGGGGAAAAGGAGTTACTTAAAACAAACCTATAGGTCATCTAATTGCTTGTTCATCAGTTTCCACTGCATAATGAAAAGGATGTTGGAAGCCTAGTGATGTATTTTGTAGCAGATTCATAGGCTCATTACTTCTCTCTGAAGTAAATAGTTATGTTTCCGTTGACTTCAATGGCAGCAGGAGGAGTTTCATTCTTGTCCTGGCATGGAAATTTATCAAAAATACACCGATAAGGTTGTTAACTATGTCATATGCTTGAATACTGAAAAACAGTTGTATTAAATAAAATATTGTAGTTTTCTTCAAAACCATTTCTCTTCACAACAACCCAACATTAACCCAAACACAAAATGCTATGGTGGAAAAATCCATATTTAAGGACAGAAATCAGAAAACTGTATTTTCCATATGTGAAATAGAATGACCAGTTAAATTTTTTACATATCCTTTTGAAATGAAGAGGTACAGAAGCATATAGATTCAAATAATAAAACAGATTCTGGGTCTCTGCCTGCAGGTAGGTTTGCTTGGTGCAGAACAATAACATAGGCATCATACTTTCATTACTTTTATAGCAGTAACTCTTGTGGCATTTTGATGACCCACATAAAATAAAGTCAAATTTGGAAGCTGTCCTGACTTCAGAAAAACTTCAAGTTGCTATTTCAAAGGAAATTAATTGTTGGGGAAAAAACAAACAAAAAATTGCTTAATTGAGATATTGCATATTGCAATAGCAATATGAATCTAAAATTAGCAGCTTAAGAAACTACACTTCTAAAAAGCCTGGATACTTAAGATACAACTGAACAGAGTCTTATTCTTTTACATGGACATCTGTCTCTTATATCTATTTTTTTTAAAAAAATGAAAATTCAACTCCCCTGGTTGTGCATCACATTTATTTTAGGAATACACAGATCACAAGAAATAGCAGCAGATTCAAACCAAAATAAAAACAAAGTAAAAAAAATTAGCACTGTCATATGATTTTAAAAAATTGATTGTGATTGATTACAGTTTTAATCACATTGTTAAACAATAATAAAATACCATTTATTTAAATTTTTTGTATGTTTTCTACATTTTCAAATATATTGCTTTCAATTAAAACACACCATACTAAGTGTACAGTGCTCACTTTATATTATTTTTATTGCAAATTACACAATCTCTTTATTGTGAAAGTGCAACTTACAAATGTAGAATTTTTTATGTTATATAACTGCACACAAAAACAAAACAATGTAAAATGTTAACATTTACAAGTTCACTCAGTCCTACTTCTTGTTAAGCCAATAGCTAAGACAAACAAGTTTGTTTACATTTACAGGAGATAATGCTGCCCGCTTCTTATTTATAATGTCACCTGAAAGTGAGAAAAGGTATTTGCATGGCACTGTTGTAGCTGGCTTTGCAAGGTATTTATGTGCCAGATATGCTAAACATTTCTATGCCCCTTCATGCTTCAGCCACCATTCCATTTGTAATTTGCACTTTCATGATAAAAAGATTGCACTACAGTGCTTTATGAGGTGAATTGAAAAATACTATTTTTATCTTTTTACAGTTCAAATATTTGTAATCAAAAATAATATAAAGTGAGCACTGTGCCCTTTGTATTATGTGTTGTAATTGAAATCAATATATTTGAAAATGTAGAAAAATATCCAAAAATATTTATAGCAAGTTTCAATTGGTGCTCTATTACTGTTTAACAGTGTGATTAAAATTGCAATTAATTGCAATTTTTTTAATTGAGTTAATTTGTTTTGAGTTAATCTCTTCACCGATTGACAGCCCTAAAAAAAATCCATAACTGCATCAGAGTACTTTAACAGCTATAATTTTACAATTATTCATACAAGAACTGTCAATTTTTTGATAAATTATTTCAATTATTTTTTTCACCCTCTTTGTGGCAGGTGACATTTCACATAGTCATATGAATATATGGTATAATTTCCCAAGGCACAGCTTGAGCCAAAGGAATTTTATGATCAGAGAAAGAGGGGAGGCCAATATATGTATTAAAATGGTATAGAGAGCTCAAGAGAATCACAGAGATGGTTTAGTATTCATAAACAGACTAAATCTAAATTATGCTAATATTGAAATATATATATACATAATATGAATATGATTTAGAATTGCTTTTTGACCTGTAGATCTCCAACAAGAGTTGTCACAGAAGACACCTGCTCTGAATAGACAGAGTAATAGACATTATGTTCAGTGCAGATGTTTTTGTACATGTAGAGATTGACACTCAATTGACCAAGAGTCTGTCACTTTTAGGGGAACGATTTGTAGTTATAGTATTCACTTAATCACAACTACACATCAGTGTCCTCTCTGCAGAGAAATGTTGACTTTTTAGGTACTAGTTATATATTGAGGGTTTTGTGAGAGAATAGTGCAGTACCAGAGAAAGCACTGATCCCATTCTGATTATACAGGGACAAATTATTCCTGCATAGGGGGCAGAAAATTCCATGAGTTTAACTTGTGGCGTTTCCACCCTGTTACATAACCAAGGCTTGTCACACTGTAGACCTGAGGGGATTCAGCCATTGCAAAGCACTGAGATCAGTCTCAGCAGATCCCCAGATACCGGTTCCATCAGTACAGAAGCTCTGTGCCTCTGTGTTCTATGTGACAACAGTAAAGACTCTCACATGGAGCCATTTTGTTCTAACACTGGACAACGAATAAAAAATTATTTAGAATAAAAAATGTCTGTTCTCCCTGATGCTACTCTGAATCTTTGCATCATTGTAGAGTTCCTATTCAGATCTCAGCCTCTCCTACCTGGCTTCCTGCTACAGCTTTTGAAAAATAGCACACACATTCTCACATCTGCACCCTCCGTGTTTTTCCTGTGTAAGTAAACAATTATTTTTATCAACAAATTAATTATAGCATCAAGATGAGTCACCAGCTGCATCACCTATGCAGATGTGGTCAGCTCCTAGCCTTGAAGAAGGTTTTGTCCAACCAATTCATGTGAGAGAATGCATTCCATAAATAACAGTAACAGTGGAATAGTCTTTTAGCAACTCCACAGCATGAGCTGAAATTGTATTTTGAAAAAGAGTCATTAGACTAGCTAAGCATTCGGAGATGCTGTATTGTAATTTATAGTGCATTTATAGTTGGGACTGTTCAGGCTAATAAGCTCTCAAATGATTGTATAGCCTATTGTGAATTAAAAAACATAAGTAGACTACATGAAGCATATCAGATAGGAGAGAATTAATTAACAGAAGATCCATATATTACAGTGGAGCTGAATTACATGGTTAATTTAGCTAATTCTTTAAAACTTATCATTATATTATATAGTGCAGAAGAACAAACCACATCCAGAAAAGCAGCTGTTCAGATTTATTTTAGAAAGGCACAAACAATGACTCACTGGTGTAGTATTTATTGAAATGTAATACTATAAAACTGTACGGATCGAGAGAGCATTGTTAAGGAGTTGGCAAATATTCTAAGGGGCTGATTCACAACAGTCAAACTTGTCATACTGATGATTTTTACAAAGATAATCAGTTTAAAGCAACTGTTGATATCCACATAACCAATCCAGTTGTTAGTTAAAAAATCATTAGGCTACACACATTTTTAAAAGGGGTCCAAGTGTTTATTAGAGACCATTGTATGAGGATTAGTAAATCCATGGCACTAGTACTGAATTGTTACTGAAGTACTGCTATAGCCTATAAAACAATTTAAAAAACTACTATTTTGATTTACATGACACATACCTAGATATAATAGTATTCTGTGGGCTGCAGTAGATAAAATATGGGCCTGATCTTCAGAGGTGTTGAGCACCAGCAGCTCCCGTGGACTTCAAATGGAGTTGTGACTACTCAGCATTTATGAAACTCAAGACACATTTATTCAGGGTGGTAGGGTGTCACCTGGGACTACTGTTTATTATGCAAAACCATGTTTTCTGGGGTCATGTTGTCCTCCCAACACACGCTCTACCAGCTGTTTGGGCAGTTTCAACCATTTGTTGCATCTCGTCAGACTTTCTTTTTGATTTATTGTATGTTCAGCACAGACTGGGAATCCTACCACTACCATAATACAGAAGAATAATACATTCCTGAACAACTGGGTCAGTAGTGGCTGATGGTCTGATTCTTAATATGAACTGATTCCTGTGTTATGGAGCAACTTACAAGTTGAAACAATCCTTATGAAACTGATGTGGAATTTTGGAACATTAGTAAGGTAACACAGGAGTTTGTGGATGCCAGGACTACAATATATACTTCTCAATATCATGGTTTTATGATATTTTCATACTAATTGCTCCATCTTCTACTGTCCTTATCATCAGCATTACTAGATTCCAGGGGTGATGGAATATAGACTGGTTCTGCAGGGGTTAGTGAGAGTGTTGGCCCTATTATTCCCCTGTGCTGGCCATTTTACATTGTTAGACAAAGTCTCTGAAGCTATCTAGATACAGCCCATGGCAATGAGCATCCCAGCCCGGGTTGAAAGACTTCAGGTAGTGGGGCTCACACAGACACTCTAAAAATAGCTAAAAGAAAAGGAGTACTTGTGGCACCTTAGAGACTAACAAATTTATTAGAGCATAAGCTTTTGTGAGCTACAGCTCACTTAGCTGTGTCAAAAGTGCTTTGGAGTTGCATCTCGGGCTGGAGCTCAGGTAGTGAAGCCTAGGGCGCAGAGTGGGCTTCAGAGCCCAACCTACAACTTCAAAGCTCTTTTTACACAGCTATTTTTACAGGCTAGCAGGAGCCTTGCTACCCTGAGTCTGTTGAGCTGGGCTGGGAGGATCACCGGCATGGACATAGCACCCTGAGCAACATATGTTAGATCAATTTAAGCGGTAGTGTAGACCTGCCCTAATTTTTTCACAACGGCAGAGTAACTGGGCTTTACATAGGTGTAATGTGCATGTGTGTGGGTGGAGCTGGGAAGTAAACTCCACCCCTCAACAAATCAGAGGCAGGATGTAGCTCAAACCTTCTGACCACTTCCAAGACCCTACGTAGTCATGGCCCTTCCAGACCACTTGTGATGTGTACGTCAGAGACATTTCATCCACATAAACATGGACTCTCCCTGCACCTGGGCCAGTGTGAAGATCCCCAGCAACGTGGCTGCACAGCCACAATCTAAGACTGTAGTGGTCTTGGGGGCGATGCCCTCCATTTCCTTGTAAGGGTGAAATTCACCCTTAATGTGAAGTTTAAGTAGGGCACAGGACTTTAGGCAAGACATCTGGACAGACCTGAAATTTCACCTGAAGCAATTTCTCCCAGCCAGCAGACACCACAATTATGGTGCCTTACAAGGTGAAGGGTCAATTCAAAAGAGGCAGTAGAGGGTAAATATTAGCTCCAGAGTGAAGTGGAGAAGTAAATAATTAAAGATCCTTAAAACTGAGAAACGTTTATCCAGTTCCTTTCCAGCATGTGGACTGGATTCTATCTACTTAATCTGAAAGGGCTAAATCACATCTTTTTACTGCATTTGAAACAGGCTGACAACAAGTCTTTGTTAAGAAAAAGGAAACAGTGCCACCTAACTGCAGAAATTGCTGTTTTTCATCTTTAAAGCTGCACAGATTAATATTTTATGTTTCAACAGGTTTTTTTTATTCAGGTAGAACCAGTTAATTTGTAATAATTTTTAAAGGTATGTGTTATCAGTGACCAGCTTTTCTAAAGTTTCACTTGGAGTATACATGCTGAAACTAGGGGTGCTGGGGGTGCTGCTGCACTCCCTGGCTTAAAGTGATTTCCATTATATACAGGATTTACAGTTTGGTTCAATGGCTCTCAGCACCCACACTATACAAACTGTACCAGAGGGAATGCAACAGAAGTGTTTCATAGTCCAGCGTTTTTCAACGTTCGGGTCATGACTGGGTCATGGCATGTAAGGCACTAGGTCGCTCTGGTCAGCACCGCCAACCGGGATGTTAAAAGTCCAACCGGGACGTTAAAAGTCCCGTTGGCGGTGCTGCCTGGCTAAGGCAGACTGATGCCTTCCTGTTCCAACATCACTCTGCGCCCTGGAAGCAGCCAGCAGCAGGGCCAGCTTCTAGACAGGAAGGCCATGGGGCTCTGCGTGCTGCCCCCACCCAAAGCACTGGCTCCGCATTGGCCAAGGGGAGCTGGGTGGGGGGGCAGTGCCTGTGGGCGAGAGCCATGTGGAGCCGCTTGCGTACCACCACCTAGGAGCCGGACCTGCTGCTAGATTCTTCAGGTGCTGCACGGTCCGAGGTGCCAGGACAGGCGGGAAGCCTGCCTCTGCACCCTGGCTGCGCTGCTGACTGGGAGCTGCCGGAGGTAAATCTGTGCCCTGAGCCCCTCCTCCCCCAAACCTGGAGTCCCTTCCTGCATCCCAAACCCCTCATCGCTGGCCCCAGAGCCTGCACTCCCAGTCCAGAACCCTGACCTGCTCCTGCACCCCAACCATCTGCCCCAGCTCAGAGCCCCCTCCCACACCCTGAACCCCTCATTCCTGGCCCCACCCTGCAGCCCTCACCCCACACCTCAACCCTTTGCCCCAGCCCTCAGCCCCTCCCACATCCCAAACCCCTCATCCCCAGCTCTGTTGGGTTGCAGGCATCAACAATTTTCTTCAACTAGGTCCCCAGAAAAAAAGTTTGAAAACCACTGCCATAGGCCACACCACAGCAACTCAGAAATTGGTTTGCATTCTTGAGGCAACCTGTTTGTGCAGGAATTCCATTTAGTTAGCAATGGGCCTAAATGAAAACCCATAGACTTTGGCACAGAGTTCAGAATGCAAATGCTCTGTTCAGCTGTATCCCTAATTGTCATGTACTGAAATGGGCACTGTATTTCTGAAGAAGTAACATATTCTACCAAAGAGAAAGATCATGGTCATGATTAACAAACAAACAAACAAACATACAAAACCAGGCATAACTAAACAACAACAAAAGTACGAGTGATTTTGAGTGCCTTAAGGCATCTTAAAGGGACCTGCTTTTCAGAAGGTGAGGGCTCAACGCTTTCTGATAATCAGGCCCCTTTAAGGTATCTCTGGTTGTGCACCCCAAAATGAGTGCATCCAGAATCACCACTCACATTTTAATATCTTGACCTATATATGCACACCTTTTGCTTCAGCTGTTTCTAAAAATAACTCTTCTTCTTAAAATCATCCCTTGTGGATTCAGGGAAGCATAGGCTAATATGACTAGCAGCCGCAGTAGTCTCCATTTGCTTGTAACAATCTTACAACTGGGAACAGTGTGTGATGATCATCACACTATTTTCTAAGTTGAGCTAAAATATTACTAGTGAAAGATGAACCCAATGTTTAGGATTTGGGTTTGATTCAGTGTGATGTTTACCCAAAGCTTGACTGAATTTTACACATCTATGGACTAACTTCCTCCAAAAGGTTCTTTCTGTCGCTGAAATCTTCTTGGGGAAACCAGGTATGAACATGAGAAGAGGCAATACATCCCTCTGTCCCCTCCACTGATATGCCCTTATGGGAAAGTCCAACAGAAAATGATATTTTTTATTGTTATTGTGTGTTATAGCATGTAATAGGGAATTATATCCCTGCTATCCAGTTCTATAGGCTGTTTCAAAAAATCTGCAAAACAGATATAATTCTTTATCAAATTTCAGGGTTTTAAGTACTCTACACAGATATATATTAAATTTCTGTAGAACCCTACAGATTATATCCCTATTAAATTCAATAGGACTTTTCCCTAAGCGTGAGAATTAGGGTTTTAAGAGAAACTAAAGAGTGGCTCTCCCTACTTTGTGTCTTGGAGGTTACTCTTTCTAATCTCACTCTGGCCCCCCAAAAAGAGAAAAGAATGACTTCTGGACAATTCCTTGAACTAAAAGCCCAATGAAATTTGCAGGAATTGGAAGCCAAGCCGTTGCTCCCTGAAGGAGAAATCTGCTCCACAAATATTTCCCGTTGCTAGGGGAAGGGCAAATGGTGGGTTGAGCAAAGTGATCAGGCATAGTGGATCAGCATCTTGTGAAACTTCATCATCATCTGTCTTAAAAGGGTAACTGGAATTAAAAAGCAGATTAATTCAATAAAAAAACTAGACTAATCACATGCATGTTAACTTCAATGGCTTTTATAAGCTTGTGCATTCTGATTGTGAACCAAAATATTTATTTACTATAGTATCTATTTTCTCACACGTACTTGACTCAAAGACCAATTTAAAATAATGCACACATAAGTACATGCATACATACATACAGTTTATGCCCAGAACTTCTGCATTGAAACATACAGTGATTATTTTTATGACCTGCAGCTAAGATTGCAATAATTTTGGTCTAAGATTGTGATTGTATCTGAAAAGTCAACAACTCTAGATATTTTTCCCATACAAACTGTATACTCATAGATTTTTAAAAACAGAACGGATCACTATGAACTTCTAGTCTAACTTCCTATATAACACAGGCCGTGGAATTTCTCCCAGTAATTCTTGCATCAAGACCAACATTTCTGGCTGAGCTAGAAAGATAGTCAATCTTGATTTAACTATTTCAAATCATCCACCACATCGCAAGGTAAGTTTGTGCCAAAGGTCAATTACTTCATACTCTATGCACAATGTCACCCTAAATATTTTATCAACAATCCCACCCATTTCAGAATTAATACAACTAAATGTATCACAAAACAAGCTATATTGTTATAGTGTTTTCCCATAAAACTCTTGTAAGTAAATTGCTTTAGTACTTGTGTATATCTTGTAATTTTTTAAAGTGTTTTCATCTCTGACACCAAGGCACAAAACACAAACTTTATTTTTTGAGCCAATATGTCAATTAAATTGATTTAGGGTGATTACCTCCATGTCAATGAAATTGTAAGGAAAAAAGAAACATAAGGGACAAAGCTTATTTTTGTACTACTTTGAAAAGTGCTGGTGTATACATGGCATCTTCTGACTCATCAGATGTTCTCCCTGAGTATTCAGAGTCATATTTTCTCACTTTACCCATTGAAAAAGTTTTACTCTTCTTTATTCCTGTTAAAAGCTCAAGCAGTCTATGGTGCAATGTGTAATACGCTCCATGCATTAAATGGCTGAATAAGTAGTCAGCTGTACTGGGCATTTGCTGAAGTTTCCAAGTGACCTTTAAGGGCAACCCCACATGAAGCACTTTGCTGATAATCTAATCTGAAGGTGACAAAGAACATAACTTGACCTTACTTTCATCCAAATCACACTGTTGACCAGACACCAGAAAAGCCAGGTAACCATGCCATCCGGGTGTGATGGAATGGAGATGTAGGGCTGTGTACTACCGAGCATACTGCTAGGTATTCTGAAGACACTGTACCCCAGGCTGTCTGTCTATCTTCCCTACTTAACAAGAGGATGACAGAGCAAAAATCTGCTGCACCCTACCTGGCAGAGCCATTGCAACAGATGTGCAATTGCCCAATACTAAACTCTGAGTCCTCTCAGAGAGAAAATAATGGAACCTTATCAACACACTCTGTCTACCTCTCCCTGAGTCAGCAAAGGCATGCTGAGAACAACTCTGATGCTGTGTGTGTAGGCAAGATACAGAAGTATTGGGTGATTTCAAATTCTCCAGAAAGGTCCAGCAGGATGAGTGTACATATACTTCCCTTGTCTATGCACAGGAGATCATCCATCTGAGTAACAAATACTGTGTCTGTACTATGGCCTGGTTTGAGGCCTGACTGAGAAGGATCCAGGTTACTAGCATTGAGAACAGTCACTAGAGACTTGTTTTGTTTTGCTTGCTAGGTTCTGGATTAGATTGCTTCGAAAAGAGAGATTAGTCACTAGGCAGTGGTTTGTGATTTTTTCTAAATTTGTTTGTTTTTATTACTGATTTGGCTAATATTTTCAAAGACATGATACCTAGACTACTGTCAAAAAATCTACATTATGTGGATGTATTCTATCAACTTTTTATAATGCATGCCTCTCTGTTGATTTATGTACAAATGAACATGTTAACTTTAGCTGTGTATGTGCAATACAATATAGTGCACCGTTTGTTCTAAACAGAAATCTAAATGAAATCCATAGGGCTTTTCACATTTATTATAAGGCCACTTTACACCTCTCTAGCAGGTTAAAGTAGCCTTGAAGTGGCTAAAATTTAGGCCCGGTCTATACTTCTGGATTAAGTTGATGTGTGTTGACATAGCAGTAGAAGTGTCTTCATTTAAATTTGGCTCCCGCTGATGTAAGTACCTCTCTGCATCGATTTAGTAACATCAGTTCCCCAAGCAGCGTAGCGTCATGTTGATGTAATTAGATCGACACAGTGTCAGTGTAGACATTGCATTGCTTATGTTGACTGTTACTGGCTTTCTGGAGCTGTCACACAATGCCCCACACTGATAATTCAACTGATACAGTGGTCCTCTCCTGGGGAGGACGCGCACCACCAGCATGAGCCAAGTGTGCACACACACAAGCAATTTTATAACTGCAGTGGCTGTATGCCAATATAAGTTAGTTTTGTAGTGTAGACACAGCCTTACATTTGCACTCACTTTAAGGACCCTTTACAGTGCCAGAGCAGTGTAAAGTTGTGTTAATATGAACATGAAACAGGAACACTAGGTTTTTGTTAACTAGCCATCAAGTGCTGAATAACTAACAAGTAATATTTTAATGACAATATAAATTTTCAAGTTTGATTCTACTTTTCTTGGAACGTAAATTAGTATATCTTTGATAAGCACATCTTTAAAAGTAATTAACTTATTTGAGTTTTTCTTGGAAGATTGTTTAGCTATTATTCATGACCATTTTACCTGTACTGTATACACAAACAAAATTAGAAAACCTCCAGTTTTTTAATACAGATGCTCCCCGATTTACGCAATCATTCCGGAATGTCTGGCGTAACTCGAATTTTGCGTAAGTCTGATCATTATGCAAAAAAACCAACAACAACAACAAAACCGTCCTATTTCTAGCTTACGGAACTTTTTCTGTGAGTGCGGATTTGAGTACATCGGGTCTTGAGTAACCCAAGGAGCATCTGTATATCTGGCACTAAGCATGGCTAGTTGGGATTACAGTTTTTTGACATTAGAGACACAATTCTGCTTTATGATTGGCCCAGTAGCCCTGTGGTCACCACTTCATGCTACATTGTAGAAACTAAATTCAATTTATTAGCCCTGTCATCAATTTAACAGCTTAGCAGATGCTGAAAGCACTGTAGAGCTAGCATGCATGGTCCTTGTAAGGGTGCATTTCTCTTCTGTGGTTCCTGTGGTTTTGCTAAAAACACCAGTGGTCCAATCTAGCTTTCCTTAGCCAAATAAAATTATTGCTAGTTGGGGCTTGAGGAAAAAGGAATGAATTTCTCTGATGAAGAGGCAGGAAAAGGCCTACTTTATGATCACAACAAGAACAAAATTGCTATCCATATGCACCCTTTCCTCAGTTTTCTTTCTGTTTCTTGGAGAGAAACATCTATTTGAACTTTTACCTTACTCAATCTCTTTGAATAAAATTGTTCAGTTTTTGCTTTTCTTTCAAGATGTATTTTTTTCCGCCTTTTAGGCAGCCATCTAGTCTGAGGATCTTGACTCAAATCTTGAAATCATCTCTTTGCCAACAGTTCCAAGCTTCTGTCTATACCAGATATTATGGAGTCAGCCAAGAAACAATTGTCTTTTCACAGACTGATAGCACTGACAGGTTGCGTGATCTTTGTGTCAAAGATGCTTATATATAGTCTCACTCAGCCTCTTTAATCTGAAAACAATGGAAGTGTGGTGCTGTTCTGAGCAGGTTATAAAGGCAAGAAAACACAATACAATGGAGGCACAATGATTTCTAAGGCTATATCTTTGCCACATCAGATGGATATCTCATGGGAGACTGAATTATATTGCTTACCTTCTGATGACTAGTCAGGTTGCTCCCTTGAGGTTAGACACTGCAGAAGAAATTAACTGGCGGAATACACTATTAGTGATTGCAATGGCTTATAGCCCACATGGCCCATAGTTTGCATTATTGTGCTATTAACTGGGACTGCAAAATCTTTAGTCATTAGTGTCAATTTTGTTTTTGCTCAGCAATTGGAATCTGTGAGCATAAATTAGCCTATATATCATGACGGAGGCTTTGGTAAGACCTGTTACAGACTCAGACCCTAATGGTTGTATTTAGTTATCAGCTTAATTCTCTATTCAAAAAGATTCCTTTGGCTCTTATTAACAAGTGTTCATTAAACTAGAGATTCTGTCCCTGGTGTAAATCCACTGATTTCAAAAATAGGATGAATTTTATCCATTGTTACTAGCCTCACTACCCAGCCATTACTTACTCTCACAAGCATTCTTGCTTCATAACAAAAAATGCTATGTTTGGGACCAATGACTTTTAGAAGAGGGTTGCTCCAAGAAATCATCCATCCATCCATCTTTCTAGGCAGATATCTTAAAGATATCTTCCAGTTTGAAAGACTAACATTTCTAGTAGTATCACTCTCTATGTCTTGATGAAAATAGAAGGATCTTTAACAATAGTGCCTATCCCTTAGCTTTCTATCCATCTAGCTAATCTGTCTCCTAATCATTTTGATGCACTAAACATGCCCTAGTTCTAGAACAAAATACTTACTTTTCAAAAAAGTTAATGATCCACCTTTATTAAGGTAATATTCTAAGTCTTTCTGAACTATTGCCAAAGCAACATTTAATGCTTGCATAGTACTTCTAAGGAGTTAAAATTGTATAAAAGATATTTCTGATGCTTAAGATTTTTTTTGTTTTAAAGAGCACACCTGACAAATGCAGTAGAACAGAATAGATTAATTGCTACAATGGATGAAGGGAAGGTTAAGGACCAGCATAGGATATAGGTTAAGAACAGGGAGACATCTTCACCAGGACTTCGATCTGAGATATGTTTGGGCATGTAAATTTTCTGTATGATTTCGGTAGTTAGCACAGCCATTCAGAAACTTGACTTGATTTCAGAACAATGGCTTTTGTCTGACTGCCAGGACAATCTGCTTCTCATTTAAGTGCTGCAGAGAACATGGTGATTTCTTTTAGGTCAGATTGCTGTGTGACATAGTGAGAACCGATTCAAGATTACTGGTGGCATTCACAGAGCAGCTGCAAACAGTGGAGCACCACTCCAGGGATCGAGAAACAAGCACGTACTAGTGAGATTGCACCATAATGCAGACTTGGGGTGATAAGCAGTGGCTGCAGAACTTTTGGATGTGCAAGACCACTTTCCTGGATCTGTGTGCTAAGCTCACCTACACCTCCAGTGCAGGGACACCAGAATGAGAACTGCATTGACAGTGGAGAAGTGAATGGTGATTGCACTGTGGAAATCTGCAGTGCCAGATTGCTACTAGTCAGTGGGAAATCATTTTGGAGTTGGAAAATCCACTATGGGGGGCATTGTCATGCAAGTGTACAGGGACATTAATCGTTTCCTGCTCTGCAGGACTGTGACTCTTGGCAATGTGCAGGACATAATGGATGGATTTGCAGCAGTGGGGTTCCCAAACTGCAGTGGGGTGATAGATGGCACACATATCACTACGTTGGTACCATATCATCTTGCCACGAAGCACACCAACAGAAAAAGCTACTTTTCTATGGTTATGCAAGTATTGGTGGATCGTGGGGATGCTTCCCCAACATCAGTGTGGGCTGGTCAGGGAAGATTCATGGTGCTCTCATCTTTAAAAACACGGGATTGTTCAGAATTCTGCAAGCAGGGACTTTCTTTCGTGACTGGCAGATTACCACTGGTGATATTGACCTGCCAGTTGTGATGCTGGAGGACCCAACCTACTTCTTACTGCCCTGGCTTATGAAGCCTTATACCAACCACTCAACAGCACCAAGGTAAGAGACAACAACTGGCTCAGAAGGTGCAGAATGGCAGTTGAATGTGCTTTGGGTAGATTGAAGGGGCATTGGTGGTATTTACTCACAAGATTGGATTTCAGTGAGAAAAATATCCCAACAATTATAACTGTCTATGTTTCCTGCACAATATCTATGAAGCAAAGGGGGGAAAGTTGCCAGCAGGGTGGAGTGGCTGTCTGCTGAATTTGAACAGCCAGACACATGGGCTATTAGAAGAGCTCAACATGGAACTGTATGGTTCAGGGAGGTTTTGAAAGAGCACTTTAACAGCGAGCCACAGTAATGTGTACTGTGCTCTACCTGGCCCTGCAGTCTGGGGGTCATTAGGAATTGTATGGTGTTTGGTGCACATCTATGAATACAACACTGACAATGCACCTACTAATTTTGTGTTGCTTGCTGTACATTTATGATTATTACATTGTGTTTGCAGCTGATCTTATAAGGTGTGTCAAAGTGTACAATCACAAGTAATTGGGTGCTTTCAGTATCACCAGCCATTCTGCAGCATATGTTGGGCACTAATATGGATGAATTATTTTCCAAACAACAGAGTTTTAATGACTAACAAAAACACTTAAAAAAATTCTGTGCAAGTTAAAAGCAAATGCATTAAAACCTTAACACATTTATGGAAAAGAGCTTAAAGATAAGGAAGGAACATTCATGTCCATTTTAGCTACACAGACATAAACTGTGGCTCTCAGAGGTCAGCATATATGAAGCTGTGGTTGTCCTTAAGGGCCCCTGGTGTGGAGTGGTAGGAGTAGGGATGTGGCCCCAGATGCCACATGGAATTTTGAGGACGGGTGGGTAATAGGGAGGTGCTGTACTGCAGTTCTCCATGGACTGCAAAGGTAGATGAGCCCAGGATTGTTGAACCTGTAGGTTCACAAGAGTCTGCAGCATCTGTTTGCTGCCGAAGAAGCCTCATTACGTCCTGGTGCATCTTCCTCTCTGACTCCTGGGCCTTTCTCCTGTCTGCTTTTTCCTTCTCCGTATAATGTGCAATATTAATCCTCTAGGCCCCCAATTCATGGTCTGATGCAGCACTGGCTTGCAGGATTTCCCTGCGTCCTTTTATTTCTTCTTCTTATCTGGCTCAGGTGTTCCACATGTGTTCAGGGGGGCCCCCTCCAGGCTGCAATGGCAGCAGCTATAGATAAAAGACACAGAGGGTACCATCCTCAGTATAGTCACAATGTAAAGTGGAAGTGAAGATTCAGAACTCCCTTCTCAAGCTCCCCTAAAGTTTTACACAAGACATGCTTATTCACACTTCTGCTTCAGAGTCCTTATGTATGATGCCCCTCATAGCACCAACTCCAGGTGAGTGTGGGCTGCCAGGGGTGAGGGAAATGAGAAGGGAATTGCACAGTTGCATGAAACTATGAATGATGGGCAATGACACTGAATACTGGCACTGTTTTCCCCAGGAGGTGGTGATTTTAGCTGATACCTCACTCCAGAGGGTAACAAAGGTACAGAGAGCAGAGCTGCTGCTGCGGGTCTCAAAGCTGCCCTGGGCCTGTATGCTGCTAGTCTATTTATTGCACTGGTGACAGTCAAAGTTATCATCACCTGGCATGGGAAAGTGTTCCACGGTAGAGGAAGAAACAAGGCTGCCATCCATGGAAACCTTGGGGAGAGGATTGCAGAGGACCTTCCTGAATGTTTCATCGAGTTCTCCCAGGAGGATTCCAGGGACTTCCCTGCGTACATAAATAAACTGCTCTGCGTACATAAACAAACTGCTCAGATGCCTAACTCTACGGGGCTATCTCTCTTTGTTGTACTGACACTTCTGCTAGTATAAGTAAATTAATGAAAAGTTGACAACTGTGTCCTGCTATGTTGGGGGTGCCATCACTGTAATGGGAAATACATTTACCCACTTACCTGAGATTCCTTCCCCTGCATTAGACAAGGATGTGCTTGACTGCCAAGACTGAGTGGACTGTGGTAGAGTCTCAAAGAAGTTCTGGCTTGCAGCAGAGCTGGACCCCATGGTCGCCTGTTCCCCATCCTCTTCCTCCTCCTCATCCATCTCCTTGCCCTCACCATTCATGCCAGGGGCCTGTGGTGGTGTGCAGGATGGTGGATGAGTCTCCACAAAGTATGAGATGCTCCTCTTTCTAAAAGCATCAGGTCTGCAGCTCAGCACCAACTATTGGCTTCCCTGACCTTCTGGTATGCCTGCTGCAGTTCCTTTGTTTTCACATGGCACTGCTGCTAATCCCTGTCATACGCCTTCTCCTGCAATCGCTTGTGGATGTGCATATCTCTATGGCTGGTCTGTAGCTGTGCTTGAACATCCTCTTTTCCCCTCAGGCTCAGGAGCTCCATATCTCCTGTCCAGTCAAAGACGGAGTGCATTTGGAACATGTAGCCAGCATGGTCTGCTGGGCAGCTGCACACAATAATGGAGAGCTACTGTGCGCTCTCCAAATCTGGACAATCTGGAAAAGGCATCTCAAAAAATCATGGGGCTTTAAGGGGACACCTTTCTGGTCTCCATGACCCCTGGGCAGTGGAGTTCATAATTGTGACTAGAGCAGTCACTGTCAGGTATTGTGGGATAGCTGCTGGAGGATGGTTAGGGTCAATGTAGGTAACACAATGTCTACATTCACACTGTATCAACCTCAGTACGTCAACCATGGCTCAACACCACTTGGGGAGGTGGTGTTACTATTTCAGTGTAATGGGGAGCTTACATCAGTGGAAGACAAATTTAGGTGTAGATACACACACAACTAGGTCACCACAAGGCAGTTTACATCAACCTAACTTTGTCATGGAGACCAGGCCTAAGTGTTCAGTTCGGTTACTCAATTTCTCCCACTGCTTTCAACTTCCAAAGAGGGTGGAATCCAAGGCTCTGCTGCTAAAGCAGGCTCCAAAAAGCTGTTGCCACTCCCTACCCAGGTCTCAACATCAGCTTTTCTTCTTGGTGCCACATACAGCTCATTCCCCCCTCTCCTGGACTACCAGTGTCCTTTTAAACTGCTCCTCCACTGGGAACCTGCCTTGCACCTGTTTGGTGGCGGGGGGAGGGGGGAGAAGAAGATTCCCTAGGCCAATATTGCTCTACTCCCCTCCCTGGTTCAATATGGGACCTATAGACCCCATCATAGTTCCTTTTACAAGTTTCAAAGAAGACTCCCTGATAGCTGCCATTTGAAAATTACCCCTTCAGCCAGTTTTGATGTAAAGTAAAACATTAGGGAAATGTTAGAAAAAAACCATCCTGGTCCTTATTTTAAAATGCCTTTTTTTCCCCTACAAAAAATTAGCAAATCAATTAATCTTCACTGAGTATTTTAAATCACTTGTTTGTTTTTTACCTGCATCATTTGTAGAAAGGTAAGAAACATCTGAAACGTGTAAATTTGAAAAATGGGTGAACCATGTTTTCTGTCAAAATAATCCCAATAATTCCCAGACTGTGACTTCACATCACATTGCAGTCTACAAGAATTTTAATTCTTATTGTTATGAACCTCCAGAAATAGGGATTTAAGTTGAAATATATTCTCAACTTCCTATAGCACTGCTACCAATATTATTATAATAAATTATTGTTTGCAATGTTGTAGCCATGTTGGTCCCATGATATTAGCAAGACAGCGTGTATGAAGAAATATCTTTTTTTGGATCAACCTCTGTTGGTGAAAGAGACCTGAAGACAAGCTCTGTGTAAGCTCAATAGTGTGTCTCTTTCATCAATAGAAGTTAGTCCAATAAAAGATATTACCTCACCTGCCTTGTCTCTATAATAGATTAGAATAGTCCTAATAATTTTTAAATGATATGTCCAAAAGTGTTCTTTTAAATAATGTTTTATTATTATCATTATTACCCGGGGTAATAATGATGATAGTAATGACAGGGCTTCTGTTAACATACGCAGCTTTGTTGAGGAAAGCGGTGTTCCTACACTGACAGAAAAACCCCTTCTGTTGGTGTAGGCTGAATCTACACTATGGGGCTATGTCAGCGTAGCTATATTGGTATAGTGTCCATAGTATAAACCAATCCTAATTCATACCTGATTTGTGTACCCACTGTGGTTCTCATGGGTCATCTTTGCCACCTTCTATCTCATTTAGAATCCATGAGCCCAGGCTTCACAGATCCCCAGGCTCTTGATATTGGTTATCAGGTGTCCCCAGTATTACCAGCCAGCTAGTAATGATGAACTTAGACTCTGTGTTTTTGGAGTAACTCCTTCCTTGCTCCTTCACTTCAAGGCCCAAGTAAAGCTCCGCTGCCACCAACAGCTAACCAGGAGCCTGGGAGCATGTGTATATCACATCACACTCTATAATAACAAGAACTCATTGGCTACACCTCTGCCTCTATTTGTCTCACTTGGCTCCACCTCTTCTGCCAAACCGCACCCCTTTCTGTTCCAAAAGCCAGATCCCTGTACCATCATCTGCCTGTTTGACACACCTTATGCTGATTGGTTGGGCTAATGGACCAGGTGAAAGAGCTGGGGCCTGGAAATAACTCATCACCTAGCTATTCAATCCTCTACCTTGCAGCGCTGCAGCATCACAACTTTTCTTTCATTATCTGTGCACCAGATTGGGAACCCCTTCTTAATATTGGTGCGTAACTGTTCACCAGCGTGAGTAGGAGAGTCACAATCTGACTCTTTATGATTAGTATCTGTACTGTGGGGGAATATACCAGTCATCAGTACAAATGTATTGTGTTTTATCTAGAGAGTTAATTACTGCAGGGTCTTAATCATAGAAGTGTAGGACTGGAAAGGCCTTTGAGAGGTCTTCTAGTCCAGTCCTCTGCAAGGCAGGACTAAGTATTATCTAGACCAGGGGTTCTCAACCTTTTTCTTTCTGAGGCCCCCCCAACATGCTATAAAAACTGCACGGCCCACCTGTGCCACAACAACTGGTTTTCTGCATATAAAAGCTAGGCCTGGCGTTAGGTTGTAACAAGCAGGGCAATTGCCTGTGACCCTATGCCACAGGAGCCCCGCAAAGTTATATTGCTCAGGCTTCAGCTTCAGCCCGGGTGGCAGGGTTCAGGGCCCTGGACTTCAGCCTTCGGCTTTCTGCCTTGGGTCCCAGCAAATCTAATGCTGTCCCTGCTTGGCGGACCCCCAGAAACCTGCTCATGGACCCCAGGTGGCCCTGGACCCCTGCCTGAGAACCACTGATAGACCAGTGGTTCCCAAACTCATGCTCTCCCTTACCCCTGTCTGTGCCCCCAGGGGGGAACACAGACAGGGATAAGGGGGCCAAGGCTGGGACCGCAGGGGTCTGGGGCCAGGGCTGGGAGCAGAGCCCCGGTTGGGGGATGTGGCTGGGGGTGGGACCAGAGCAGAGCTGAGAGCAGAGCAGGCTTGCATGACCTCCCCTCCCTCCCCACTCCCCATGGGGGTTGGCCTGATTTCTTCCCTCCCACAGCATTTCCCCACATCTCTCTGACAGGTATTTGTCTAACCCAGAGGTAGGCAAACTATGGCCCGCGGGCCACATCCAGCCTGCAGGACCATCCCCCGGCCCTTGAGCTCCCATCCGGGGAGGCTAGCCCCCAGCCCCTCCTCTGATGTCCCCCTTCCCCTGCAGCCTCAGCTCGATGCACCACCAGCACGGCGGCATGGCTGGCTATAGCTGGGCCATGCAGCTATGAGATCCTGTCGCTCTGAGAGGCATGGTAAGGGGGCGGGGAGCAGGGGGGCTGGATAAGGGGCAAAGGTCCTGGAGGGGCAGTCAGGGGGCGGTTGGATGGGGTGGAGGTTCTGGGTGGGGGGGCAGTCAGGGGACAGGGGGCAGTTGGATAGGCATGGGAGTCCCCAGGGGCCTGTCAGGGGGTGGGGGTGTGGATAGGGGTCAGGGAAGTCAGGGGACAGGGAGCAAGTGGGGTTGGAGAGGGGGTGCAGGGAGCGGTTGGAGGGAGCGGTTGGAGCCGGGGGGGGGGTCCCAGGAGGGAATGGTCAGAGGACAAGGAGCAGGGGGGGATTCGATGGGTCGGAGTTTCTGAGGGGAGCAGTCAGGGGGCAGGAAGTGGGAGGGGCGGATAGGGGGTGGGGGCCAGGCTGTTTGGGGAGGCACCGCCTTCCCTACCCAGCCCTCCATACAGTTTCACAACCCCAGTGTGGCCCTCGGGCCAAAAAGTTTGCCCACCCAGGTCTAAACTGTTCTTAAAAATCTCCAGTGATAGAGATTCCACAACCCCCCTGGGCAATTTATTCCCAGTGGTTAATTACCCTGACAAGAAGTTTTTCCTAATGTCTGACCTAAACCTCCCTTGCTGCAATTTAAGCCCATTGCTTCTTGTCCTATCCTCAGAGCTTAACAAGGACAATTTTTCTCCCTCCTTCTTGTAACAGCCTTTTATGTACTTGGAAACTGTTATCATGTTCCTCCTCAGTCTTCTCTTCTCCAGACTAAACAAATCCAATTTTTCAATCCTCCCCCATAGGTCATGTTTTCTAGATCTTTAATCATTTTTGTTTCTCTTCTCTGGACTTTCTCCAATTTGTCCACGTCCTTCCTGAAATGTTCCGCTCAGAACCAGACACAGTACTTCAGCTGCAGCCCAGTCAGCGCAGAGTAGAGCAAAAGAATTACTTCTTGTGTCTTCCTTACAACACTCCTAATCCGAGAATGATGTTTTCTTTTTTTACAACAGTGTTACACTGTTGACTCATATTTAGCTTGTGGTCCACTATGACCCCCAGATTTCTTTCCGGAGTACTTCTTCCTAGGCTGTCATTTCCTATTTTGTATGTGTGCAGCTGATTGTTCCTTCATGTGTGGAGTACTTTGCATTTGTCCTTACTGAATTTCATCCTATTTACTTCAGACTGTTTCTCCAGTTTGTCCAGATCATTTTGAATTTTAATCCTGTCCCCCAAAGCACTTATAATAATAAATAATCTTAAATATTTAATGTTTAATAAAACATCTAAAATTAAATTAACTTTTATGTCCTTATTCCCACTGCTCCCATCAATTTATAGATGGAGGTACAGTGTCTTTTCTAGAGTGATATTGTCCTTTTAATGTTTTTTTTCTTAAAGCTTAGCATTGCTCATGATAACAGCAGAGCTCATACAAGCTGTTTGGCTGTTTAGTTTCAGTATTCAAAGTTCAGTTTGAATGGTAAAGAGGAAGCTAATGATTAAATTGGAGACCAAATAAATTATGATAATAAATTATTGTAGTATACACAGTCTTTAATTTATCTTGTGTACACAGCATGGAGAGTCACAAGTCTAGTTTATTATATGGGTTCTTCAATAAAAGATATGGTATCTATTGGAAAAACTGGTTTCTTCTCTTAATAGACATCAGCTGCTAATACTCACCCAGCAATATATCTGCTCTGTTACTTGCTGGGTCCCAAGGTAAGCATGCTATAGTGAATGGAATGGAGCATCAGACAATTGGTTTTAATCCCTTTATCATTATTTATTTAACCCTCAGTGCTTATCCTTTTGGTGATTGAAGTTATTTCTCAGATAATATCATCAAAGGAGTGCACAACAAAATTGATGTTTTTTTATAGAGGATGATCAGTTTTGTTCATTTAATAAGCATTGAGGCCACCATAAAATTATAAAGAACTTTAAAACTGTAATCAAGTGAACAGAGCCAAAAGGCATTTTCACAAATGTTGTACACGTCACTTACCAACGGTAATGGGGAAAGAATGACAGAATAGCATATTGTTTGATAGGGCTGTTATTGTAATGAAGTTCTGCATAAACAGGATAGTTAGCAAACTGAACTGATTATATATGTATGATGACCTACAACTGTTGAGTGCACAGCCTTTGATACCATTGAACAAAATGTAGCTTTTGAGGCAGTAAGTGAGAATGGACTTGCTCAGCCTGTCTTCTCATTAAACTGAAGGGAGGGATGATTATTTAACAATGAATGTAAAGGGGTCATGGCAGGAAATTGTAAGAAAGGATAAGCACAAAGTCAGAGACCAGACGAGCTATTTCATTTAGCCCTTCAAGATCTTAAATCTAAAACAATAGGACCTTTGAAAGAAGAAGTAGAGTACTCTCCCAAACTGAACAGGTTGTAACTAGAGAAAAGCAACCATAAATTAGTGATGGTGTACAGTCATTCACTGAGGCTCAGATTTTTAAAAGTATTTAGGTATTGCTGCACTCAGCGTGGCAATATCTAACTGATTTAGTAGCCTGGATCTCATTTTCAAAAGGGATTTGGACACTTAGGAGCCAAAATTCCATTGACAGTTGATGGGATTTAAACTCCTAGATGCCTAAATCACTTTTGAAAATGAGATTTAGGGTTTGTCGACACTGCACCACAATGTGGACTATGGGGTGTGAATTGCCGAGCACACCAAAGTGTTGCAATCTAATTGCCACATGTGGACGCTGCTGGCACAAACGAAAAGGTATCTATTTTCTGTTAACGTAGTCTTCTTCTAAACAGAACTATGTTAATGGAAACTAGATATCTTTTAGTTGCATCAGCAGTGTCAAGACAGGGTAGTTAGATCGCACCACTTTGGTACCGTCTGCAGTTTGCACACCCATAATCTGTACCACAGCTGAAGGTAACTGAACCTGTATTCCCTCTCTGTGGTCCATCAAGGACACCCATTCTCAGGCTTCCAGCTCTCCTGCCATCACCTCTCCTGAGTAATAATTCCTGGATAAAATCAAACTCTCAGGCAAAATTCACGTCACCTACATTAAAAGAAAAATATGCAATAATCCAGTTTTGCATAGGGCACTAGTGGTGGAAATGTGGGGAGAAAGTAGATTTAAAGCTAGCCTAAGTGGCCACTTGATGATTCTTCTTGCACAGAGGAATTTTCCAGTGGCACAGCTGGTCCTACACCATGTCACACTCAAATCCCCAGCAGAGGGGAAAATTTGGGATTGTGACAAGGGAAAGGGGCAGTACTGGATTTTCAGTCTCTAGTTGCCAGAATAGTCTGTTGTGGCTGCTCTAAGATGAAGAGATTCTGGGGTCCCTTTAAGTTTCATTGTGGGTGAAAATGGCCTAGGGATAGATACAGGACTAGATGGCCTTGGGATGTTTTACAGCCACTTTAACTCCCACCCTTTTGGGCCCTGTGCTGAACGGAGGTTGGCCAGACCCAGGAACTGGTCCTTGAGCTGCTCTAAACCGGAAAGTAGTGAGAGTCGGCAGTTTGTTTGTTTTTTTAAGTGTAATGCAATTTAGTCTCTGAGGGATGCACACAAAACTCTCCATTGGCCAATATATGTGTTTATGCAGATCAGTGGCCCAAACATCCCTGCATGTGGTGGCACGGCTGTTACTCCACCACAAAGGTTGGCTGGTTTCTATTTCAGGATATTCTTAGAGATCAGGGAACTGACCTATTGCCAAAGGGAAACACTTGACCCCCTGATTCCTGAGGATGTCCCCAAATTAATACAATTGCATCTCTGATATCCAAGTATGTCCTCCAATGGACACTTCTTGTTACTTGATACCCGACTCTTCAGGAATTCTTAAAATGGGTCTGTCCTGATCTCATGTATTTCTTCCTTCCATCTGTCTTATTAAATTTTGTCTCTGTAGGCTAGTTATTCACTGCAGGAGAAGGTTTAAAGAGAAGTTGGAATAGCAAATTGAGTCCCAAACACACAAACTTCCACCTTTCAAAAGGAATCAAGTCAGAATGTAAAAGTTATATGTATTCATGCACAATTATATTTCTGAGGAAAGCATATTCTGCTGTCTCTGTATAGTCTAATCAGAAATGTGATCTCACCATTGTATCTCAGCAGTAATAAAGATTTCACCTAACTCATTCAGTATCATGAAGGTATTTAGGAGCCTAGAGATGCAGATAGGTGCGTACAGGGATTTTCAAAAGCACCTACATAACTAAATACATTTTTAAAATCTGACTCGTAGTCTGTTAGGAGTTCATTTATGGCTTGATTCAATTTCCATTAATTTTCCTTTAGGAGCCTTCACTTGGAAGTGGATTGGCCCCTAATGAATGAAAAATCCAGAGTGGTATTTAATATTCTTCA
The DNA here is from genome assembly GCF_009764565.3 of Dermochelys coriacea. Taxonomy (NCBI): domain Eukaryota; kingdom Metazoa; phylum Chordata; order Testudines; family Dermochelyidae; genus Dermochelys; species Dermochelys coriacea. The sequence continues at coordinate 88,678,790 of NC_050069.1, forward strand.
TCATCATCTTCAATTTTTTTATTGATCTGAGTTTCTCCTTCTTGGTACTAATTTTTATGATTCAAAGTTCAAATGTCCAAAAATGCAATAATTGCCAACCTACCAGATGTGACTGAAATCCTGTAATTCCTATTGCACTTTTGTTTTGACTTTCCATAAGTTATTAAACCCTAAAGACCTGGTGGGCAAGGATGTGGGAGAGAAGGGAGAATGGACCCTCCCCCTACCTTTTTGCAGTCCCCAGAGGAGTCAGACATAGCTGCAGACCCTGCACTCTCCCTGCACTTTTTGTTGTTGTTGCAATACAAGTTCTTCAGACTAACAATTTCCAGATACTGCATTCCTACTCTCTGCTTGGACAAGAATTTCCAAGAAGACATGCAGGTTATTTAATAGGGTTTCATAATGACAAATATCTTCAAACTCGCACACATTCAGAAAAGGTCAAAGCTATTTAACCAATTCGGTCACTGTGACCTTCAAATTTATTTGAGCATAAGCTTTCGTGAGCTTCATCGGATGCTGTAGCTCACGAAAGCTTATGCTCAAATAAATTTGTTAGTCTCTAAGGTGCCACAGGTACTCCTTTTCTTTTTGCGAATACAGACTAACACGGCTGCTACTCTGAAACCTGTGACCTTCAAAGAGTTTTAGGTGGTTGTATCTAATATCCTTTCAATCCTTGGTCTCTCTCTGCTGAAATGGCTAACAATAGTGCAAATGCAGTGGGGAGTGAGATCCAGACTATTTTTTTACATTCCTGTAACCTTTATTTGCCATGTGAGGACAAGACTCTTTGAATATTGAACTTCATATATTTTCCTTTAGTACTGTACAGTATCTGTATACCATTAGAGAAGCAACATAAATAAAATAGTCACTTGGATTTAATAACCTAAACCAGGCCCCATAACTCAGCCAGATATCTTCAGTACCAAGCTCCCATTCCAGTAGCCGGCTCAAAATCATACATGAGTCATCCTGTCATCCCACACAATCCTTGTTGTCAGATGGTCTGGTAATGTGAGCCCAGCCTGTCTTTGAGACCTGAGTTTGCTTTTCGTTCAAAATAGTATGTGTTAGACCTTCTAAAACCAGACACCTCTATCTGATTTATAGATACATGGCCAAATTCTGGTTTCAGTTACACTTCAGCTATACAGCTGAAGACAGGTCTTAACACGTCTAGACAAGGTGTAAGCAAGGGCAAAATTTGGACCTGAAGTGGCTAGTAAAAGTGCAAAAAAGATGATGAGAAATAAGGTGGGTGAGGTAATATCTTTTACTGGACCAACTTCTGTTGGTAAAAGAGACCAGCTTTCAAGCTACACAGAATTCTTCAGGTCTACAGCTAAATAGAAGGTGGAACAGATTGTTTAGCATAAGTAGCTAACACATATTCTAACAGACCATTCAAGGCAAAGTGGGCCATGACAGTAAACACCCCGACAGTCATAGGACAAAAAAGGGAGTTAATGGGTTTCAGATTGCCGTAATAAGCCATACATCCAGTGTCTTTATTAAGACCATGATTTTTAATGTTTAGTAAAGTTATGAATTTAAGCTCCCAGGCTTGTCCTTTGAAGGTGTGCAGGTTTCCTTTGAGGACATGGACTCAGAGGTCAGATATGGAGAGATTGTTTTATCAAAGGTGTTCGCCCCCATGTATCAAGCTCTGGTTCCAGGCCTGGTGGTTGGAGTGGTGTTCGAACCTGAATGGAGGATCAGGACTGGCTGAGGGCTTCACTGAAAATGGAGTCCGGGGGACAGGCTTTGGGTCAGAACTGAGCTCAGAGTTCATAGACAAGCAACATCAGTATTGTAGTTGGAGTCCAGATACAGGCCAAAGGTTGAAGCTGGGTTGGAGTCAGTCCAATGGTCTTGGGGGTCAGGAGTCAGACTCAGGGCTGGAGCAGGTCAGTAACAGGGTTGGAGCAAGGTCAGAGTAGGGCACGTACAGGGCTGGAGTGGACTAGAACAAGGCTCAGCCAAGGCTGGGCAGGAACAGGAACGAGACTGAGGACAGGCTGGAAGCCTAGGGGAGTCTATAACTCCACGAGACAGCAGAAGTGTCCCTGACTGAATAGTGAAGTTGCACAGACTAACTTACGGGGTCAGTGAAATACCTATGCCTGAGGGTCATCTGACTGGGATCCTCGTCAGGAAGCAGAATACCTGAGTGATGAGTCACTGCAGGCTCTGTTGGAGGAGTCAGTCATGGCAGCTGAATGAACAGCCCTGGTCTGGCTGCAGGTTCGCTTCCCAACAAGCAATATGGTGTTTTTGTCTTTTATTGTTTTTTCTGTGTGAATTCATTCAAGAACATAGTGATTGGTTTCATCTATATAGTTGTTATTAGGGCGTTAAGTACATGGATGAGGTACACCACATGTTGTGATAGTCATGTGTAGGATCCCTGGCTCTTGGAAGGCTAATTGTGGGGAGTATTGATCATTGTAGCAGTGGAGATACGAAGGCAGGTTTTGGATCTGTTATTATGGCAGAGTCTGGTGCTCCTTTGAGCTGGTGTGTCCTGGTCTGTGGGGAGCTTGGCAAGATTGGGCGGTTGTTTGAAAGCCAGAAGAGGAGGGGTCAGGAAAGATTTATTTCAGAGTGTTGTCCCATCAAGTATGGGTTGTAGATACCCTTGTACTCCACAGGAAAAATGAAGAACCTCTAAAGCAGCTTGTTTCATATGAATATGTCTAGGAGTCTGACAAGGTTCCTTCCCCACTCTGAACTCTAGGGTACAGATGTGGGGACCTGCGTGAAAGACCCCTAAGCTTATTCTTACCAGCTTAGGTTAAAAGCTGCCACCACCAAAGTGTTACACAAAGAACAGGGGAAGTGCTCACTTGGAAACGTCTCCCCCCCAAAATATCCCCCCAAACCCTATACCCCCCCTTTCCTGGGGAAGGCTTGATAAAAATCCTCACCAATTTGCCTAGGTGAACACAGACCCAAACCCTTGGATCTTAAGAACAATGAAAAAGCAATCAGGTTCTTAAAAGAAGAATTTTAATTAAAGAAAAAGTAAAAGAATCACCTCTCTAAAATATGGATGGTAAATACCTTACAGGGTAATCAGATTCAAAACATAGAGAATCCCTCTAGGCAAAACCTTAAGTTACAAAAAGACACAAAAACAGAAATATACATTCCATTCAGCACAACTTATTTTATCAGCCATTTAAACAAAACAGAATCTACCGCATATCTAACTAGATTGCTTATTAGCCCTTTACAGGACTTCTGACCTGCATTCCTGCTCTGGTCCAGCAAAAGCATCACACAGACAGAGAGAACCCTTGTCTCCCCCCCCCCACCGCCTCCAGCTTTGAAAGTATCTTGTCTCCTCATTGGTCATTTTGGTCAGGTGCCAGCAAGGTTATCTTAGATTCTTAACCCTTTACAGGTAAAAGGGTTTTTCCTCTGGCCAGGAGGTATTTAAAGGTGGTTAGCCTTCCCTTTATATTTATGACAGATTCAAAGTTCCATTAATTTATTTTATTTTTTCCTCTGAAGTTAATGTTGTCATATACAAGTCAGCTGTTGGCATTAGGGCCTTTTTGTGTGTGAGGGGCTAGATGTGATGATAAATAAGTAAACACATTTCACTGAGGGCTGTGGTGGTTGTAACTGTGGCTACCTGGAATGGTTAATAGAGTCATAGATTTCCAAGGCCAGAAGGGACCATTATGAGTATCTAGTCAGCAGAGCAGCTCACAGCAGGAGTTTGCCTGGGACTGGTAAGTATCCGAGTGTGTGTGTTTGCTTGCTGAGGAAGTATCCGAGCGTGTGTTTGCTGGGAGGGAGCCTGAGTGAGTGTCTGATTGGCTGCTAGCCTGCAGGGGGCGGGCATTAGGGTGTCTGTGTGTTTGCGTCAGGGAAGCCTGGCTGTTTAAAAACAGCCGGAGCCTCGCGAACCAGCTGAGCGGCAGCGAACCAGCGGAGCAGCGGGGACAGCAGAGCAGCTCACAGCAGGAGTTTGCCTGGGAGTTCGCCTGGAGTGAGCCCAGTGAGGCTTACATCTTGCCAACGTCTCTGAGAAAGCTCCGTAGTAGGTAGGTGATATGGAAGGGGGGAATTCAGCTGTTGTGACCTGCACTGGATGTGCCATGTTTGTCTTTCTTCCACAGGACAGAAGCGACTTTGTCTGTACAAAGTGCAAGCTGGTCTCCATATTGGAAGAGAAGATTGAAGGTCTGGAGCAACAGGTAACGACCCTGCGTTGTATACGAGAGACTGAGGATTTTCTGGACCAAACTCAGGATAGCCTTCTAGGGGCACAAAGCTCTAAAGATGTAGAGCAGGTTGCACAGAGGAGCCAAGAGGCCAGTGAAGAAGCTTGGCAACATGTGACCTCCAGAAGAGGTAAGCGGAATGTCCGGGTTCCAGTAACACAGACACAGGTAACTAACCGCTTTCATGTTCTCTCCACAGGTACCAATGCGGAGAGTGGACCAGATGATATGTCTGGGGGGAGAAAGCAGAAGGAGACTCCGCTGGTTGGGAGGCATGAGATGCGATGTCCTGAGGTTGGAGGTTCCACGACCACCACTCCCAAGAGGAGAAGGCGGGTGGTGGTGGTCGGGGACTCTCTCCTCCGGGGGACTGAGTCATCTATCTGCCGCCCTGACCGGGAAAACCGAGAAGTCTGCTGCTTGCCAGGGGCTAAGATTCGTGATGTGACGGAGAGACTGCCGAGACTCATCAAGCCCTCGGATCGCTACCCCTTCCTGCTTCTCCACGTGGGCACCAATGATACTGCCAAGAATGACCTTGAGCGGATCACTGCGGACTATGTGGCTCTGGGAAGAAGGATAAAGGAGTTGGAGGCGCAAGTGGTGTTCTCGTCCATCCTCCCCGTGGAAGGAAAAGGCCTGGGTAGGGACCGTCGAATCGTGGAGGTCAACGAATGGCTACGCAGGTGGTGTCGGAGAGAAGGCTTTGGATTCTTTGACCATGGGATGGTGTTCCATGAAGGAGGAGTGCTGGGCAGAGACGGGCTCCATCTTACGAAGAGAGGGAAGAACATCTTTGCCAGCAGGCTGGCTAACCTAGTGAGGAGGGCTTTAAACTAGGTTCACCGGGGGAAGGAGACCAAAGCCCTGAGGTAAGTGGGAAAGCGGGATACCGGGAGGAAGCACAGGCAGGAAGGTCTGTGAGGGGAGGGCTCCTGCCTCATACTGGGAATGAGGGGCGATCAACAGGTTATCTCAAGTGCTTATATACAAATGCACAAAGCCTTGGAAACAAGCAGGGAGAACTGGAGGTCCTGGTGATGTCAAGGAATTATGACGTGATTGGAATAACAGAGACTTGGTGGGATAACTCACATGACTGGAGTACAGTCATGGATGGTTATAAACTGTTCAGGAAGGACAGGCAGGGCAGAAAAGGTGGGGGAGTAGCACTGTATGTAAGGGAGCAGTATGACTGCTCAGAGCTCCGGTACAAAACTGTGGAAAAACCTGAGTGTCTCTGGATTAAGTTTAGAAGTGTGTGCAACAAGAGTGATGTCATGGTGGGAGTCTGCTATAGACCACCGGACCAGGGGGATGAGGTGGATGAGGCTTTCTTCCGGCAACTCACGGAAGCTACTAGATCGCATGCCCTGATTCTCATGGGTGACTTTAATTTTCCTGATATCTGCTGGGAGAGCAATACAGCGGTGCATAGACAATCCAGGAAGTTTTTGGAAAGCGTAGGGGACAATTTCCTGGTGCAAGTGCTAGGGGAGCCAACTAGGGGGAGCGCTTTTCTTGACCTGCTGCTCACAAACCGGGTAGAATTAGTGGGGGAAGCAAAAGTGGATGGGAATCTGGGAGGCAGTGACCATGAGTTGGTTGAGTTCAGGATCCTGACGCAGGGAAGAAAGGTAAGCAGCAGGATACGGACCCTGGACTTCAGGAAAGCAGACTTTGACTCCCTCAGGGAACAGATGGCCAGGATCCCCTGGGGGACTAACATGAAAGGGAAGGGAGTCCAGGAGAGCTGGCTGTATTTCAAGGAATCCCTGTTGAGGTTACAGGGACAAACCATCCCGATGAGTCGAAAGAATAGTAAATATGGCAGGCGACCAGCTTGGCTTAATGGTGAAATCCTAGCGGATCTTAAACATAAAAAAGAAGCTTACAAGAAGTGGAAGCTTGGACATATGACCAGGGAAGAGTATAAAAATATTGCTCGGGCATGTAGGAAAGATATCAGGAGGGCCAAATCGCACCTGGAGCTGCAGCTAGCAAGAGATGTCAAGAGTAACAAGAAGGGTTTCTTCAGGTATGTTGGCAACAAGAAGAAAGCCAAGGAAAGTGTGGGCCCCTTACTGAATGAGGGAGGCAAGCTAGTGACAGAGGATGTGGAAAAAGCTAATGTACTCAATGCTTTTTTTGCCTCTGTTTTCACTAACAAGGTCAGCTCCCAGACTGCTGTGCTGGGCAACACAAAATGGGGAAGAGATGGCCAGCCCTCTGTAGAGATAGAGGTGGTTAGGGACTATTTAGAAAAGCTGGACGTGCACAAGTCCATGGGGCCGGACGAATTGCATCCGAGAGTGCTGAAGGAATTGGCGGCTGTGATTGCAGAGCCCTTGGCCATTATCTTTGAAAACTCGTGGCGAACGGGGGAAGTCCCGGATGACTGGAAAAAGGCTAATGTAGTGCCCATCTTTAAAAAAGGGAAGAAGGAGGATCCTGGGAACTACAGGCCGGTCAGCCTCACCTCAGTCCCTGGAAAAATCATGGAGCAGGTCCTCAAAGAATCAATCCTGAAGCACTTAGAGGAGAGGAAAGTGATCAGGAACAGTCAGCATGGATTCACCAAGGGAAGGTCATGCCTGACTAATCTAATCGCCTTTTATGATGAGATTACTGGTTCTGTGGATGAAGGGAAAGCAGTGGATGTATTGTTTCTTGACTTTAGCAAAGCTTTTGACACGGTCTCCCACAGCATTCTTGTCAGCAAGTTAAGGAAGTATGGGCTGGATGAATGCACTATAAGGTGGGTAGAAAGCTGGCTAGATTGTCGGGCTCAACGGGTAGTGATCAATGGCTCCATGTCTAGTTGGCAGCCGGTGTCAAGTGGAGTGCCCCAGGGGTCGGTCCTGGGGCCCGTTTTGTTCAATATCTTCATAAATGATCTGGAGGATGGTGTGGATTGCACTCTCAGCAAATTTGCGGATGATACTAAACTGGGAGGAGTGGTAGATACGCTGGAGGGGAGGGATAGGATACAGAAGGACCTAGACAAATTGGAGGATTGGGCCAAAAGAAATCTAATGAGGTTCAATAAGGATAAATGCAGGGTCCTGCACTTAGGATGGAAGAATCCAATGCACCGCTACAGACTAGGGACCGAATGGCTCGGCAGCAGTTCTGCGGAAAAGGACCTAGGGGTGACAGTGGACGAGAAGCTGGATATGAGTCAGCAGTGTGCCCTTGTTGCCAAGAAGGCCAATGGCATTTTGGGTTGTATAAGTAGGGGCATAGCGAGCAGATCGAGGGACGTGATCGTTCCCCTCTATTCGACACTGGTGAGGCCTCATCTGGAGTACTGTGTCCAGTTTTGGGCCCCACACTACAGGAAGGATGTGGATAAATTGGAAAGAGTACAACGAAGGGCAACGAAAATGATTAGGGGTCTAGAGCACATGACTTATGAGGAGAGGCTGAGGGAGCTGGGATTGTTTAGTCTGCAGAAGAGAAGAATGAGGGGGGATTTGATAGCTGCTTTCAACTACCTGAAAGGGGGTTTCAAAGAGGATGGCTCTAGACTGTTCTCAATGGTAGCAGATGACAGAACGAGGAGTAATGGTCTCAAGTTGCAATGGGGGAGGTTTAGATTGGATATTAGGAAAAACTTTTTCACTAAGAGGGTGGTGAAACACTGGAATGCGTTACCTAGGGAGGTGGTAGAATCTCCTTCCTTAGAGGTTTTTAAGGTCAGGCTTGACAAAGCCCTAGCTGGGATGATTTAACTGGGACTTGGTCCTGCTTTGAGCAGGGGGTTGGACTAGATGACCTTCTGGGGTCCCTTCCAACCCTGATATTCTATGATTCTATGATAGTCTGATCTCCTGTATAGCACAGGCCATAGAACTTCCCCAAAATAATTCCTGGACTATCTCTTATAGAAAAACATCCAATCTTGATTGAAAAGTTGTCAGTAATGGAGAATCCACCACAACCCTTGGTAAACAGTTCCGGTGGTTAATTACTCTTACTGTTAAAAATGTACGCCTTATTTCCAGTCTGACTTTGTCTAGTTTCAACTTCCAGGCGTTAGATCATCTAGGGGTTCCCAAACTTGGTTCATGGCTTGTTCAGCTCCAATTGGCCGGGAACGGTGAACTGCGGCCAATGAGATCTGCCGAGCGCCGTGGGTTGCCCACTACTCTTTTAATGTGTCCCATGTTAGTCATATATCAATCAGTCTAGCTTTTTAATCAAAATGTCATGCAGTACCAAGTCAAACCCCTTACATAACTCTAAGTATATTACATCAACTCTATTACATTTATCAATCAAACTAATCAAAAATATTATGTTCGTTTGAAAGGAACCAACTTCCGTAAACCCATATTGATTGGCATTAATTATATCACCCTCCTTTTATTCTTTCTTAATCAAGTCCTATATCAGCTGCTCCATTATCTTGCCTGGGATCAATGTCAGACTGACAAGCCTATAATTACCTGGGACATCCCATTTATCTTTTTTTTTTTTTAATATTTGCACAACATTACCTTTCTTCCAGTGTTCTAGAACTTCCCCAGTGAGCCACGTCTTATTGAAAATCAACACTGATGATCCAGCAAGCTCCTCAGATGGCTCTTTTGAAGCTCTTGGATGCAAGTTATCTGGACCTGCTGAACTAAAATGGTCAGACTTTAGTAACTGTTGTTTAACATCCTCCTGAGATGATAGTAGAATGGCAATAGGTTAATAGAGCGCAGGAGCTACTGCAGCAGGTGAGACAGGTGACAGCTGAGATTCTCAAAAGTATTTAGACTTCTGGGACTCAGGCACTTAAATACCTCTGAGGATCTAGGCCAGCCAGACTGGAGAACTCTCTGTGATGGCTTTAGGTGTCTAAGGAGTAATGTCTTGCTTCTCTTTCCCCCCTTATCAAAAATAGAAGAAGGAGATTGTTTTTAAAAATTTGAGTTCTTGATTATCTGCAATAAAGCAATGCCAATGAAAAAAAAATTTATCTCAGTCCTTGACATAAACAGACTTAAGGATTATTGGGTTAGAAACAATACCCATATCATTGTGCTTCTTTTTACTCTTATATTTCTATGACTTTCATTCTTTCACCCTGAGTAAATTTAGACTAGTTGTACAAAGTACCAAGACAGAAATCACAGCCCCACTCGTTAAGTAGAACCTTGATGCTTTTAAACTGGCTAGTTACTTTAGAACTATACAAAAATATTATCACCACTAGATGGCATTGATTCAGCATCCAAACTCAAAATACAGCCTTGACATGAGTATAGCTGAATCTCGATCCATCCAGAGGACTAATAACAAATGATCCAGAAATATTTAACCCCTTCACTCTTTTGTGAGTATACACTATCCATACTGAAGATACTTTTTTCTTCTTGCCTATACCAGCTTGTGGTGTTGTTGTGCATTGCTAAATAGCTACCATGCTTCAGTTCTGAGGCAGATGCATTTTAGTGGTGGATAGTACAGAAAACACTCCTTCCTCATTTTGAAGTTATGCAGTCGCTGCTGCTCATCCAAAAGAACAGCTGAGGTTGTCATTGTCCAGACCCAAAAGCAGCACTGTACATGGTGAACATCATCAAATATTGCCTGGATCCAACAGCTCCAGAAGTGGGAGGTATACAGTTGTTGCAGCAATAATTCCAAGAGCTGCTGGTCTTGCTCTCTGGCTGTCCATTGGTCCTGCTAGAACACTCTCCACTGCTCTGTTGCAGCTGCCTCAATCACCATGCAACTCTTCAAAGGCTTGAGCAGATTCTTTTCTTTCTGAGCAAAGAGCAAGAACTGACCATGCATGCTGGCCTCCATTTTCAGGAAAGGAAAATAGCACTGGTTCCTGCAGACTTGTGGGATTTTCCAAGGGATTTAAGGTAGGTTGACCTCTTCTCCTATAATGCACATGGGAACATCAGCATTTTTCCTCCTGACGAACTGCATACTGTGCATTACAAAAAAGATCATCACCTAATCCTCACCCCAAAGAAAGCATAATTGACATTCCCATTCCAGATCACAAATTCTGCCAACATCTGAAGCCAAATTTGTTGTAGATTACAGGCACGCGGGATGAGAGGCAGGATAGATATAACTCTGGAGCCAGAGGATTCTATGTGCCAAAGGGTTGTCTTGGTATATAAATGGGTTAGGAGTGATGGGGGAGAAAATAAGATTTCATAAGGTGCCAGTATGACTCCATATATGAAGCTTTTTAATAATCAGTGATGTGTTACTTTACATCTACCATCATTTCTGGATTTTCAGGTGTGTGTGTCATTTAAAGGATTATATCTAAAAGTTTAGCCTGAGCACATGGAACATGTGGCAAGGTGTGTTGGCTTAAATTCTTGTTCCTTTAATCAAAGGAAGTTAAATTATCTTTGGAAAAAAATACAGTTTGCTGCCAGAGCGAGGAAACCATTTGGCTCTTTTTTCATGTTTGTTCCACATTCTGGGTCAGTGTTTTAAATATTTTATTAATTCCATATCATCTCATGAAAAAAAGTTCTAAGCAAGTCATCTGTTCATATATGACCTTTTCTGTTTCTCGCTAGCTGTACACCTTATTGAATAAATGCAATTTATAAATGAAAATATATAAATATGGGAGGAGTACTGAAAAGAACTCAAGCAGCTCTGTTAACGAAAAAGAAAAGAGGAAAGATTTGCTCAGCAAAACTCACCAACCCTGGGAGGACATACCAAAGAGATCAGAAGCTTCCTAATTAGCTGACCAGTGGACTAATTTGTATCAGTACATGGAATTAAAAACTGCAGATATTGGCTAAAAAATATGCGCACACTAAGATACATAACCTTGCTGTGTATATCTCCCAATAGTGTTATTGGAAGTTGTATGTGGAATGAGGGGAGAATCTGCAATTTATTCTGTAATCTCTACTGACGCTGAGTGAAATCAATGGAACTACTTGCAGAGTCAGACTATTCAAACTGATTAATGATGACAGAATGTGGAGTCCAATCACTACCATATTCTCCCCTCACTCAAAACACAATTTCCAGTAACACCATAATAGAATTAGCTTGGGTGTCTTCAGAGGGATTCATTTTGGATCTGTCTCTAATATTTTCAGTTCTTTCCTTGTTCACTTGAGGAAGAGGCAGAGTTAAAGATACCAGTGGCAGTTTATCATTTAATTTTACTTTGTAATTCAGAACACAAAAAGGGAGAGACTACTTGGTTGTTGAAGATGAAACTCTGAATTTTCCTCATATACCATGTTAAATAGATTCCCAAAAAAACATTCAGGAGCAGATTCAGAAGTGACACATAAGATGATGTAGTGAAGCACCTTATACCCACTTACTCTCCCTTAGACCTACTTACACTTTAGGCCTACTTACACTTACATCTTTTGTGTATCACTATGCAAGGGAGTTTGAGTGAAATTTACATACTGAGAAACAGTACAAGAAGATTTAAGCAGGTACACATTAATGTAGGATGGCTGCTGTCAGAGGTGAGGTTAACAAGATATCCATTTGGAAAGTTTTCTTATGTTTGACATGGACATTTGTCATAGTCAGTTTTCTGGACATCTGGTCATTCTTTTAAGAATCTTTGAAATTTGAGATCAAATAGACATTTCTGGAAATGGATATTGGTCCATCTCTACTGGCCAATGCAGAGTTATTCTCTACAATGTTTTATAACACCTTTTCCTATCATCTTTTCTTAACTGTCTCAAGTGGGGTAGTTTCCAGCATTTATCTTAGAGGACGGCTTATAAGTTATAATAGATCTCACAGTTAGGAAATTCTGCTGATATTAAGATTAAAGGCTCTTAATTTCATTACAGTACCTCCCTTTTTTTACTCTACCTATTGTTCTTTTATTTGGTTTACATCCTTCAAATATTTGTGGACAGATATCCCCTCTTTCATTCTCTGTACTTCTCTGTACTTCCCCAACCAGTCATCATTTAGCTAAACTTTAGATAGTAGAGCAATATTCTAATACCCTTATTTAGCAGAGTAGTGCCTTAATCCATTAATAGTCTCACAGTTTCAAGGGTTTTGCTGCTCTTTGCCACCTTTTGTCTCTCCAGTGGAACTACTGGCAGAATACAGTACTACACAACATACAGGAATCAGGAATCAGAATCTGTCCCTAATTGACTTTAATCTTTACCCCTAGATCAGTCTTTTCAATCAGTTAATTAATGTTGCTGCTCATCTCTGAATTCTTTAAAATTTGTCTACATCTTTCTGGCCATTGAGCTGCCTTGAAATGAATACAATAAAGATGCAGTCTCACCAAACCCATAATGAGGTGGAAATGACACCTCTTTGCTCTGAGACATGATACCTTTGAATAGAGTATGTAGTTCAGAATTATGTTGGCTTTTGAATTTGTCTTCCTTGTTATTCTTCAGAACAATTCTTGTACAATTTGCCAGCTAGCAACAATTAATGAGTTACAATAACCTCTCTTTTTTGATCAATTGTTTTATTTACTTTGATTCAGTAGGGATATGTCTTGTAGATCAGACTGGTGAAGGTAATTGTTTTATGAATTTGTCTACAAGTGGCCAGAACACTTACATAAAACCAGGAAATATGTCTGGTTTTAAATCAATGCATAACCCATGCATGGATCATTGTAAACCTTCTATTTGACAAGATTTCTGTAATCCGGTGTTATCATATTTACATCTATGGAGATTATCTCAACCTCAATGAAGTTATTTATTGCAATATTGTTTCACCCTCAGCATCCTACAACAGGCGTTACTCTTTATCACTCTTCTACATGCAAAAAAGGTTTAGTCTGATTAATAAAAACTGCCAGCATCTTCTCTGAGTTGTCCCTAGCCTTTTGTCTATAGATTAACGCTTATCATTTCTCCTGTTACATGTATCACAACTATGAGAATTTTTAGATTCTGACTTTCAATTGATCATTTTCACAGATTTGTAATTTCAGCTGCTGAAGCTTCTGAAGGATTGGACATTTTTAAAGTTAAAAACTGAACAAATTCTCAAGACTGTTCTATACTGCTTGTTTTTTGGATGTCACTGGCCAACAGCTAAGTAGCATTGCCACTGTAATGTTCTTATGCCTCTGAGCCATAGCATCTGTGGCAGTATGTGGTCATTAGCTCAAGATCTTGATTTTGTTACCCAATATTTTAAAAACTAAAGTGGAAGCAATTAAAGAATTAGAGATGTCTTCCACTGCAGAGGGCATCAAGAACATATCTAATTTTAACTAAGCACAGCATTCAGAGAGTTTGGGGAAAGTACATATTTGTATAAAGTGTATGTCAAAGGAAATGACTCCCTTTCCATGTCTTTAACATGACACTGTTGCTGTACCAGAAGCTCAAATACATGGTGGCATTTTGTGAAGCCCCTTGCAGTTTCTAATGACATACAAACTCATGCTGCTGCAGTAGCTAGCTCTGAGTTTTACAGCTGGATGGACTGGAACAAGAAGAAATGGAATAATTTGTCCAGGATCACCCAGCGAACCAGATGCTTAGACAGAATTTAAACATTTTTTTTGTTTTTTAGCTCAAGAGTTCATTAGTTACAACATGTACAATTTACCATAAAAAGGACTATAAACATTTGATCATGTCCTTAAAAAAATCATGGATTTAAGATGCTTTGCCTTCATAGTGCAGAGCTGGATTAGAGAGAACTGAAAATCTGGAGAGATGGTTCTATCTATTATCATTAATTGTTATTGTAAAAGCGATTCTTCTGCAGAAAGTTACATCTGGACCATATTTCAGAGTAGTAGCCATGTTAGTCTATATCCGCAAAAAGAAAAGGAGGACTTGTGGCACCTTAGAGACTAATTTATTTGAGCATAAGCTTTCGTGAGCTACAGCTCACTTCATTGGATGCATTCAGTGGAAAAAAATGCATCTGAATGCATTCAATGAAGTGAGCTGTAGCTCACGAAAGCTTATGCTCAAATAAATTTGTTAGTCTCTAAGGTGCCACAAGTACTCTTTTTCTTTTTATCTGGACCATAGTTAATTTTCTGCTGTTTCAGAATGTGACAGAGGGTAGTTGCAGAAAATAAAGATTTCATCCTGACTCTCTTTGTTATATCCCTTTGCTAAAACATTCCTTACATAAAGAATAGAGAGCAATAGAAGAAGAATGTCTGTATCTGTCAACTAGGCAACAGGCAATAAGTGCCTGTTAAAGGCTTTTAGTCCACCCTCATGTGACTGGCAAACACCTTCATCTCTGTGCAAAAATTAAGCCCACTCCCAAATTGGTGTAACAAGCATCCATAAACTTAAGAACCGTATTCAACAGATGTGACTCAAGCTACTAGCACAAGATAATTGAAGCTTAATGCACTAAAGTAGGAAGCAATATTACATGTAGACATTTGCATTAGATCTCTGATGATGCTTTCAAAATTCAGCAGATCTAGTAAAATCAATTAAGCCTACCTAGTCAATATGTATCCAGGACTAAAAAGAATCTCAAAGACACTCCGATGAGTAAAAGTTTTTGTTCTCCTAATATACAATATATACATCATGAATTCTATTCTAATTATCTCTCTCTCTTTTCAAGGAATCAACATCTCCTACAATGTCTATGCTGGGAAAAATGCTGAAGGAAAGGAAAATAATGTCAGCTGGTGGTGTCATCCCTCATGGAAAACATTCTGAGGTTAATTACCAATTTCGTTGCACTTATAAAGTTTGCTTGAAAGATGATCCATCCTGGGAAGACATAAGTGTCTTGTTTTTCTAAATGCTATTCAATTGTGTTGAATGCTGGTGAATGTCTGACATCTGCCCCTTTCTTCCTGAGATTAAGGCCTCTGTGTTCTGCCAACAACAAGTTTCTTTTTTCCATTTATTTCAGGATCTACAGTATCTGTAGTTTTGGAAAACTTACTCCTGGCTGTTTGTTTTTTTCCTCCTTGTATTTTGGCACCTAGGCTGTTACTGTTTTTATAAGCTATCAAATATGCAGCTACAAAATCAGGATAAATAATTTGAACAGAGGATTTAATATTAATTTTAATCGCATACATTTTTGACAACCCTCCACTTTTCACTTATAGGGAAGCAGCCAAACAAACTTGGCTTAAGGAAGCTATCTCAACTATATTCTCAATATCCATCATCCCACAACTTTCGCAGTTGCCATGAAATAATTACCAGTTTTTACCACCCTAAAGACCATGTGTGACTAGAGGTGAATTGTGATTTGGTAATGGGGCTTTGTAATTTGTATCTTCAACAAGATTTTCAAGGTCAATGAAAATTCATAGATTTTTTTAAAACATGCCAAAAAAAATCACTTTTACCAGATTTTATTAAAATGTGATTCTGTTCGTTTGTTTTTAACAGCACTTTATTTTATAATGGACTAATTTTGTGCAGTCATAGGGAAACAGCCCACCATATCTGCAGCTGAAATCTTGTTTGTGTATATTTTAGAAGGACAGCACAATAAAATTTGAAGAGAGAAGGTGTCACTTCTGTGTTTAAATGGCTGTGAACTGAAACATAGATAATATTTTTAAGTATAATGGTTGAATAATTCATAGTTTAGAAGAGAATATTTCTCTTATAAAAATTTATTATTTAGGATCTATTGACTAGAAAACATATTAGAGGTTTTTCCAATGGAAGAGCAGGGGAAATATAAATAAAAAGAAAGTCAGGGAAGGGTATGCAAGATTCACATATCAGGTAGACTCATATACATAGGAGGCACAGAACAGAAATTCAAGATGAAGAGAATTGTAGGGAAATTCTTTTGAATATGAATGAAAAATGAGATATGAAATAACAAGGTACAGAAATGAGAGACAGAGCCGTCCCTTGGGTATGGCGAATTGGGGTGACTGCTCCAGGCCCTGCGCTTTGAGGGGCTGCATGCTTCAGTGTGCATGTGTCATGCAGAGGGCACTAGGCTGGCCAGGGTGGGAGGTTAGGGGTCCCTGGCCAGCCTCGGGGGGTAAGGTTGGGGTTTGGGGGCCAAGCTGGCCCAGGGAGGGGCTAGGAGGGGGCCTGGTGCCAGCCATGGGGGGTTGGCCCCATACTCACCAGAGGGAAGCACATGTTGTATTTCTTTTTCTTGCTCGGCATTGTGGGGCTCGGGCTCAGTCTCCGGCAGTGGCATCAGCGACCCCAGCCCGCCCCCTCCAGCCCGCCCCGCCGGCTTCTGGCATCACCCAGCACCTCACCGGTCACCAGCGTCCTAGCACCACCGGAACACACCAGCACTAAGCTGATCCTATCCATTGCCCTTCCACCCCAAATCCCTCCCTTTTCCAGGACCCCCCCCAGCACAGGGGGCCCCCTCCCCCTAGCACAGGTGCTATCCTGTGACTCTCCATTGTCTCTCATCCCACCAGCACTGGTATCCCCTCCCACACCAGATTTCACCTGTATAAAAAATGTTAAGGGGGGCCCATAAAGGCTGATTTTTCCCAGGCCCCATATCCCACTCTGAACTATATAATTGAGTACAAGGGAAGAAAGAGTTTTTGCGCTCTCTCATCAAAAGATATTGCATAGCCACATGTTAAAGCACATTTTACATGGCCTGCTTACATCTCTATTCAGCAATAATTTAGCTTTGTGATCCATTAGTTTCAATGTCTTAGCATCTATCGATCCTCTCTCAAAAAGTAACCATGGCAACAGAATGCCAACAGCAACATTCTTCTCCACTCCCATCAGTTCAAAGGCTGTTCACTACCACAAGACAGGTTATATGACATCAAAAGACTCTATTGGGAATGTTAAAGGACACTTACAAACACATTATGTGAAATAGTGCTTGCCTATGTGACGATTGCTCTTGGCTAGAGTCTACACATCTCAGGCTTCCGGATGAAGCAGCACTATAATCCAAATTGCAAAATAGCTTATTCTAGAATAATACAAAAATGCCCTGATTATTTATGAAATATCCCTTTCAATTCAAAGACATAAATAACTGTAAGTCACAGAGAATAGTAGGCCACCACAGGCTTTTTAAATACAAAAACATCTCCAGTTACTTGGAATTTGTGACTAACTTTTGGAGTTTGCTGATGCAATACAATGGTTCTCATCCAGGGGCTTGGGGGCCCCAGCAGGTTTTAAGGGGGTCCACCAAGCAGGACCAGCATTAGAGTCACTGAAGGCTTAGGGCAGAAAGCCGAAGCCCCACCACATGGGGCTGAAGCCAGAGGCCTTGAGTCCTGCCACCGTGGGCTGAAGCCAAAGCCTGGGGCCCTGTGCCAGAGGGGCCCCCACAATGTAACTTTGTGGGGGTCCCTCTGGCACAGGGCCCCAGGAAATTGCCCTGCTTGCTATCCCTAATGCTGGCCCTGGCTTTTATATGTAAAAAACCAGTTATTGTGCACAGGTGAGCCGTGGAGTTTTTATAGCATGTTGGTGGGGCCTCAGAAAGAAAATGTTGAGAACCTCTGCAATACCAAATTCTTTTTAAGTTTCAATTTTATAGACAGCATTTCTCATTACTGCTATGAAACATAATGAAGGCCTGTCATTGGAGAGCTGAAGAGAGACCATACTATGTATAAATGTAATAGAATACTAGCTCACTTTAGTACTGTGACAGGTGGTAGATCCGCATTATGAATTATGGCATTGGAATTTTTAAATATATATTGTAAATTGGAAAGACATATGGTGTTTTGATCATACTCTAATAACTTATGGAGATCTGTATTGATGAAATAACTTTACAATTTCCCAAGAGAAAATCTGGTGCTATTCTTTCTCCTGGACTCCATTATTTAAGTGTTTTGGTTGAAATTTACCTCTGTGGATTTTAGTATTATGGAATAAACTATTTTGTATTTTGGATATATACCCATACATGTCCAAATGCTTTAGTTACTAGAAGCCAACAGTACAGCACTCAGAGGGAGCCATTAAAAAACTCTCTAAAAGTGACTTAAAATTGTCTTTCTATTCCTAGAAATATTACTTTAAATATTAATTATTTATTAATTAATTAATAAAAATTAATTTAAAATATGATTTCTCAAACCCTTCCATGGCAAAAGCCAACTGCAGGGTCCTGTTGAGAAGCTGTGAATCTACCCTTACCAATGGTGTATAAGTGTGTGTGTGTGTGTGTGTGTATATACTGCATATACACAGACATACCCCATTAAAATAAGTCGTAATTGCTTGCCATATATGCTTTGGGATATTCGTTTATTATGCAGCAAGACAAACTTCTTTCTGACAGTTAGATCTGTAAGTGCCTTCACTGTACAGTCCATATCTCCTCCTTTGTTTTGACAGCACTGATTTTGTCATGTCTCTAATTATAGATCAGATAGGTACATAGAGATATAATCAATAATAAGTAAGTCTGTATGAAAGTGTTCAATTTAGATGTTTGTCTTCTGGCTGATATAAGTTAATTTAGAGTCAACATGTTATAGAGTAGAGAACATATCCTGTACAGTCCACTCCATTTTGTGTCAATGTCCAACAATGTGTCATTGCTAAAGAATGTGCCCTTTTCAGAACTAATGAAACCAGAGATGCACCACAGATATTTGAAAAAAAAAATAACCATGATAGTGTTTTTGTAGAGGGGCAAAGAGAGGTTGTTGGCTCATGAGACAATTTGTTTGGCGTTAGTACCAGTTCTAAATTGTGGGTGGACTATCTGCCTTTCCTTCTTAGGCAAAATTCCCCAGTGACTCTAATGGAAAGTTTGGTGGAGAAAAGACAAAGGGGAGTGGAAACTAGTTAATATTTTACTGATGGCAATAAATAATTCTTTTTCTAATAGCAAACGCGGTAGTGATATATATTTGGGATTAGGAAGGCAATATGTAAATCAGCCTTTTAAAGGAAAACTATCATCTTGAACTTTTTTTAATTTGATAATTTAAAAAAATCAGTTTTCTGATAGAGGGTCTCGTTATTAGTATTTCCTAAATTAAAAAAATATTCTTTGGGGAAAATAATCAGGATTTTTTTCTTTTCCCCCTTTGATGTTTAGAAGGCTCTTTTGAGAATGAAAAGCATCATATTAATTGAGGCTCAACCCCTTCTCTTTCTTTCTGTGCACATTCCTTCCTGCTGCCTCTCCAGTTTCAATTTTGCTGCTGCTATGATTAGTAAACATCCTCTTGCAGTGTCTGTGGAAGATAGTCCATCATCACCAAGGCAGTGAAATTGGCTGGCCCCACCCTTATCCACCTGCTCAAATTGAAGAACCAAGTTTGTGATGTTTTATTTTCACAGAAATTCTATGAATCTGAGCAAACGTTATTTTATTGCACTATTTAGAGGTTCCAATTCTTTTTAAAAGAAACAATATTTGCTGTTCTCTCTGCACTACAGTAAAGCTCTGTCTCTAAGAGTGAACAAAACACTTAAAATAGAATTGTGAGAATCCGATGGATGTATCAGAGAGAGTTCTGCAGTTCTAGCTCAGATCTCATGTGCACAGTTATGTGACAAAGCAAAGTTCTTCTTTACTAGCTTTGTTTCTTTACTGGGTATTTATACATTTTTGTGTTCTGATCTCATCATATATTGTTCTAATGAATGCCTAGCTGTATTTGGGATCCAATTCTGAGCCCGCAAGCAAGGCTCAAATAAAATGACTTTGCTTGAAGGGGAGATATTCTCACCCACAAATCAAAAACAGGGTCCAGAACACCCAAACATTGAGGCTGCAGACAGTTTCTTCTGAAGCTAGGGAGAAGGAAAGGTAGATATAGCCCACTTCTTGCTTCCTGTGCGGGTGCACAAAGGCTCACTGACCTTGTCCCTGGTATGTCTTTCCACACAATGAGCTGAGGAGAGATCTCTGTTGTGTGCATGGAAGTATGGATTTCCCATTACTTTCCCTCCCTGTCTCCCCTTCATGATACATTAGACATGCAATTTTTAAGCTGCTTTTTGCTCCTTCTTTACATGCATCAGGCCCCTGTGGATGTGGCTCTTAATCCATTTGATAGATTTACCCCATCATCATGATGAATTGTAACTGTTTCAGTAATAAAGGGTCTGCAGAGCAAGTGAATTTCAACAGGTTTATTGTAGTTCTTATCAAATAAGAAGATACATAGGCTTCACTATATCTAAGAATAATGTACATTGCCTACTCAATATATATATACACTCAGTCATCTCTATAAACAAGGTTAGCAAAATGCTTCAGAGAGTTTTCTGGATATTTAGTCTGCCAGCCTGCTGCACAACATAACTGTGAGTTCACTTTTGAATAGAGTAAAATGTTAATCATGCCGTGTCAATTTTCTCTCTGGTCTGATTCCACTGAAGCCAATGGAGTAACACCAGGAATGTATTTGCCTTGTTGGCTCATACTGCATACTTTTGTCTTGTTACACTGTCCATTGATAGGTTTCAGAGTAGCAGCTGTGTTAGTCTGTATTCGCAAAAAGAAAAGGAGTACTTGTGGCACCTTAGAGACTAACAAATTTATTTGAGCATAAGCTGTAGCTCACGAAAGGTTATGCTCAAATAAATTTGTTAGTCTCTAAGGTGCCACAAGTACTCCTTTTCTTTTTGTCCATTGATAGTGTACTAATTTTCTTACTATGGAATTTAGTGCATCTTCAGTCCTTGTTGAATATGGGAGGGTTCATTGCTTAAATGTGAGCTTGTACTGTTATATGAATTATAAAGCCAGATTTTTGATGGATATATTAACAATAGCTTCCTTAAAATGGAAAGGTTCATTTAAATAAAGATATCTTTCCTCTTAATCCTTTCCTGTCTTCTCTCTGACTAGTACAAATCCGTTGCCTTCCCTGTTTCCTAGACTTCCAACTTCAGCATGATTTGCAACTCCTCTCTCCACGCTCCCTGATACAGGTTTTCACAAAATCCTGTCACTTTCTCACCTAAAATCTACTTTCCTCTCTGCAATCTCTTCCTTTCAGTGCTTCAATCATTTATTCGCTTTAATCTAACCAAGACACTGGAGCAAAAAAATCTTTGTTTCTTGCTACTTTAATAATAGTTTGTCCCACTCCTTGAATCCCTTCACTAGCTTCTGTACAAAGTGCAATTTTTTTGTCTTCATCTTCAAATCTTGGCTTCCATCTTTACCTCTCTCAGCTTTCATTTTCTTTTATACCTGCCCTTGTGCCCAATCCTTTCTCCTTAGAGCTCCCTTTGGTTTTGTGTAGACTGGAATAAGAGGTCATGGTTGACACTGTGTCAACCACAGCATTGCTGTAGTATGTAGACACAAGCTAATACTCTTTAAAACATGTTAACTTGTTGTGGTCAAGTGTAGCAGGGAAAATTGTTATTGAAGAACAGCTGATTAGATGGGTATTGAGGGAAGGAATAGAAGTATTAATGAAATGGACCCTCCTTAGACTTCCATGTGCAAATATGAGTATTAAGAACATAAGAACGGTCATACTGGGTCAAACCAATGGTCCATCTAGCCCAGTATCCTGTCTTCTGACAGTGACCAATGCCTAGTGCTTCAGAGGGAATGAAAAGAACAGGTAATCATCAAGTTGCCCATTCCCAGCTTCTGGCAAACAGATGCTAGGGACACTTCAGAAAATGATTTTGCCTCCCTGCCTATCCTGGCTACTAGTCATTGATAGGCCTATCCTCCATGAACTTTTTGGAACCCCATTATATCGTTGGCCTTTACAACATCCCCTGGCAATGAGTGCCCCAGGTTGATTGTGCATTGTCTGAAATACTTCCTTTTGTTTGTTTAAAATCTGCTACCTATTAATTTCATTGGATGACCCCTGGTTCTTGTGTTATGTGAAGGAGTAAATAAATAATACTTCCTTAATTCACACCAGTCATGATTTTATAGACCTCTGTCATATCCCCTCTTAGTGGTCTCTTTTCCAAGTTGAAAAATCCCAGTCTTTTTAATCTCTCCTCATACTGAAGTTGTTCCATACCCTTAATAATTTTTGTTGACCTTTTCTGTACCTTTTCCATTTCTAATATATCTTTTTTGAGATGGGGTGTCCAGAACTGCACTCAATATTGCAGGTGGGGGTAAACCGTGGATTTATAGAGTGGTATTATGACAGGTTTTGTCTTATTATGTCTTATCCATCTATTTGTGAATATCTTGTTCCTGGCTGTTTAGCCACTCAGACTGTTCCTTGGGCTAGTAAATTTTTCAGATCTTGGAGAGTGCTGCAATGGAGGTGAAGTCTGTACTGATGAGCCCTGACTCCACAATGTAAAGAAGTAGAAGCCATTGGCTAATTCCTATTAACATCATAGCTGCAATAGAGTGACTGGGAGAAAGGAAGGAGAACCAGGCGCTGGTCCCAGAATATCTTTACAGCTAATGAACTGCTTTCTTATAGTTAAATCTGAAATAAAATGCAGAAGTAAGTCCCTGAAGACAAGGGGAAAGTTGCCAAGGCTTCTGGAAACTCCAGCTTAATACAAACTCAGGGCCAAAGGAAGGCTGTTGGCAGGAGAGATACAAGCCACAAAGCTGCCAAAACTCAAATCCAGGGTAGAGAAAGCTGGCTGTAGGAGAAACCCTGTTTCAGGGATGAAGGAAATCCAGCGTACTGGCTCAAAACTAAGTTATCTTAGTGTAATGATATTTTTATGGAGTATTAGTGATACTTGTGTAACCCTTCTGCCTGTCAGAGTTGGCACCCACCCAGTGACCTGGGACAAATATATACCACCCCCTCTGGGCGCCTCAAAGAGGCAATACTTCCCCTCTTGCAAGCACAGAGTCTGAGTGTAGCAAAAGCCTTTTAATAATAGAGAGAAACAACATGGCATTATGTTGGAGAAACACCACCAGCAGGATTCATAACACAACCCATGAGCAAAAACCCCACCCCCAGCAAATTGGGGCATGTCCTTTCCCTTTGGTTCTTGAGTCCAGCAACCCAAAATCACCCAAAGTCCCAAAAGTCCAACAACCCAAAAGTCTCTGTCCCTGGTCAGGGTAGCCCCAGAGTTCAAAAGTTTATCTGCAGAGTTTTATGTCCCAACCTTGGCGGAGATGGGGGGGTTAAGGGGCACTTTACGTGGTCCAAAGCTGATTGCCCCACCTTTCCATGGGGCTCTGCTCCGCCCCACTTCACCAGCCATCCCACGAATCGCTCAGCTCTGCCAGACGCCCCCGTGAGCTGCTCCAGGCATCCGACAAACTGCTGTGCTCCACCATCTGCTCTGCTCTGCCAGCCATCCCGCAAATGGCTCTGCTCCAAGAGCCGCTCTGCTCTGCCAGCCGTCCCACAAACTGCTCTGCAATATATCTTCAGGCTCCCCCACTACTTAACACAACACTCAGTGATTTCAGCTCTTAGTAAGTTTAACTCTTTTGTGATTTCAGCTTGTAGTAGGGGAGCCTCACTGCTGGTGCACCATTAGCCCAAAGTGAATTCAGCTCAGCAGCCTGTAACTAGACTCCTAATGGAACCAAAATTAGCTCTGATATTCTACAATGGAGAGAGGAAGTACAATTAGTATGTAAGGCCCTCACCAGGAAGCCCATACTACCAGACATTAATACCTCTCTCTATTCACTGGGTTTTGGAACCCATGACCCTTGCCTAGCGAGTGCTGCTTAGTTGATGGTGAGTCCCTCCTTCATCACAAAAGGCCAAGTACAGTTCCACTGTCCTTGATTCACATAATCAGGATAATACAGTTTATTCCTGCCCCAATAACAGAGAAACTGGGGCTCCTACAGCAGCCAAAGTGACCATCTAGGCAGGGTGGGTGTGCCTATGCAAATGAGATCAGCCCCTGAAGTTCTTTTCCACAACCCACCATGACTCCTCACTAGATGAGGAGGTAGAGCTCATCCTGACTCTGCTTACACTTGCTTTTTGCATGTGTGTGTATGTGTGTGTGTGTGTAATATATAAAATACAATATAATTAAGTGTTGTACTTGCAGACTCCAGAGTACAGAACCCAAAAGAGAATCTGAACTGTAAAATGTAGAAATAACTGAGTTCTGTTCTACTGTGCAGATTTTGTTTCAGTCTGATTGAGTCCTGCTTAGTTCAAGCTGTTGTTTTGAGGAAGTGATAGTTTACATCTCCCATCTCATGTATTGGAAAATTGGCAGCACTACCTCATAACTCGTCACTTCTTGTCAGTCTGGGGACGATGTATCTTGAACTGCAGGGCAAAGAATTATGCTAAGATGTGAAAGCAAAATGTTGTGTTCCTCTGAACAGAATCAACTTTACAAATAAGATCAGACGGAAACCTTGTCTAAATATTCTAAAGAGTTGGAGATTTTTTTATAGACATTAAATTGTATAACTCAACTTTGCAACCTTTAATGCTTCACATCTAAACTGTTCTGCCTTCTGATTAATTCTGCATCTGTGAGGAGATGAGTTGTGATCAATAATACATACTGATATAAAGGAAGCTTTTGAATTGACAATATTCACAATTAGGAAATCTCGATAAAGTTTAATTTCTGTCTTAAAGTTGCAGTGTGCATTCCTCCCAATGACAGTATCATAATGTAGAATATGATGATGACAGGGATCTTTAGAAAGCACAATGCAAACTAAACAGTCCTTTAACTGTCTAGCAATTGAACATTGGTAATGTGGTTAGTATCTGATCAATGGCTAAACAATTACTCTTTTTAACAGCAAGGTTTGGTTATTTACAAAACCGGAAATGCTTGCTAATTTATGAGTCCATTGCTCATCACATATTTTTCATACAATTTCAAATTTTTCCAAGTTCCCCAGGAGAGGTGAATTTTAAGATATGACTAACAGTCTGTCTTGCATCTTGTGTTTCTCAGTTACTTCTAGTCATTCATGATGTCATGGGGTGTGTGTGTGTATGTACACCACACCCTCTGCTATGTAGGATATCAGACCTTCTCAAGTATGTGTCTTTTTTATATACTAATGCAGCTGACAGTTTCTCCATTAACTTGAATTGTATTTTCATGTAGATTGTAATGCACAATTTAGACTGTTAATTGCCTCGGGAAAAGAATTATGTCTTTCTACTTCCTTCTGCAAAGTGCGTCACATATTTTTGGGCTCTAGAAAATAATAATAATAATTAATAATAATAATTAATAACTAATTATTTAAAGAGTAAATAATGAAGAGTTTTAAAGTTTTGAGTAGATATAATTTTGACTAGTGATTATTATGACTCAGGAGATATATATTTGTAGTTCCTCTGTATAAAGATGACTGCAAGATTGGGATAATGTTAGTACTCAGATACCACTGCCATGTAACCAGGACCCTGAGATCTTCCAAAGAAATTAGCCCCAACCATCTTTCTTGTGTTTTGACTATCTTTTAGTAGGTTAAAAACAAAGCCTAATACTCTTCTTTCTCACTCTTTACAGGGATTGGAGATACAATACCAAGTTCTGTCTCTTGCTTTCTTCACATGGGTTCCTAGATGGTGACTCCATGCCTTTAAAAGAATAGATTTCTCATCTTCCTGTCTCCACAATGTGCACCTAGCTCCTCTGTTCCTCCACCCCACGCTACACCTTTTAATTCTCTCCACCATCCCAGAACTCAAAAGATAACCTCTCTGACACCTCCCATGCTCTGTCATGCCCCCAGAACCAGACTCTCTTTTTTTCCTCACCAAAGCTGATAGCAACAGAATATCATCATTTTTCAAAAGGAAGTGTTTTTTTTCCCTCTTTTCCCTTCATTATGCAGCCTTTACTTCAATGGGACTACTCACATGGTTAAAATTAGACACATGCTTATATTACATTGCAGAACCAGGACCTTAACTAGATAACATATTTTAAAGCATTGTTCCTCCTAATAGTATATATCATTTTGTCTAGCCAGCTATAATTTCATTGTTAGGGACTCCCTTTAAAAGTCTTCTCGTCACTATCTGTAGGTGGCAGAATATACAGTGTAATATACTGTGCTAATATACTATGTCTAAGAATATGTCTTCACTACCTGCTGGATCAGCAGGCAGCAATCAATCCAGCGGGGATCAATTTATCGTGTCTAGTCTAGACATGGTGAAGACACTACGGTAAGTCGATCTAAGTACATCGACTTCAGCTACGTTATTCACATAGCTGAAGTTACGTAACTTAGATCGATCCCCCCAGTATAGACTAGGGCTAAGTCTCCTTTCCTCCTACTGTGGTATATAAGCCTCAAAATCTGTTTCATTTTGTTGGACCCACAGATACTGTTAGCAAAATTTTAGCAATTTCACTCATCTATCCAACAAGACAGATTTATAAGTAGAGAGCCAGTCATCAATTTGAGGAAAATCTCTCCCACTTGGGAATAGTAATGACCCTTGTACCCCACATATTCACATATTATATTCACTGTGCCTTGGGGTATAATACTTTTGCTTTCAAAAGTCCCTATGTGTTTCATACATTTCTTGAGTACAGGAAGAAACCATCTCTGAGACAGAAAGAGTCTTTATTCTGACTCAAAGTGGTTAAGTCATCATATCACTAATGGAACAAAAACAGCTAAGCAGGGGCCTGCTCTGTTTTGTCACAAAAGACAGGCAGTGGACATACTAGTGGAGATTATCATAATCACATATTACTGAGCCAAGAATAATAGAAGTGTTCCATTTTACATCATATCTTGCTTTAATATAAGCAGTTCAAGTTTCTGTTTTGATTATTCTTTAATTTAGTCTTTTAGTAGAAAGCTGGTATTTAAGTATACATTGGACAAAATAATGTGAATCACCTTTGTAATTAAATAGTACATAATAAATAAAACCTAGAAATTCACTGTTCCAGGATCTTTCTAGGTATCAAAATTAGGCTGACTTGTTTAAATTCCCTGGATTCTATTTGTTCCCCCTTTTAAAGATAGGTATTATGTTTGCCTTTCTCCAGTCCTCCGGGACCTCAACCATACTCTCTAAGATAATTGCTAATGGTTCAGAGCTTGCTTCAGCTAGCTTCTTAAGTACCCTAGGATGAATTTCATCAGGCCCTGCCGACTTGAATACATCTAACTTATCTAAATATTCTTTAACCTGTTCTGACCCTATTTTGGCTTATATTTCTTCTCCTTGTGCTATTAATATTATTTGTGTTTGGAATCTGGTCACCACTAACCTTGTTAGTGAATACTGAAGCAAAATAGGCTTTAAATACTTCAGCCTTCTTGATGTCATCAGTTATTAGCTCTCCTTGCCCTCTAAGTAGAGGACCTACAGTTTCCTTCAACCTTCTGGTGCTCCTAATGAATTTAAAGAACCTCAAATTGACTTCTGTCTCTTGCTTGATGTAACTCATTTGGTGCCTTAGCCTTTCTGATTTTTAGAACCTTGCGCAGATCCAAATTTATATCCATGGCTCCACGTGCGGCCGCTGCTCCCTTCCACACAGCAGTCTGTGTCTCCTATCTGGGGGCTTGCAAGCCACTTGCACACATGACTGTGACCAGGGACAGCTGCTGATGAGCCTGGTGCCTGCCCCAGTGGGCAGGGTTAGGGCTGAAGCTGTGTGCGGTACAGACATGCCGGAGGAGCTGCCAGCATGGGGCACTGGCTCCTGGAAGCAGCAGTCACATGTGTTGCTCCTTTCACTGCAGAGGTTCCCGGTAGAGCCCTGCAGCTCTGTGGATACAAATCTGTATCCACATCCACTGATATAAATTTGTACCTGCACAGAGCTCTACTGATTTGTCTCTATATGGTGCACTGACTTTGAGTTCTAAATACTGCTGACTGATGGGCAAGGAAGATGATCTTAGCAAATGCATTTTGAATGGACTAGGAGGGGAAGCAATTTTTCTTTTGACAAGAAATATAAATTATGGAGGAGTCCCCAGAACCTTTATCATATCAAGCCAAGAAGCAAAGATATTTCTTAAGATTATACTTTAATGCATATTTCTTGAATGTTATATTGTAAATATACTAGTTCTTGGAGGATATTTTGTTTAATAAGTCTTTTGTGATCATGAGAAATATATTTATATGACTAACTATGTCGACATATTGTTTGAATTAAAAAATTGGTTATTTGGGTTCAGCAGTGTTCATGAAGCCAGGCTTGCTGAGTTTAACTTCCGAAATTAAACCAGGAAGGAAATCTGCAGTTTCACCCTGAGAGAGAGCGAGACTATCTCATGTTGTGTCTGGGCTTTGGAAATGAGAGTCAGGATGTTTTCGGACTGCGCTGAAAAGAAATAAAAACTCATATATAAACCATTATTCCAAAGACAGCATTTTATGCATCATAGAAAAGCTTTCAGTTAACTAGAAAGAGAGACTGAAACAGTTGTGATCTGATACTGGGCTGTTAAAACTACTTAACATGAAATAATTATGCACCTGCATGTAATTAGAATGATTCATTGCTAGGAAGATTGCATTATGGTGTATAACATGAATAAATGAGCTAGGAAGACATATTATCATGCAAAAGGAATTCTAGAAGAGTGTGTTATCATTCTGTAGCAATTGAATTGACATTGTTTTACATGCAAGTATAGGAGGAAATTATAATAAAAATGGAAAGGTGCATGGATAAAAACACTAATGTCAAAGTTCATTTCACATTCTATTAATGAGGGACTAAAACAGGCTCTTTGCAATATACAGCTGATGTATATATTAATGTTAAATAAAAATTACTTCCATAAGATAAACTGTTTAACACTCTATTAAAATATGCATCCATTTTTTAAGCTTTCACTTCAGGAATCAAACAACTAACAGTTATTGAAAATCAAGCCTAGTCATTTACTTCACATGAATGAGAGCTTGCACATCTGGCACTACAGAGGCAATCTGTGTGCAGAAGAACTTTGCATGGTTTGAGCAGAATTTATTATTACTAAATGTTCATACTTTGAGCCTTGCCTAGTAATGTTTTCATAACCATTCTAACATAAAAGATGGTACCAAAGGTTTGTTAGAAATTGATATTGTTTCAGAGATTACTCAAAGCTGGTTTGCTGAGTCTGTAGTAATAGCAATTACCATATAACACATTTGAGGGTTCTTCTGCCAGTCCTCTTCTCAACTACCAGTATGGAAAATCAGCTTCATCTTTTGGCCTATGCCAAATCTATGCCACCTGTTGAATCCCCTGCACCAGGAGAATCTCCAGTCAACCAGATAAAATGTCAGAATAGCGCAAAGCAATCAAAATGTGGGTGGGGAATAGGAACTAGCCCACTGACTGTAGTCAGTGGTTTTCATACTTACTGGATTGTGTGGGTTTTGCCACAGACACATATATACATAAGTATCTACAGGATCAGGGCCTAAAACCAAAATGGCACCCCAACCCCCACCCCAAACCCAGAGCCCCCTCCTATACCCCAAACCCCTCTCTACCAGGAGGGCTGTATCTATATCCTGGAACGGAAAATGACGCTGCAGGTTCTTAAGTTATATCATGGCATATCCCTTTGGCCACTTCAAGATCTAGAACTTAATTGTAAGGAGTTTTTGGTGGCTGGGTTTCAGCACCTCAGTCAAGAGCTATAAAAGATCCTGTAACCATTGCACTAGGCAGGGCCTATGTATCTCTGCTTGAAACCATGGAGCTTTCTCCAGCCCATGCCCATTCCACCTCTGCTATGGGCTACCATATCTGTCTACTTCATTGTGGAGCTGTCATGTTACCAGTGGCATACAACAATCTTAGTCATCATCCATCTCCTAACCAAGATGGCACATTTTATCCCTTGCTTCACCCAGGAAATGGTTTGTGTCTTCCAGGAGAACAACTTTCATCATCTCCATGGATTGCCAACATACATTATGTCAGACCATGGTGTTGTTTGTTTACTAGTTTTTGTGGGAATTTCTAAAGCTTCTAGAGATTGAGGCTATCTTCCCATCTGCCTACCATCCACACACTAATGGACAGATGGAGTGGGTCAACCAGATTCTCAAGCAATACCTGTGATGCTTCTTTAACTATCAGGATAACTGGTTGTCTCTGCTTCCATGTGCTGAGTTAGCTAACAATAATATTCCTCATGCCTCTACTTAGCAAAGCCTCTCCCCATGTTGGTTTTTGTTGTTGTTGTATGTTTTGCCAACTACAGTTTTCATCCTTGTTTTCACAGGACATCCCCATGAACTCCCCAGTTCTTGCTGTCACAGATCTAGCTACCCATCTCACCAAGTACAAGGAACTCAAGGTGAAATTGCAAGCAGCTAAGGAAGCATATAAACATCATGCTGATCAGGACTGCCAGACCATCCCTGACCTTGTCGTAAGAGATAATATCTGGCTGACCACACAAAATCTTAAATTAACTACCTCTTGGCCAAACTGGACCACCAATATCTGGGCATTATCAAGATTGAGGGACAGATCTTTAGCCCAGCAGCAACAGTAGCTCACAGCATAGATGCTGGAATTCGGGTGCATGGGGGGTGCTGCCACACTCCTAGTTTGAAGGGGTTTCGATCATATTCAGGGTTCACAGTTTGGTTCAATGGCTCTCAGCACCCCCACTGTACAAATTGTTCCAGCACCCCAGCTCACAGGCTGCTCAGCACCAGGGCCCAGCTCTAGGCACCAGCAAAACAAGCAGGTGCTTGGGGCGGCACATTTCTAGGGGCATCATTCTGGCTCCGGCCATGCTGCCCCTAGAAATGTGCCCCCGCCGCCCCAGCTTGCCTCTGCTCCGCCTCTGCCTGCTCCCCTGAGTGCACCACCGCTGCCGCTCCGCTTCTCCCCCCTCCCTCCCAGGGTTGCTGCACGGGTAACAGCTGTTTGGTGCAGCAAGCCTGGGAGGGAGGGAGGAGAAGCCGAGCGGCGGCGTGTTCGGGGGAGGCAGCAGTGGTGGAATGGAGGCGAGCTGGGGCGGGGAGTGGTTTCTCTACCCCCCTCCATTACTTCCTGCACCCCACCCCCGTGCTCACCTCTGCTCTGCCTGCTCCCCTGAATGTGCTGCCTCTCCCTCACCTGAGAGGGAGGGGGGAGAAGCAGAGTGGCGGTGTGTTCAGGGGAGCAGGCGGAGCGGAGGTGAGCTAGGGTAGAGGGTTGCGGGGGGGAGCCGCAGGAAGCAATGGGGAGGGGAATGCGGCACGCCCGGGGGAGGAGGCGGGGCTGGAGATTTGGGGAAGGGGTTGGGAAGGGGCAGAGTTGGGGCAGAGCTGTGGGCAGGGAGGGGGGCACACAAAGAAGTGGGGCGGCCAAAAAATGTTTTGCTTGGAGTGGAAAAAATCCTAGAGCTGGCACTGCTCAGCACTCAAACTTGTAGATTCTGTCTCCTTGTGCTTACCTTGCGTCCACCCTGCTCCAGCCTAGATGCTGCCTTTACCCAGACTCGCTACAGCGTAGATCCTGCCCTGCTACAGCATAGACTAAGCCTTGTTCCGGTCCTGTCTCAGCCATGCTTCCACCTCGGAACCAGCCCTGCTCCTGCCTTATCTGACTCCAGGTAATCTGGTTTTGACCTTCAACTCCAATTCCTGACTTTGACTCTGTCTTGACCCTTGGCTCTGGCATTCAGACGCTCACTCTGGTGCTGACCCTTGCACCACCCTCTGAGCTTGATTCCTGCTTCGACTCCTAAGCCAGACCACCCGGGACCCAGTTTTCTTGACAATATATTATGCTCAGTGTTTCAATAAATGCAGATTTGCCCTTATGTAGGCATAGAAAAAAGAATGGTGCATTACAGAGGTATGTCTCGAGAAATCAAAAAGTTCTTTCTATAGAAGAAAAACTTATTGTCAACCACATGTGGAAGATGCTGAAAGCAGATGGATATTTAATAGCATTGTCCAGATGGTATCCCAGCGACTAATGTATCTTCACCGTTTGGTTGAAGTTTACAATGCTGTATCTTATTCTTTAATATTTTATGTCAAGCATCTTGGATTTTAAAAGATTAATAATTCAAAGGCATTAAGAGATACTTAAAACCCTGTAAACTGCCTGCAAACAATATTTTTTTCTCAGAAGGAAAAAATCTCTTGCAGTATGTGTAATTTTTTTCAGTGCTTAAAACAGAAAAAAAATGCTGTAGGTAGGGTCATGCTGTTTAATATGGCTTACTGTTTGCTTTGTGCTTTGAGAGCCTGCTCCAAAGTTTATTGAAGTCCATGGACATTAGATCAGGCATTAAATATTAGGCACTTGAACTCTTATTTTGGTTTATACATCAAGTTGAACAATATAATAAATACTTGACTTAGGTTTCACTGATCTTATTTAGATCAATTTATTGTTTATACCTGAATAGCCCTTCCTTTGTGCAACCACCTATGAAATGTATCCTTAGTCATTGAAATTCCTAATGTCTTTCTTCTGTTTTTTCAAACACTGTGAGGTAGATAACTATAAATGTGTTTATAGATGTAAAATTACATACAAATTCATCCCCAAACAATGCCTGTGCATTCAGGAGGGTGGTATATGTATGAGTGAAGACAGAATTTGGCTGTGGAAGTTTTATATAATTAGAGACAGTGGTTTGATTCAGATGTAAGTAACTACCTCATTTCAGTGTTGTCTAAGGGATGTATGCCCAAGGAACACAAAATATTAGGCACCTATCCATCAAAATCCTATTGTTTTAGCTCTTTCTTTTGGCCTTTCTGGAATTTCCATTATTTCCTGTGGGAACTCAAAAACATCCTTGAAAGATAATCTTATCTAGTATAGATTCTATATCTTATCTAACACATGTCCTCCATGGATGTGCTTGTATTTTAAAAAAAATGGTCTGGAAGCCAAAATTAGTTCAACTTTTTATGTAAACTATTGTTTACAATATGTCCACTTTAAAATTCACATTTTACCGATATTTCATGATTACCACTTAAATTACTGATATATTTTAAAATGTCCTTTTGTCATTAATATGTGCTGCACAACCTACTTGTGTCAGACAGCAGAAAATCTGACCCACTGGCAAGCAGAACTGGTCAAACTGTATACCATAAATAATATGAGTTATGAATGTAGCCCTTTCTTTTGTTATCAAACCATTCATGAACTGAGCTTGATTGAGTGAAAATTACAGATGCAGGCATTATTATACATCTGTATTATTACATCTGTAATTTTCACTCCATGCATCTGAAGAAGTGGATTTTTTTACCCACAAAAGCTTATGCCCAAATAAATTTGTTAGTCTTTAAGGTGTCACCAGACTCCTCATTGTTTTTGAGGATACAGACTAACACAGCTACCCTTCTAATACCTGAAAATGTTTGTTATGGGTAAAAATTCACTGAATAATTTGTATGAATAAGTTAAACACTCTGAGTTTGTCCACACAGGGTTCACTCTGACTTTTCGTTATTTGTTATTTGTGCTGTGCTGGGTTTATCATTTATGTCACATGTCGCTGAGTCTCAGACCTTTTCACAAATACTCTGGAGTTGTCTGAATAATTGTAAATAATAATATGGCCCCACAAAACTAAGCTTGGTGTGTTTATTTGCAAATCAGATTTTCTCTTATTACTCCCCAGCTCTCTACAGTTAAATATGATCTATACTTTGAGATGTCATACAGGGTATATAGGAATGATTATGAACCAGATAACCTCATCACTGTTCAGGGCAACTGTACCCATATTCCCCCTTTGTGCTCCACCAAGGGCACCAACTCTAGGCTCCTCGTTCCTCAGTCATCACCTCTCTTGGGCAGGGACCCATGTCTGTCTCCCTGCTGACTAGGGTTTTCAAGGCTGTGCAGTTCCCCACTGTAGGGGGTGGTCACCCCACTCTGGCCCGGAATGGTTAAAGAAACCCTGTGAAGGGCTGCAGCTGGGAAAGGCTATGCTGACTGGGGAAGCAGCCACAGCTGTGGCCAGCTCAATTAGGGCCTAGCTAGGCCTTATAAAAGGGCAGGGGGCTAGGAGGTGGAAAAGTCTCAATCTAGCCCTGGAGTGGGAAGGGCTAGCTGCCTTGGAGCAAGGTATCTGAAGTGGAGCAGTGCTGGGGAAGGGTAAAGGGAGCTGGAGAGCTCCAGCCTGGTAAACCCCCAGGCTGCAGGCCTTGTTTATGGCCAAAAGGTACTGGGGCTGCAGAGGGGAAGCCTGGGGATAGGCAAAGGCAGAAGGTCCTGACCACTTGCCAATGATGAGTGGCCATTACACTGCAGTCTGCCCCAGTGAGTGGGGGTTAGATGATGACTGGCAGTAACCACTGAGGCAAGGTAGGTTTAGAGGGTTGAGGGTTCCCCAGGGAGGGGAGACCCAGAGTATGGGGGTACTGCTGGGGCAGACTCCCAGGGTAAAGGGCACCAGGGTCCATGAGGGACACTCCTGCCAGCAGCAGGTGAGACACCAGCCTGCAGAGGGTGCTCCAAATGCTGGAAAGAGCTCATTCCCAAGATGACCAGCAGGAGATGCTGTACCAGTGAGTCCTCACCTCGCTACAAGGTGGTGGAGAATGTGGGCATAGGTGGTCCACCCCGATACAAGGGGCAAGGCAAGGACTGTGGGCTTATTGCCTGGATCTGAGGCTTGAGTGACCAAGGGTGGAGACCATGGCGGACTACTACTGGAGGACCTGTGTGGTGTGACTTGCTGAGCAGCAAGCAGGACTGCTTCAGCTGCTGCGGGAGAGAGCACATGGACCTCATCAGGGGCCAGGCACCTGCGGCTGAAGACCAGTGCTGGGGCCTAAAGACTATTTCACCTGTGGGCAACCAGGACACTACAGATGGGAGTACCCCTACTGGGATGGAGCAAGGAGGCCCCACCCAGAAAATGCAGCCCCTGTGAGGTTATCAGGATGGCTATGAACATGTTGGGCCTGTGGGGAGCCAGGGCACATGAAGAGGGAGTGCCCCTACGGGACTCGCAGGGCCCAGGCTAGCCCTGGGGTGGCCAAAGGAAGGCACTGGATGTGCTTCCTGTGCCACAGCAGGGGCCAGGTAAGATGGCCCTGCCCCCAGAGAAGGAAGGGCAGGCCGGAGGATTGGGCCTGGTCCCAAACTGCCCCGAAGGAGGAGGTGGTAGGGACCAAGGCCCCAGAAGGGAAAGGGTCTGGGGCAGAGGGGCCCCAGATCAAGAGGGGAATCCACGCAGGGGTTCGACAGGCCACAGTGGAGACCCAAACAACAAGGGAAACCAACGTGGGAGCTGAGAAAGCTACCGTGGGCACCCAAATCCTTCAGGAGGGAGGCCGGTTGCTCCTTGCACTGGAGAGCCTGTGGCAGGAAAGGGATGTCTTGCTGGCCCAGCTGAGGGAGAAACTGGGCAGATAGAAAACCCCTTGCCCTCAGTGCTCCGACCCAGAAGGTTTAAAGCAGCCCTGGAGAGGGCTTTGGCTGGGAAAGGCTAGGCTGATTGGGGAAGCAGCCTGAGCTGGCCACAGCTGTGGCTGTTTCCCCAGTCAGGCCACAGCTGGCCCTATAAGAGGGCTGAGGGCCTGGAGCTGAGAGTCTCACTCTAGCCCTGGAGTGGGAAGGGCTAGCTGCCTTGGAGCAAAGTACTTGAAGTGGAGCAGTGCTGGGGAAGAGCAAAGGGAGCTGACAGCTTCAGCCTGGTAAACCCCCAGGCTGCAGGCCTTGTTTATGGCCAAAAGGTACTGGGGCTGCAGAGGGGAAGCCTGGGGATAGGCAAAGGCAGCAGGACCTAACCGCTTGCCAATGATGAGTGGCGATTACACTGCAGTCTGCCCCAGTGAGCGGGGGTTAGATGATGACTGGCAGTAGCGACTGAGGCAAGGTGGGTTTAGAGGGTTGGGGGTTTCCCAGTGAGGGGAGACCCAGAGTGTGGGGGTACTGCTGGGGCAGAACCCCAGGGTAAAGGCACTGGAGTCTGGGAGGGACACGGATGCCAGCGGCAGGTGAGACACCAGCCTGCAGAGGGAGCTCTGAAGGCTGGAAAGAGCTAATTCCCAAGATGACCAGCAGGAGGCGCTGCACCAGTGAGTCCTCACCTCACTATACCCACCTACCCTGTTATAAATCCACCAAGCCAGATTGTCTGAATAGGCCTGCATCTGTGCTTTGCTTGCTCTTCAAAGACTATGAACATCCTAATTGCCAGCAATTATGAGTTACTACACAGGTCTCTATAAGCAAGCACATTTATTCTTTAGGTGAAAGCATTACAGAGAAAACATATAAAAATAATAAAAGTTCCTATATGCATGCTAAAGGCTTACCAGAGGTCACCCCTCAGTCTTATGGGGCCTCAGTAGACCAAAGTCCTTCCAAACCTTCCCAGGAAGGATTGGAGCAGCCTTAGACAGAAAGTCCTGTCCATTTTCTGAACCAGAAAGAAGGCCCAGAGTCAGTGTAAACTTTGGGGAAATAGCCTAAAGTCCTATCTCTGTCAGTTGGTCTCTAGAAAATCTAGTTTGAAGTAGTATATGCATGCCTGTCTCGGTGGAATTACAACCTGACTGATTTAACTTAATCGCCCCCTCTTGGTTTAGTTCTTGTAGGAACTGTGGTAGCCCTTCCCCATAGAGTAGAAAACAATGTTACGCAGACCATTCAAACAATGGACCCTAAACATACCGCATGTCGCTGCCATATTTGTCGTACCTTCCCTTTTAAAGAAGTTACATAAAATTATACCTACGCTTAATACCATGAGATCTTTCGAGGATAAAGCAGGAAATTGCCATATCTGTCACAACCCACTCTTTTTACAGAACAACCTCCCTGATTGTTCCTGTACGGAAGAGGGTTTTTTGTTTTCCCCACTTCATGGTTGTCCATGAAGATAAAGATTATGCTTCAAAACTCCATGGAATAAAAAAATGTTACAAGCATCTTTATTCTCTATGGACTATTCTTTTCTATCCTTCCACTATAAACAGTATCTAAGAGGAAAAATAGTAAAGTGTGGGCCTGATTCCTCTCTCACTTAGGTCTTGATCCAAAGCTCACTGCAATCAATGAAAAGACTGCAAGGTGAAATCCTGGCTCCATTGAAATCAATGGCGAACTCACACTGACTTCAACAGAGCAAGGATTTTGCCCCAGCCCCTTATACCAGATTTAAGGAACCAGGTCCATTGACTTCAGAGGAGCTATTCCTGATTTACATTGCATATATTCAGTATATGGAATAGTTTTAATTAGTTAACATTAAAAAGTCCCTAGAATAGTAGCATTTGAACATGCCCAGGTGTATTTGAAGATGAGCATTAATACATAGCTCCCAAGTTGAGAGCACCCGAGGCATGTATTTACTAATCCAATAATATGCAATTTGTTGTGTCTTAATACTATGTTCAATTATGAAATTTCCAATCAGTTTATTAGCAAAGGATTTATGTGTATAGCACATTAAACTATTGACAAAGTCCGTGAGAATCCTCCTATCAGCACTTTATCCGATGTTAGGAAAAAAAAACGTGACTGCAATAAGTAGTTTGTAGAAGTCACTGAAAGGTCAGAGATTTCAAGCTGTGAGACACGTTCAAGTTACAATCCACAGACGAAAGAGCTCTGGAAGGCTTGAAAAGTAAGTTCTCCACTGTGTCTTTTGTCTAAAATCAATTATAATTTTCACCCAGTATGATTTGTACTAACTGTTTTTATTGCAATTATAAGAAGATGTATTGATACACAAGTAAACCAGGAGAGAGACAATCTACTGAAATCCATGAGAGGAGGGAAGGTTGAGAGAAGAAAAAATTAGATCCTCTAGGACTTTTCTGTGTCAAAGCAACAACCTAAGGCTATTTAAAAAAAAAAAAAAAAGCCAAGATTTTCTAAAATGGCAGCATAGACTCCTAACGCTATATTTTAGGGGTTGATCCTATAGGTTGCTGAGAACTCTGGTCCTGCTGTAGCAAAGCAATTAAACATTGCTTCACTTTAAGTTTGTGAATAGTCTCATTAAAGTCAATGAGGCTATTCATGTGATTAAAACTGAGCTGGTGGTTAAATAGGTTGCTGGACTGAGGCAAGAGTACTCAACACTGCAATATCAGGTCTTTAGGTACCTAAATAAGTGAAAATAGTTTTGAGGTCAGTATATTGGGGAAATCTGTGTGCAGAAGTGATTAATCCTTTTCTGGAGAGTCACTTTGATTTGCCACTATGAGTAAGGAGTTCAATAATCTTTCCTTTGTGTCTCTAATTGACAATTTAATTCTGGTTATGTATATGAAGTAGTCATAATGCAGACTGTGTAACACAAGTAACTGCCAGCATACCTGGCACAAGCTTGCACAATACTCCGCACTGTATTAAAAATGTAATAGTTTGGTTTCTGCATAGCAACCACAGCATAGCAGCTGTGCATGTAATCAGCAGTTTCTGTTTGCTCCCATTGCTGCCAAATTTTAACAAGGACAAAGGAAGGAGATGGGCCAAGCAGTAATAATAGAGTGCTACGCACCGTAAGAAAGAATAGGGATAAGAACTATAATGTGGGTACATGAATTAAGAGTCAGTGAAATGAGGTGGTGCTACATATCGACATCCCTCAGATAGTTGAAACCCACTTCCTTCTCTAATCACCATGCTGCCTATAAGGAAAAAATATCAAGCTATGTGTATGAGAAGGACTGCAAGAATCAGATAATATACTAACAGCAGAATTACAATGCTAATAACTGTGTTACACCTTGGAGTACAGCCAATGTGAACTAGGTGTTTTTTAGAAGCCTGAGCTGCCTTACACTGCGGAATTTTCAACAGACCTTTGAGCAGTTTAAAAAAACTACTGTACAGACAGCTGGGCAACCACTCTGTAGCTGAACAGACAGCGATAGCTGGAAGCTAGTCATAATTGTTACTACCACAGCAAGACCATGTTCCTATATTGTGGAGAGGGAGAGAGACTGGAGAAATCTTCCATATATACTTGGAATGCCTGATACATCAAAGATCCATGCTGATAGCAAAGTAAAAGATGAATATTTGATTTCTTGCATAATAGAAAAGGAAAATACTGTCAGTGCCACCACAGTTATCACAATGTTGCAAAGTGCATATAACATCTACTTGAAGCAATAACACAATTATTAGAGCTGGACAAAATGTGTTTGTTTGTTTAGTCATAGAAAATGTTGGAAAAATTGTTTTCATTTTGTTCAAACTTTTCACAATGATTTTCTGTCTTTTTGACAAAACTGAAACTTTTTTATTCAAAAGGAATATTTCTGTTTTATTCAGAAAAAAAATTGTTTTGAATTTTTGTTCCCCCCGCCCACACACACACACACACACTTCTCCAATAGGAAAAAAAATTCATTCAAAATTAATTGAAAATGAAACATTTTGTTCACATTGAATTGAAACCCCAATTACAAACTATATATATTGTCAAATTTCAATCAACTGAGATAATTAGCCTGGAATTACACAAATTAGTAGCTAAATCCTGAGAAAACCAGCCAGACTGAAATAATCTATAATTTACTAGTTGAATGACTTTGTAAAATATTTCAAAATCTATTGACTAGTTATATTTTATTTCAAATTTAAATTCAGAGGAATTTAACTAAGCTAATAAGGGGAATAGATGGGTATATTTACAGATGTTAAGATCTTCTCTGACCTCCTGTACAATACAGGTGTGCCACTTCCCAAGAGTACCAGGGTTGTGAGGAACCTCGCTACCATCTGCCCCTTAGTGTGAGGAAGCCTTCTCTGTGCCAGCTAGGGATCAGCTCCCTGACTGTACCAGACATCGGCACCAGAAACATAAGAATGGCCATCCAGCCCAGTATCCTGTCTACCAACAGTGGCCAATGCTAGGTGCCCAGAGGGAATGAACCTAACAGGTAACGATCAAGTGATCTCTCTCCTGTCATCCATCTCCATCCTCTGACAAACAGAGGCTAGGGACACCATTCCTTGGACCTTGCCAATCCTGGCTAGTAGCCATTAATGGACTTAACCTCCATGAATTTATCCAGTTCTCTCTTAAACCCTGTTATAGTCCTAGCCTTCACAACCTCCTCAGGCAAGGAGTTCCATGGATTGACTGTGCACCGAGTGAAGAAGAACTTCCTTTTATGTATTAAACCTGCTACCCATTAATTTCATTTGGTGGCCCCTAGTTCTTATATTATGGGAACAAGTAAATAACTTTTCCTTATTCACTTTATCCACACCACTCATGATTTTATATACCTCTATCATATCCCCCCTTAGTCACCTCTTTTCCAAGCTGAAAAGTCCTAGCCTCTTTAATTTCTCCTCATATGGGACCCGTTCCAAACCCCTAATTACTTTAATTGTCCTTTTCTGAAGCTTTTCTAATGCCAATATATCTTTTTTAAGATGAGGGGGCCACATCTGTATGCAGTATTCAAGATGTGGGTATACCATGGATTTATATAAGGCAATAAGATATTCTCTGTCTTATACTTTATCCCTTTTTTAATTATTCCTAACATCCCGTTTACTTTTTTGACTGCTGCTGCAAACTGCGTGGACATCTTCAGAGAACTATCCACGATGACTCCAAGATCTTTCTCCTGGGCTAAATTAGCCCCCATCATATTGTATGTATAGCTGAGGTTATTTTTGTCCAATGTGCATTACTTTACATTTATCCACATTGAATTTCATTTGCCATTTTGTTGCCCAATCACTTAGTTTTGTGAGATCTTTTTGAAGTTCTTCACAGTCTGCTTTGGTCTTAACTATCTTGAGCAGTTTAGTATCATTTGCAAACTTTGCCAACTCACTGTTTACCCCTTTCTCCAGATCATTTATGAATAAATTAAATAGGATTGGTCCTGGGACTGACCCTTGGGGAACACCACTAGTTACCCCTCTCCATTCTGAAAATGTACCATTTATTACTACCCTTTGTTCCCTGTCTTTTAACCACTTCTCAGTCCATGAAAGGATCTTCCCTCTCATCCCATGTCAACTTAATTTATGTATGAGCCTTTGGTGAGGGACCTTGTCAAAGGCTTTCTGGAAATCTAAGTACACTATGTCCCCCTTGTCCACATGTTTGTTGACCCCCTCAAAGAACTCTAATAGATTAGTAAGGCATGATCTCCCTTTACAGAAACCATGTTGACTCTTGCAAAACAATTTATGTTCTTCTATGTGTCTGACAATTTTATTCTTTACTATTGTTTCAACTAATTTGCCCGGTACTGACGTTAGACTTACCGGTCTGTAATTCCCAGGATCACCTCTAGAACCTTTCTTAAATATTGGCATTACATTACCTATCTTCTAGTCATTGGGTAGAGTAGTTTATTTAAAGGACAGGTTACAAACCATAGTTAATAGTTCTGCAACTTCACATTTTGAGTTCTTTCAGAACTCTTGGGTGAATGCCATCTGGTCCCGGTGACTTGTTACTGTTAAGTTTCTCAATTAATTCCAAAACCTCCTCTAGTGATGCTTCAATCTGGCAATTCCTCAGATTTGTCACCTACAAAAAATGGCTCAGGTTTGAGAATCTCCCTAACATCCTCAGCCATGAAGACTGAAGCAAAGAATTCATTTAGTTTCTCTGTGATGACTTTATCGTCTTTAAGTGCTCCTTTTGTATCTTGATCACCAGGGGCCCCACTGGTTGTTTAGCAGGCTTCCTGCTTCTGATGAACTTAAAAAACATTTTGTTATTACCTTTGGAAGTTTTAGCTAGCTGTTCTTCAAACTCCTTTTTGGCTTTTCTTATTACATTTTTACATTTAATTTGGCAGTGTTTATGCTCCTTTCAATTTACCTCACTAGGATTTGACTTCCACTTTTTAAAAGATGCCTTTTTATTAAACACTCCCTTCTAGGCCTCACAGGCCCTGCTGCCACTCTATAGTTAGCAATTGGCACATCTCAATGTTTGAACCCCCTGAACATCTTCCTGGAGTGTCCAGCCACTGTTTCACTGGACACCTGCTGTATTCAGACTCATGCTTCCAAAGGAACCGTTCCATCTCCACCACTCAGCTTAACACACACCATTTATATATGTTTACAATAAAATCAAGTATACGTTTATTTAGCAAAGCATAGAGATCCAAATAGTAGCAAGTAGAAGTATTGGAAACATATAAGATCATAACATGTGTTTCAAAGCTTAATCCTTAGACTTAGTTTGCAAAATATTTTCATGTCTTGTAGAGTGTTGCTCACCCCAAATCCATGCAGTGCTTCTTTCGTGAGACAATCAGGGTGTCAGTTTGCCTCCTCAGTGAAGGATCCAGTGTGTCCCTTTGCACTTCAGGATATACCAGAACAATCCCTTGTCTTTATTCATAAACAGGATACCCCCTGCCATTTGTTCATTTTGTTAGATTTCATCTCTTGTAGATTTCACAATCTCTTAACTGGCACCTGGCTCAGTATGCAAATACATTGAGAGGCATGTAATGCACAATACACAAATGGCCAGACAGGGAGATAGGTGTCTGTTAACCTCCTGCCTGAAAGGAACATATCTTAGGTATGACACATGAAGAGAAGGGAGTTACCTCACAAGTGAATATCTTAGGTATGTTTCAGAGTAGCAGCCGTGTTAGTCTGTATTCGCAAAAAGAAAAGGAGTACTTGTGGCACCTTAGAGACTAACAAATTTATTAGAGCATGAGCTTTCGTGAGCTACAGCTCACTTCATCGTAATGCATCCGATGAAGTGAGCTGTAGCTCACGAAAGCTTATGCTCTAATAAATTTGTTAGTCTCTAAGGTGCCACAAGTACTCCTTTTCTTTTATCTTAGGTATGTCACCCTGGTTTCCTGCCTTAACTCTAAAACCTTGAGAATATACTTTTCAGTATAGATATAATTCCTTAAATATTATCTGCACACACATTTCATAATGATTGTGATGACCAGTGGACTGCTGATTCTTGATAGGGACCTCTCATTGCACCCTGGGCCTTTGGTGAACTACGATACAGATATCCAACCCAGGGGATCCCTGTAAAATCCTATGCACCCAGTTTGTCCTTTGCCAGATGGCACCAACAGGTCCCTGGGTCACAAAGGGCCATAGAATTTTGCCTAGTTACCCCTGCATTGAGCCCAATAATTTGTGTTTGACTAAAGCATATTTTCCAAAAAGACATCTACTCTTTCTTTGAAGCCATAAACAG
Organism: Dermochelys coriacea; assembly: GCF_009764565.3. Classification (NCBI taxonomy): domain Eukaryota; kingdom Metazoa; phylum Chordata; order Testudines; family Dermochelyidae; genus Dermochelys; species Dermochelys coriacea. The sequence continues at coordinate 88,721,950 of NC_050069.1, forward strand.
ATGGAGAATCCACTACTTCCCTGGGTACTTTGTTCCAGTGAGAAAAGGAGTACTTGTGGCACCTTAACTAACTAACAAATTTATTTGAGCATAAGCTTTCGTGAGCTACAGCTCACTGCATTGGATGCATTCGGTGGAAAATACCAGTGGTGAATCACCCTCACTGTTAGAAATTTGTTTCTTGTTTCTAATTTGAATTTGTCTGCATGAAAAGATAGGCACCACAGCCCAGACCAACAAAGGTACTTAGGTGCCTAAATACCAGCCTTAAAACCCAGTAGCTTGTTCATTGTTAAAGTGTATCATGCGATTCAGAACTTGTACATTCCACAGTAGGTCAGATAAACAGAACCTCCAATGCTTCATCAGAATACATAGTAGAACCGGTTGTTAGGACAGAACATCTGAAACATCCCACAGTCACAACAAACACTGTGTGTGTATTGCTCCACAGCAGCTGATGATGTGCAAATAACTTCAAGGTCAGTTCAGAATAATAATTGCATGAATTTTGAAAAAAAAATCTGAAACTAAGGCTGACGAAGTTATGAAATCATAGTTATGGTAACTAGGGACCTTCAAAAAAAAAGATACACCCGGTCAGATACAAAGATGAGATAAAGATAATAACTGACGGTTATTAGAGTGTGACAGAGGGAGAGACTCAAAATAGTCAAAGCATGCTAAGTCACACACTTGGTTACAGCTTGATTTTTAATTTACTTTCCTTGATATGTTGTCTTTACGTTCTTACAATACCATACTATAACATAGCAACCAAGGCCCACTTGTCATTTCAATATGGCTATGATATATCTGTTCTTATTAGTTAGGAGGGATTTTGTGATATTTTATTTTCTGTATTCTTAAGGTTTGGGTTTTATGGCCCTGATCCTGCAATAAATTGTATGCGGGCATCCTCTGCAGACACATGGAACCCCCACTGAAGCCAAGGGAACTCCAAAGGCACAGGGATCTGCTCACCTAAAGCTCATTACAGAATCAGGGACTAAACGGTTGTGTTGGTTTGTTGTGTTTTAAAATATAGGGCAGTACTGAGGAGCTCTGTAAATCGATGATTAGGGGTAACATTTCTTGTGACAGAGATTCAGCTGTATGCACAAGGGGGGATTCATCACCGAGGCTGTTGGAAGACACAGGTCATGCATCTCACTGGCTCTCCATCTTGCAGAATGAGGGACACAATTTGTGCTGCATAGTGTCACACCAGGTCTGGCCATTTCATGGACCAGATTAAGCAGTCATGGAATGGACTATGGAGTACACTCTAGTACCAAACTCAGTCACTGGAAAAATCTGAATAATTCCACTAATTGTAAGTAACTCGCTTTAAAGAGAGAGATTTAAGTTCAGACTAGTTTTTTTTTTAAAAAAAGTCATGTTGTTCTCAGCCTGCAAAAAGTTAGTGCTGTGGGAACAGAAGTGATTTTGGTCTCTCTGTTTCTACACATGGACAGTGCTGTTCTACAAACTGAGCACTTTTACGTGATGCAGCTGTGAGGAAACAAACTATAGGAGCAGAAAGAGGTCAACCAGGAGAGATTAATGGAAAAATGGACTCTAATGTGTGTTCAGAAATGTTCGGTAGTTTTCAATCTTGTCCAAAAATACAGCATGCAATTTGAGATGCCCTGAACTGGAGAAGTAGAGAGGGTTTAACTAAGGCTGCACAGTGCACTCATAGAGCTAGGGTGACCAGATAGCAAGTGTGAAAAATCAGGACAGGGATGGTGTAATAGGTGCCTATATAAGACAAAGTTCCAAATCTCAGGATTGTACCTTTAAAATCGGGACATCTGGTCACCCTAGACAGAGCTGTGGGGTGGATCTTACATGACTCATGTTCAAGTAATACATATTCGTAGTCTTTTGCATCAAAAGCAAGATTTTTGCATTCTTAAAGATTAAATTTAATGTTCAGATTAAAAATTAAACATGGCTCTAATGGCTTAATTGTGAATTCTATTCTTGAGTTAAGAACAATAAAGAACCCTATAAAAGCAACAAAGACAAGCCTTTGGGATGGAAAGATTTTGCTGTCCTTATCTGTATATCTGGTTCCAGACGCTATATAGTACTTATTGGTCTGTACAGGTTGGCTTGTACAGATCCTTCTATTCTCATGGTTCTGATATTCTAAAAAATTACATTCCTAGCCTGAGTCCACAGACTTCTGCTAGCAAGGCTCATGCTAGCACACTAAAAATACCTGTGTAAATGTTGGGCGTAGGCTGAAGTTTAGACTCTAAAGCCAGTGGGGAGGGAGGCATCACAGCCCAAGCCACAGTGTCTACACAGCTATCTTTAGTGTGCTAGTGCAAGCCTTGCTAACAGAAGTCTGTGGATCCAGGCAGGAAGGCTCACTCCCAGATGCTGTATAGACATACCCTAAAGGACCATATGCCAGCTGTGACTTGGCATAGCCTCCCCACCCCCACCATATCGCGCCTCTCCCCCAGCATGCTTCCTATCCCAGCAATGGTGAGGCACTGAAGCTGTCTTTACACCAGCTGAGAATTCTTCTGCAGTGTGTGAATTCTCAACTTAGCAGCTGTGACCACTTTCCTTTTGTTCTGTGTAAGGGCAGAGAATTTTGTAGCACTGCATTTCTACATATTTTGTATGATTAAAGTTAAATATTATTGCAATCTATTGATTGTAGGGGTTTTTTATTGGTTGCTCAGTTTTCTTCCATCATACTTGATAGGGAAGTTAGTAATTTCCTACTGAGTGGCATTTAGAGGGGAGATTGGCTGTGTATTGGTCTTAAAACATGGAACTATGTTTTTCTTAATCTCTTTCTCATAACTTCCCCTGTCCCTACCTCCTCTTCGCTTAATTAGCTATTGTCTTATGTCTGTTTATTTATCTTCATGCCAGTTTAAACAAACCAGATCATCACTATGCTTGTCTAACATTTTAAAATTTATTTGCATGGAAAACAAGCTGTTGGTGCACAACACAAATAAAATATATTAAAAAATCCTTCTGAAACAATTTTCAAGAAATTGGAATCTAGCTCCAAGAGTTCTACATGAAAAGTAATCGTCTCGGTGGCAGTAATGCTCTAGATTTCTCCTTTTTCAGATTACAAGTCAAATGCTGGACTGTACTTGTTCAACTACACTGAATCTGATTTATGTCAGCTGAGATTCCCAGTCCTACCAGTTTAGATATTTCTAACCAAAGGCAAGAGGAAAGTCTATGCATTAGATTAATACATTCATTTCTTTCTCACTCTGCTTTTTGCCCCTTGTGAGTATTTTAAACTGCAATTGGTATTAAAATTTAGCTTTTTCTAAAATATTTTTTCCATTCTATTCAGAACTTTTTTTGGCCTAAATAATTCTTTAAGCATTACTGACTGTGACAGGGCACAGAAGCCCTATTTTGGGTTTGGCAAACAAGCAGTTAACTCCCTTCTCAAGCCTCCAGAGGTCTGCTCTGTACAGGTGGAAAGAGTTAGGGAATAAAACAGGACTCCTGGCTGATGATAATGAGGAGCTAAGGGCTTTCATCAGGGAACCTTATAAATACAACTCCCTGAGAGCCATAGGGAAGGGTTAGTGTAGAGCAAATTAAACAAGGAGTTAGAGAATGACATTGGGTTATAAGGGACTCTTTTTGTTTTCTGTTTTATACCCTTGTGAGCATTTTCTCCTTTTGCTTTTGTGGTAGTGCTGCTGCTAAAACTTCCTTAGCTCACACTGTTGATTCAATAACCACTCAGGGAAAAAGTTTTCTCACGTAAAGATTTTTGTTGTTGGACTGGGCTGACTGATTTATGCCAGTTCGCGATGGTCATTAACATCTGCTCTAATACTAACATATTGCCACTGATTACATTTCAATGTTGCTACCCAGTCCATTTAGCTATTTATGTTTATGAACATTGCAGGAGTCTCTTAATGTTAATATATTGAATGTGTGGTTTTCCTGGAAGGAGACTAAGGGCCTGAACTATTGGCTTTGAATCAGCCTCCAAAAGAGAAGTCTATCAATATGCCTGTCTTCCCTCTTATCCCTTTGTTTACTTTGACCACTGGCAACATGAAATTCCCTTCCCCCTCCTCCTTTCCTGAAAAAGGAGATCAGACAGAGCAAGTATGATAGGCCTCAGTGCTTTACGGTAGGACTCATGGTTGAAGGACAGAATCCCTTCCTTAGTATTAATGGGTTTAATACAAAATGATATGAACAGTTACCTCATAGGTTTACACAGTGTAATGATTCTCAGCTGTTGTAGCTAGAATGATTTCCATAGAGATATACTGTGCTATTTTTGGTCTGATTTTTTTTAAAACAATCCCATTTATCTAAATTGAACACTTGCGAATAATTACTGTAAAAATTCCAAAATGTGACTTCCCAAGAATGTTTTACATGACCAATTGATATTTGATTTGAGCTGAAGTTGAGATGTTCATAGATATTTGTTTTTGTTTTTAATCAATATTGTTTCGAGTTGCAAGAGCGAAGACAACAAGCATGCAGTGCTGACTCTATTTCCTTGACATTTCAGTTATAAGGCACGGTTATTCCCTTCTGCATTTTAAGGATAATATTTAATGTTGTAACTTGGTAGGAACAAAGAGATGACTATTTGTGGCTAGCCCTAAATTACTCATCAGACACATTATCTGCTTTCAGGATCTTTCCTGGTTTCTTTTTTCTAAGAGAAAAGTTTAGACCTCAAAGCTGCCCCACTGTCTTCCTTTGAAAGAATGTGTGTACCCTTGTTGTCAGCATTGCCAGTCACAATGCTTATATTGTTCATGTCTTTCTAATGGGTCCTATACTTACTTATAAGTCATGAAATAATTTCTATGTTTAGTGATGAACTACACCATGGAGTAGACAGCATCATTTGTGTAGTTTAAAACATAAATAGTGAGCCTGTAAATAATCCTCCAGTCACTATTGCAGTAAATATCACATTTTGATGCTACTTCACTGAAAGTTTTGTCAGCCTTCCCAGTCTAAAGGCTAAATTCTGTACCTACGTACATTGATCTCCCAAATGAGCAAACCTATGTGTTCAGTGCACGTACTATGCACAATGAGAAAACATGTGTGAAGCAGCCAATGTGAGTCCCACACTGGCATAGTCTATATGAGGAGAATATGCATAGATCAATGACAGGTTTCAGAGTAGCAGCCATGTTCGTCTGTATTCGCAAAAAGAAAAGGAGTACTTGTGGCACCTCTAAGGTGCCACAAGTACTCCTTTTCTTTTTGCATAGACCAATGATAAGCCGGAGGCATATGTTTATAAACATATGAGCTCCTCCCAACCATCTTGCAACCCATATCCCCGTTTCAGATATAGTACTCAGGTTTCAGTGAAAGGCTTTAATTTATCATTCACAATATACCATTAACACTGTCTCACTCAGAGAATACCTAAACTTTGACAGTCTCCAGACTCTCTTGAGCCTACTTCCTCTCACCTCTGCTCTTCCTGTTAATCACATGAAATGTCATAAGATTGCATTATGCCATATCAAAAATAGCCCTCCATGGCTCTGTTATGCACAGCATGTGGAGCTGCCTCCCACAGTTATAAGTTATGTGGGAGCCATAACATGAGTGGTCAGTTTCCAACTCACTTGACTGTTGTTGGGCTCTCAGGCATGTGTCTGCAAACAGCACCTGTCAGAATTTGGTCCCCCACCCTTTTTTTCAGGGAGGTTTTAATATGGATGTTTAAACAAATACCATTTGAGGCAGAATGAAATGCAGCATGAGAGGTCTTAGCCTGGGTGAGGACATTCAGATATATAGTCTGATAAAACACACACATACAAACAAAGCTGCTATTATGACAAAAACATTGTTACTTTTAGCTTTGGAACAAAATTGATTTGCAGCTGCAAGACAATTTGTTCTTTTTAGTGACTGCTGCTGCTCCAAATTCAGTAGTATAAGTCAAAATATTCCAACAGCATTCTATTTGGCAGCATCATATAGTGACATATTTCCTTTCTGCAAAGGTAAATATTGACAATGAAATGCTTGGAGTGCAGCTTGTACAAAAGTATTTAGAGTGAACATCCTCGAGTAGTTTTATATGGAGAGCTGTATAGTGTATTGCACAATTATAGACGTAAGGAGAAGAGAGAGAGCTATATAGAAATATGTTTTCAGTAAACTAGAGGCATCCAATATGCCTTTCAGTTTCCAGAGAATGTCACCTAACAATAGCAATTGTACCTTTCACATTTACAAGCTCTACTGATGCAAATTTATATGCACAAACGGAGCACATGTTCCGCTAATTTTAAAAAAACCTGATATGCTGTCCCAGGAAGTTACAGCAGGCCATAAAGATTGGTAAATCCTTCTGAATATTGTTTTTCAAGTTCAAAAACAGTTTTGTTAATTTTTATTTGCCCTCTGCCCCCATTTCATGTGCTTCTGCACTTTCCGGTTTCACCTAAGACTGTATGCAGACATATTAAAATAGTGCAAAAAAGGCTGTTCTCAAAGTATTACCAGCTCTGCCCAAACTAGGAGGTGTCTAGCATTCTTTGAAAAAGCTCCTTTCTGTGGAATTTTCTAATTAATCTTCAGCATGGAGAAGTTTATACAAATTAGAATAAGTATACCTGCTTGTTACATCTGAATCATTTGAAGTTCACCCATCACCTGTTATATGACATGCTCTGTGTTAATGCTCATGTCATAGTGGTACAATACACTAATATGTCACAATATATTGATCCCTGTTTATGCTACAGCATAGGTGGCCAAGCATAGTAGCATGTATTGTAGACTATTGTATGTGGACAGTATATTGTTTAATAAGCACTCAGTAGTCAGGTTTGTCAGGAGGCATGTCACTCATATGAACTCCTCAGACATTCTTGAATCACTCCATTGAATTTAAGTCTGCTCTGGCTTCTGGGAACATGTAGTTCCCACTAGGCATAGCTAAGTGTTTGCATTTTAAATCCCACCCTCACTGATTAGAGTGCACTAGCATATTGGCCATCATACTGACTAGACTGATTAGCTTTTTGCTTCAGTCATGTGCTGGTTGGACTTGGCAATTTTGGTGATGTTGGTGCCTGCAACGCTTCTGCATTTGGTGACTATGCAGTGCTGGAGCCTATAATGATTTTCCTGGAACTGATGCATGTTCTCTCATGCTCTTATCAGTTCTTTGCAGAAATAAGATTTTACCTTTTTTTATTGCATCACTGGATGTCAGGGATGCCTCAGTTACATCTCCCATGGCTTTAACTCTATTACTTTATCTGCAGTTGCTCAATTTATGGCCATAACAGATCAGTTCTGTGAATCGGCTTTTTTACTTTTGAAACTTGTCTTTTCCTTCCTCACTGAAAAATCTGCCTAAGTCCTTCTGTTGTTAACTCAAAGGTCCCTCACTCAAATTAAAACATCCTCTAGTAAAACTGTGCAATTACTCTTCAAAATATCTTGGGAAAAGCACTAATAACTGGCATTTGCTTAAATTTATAACATCCATATAGCCAAATGAGACCATGACACATCTCAATCTGTTTGCTAAGTGCATGTCTTGCAGTTAATATTGAAGAAAATTTGCTTCTGAGAGTTTAGCTGCTGCTACTTCAAGAGATTTTATTGTTGTTTAGTTCTGAACATGAAATAAGCTTTGCTTTAAACTTCAGTACAATATTACATATTTTCCTTGGAATAACATTACACTGTGCTTGTGTATTCATTTTAAAAACATGTGTTTTTGCAATTGTTTGTCTATATTTGCCAATCTGAAGCAGTTCACTCTGCTGACGTTGTACCTACAGATTCATAGATCCCAGAACGAATCATTGTGATCATCCAGTCTGATCTCTTGTATAACACAGGCCATGGAACTTCCCCAAAATAATTCCTAAGCATATCTTTTAGAAAAACATCTAATCTTGGTTTAAAAATTGCCACTGATAGAGAATCTCCCACAGCACTTGATAAATTGTTCCAAAGGTTAACTACCCTCACTGTTAAAATATTATAGCTAATTTACCGTCTGAATATGTCTAGCTTCAACTTCTAGTCATTGGATTGTGTTCTACTTTTGTCTTCTAGACTGAAGAGCCCATTTCGTGTCAATACTTATCAACTGTGATCAAGTGACTCCTTAACCTTCTCTTTGTTAAGTTAAGTAGCTTGAGCTCTGTTGTATTAATGTAGATAGAATGTATAGGTCCAAACAGTCAAAGGTGTTAACATAACCCAGCCACTGTCCAACATTAAACAATTTTAAACAAGTTTCGGGGTTTGATATACAGAATCAGCCTGCTTTAGATCATGGCAAAAACACCATTGAAAATTCTTTGTAATCTTTTATTGAAGATACAGAAAAGAAGGAAAAGCAGAGTATTTGAAATGCAAAGTATTAAATAAGGCTTCTATTTAACAACATTTCTTGTTCCCTTTTCCTTTACTTGCAGAGAGTTTTTTTGAAGGAAAGCCCCTTGTTTGACAGCCTCTAAGATGGCATCAGAGGGAAAAGGGAAGAAATTAGGTGTGGTGAGCGGAAGCTGTCGTTGTTGTTGATGTTGTTATAAAGTCCAGTCCCATTTCCTAGAAGACAAAACATGACCAAGAGGGAGATCAAAGAATAGCAAAGATAGAAAATGCAGCTTCTGTCTCTGGTGTTGACTTTCACTTGCAACCTTACCGATGAAAAACACAGGCATGGCACACTGTCTTATCAGCCACTCAGAGACCTGGCAAACTTGTACCAGAATTGGACTGTTTGGGGCATTGCTTTTCGATGACTCTTTCTGGTCACAGGCTTACAGCCATGTGTGCTGGAACTAGGGGTGCTGGGGATGCTGCCGCCCCCCCGGGTTTGAAGTGGTTTTCATCATATACAGGGTTTACACATTGGTTCAGTGGTTCTCAGCACCCTCACTATGCAAATTGTTCCAGCACCCCTGCTTACAGCAGCGCAGCAAAATACACTGTCTTGGCTAGCTAAGTCTTAGACAGCAGGAAAAAGGAGAGGAATAGGAAAGTGAAGAAATAAGGTGAGAAAAGGGAAGAACACACAAGTCTCCCATCCCAGGTGGTATTTGGGATTCAGCTGGAGCTGGTAGAGGTGGCAGTGTCATCTGGGTCCGTCTCTCTGGCAGGACACTTCTCAGGATTAGGATGAAGAATGTCCGGGGTCCCAGGAGATGGTGGTGATGGAGACCATGATGGTGAAGTTTGCTCCAGTAGCCACTTTTTCTCCCCAAAGTCTCTTTCTTTAAGGTTCCAAAAGGGAGTGGGATAAACTACCTTATCCCCTCATTATTTTGTCCACCTGTTAGGCCTAATTTTCAACACATCGATTTTGGTTCATTGAGTTTTGGCTCCCCAATTGTCTTGTTTGTCAAGCATACTCTGACCACAGTCCTTGAGTTATATCAGTAGGCCTTTTTGTTTGGACTAATTCAATCGCACCTTTTCCCATCAACATTTGTTGTTATATGTTATTGTGACATTTAATGAACTCACACACTTTTTACAGTTGAGCTCACAATTAGGGTAAATTTTAGGGCCCAATTATCACAACTCCTCCTTGAGTCTATCACAATAAGGCATGTCTTCTAATTCTTTAATCATTCTTGGGAGTCTTTGGTGAACCCTCTCCAATTTGAGTCACTGCTTTGCTGTTTTCTGAGCTTTATCTGTGAGATAGAACTTTCAAAAATATTGTTATCCATTTCATTTATTAACAAATTCATATTTGAACAAAAGTTGAGTAATATCATTGCTCATTTCTTGAACTATCTAATATGCAAGAAATATTGTCTGTAAGAGAATCTTTTATGTCTATTTTGATTTTTATTTTGGTAACTTTCGTTTCTAAATTTCCCTTTTTGAAATGATGTCTAGCTTCTCCTTCTACACCAACTCACTTAAAGCCCTGATATGCATTTCATTAATTTCTCTCTCTAAAAATGGTTCCTTGGTTCTGCTAATTTCACTAACCTAGATTAAGATTAAATAAATTTCCTTGCAGCAGCTGGCAATTTAGCATTATTTTGTGATCTATATACCAATCTACCTAAAAGTGGTTGAAAAAATTCCAATTCAAAAATTTTCACTAAAAATAGGGACAAATTTTATAACACTTTTTCAGAAAAGTCTCTATTTTTCAACCAGCTGTAAACCTGCCTTTTATTATACGAGTCACATAATGCTCTGAGTTCACATATGCACAAACATGTCAGTGGGTTTTATTGCCTTTAATTTACAAATATAAGTCTCCTAATGTCTCTATGTGACATATTTTTGGATCAGCAATGCCTGTCCTATATATCCATAATCTGTGCCAAATTGTCTCTTCAGTGTATACTACATACATCTTATTACAGCACTATACTATATACCTGCAGCTGCTAACCTACCACATGGAGAAATGTCATTGCATACACTTTTATTGCTTTCTCTGCAAATGTACAATTTTGCTTTAATACTGAATCTACTCCTAGTGGTTTGCTGCATTTAAAAGCATGAATATTATGCAGAGAATTTATTTTGGTTTTAATTTGATTTTCTCTAACCTTTAAGCAGCTTTGTATTTCAGCAATCCAGGTTTTAAATTTATGGGGTTGTCTTCCACAAGGTATATTATTGTAAGAACTGTAGTCCTCCTGGTGCCCAGGAAACAAAAATCAAATTTAAGGAATGTCCAGTGACAGATGAAAGATATAGTCAATTTGATCTGGAGGCATATCGGTCCATCCATAGAGAAAGATGTATTCCCCTTGTTCTGTGGCAGAATAATAATCTTACCTGCTGCAGGATTTGTATGAAGCCTTTTGGAAGTGAAAAACAACCACCTTCTTCTTTCATACTATTCAGTGTGTTTCTCCATCTGGCAAGTGAAACATGAAAAGGCTTTTTGAAATCTATCCAACATCATCTTACTAGACGATGAGGGAAGATAGTGCTGGGGAGGAAACTGAAATATTTATTTTATTGATTTATAATTGACGTGCCTATCACCATGGTCTGAATAAATGAATTATGTTAAAAAGTACTAAATCACTAAGCTAGTTAACCAAAGGTAAAGATTTCACAGTCTCCCTTCCCCCAGACCCATAGGTAAAACCTGAGAAAAGGGTTTTATACCATGCTCTAAAGTTCCACAAATTCTGGTTGTGTCTGGCCAATGGGGGAATCTAATTCCAGAATGGAAACCTTCCACTGGAAACACCACACATTAAGTAGAGATTTATTCCAGCTCATGCTCCGTTTATTATCAGTAGCCTGATGACTGGTGACCCTTGCGATTTATATCCTTGCTAGTGTAACTATAGATATTACTCTTTTTCATGTAAGAGTCTTATCCCTTTTTTACTCTTGCTTTACTGTTTTCATTAATGTGTTGTGGGAAATAGTTTAATTCTTTGATAGTATGTTGTTCCAAATATAGAATACAACCATAACAGACATGTGGACAAAGTGCTCCATTGAGTGCCTCACCTCTCAAGTCAATATTTCGTTAACTATAGGACAACAGTTCTGAAACATGCTGAAGCTAAAAACCTCTTTTCTAATATGGGAGTGGGAGGGAAAGAACTTCAGCAGTGAAATTAAGCACAACTGTGCATAATATGGGGGCAGAGGAATAGCTCAGTGGTTTGAGCATTGGCCTGCTAAACCCAGGGTTGTGAGTTCAATCCTTGAGGGGGACATTTAGGGATCTGGGGCAAAAATTGGGGATTGGTCCTGCTTTGAGCAGGGGTTGGACTAGATGACCTCTTGAGGTCCCTTCCAACCCTGATATTCTATGAAAATCAACAAAAAAAATCCCAAATGCTCTCTTCCTACCCCTTTAAAAGGCTTCAAAGGACAGTGGACTTCAGTCTGAGAACTTCTATACTCACATCCAGATCTGAAAGGATCCGAACATCCAACACACTTGGCCAGATTTTTGAAAGGGATGCTGGGAGTTTGGCACATGAAAATCACTCACTTCCTGTGAGCTAAATGGGAGCTAAACTCTTTGCAAATCTGTTCCCACATCACACAATTTTAAACTAAAACACAACCGTAAATTCTAATCTGAGCTATAAAGCAGGCACTTCATCCACTAAGCTTACCATCTTTGCTTGTACCTCTGCTCTGTGAAACTTTTTGCAAAATGTCATTACAATGACCACAGAATTATAGTCTCTTGGATTCTCTAGTGATGAGCTCCACAGAAATGCCTCTATATAAATTAAAGCAATGAAATGGAGACCCTGTACAATCTGAAATGCCTACAGTCTGGGTATCAGAATTTTGGAAAGAGAGAAAACACCTATATTATATTTTTCAACACATCCTAGTGGGAAATAACTCATATGTGCTTTTTTCCCAACACAATTGATTTTACTGATAATGATTATTTATTTGGCTGATTATCCTGTTTGGCTTGCTTGTCTGAAGGGTAAGCATCAAGCAGAAGTGATTTTGTGAACATGCCCACTTTACAAATTGCCTGATCCTCCTCCTATGAGTTTGCAGAGAAATAAGAGCTTTTTCAATTGAACAACTGTCTCCATGAAGAGTTTTGAACACAGCCTGCCACATCAGCCTGCTTCCTTGCTAAAGACATCACTATGGTTTCACAAATGATTTCATACATTTTCTTCTCAAACCTCATCCACCTTCAGTGGGAAGGAAACATTGATGAAGTTTGGAGCAGGATAGCTTGAGACAATCCTTTGTTAATTAGTCAGCAAACTCCTTGCAGTAACGTGCTGTTACGTTCAGTGCAGTCTGGGATCCATTGTGTCTTCTGAACTCTGGTATTTCTACAGGATGAATCATTTAATCAGCCCACTTTTTTACAATTCTTTTAAAAAACAATCTAGTGGCTTGAATTGCCTCAAGAGCTCTCCACTCTGTTTTTCTCTGTCCAATATCTTAATGCCAGTTTCAAATTAATTTGACTCAGGCATATCCATGATTCTACAGAAGCAGCACATCTTTACTGTAAAAATAAGTACTTGAACTGAGATGGTAAAGTATAGTATGAACTCAAATGACATACCAATTTATTAAGTTTGAGACCCCAAGAATTCAAAATCTCCACTACAGTTGAAGAGGCTGCCTATTTCAGAGCTCCTTCAATGAAAGGAATGACCTGACCAATACGCATTTACCTTGCTATCTTCCTCCCATCCCCCACACTCCTCCCAAATACTGCTGGCAATATTGAGCCAATTTCTCCTAAGGGACCATTTCAATGACCATAAGTTGGAACAGCCCTATTGCTTGGTCCCCAACCAAGCCCTGGATCAGTGGAAGTAAAATATGGCTTAAGGCCCAGACCACACTCATCACAGTTAAAGATTAAGCCCTGGGATTGCCAACACCTGTTGTAGCACTTCACTCTTCCTCGCCACCCTTATTCACCTCCATATTCACAAATGCTCAGCACTCTCCTGATCTTTCCTCCAATTAGTGACTGCATGCGCAACAGCCATTGACCACTAGGAACCAGACTTTTATATGTGTCATTATTAGTTACCATTTCTAATTAACTGTAATGGTAACCAGCCGTTTTAGTGGCAGCATGAAATGATTGTCAGTAAACAAACAGTATAGAGTACTCCAGCATTAAAATGTAATGCTAAAATGTGCTCCACAAAAGTGTTTGCTCTAAAATGCCTTTGCACACAAAGTTTTAATAGATATTGACCTCAGTGGCAAAATTCCCACTGACATCTGTGATGGGAGATCGTGTCCTAAGTGAGGAAAATTGGGACACAGAAAATAAAAGCAGATTCATAATAAATTGGTATTGAAATATAAAAGATTAAATCAAATCAAGCAATTAAAAATAATAAACCCTTGGGGAGAGATTGATTGCTGAGAATCTAGTTGTACTGATTAATGAAAAGAAAAATTGCTCTATTTCAAGCAAACTGAAGTCAAATTCTATACAAGAGTGACTTGACCATGAAAGGTCCCTATGGTGTTACTGTGGCAGAAGGCATAACATGTCTGTGGGCATTTTTTCCTTAATGTGGCCAAAGTCACCAGATCAATTCAATCTGAGGAAATAAAGGCCCAGATTTCCCCTCCCCATGGAAAATGCAAAGGGAGGTGCAGAAGAGGACACTTGGGAAGGAAGGCAGAGAATTTGATTTTCCTCTGAATTTTTTTGTCCCCTCCCATGCAAGAAGCCAAGTGTTTATCTTACAAACCCAGATGAGCCACACACATCTCAGGGGTCCACTAGAAGTCAGAGCTATGACACAGAGACCTTATGACTTGAACCAGCTCTTGAGCTCTATTCTGCTACCTCAGCTCACTAGAAGCATAGCTCCAATGGTATCCCTCACATCTGTCCCTGGCCACACAATTTAAAAAACAGATCCCACAGTTTAGAGGGGCTCTGTCAAAAGTGCCATGCTCTAATAACTTTGCTTTGGATTCCTTGTGAAGAGACTAAAGGGACAATGTGTCTGACCCCTTCCTGTCCTCAGGCCACACCCTCCTGGGTATAGTTTTGTGAAGGAAGTTGATCAACTACGGCTGCAGACAGAAGAGACCCTTGCCTAAAGGACCACCACCATGTATGGATCAACATATCACAATCAGGCTGAATTCATGTGTCAAGGAGAGCAGCCTTTTGCAAGAATAAAGTTAAGGTAAAGGAGGGGAATCATCTTTATCCAGAAAATTGCTATTTTCTTGCCAGTTGTAACATAAAAATAGCTCAAATAATTTATTTCCCCAAAACAGATGAAAATGTATTCTTGGGTAGAAACTTGAAGCCAGATTCCGATCTCACCAGCATAAATCTGGAATAACTCCATTAACTACCCTGGATTGACTCCTGTGTAATTGAAAGCAGAGTTGTGCTCTTTATAGGTTAAGCTTCAGGATGGAGCAGCTTTTATAGACTAATTCGAAACTTACTGAAAAAAGAGGATTCATGTTGGAACATACTGAAAGAACCATAATTTTGCACAGGCCAAAGAATCAAGACACAATAACACTACCCACCAGTCGCTCAGCCAAACATGTGGTTAGTGCTAGACAATGAATCTAAAGGAAATAAAATATGATTAAGCCAGCTCTTCAGAACTAGTTTGCAGCCAGGACAGTCCGAGTCAAAAATACCATTTATCAAGCAGTGGCATTTTCTTAACGAAAAACAAGCTATTTGTTAGCAAAAATTCAAGAACTGACACCAACAAACCTTTGCAATTTGAAATGAAAGGTTTATAGCACAGTCCTACTTCACAGGAGTCATTTGTAATATGGGACCTACATTCAATGCAAGGGACATAGGAACATAGGGATTGCCATATTGGATCAGATCAGTGGTTCATCTAATCTAATATTCTTTTTCCGGCAGTGGCCAGTACACAATGCTTCAGGAGACGATGCAAGAAGCTCTGCAGTAGGCTGTTCTGGAATAACCTGCTCATAGCCAATAAGCTCTCATCACCCAGAGGCTAATTTATAGCCTGAAGCATGAGCCATTTACAAACCTTCAAAACTTTTAGATTATTTATTTTAGCAGGGAGTCAGAAGATCAAGGGTCTACCCTCTGCTCTGACACAAATTATTGTGTGTGGTCCTGGGTAAGTCGCTTACCTACTCTGGGCCTCAATTTCCCAATCTGTACAGCAGGGATTAAAAAAAAAATGTACCTACCTCACAAAGTCATTGTTAGGCCATTAACTTTTGTTTGTAAAGAGATTTGAGGCTCTTAGGAAGCACTATAGATGTGTAAAGTATTATTGTCTTTTCTTTGGTGCAGGGACTGAATCTTCCCCTCCATTTGGAAAGCACCTGTTATGTTTGGGACATTGGAGTAATGTAAATAATAAATAAAAATATTTCTTTACCAGCTGCTCCCTTAACTCCAGATAGCTGTAGCGGCACAGGAGCTAGCGAATAGAGCTGTAAAAGGGAGTTTCAGTGGGAGTTTGAGAGGGGAGTTTGTATTGTGGTGCTTGTTTGGGGTTTGTTTTTGCTGTGGGTGGTGGTGTTTTGGTGTGGTTTGTGTTTCCCAGATTAACAGGATTTAGGTGGGAAGGCTATGACAGATACAGAAACAGCAGTGGGAATAACCCATGTAGTGGAAGATACAATGAAGATGACTGGATGTGGAAGCTGTGGTATGTACATGATCCTGGAGGGGGGACCTGGTAAGAGTTTTGTATGCATGAAATGCCGTCTGATAGAGCTGATGGAGGAAAAGATCCGAGGTTTGGAGATGCAGGTGGAAAGTCCGGTTGAGTTTAGAAAGGGGTTCAAGCAGATTATGGAGCAAAGAGATGAGGTATCTGAAGGGAAAAGCTCAGACTTACAGATGGAAGCAGGACTGAGGAATTCTGAGGGGAGACTGGGTGAGGAAAGTGGTCAGTGGAAGCATGTGACTAAAAGAACCAGGCAGAGGAAAAGACAGGCTAGTGAAGGAGAAATAGAGCTCAAGAATAGGTTTGCAGACTTGGAAAATGAAGAAGGGGCTCAGCAGGTAGTTACTGAAGGTGAAAGGACAAGGAAGAAGAGAAGAGAGGCTAGTCCTATAGGAAAAGGGGAAGAGTCGATGGAGACTACACCAAATATGAGCTCCAGGAGGATACAGGATGGGTTGAAGAGGATTACAAGGGAGAATAGGAATGGAAAGAACTTGCAGCCAGAGGGAACAGGGGATAGACTGGAGAATAGCACCATCACCAGGAAAAGGCAGGTCTGTGTGATCGAGGACTCTTTACTGAGAAGAATAGACAGGCCTGTAACCAGAGCTGATCCAGAGAATAGAAGGGTGCTAAGATATGGGATGAAGACCTGAGGTTGAAAAGGATCCTAAAGGGAGCAGGAAAGAATCCCCTAATTATCCTTCATGTGGGAACAAATGATACGGCTAGATTCTCACTGGAAAGTATTAAGGGAGGCTATGCTAGGCTGGGGAAGACGCTTAAGGAAATCGAGGCTCAGGTGATCTTTAGTGGGATTCTGCCTGTTCCTAGAGAAGGGCAACAAAGGTGTGACAAGATTATGACTATCAAGAGATGGCTTAGGCAGTGGTACTATAAGGAGGGCTTTGGGATGTATGGCCACTGGGAGGCATTCATGGACAGAGGACAGTTCTCTCGGGATGGACTTCATCTGAGTAGGGAAGGAAATAGACTTCTAGGATGGAGGCTGGCACAACTGATTAAGAGAGCTTTAAACTAGGAATTTGGGGGAGATGGTTGGGAGATGTCCAGGTAATCTCCATACTGGATTTTAGCATTGAGAGGGAAGAAAACAAAGTAAGAAAGGATACAGCCATGAAATGTATATAAGAAGGAAGGGTAGTGTGGATACCAGTCTAATAGGTTATACTAGCTGTAGAATGACTGTGCCCTAATAGGGTACAGAATGTGAGAGAGGCCAAACAGCAAAAATTAAGATGTTTGTACACCAATGCGAGAAGCCTAGGTAACAAAATGGAGGAACTAGAGCTACTGGTGCAGGAAGTGAAACCAGATATTATAGGGATAACAGAAACATGGTGGAATAGTAGTCATGACTGGACTATAGGTATTGAAGGGTATGTGCTGCTTAGGAAAGACAGAAATAAAGGTAAAGGTGGTGGAGTAGCATTGTACATCAATGATGAGGTAGAATGTAAAGAAATAAGAAGCGATGCAATGGATAAGACAGAGTCCGTCTGGGCAAAAATTACATTGGGGAAGATAACTAGTAAAGCCTCTCCTACGATAGTGCTTGGGGTGTGCTATAGACCTCCGGGATCTAATTTGGATATGGATAGAGCCCTTTTTAATGTTTTTAATAAAGTAAATACTAATGGAAACTGCGTGATCATGGGAGACTTTAACGTCCCAGATATAGACTGGAGGACGAGTGCTAGTAATAATAATAGGGCTCAGATTTTCCTAGATGCGATAGCTGATGGATTCCTTCATCAAGTAGTTGCTGAACCAACTGGAGGGGATGCCATTTTAGATTTGGTTTTGGTGTGTAGTGAGGACCTCATAGAAGAAATGGTTGTAGGGGACAATCTTGGTTCAAGTGATCATGAGCTAATTCAGTTCAAACTAAATGGAAGGATTAACAAAAATAAATCTGCAACTAGGGTTTTTGATTTCAAAAGGGCTGACTTTCAAAAATTAAGGAAATTAGTTAGGGAAGTGGATTGGACTGAAGAATTTATGGATCTAAAGGCAGAGGAGGCCTGGGATTACTTTAAATCAAAGCTGCAGAAGCTATCGAAAGCCTGCATCCCAAGAAAGGGGAAAAAATTCATAGGCAGAGTTGTAGACCAAGTTGGATGAGCAAGCATCTCAGAGAGGTGATTAAGAAAAAGCGGAAAGCATACAGGGAGTGGAAGATGGGAGGGATTAGCAAGGAAAGCTACCTTATTGAGGTCAGAACATGTAGGGATAAAGTGAGACAGGCTAAAAGTCAAGTAGAGTTGGACCTTGCAAAGGGAATTAAAACCAATAGTAAAAGGTTCTATAGCCATATAAATAAGAAGAAAACAAAGAAAGAAGAAGTGGGACCGCTAAACACTGAAGATGGAGTGGAGGTTAAAGATAATCTAAGCATAGCCCAATATCTAAACAAATACTTTGCCTCAGTCTTTAATAAGGCTAAAGGGATAATGGTAGGATGACAAATGGGAATGAGGCTATGGAGGTAGATATTACCATATCTGAGGTAGAAGCGAAACTCAAACAGTTTAATGGGACTAAATCTGGGGGTCCAGATAATCTTCATCCAAGAATATTAAAGGAATTGGCACATGAAATTGCAAGCCCATTATCAAGAATTTTTAATGAATCTGTAAACTCAAGGGTTGTACCATATGATTGGAGAATTGCTAACAAAGTTCCTATTTTTAAGAAAGGAAAAAAAAAAGTGATCTGAGTAACTACAGGCCTGTTAGTTTGACATCTGTAGTGTGCAAAGTCTTGGAAAATAAATTGAAGGAGAAAGTAGTTAAGGACATTGAGGTCAATGGTAAATGGGACAAAATACAACATGGTTTTACAAAAGGTAGATCATGCCAAATCAACCTGATCTCCTTCTTTGAGAAAGTAACAGATTTTTTAGACAAAGGAAACACAATGGATCTAGAGTAGCAGCCGTGTTAGTCTGTATTCACAAAAAGAAAAGGAGTACTTGTGGCACCTTATAGACTAACATTTATTTGAGCATAAGCTTTTGTGAGCTACAGCTCACTTCATCGGATGCATCGTGAGCTGTAGCTCACGAAACCTTATGCTCAAATAAATTTGTTAGTCTCTAAGGTGCCACAAGTACTCCTTTTCTTTTTACAATGGATCTAATTTACCTAGATTTCAGTAAGGCATTTGATACCATGCCACATGGGGAATTATTAGTTAAATTGGAAAAGATGGGGATCAATATGAAAATTGAAAGGTGGATAAGGAATTGGTTAACAAGGAGACTCTTACTGAAAGGTGAACTGTCAGGCTGGAGGGAGGTTACTAGTGGAGTTCCTCAGGGATCAGTTTTGGGACCAATCTTATTTAATCTTTTTATTACTGACCTCGGCACAAAAAGTGGGAGTATGCTAATAAAGTTTGCGGATGATACAAAGCTGGGAGGTATTGCCAATTTAGAGAGAGACCGGGAATTCATACAGGAAGATTTGGATGACCTTGTAAACTGGAGAAATAGTAATAGGATGAAATTTAATAGTGAGAAGTATAAGGTTATGCATTTAGGGATTAATAATTAGAATTTTAGTTATAAGCTGGGGATGCATCAATTAGAAGTAACGGAGGAGGAGAAGGACCTTGGAGAATTGGTTGATCATAGGATTACTGAGCCGCCAATGTGATATGGCCGTGAAAAAAGCTAATGAGATCTTCGGATGCATCAGACAAGGTATTTCCAGTAGAGATAAGGAGGTTTTAATACCGTTATACAAGGCACTGATGAGACCTCTCCTGGAATACTGTGTGCAGTTCTGGTCTCCCATGTTTAAGAAGGATGAATTCAAACTGGAACAGGTACAGAGAAGGGCTACTAGGATGATCCGAGGAATGGAAAACCTGTCTTATGAAAGGAGACTCAAGAAGCTTGGCTTGTTTAGCCTAACTAAAAGAAGGTTGAGGGGAGATATGATTGCTCTCTATAAATATATCAGAAAGATAAATACCGGAGAGGGAGAGGAATTATTTAAGCTCAGTACCAATGTGGACACAAGAACAAATTAATATAAACTGGTCATTGGGAAGTTTAGACTTGAAATTAGATGAAGGTTTCTAACCATCAGAGGAGTGAACTTTTGGAATAGCCTTCCAAGTGAAGCAGTGGGGGCAAAAGACCTATCTTTAAGATTAAACTCGATAAGTTTATGGAGGAGATGATATGATGGGATAACATGATTTTGCTAATTAATTGATCTTTAAATATTCATGGTAAATAGGCCCAATGGCCTGTCATGGGATGTTAGATGGGGTGGGATCTGAGTTACTACAGAAAATTCTTTCCTGGGTATCTGGCTGGTGAATCTTGCCCATATGCTCAGGGTTTAGCTGATCACCATATTTGGGGTTGGGAAGGAATTTTCCTCCAGGGCAGATTGGAAGAGGCCCTGGAGGTTTTTCGCCTTCCTCTGTAGCATGAGGCACGGGTCACTTGCTGGAGGATTCTCTGCTCCTTGAAGTCTTTAAACCATGATTTGAGGACTTCAATAGCTCAGACATAGGTGAGAGGTTTTTTGCAGGAGTGGGTGGGTGAGATTCTGTGCCCTGCGTTGTGCAGGAGGGCAGACTAGATGATCATAATGGTCCCTTCTGACCTTAGTATCTAAGAATCTATGAGCTCCTATGACAAGTTGGGGTAGAAGCATAGGACTGTCTAGGCTTGTAGTAGGTCACTTGAGGCTCAGTAAATACCTTTGCTGGGGTGGCCATTCAGAGCAGTGGGCATATCATGTTGGCTGTATTAGAAGATCTGCTACCATTAGACTTCCTCCAGACTTGTGCCTTCCATTTTCCTTGAGTATGCAGAGGTTGTGGCTCATACTTTTGTAACTACTATAAATACCACTGGCTGTCTTTCTAGTTTGCTCAGATTAGCATCTGTTGTTGCCTTTCTCAAGTGACCTTCCTTAACAGATAGATGCCAATAGTTGAAAGCTAATAATAGACACACAAAGTGGGAGGAAAAAGGGGTATGGCTTTAAAGGATTGAAATGTTTTGCATTTGATTACCCTCCCCCCATAACATTCTGTAGGTTCTCCTGAAGGGTACCCATCTTATTTCCATTCTATTTTCAATTTGCAGGTCCCTTCATAAGCCTTAGTAAAGGTTGTCACTTTAGTGTCAGCTTCATCTCCACAAACCTGGAAAAAATATGTTGCATTGGGTTACCAAGCAGAATCACAGAGATGGCCATTCTGGAGCTCTGTAAAGAGCATTGATTTTTGAAACATGGTAGTTAATGGAGCTAGACAATACCTCTTGGATCAGATCATTTTATAGTCTAATTCCAGGCATCTGATTGCCTCTCGCAGAATATGAGTCCATCTTTGATATATATCCAGAGGAGACAGCATCAGACCAAGGCTTTTCAAAACTAATTATTGTAGACTTGCCAGCCAGGTCTGATAATTGTGGGTGCTGTAGCCGGTGATAGCATGCTATGTTATTTTGGTTTATTTCTCATTTGCTGTATTTAATCAGTCACAGTTTGTTTACAGTTCATAACATAACTGCTCAGAGTAATGTCTATTATTGTGTTTGTTTAGGTTCTCTCCTGGGTCTAATGCTTTCTTTCTCGATTGCCTGACTGCCTTGTCATGAACATTAGCATAACATGGCCTGAACTACTGCTGGTATTTGGAATGGAAAATGTTAGGTTCTTAGTGACCTCCTTCCATGCTGAGAAGCTGCTTTGTATGTACCACTGCCCTCTACCTAATGCAATATATCAGACCTGCACAAATACTTAAGAGGGTCCTTTTGCTGACTGAGCTAATGGGCCCAGAGGTGTGGAGAATCATACTCAACTTGACTGGTTTCAGTTTTCATTAGAAACTGGAAACGAAACCCAGATTTGCTAAAAGATTCACAAATGTGTGTGTACCTTTTAAACAAAATCAGGCCAGTTTATGTTTTCATATGTAAGTGAATTCATTGGTTTTCATGCTTTTGACAAACTAGGGGAAATTAAGTTGTTTATAATTTGATGAAACTCAGTAAGTTAGTGAATAAAAGAGGTTATGATATCTTTACAATGAACTGGCAGCTTTTATTTTATCACTAAACCTTTTGATTATTTACACATTTCTATTGCTGAGGAAGTTTGAAGTGGCGGGAAAAGCATACACGAGTATATACTATGCTTTTGTTTCATGGTATTGTCTGCTACAATGTAGAGCTTCCTCTCACAGTGTCAAGTGTCTTATATGGCAGATGGATTAGCAGTTGCTCATAAACAGATCCTCATATCTTGCACATTAGGTATTTCAGTCTGCAGCCCGCCAAGAACCAGACAGATGTTCTTGGGAATATCCCACATCTGCTTCATAGAAACAGAGAGAACTGTCTACTGGCATTAATAGTAACCATTCTCCTTTGTAATAAGTTCATTACTTGGGCCACAGCTGCTACTCCTGCCAAATCCATACTCCAAGTGTGAATCTCCACTACATTCTCTAAAAATGGAAGGAAGATTGTTGGAGCTGGAATGACAAGATCAAATTGTCTCATCTGTTGCAAATGCTCCAGAATTATTTGCTCTACTAAGTCCTAGTCCTAGTGCTTTCACAGTTTGTTTAGTGACTGCGGAGAAGGGAGGGAAACTAGGAATGTGTTGTTCAATGGGCAATCATTGCTATTTTTCCTCATATAGACAAACAGCGGCATATTGCTAGCAATGCACGGCTTGTACGTTAGATAGTGTCTGAGTGAAGGTTTGCCAGCATGAATTCCAGGCTTAGCATGTCTCATTGTTTTATCGCAACTACAGCAAATAACTTTGGCCGCACTGTTGAAAGCCTGAAAGAATCATGCATCACATGAAAAAGTACTATATAAGAGCCAAATATGTTATCAGCTGTAGTTGTTGTTGTATTATATTCTAGCACTTTTATAAGCACATACTCCAAGTTGTCTTTTAGATGAGCCTTCTGCACATATCCATGCATTTTGTTTGGGTGTAAGTGGGGAAGAGAAAAGGATTTGCAATTCTGTTCACTTTTCTAGAACTCACATTCTCCTCTGATTTTCCTCTATTTCAAAATCCCCCTCTTCGTATACCATATCACAACCACTATCATTCAGTCTAATGACTACTGGACAATAATCCCCTCTAACGCACTCTGCTCCTGCAAGAACTGGAAGTCCTTCCTTCTCTTTATCTCAAAGCTTATTGGGCAGAAAAAGAAGAGGATGTCAAACTATTTTCGGTGTGGTACCCCTAGCTCCATTTTGGAGAGGAAGAATGTAATGAGAAGCCTATAAGCAAACTTAGCAATGGGCTAGTAAAACTTCACTATGAACATACAAATATTAATGATGTAAACACATTAAATATGCATCAGATGGACTACATTTTCAAAACAGTCTGCCTAGATTGCACCATATAAAATTTGCATGCACACCTCTCGTTATGGATGTTAATTGTATATTGAAAATGAATTTTGTAGATGCATTTTACATGGCCTGTTTTGTAAATTCATCCCAAATATACACCTGGTATAACTTCATTGAAGTTGGCCCTATGATTTTAACACATTGTTGTTTTAACTATGTGATAGAGTTCTTTATTTTATCTTTTTACTGGTTGCAATTAAATACTGAAATTTTTCAATCAGTATAACTTCTGATGCTAAAATGGTAAAGAAAATGGAATCTTTGACCAATGTTCCTAAGTAACACAAGTCCTTCTAGAGTATTATATTAGGTGGGAGTCTAACATCAGTCCAGGGAGTGGAGTAATCAGCAATCCTAGAGAGTTTGGCCTGATCTCACATTATTTTACACCAATATAAATCCACTGACCTCAGTGGAGCTGCTCTGGATTAATATTGGGGTAAATGAGATCAGGGCTTGGCTGAGTATGTGCACTTTACATACCTAGCTTAAACTCCCCGAAAATAGACCAAAATGTTTTCCTCTTTTCTTTACTTACTGACAAGGATTTAACTGAAAAATATAGATAAACAAAGAAGAAGTAAATAAATCTATATGCAAGGAAATCCATACACAGTTAGTCTTTTTTGTTTGGTTGCTTAAAGAATAAAAATATTTTTGTCCTTAATTCTTTCACAATATGTACTGATTCTGTGAAATTGCTGCAGCAAGTTATGAATGATGGATGAAGGGAAAATTCCTGCTCAGAGCAGAGAGGTAATACAAACAGTGCTGCACGGACACAGGATATTGAGCACACTTCAGCTAATAAGAGAAAATATCACTAGGTTCCAAAGCCATTGTCAAGAGAATGCCTTGGGCTAATGATATTACTTTTTTAAGGAGGGACTACTGGCTCTTTAAAACTGGTGAAGGAAGCCACCACCAACTGCGGTACCAGCCTTTCAAATCCTGAGGATATGGAACATGGGTGTTTAGGGAGAGGATGTAGTCTCAGGAACATAGTGGGTAGTTTAGGAAGAAATTTCAAATTGCTGTGTCTGTTTCCAGCCCAAGTTCCAAACTCCCCAAGAGTAATAGCAGGAACTACCGTGTGTCTTTTAGCCTGCAAGCAGATGGAAACTGTAGGCCATCCCTGCAGATATGCTGGAAGTATATAAGATCCCTTATCTCAGAAGGTGGATTGATTTTGAAGGGAGCAGCCACTGCTGAGATTCTATCCTGGAGACACAGAATTAAACTGTTGGGTTTGGGACCTGGAATTTTTACAGAACCCCTGGGAGTCTTCCACTTAAAAAGAAAAACAGTGGAATGACATGACTTTTTCAACAATTGTCCAGCTTGTATCTGGCACCTTCTCCTTGAACAGCTGTCTGTTGCTACCAATCCTTCCCTTGGCATTATGCTTGTGCTTGCCATAGCCTTGAACTAATTCTGTCTTTAGTCTCTAGGATAACACCATATAAGTACTTAACTTTGGGATGAACAGCAATAGAATGCCTTTCCAGTTTCTGCACTGACTGAGATGTCCTTTCTTTGGCAGCTTTACTGTATGACCATTTTCCCACTCATTTGATATTTTCTTTTTCTTCTTCACATATCTTTTATAAGAGGCCTATCTCTATATCTACTTTGTTCTTCAAGTCTGTCTTAAGAACCTCCACTGGGATATTGTCCAGACCTGGTGCCTTTCCACTTTTAATGGACTGACTGCTCTCTCTAGTTTTACTCTAATGACAGGCAGATATGCCAAACCCATAAAAAACGCATAAATTGGGCTTGTTTTTGGCTTAATTGGCTTGTGAGTTGCCTATTGGCTAGTTTTTGGTTTGTAGCATGTTTGGCTTGTTGCTTGTTGGAGCTTCTTTTTTGATCGGCTCTCAGCAAACAGGGGCAAGGTGGGGGAGAGAGTCAGGGTGCACAACAGGCCCACCACAGTCCCAGACTGCAGACTGGCGGTGGGGGGATCTAGTCACATAGAGTGTTTCAGTTCTTAGGGATTGGCTTGTTTTGGCCCTGTTCTGAAATGGGATTAGCTTGATTTTTGACTTATTGTGAAAGTCGGGGTGCTTATTTACCGCGTGAAAGTTGGCAACTGTGATGACAGGTCCTAATCTGACATCCCAATCTGCTTCTTCCTCCATATCTGGGTGCTGGACCACTGGCTCACCAGTCAGTAGTTAGCTAAAGTACTGCCTCCATATATTTTATTGTTCTGCTGTCTTCATTATTAAGTTACCCTTGTTTTCTTAGACTGGCTGGTTTACTGTTTGTTTTTTCTTCCGGACAACTGTCTAGTGATATTGTACAGTGTCTTTATATTATTTTGTATTGTGGTGACCTGTGCACCTGTTGTCATTTTGTCTGTAAAATCTTGTTTGTGTTTCCTAGCAATTTTTCTGACCTCTGTTCATTACAGCATATTCCCTGTTCAGTTTCTGTTTCTGAGTTCTTGTTCTTGCTTGATTTAGTTTATTTGATTTTGCAGCTTTCTTTTATTTTCTACAGTGGTATTTCTTTCTAAATCTCGGCATTTCTTCAAAGGTTTTGGTGAAAGTTTCCTTTACATGTTTCCATTTGCCTTCTACTGTTCCATCACTTTTATCTTCCGGGGCTTGGTATATATTCGCTAGCACAATTCTAAACTCTTGTTATGTTGTCTATTTTAGCCTGCTGATGTTATAACATGGGAATCTCGATTGTTCAATTCCCCTTTTCGTTCTTATTTTTATTCTCAATTTGCTTGCCACTAGTGTGTGGTCCATTCTTACATGTGCCCTATTCCTATTGCGTACATTTTCTCAAGTTCATCTCAATTTGCAGTTTGATTGCCTGTTCTGTGGTCTGGTGACCTCTAAATTACCTTGTGAAAAGTACAATGAGGGACAATAGCTCCTCCAGTGACCAGATAATTCATTCCACAAAAATCAGCGAACATGTCACCATTTTTGGTCATTTCATTGAAGTCTTATTGCCCCAGACTTACATCTCTAGCAGTATTGTTGTTCCCTTTTTTAGCATTCATGTTTCCATTTACTCTTTTCATGACCCTGCTATTATGCTCTGTAGCTGTTTGTAGAAGTTTTCTTTTTTCCCCTGACTAGCTTGATTTCTTTGGAATATAGCATTGAACAGTGGACACTTTCTGGAACTTTGATTTAAATCATACAATTATAATCCTTTCTGAAACTGGTGCTTAGTCTATCAGGCTTTTATCTGCTCTCCTTTATAGTATCAGACCCATGCCATCTCTGTGTGAATCATTCAGTAGCACAGACTATAGTACAATGTGCCCAGCTGACAAAGTTATTTCTCCTGATGTTACACATCTCATTTTACTTGGGCTTAGTATATCTAATTTATATCTCTCTATTTCTTTTGTTATTTGGACCATTTTATCAGGCTCATATAGTGTTCACATGTTCCACATATCAATTTTGATTATGAATTTAGGAGAGAACAAATTCATCAGCGGAGTAGCTTGCTTGTGGATTTGGCTACTTTTTATCATCGTCTGTCTTCTAGATCTAATTGAATTAAGGTGAACGGAGTTTCAAGTTTAGATAGTAAAAATCTAGAATACATTTTTCCTGCCACATCTAATAGGTCTATATGAAGCAGGATTTTTTGTCCCCTTTTTTTAAAATAGGGACTATGACACTAGACTTACAGACAGATAGAATCCATCCAGAATGATTCATGACAGTAAATAATTTAGTCAAGATTGGGGATCATCAATCAAGAGTTTCCTGAACAACTTCAGTGGAGAGAAAAATCGTCCTCTGGAGCTTTTTCCTTCTTGGGCTAAAATAAATGACTGGATTTCACTGTCTGTTGCTGAAGGCCAAAGTGGTAAATCAAGGAGAGGATTCCTCATTGCATCAACTATGGTAGAATTAGATTAATGATTCCCCCAACCAGTTTTTTTTAAAAAAACCTGGCCAAAATATGCTAACCAGGCTTCATCATTAATATGGGGCTTCTAAACAGGAGTATACCTACCAAAGCCAGAGGCCGCCATCTTCCAAAATATGGAAGAATTTTTAGTTTTTGCTCCTGCTTCAAAATCATTGCGCACTAATCTAACATGTTTTTGGTTTTTATGATATAATAAACCTTTATATCTTCTTCTGGAGGCTACTAGATTCTGAAGTATATTAGGTGAGAGTTTTTATCTTATTCTATTAGCTATGAGTAAGTCTAAGATTTTGTCATGGTTATTTTTAGTAAGTCACAGACAGGTCCTAGGCAATAAACAAAAATTCACAGAAGCCATGACCTGTCTGTGACATTTGCTGCTACAGCTCCATGGTTTCTCCTGCCACCATGGTGGCTGGGAGCTGTTGGCTTCCCCCCAATCCTCACCCCCTCATGCGAGGCTGTCGCCTGGTGGCTCCAGGGGCTGAAGCAGAAAATGTCAGGGATGTGACTTCCTAGACATAGCCTTAGTTATGAGCACTAGAGAAGACTTTTCCTTCACACAGTCCACATCACACCAAGAGTGCTTATTTTTGAAAGAATTTGGGGGATTATTAAAACCAAAATCTATTTGTTTATAGACAAGTGGTTGTAAGGACTTCACCAGCAACTACTATGATTCACAAGTTTGAAAGGAATTTTTGGACTTAATAATTGTCTCTGGGAACTCTAACATCAGGGACTTTCAATCCTCTAAATAATTTCTTATGAATGGCAGGGGTCCATTTTAGTCTTTTACAAGCACATTACTCCAAAGGAGTAATTGAGGCATCTTCACCCATTAGAAATGAAAGGGCACATCATTCATAATTATAGAGAGAAGTTGGTGGTTACTATCTGGACAAGAAAGTAAAGAACAATCGCTGTAGAAAGACCGATTAATGATAGGGATAAAATATAATCTATAATATTACCACCAGTCAGTGTAATAAAATAGAACCTAAGAGTTATGAACACCTTGGGAATAGAGGTTATTCATAACTCTGAAATGTTCGTAACTCTGAACAAAATGTTATGGTTGTTCTTTTAAAAGTTTACAACTGACCATTGATTTAATACAGCTTTGAAACTTTTACTATGAAAAAGAAAAATGCAGCTTTTAACCATCTTAATTTAAATAAAACAAGCACAGAAACAGTTTCCTTACCTTGCCAAAAAAAATTAACTTTCCCTTTATTTTTTAATAGTTTATGTTTAACTGTTTA
Source organism: Dermochelys coriacea (assembly GCF_009764565.3). NCBI lineage: Eukaryota > Metazoa > Chordata > Testudines > Dermochelyidae > Dermochelys > Dermochelys coriacea. The sequence goes on from NC_050069.1 coordinate 88,750,731, forward strand.
AAACAGCACTGTACTGTACATTATTTGCCTTTTTTGTTTTTTTGGTCTCTGCAGCCTGATTGCGTACTTCTGGTTCCAAATGCACTGTGTGATTGACTGGTCAGTTCATAACTCTGGTGTTTATAACTCTGAGGTTCTACCTTATCATAGAAACATAAAATCATAGAATATCAGGGTTGGAAGGGACCTTAGGAGGCCATCTAGTCCAACCCCGTGCTCAAAGCAGGACCCAATCCCCAACTAAATTAAGTTGTACAGGTAAAATATCCTCCTTTATCCCCATCATTTCTTCCATTTGCAGGTATCAGATTAAATTTATCTAATAAAGCCTTTATTTTTTTGTCTGGAGGTGTTAACCACCTCATCACTGGAGTTTAGAGAAGGAAATTCCAAAATCTCCTCAATGTTTTCCTCATTGATACTGCGTTCATTTAAGGACCTAATCAAGCATTAAAATCTCCCAAAATAGTTAGATGAGCCATTGAGAACTGAAAACTACCACATGAATTTGCTCATCCAGACACTCCCACAGAGACTCGGAATAAAATGGGGAGGATATGGGGGTGAGGGAGGGGGAAATAAACATTTAATACTAAAAATTTAGAGATTAGAAAAAAATGTAAAATATAGGCTAATCAACTACACAAAGAGCAGTTTGGTTTCTGGGCTCGTAGAGACACAATTTAAGGGTTTATTTAATTTTATATGCTGTATAAATAAACTGTGGTTAAGGGTACTAAATTGTATGCTGCTTTTATAGATCTAAAGATGGCATTTGATTCTATTAACCAAGATAAACTGAGGGGGGGGGATTAAGAAGGATGAGTATTGATCTAGGCTTTTGCATATTTTGGAGACTCTATACCAGGGCAATCTGGCTAGGGTAAGAACTAAAGTCAATAGAGAATGTGCTAATGCTTTCCCTACTTTTGAGGACTACACCAGGGTTACCTTCTAGAGCCTCTTCTTTTTGATTTATATATTAATAATGTGGGGAATGTTTAAAAGGAAGATAATTTCTCAAATTAAGGGTAGATCTAGACCGGTGTTGTTATATGTTACTGACATGGCGGTTTATCACAAACTCCAAGAGGCCTACACCAGTTATTTTGTTTTTCCTCTTATTATGATTCTCAAGACTGGTTCTCAATTATAATAAGACCAAGATAATGATTTTGTGGGAGAAGCCTGTGCAAACTGAGTGGAAGATAGAAAGCTACTTTGTAGAACAAGTCTCTGCTTTTACTTATTTAGGGATAAAGTTTCATTATTTGGGCCATTGGTCCTCTTATCATAAAGACTTCAAACAAAAGGTCTTTAGGTCTGCTCAAGGGATACTCTGTTTTATCTACTTATCTGGTGGGAACAGAGTTACCCCAGCTCTAAGAATTTTTAATTCTAAAATAATATTGCAGAAGCTCTATGGGTCTGAAATTTTGTTTAGGGCCCAAATTCTGGCCTTAGAGATTGTTCAAAATAATTTTTTGAGGATTATTATCCCAAATTCTACCCCGTCTTGTTTTTTCATGCCAAGATGGGTGGTTTTTTTCTGTATGTTGTAAAGCTTGTATTGGTTTCCTTAAATTTTGGTCTGAGATCTGTACTCTTCCAGATTATATATTGCCCTATCTTTGCCTTTAGGAGATGAAGAATTTATTATAGCTAATTTGTTTTTTCTGTTACTCACTGACTATCGATATCTTTGAATCAGCACAATCGACTATTCAAGCAAAGTGACAGGTGTTACCCAACAAAACGATTTGGCTATGATTCCTGATTCTACGTTGGCTTTTAGGTTTTCTACTTTGAAGATGGCCCATGTTTGTGAAGCATATTTGAATGCGTTGTCAAATCCTCTTTATTGTAAGGCATGTACTCAGTTAAGATTCCAAACCATGGAAACTGATGTCCTTAAAGGTGGATATGGACAACTTCCTTCACACCTTTGTTTTTGCCCATGTAAATCTGGAGCAATGAAAGACATACCTCGTTATCTTTTGGATTGTAGAATTTTCCAATCTGTGTGAGCAGGCTGGATTTTACCTCTTTTGTATAAAAAAAAATCTTTATTGCCATCTCAAAAGATTATGTTTTTAGTATTTTCTCACTCCCTTGTAGTAATCACATCAGTGGCAATTTTGGCCATTTTAGCATTGTGCCATAGAAGAGAGTTTTTATTAAATTCCGATTGACATTTTAATGTATTATAATTATTACATGGACATTGGTGTTTGGTTTTAATTGTGCATGTTTTTCTTTTTTGTTTTTGCAAAAGACATATGGCATATGCGATCTAATAAAACTGATTTAATGTGAGTTACATTTCTAAAGCTGAGCAGTAGTGTAGGTTTCTGTAATGGCATTTTTACAGGAGTGAGTCATTAGCCCACACCCAACCCCCCTCTCCCCCTCAAGGAGGGCCAATGGACTGCCTTTAGTCTGGGTCCTACCCTTCTATCTGTCTAGCTGAGATGACCCTACCAGGAGTTATGTTCCCACCAGCATAGCTCTCTGGGTCACAGGAGCACACAAGCCTTCTCACCCTATCAAGGTGCAGTCCATGGGGAAGAGCTACCAATCCTTCTTGGACTAAAAAAATGAACTGATATGATAGTGGGACTTATTACTTATTACGTAGAACAGATTGGATTATGAGTACATGATACTGGTGGGATGAGAATATGAATGGATCGCACAGTGAGGCACTTTATGTACTATAGCATTTTCATTTTGAACTAATTTTGGAGAAGCAGCATTGAGAAAAAGCCAGAAATGTCTGCCACTTTCTGAACAATGGAGTGTGTTAATGTTTGTACATGATACATGTGTAACATACATAAATACCTTAGCTATAATATGCAGAATATACAGAAGAGCAGACTATATAGCATTTACAATGTGGTTTCACTTAAGATTGGCATTATGGGATTCAATGTGTATTGTCTCTCCATGATTTTCTTTATAAGTTTTAACTCAAATGCAGACTAAGGCTGAACTCTGAAAATCAAGGTGAGTTCTCTCTGGCACCACTAACAACAAATATTCTGTAATCGTAATTTGGTTAACATCAGGCAGAAGAGACTCCAGCTCTATGTCCTGTAGCTGTGTTGGCTTGGCAGAGCTAACAGAAATAAAAACTAGTAAAAACTTAATAATGTAAGAAGATATGAATGAATACACACTGGGCCAAATTTTGCCTGTGAGGCATTGGACTCCAGGGATGGCAATGCAACTTCAGCCTGCCTCACAAGATGTCCATGTCCCATCACCCCTTAAAAGAGTACATAAATGGTGCTAGCAGTACAAAAGATAATGGGGCTGGGCCATCATTTGTTCCTTTTCCTTCCCATCCCATTTTTGGAGTGGATTGAACCCCTGGGGACAGTCAGAAGAGATCAGTCCCTGTACTTAGGAGGGTGACCACTGCAAATGTGCTTGACATGGACTCCTCTGAGGGGAAGAGTCTGTCCTAACAGAGAGAGACCTGGGTGTGGGTTGGGGAGGAGGAAAGGTGACACTCTCCCCTTGCAGGATCTGGCCAAGAGGGAGAAAGTGAGAGTAAGAAAGTACCAGTTTATTTAATCACCTTTCAGAGTTAAATTTCACTTTATCAGTTAGCCAAGCTAAATAGTATCACATTAGCTCTATAGTGTTCATTGCCTCTTGTAGTAGTAATGTGCCATGAACAGTTTGCTGAGTTTTTTGCAGTATGTGACACTGATTTTTACCAGAGATAAGCAGATGATGACCCAAAAAAATGAAATAATATGGATGAAAGAAATATTCACAGGAACATGGTAAAATATGAATAGTTGTAAAAGGTTCATCCATACCTGAAAAGAATGACGTTCTGAGGTTTTATCATTTTGCATCAGTGAGATTTTGACACAGGAATGCTTAACGATAATCATTGTTGGTTTCTGGTTTATGTTTAACCTTTATATGAACTAACAAGAACGTCTGGGAATCATTTTTATTCTGAAATAAAATTAGGCAGCTAGGGGAAAAAGTGAATAGAACAGTATTTGTGATGTAGAAATTGATTTGCAATGAATTTTACAGTTGGATTTTCCTCTGATACAGAATCACAGTGGAATAGCTTTTATTTATGTTCACTAGCCATGTGAAAGGCATTGGAATAACACTTAAGGGGTGAGATTTTTAACTTCAGCAGAGGTATGTACACAGGATAAATTGGGGTTAAAGGTAGCATAGAACTCACCTTTGCTCCCCCCTTGTGCTCATGTGTTTTTGTCCCATCCTCCCAGCATAAATTAGAAGGCTAGTGGCAGATAGCATTCATTTGTTGCAGTGGTTCCACATCAGTACAGGATACATAATACCACATATAGGGAATAGAAGATATATATACCATATGTATACAATAGATAATGATGCACCTGTGCCACCCTGGCTTTTGGAGAGTTCCTGTATTCTTTATTGAATAGCACAGGCTTCTCTTTAACTAGCAAAACTTTGTGGGGGGGTTTTGCAAGTGATTTATCGTGGGGGAAGGTTTCATGTAAAAGGAATAAAAGATTTTGAAAATTCAAAGTAACTTTACAAACACAAAAGATGGTCTGAGATGTTCATAAAATTTAAATTCCTTGCAGTTCACCCATGCCTGCTCAAGATGGTATTAAATACCCAATTACTGAAGTAAAGTTCCAGTAAAATATTGTGCTGGAACTCCATTTATCTACTGAATACTCTAAGACATTTTAATTTTATTGTGGAATTTTTCCTTTCTGAAAAAAAAGCTGGAAAGAAGCCTGTGTGTATTTTCACTTTGGCTTTAACAGTTTTCTTGTCACAGGATCTTGGTCTTGTTCAGAAGCTCATAACACATTTATTTTCACTGAAACATCACAAGCTGGATTTGGTTCTTTCCCTCTCTAATTTCTATGACTCTGAGATCATTTAATTTTTATGGGAGCTCTCTGTGAGGTTTATGCTCTCAATGATGTTACAGCAGTGTGAAGTCTTCTAGTTTTGCAGCTACACCAGAGGAAGAACTCATGGTCAAACCATTGTTTTCAAGCGCAATCTGATGATACATTGCTAAAATCAGACTAATAATACAATGTGAGCAGTAGTTTCAAGGATTGGTTAGATCACTTGAGGATATGTCCTAAGTGAATCTATAAATTCCCAAATAGAGAGAGATTATTAAAAGAACACTGTCAAGGCAAATAGGCCTAAAATTAGACCTACCAGCTGTGTTTTGGTGTACTCTTCTGAGCAGGCGAACTACAGAAAAATGCAGAGCCATGCTGTTTTGAGTACAGCAAAACCCTTCTTACTACAGAATGGAGCAGAGAGATAGAGTAGGACAGTGTGTTTATGAAGGGGTTGTCAAGTAGGAATGTTGAATTTTATCACTACTGCTCTCATTTGTGTGAACTAATCAATTTTCCAGAATGCAGAGGATTATTCATTTCTATAGTGGGGCAGCTGCCCCACTCTGGCATGGAAGGGGTTAAAACAAGCCAGAGCGGCTGCGCAGAGCCCCAGCCAATCATGGAAGGGCTTACTGGGAGCCACTCAAGCGGAGGCTTGAAAGCAGCCTATCAGGGCCAGGCTGGGCCCTATAAGAAGGCTGCAGGCCAGAGAGGAGCAGAGTTGAGTCTCCCTGGAGGGTAAAGGGAGAAGAACTGGCTCTTAGAGAAGCACCCAAAACAGGCTAGGCCAGCAGAGGCTGGGGGAGCTCTAGGCTGACGCTGCCAGACTGGGGCCCTGACACAAAGGGGCAGAGAAGGTGCTGGGGATACGGGGGAAGTGGCCCAGGGAAGCTGGCAGTAGAGGAGAATTGGAGGAGGGCAGTAAGTGGCTGCCGCTAGAGGGTCCCTAGTTCGGGGCCCAGAGTAGCGGGCGGGCCTGCCCCCCCGCTTTCCCCTCACTTGCCAGTGATGAGAGGGGCTAAGCCAGACTGCAGTTTGCCCTTGGAGGAGGGGGCTAGTCTGAGGACTGCAGTGAGCCACTGAGGTGAGTGATAGAAACAGAAGCTGCTGGTCCCCTGGAAGGGGGGTTGAGCCAGCAGAGTGGGCACAGCCAGAGGGCAGTGTCCAGAAGTGGATGCCATGATCTGGGAGTGATATGGGTCCGACTGTGAGGATGGTGGAGACTGAGAAAGGAATGGAGGGCGAGATACCACTAGTGAAGGCACAGTGCTGAAAGAGCTAATTTCCAAGCCAACCAGCAGGAGGCGCCGCTGTGGTGAGTCTGCACCCTGTTACATAAACTCAAAGAACCGTGTGTTCAGTAGCAATCACAGAATTCACAAAGCAGGAAACTCCTACCTTTCTTAGACTCCCTGTCACTCCCTGGTCCTCTCTGATAACTGTGAAGGAACAGGAACACTATAACCTCTCCACATCTCCCTTTCTTTATAATAAAAGAGTATAACTTAAATTCTAAACCAATGTATATATACACAACGATTCATAAATAAACATCAACTAAAACAATTTGCACTACTATGCTCCCTTATCAACTGCATTTAAATAGTCCTAAGTAATATGCTAAAGATCAAATCTTTGAGGGGATCTGATCAGTCTTTCAGACTCAGATCAGTCTTTCTCACTTCTGTTGTATTTGTGTGTGAAGTTCCCCGTGGAGGGGGCTCACTTCCTGACAGAGAAGTGCAGGTTCCCAGTTCTCTTTGTTGTGTTGGGAAATATTGAAGATTAACCCAATTACTCTGGAGAAGTCCTTTTGGAGTCTGGAAGTTTCTGCCTAGTTTAGGACAGTTTAAAACATCTGGTAGCTTTTGATTCACATTTTTCTCTTTGATCTCACCTAGATAGTGCTTTTGTTTTCTGCCAAACACTGAATTTGTTGTTGCCAAACTTTTATTTCAGCATCCCGTTTTTGAAATTCCTTCAGGTCAGGCTGCATCAGTGCCACAGGTAAAAGTGTCCTTAGTCGTCTTCCCATCAGAAGTTCTGCTGGAGATAGTCCAGTCACAAGGAATGTTCACTGATATTCCAGAAATGCTTTATATGGTTCCACTGATTTTTGCAGAAGTCTTTTTATAGCCTGCAGTGCTCTCTCCATGGCTCTGTGTGTATGATTGTTTCAGAGGTAAATTGAGGCCCACTATCATATCTGAGGACTTCAGGAACTCCATTTCTAGCAGATATTGACTTTAGTTTTTGGATCAACCATGCCAATGAAGTCTGTATAAATATAGCTTTATATATCTGGAGAAATAATTGACTATAATAATGTGTGTGTGTGTGTGTCCTTTCCAGAAAAACAGATCTATTTCTACTGCCAAGGTCTGTGAGGCTTTGTAGAAAGTAATGGGTTTGTGATTGTTTTTAGTTTTCCCTTGTTACAAACCTGGCTGCCCTCTACTAATGTCTGAATTTGCCTTCTCAGACCAGACTACCATGCAGTTTGTTGAGCTCATGCCATTTTGGAAAGCATCTCTTTCTGAAGTACTGTAGGGATTAAGAATGCATTGTCCTTTCAGAAGCAGGCCATCAGCCATGTGAAGGTCATTTTGGTCCTGACAATATGGCATTAATTCTACTGGAAGTTGATGTCTTTGCCCCACCCTATTTGGCTAATTGAGTCAGTTTCTGGCAAGTGTCATCCTTTAGCTGTTTATCTCTAGTTTTCTGAAGTCAACTGGCAGATGGTGGAATTGCTGCCAGCACAAGGTCAATATAGACTTTAACAACTTTTTCTAAAGCCTTTTCTTCTTCCATTGGTGGTGGTTTAACTGGGAATCTAGATGGAGTTTCTGCTGCTATGAATGCTTTCCCTGGTATGTGTTCAGTACTGATGGACAATCTTACCAGCCATAGTAAAAATCTTTGAATCCTAGGTGGAAGGTCATCCAGTGGTTTTTAAACCAATAATGATACTAAGGGCTTGTGGTTTGTTCCTATGTTAAAATCCATCCCAAACAGATATACCCTGAACCATTCACAGGCTCAAATGACTGTTAGTGCTTCCTTTTCCACTTGAGTATACTGCTGCTCCGTTTTCTAGATATGCAATAGTTTCTGGTTTCCTTCTGGCTGCTGTTGTGTGAGCACTGATCCTAACCCCTATGAGAGATGTCAGTAGTTTTATTTTACTAAATGTGTTCTGTTGCGTACTCCCTCGGATCCACATATTGTGACCATTAAGGAAATCTCTTACAAGTTTTGTGAATGAGAGATATTTGGTAAGAATTTCCCAAAATGATTTACCATGCCAGGAATCTTTTTGTAGCAAAAACATCTCAAGGTTTTGGTAAAGAGAGTAATACCTTCAGTTTTTCTGTATCCAGCTGAATTCTCTGTTTGCTAATTATATGTCTTACAATTTTTAGCTGTGCCTTTTCACATTCACATATCCCAGTCAGAGTAAGAGTGGCTTGTTGGAAGCACATCAACACTGCGTGTAGTTGTTCATCATGTTCATTTTTATCTCTGCCATATAACAACAAACCAAAAAAGGAGCTGCATGGCAAAGGATGCCCAGCAAACCTGAGACAACCTCTCCTACATTCTACGTCTTTTGCTGGACATTGCTGTCAGCTGTGGGTTGATGTCTTGCCACATTTTCCAAGCTTTTCCAAGTTTCCCTCCTATTAATGTTGTTTGGTCTTCTAGTATCTAGTTGTGTGCTGTTCTTACATTGTACATTTGGTCTGACTGTTCCTTTCACATTTCTTTTTACTGGGTCAATGTTACCTGATGCAGTCTTCCGTATGCTGCTATGTCACATTGCTGTTTCTTGCATTCTCAGTTTGTGACATCTGGGTCTAACTGAAGCTGTGCTGATAAACTGATGTTTTGTATGCCAACAACAATCCTTTCATTTATTAGTTTTTCTTTTGAAGTTCCTTATTTGCAATGTTCAGCGTGACTATGAACTGCAGTAATCAAAGTCTCAGCTGTTTCCCCATGTTTCTTCCAGCTCCTGTTAAATTTGGTCCTTTCATATACAATATTTTGTCTGTCTAGAAAATGGGCATCTTTCACTTTGGTGTAGTCTATCTTTTCCTCATCAGTGCCGGGTACAGCACACAGGATATCATCATTAGCATCTCCCATGGCAAATCTCAGGGTACCTTCCTCTGTTAAACCTGAAGCCATGTGGAACCACTCAAATCTCCAGATCCAGCAAGGACAGATGGTTCAGTTACCAAAATTAAATTTCTCTAACAGAGCCTATGCATTATGGACACCATTACTGCATTGAGACAGGACTATGCCTCCTTCTTGTGCAGCTTTCACAGGTCTCCTCCCTGATTTTCAACTGTTTCCACTCACTCAGTCTGGGAGTCTCTATTCTTTCCTTTACTCATTCTTTAGAGAGAAGGATTTACTCACGTCTGATATCTTGTAGTGCGAGGACATAAATACAAAGAACCATGCCACAAGCAGTAACTACAGAACTCCCTGACTGGGAAGTCTCCTCTCTTTATTCAGCCCCCTCTGCAACACATCCTGGTCCTCTCTGGTAACTGTATAGGACCATGAACCTTGTAACCACTCCAGACAGTCATTTAAGTCTTGATACTAGATATGTACTGAAAACCTGATGATCTTTAACTAAACATGTAGTGAAAGGCTTGGAAAGAATTGAAACTTTCTGTCAATTGTTAAATTCTTCAATGTAATACTTTACAACAACATGAAGGTAAAGCAACATGTCATCCAGATGACATGGGAAAGTGTGTATAATATTATTATCTCTCAGAGTCAAATAAAAAGTCCTTGCCAATTACCTACAAGTAACTTTCTTCTGACTATCCACATTCTCAAATTTAAGCCTTTTGTTTGTATGTCACTCTTCCGCTTACCCTGGGCCTCACCTTTTTAAAGAGCTAGTGTAAGTTACATAGGCTTCTAATGGCCCCAAGAGAGCCAGAGATTGCTGGCGTGCATTAATATCCTGGACACATCTCCTTCCCCCAGCCAAACTTCCTACATTCCATGCAGGGACGTGGGTTATCTAGGAGCCACTACAGCATCTCCGGGTTACCTGGAAATACCCCAACAATGGTATTTCTGATATTTCTGTGGCCAACTGAGTCTGCTTTAGGGCAGATTTCTTCCAGCTGCTAAGCTGCCCTAACTCGTGGGTGAATCGGGCTGAGTCTTTGGAAGATGTACAGTATACTAAGAGAGGCACTAATAACATCAGTGAAATTACTTAAAATTGGTTGCATTAATAAATTAAACATTTTACAAATGTTACTGAACAGGACAACTAAGTAATAGCCTCAGAAGGTTTTACTTCTATAATGTCCTTAGACAGCTTGTTCACCATATGGTCAATTAAAATTATTCAGGAAAACTGAGATTGTTTTTCTGTTACAAACCTGTAATAATGTGTGATGATGAGCAGTGTTTACCATAATAAGAGTAACATTCAGGTTAGGAGAGATCCATAGGAAGCATATACAGTTTGGTTCTGTTACATTTCTAGGTCTTAAAAGAAAAAAAAAGTGTCTGTATTTTCTCATGTTACACTATCTGCCACATGCTGGGCATAGGTAGTCTGTTATTTATTCTGTAGCTGAATTAAATATAAAAAGACCCTCTTTCTTTTCTGTGTTGTAAAGATAATAGGGAAGCAGTCTACTTGAATTCACAGTAGGTGAGCTTTGCTGATTCTTATGGATGGTTCTTAGCCTGATTAGTATACTAGCCTCAGTGAAGCTGTAAACTGTTACCTCATTTTTAGAGCCTGTGTGAGATGCTTATTGTGTGGAACTATAAAAGCTAATAACTCAGGGGAAGTCAACTTCTGTCCGAAAAAGAGTAAGTTAAACTATTTTCCAGGAGGGAGCCCTCTCACTCTATTTTTTGTGACTTTGGGGAGTTGCCATCTTGTCAGCTTTGAATCACTATTCACTCTACACTGGGGACAAACAGTGAATTGACCCCAGGTGTATGTACTGTGCACATAAAGGCACAGAAAGAAAAAGCCTGAGAGGTAAACAATTTAACCAAGTTAGCCTCTGAGCATTTGTGAGCACTAAGCCACTGGTATTGCATAGAAGAATATTCAGAACAAGAACATATGGCACACAGGAATGACAGAATTGTCTGTGTTTAGAGGAGGGATGGGCAAACTTTTTGTCCTGAGGGCCACATCGGGGTGCGAAACTGTATGGAGGGCCGGGTAGGGAAGGCGGTGCCGCCCCAAACAGCCTGGCCCCGCCCCCTACCCCCCTCCCACTTCGTACCCCCTGACTGCCCCCCTCAGAACCCTCCACCCATCCAACCCCTCCCTGCTCCTTGTCCCCTGACCACCACCTCCCAAGACCCCCCGCCTCCGCAGGGACCCCACTCTGCCCCCCCACAGAACCTCTGCCACTATCCGACCCCCCAGGCCTGGCTCCATTCCCATGCTGCTCAGAGCATGTCTGGCCACCATGCCGCCCGGCCGGAGCCTGCCACGCTGCCCTGCATGAGCATGCAGCCCCAGCCGCCCAGAGGGCTGCCTGCGTGGCGACATGGCTGCGGGGGAGGGAGAACAGCGGGGGAGGGGCCAGGGACAAGTCTCCCCGGCCAGTCGCTCAGGGGCCAGGCAGGACAGTCCTGCAGGTTGGATGTGGCCCACGGGCCGGAGTTTGGCCACCTCTGGTTTAGAGAAATGGTGTTTCAAAGTAAAACATGGGTGGGAATGTATAACTGTGGGCAAGGCATTTCTTCAGAGCAAGATTGGCCCTGCAGCAGTGGTCGTTTTAAATAAATATGTATGGAAATATAGATCAACGGTGATTTATATTCTATCCTGGATATGAATCTAATCTGAATATATAATATGAAAATTAGTGGTATATTTGTGGGTCCAAGCAAATAGCATAAAAATCCAAAATTTGTGTGAAAGATTTACATAGGTTTCCTAGTGACTTCTGTCCCTCCCATCTAAAGTTCCACTTATTCTTCATCCCCAAAGTGGATCCTGCTAGTCATAAGAGGCCCTCTGGCTGCCAAATTCAGCTGTCCTTGGTATCCTTCTAGCTAGAAGCTGCCTAGGAACTGTCGCTGAACATTATCATGTGGCACCAGGGAACACCGGGGTTGGTGTATTGGTGTGGACAAATGCCATTATGGGACTGAGCACAACCTCTCTATTTAAAATTTAAGGATTTTTAACTGTGGATTGTAGCGCAAGAGGTCCCACCAGGCTGCCAAAGAATTTCAGGGACCGTTTGGTTGCAAAGGATTCAAGGCTGTTTTGGAGCAAAAAACTAAACCAAAATATGAACAGATATAAATATCAGCATTCTTCCAGAGGTCAACAGTTTAATCATGTGAAGGAAGGATGATCTTGTGGTAAAAGCATCAGACTGGAACTTTGAGATTGGGTTCAGTTCCTAGTTCTGCCAAAGACTATAACACTAGTCAAGTCTTAATCTCTAAAATGGGTATAATATGTCACTACCTGCTATTAATTAATGATTGTGAAGTGCCTGAGTATTGTGGTAAAGGGTTTGGAGCATATAAATAGATAGAATGCTGGCTTTTTCCCTTTAGCTATCAACTCTTTCAATATCTCCTTGAATATAAGCTTTGTCTTTTAAGATACTATTTTAATGCATAGGAAAGATGTACAATACATTTTAATAGGTTCTTTATAGAGATACTGTGTATATCTTGGGCATTCAGGAGTTAAACTTAATTTTCTGCTGAGTTTGCTAAAATTCTAAAACAATTATCTTGTGCTGTGAAAACATCATGTTAAAAAAAGACATCAGAGTAGAAAAATGGATAGATTTTTCTCCAGCACATATGGATTCAATTTCAACTAGAAATGAATCTCATACTGTAAGCACATGAAGAGACCACTGAGGAGTCAGAACAAAAGAGCTCTTAAATTATAATCAGTCATTCTATCAGCCTGTGATTATAGCAAAATGTTTTTGTTGTAAAACATTTGTCTGACACATGCTTGTAAAGCTGCCAAAAAGGATGTCTTACTAGAACAAATCAGACATTAGCCTCAAAAATGGGTGTTCTGTTCTGTTTAATTTTTTCATATATATGATTTGTTTAGTTAATACAAATGATTAGAGCATCATTAAAAATAATAACATTAAAATTGCTCAAAAGGCTCAAGTAGAAAATAATTACAATTTTAGATATTGGCCTTTAACTTAATTTTCACAGGGGGGGACATTAAAAATTGAATATTCACTGCCCCAGCACCTACAGTGACCACTTTATCTTCCTGGACTTGGAACTGGAAATAATTGCTGTACAGCAAGCATGAAGGAGTGGCAAATGATGAGTTTTTAGTGTTGCGCACCATGGCCCTGATTCTTAAATTCAGCTGAATTGTGAATTCCCAGATCAGGAAATGTGGTTATCCCCCAGTAACTGGTTCTGAAGTTTGGATTTACAGTTCTTTAGCACTGCTGGAATGGTGCAAATCGGCTGGACTATACTAGCTAACCTGGTCCTTACTATTCTGTGGTACTATATGCATCTCTCTCCCAAATGAATGCAATGCAAGTGAGCAGCAGTAGATCTTCTGGTGCCATTCCTCCCATCTCTCACTAGCATGCACTCCAAAATACCATGTTCTCACACCTATACCTTGTGCAATTATGCTGTTGGGGGCCTTCCACAGGGGGCTGGGCAGGATCAGAGTGGCTGTTGAATACATATAAATGGTAATGATTGTGCTGACTGATCATACCATTTCTCCTGGAGGATTGAGAGACTTACTGTAAGTAAAGAAAGCCCAAAAAGGAAGTGAACGTGCATCATGAGCTGTGAGAGGCCAGCCAGAGGCAGCAACAGAGTCAATACAAAGGAGCTTTAGCTGAGTAGGAGTTAAGTGCTGAGTAAGCCCTGCATCTGAACAGAAAAAGAATGTAAAAGAAAGTGAATTTGATACAGCAGATTTGAATGCTCTGTAGTAAGCTTTTGGATGTTAAAGAGAAGTTGGGAAGGAGGAGAATGGGAAAGATATAAAAACTCTTCCAAAGCCAAATCAGGATCTTAAAAATAAAATTAAAGCAATATAAAATAATTCAATATATATTAATATATGGGGCACCTCCTTAGCTGAGTTAAATAGTCATAGTGATGCTGATTTACACTAGCTGAGGATCTAGCCAAATATACAACAAATTAAAGACAAAATAATCAACTGGAGCACTTAAATAGAGAATAGAAAGATTATATGAGAGACAGAGGAATGGATAGAGCACTGCTTGAGCTAGGAATCAGTCTTCATGCAAGGACAGAAAAGAAGCAATATTTAGTATTGTACAGATAATAGAATTAGTTAGAGAAAAATGTGCTTAAAACAAACAGCGCACCAAGTTAAGAAAATATCCACCCATGAGCATTGAATGGGAGAGAGAGAAGGAACCAATGAACCTTTTGAAGGACATAATTTAAAAAAAAATCATTAAATTCAGGAAAGATCAGGATAAAGCCAGGATAAAGACTTTTCTTCTTCTTCTTTTTTTAAAGGGAAAGCAGAGATGGGGGGGGGGGAGACAATAGCCCAGTGGCTGTAAAGAAATTATTGGGAGCTATTTTAAGGTAGGTAGTGGAGATAACATCTTGAGAAAATCAGTGTGTATTCAAACAAGGGAGGTCACTCTAACCAACCTGTTGGGATTCTTTGACTATATTGCTGCCAGGATAAATAAGGGAAATTAAGTGGATGTAATTTAATTACCTTTTCAAAAGGTATTTAACACAATTCCACACCTGAGATTAATGGAGAAGGTACAGAGCAATGGATAAGAGCTAAAGAAGGATGCTCTAGAGAAAATTGTCTCAAGAAGGAGACAACATAGGCTAGCAACACATGGGAATTCTTCCAGTGAGAAGAGGCAATAGTTTGTAAGAGAAATACCTGCGGGGTCCATTTTAAGACCTCTAAGGAGATACTGAGTTGTAAGTAATTTGGATGAGAGTATTCTTAACAAAAGGGTTAGATTCTCCAGGGCAGTGTGGCAATGTTGTGCCACACCGCCAGCATAAATTTTTTTAAATCATTAAACTTGTTTAGCCATCCCATTCCCAGGTGAAAGGAATACTTGTGGCACCTTAGAGACTAACAAATTTATTAGAGCATAAGCTTTCGTGAGCTACAGCTCACTTCATCGGATGCATTTGGTGGAAAAAACAGAGTAGAGATTTATATACACACACACAGAGAACATGAAACAATGGGTTTATCATACACACTGTAAGGAGAGTGATCACTTAAGATAAGCCATCACCAACAGCAGGGGGGGGAAGGAGGAAAACCTTTCATGGTGACAAGCAGGTAGGCTAATTCCAGCAGTTAACAAGAATATCAGAGGAACAGTGGGGGGTGGGGTGGGAGGGAGAAATACCATGGGGAAATAGTTTTACTTTGTGTAGTGACTCATCCATTCCCAGTCTCTATTCAAGCCTAAGTTAATTGTATCCAGTTTGCAAATTAATTCCAATTCAGCAGTCTCTCGTTGGAGTCTGTTTTTGAAGCTTTTTTGTTGAAGTATAGCCACTCTTAGGTCTGTGATCGAGTGACCAGAGAGATTGAAGTGTTCTCCAACTGGTTTTTGAATGTTATAATTCTTGACGTCTGATTTGTGTCCATTCATTCTTTTACGTAGAGACTGTCCAGTTTGGCCAATGTACATGGCAGAGGGGCATTGCTGGCACATGATGGCATATATCACATTGGTAGATGCGCAGGTGAAGGAGCCTCTGATAGTGTGGCTGATGTGATTAGGCCCTATGATGGTATCCCCTGAATAGATATGTGGACAGAGTTGGCAACGGGCTTTGTTGCAAGGATAGGTTCCTGGGTTAGTGGTTCTGTTGTGTGGTGTGTGGTTGCTGGTGAGTATTTGCTTCAGATTGGGGGGCTGTCTGTAAGCAAGGACTGGTCTATCTCCCAAGATCTGAGAGAGCGATGGCTCGTCCTTCAGGATAGGTTGTAGATCCTTGATGATGCGTTGGAGGGGTTTTAGTTGGGGGCTGAAGGTGATGGCTAGTGGCGTTCTGTTGTTTTCTTTGTTGGGCCTGTCCTGTAGTAGGTGACTTCTGGGTACTCTTCTGGCTCTGTCAATCTGTTTCTTCACTTCAGCAGGTGGGTACTGTAGTTGTAGGAATGCATGATAGAGATCTTGTAGGTGTTTGTCTCTGTCTGAGGGGTTGGAGCAAATGCGGTTATATCGTAGCGCTTGGCTGTAGACAATGGATCGAGTGGTCTCAGACAGAGACAAACACCTACAAGATCTCTATCATGCATTCCTACAACTACAGTACCCACCTGCTGAAGTGAAGAAACAGATTGACAGAGCCAGAAGAGTACCCAGAAGTCACCTACTACAGGACAGGCCCAACAAAGAAAACAACAGAACGCCACTAGCCATCACCTTCAGCCCCCAACTAAAACCCCTCCAACGCATCATCAAGGATCTACAACCTATCCTGAAGGACGAGCCATCGCTCTCTCAGATCTTGGGAGATAGACCAGTCCTTGCTTACAGACAGCCCCCCAATCTGAAGCAAATACTCACCAGCAACCACACACCACACAACAGAACCACTAACCCAGGAACCTATCCTTGCAACAAAGCCCGTTGCCAACTCTGTCCACATATCTATTCAGGGGATACCATCATAGGGCCTAATCACATCAGCCACACTATCAGAGGCTCCTTCACCTGCGCATCTACCAATGTGATATATGCCATCATGTGCCAGCAATGCCCCTCTGCCATGTACATTGGCCAAACTGGACAGTCTCTACGTAAAAGAATGAATGGACACAAATCAGACGTCAAGAATTATAACATTCAAAAACCAGTTGGAGAACACTTCAATCTCTCTGGTCACTCGATCACAGACCTAAGAGTGGCTATACTTCAACAAAAAAGCTTCAAAAACAGACTCCAACGAGAGACTGCTGAATTGGAATTAATTTGCAAACTGGATACAATTAACTTAGGCTTGAATAGAGACTGGGAATGGATGAGTCACTACACAAAGTAAAACTATTTCCCCATGGTATTTCTCCCTCCCACCCCACCCCCCACTGTTCCTCTGATATTCTTGTTAACTGCTGGAATTAGCCTACCTGCTTGTCACCATGAAAGGTTTTCCTCCTTCCCCCCCCTGCTGTTGGTGATGGCTTATCTTAAGTGATCACTCTCCTTACAGTGTGTATGATAAACCCATTGTTTCATGTTCTCTGTGTGTGTGTATATAAATCTCTACTCTGTTTTTTCCACCAAATGCATCCGATGAAGTGAGCTGTAGCTCACGAAAGCTTATGCTCTAATAAATTTGTTAGTCTCTAAGGTGCCACAAGTACTCCTTTTCTTTTTGAGAATACAGACTAACACGGCTGCTACTCTGATTCCCAGGTGATATTCTGATGGTTTACTCTGACCTGTGGGGTTTTTATGCCACTCCCTCTTCCTGCTGCTGCATAACAAGGAAAAGAAAGCATGGCTGGAATGTCCCGGTACCATGCTGATCCTCAACAGTAGTTACAACTACAGCTAGTCAGAGATCTTTAAATTTGTGGGAAAGGGTTGGTTTTAGCTAAATGTTCATTAGGTAGGTGTCTCAGTTCCAGGACAGGATCTTTGCTCAGGGACAGAGAGAGAGAGAGATAGTCCACTCCAGAAAAGCCAATATCCCAGTGGTTGGGGCACTCACCTGAGATGTTCAGGGGAGGTCACTCTGTCTGTTTTCTTTGGGGGAGGAGGGATTTAGAAGTTCTCATTTTTATTCCAGTGTTCAACAGGAACATTTTTGAAAGTTTTGACAGATGGGAAATACATTTCACACTTCGCTCTAGTTACAATCTCTTGTGGCCGTTGATAACATAAATTAGAACAGCTGTTGGGATGCTCTAGCTTGGCATAGGAGCCAGAATAAAGGGAGGGTAAAGCCAGGCCAGCTTTACACATATGCACACATTCCTGAGCAGCACTCTGGATTGGCTGCACCCTATCTTTTAAAACTGGAGGCAAATACATTAGAACTTCAGTATGGAATTCAAAAATTAGGGGACATAATAGGGAAATATATCAGAACCACTTTTGCTAAAGTTAAGAAAGCTATGCAATGTTATTGGGAAGGGTATTTGAAGCAAAGACTGGGTTCAAGAGACATCTAGACTTGTTATTAGAGGAGAAGTGAATTGAGGTGCACAATGAAGGAGGGAAGTAGGTTTAAGATAAAACAAAGAGTAAATAAAAATAAGACCAGGCATATTGAGTTGGACAGCCTTTTCCTGTCACAGTTCCTAAAATGTTCATATGCTGCCTTGTCTGCTCTCTAATCATGTATTTCACTTGAAAGGGCACACCTAGTTCTGGTGTTTTTCTTTCCATAAGTATGATAACTACTGTTGCTGCTCTCTGCCTTTCCTAAAGAGTAAGTTAGCAATTTCTGAGCCTAAAGGAACAATAAACAATTTATCAGGAGAAGCAATTTATTTACCTGAAGCTATTGGTCATGAAAGTGAGTTACAGAATAGTGATCTATGGGATCATAATCCATCTCTGCACTTTTTTTGATCAGTGAACTGTGGAGCAGAGTATTATTTTTAGATAGTTCATGGCATATGTGAATTACATTTATAATATTACATACTGTACTGTATTTACACAAGTTCCAATACATTCCATGCAGCTCTTTCACTGAGAAGTCAGAAGTTTATCTGTTTTATCTCCTGTGTGTGTAATAATATAAAGAAAAGTTTAGTGATCAAGTTCCTATTGACCAAAGGCTACTTTATGAGTGACTTATTAGAGATGGTATCTCTATTGTTTGGTACTGTAATTGCAAAAGCACAAAAATCTTGATAATCATTAAAAATTGCAGAGGAATTTGTTTCGTGGTAGTTTTTAACTTTTTTTTAACAGTTTGCAGTACACAGCCTGCAACTCCAAATATTCAATTAAGCAAAGAGTGCTGTACACACAATTGATATAGGAGTAAGATTACATAGTAAGGGACAAATTACCTACAAACATTCTTAATGGAGTCTGCCACATTCAGGGTATATCTGTCTGTGCACACAAAACCCTGTGTTTGTGGTATAGAAAAGAGCATTTATACTTTAAAGTTGGGTACCTGTTCACCTAACTACTGTATGCACAGATACCAGTATCCATATGCAAATACATAATAATGCACAAATTGATGGCACTCGTGAATTTATCCATTACTGGAATGTGACCAGCAGCACAGAACATTCTATAACTCTAAAGCATTTTTTAGTATCTGACTCAGGTAGAAGAGTGCCACCTACTAAATCGTCACTCCTTGTATATGAGTGTTCTTTGGAGCTCTTTCATCCAAGCATTGACTGGTCTTGTGGGATATGATAAAATCAAAACATGAGACAGGTAGAAAGAGAGCAGTGCATTAAATTAAGCTCCAATCCTAGTCCTTCAAGACGCAGAGAATTACTAAAGAGATGGATGAACCTCAGGAGCTTTAGGTGTTCAGTTGGAATAAGGATCCAGAAGTTTTGTATGTTCATCCAAGCTTTATCCAAACTCCTAAGTTTGCAAAACTGGTCTGGATACATTGTGAGAATGGGCTTTCTGGTGAGCTTTCCAGCCCTTTTAATGGTTAGAGCAAGGCACAAAACTTAGAACTCCTAGATTCTGTTCTGTATGCTTCAGAGTGCTCTTGGGGAAATCACTTTGAGCCTGATTCTGATCTTAATTATACTAGTGTAAACAAGGAGGAACTTTACTGTTGTCAAATAAATTATATGACATTAAAATGAGTCATTTGGATCTCAGATTGTCAATCTATAAAATATTTATAACACCTTAAAGGAGGGGTGGGAGGCCAGTTAATGAATTTTAATTAATTAAATCCTCTGATGAAGGACACTAAATACATGAAAGGTAGGGCCTTGGTCTTCCATTGGAATCCAGTAACATGAACACATCAGCCACGGTGAAATACTCTTGACATCAGTGGGGCTGTGTGCATGAGTTTTTGCTAGCAGAAGTGAGGGATCATGGGCCTCAAACCTGAACCCCCCACGGGGTGCTCAGGCACTGATCAGACCATGGCAACCACCTAGTAGCTCCCTAAACCTTTTGGGGGGGGGGGGCTAGTGAAGCTCTACTCTTGAAGGGCCAGGCCTACAAAGCTCCTGAATGGGTTTGATGTCCAGCCCCACCTTGGATGCACTATTTAACCAGAAAGAGGCACAAGAAGTTGTCCGAACAACTAGATGAATTCCTGGCTGGCTGCTACTATGGATCATGCGTACTTGCCTGACTCCCGAGCCAGGCCTCTCTGCCTGTTCCTGCCTCCAAGCCTGTTTCTGGCTCCTGTCCTCCTTATCCCAGACCTCGGGCTGATCCACTTTCCTGCCTCACTCTAGCTCCCTGTTTCTACTCCTGACTCTGATTCCATCTCTGACTCTTGGCTTTACTGCTGACTCTGGCCCTGGCTCTGACCTTTGGCTTGTAACCTGACTCTGACACTGGCTCCTGACTTAACCATTAGACATGACAGCCAACGTCCCAATCCCTACAGCAGATCTGTGTTTGCAAGATTGGGGCCTGTGTTATTAAAGCTAATGATGTGAGAGCAATTCCCTGTGTACCACATTAAAAATGTGTCTCCACATGGTAGAAAGAATAAACCACACATGAACAGACACTTTGTATGTAATTGATGTTAATTTTCCACATCACTCTTAGTGTTTCACAACAATGTGTAGGGGAAATGACTGGCTTTCTGAGAGCCAGATACGAATGAATGTAGAGGGCCATACATAACAAATGTCTCAATTTTCAGAGTAGCAGCCGTGTTAGTCTGTATTCGCAAAAAGAAAAGGAGTACTTGTGGCACCTTAGAGACTAACAAATTTATTAGAGCATAAGCTTTCGTGAGCTACGAAAGCTTATGCTCTAATAAATTTGTTAGTCTCTGAAATGTCTCAATGTTTTTCAGGAAGGTCCCTGATTTTTGTATGAAAAATTCACCCTCATCCTTCCTGTTTCTTGTGACATTACTTATTAAGGACAGGAATTTAAAACCAAATGAGAAAAGTCAAGGGTTTTTTTGAAGCAAAAGTTCATCTTTTTCAAAAAGGTTTTCTTCATTCAGACCCAACTGTCTTGTATAGCTTCTTGCATTCTTTCCTCTTTGTTTCTAGTTGGAGCCCCTTGCCTGATCTTTGATTATTTTCCTTGATTTGTCTCTCAGGGTGTAGGTGGTATATGAGTGGGCAAGGTTCAGTTAGGCTGGCACAACAAATGAAAATAAAAATAATCAGCTGAAAGGCTGAAATTCCTGCAACGTATAATACCCAGCATTGAATGGCACATAAGTGTTAGCATATTTACATTTCTTGTTTTAAGACACAGCGATCCACTTGTTAAGCTGTGGGAACATAATTTTGTTGCATATGAAAGCCTGCATTTGCATTACCAGATTAGGTCACTGCGCATGAAAACAAAGAGTCAGATTGGCTACCCAACTGAGGCATGCAAATACCGGATTTTACAGGAGCCTCCCCATTTTTGTACACATAACAGGCCTGTAGCTGAAAACTTGGCAGTTTTATATGTGCCTAAAGAAAAAGCCCATGATTTCTGAAATTTAGGTATATCCCTATATCTATGCATCTACATCTTTGCTGAGATATGCAGCATAACATTTAGCCGATGACACAAGAGATGTGGCAATATAATAACAGACCTGACCTGAAGAATCTCACTCATCGGATTATGTTTCTTTGATTAGGATTAAAGACTTCTAATTTACTGGTATCTGATCATTTTTGATCTGCCTCATCATAAGTGAATGAAAAATACTAACTTGACATATGCTGAAGTGTACAGAATTGATGTACATCCCTTATAGTTGCCAAATCTTAACGGGTTCTTGGCTCCCCACTTCCTTTCCAAGCTCCTCTTAGGAAAAGTCCTAAATTTGTTTTTTTGGGCCTGGTGAAGACGAGGTAGTTTGAAATGTCAGAAGCAAAACCAATTGCAGTGGTGTAATGAAACAGCTGTGTTCAAAAATAACCGGAGGAGGAGGAAAGTCTGCACATGGTATTCAGAAGAGACCCCCAGAAGAGAAGGAAATAGCCACATCATGAATGTAGCAATAAAGTGATTTAAAGAGGTTCTTTAAATGTAACATGCATCACTCTGCACCATGTGGGAATTACACTATGCTGTTTCCTGGTGTACTCTACAATGGTAGTGGCACCAAGTGCAATATTGGTACATACTGTCCTGGTGAAATATAAGAAAAATCTCTTTGTGGGAGTGCACTCATGTCATCCTTTTGGACAGCCACTAGCAAACGTAAACTTCTCTTTGCCAGGTTATTAAAAATGTGGAAGGTGAGCCTGAGATATGCTGATGGACAGAACTCACCTCGCTTATTAAACTACCTGTCCTTTCTGAATCTCAGGGCAAAATGTCAGGTAGACCCATTTACAGAATCTGAGTACCAAAGTTCTAATGCTGGTTACTGTTGATGACCTTTGAAATATATGGGGTTAGTAAAAATGTTATGACCCCAGATCAGAGAAGCCAGTTACATCTTTCTATTTAATTACAATGACTTGTTGGATCAAAATAGTAACAAGAAAAGTATAGTAACAACAAAAATAAATTAGTTAGCACAGTGAGAGGATCCTTGTTTATAAGCTACATCCAGGCCCATTTCATTCTCCAGTACTCCAGTGACAAATGTTTGGTCCTATACCTTCCCAGAATGTTCCAGTCCTTAAAAATGTTGTAACCACACACAGTCACCCCTGTCAGCCAGGTTTCTACAGAGTTTAATAAGGGATATACAGCTTGTTGATGTCGCTGATTTTTCCCATCCTCCTTTCCTATATACTGATAGTGCTTGTCACAAGGTGCCTGGCCCCTGTGATTAAAATAAGTCCAGCTTCCTTGTGCCAGAGCAGGCACTCTGAGTTGAGCCAATTAAAAGGGTGGAGCTGCACCTAGGCTATAAAGGGTCAGAGGGAGTTTTAGTGAGGGCAGAGCTAGAAGGAGGAACAGAGTGAAATTATAGGGAAAGAGGGAAGGGAATTCATGATGGGTAAGAAGACCTGGTGGAAAGTCTTGTTTTTCCTTTGGGTGAAGGCAAAGAAAGTCAGGCCAGCCCTTGCATCTCCTCCAGCTACTCAGAGAGAAAGGAAGGGACAGAACCTCAGGGAGGAGGAGCTGTGCCCAACTTAGGACTCAATGGAAGATTTTTTGTGTATCTGTTTTTCTGGAACGTTGTTAATTTAATAAAAAACAGACCCCCAAGAAGAACTGTGATTGGATGAAAGAGATGGTGTGGAGTTTTAGGAGTCCTAAAGCAGGGGGAAAACAGAGGCAGGGCACTAGAGAGGTACCCCCTGGCCATATAGGGGTGTTCAGGTGTCTGGCTCTGTTACAGTGCTAAATATTTTTGTAGTTGACTGTATCTGTGCCCATTATCTAAAACTCTGTGGTACACCCAAGTCAGGATTGCCAACCCTCCAGGATTGTCCTGGAGTCTCCAAGAATTAAAGACTAATCTTTAATTAAAGATTATGTTATGTGATGAAATCTCCAGGAATTTGTCCAACCAAAGTTAGCAACCCTAACCCAAGTTCTTTAGTAACAATCCTATTGGATCAGGAAGTCTAGCCATGCAGCCCCCAATTCCATAATTCCACTCATATTTCGTCTCCATGCCAGTCAATTATAATTATTATTATAATTGTTAATGCTATTGCTGTGGTTGATTTTGAGCACCCAAAAGTGTGTTAGGCAATTTACAGAAACAATTAGACACAGTCACTATCCTGAAGAGATTGTAGTCTATATTCAGACATGACACAAAAGCTGAAAGTAGACAAAAAGGGATAAAGTAAGAAGATGCAAGAGATTTCCAATAAGAGCATGTGGTTACTCATCAAGGCATATATTTACTGCAACCAAAGCTATGAATGAAGCTAATGCTGTTATATGGATCCATTGGTATATGCTAAGGCAGCCACTTACACCTCTTTCTCCTAATGTCCCAAGACAAAAATGAGTCATTTGGAGATTTGGCATCTTCATTATGTGAAATATTCCACTGTTAGATTAATATGAGGAAACTGAAAAAATTAATCCTTCATGTGACCTTATTTTGCCTCAGTGGAGTTACATACCAAGGATGATTTTAATCCACTGAGTCTAAAGACAAAAAATGTGAAGAAAAACAAAAAAAATTAAACAAATAGAGAAAAGATTGACACATAGTTACTAGCAAAAATGTCTTTGTAATGGCCGAAGAGCAGATTTTTGAATAGTGTTATAAGGGTTAGAGAGTTACAGTTGCATAATTGGCAGATTCATCCTTAGAACAGCATAATTTTCTATGAGCAATATGCAAGGCAGTGCAAATTTTAACAGTGAATTTTCATGCCCGCAGACATTGATATATCTATCCAGTCTGAAGCAAAATTCCTGGCAGTAACTGGCACAAAAGCAATGCCTTCTGCTTGACCTCTTCCAGACGAATTGGTAATGTTCCTCTCAGACTCCCAAGCCTATGATTCAAAGATACCATCCACTGCTGAACTCTCTGCTATCAGTCTATCATTGCATGTTTAACCCATGGTTGTGATGCAGCCATCCAGCTGGAGCTGTGGCAAAGGTTATTTTTAGTGTTTGTTATGGTATTTCAGTTAACAGGGTTCAACACTGTGTCTTTGAGTTAACCTGGAAACATGTGTCTGCTTAGCAAAGATACGTCACACGTATTTGTTTCCAATGAAAATGTCTGTGTGGCTTGCCAATTATTAGGCAGCACTTTCTCTGCTCGTCCCTAAACTAGCACGCCTAGTGTGTAGAGAGCAGAATGATCAATAGCTATGTGAAATAAAGCTATGTGAAATAAAGATTTGCTATTTATATTTACAGTTTACTGTAGGTCAGACAATGTATTCGCGCTTTCATCTCTTACAAAAAATCTTGCCCACTGCCAACGGCATATAATTCATCTGTTTCCTGAAAAAGTCTTGTGGTTAGAGCACAGGACTGTGAGTCAGGCAGCATGGGGTCTCTCTCTGGCTGTGCCACAGATTTCCTGTGTTTTCTTGGGGAATGTCATTTAACTTCTTTGTTCCTAAATTTCTTCATCTCTAAAATGGGGTTAATAAAGCTTCCCTATTTCACAAATGTGTTGAGAGGCTTAATTCAACAATACTGTAAAGCACTTGGAAATTGTTGGAAAAATGGTGCTGCAAAAGTGAAAATTATTTTATTGTTTTTGTTCTTGTTATAATATTTCAGTGCTTTTAATGTTCTATATATTAGAAAGCAACCATAGTATGTTCTATATATGTATGTTCTGTATATTAGAGAGCAACCATAGTAATTTGTATAGGTATATTGAAGCTGTTCAGTATTTAATCTGAGAGCATTCTCCTCTTATCATTCGTAGCCCATATAAACTGCTGAATTTAGTTTACATCGTTAACAAACTCTGCAGATCAAATTATAGTTTTGTATTCACACAGAGAGATTTTAGTTCATGCTTTTAATGGGCCATCTTCAGACCTGATTTAAGCCAGCAGAAATCTAGTTGCACTTCCAACAGAACTGAGTTTGATTCATTAGCTAATGCCCTGGAATGTTATATTGACATGGTACGAAATTGGCATTATGAAAATAGGAATATTAGATGTTGGAAGAACCTTTGGTGTAGGGATTCTGATAGATTATACACATGGGTTATAAGAAACTTGCCTTCTAAATCTCACTTCATTTGCAGTTCTGTTACAACCCCATAGCCCAGATTAGATGCACCTAAGTTCACAGGCCTTTTGTCAAGCCTGTGCCAATTTTCAAAAATCCACAGAGTCTAAGGCCAGAAGGGACCATGTGATCCTCTAGGCTGAACTCCTGTCTAGGACAGGCCATAGAACTTCCTCAAAATTTTCATCAAATCTGAGCCAAGTTATGGTTTTCTTCAAAACTGAGAAATGTGGATTAAGGAAACAAACCTCTATTGTCGGAGTGTGGCTAGATCTCTTCTCAGCTTTCAACACCAGTTGATGGCAACAAACATGCAGAAAGTTGCAGGAGTGAATGAGGAAGCACTCAGCTGAATCCACTCATTCCTATCAGCTAGAATGCAGAGTCATGACTTGGACAACGGCTTCTCATCACCCTGTTCCTTATCATGCAGAGACCTCAAGGCTTAATTTTCTCTTCACTCTTCTCTGACATCTACAAGAACTGTCTCAGTGAGATTTGTGTGCAAGCAATATGTGGATGACACTCAACAGTATGTCTCCTTCTCCACCAGTGAAGCCACCATCATCACCAAAATGCCACCTCGTATGAGGAGTAATTCACTCAAATTCAGCCTAAGAATGACAGAAATGAACTTATTGGGAAACATCTTCAGAAACTCAAGACTCAGGACATCAGACCACAGATTGTCAAAGCTATATGAAGATTCAGATCACGATGGGCTCTTCAGTGCTCCTGGGCTTGGAGATTGTAGCAGTGGTGAGAAATGTCATCTTCTGTTTTTGTCTGGCCAGGAGACTTTGTGGCCTTTCCTTTTGGGTGAAGGACCTAGTCACAGTGGTCAATGCTTTTGTCTCCTCCTGACTTAAACAACCGCTAACCTAATTTAACTGGTTACACATGCACTGAAAAGTCCTGGTCAGGGTCCAATCATAGATTAGAGACTGCCCAATCTTATACAGCTTTCCAATACAACAGGAGAGATTCAGGTTAGACTATTAGCCTGTTGGGACTGAGTTTTATGAGCAACAAGACCCCTGACTATGGATCTACTTGTTGGAAGAAATCAGATGGAGCCCACTCCTGACATATTTAGAGTGAAGTCTAAGCTATACCTTATATAAAGCCCTCCCCAAGGAATAACAGTTGTAAACAATTTAAAAAATAAATCCTGATTCTATCGATTCAGACATCCCTGTAACTAGACAGAGAGAGAGAGAGAACACTTTCTTCTTGACTCTTTTGCCATGTTCACTATTTTATTAGGTACTTAATACTCTGCCAAAGTGACAGATGAGGTACAAATACCACAGATGGACAGCTAACTCGTACAGTCTTCAGAACACTATATATTCTAGTTCAAAATGCCTATAAAAGGATTTAACTCATTATGTTTAGCTGAACATATTTGTAAATCTGTTTAAGCATTAATTTGGTGTGGTGTTGGAAAATGGTAACATTTAAAGGTTAATCAATTAATTATAACATCACAATTGCCTGGCCCTAGCTTAATACAAGAAAATGGGACATATGCTCTTAGTCTGGATTTTTGTTTTATTACTGCCCTGACATCATGCAGTGTAATATATATACACCTGCATGTTCATCATGCCTGACCATTATATTTACGATTGTTGATGATTCTGGTACCATGAAAGATAGTGATAGTTATACAAAATAGTGATAAATGTGTAGGGCTGTTAGTACTTGGATACACCTGTATGGTAAACTAACCCTCTCCTTATTTTACTTTATAAATGTCCCTAGCCCTAAGAAGACTTTAATTAAATTTCATTTGTGTTACTATCAGTTGTTCAGAGCCTATTTTAAAACACCACAGTTAAAGTATATTGGACTAAGTTCTGTTGTAAGTTACACCAGCATACTTTGGAAGTAAGTCCATTGCAATGAATGGAATTACTCAGTCTTACACTAGTGCAACTTAAAGCAGAATCTGGCCTGTTGTTTTCCTTTTATTCTTCTCTTTTTGGCTACAGAACTCCAACCCACTCTATGAACCCTGTATTCAGCCCCAAATAAATACAAATTCAACAACAATGCCAGCATTCGTGACTATCTTTGTGTTAATTTGGTCCTCTCTTATTCTATATTTTAAGTCACAAAAATGCCAAAGGATATTTACCTGGCACCCTGACAAGATCTGTTAGAAAGACCCCTTCCTCCCTGCTTGGATATGGCAAAGTTTCTTGCAGAGCTCCTGGGCTGCACCTTGCTGGACAAGGGCACCTCTCCCATGTTTGAGACTACAGCCTGGCAAAAATGTCTGTCTGACTGTTTTACTTTTTCTTCCCCTTCTGTACACAAATTCCTACCCTGAATTTGTTTTTGTTTCTTTTTTTGGGACTTCAGAATGAATACAAATGTATGTTTTAAAATAAGTATCAGCTATTTGCTATGTCTTGCCTTTCCAACTTCAGAGTCCTATACCAGATTCCCATTTTCAGCTTCAGAAATATTTCAGCGGAGAAGCCAACCTCTCCCACAAGTGTTTTTTTTCCCCCCAAGCTGAACACCCTACCACTCCTTCTGGGTAATTTTACTGCTTCAGAAAAAAAACCAACCACAGCATTCAGTGGTGATTTCAGCTGTCCCAGATGAAACAGTTAGATCAACATGGCCTGAAGGAGATGAGTTTAATGGATGAATGGAAGGATATAAGCCCTTTTTAAACTATGCCTACAGAAAGCCCTGCTCCAGGAGACAGATTAAAGTATTTCTGTATACAGTCAAAATGTGAACAATGCTACATGAGTAGATTAATATGTCCTAAGGAGAAGCAACTTTTGAACTCCTAGAAAATAAACATGAATAGTTTTTAAGCAAACAGCTTAGAATAAAACTTAATTTTATTAATGAAACTGCAACTATTGATGTTGTTTTAAGATAAAAGAGTACATGATTATCCAATAAATAAAATATGTCCATGTTGGAGTTCACTGAAGTATGATGCCTGATTAAGTTCCTTGTTGGGACTTGGACTGAAAACTGTGGCATTATAATTTAACAAAGATTAGTTTTTCATTTTAGATTCTAATTGAAAGTCTTTGAAGCATCACCAGATGTTATGATGTTTAACTTCTAAATGCTTCACATAAATAGCTTCACTGCTTTAGCAGTTGTAAAGTCCGAGCTCTGTTCTTTCCTGTTGTTTTTAACTCAATTTAAAAATGTCAAAAATTAAAAACATTAGTAAAGCTTGTTTGCTTCTGGTTTGGTTGGTTGATTTTTACTTCTGAAAATTTTCCTGTCTTCTACCAGCAGTGGCCACAGCCCCTTTTCCCTACACACACAGTCAGGTGCACAATTGCTCACCCTCTCAGGACAAACGAATATATTTATCATGACACCTCAGTAATAGGGAGCAAGGGATCAGAAATTAGTCTTACCTTACTGAAGACCTCTCTTTTCCTATTATATAACATACTCATTCAGGGTAAAAGGCTGAGATCACATTGGCAATTTTTTTGCAATGCAGCAAAACCACTTTTTTCATGTTACTGCTGGCTCAAGGACAGGGACGATGTGGGGGGAACCAATTCTAGGATTTGAATTTGTGTATCCTCCTTCATTCTTTTGACTTAACCACTTAAAAGTGCTGAGTGTTATCTGGTTTCCCATTAAAACTGAATCTAGCCAAAGTTTGCATAAACTGTTCCAAAATTTTTGTAAAATGTAGCAAACTGTTTGTCAAGGCTGCTCTGAGTTGAAAGTTAGCAATGAAACTTGATATGGGGCAAGTTTTCCATGGTTTGTGGTTTAAATGACAACTTTTCACATCTGTACTCCTTTCTAGACCCTGATCCTTCAGAGATTCATAAATGTGCTGAATGGGACTGCTCCACATGCTCAAATAGCACATGTACAAGTCTTTGCAGGATCAGGGCCTTACATAGAAATTTCCCACAGTACTCCATGAAAAACTCTTATTGACTTTACAGGTAAGAGGATTAAGCCTCTTGTGAAAATGAGGTCTCCCTAAACCTGCACTAATTCTATTTGGTGAAAAACTTTATATGAAATTTTTTCTTAGAAAAAAATTGCTGTAGAATATTTTTTATAAGCAACATATATCATTTTTTCCATAATACATCCTTATTCATATGATTAACAGCAATAATTAAAACATTCTATCTCCATGACTCATGATCTATGAGGACAAGATCCATACTCCAAGAAGCTTACAGTATAATTTAGACAATAAACATTCTTTTGTCTGTTCTCTGCTTAAAAGGAATTTTGACCAAAAGAAATAAAAGTACCTATACATTTAGATTTTAAAGTCTGTTGGAGATGGCATAATTTCATGTTAACAGTTACTGAACGGCTTTCACTTTCCTTCCGTGCACTTGTACTTTATGTATGGAACCTATATAGAGACACTTCTGCACAAAAGTTTACAGCTTGAGCAAACTGTTGCATTCATATAAGGACTCAAGATGGGCAGACTGATTCTGAAAATATAATAACTAGCCTTCGCTTTAGTCCCAATATTTTCAAGCCAAGTTCTCAAATGTTGGGCCCCTAACTCCATATTTAACCACATAAGGAACTGGCTTGATTTTCAAAGAAACAGAGTACTAAAAGTCGTTCCCCCATTGGAAGACTCCCTGGGAAATCAAGTTTGTCAATTTTGACCTAAAAACAAAATACATTTTAAAACTCAAGGCCAGATCCTTAGCTGATGCAAATTGACTTACCTCCATCAATGTTAATATACAGTATGAGGATCTGGCATCCAGAATTTCTACAGTTTCTTATTTGCTGTGACTCCAGTCATACAGTAGTCACCATTAATAAAATCCTCACAATCTTATCTTTTGCCTAATTAAGATTACTATGAGTATTTGCAAACTCTGTGGTACAATTGATTATTTGCAACTGACAATTGATTGCAAGCATTGCTATTTTTAAATCACGCTGCTACTATATGAGTACAATCATGTTTTTGATTCAAACAGGATTTAATTTTTTTAGAACTCAGTGGATTCATAGATTCCAAGGCCAGATGAGACCATTCTGATTATCTAGTCTGACTTCCTGGATAGCACAGCCATAGAATGTCCCCCAAAATAATTCCTAGAGCACATCTTTTAGAAAAACATCCAATCTCGATTTTAAAATTCAGTGATGGAGAAGTCAGCACAAGCCTTGGTAAATTATTCCAATGGTTAAATACACTCAGCATTAAAAAACTTACGCCTTATTTCCAGTCTGAATTTATCTAGCTTCAACTTCCAGCCATTGGATTGTGTTATACCTTTCACTGCTAGATTGAAGAGACAATTATTAAATATTTGTTCTCCATGTAGATACCTACAGACTGTAATCAAGCCATTCCTTAACCTTTTCTTTGTCAGCAGAGATTCAAAGAACTCAATCTATTTATCACAATAGGTCATATTTTCTAATCTTTTAATCATTCTTGTGGCTCTTATTTGAACCCTTTCCTATTTATCAACATCCTTCTTGAATTGTGGGCATCAGAACTGTACTCTTACTTTGCTTAAAAGTCTGCAGAGTTGTCAGTGAGGGGAGAATTTGGCCCTCTATATACTGTACTCTTTTATTATTGCCATATTACTAGATCAGTTAAAACTTTGCTTAATGGTTGATTCATATATTTAGTTAGTTTAAATCTGAGCAGAGTTTTTAGGGGTTTGATAATATATATTCATCTGTCCTCAAGAGCCATTATGGATATAAACATTTTCTATCTCTGTTTTATGAATGTGCATTGACTGATTAATATGTCAAATATCTATTTGTACCTAAGCCAAATAGATGTTTGCTTAGAAGTGACAGACTAACTTGTGCACCAACACACTATAAATCAGTCAAATCTACTGTTTGTTTTGCGCAAGGAGAAAATCACATTTATTAAACATATGCTTCTTTTTATGTTGTCTGTAAGATTCTATTTCCTTTATTAAATGTTATTAAATATGAAATGTTTATTTAAAGCAGATATACTAAAGCAGAAGGCACTAGAAATAATAATACAAGTATATTGCATTTATAGGGTGACTTTCATCCAGACAAAATCTAAATTACACAATTATTGTTTTCTGAAGAAAGCAAAGTACTATGGGTGATGGGAAGGGACGTAAGGGTAGTTTTTCTGGGGCTGTAGTCAGTAAAATAAACCTGTTTCAGTCTTGAATTCTCAGGTCTGGTCTCCTCAGAGAGGGCCAATGCTGTCTCAACTACAGCTTCCCATTTGGCTCCTGCTACTTTTTGTATTTCCCAACTGTCAGCTGCAATGTTAGCATCTCAAAGTGAATTTTAGAAGATGCCTTTCAAATGATGACACTGGGTTCAATTTACTCCTGCTGGGACAAGGAAATGCAAATTTCACCTCACGCACCAACAAGGAATCTAAATCTCTGCAGGATAAATCCGGGAGCCCAAAAGGTAGTGATTATATGACCACTCTCTCAAAAAGTTCTGCTTCGGGATACCAGTTTAAGGTACAGTCAGTGATCCGTATGGCTCATTCATGAATCAGCCTAGTTGATACCCCTGCACAGCCCAGAGATCAAGGAGCATAAATGTGGCTTTAAAGCCACCTTATCCCACCCATCCTACTCAGGACTTGTGACAAGCACAACTCACTCATACCAAAGGATGAGATGCTTTGACAACTCACTCATATCAGAGGATGAGGCGTTTTGACTCAATCTGACTCAAAACAGGGTAGTTAAAGATTTCTGTGCTTACTTTCAAGGTCCTCCATTGGTTTTCTGGGTTGAGATTCTATGCTGTGCCACTAAGAAGCACAGCACAGAATTCACAGCCCATTGCAGGAGGGGGGCAGGGATATTAAGGTGCCATCCCCATCCTTATCTGCCCTGGGTGCAGAAGAGGCCAACCAATGTCATTTAAACAATCCTGCACCAGCGTTCCTCAAAGTCAAAAGGCACTCTTATGGCTGTCTTATGCAGTGCCTATACTGGGCAAATTCTCCCCCAGCTGGAACTGGGGCTTTTCAAGCCAGTCATGCATGCCACTCCAGCCCTTTTACACAAAATAAAAGAGTAGGCTCAGGGCTGAGGGTCTCACCCATGATACTTAGAAATCAAAGAGAGTCATTCAATTGAATTCAACTGGCAGTGTTGATTACTATAAGAGTAAGTATTTATTTTATTTTTCATAAAATGTTAAGATCTGTGTGAAATCAGAGTTTTCACATTGCATTTCAGCTTCACAAAAGAGCTGCGAAGTTTTCTGGGGTAGTTGCTCCAAAATAAGGCCATGATTCTATTTTTGAGTTTAAATAGAGACATTTTAAATTTTCATTCCAACAGAGGTCAAATTTTGAAAAATGAGAAATATCAAACTGGTACATGTATTTATGACAAGAAACTGCCATTTCACAAAACCTTCATTATCAGTGAAATTGGGGAGCCATAATAATAGCTCTTTTCTGTAAAATTTTGTGGAAAAATCTTTATTATTTTCCTACTGCTCTCTTAATTATCCATCCAGCAACTATTAAAAAGATTGTTGAAAGTCTAATACGTAGTCAGTGGAAAATAAAGACAACTCTTTGCAGACAGCTTGTAGAATTTAACTGACCTAAATAAATCCGGTTTATTCTTCCCTGGTTATTTAAACAGACACATAGTCCACTTAGTTTATGAATCTTTCATGTAGGCATTATAGATTGCATTCCCCCTCTCCTTCCTAGGGCACGTTTTCTTTTAAAGCACTGCTCCATTCCCACGTTGCTTAGCTGAAGAATTATTTCATTTCATTTCATTTTGCTCCTTGCTGTCGGATGAGAAATCCTAGTAAGTCTGCCCTTAGTTGAGAAGAAACGAAAAAAGAAATAACCCAAGAAGAACTTGTCCAGAGCAGCTGCCCTGAGCCATGTGGGATTACCTCGGGTTTCTGGTTTCCTAAGAAACAGGGATACTTTCCCCATAGAGTTGTGTTTGTGGGCGGTGTTTTTGAATATATGCTAATTTAGCTGTCCTGACAGGAGAAAGAGCCATCTCGCTTACACAGTTCTCCTGACAGCAAACGGTAGTAAGAGGCTATTACAGTGTAAGGTCATGCATTTGCTTTTGTGACAGGGTCACTTGATCCAGCAAGTGAGTAAATGCTGGTAGTTGTCTTTGTCACCAGACAGTAGGGAAGACATGTGCCTGGGATAATGGAGATAAAGGACTCGGGCAGCGTGGTTCTGACAGCCTACCACTCCTACACTCCATCTAGGATACCAATAATCGAACAGAGCTTTGTGCCAGAGATTTCCTCCAGCCATTCTCCAATCAGCAGGTAAAGCACAAAGGATTATAAGGAGTACTGTGCCATTAAGATTTGCCTGAGCTGATTTTGTTTTGCAGTCATGTTTCCTGCTAGTATGTGAGGCAGTTTGTTGATGTTTTCAGATCACTTTGCCATTTAATCATCACTTTATTATTATGCATTATGATTACTTTCCTGCTGTGGGGAACTTACGCAATTCACTTGTGGTGTTCTTGATTAGAAAGAGAAAACGCAAGGGCTTATTTTAAGTTATTTGTACAGGACGTAGAACAAGTTTACTTGCTATCCAAGATTAGCAGCAAAATAATCCCTTATAAACAATACATACATCTATCTGCTTCTCAGTTCATCTTTTACCATGCTATGAACAGTGAGAAGGGTTCGTGTTAGGTGAGACAATTCATCAGAAAATTCAGTCAACTTTTGGATTCCACGTTGGTTTAAAAAAATACTTCCTATACTTCCCCTCCCCCCCCAAAGGATAAGGATCACGTCTTGCTTTTCTTTGGGACCTTGCAGTTGCTGATTCTCTTGCAGGCAGGCACACAAAGTAAGGCTACTTCTTTAAAGATGTCATCTAAATGAGAATATTTGTTTTAAAAGATTGCATTGCGATAAATCAGGTATTTCATACAGATTAATTTGTTTAGTTACAAACTGTGCACTTGTCCACCTGTGTGTACAGTTCTGACATAGCGATACAGTTTTGATGATTTCAATATAGATGCTTTTATTTTGGTAAATCTGAGCTTTCTCTTAAATATAGGTGTATAGATTTACACTATTTTCTAAAAATTAAAATTTATGAATGTTTCTATTGTCAGACAAAAGTTTAGGGAACACTAGCATTGGAAATGCAAAGTGATTTTATGGCTTAACTGAATAAAATGAAAACTAAAATATGAGGAAATAGTGGATGTCATTTCGAGTCATTTTGGTGTAGTTTAGAGTTGTTTAGAGTCACAGATCAATATTTTTCATTTAAGAATGAGCTCTGTGTGTTCTTAACAAGAATGCTGCTAAGTACTTCAAATTGTGAATTTTACAAGATGCTATTCAGTTTCAAATTTATTGTTTAGTTTAAATGTACATGAAAAGATGACCATTTCAAGCATCCTTCTGTTCTTTGTTTTTACTGTCCCTAGTTATCTGATGCGGATAACTTCTTTGTTCAATTTAAATGTTGCCTCAAAGCGGTAATAAATACACAATTTCATTTTAAGAAAAGAAACTTACCGTATTGTTTTGGTATTCAAATCATAGAATGATGGTTTGGTATTCAGTTACTGGTGATAATGTTGTTTGTTTTAAAAAAGAGCAAGTTAATTGGAATCTCAGTTTTGATCTCTGAGCTGAGCAATGAAAAAGTGGTTGTCTGTTATCATTTCACATACTTGTGTTAATTGTTTCAAAACTTGTTGAAAGTTCCGCTGGTAATGTGTCTGAATCTAAATCACATATACATCACTTAAAGTTCCTGAAAAGAAAGACGATATTGGTGCTTTTGAATATTTTGGAAGCTGTTGCCATTAGCCAAAATTGTATATATGACTTTGTGATACAGTCTCCCATTTCTTGTCTTTCACTTCCTGCAGCTGTCTGGGAGCAATAGCCAGATTCTGCCATATGGCCAGTCAGGGACTCCATTCGTGTTTCCAAAGCATTTTCCAAGAGAGATTTTATTAACTCAGCATGCAGCCCTGTGGAATGCAGAAGGCATGAAGGCAAATGCATTGAACGTTTCAGCAAATGGTAGAACAGTCTCTAGCTTAATTCCTGCTTCAACTTCTGAGAATTCTGTACTGCATTTCAGCTTCTAAATGGAGAGCTCTGTTGCTATCCTATAGCATGAGATTCTCTAGTATAGAATATTTCTGGTTTTATTGATTCACAGTCTAACTTCCCTGACTCAAGTGTGCGAATTCCATGATTCCTGAGGACAGCAATCTGTAAAAGTATTTACAGACTGTATCTACAGACAGTAAGAGGCAACTACGTATTTTGTGTTTGATAACAAAAAATAATCAGGAGCTTAGGCCTTGAGTCCCCTCTATCCACCTGTATAAACCCAATGAAAGGAAGAGTGGAGTAAGTCAAGATTTACACTGGTGTAAGTGAGAACAGAATAAGGTCCTTGATTACTACCCTTTGACTTATTGACTATTGAGCAGTAAATCCTATTATCTTGGGAATTGGGATGTTTCATTTCCATTGCCATAAAAATGGAAATGAAAATATCCAGCACTTTTCTTGCCTTGGAGAGATGACGTGTTGCTTTTATCAGAAAATCAGCCCAAATGACCCCAGCAGTGAGTGAAGGAATGCATAATTGCACAGTTTTATAGCTTTATGTCTGCCTTTCAAAAGAAAAAGAACAAGTTGCTAAAAGGGTCCAAAATTAATGGTTTGATACAGAGATAAGGAGCTTGTTCCTGCTCTTCTTTACATGAGTGTAAGTCAGGCGTAATTCCTTTGAAGTGAATGGAGTTACACCACTGTAAAATTTGTGTGTGAGAAAAATAAGGCCCAAATATTTTACTTTAAAGATCCTATATCTGCATTGATTTTCGGTTACTTTTTCAAAAATCACAGCTGACTTTGGGTTCCTCAAATGCTGTCCAATTTGAGATGCCTAGGGCCTGTTTTTCAGGGGTTTGCTGTGCCCCAGTATTCACATTGACTTGACTTTACAGTTGTTGTTACTCAGCACCTCTGTAAATCAGGCCTCAGTACACATTGTTGAATAATCTCGGCCTGCTGCCCTTCCCCATGAAGAATTCCCGTTGACTTAAATGGTAGTTCTTCCTGACAGTCCCATGTTCCCAGTTCCCCCCTATGCCAGAGTAACTCAGTTTTTCAGGTTTCAGAGTAGCAACCGGGATAGTCTGTATCCGCAAAAAGGAAAGGAGTACTTGTGGCACCTTAGAGACTAACAAATTTATTTGAGCATAAGCTTTTGTGAGCTACAGCTCACTTCATCGGATGCATGTACAGTTGTTCAGTCAGAGAGCTATGGTTTGCTCCCCTAGGGAAGTAGCCTTGAACCCACTGCTCATCAGAGTGATGCAGATTTCAACAATACATCAGAGGAAACAGGCCTCCACACAGATGCTCTGCTATCCAACCCTACTTATCCTGCCCAGGTTTGGACATTTTCAGGGCCTGTCCCAAACACAGTCTCCCAGGACACCTTCTAACTACAAGTTTCACAGCACAAAAGGCAAAGCAGTGAAATTTAATACAGCCTCATATTGCTCTGCATCGCCCATGGATCTGAAGGGAGAGAATAGGGAGGAACCGAACTTACTCCCATAAACTACCACTCCTGGCCTTGGCCCACCTCCTCCAGGCCTTTAATAAGGACTGCATGATTCGATCCTGGGTGCCATACCTCCCACAGAAGTCAACTGAAAAAACTGATGTCAGAATATGGTCCCTATAGGTAAAGAAAATGCTCCTCACCTATCCATACCATTCATTTGAATTGCACACTTTGCTCCTTTTGTTTCATCTGCAGAACTTCCCTTTGACATCAGTGGAAGTTCTGTACATGAAATGCATGCAGATTTTCTTAAGGGGGAAAAGGGAAGTGAAAATAGTAACCTCCATGAAGTCTCATTAGAAAAGAGTTTTCAAAGATAAATGTACTGATTTCAGTGTTTCAGTTCCAGTAGAGGGAGGGCACTCACAACACCATTCCTGGGAGTAATGTAGGGAGATTTTCTCATTGTGCTCAGCCGCCTATGCTGGATAAGGTGAAGGAGCAGTAAGGTTATAGCCCTGCTTCCACCTCATCCTCTCTGTCCTATTTGTCACTGCCTGTATTCAGGAGGGTGCTAGAAGGCAGCCCCTGGACTCAAAAGAGCACAAGGATTGTGAGCATGCTCAGCTGCTATGTATGTGATGCAAAGAGGGAGGCTCCAGCAGTTATCCGTGCAGCAACTGGATTCAAAGCAGTCCTAACTGGGTCAGGTTAAAGGTTAAGCTTGCTGTATTTAGACTCAACTATAATGGTTAGACTGTGGTTTATTCCCTCATTGCTAGCATGGCTACCAACGAAGGACTTGATTCCGCTGACAGTTACACCAGTGTAAATCAGAAGTAACTCCACTAAAATAAATGGATATGAGATCAAAATCAGACCAAAGTGGTTTATCGCCATAAAATAAATTTAAAACAGTTTCTAGAGATGGAATCACCCTGTTATATATTCATTGAATATCCCTATAACAAATAAGCATTTTGGGTGACAAATCCATAACTACTGACATTATAAATATACTAGGCAAGAAAAGAACAAAATGAAACGAGAAATGATGTTCAACAGCACCTTCTAAGCAATCTGATTAGTTTGCACTTTAGTCAAGAAGAAAGTTCTGAGATCTTTCAACTGTTTCAGGGAAAAAATCCTTCTCATTTTCTGCAGGCTCAGCATATTTCCTCCTCCCATTGTCAGACAGGCAGCACTAAACAGGAGAGTCAAAAAAGAACCTGAAAAATGACTTAAGTTATGGCAGTTGTCTCAAGTTACTTGGCAGCAGTTTCCAAGATTCTTGCTCAGCAGGACCCACTCAAACAGATTTGGGGGCCCCTGCAAAGCCATTAAATTGTGGGGAGAGGCTCTGGATGGCACAAAATTCTCATGCAATGTTCTTTCCCCTCACTTTTCTGCCCCAAACTCCTATATGATGTGACTTGGAGGAGGGATAGATAATGTAGCCTGAAATGATGTGTGTGGCCCTGGTGGTAATTAGTGAGATAGTGAATGGAGGTTTCTGTTAAACAGGAGGAGGAGTGTAAACCAGGGTTGTGATGGGTGTAAACCAGGGTTGTGATAAAAGCGGGGGGTGGGGGGA
Source organism: Dermochelys coriacea (assembly GCF_009764565.3). Lineage (NCBI taxonomy): Eukaryota > Metazoa > Chordata > Testudines > Dermochelyidae > Dermochelys > Dermochelys coriacea. Next base: position 88,789,590 of record NC_050069.1, read on the forward strand.
GCTCTAGTTTTTCTCACCACAGAACTATATGAAGCCGTGCATGTTCCACAACAACAGAAGCACTTAGCATCACACTATTATTGGTGGGCCATACATGTCCTGAGGGTGGAGGCCCTGTGGCTGGATGTCTGGCAGCACTGACTGAGCAGCCCTATTTCTCAGAGTTGTATACAAATGATGTCAAGAACGTCTTTTGCTGAGGTGCAGCGTAGGCAACCTTAACTATTTTAGACATTTATCTCATTGTAGCGTAAACTTTCTCAGAAGACAAAAATTGAAAAAAAACCCATGAAACCCTCTCTTTTTCAAGAACAAATCTTGAAACAGATCTCTGGGCCTTTCACGGGAATTAAAGTCCCAAGCCTATGAAATCAAAATTTAAAACTGCAGTAATCGAAAATGGTAAAAGAAATAGGGGTAGCAACTGGGAAACATTAAAGTTAAATGAGCAAAGGTTGGGGGAACACATACTTTATAGGAAAACAGCAGCTTTTGACATATTCCACTGACTCACAGTTACTAGCGGCTTCCTAAAATGGGTTTTAATATATATTTCAGCATGTTGCTATGCACTGTTATTAAAACATTTAGCAGGAGGATGCATATAAATAAGCCAGACAATAGTAGACATGTTTTTCCTGTAGTCTTTAGAAATACCTACGGAATGTCCTCTGGGACTCTCACTGAGGAATGTGGTATTTATAGTCAATTCTTCATGTTATGGTTGAAACTAGAGTTGGCTTCTCTGGTTTCTTTTTAGTGTAGTGCTCCTGCTGATCTCCCTGGTACCTCCATGTGCAAAGCTGATTGAAAACATCTGGCACTGTCCCTTTGATCATTTAGTTTGGTTGAGCATTTGGCCAGCTGCCCCATTCATTTTTAACTAAGTCACTTATCTCTGATTACATGATGGTTGGAGTTGCCTGCAAAAATGCTGAGATCTGAGAGCCCGATGTAGGCACCTTTATATTGAGTCTGACATAGTTTAGAGACAGTAAAACAAAGAGTAAGAAATTAAGAAGATTGCTGTACTGGTTTTTGCAAGACAATTCATAATGATTCGGCGTGAATGCTGTAAGGTGTGAAAACTATGTAGGAATGAAATTACAATATATAATTTCTTTTAAAAAATTTGCTAAAGAATTACAAGTAAAAGTTGGAGCAAGGTTCAGTATATGAAACAGAATCTAATTAATATTTTAATTATACAAACACAGGGCCAGATCCTAAATAGTGCTGAGCATTTCCAGTGAAGTGAATGAGTCCCAGACCATTGGCACCAATCTTTCCAATGCAGCACTTGTTTTCCACAATCTGTTTCAAGTGCCTGATAAATTGACAAATGTCCTGGATTCTGATTTCTTGTAGAGTTAGCAGTTACTTGTACCCTGGCAGTTTTCTGCTCTGATTGGCCAGACTTCTCAACTGGGGAGCGAAGCAAAACTGATGGAAGTTAGAGTAGCAGTGGGAATAGCTGCCATTCTCCTGCATTTCAGATACCATAGTGATGAGAACCATACAAGATCCAGGTAGTATGAAAGACTGCCAAAGCAGCTGGCCCATCAATCTACCTCCCTTCCTCTTTGCCTTGTGACTATGCTGCAGCAGCTCTCATGGAACTGCTTCTAGATCTGCTGCAGCTGCTAAGGCCCCTTAGAGAAGAAACAGCAGGAGTTTGAGTAACCAGAGGAGGGACAAGATGGTAGCTGGGAAATGGGGAGCAGCCACTGATGGTGGGAAGTGAAATATCCCTTTATTTGTGCTAACAACTCTCCCTAACAGGATACCCCCACTAATCGATTCTCCTCTCCATGGGCATGTATAGCTCTCAGGAATATTGTTGAGGAAGGAGACCATATACCTCAACAGGAATTTGCACTAGTACTGTGTTTGTTACAGAGGTACCATTTGCAATTAATGTTCCATGGGTTGCCTGTCAGTTCCCAGGTGATTTAATACCAGATTATCTGAAACACAGTTCCTTTCCCAATGCACTGCTGCTACAGTTGAGGTCAGAAGCAGCACTCAAACTTGAGCTCCCTTGTCGTTAACATTAGGGAAAGATTCCCATCCTCCGGGGGTGGGGGTGTCTCCTCAACTCAAGAATTCACTTCCTCTCTCATCGCAGAGCCTGTCTTTTCTCTCTAGCTACTGAAGGAGGAAGGTGAGATGAACAGTCGTTGGGGGTTACTGACATATCTGTTCTGAAGGGGATTTTCATGTATGTGTAATGTATGACATTCAAACACTTTGAGGTTGTAGGATTTTAATATATGTAAAGCCAGTCAGTGCTTGGAATGGGAATTTACTCAGTGTTTAGGAGAGGGCGGGAGGGGGATAGAGGGGGAGAGAGCAGAAAAAATTGTATTGCTGTAGCTAAAGGCCTATGGGCATTTTCATATAGACTTTATCTGAGACTTTATAAACTGGCTGTAAAATCCCTTACTGTAGAAAATCAGTCTTGGCACATGACTGATTTTTAAAAAACATAACAAGCACAAATCCTTTCGCTGATGCTGGACCAGTACTAGGTTTACTGAGGTCTATAGAATTTGGGGTGCAGAGAAGAGTTTTGCTAGATGTAGGAGGAAAAAGGACCTGTGAATCTACCTGGAATGGATGTCACTTACCAGGCCAAACCTAACAGAAGCAAGAGGCTTCCTGGAAAGTTGTGTTTTTAAATGACTTTATGCCCAACCGAACACATTGGGCCACTGGTATAGTTGACTACACAGTTTTAGGGCAGTCATTAAGGCATAAAGCCTGACTCTTCACATTTTAGTGAAGATAATAAAAAACACTGTCTTGTCAACACATGAATTTTGGACGGGAAAGAACTCATTTACACCAGGTCTGAATTTGACCCACTGAGTGATGTTTTCTTGACCTGCTTCTTCATGCATTTAGCAGGCATCAATAACCATGCTATTACCGAGGCCACAAGGGTAGTGTGCTCAAATCCTGGGGGAGGAGATAGAGTGCGCGTGTCAGTCAACATCAACCTCTCTGACCAATTAAGGGATCTGAAGGAAATTTCATCCAGTTTCCTTTCCTGGACAGATGACGGTCATGATGGAAGGCCTAAGGGCAGGAAGGAATTTAAAAGAATTTAAGAGAAACTGAGAGGGATGCTGTCAGGCCTGAACAAGAATCATTGGTAGGGAGTAAATCTGCAGTTACTAGAAACAGTAGTTGCACAAAGACTAGTGACCTTTATTTGTATGGATTTTTTTTTTAGAGCACTTTAGAGTAAATATAAAGAACTATAATGTGATGTTGGATGAAATGCTTCCTCTAATGCTTGGAATGACTTTAATGTTGAGAAGCAAAGAGACACAACTATAACCTGCTATGTCTTCTTTTATGACAAAAGCAGAATCACTCTTCAGAAACTGCCAAAAACTGGGGAATTCAAAGTTAAGACTGAGATTTCATTTTTAACTTATGTTAGCTTAAAAATTAATGGCAGAATGAGTTCAGTAGGGATGAAGTCCTACCTCGACTTGAAATGCCCAGTCTGCTGTTTGATCTAATACTTAACAGATGGTAGAGTGGAAGATAAAATGGGATGTGGGCCCTGATTTTCCACCATAGAAATCAATGGAAGTTTTGTCATTGAATTCAATGGCAAGAGGATCAAGTCCTTGAAGAATTGTTTTGTTCCCTTGGAAGATAAGGACCAGATTTTATAAGGGTATTTAGATGCCTAAAGTTGTGGATAAACACCTGGTGGGATTTTTAAAAGTGCCCACATACCTAACTCCTATGGTGCCCTAAATCCTTGAGGCCCAGATTTTCATAGGTATTTACGCATTGCTATGTTCAACATTGAAATGCCTGATTGACTTAGAATCCTAAGTCTCATTTTCAAAAGTGATGTAGGCACTTAGGCCTAGATTTTTGAAGGTATGTAAGCATTGTTCCTAAATACCTACGTCCTTATCCAATACTTAGCCAAAACTCCCACTGACTTCAATAGAAGTCTTGCTGAACAAGGACTGCAATATGAGATCTTAGGTAATAGGACATTTTAAAAATGTACAAGTAGGCCTTTCTCCTTTCCCAGTACTTTCCTCCTATGTATTTAATTATCAAATACCCAAGTTTTAAAATGTGATGTAGCCCAGGAGCAAGGGTTGCCAGGTGTCCAGGTTTCAACCAGAATGCTTGGTCGAAAAGGGACCTTCTCTTAAAAATCCCGTCGGCGGTGCTGCCTGTCAAAGGCAGGCTAGTCCCTATCTGTCCTGGAACCGCACTGCACCCCAGAAGCAGCCAGCAGGTCCAGCTCCTAGGCAGGGGGCCACAGGGCACTGGTATAGTGCTGCCCCCAGCCCAAGCACCAGCTCCACACTCCCATTGGCCAAGAACCGTGGCCAAAGGGAGCTGGGGGAGGCAGTGCCCATGGGCGAGAGCAGTGCGCAGAGCCTCCTGCCTCCCTCACCCTCCCACCTAGAAGCTGAACCTGCTGGCGGCTTCCGGGGTGCCTCAACCTGCAGCCCCCTCCCATACTCTGAATCCCTCAGCCCCACCCCCCAGCCTGGAGTCCCCTCCTCCACCCAAACCCCTCATCCCCAGAGCCTGCACATCCAGCCAGAGCCCTCACCCCTTCCTGCACCCCAACTCCTTGTCCCAGCCTGGAGCCCCTTCCCTCACCCTGAGCCCCTCATTTCTGGCCCCACCCCAGAGCCTGCACCCCCAGTAGAGCCCTCAACTCTCCTGCATCCCAACCCCCTCCCCCAGCCCGGTGAAAGTGAGTGAGGGTGGGGGAGAGCGAGCCACCGAGGGAGGGGAATGTAGTGAGCAGGGGCGGAGCCTTGGGGAAGGGGCGGGGCTAGGGTGTTCAATTTTGTGCAATTAGAAAGTTGGCAATCTCCCAGAAGCAAAGAAGTAATGCTACTGGTAGTGGAAAATCTTTGTTAAAATTGGGGGTGGGAGTGGAACTGAATGCCTTCTCGGTAGATTTTTCTGAGACTTAATCTTTTGACCATTTTGGACCCAGGTCCTGTACAAGTCACAGAATACATGACAGAGATCACAACTGTTCTGCTAACAAAGCAAAATTATTGTTAACTTGAAGATTCTTGAAGCACATTTGGAACTTTCTTAAAATCATCTGCTGATATGGGTGAATTGTTGCAATTTTAAAAAACAAACAAACAGTATGTACACTTCTATACTTCTTCAATAATAGAAGATGTCCTGTGTCTTGAACATACCACAAATAAAAAACTCTCTTTATTTTTAATCATAAGGTAAAAGATTACAGGGTTGACTCTGCAGCTGATTGCTGTGATCTGAGCTGTGTTTCATCACAGAAAGCTTTTCCCTCATGGACTCCACATCCTATGATTTTTGTAACTGTATAATTTTAAAAGGAGGACCCTGGCAAGCCATGCTTGAGGTTAACTCTGTCACACTTGATGAAGTGAGATAATACAAGCCAAAGCAGCTTGTTTCACTCTATACTGTGCACATCTGAAGTTAATTCTGTCATACTCTGTATTGCAATGAGTCTACATAGTTTTAGCAATCAAGAAATTGAAAGTAAACTTATTACCACAGGATGCCATTGGGGCCAATAACCTCGTGAGATATAAAAATAGGTTTGGACATTCATCTGAATAACAAGAATATCCAACGTCAGAACAGCTCACACTAACAAAAATTCTAGAAAAGATATTAAATCTCTTGCCTCAGAGTTTACGCTAATCTCTATTATTAGGAATTAGGATCTGAACTAATTTGTGGGAAAGATTATCCCCTGGATGCCTAATGTAAGGTTTCTTTCACTTTTCCCTTGCCAGTGTCAGAGACATGATACTGGACTAGATGGACCATACATCTAATTTAGTATGGCGATTCCTATATTCCTAGATCATTTTGAAATATATAGAACAGGCAAAAAAGTGTCAACCAAAGCAGTAAAAAATACAAAAGTGTGCAATCGCATACCAAGCACTCTATTAATAGCAATAAATCTATGGCCACTGCAGACTCCATGTTTGTCATCACTAGGTTGCACAACAACAGTGGGATGACTCAAATCTCCCTGTTCCAAAAGCACAGGCTCCCATCACTTGAGCTAAAGGAGAGTTTCTTGTTAGCTGGGTAGAGCCTATGGCTGCGTCTACACTACAAGCTAGGGGTGCGATTCCTAGTGTACTTGCAGGTATTCAATGATATAAAATCATAGTGTAGCTGCAATAGCATGGGCAGCGACTTTATGGATTAGCCATGCCAAGCACGAACCTCCCTGAACCTCAAAGGTACATATTCAGTATGTCTAAGCCACACTGACGCTGCCCATGCTACTGTGGCTACACTACTATTTACACTCCAGCTCACCCTCATCGAGCTGGCCCAAGTATGTGTACACAAGCTGGGAATCACACCCCTAGCTCATAGTGTAGATGTAGCCTCTGATACACAGTTAAGCCAGTTCTGATTCCATCCAACAGAGATCAGTGACTCCCATGTGCACACTCATGCTTACACAATTAGGTGTTTCATTAAACTATTCAGAAGATTACAGAGTTAGTTGGATATATAAGTCCTGCTTTCATACTTGAAAATTTGGTAACAAGTTACAATCAAAGGATACTTTTTTAAACTAAGGGCTTGTCTGCACAGTGGGGTAATGAGCACTATGGGGGTGTGATTTTTTTTTAAGGGTACTAACATGTTTCACATTAATTGGTCCATGTAGACCCTGCTGGTGCTCATTAAATGTTCCTTAATGTGCTTTAATGTAGTGCTGTTTTTTAGTACTGTAGATCAATAATTATGGTAATTTATTATACATTTTGTGTGAAATCATGGGCGATGTCTGTAAATCTAGTGCCAAATACACTATTTAGTCTTTTATTATTATTAACTGGAAATTTAAACCCAGACTTTAGGGATGCAGATTTTAAACTGAATCCAGATAAAATATATTTAGGGACTTTTAAAATAAATCGATCTAAACATTATCTTAATAATGTTTGGGGATGAAAATGGGACTATAACTTAATGAAGAGGTTACAAAAATTCTAATTTTATATTGAAATAGTCGAGTAGTTGCTATTTGGAATTTACTTAAAGCATATTTGAGTATGTAGCCTATCTGCTCAAGGTAAAGTCCCTAAGTATGCTCTTTGAATTGTTTGTAATGTTTTACTAATTTTCAGTGGTACAGTTACATGTAAATGTAAAGCTATAAATAAAGAAATACCAAACTTTGATAAAACTCCAAGATAGTTTTACATATTCTTTTATGTGGCATTTTTATTTCATAGTGAAATGAACGGGAAAGAGACAAGCAAATGAAGGAATACTGCAAACAAAAAGAGAACTTATTATTTATGTATTCAAAAAAGGACCCAAATTATATTTGTCTTAAATTTTTGAGAACTTATGTGGTAAAACATCATCCAACTTCTAACATAGTCTCCAAAATTTCACCTGCACAAAATTCTCATTTAGCTGTGCAAGCTGGGCAGTTAGAGAGCTAACTACCTGATCTGAATGCACAAAAGTGGATTTAATGGTGACTGACTGCATTTACAAAATTTGTTGGCAAAAGTTTGGAGGATGACTGTAAATGTGGCCTTCTATATCATTGCTTTTAAAACAGGATGTTAGAGATTGATCTTTCTCTTTTGTTTTGGAGCGTCTGAGTTGAGCGATGCCTTAATATTACCTGAGGGCCAGATTCTGAACTAATGTAAAACTCCAGTGAAGTTCTTCTGGATTAACAATGGTGTATCTGAGATCAGAATCAGAACTGTTGGCTAGATGTATACCTATAATAATATATATAAAATCTTTTGGTTAGATTGTTTTTGCATTTTCTGTGTCATGTAAAGAGTAGAATTTTGATTTTCCTAAGAAATAGTTCCTAAAATTTCTATGATTTTTAAACAACCTCAGGATGTATGTGTACATTAATTGTGGTCACCTCCATCATGTCTAACAAAATCTATTTTCTAATTAAGTATCATTAATGGAGGAGCACAATGACATTCAGATAAAGCTGTAAGCCAAATTCAGCCTTTGAATCCCAAAATGAGGCCCATAAACTTTATTCTTGTCCCATCATTTAACTCCTTGATTTCTACATGATTCAATGGAGTTGATACTGTGCTGCAACTATGCAAAAAACAAAAAAGACATTGACTACTGTAAATATGGATGGCAAATCATCACTCTTCAGTTACAGGGCATACCCATTGAAAGCATGCCTGTAATTCTACGGAGGCTGTAGCGTTACTAAGAACAGATTGGATTTTTGAGCCTGCCTCAAACCCAGCCAGCTGTAGTTAAAGCCGCAAAGGCTGACAAAGTACATTCCTAGTTGTATCAGCACAGGGGAGGGCAAGATTCATTTATCGCCTTTGAGATTATCCCTGATAAGTTCCCATCACTGGGCAGAATTCACAATATATCCAGTCCAAAATGGGACCTCAGGCTGTGCAACTGTTTTAATATCAATAAACCAAATGCTGTGAAGATACATATTTGTGGGTGTGCTGTGAAGATACATATTTGAAAATACACTAAATCCTGTCTCTAATTACGTCCCATGACAGAGCTTCACTGGATATAGTAAAAACAACACTTGATAAATATGCTTGAAAGCTGTTACAAACAATTACATTTGTAGAACTTTAAATTAATTTGAAGCAGTTTACACCAGGCACTGATAACTGCATATAGAGATATGGTAGCCGGGAATGCTTTTTCTGAGGTCTTCATAGATAAGATGTTTTTGCACTTCTGCTGATGTTTGCCACTTGAATTTTCACTTGTAAAAACTGATATATTATTGAATTACTTTGTGGGAAATTGGTTTGTGATTTGGCTGTTTCCATATAATAGACTAAATTGTCAGGCTTCCTGGAATGAAGATGCTGTTAATGAGTTTGAGCATCCTGCTTAGTCTGTATCTGTTCTGGTTTCTGAAAATTATTGCTTTACACTGTGCGTCCTCACAGCAGCTTAATATAAATATTACTTAAGCAACCCTTATACAAACATAACGTTGTCTCATTAGCATAATCACTCCCCTTGTGGGAAGATGACAGGCATAGCATTTACTTCTCACTGTTTTGCTGTGATATCCCATTTATTTGAAATCTCAAAACATGAATATTCAATACATAGGGCAATATATAAAACAAGAATCCTGTTCCATAATCCAGTAAAATAGATTCAATGAAATATATTCTAAAGCTATTGCAGAAGCAACTGGGTAGGCTTCAAGAGTAAGTAATACATAACATATAGCCTTCTATGTACACTGAAGAGAACTATCATATTCTTATGATAACTAGATGGATGTGAGGGATGAACATTTTTAACCCTCATTTTCCACTTTTCATTTGAAGACAAGAATTTTATAAGCTTGCAAGATTGCTGTAATGAATTGTCCTTTAGAAAGTATAAACAAAGCAGCCCTCATTGTTTAAGGCAATATTCCTGATGATGAGCTGCTCCCACATTAAAACTGCAACATCTAAAGCCAGAACATAAGATAAACATTTCAGTTGACAAAACCTGGAAAATCCTATTCAGAATCATAACATGTGATCAGCAGATCACATGGGTTCTGTTTGTAGAAGAGACGTGGTTTTGTTCTATGTTTTAACTATTGAACTGATTAGATTATAGTTTAAACTTTGGATTACAAATTTGATTACCATCAAACAACATTTAAGGCCAGATCCAAAAATCATTAAAATCAATGGGAAAACTCTCATTGACTTCAGTGGGCTTTGGATCAGTAGAGCCGTACGCAGATACAAAATTTAACCGCAAGCCGCAAAAATGGGTCCGCAAATATAAAGTGGATAGCCGCAGATTTACAGGGCTCTATATATTGGTCCCTAAAGACCTAATTTTAGCTCTGTTAAAATTGCTGCTAATATCTCCTTATCCTTAGTATGTATTACAAAATCTGTTTAATGCTTTATATTATTCATTCCATTATCTATAAAAATTAAGAAGGTTTTTATTGAATTCACTCAAAGATTTTACCTGATTTAATAGAGAATTCTGTCTTTTCTGTATAATACTATAGATTGGTTTAAAAATTCTATATAAAGTTTATCATTCTGTATTAAATTCACTCGGACTCTTCTGTAAGGGTCAAGAAGGAAAAAGCAGATTTCCATATTTTTTTTCTGTTAGGTTCAACATACAGACTCTATATATATATATACAGACTCTATATATATACAGACTCTATATATATATATATATATATATATACGGTCTCTCTCTCTCTCTCTCAATGTTATCACAAGTTAGCACTGGACTCAGATATCCAAATAAAACAATGAAGCAACACACACTTTCCTTCCTATTCTGATTGCATCACTGGAATCACTGGCTAATAAAGGCATTTTGTTTAAAAAACTTCCTTATGTGTCTCTCACAGTGTTGTGTGTCTGCATTCCTGTTCGTTTGTATGCTTGATTAGCTGAAATCAAATACAATGAAGTGTAGCTCCAAGCAGCCATAAAAGCCCAAAGTGAACAAATATAACAACGAGAAATCTGCATCACCATCCTCAAGGGAATCATTGTTCAGAAGGCAAAGGAACTGAAGCGCAATCATGTATCTGCTTTCCTTGCTGTCATTTTGTCATTATGTCACTGATCATGGGTTTGCTCTTTGGTGACTTACCATACTTCACTCCTGTTTGATTAGAGGTGTGGAGAGGTAACAAAAGATTTGCTGTTTCAAACTTAGAAATGTCTCCGCTTCCCACACATCTGACCCCTGGCAGGCTGCTGGAAAGAGGTGGCTAAGTTTTAAGAAAGTATGTGAGTATTGTTTTCATCAAATTATGTATTTAATATTTTATTCTTTACCTATAATAGCTTCTTTTGCCTCTCACTCCCTGACTTCTTTATGAATGCCTCTTTTCTGTTATTGAAATTAAACCCTTTACTTAGGACTTTAAGAGGCTGTAGAGTTTCAATCCTTCAAACTGCCACTGTAACTCATAGGGATACTGATCGTTCAAGTGTTTCTGATCGTAGGCAATAATTTACTTTAATGAGAATATAATTGCTGGATGACTAAGGTGAGAAGAGAATGGATTCGGGTTTTGCACTGATTTGGTGAGGAGCTATGCCATCCTAATGATGTTTTCTGGGATATATGTCTTGTATAAAATAAAATGAGGACCTTGCAGTCAGTGAACGAATATAAAAGTAGGAGCAAAGAAAAATCTCTTTTAAAGGATATTTGCTATTGGTTAGTTTAAACATGAATTTACAAATGGAATAATAACGTACTGAAAGGCCATTTTTGTAACTGTTATTTTATACATTTGGATGATGGTATTAAGCGGGTGAGGTTTATGCAGTGTATTTTTAATGACACCAGCACAAGGTAAACTAGCCAACATTTAGCATAGTGAGCAGCATTTGATATCCGTGGAGTAGATCTTTCTGGCTAAATATAGTCTTGTGAAAGGCTACACTAGTGAGCAATGAAGTGAGGAGCAAACTAAAGAGGTATGAGGTTGATAAATGAATGCTCATACAAATCACTGTAATCAAGATGTGTTTGTAATAGATTTCACCTACAGTAACCAGTTTTGATCTAATGATTGATTTAATCAATGAATGGATAATGCACTTGTCAAAATCCAAACAGCTGAATACTGAATTACATGAAAAGGCTTGTTTGTGATTTGGGTTGCCAACCCTCCAGGACTATCATGGAGTCTTGAGGAATTAAAGATTAATCTTTAATTAAAGATTATGTCATGTGATGAAACCTCTAGGAATACGTCCAACCAAAACTGGCAACCTTATTTGTGTCTAGAATATTAACTAATGTTATATGGAAGTCTAAACATGTGGCTGAAGCTTATGGGTGTAACTGGGTTTCCCAACAAAGCATACAAAGAAAAAAAACAGTGTTTGATGGAAGAACTACTTATAAAAGGGCCAGCCTATATAGTCCTTTAGTGGCAGGATTAGAAATGATTTATTACATTGTATTTGAGATCTCTCAAACCATATTGTATTGAAATAGGAAAGTCCTGCTTCCTTAGAATTTCTGCTGACAGCTTCTCAGTTAGCAGTGCTCTCGTGCTAAGTGCCAATGTTTGCTTAGCTGAAATGAGGTTATTTTGCACGAAGAAAAGGATCAGGTACTTTCTTGGGTAGAAATTGTTCACGTAAACACTATTACAGAAGATCTTCTGAAATACTTTATTCTAAGCAACTTCTCAGAATTTTTGTGAATGTTAAAGCCCAGATCCTCAGCAGGGGTAAACTAATGTAGTGCCATGGAAGTCAGTGGAACTATATTGATTTACATTATGGCTGGACTGGGCCCAAATTTAATCCTGGTGATGTATCCCACATTCCCTGCAGTACCTGCTTGGAATGAGTGAGCCAAAGGTGCTTTTAATTCACAAGGAGCTGAAGCCTGACTTTGCTATGCTATGTTGTGCTGCCCCTGGAGCAGAGACTTGTAGAGTTACAATCTGCCTCCTGGCTAGAAAAAGGATAGTGGAAGTAATTCAGGGCCAGATTCTGCCACCCTTTACTCACAGAGAATAGTATTTTACTCCATAAGTAGTGGCACTGAAACCAATGGCAGTATTCAGAGAGTAAATCTCCCTGAGTAAGAACAGCAGAATCTGGCAGAAGGGTATTGTAGAAAACAGAGTTCATAGAAGATACAGCAATGCTCCCAAATTGGAACCGTCATGATTTGATTAAGCAGGGATGAAATTATCCAGATTTCTAGGTGCCTGCATATCTTTGACAATCTGCCACATGCACAGTAACCAGAACTACTTTCCAAACTTAGAGCCAGATTCTGATCCCCTTACTCATGTTGAATAGTACCTTACTCCACAATTAGTCACATTTATTTGTTTCAATGGGAATGCTCATGTAGTAAGGTGCTATTCCATGTACGTACAAAAAGCTGGATCTGGCCCACAATTTTCTGGCCACTGACAATGGGCCAGATTCAGACATCCATACTCATGGTGAATAACACTTTACTTTATGAGTGTTCCCATGGGACCTCAAAGCGACCACTACTGGAGCAAAGTGCTATTCTGCATGAGAAAGGGCATTAGAGCCTGGCTCAATATCTGTAGTTATGCAAGCAAAGATTTTTCTATCCATTTTCCTTTATCTGTCTTGTCTGTTTAGATTGTAAACTCTTCAGGGTAGAGACCATCTCTTTTTCTGTGTTTGTCAAGGGCTTAGCACAATTGAGCTAAGCACAGTTGGCCATGAGGACTTCTAGAATACAAATAATAAATAATAACAGCAAAGATAATGATACATGTTCTACAGTCTCATGCTTCAGGGCACAAAGCAAACGCCCTGTGCGGCCGGGGAGGAATGTGTAGAACTGCATAATTCGATAGAATAGATGCATTATGGGGACTGTAGGAAAAATGAATGGAATGGTTGACCTGTAACCTTCATACCTGCTGGAACCATAAGTATTTTTCATGCTAGGTGTCTTATATGTGACAAGGCAGGGAGAAGTGCTTCAAAATGCAGCTTATTTAGAGAAAATGGCTGAGCTTTGCTTTGGTTCTTATTTTATATGAAACTATTAGCACATCCTTAACAAATCCCCACGCATTTACAGATGTGCAGACATTTCCAAACTATCTCTGGTTTGTTGAAATGAGATTTATTGAAATTCTTTCTTCTCAGCTAAAAGGGACTCAGCAACTGTGCTTGAGGAAAATCTTTTTCTTGGAAGATACAGTGAGTATGGAAAAGGAGTTATTCCTTTTTATTTATTTTTTTAGTTACATGAAAAGGTACACATGATGTTTAAAAGGCTTTGTGGCAAGGCACTCACCTTAAACCCTGTAAATCACAATGTGTTATCAGACATGTGCCTCTAAATTGGTTGTCTCATGTTATCCTTGAATAATGTCTAACTTGCATAAGCTGTTTCACAGGAACATTCATGAATGCAGGATCCCCAAACATTAAAAACATCAGCTCTTTCCTTGTGTGTGTTAAATTCATTTAAGATTTCTCCCCAAGGCTGGGCTAGGATTAACACAGACATGAAAGAAATGGCCATGGGCCCTCGCTAGTTCAATTCCAGTTTCACAAATGTTGAAATGTACTCCAGAAACTTGTTCAGAAGCCCCACTGTGTAACTCACATGGTTGCTCAATCTAGTAAGCAAAGTGGTGCTACAGTCTACTTGGAAGATATATGTATTCCCTAAGCTGAATGGAGGGATGAGCTGGTTGACTCAGAGTAATGGGAAACAGAGCTTTGTCAAAGTGCAGAAGCTCAGCTACTACTAGAAAAAGTCCCTTTCTTAGGATGCTCATTGTGGAGGCCCACTGGTGGGAACATGTGGAGTTGTCTGCTGCCCAGGCTATCCCATCTCTATAGAGAAAGGGCTTCAGTTAGCAGAGCTTTCAGTCTGGCACCTCACATGTGCATGCACTTGAAAAGGTTGCATAAAGCAAAATATGGAGAGAGTTTTTTGGGACATTTTTAATCAATCAGTTTTATCAGTCCTGCACTCTGGCGCCAATCATGTAAAGCACTGCCAAGCATGTGCTTAGCTTTAAATGATTTATTGAGTCAGTGTCAGAGTTCTCTGCACCTTGCAGGACTGAACCCTTGTTTTGTTTTTCTGATTTGCAGAAAAGCTCTGGTCAATGTGTGGTGTAATGCTTTGATTTTGACAAAAATTGCTGTGTTATTTTTCAGTATTTTATTTGTATTTCAGATAGGCCCCTTAATAGTCAGAACCAAGCAGAGTCAAACCATGGGTTGCCAATGCCACTGGTTAAAAACGTTTCCCCCAACGTCTGTGTATAAATCACAAAATCTAGGCCCTGGTTTCTAGAGGACTAGACTGTAGCCTGAGCTGAAGTTTTTCCTGTTTCTAAAAATCCTTGTTACCTGTATTAGAATTGAAAACTCCTAAAGCTTAAAAATAAAGATTTGTGGGAATATATCTTGGTACAGATCATTTTTGTTGTGGTTGGACTGAATAACCCACACTACCAACTGGCAAACACACATTTCACTTCTGAACCCTTTCACTCCCCAAAGGCTAGGTTGTGCCTTTAGGCCAAGCCCTGAACAAGAGTCACGGAAACTGCACCATTCCAGGAATGGCCCCAACAGTGGCTGTGCCTCAGAAACAATGCCTCAGTCACAATTCCCTCCCACCTTCCCTCTTGGAGGGGGAGAGAAGGGATAGGTAATTATTTATGGCACTCAGGTGATAAATTGCAATCATCATGCACCTTTGATTACCTTACCTTACTTGCACTCTGCCTGCTAGTCTACTCACCAAGATTTATTCTAACAATCCAAATAGCTGACCAACCTCAAACAGCAGTTGTTTTTTAAACAGGAAAAAAATCTTTCCTTCTTCAACTTCCACGTCCCTGCTTATAAAATTACATTGGTCTGAAGCCCAGGAAAGACCATATATTGTCCTGGGCCACTGACAAGTTTAAGGTGTGATATCTCAGGATCCACAAGCATTTGAAATGGGAGCTTTGTGTTATTGGAAATTCCTAACTGGGACACGACACTTCTTATATACATAGAAGGGCCCAAGATACCAAATTTTTAAAAACAGCTACATTTTTGCTTATGGCAAAGGCACTTTAGATATTTTGCAGAAGTTTGTAACATTTTATTAGTTGCAATTTCTTTCTGTCTTGGAGATTTGTGCAGTTTGAAAAGGAATTATTTCATCCATCTCTGAAATGCAGGTCTGCCTGGAATGAAAGATGACTGCTTACTTAGGCTGCAAATTCTTTAAGGCAGGGACCATCTTTTTGATACATCTATGTATTCTGAATAGCACAAATGAGGCTCTGATCTCTGATTGAGAATTCTAGGTGTTATCAGAATACAATAAATAATAATTTAGCAGCACACAGCAAAAAATATATAGAGCAAGGAAGTAGTATATAACAGTTGATTGAAACAACAGGGGTAATTTAAATAGGCACTAGGAACTACTTTCACTGAAATTTGGCCAAAACATCAGGAATAACACTGCAGTATTATTGCTGTGTTGGTCCCAGGATATTAGAGACACAAGATGAAGAAGAGTTCTTTGTAAGCTTGCAAGCCTGTATCTCTCACCAACAGAAGATGGTCCAATAAAAGATATTACCTCACCTGCCTTGTCTCAGGAATAACACTGATATTCCTGCAAAAATTATCATGATATCTTAACAAAATTGTAAAGTCTTGGGCCCATAATTGAATGTACCATCTATAAAAGGGACCTCCAACAGTATAGGACCTGGCCTACCATCATGCTGGCATATTGATTCAGTACTAGCTCTGAGGGAAGAGTGCTACCTACTGAGTCACCAGCACATGCTAAGATTTCCTTGCAGGTCTTCCTTCCAAGTACTTACCTTGACGTCCCCTACTTAGTTTCACAATTTCACATCCTCAGATGTGAGGGCTGCAGGCGTTAGCTGTTGTAGTGCCTCACAGAAGTGCTTTGATGGTTTTAACATTTGGAGCAAGACTGATTTCTTTCTCCTCCTGTACCAGAGTGCAGAGTTGTGCATTATGCTCACCTTTGCCCTTCTCATTCCAGACTGACACATTTCAGTATTTCATCACTCTTTCGTTAGTAAATGATGCACATGTCTTGGGGATCTGGGATTAAGGGGAGCTTCCACTTTGACAGCTCACCTTAGAAGTGCTTATACATGTTGTTTCTTTGGCTTTGTATAAATGTGTGTGTTTGAAAATGAATGTGTCTTTTTGCTTTTATTAGCAGCCTGGTCTCTACAATATAAAATTGAAACCATTTAGGTATGACAGTAATGACCAGAAGTTTGGGCCTGTTTGTTATATGTACCTATTAGAGTGTAACTCCTGTTGCATCCAGTCAAAATTTAATACAGCAATAGCTATCAACTGCAGTGGGGACTAGCATGAATATTGTGGTCAGATGCTAGCCCCTATTGCATTCTTTTTGCATTGTTCTAAGAGGGCAAAGGGGATGGATGTGATGAGTGTTCTGAGCCTGATGAGCCATCACTGAACCTAGTGGATCATCTGAAATAATTCCTTGCAAGTCCTAAGGGTCCAGCCAATCCACAAGTTAGGGTTACCTGGTTAGAACCTAAGGTGGGTGTATAGGCTCCCAATGAAACATTCCAGTCTGTTCAATGTCATAACCTTGTTGGGGATACTCCCAGTTGCCTGGTAGTTCTGATAGATTGCCTCTCTGCTACCCATGCCCAATCACCCAGCTGCCCTGGCAATGAAAATAGCCAGCTGGGGATTTCTTTGTGTGGGATAGGCCTGAGTGTCAGAAAGCCAGTGTAGCCCAGCCCATACTGCCTTCTAATTTCCTCCTGTGGCATAGGGGGTATTCTGGGTGATGAAGGAGTAGGGTTGGAAAGCACTGCACTCTTGCATCACAAGAGCCTATTTGTTAAAGTGATTCTGTGGCAGTGAAACACCCCCCAAGGGGTGAGTCATTACTGATGGCACAAGTTACAGGACCCCTAAGGGTGAACTGGCCCTCATTACGCAGTACTGGGATAAGGGGCAGACAGGTGATGGAAACCCCACCATGTGTGTCAATTGTTTCTCAGCTCTACCTGAGTATTTGGCTTTCTCTCTACATATACCCACTATCAATGTAACAGGTTTCAGGGTGGTAGCTGTGTTAGTCTGTATCAGCAAAAACAACGAGGAGTCCTTGTGGCACCTTAGAGACTAACCAATTTATTTGGGCATAAGCTTTCGTGGGCTAGAATGGTTCTAGCCCACGAAAGCTTATGCCCAAATAAATTGGTTAGTCTCTAAGGTGCCACAAGGACTCCTCGTTGTTTCCACTATCAGTGTAGTGCTTGAGCATATCCCAAGTGTTCTAAAAACTTGAAACAACAGGAGTATATTTTTCTTTCCAAGAGAGAGGAAGAGTGTGATTATTTTTGGTGGTAATGCTGTATGTGTACCTTATTGAAGGAAAGCCAAATCAAAGGGATAAGTTTAGCATTAAGTCCTGGTTTCATTACATTTTGATTCTGAAGGGAATATTTATGTATATTATACTTAATATGTGATCTTTCCTGGGTTGGCACCTACCATTGCTTCTAATATGGATGTTTTCACATCTGCTATAAACAAAAGCTGGTTGTTATCTTGAGTTATGGCAGCCAAATGGATACCAGCTCACACAGTCTCACCAATTTTATCTACACAAAAACAAAAAGCAGACTATACGAAACATTAGTACATTATAAAGTCTGGAGAATGTTGTCTGCAATTACAGTGATTGGTTAATGAGGCTGTCACTGCAATTATGAAAGTGCTTCCGGAATCCCCGGCCCTTGCCCCCATCTGAAATTTTATGTCTTATCACATCTCACACATTTTGCCTTCCTTTGATCCACTACTTTCACTGCATTTTCTAAAAGTTTTGTTCAGCAGCTTTTTCTTACAGAAGCACTGGTTGTGCACCCACCACTTTCTTATATTCAGTGCTTGCATTGTTGAAAATCATTGCACAAACACATGCCAGTATTCAAGAGTGGTTTGATATCAGAAAGAATGCTGCCAGGGGAACAGCTGCAGATTCAGATAATCATGTATCCAGCATAAGGAATATATAAGAGCAATAACATTACCATTTGATTGGTTTTCCCAGGCATCGCAGTTTGATTTAAAGGGAATGTCAGGAACTGATACTGAAAATCCCAAAGATACAGTTACTGTTAGACCTGAAATTGTGGTGATTCTCTTGGTTTCATAACAGTTTATAAATCTTAATGATGGGCTTGATCTTGTAAGCATGCAGAAATCCCATTTAGGTCTATGTTTTAAATAGAAAAGTGGTACTTGTGGCACCTTAGAGTCTAACAAATTTATTTGAGCATAAGCTTTCATGAGCTACAGCTCACTTCATCGGATGCATTCAGTAGAAAATACAGTGGGGAAATTTATATACATAGAGAACATGAAACGATGGGTGTTACCAGACACACTGTAAGGAGAGTGATCACTTAAAGTGAGCTATTACCAGCAGGAGAGCGGGGATGGGGGGAACCTTTTGTAGTGATAATCAAGGTGGGCCATTTCCAGCAGTTGATAAGAATGTCTGAGGAACAGTGGGGGCATGGGGGGGAATAGTTTTACTTTGTGTTATGACCCATCCACTCCCAGTCTCAATTCAAGCCTAAGTTAATTGTATCCAGTTTGCAAATTAATTCCAATTCAGCAGTCTCTCGTTGGAGTCTGTTTTTGAAGTTTTTTTGTTGAAGAATTGCCACTTTTAGGTCTGTAATCGAGTGACCAAAGAGATTGAAGTGTTCTCCAACTGGTTTTTGAATGTTATAATTCTTGACGTCTGATTTGTGTCCATTTATTCTTTCACATAGAGACCGTCCAGTTTGACCAATTGAGCTGTAGCTCATGAAAGCTTATGCTCAAATAAATTTGTTAGTCTCTAAGGTGCCACAAGTACTCCTTTTCTTTTTGTGAATACAGACTAACACGGCTGCTACTCTGAAACCTACACAAAGTAAAACTATTTCCCCTTGTTTATTCCCCACCCCCAACCCCCACTGTTCCTCAGACGTTCTTGTCAACTGCTGGAAATGGCCCACCTTGATTATCACTACAAAAGGTCACCACCTCCCCTGCTCTCCTGCTAGTAATAGCTCACCTTAAGTGATCACTCTCCTTACAGTGTGTCTGGTAACACCCATTGTTTCATGTTCTCTATGTATATAAATCTCCCCACTGTATTTTCCACAGAATGCATCCGATGAAGTGAGCTGTAGCTCACGAAAGCTTATGCTCAAATAAATTTGTTAGTCTCTAAGGTGCCACAAGTCCTCCTTTTCTTTTTGCGAATACAGACTAACACGGCTGCTACTCTGAAACCTGTTTTAAATGTTACAGATAACCAAGTGCATTCAATGGGCCCATTTTTCCATTGGGCAAAGCGGGTGTAAATATTGCCATTCTGATCTGTAAACATTATTGCACTCACTTGGCAACTGTAATTGACTGCAAAAAGTCTGTGTTGTGCCTAGCACAGTGGGGCTCTGGCCTCTAAGAATTCAAAGAATAAATAAGGTGCAAGACAGTGGAGAATTAGGCCTTATGAGCTAGATCCTCAACTAGTGTAACTCCATTGACAGCACTGTTGTATGGCTCTGTGTGTGTGTGTGTGTGGTTTCCACCTTTCATTTTTTATCTGTTAAATGTCCTTTCATTACTTGTGATGTTTTGTTGTTCCCTTAGGTAGTTTTCAGATTTGCTGCTGAGCTCTCTTTTGTAAAATAAAACAAAAACAAAACCCACATTCTGAATGGCTTCCAAGTGCATGTCTACTTTTTGGCCTACGTCAAGTAATGAATAAAATTTTAGGCACACTGAATCTCTGCTCATTACACACTAACTTCATATGGCAGCTGTTTGCCTTATATTTTTTTCTTAAGGAAATATAAAATGAGTCCTGAAGATTAAATATTAAAAATATGAACATTTTCAGAAACTATTATATACACTATTTTTCACCTTAAAAACTATCTCTGAAGCTTATACCAAAATATTAAACTTTCTTCTCTCCTAGTCAAAATTTCCTGACTTTAGCCAAGGACCTTGAGAAGTCACTTTAGCAAAGCACATTTCATGATGTATTGGGAAAAAAAATCCCTTGGGTATATTGCAGTAGCTTAGCTGATTAAGTTAACATCTAATGGAAAAAATGATACATTACTTAGTTCAAATTAAATATTCACCATATGGAGGGGCAAATTCTTTGATAAATCATAAAACTAGCCAAAAACTTAGGCCAGTTCTTGAAATGGTGAGTCCCAAATCCAATTGACATTTTTCTATTTATGTCAGTGGGGCCATTATTTTACCCCTGGGTTTGTTTGGATTGAAACAAAGTTTCCCTTTTCCTGCTCAAACCCTGACAGTCTTCCAGACTTTGCTGAAATCCTTTGTTTATTCTCACCAAGTCTGAGAACCAGTTTTGGTCCAGCAGCTGTCATCACATCTTGTGAGTGGGTTCTCCCAGGGTACAGAGGTGGGCACTGGTCAGTCCAGTGGGGTAATTCCAACTAGCGCACACAATGTTTGACCAGCGCCCCGATAACCAGAGCCAAACATACAGACTTCTAGACCTGACTGAACTCCCCACACTTTTTTGCAAAGCCACCGAAGATCGGATGTCTAGTAAGCAGCATTAGGGCAAAGGAGAAAGATCTGGATGGGTTGGGGAAGTAAGGAACGTGATGAGAAACAGAGAAGGGATAGGAAGAAGATCCAGCTAAGCTCTGGATAATCATCTAGAATGAAACCCTGGTCCTATTGATATTAACGGGCATTTTACCATTGATTTCAATACAGCCAGGCTCTCGCTCATTAACTTTTGGGAATTTATGCAAATTGTACCTGCAAACCTTTTCAGGATCACACATCAGTTATGGCTGTTAGACTATTGCAGCAGATAAGCCCAACCCAAAAATCATTGTGAGTTTGGGGAATTCTAGCTCTGGACCCATATGTGTAGTTTTTAGCTCAGTCCCAATTCAACACAATGAAAAACACATCTGAATTCAGAAATGCTGACAAATAATAGTGCCTTTCCATCATCTTGCCAACTGACTGATAGTATCAGGCTTTCACTCATTTCCTCCTTATTTTATGGTTTGTTTCCATCACTCTGTTGCCTTTCTGCTCACTTGGTCCCAGAGTGTTACTTGTTTAGTTTTTAAAGAAATGTATGGTTTGTGGGGAAAATAATTTTTCCCATCTGGCTTTGCTTTGTGAATCTTACTATGTAAATACTATGGATTAGGATAGCCAGTTTCTCCAGGACATGGGTTAAAGCAAAATGAAGAAAGATAACCCCTCATTATAGAAATCTAATGAGAGAATATTATCAGAAGATCGTGAAGCGAAGAAACGTTAGTTCTGAATTGCTGAGGTCATTGATGTTTTCCTCTAAATATTAAGATGCATGCATATTTTGTTTTTAAAATTTCTAGATTGACTTAAAGGATATGTTGTTTGCCTAATGTGTGAAAATCTCCCAGTTTGTACAGCTCCTTAAATTGTTTCGACATCCATCTGTCCCTATTTCAGTGCCCACTGAAGGCAAGCTCAGTACTCTCATAGTTAATTTACTCTTGAAGAAGGTTTATCCAACAAGCAAATGAATTCGTCAAGGTGACCTTCAGAGCCAACATTTTTTACTCCAGATAAAGAATGCCATTTCAGCTTGATTATGAAATTCAGCTAAGTGAGCAGGCAGCAGCCTTTCTATAAAACACAGCAGCATTGCAAAAGAAAAATTACTCCTACAATCAATGTGAATTTTGTTTTCCACTAGTCTTCATCTGCTGGCACTACATATTCCTCAATCTTTCCTCTCTTTTGTCATGCTCTGTAAATCTTCTCCTGTTGCATGACTGCTTTTATATTTAAACCAGCTTGTGGGTTAAATACTTTTAAAATCCCTATTTCATACACCGTATAATAATACAGTGATCGGCTTTCCTAGTCAAAGCTGGGACTATAATTCAAGTTTAGCAGTCTCCTGTTAATCACAAATTCCTGTTAAGATGTTTGCAAAACTCCCCCTGCAAAGCCCACTGGATGAGTTAGATCTTTGGAATCATAGTAATGGAGGGCTCAGTCCTTCAGGACCCCAGTGGCATCCGTGGGAGGTTTGTCTATGCAAGGGCTGGGGAAGCAAGCGATGTATTTCTATGTTCTATCACAATAGTTACTTTAACATATGTCACTGTAACAGTGTCCCTGCAGGGCCCCCCTTGGCTCCTGCCCCCACTAGGCTGAGAAAATCAAACAGAGACCTTTAGGTGCAGTGCCCGCCTGGTGTTTTTATTTACAAGCTGTGCTCCCACCACCTTTCCACCATATACATAGTCCCCTTCTTGCAGTCCACCAACAGGAGAGAGGGGGCCAACTATCTCTCTCTCTGCTTCCCCTCACTGCCTTTCCTCTATTGCAGCTTTCCTCTTTCCAGCTCCCCGCCCCCCAACCCGAGCTTCCTTCCCCTGGGGCTCTTATCCAGCCCTGGCCTGATGAGGGAACAGCTATTCAAGCTTCCCCAATCAGGGCCAGGTGGTCTACCGAGCTCCAATTCACCTCTCTTAATTGGAGCTGGGGTGACAGAGGGTTGGCTAAGCAGTTTTCTGCTTAGCACCCTGTCACAGTCACCTATTAATATTTTGGCCATCATTTCTTCCTCTTTATTTCCTCTAATGACTTATTTTGAGATGTTTCACTTATCTTTAAGTTTCGAGATAATGTTATTTCACTCGAATGAAAGCAGATCTGGAGCCTGTGTGGTTAATGGATCCCAGAGTTAGTGTAAAATTCTGTTATGCAAGGTTCTCTGATTTCTGCCTGTTGTGAGCTGGAATAGATCAATATGTTGAGCCTCTGTAAAGGAAGCTGTAATTATGTTTCAGTGCAAGTTGCCATATACGTTTATGATTGTGCCAGCTTCATTTTTGCAGAATAATTAGTGAAACTAAGACTCTTCCACATCCTTTCTGGAGTTTCATTTTCATGCTCTTCAGATATGATCTAGGAATTATTTTGGCAGAAGTTCTATGACCTGCATTATGCAGGAGGTCAGACTATACAACACAATGGTTCCTGCTGGCTTTGGAATTTGTCAACCTATATATGAAAGTTTAGCAGAGTCCTTTAAGCCAGTGGTGTTTTCAAACTCTTTTTCTGTCAACCCAGTTGAAGAAAATTGATACCCACAAACCAATGGAGCTGTGGATGAGGGGTTTGGGGTATGGGAGGCGCTCAGGGCTGGTGCAGAGGGTTGGGGTGCAGGGGTGAGGGCTGTAGGGTGGGGCCAGGAATGAGGGTGTGGGAGGGGACTCTGGGCTGGGTCAGCGGATGAGGGGCTTGGGGTGAGGAGGGGGCTCTGGGTTTGGGGGGGCTCAGGGCTGGAGGGGGTTAGGGCTCTGGGATGGGGGTATAGGCTCTGAGGTGGGGTTGGGGATGAGGGTTTTGGGGTACAGGAAGGGGCTCTGGGTTTGAGGGAGGGCTCAGGGCTAGGGCAAGGGATTGCTGTGCGGGCTTAACTCAGCTGGCTCCCCGTCAGCAGTGCAGCGGAGGTGCAGAGGCAGGCTTTCTGCCTGTCCTGGCACCGCGGACCACGCTGCGCCCCAGAAGCGGCCAAAAGCAGGTCCAGCTCCTAGGCAGAGGTGCGCAAGCAGCTCCTCACAGCTCTCTCCCACAGGCACCACTCCCACAGTTCCCATTGACCTGTTCTCAGCCAATGGGAGTGCAAAGGTGGTCCTCAGGGTGGGGGCCCCACCACCTAGGAGCTGGACCTGCTGGTGGATGCTTCTGGGGTCAGCGCGGTGTCAGAACAGGAAGGATCTAGCCTGTCTTAGCTGGGCAGCACCACCAATGAGACTTTTAATGGTCCGGTCAGCGGTGCTGACCAGAGTCGCTGTGACCCAGTGCCTTACATTCCACGACCCGGTACTGGGTCCCGACCTGCAGTTTGAAAACCACTGCTTTAAGCGATGTCGCAGTAACATTTACCTGTTAAAGTGGGAGCTCTTAATTACTGTTTATTGCCCAGATTCATCAGCGTGATGAACTGAATCAACTAAAGCACATACCTAACTTTAAGCAGAGGAGCTGGTCATATATGTATGCAGCAATAAAATAGATGATGTTTTTTAAAGGTTTGTGTCAATTACATTTCTATTATGTGTCTCATTTTGTTTAATTCTGAGGAAAATCATACTGCAAGACCAGATACAGTGGTCATTGATAGCTATTAAATGCTCAGCATTACTGCTTCTGAAATATTACACCCTTTTTTCCCTGTATAAACAATCTTCAAAATCAGCTCAGAGCTTCTTGTGCACATGGCATGAAAAATGACAGTTCCTTAAAACAACTTTTCCTTGATTGACCAATGAAGGCCTTGATTCTGCAAAGAATGTTGGCAGGCAGACCTCTATGACATGCAGAGAGCCACTGGCTTCAGTGGGGCTCCAAGTGGTATAGTAGTCCATTATTACTTATCATTTCTATTTATTATATGTGCCTAAAGGCCCCAAAAGATGTCATGGCCCCATTGTGCTGGACATTGTACAAACACATAGTAAGAGACAATCCTGCCCTGGAGATTCTAAGCACCCATGTGTGAGTTCCTGCCAAGATTGTGGCCCTGGAAATTGTTAAAGGGACAGTATTAGGTTAAAGTGCATGGGCCACATTCTTACAACCGTACTTTGTTACTAATAACACCTTAGATTATTGTACGCACACTGTCAAGAACGTTGAAATGTTCAAACAAATACTGTTTTCACTGAATTTTGAAAAACAGTCATGAGAACATTTCTCCTAATATTTGATCTTGTTAAAAGTTGTCAATACAAAACCTAGAACTGTGTTTAAAATGACCTGACAGTGTCCTTTTAATGTCATCATTTATCCACACAACAGGTCCCACACAAGCGGCAGCATTGCTAGTTTTTCCAGTCCTTTTATCCCACCACTTAACTGGTGAGAGAAATCCTCTAAGGTGGGGGAGTAAGTCAGTCTCCATGACCTTCAGCCTTGAGCTTCTCAGTTAGTGCCTGTGGTGATAGTATTGTAATATAGGTGCCTGTCTAGGTGGGTATGGACTGAGACCACCACATTATTTCAGTCATTACCAACTCAAGCTGAATTCATAGCATGAAAGCTTATTGCCAATCTCCTGAGCCATTCAGGTCCCTGCAGCTCATCCTTTAAACTAAAGTATGACTAGCCGTCCATAATCACAAACAGTGACTAGCAAACTGCATTCTTGATCCCATGGACAATAACCTTTAAAATCCAAAAAGATTTATGAAATCAAAAGGCCACATAAAGACAACATTTTATGAGATGAGACTGAGAAAGAGTTTTGATTTCCTGTATAAAAATTTACAAGAAAACAATTTAAACTTAAAGGTGAATTGCAAAACAAAATCCCGTTTTTTTCCCCTTTACTGCCCCGGCAGATGTATAATGGCCATCACAGAGATTGTTTCCTCCTATTTCTTTATTTTTTTTCTGCTGGTGTTGGGTTGGTTTTTACATTAGAAATATCAGGTTCTCTCTTCCTTACTTTGTTGGATGACTTTAACAAGGTCGCTGGAGGCCCTGAACTGAGATGTCACATGAGGCTGTAACCAGAGTTTCAGCTCTTCCTCCTACAACTTGGGGGTGGAAAGGGTAGAGGAAATGTGTCTTAGACAGACCTGTTTAGATAATTAAACAGACTAGTAAAGCTGTTTTTCATAAATATGTTTGAACATTTGGAATACTTATCTTGTTTGAAAGCTATTTATTGGATCTCCTTTCAGTGAGTTAACAGACTTCAGTAAGGAATTGTTTCCATGGTGTATTTTCTAGAGGTGGACCCAAGCCAAAACCTGGATCCAATCATGCACAAACTTCAGAAGTTTTGGATCTGGATGCAAATGTTGTAATACAAATCCAGCTCTGTGGCTTTCTTAATGTGAAACCTGTTGCATGTTCTCTAAAGACAGGTTTCAGAGTAGCAGCCATGTTAGTCTGTATTCGTAAAAAGAAAAGGAGTACTTGTGGCACCTTAGAGACTAACAAATTTATTTGAGCATAAGCTTTTGTAAGCTACAGCTCACTTCATCGGAAAGCTTCCTCATGTTCTAAGTGTTCGGCTGATCTACTCTCTTGGACACTTTCCTGAAGCAGAAAGGCTTTTTGCATAAATGTTAGATTTCCCTGTAATCCATGTTTTTGGCTCACTTTTCTTTCCCAGATGGCATTATGTACTGAAGTTTTGGATTGGGTGGGGTTTCAATATCAATACAGATAGAACTCTTCATTACGTTAGATGTGGTCACTTATTTATGATTTTTTAAAATAACATTAATGGGAAATGCCTTACATCCTTTCAGTGGAAAACAAATAAATTAGCCCTGCCTTTCTATTTCACTCACACTACAGTGTTTCTCATGAATCACAGAGCTACTACCAACAGATTGTGCTTTTATTTCTCCTCTTAGGAAATAGAGGAAAGGTTTAAGTTCTGACACAAACAGGAAAACACATTATGAGCATTTATCCTGAAGGCATCAACTCTTTAAATAGCTACAGAGTAGTATGACTCTGTTTCTCACAAGGACCAGAAACTCCACTGCTCTTTGTGTCTCTAGTCCTTGTATGACTAGAGGCATAAAGCTTTATCCTATCACAGTGTGTTCAGATAGCTTTCAGAGTGTGCATGTTTGTGACTGTAGACTGGGAAAGGATTTACTGCCACTGGAGGCATGAAGAAACTTGGTTTCAAATATATTTTGCTCTGTTCCTTTAAGGATATCATAAGTGAGACTTTATTCAGGTCCAAGGTAAGGTTTATAGAATTTACTAAATCAATAATTTTTCAACTTTCAATGTTCTCTCCTTTCTTGTTTTCCTTAAACAAGCAATGATGGGATGGGGAGAAAGCTGTCAAAGATATAACTAGTGGAATTTTCCAGCTACACAGGAAAGGAAAGGGGGGACAGAGTGATCCACTGTAGAAAAACAATTGGATACATTGTAAGTGAAAGTGACTGCAAGACAGGCATAAGTGTGTGTTTTGTGTTTCCAAAAGTGTTGACTGAATGTAAAGAAAAACAGAATTACTTGAAGGTCTAATGTCATGAAACTTTTAAAGATCCTATTAATATTGCATGTAGCTTCTACAATTACTGTACTGTTTATGACAATTGTTTACCCCTACAATACAAGTTTCAGTAACTGCCTCCTGATTTACTTCTTGGAACAGAATTTTTGCTTCACATAAAATTACACAAAAATTTCCCTATTGTGTAACAGAAATTCACTTTCTTGAATTTTATGTAATATCTGACTTATATGACACTGAGGTATTTCTGAATGTTGTGACCTGATTCTCATTTCATTTACACCATTTACACCATTTACACTCTGTTTATTTCAGTGGAGTTATTCCTCATTTACACCAGTATCAGGGAGAGCAGAATTAGGCCCCGAGTCTTGAATGGACCACAATATCACAAGTTACACAGCTAGATGAGAAACAACACATTTTAAATTCACAGATGCATTATCCAGATCTACAATTTCCAAATGTTCATTGCATCTGAACTTATCTAAAATGTAGTTCAGCTCTTCAGCTCTGAGTACTTGGAAGTCAGGATTTTCAAATATTGCAGACTATTCTCTAAAGGACTCTTTTTACCCAAAGGAATGTAAATCTGATAACAACTAGGTGAAATCCAGAAAAATATGTTGAAGATCAGTTAAAAAAAAGTTTATCATTAGTACAATGTGAAATTTTCAAGGGACCTATAAACTATCATACGTCCTTGTCACTGTAAATCTCCTCGTTCTGGTGAAATGTAACGCAGATGACATATGCCTTTTTTGAACCAATAAAATATTTTAAAAGAAAAGGAATTGAAAAATGTATTTATAAAATTAAGTAAACAAATATAAAAATATACCCATTCTTCCCCATTGCCATGCTCCCCACCACCCCACACTCATCTTTTATTTCAACATTCCTTTTGATTTCTATCACACCGATTGGCTAACTTGCACAACTCTGGTACCATTTCTCTTTAAGTGCACAGCTTTGGAGCCATGGGAAAAGTTTCTTTTAACAGCTCTAATGGCCACAGGTGTATGTGCACATGCTAAAATGGTCAACACAACCATTCCTTCTCCAAAATCCCCTGAGCCTGGATCATCACCTGCCACATAAATATTCATGGTAGATACTTTATCCGGGGAGCTCCTTGAGGAGTTTTTCCCCTATTATCCTGTCTGTTGAAAAGGTTGTGCCCATCAAATAGCCACAAGACCTGGCCCCAAACCTGGCAGTTTACTGGGAATCCACTGGAGGCCAGTGCCATCAGAGGTACCCAATACTGCAGAGAACTCCAACAGGATGTGTATTAATGTATTTCAGTTGTCTGTGCTCAGGAAGTCACAGCAGCAGACGCTTTCTCTGTACTATGCCCAGGCCTGACATATGACTGCGAAAGATCCATGCAGCTGACCACACTGGAGCAGCTGACTTTTGCTAGCTAGTTTCTTGATTAAATTGCTTAGAAAAGGGAGAGAGATTAAACACTGCCTAGAACTTTGTGATGTCTCTGGTGAGCAGTGGTTTCCTTAGAACTAGTCAGACTATTGCATGTTTTAAGATGAGTAGTAGATTCCCCGCATGAAAGGAGGTATTGAAAAATTGTTGTTAGAGGTTCCAAGGGCTCATTGCCAGAAACATGTGCCGGGGTCAGTCACCAGAGGGGGTTCTGATTGCCCTCTGTGCTTCTGTAACTATTACACGTGTGGATGTGATGAATTCTTAGAAAGAAAGGACATTTTTTTCCCTCTGGTTATGTTTTAGGCTTCCTTTCAATGGTCTATGAAGCCATCACAGATGTTGGTGAACTTCATCTAGCCCATCCCCCTGCACTGAGGCAGAATTAAATATACTTAGATCAT
Organism: Dermochelys coriacea; assembly: GCF_009764565.3. Classification (NCBI taxonomy): domain Eukaryota; kingdom Metazoa; phylum Chordata; order Testudines; family Dermochelyidae; genus Dermochelys; species Dermochelys coriacea. The sequence continues at coordinate 88,819,115 of NC_050069.1, forward strand.
TCCTGAAAGGTGGTTGTCAAACCTGTTCTTAAAGCCTCCAACTATCCTTATAGTTGCTTAACTATCCTTATACTTAGAATTATTTTTCTAATATCTAACTAAGTTTCCCTTGCTGAAAACTAAGCCTATTACTACTTATGCTCACTTCAGTGTAAAAGAAGAACAACTGATCACTGTCCTCTTTATAATAAGCTTTGGCATATTTGAAGTCTGTTATCATGTCCCCCCTTCTTTTCTCAAGACTACACATCCCCAGTTCTTACCACCTTTCCTCATAGGTCATGCTTTCCAAACCTCTTCTCAATTTAGCTCAGTTTGTTCACATCTTTCTTAAAGTGTCATGCCTAAAACTGGACACATTACTCCAGCTCATGCCTCACCAGTGCCAAGTAAATGGAATAATTGCCTCCTGTGTCTAATGTATAACACTCCTTACGTCCCAGAAGGACATTTAAGGTTAGACTTCCTTGTAACAGGAGTTGCTGTGCTCTGGGGCTAAGCGGCGGCAGTTCAGGTTTTCAAACTGATTAATGGTTCAGCAACATTTTGCATGGTTTAGCCTTGCTGCCTCGATGAGGAAGAAAAGTAGGATTCCTTTGGCACCGTCATGAGAAAGGCATAGACTTATAGAAATTCTCTGGTGTTTAGTGATACATTGTTTGAACATAATGGCCAGATCCTTAGATTTTGTAAATGGGCATAGCAACATTAAGAATAAGGTTACACAATATTTTATTCAAACATTTTAATTATCCTGTATTAGAAAGCCTCTGCTTTTATTTTAGAACCATGTAAAAACTTGTCAGTTATTTTTGAAAACTCTACAGAGTGAAACCTATGCAAGAGAACGTAGTTATCAGGCAACCTCCTGTTTTGAGATGTATGCCGCTCCCCAAATTGATTCCCAACTATATTGAATATATTAAATATAGTTCTGCTCCATCTTTATTTTAAAGACTACTGCCATTGAGCAACCAATTTCTGTTGGTCTGAGATATATCTTATGAAAGGTCTCTCCATGTTATTTAGACTTCTTCATAAGGCTCCCAGAAGATTATGAAAATATTCCTTCCCCCAGTTATTTTGTTCTGTTCTATGTTATGTATTCATATAGCTGTAATAATCTTCCCCTTAGGACATTGTTCATGTATTTCTTAAGAAAAAAAGATTAACAGCACAATAAAATACAAACAGCCTTACTCTGCAGAGCCCTTGCAGAAATCCAAGCCAAGTAAAAAGAATAAACAGCAGCTGTGCTAATCAAAGGGAAGTTTTAAAAGATAAGGCTAGAATTTAGATATGAAAATACCCGTAAAATGGCAAGCTTAATGTCCACTGAATAGGAATTTCAAATAGAATGCACACTGCAGTTTAAAGCTTTAGGGTAAAATTTTCCAAAGTGGGCCAGTGATTTTACACTTACATCCCATTTTCAAAATGACTCAGGCACATAGGTCTTATTGACTCTTGGTGCTGCTGTATTGCAGTCTGTGCCTTTAAGAGCAGAGCTTCCCAGACACAGAGTCTGAGCAAGGCACTATTAAGCTCCTATTATGCACAGCCAGTTAGAACAAGATACAGAATAAATTAGATCTCTTACAAGCACCTTGTACACTGAGTGATCACTGAATACCACAGGTGAGTCTTAGGCTCCCAAGTGCTTAAGTCACTTTTGAAAATGGGACTTAGACTCCTAAGTCACTTAAGCACTTTTGAAATTTTTACCCATAGTCTACAGTCTTGTCTGGGATTCCAGGAACAAGCAGTGACCCATCAACAGCAAATTGTAGACTGCAGCAGTAGTAGCTGAAATAAGAGGTAAGGCCCAGATCTTCAAAGCTATTCAGGCGCCTAACTCCCATTGATTTTGATGCCTAAATGTCTGAAACAACAACACTCACAATCAACCTAATATGTTTACAGGAAGGCAGAGTAGTGACCTCAATTTGAGTAAAATAGAGGAAGATGTGTTAGTCTGTTTTAAAAATCCTGGCAGAGGCATTTTGAATCCATTGTAACTGACATAAATATAGCCCCTGCCTGGAAATTCTCCAAAGGGAGAGTGTTATAACAGTTCAGCCAAGGTGTATTATATCAATGGCATGGATAAGCAATACAGTGTCCTCATGGGAGGACAGCATTGCAGATTTGTAACATTCATAGAGAACCTGCATAGTCACTGAGCTGATATGATCATTAAAAGATGGATGAGCACCCTGAGAATGTTCACCCCAACACGCATCATGGCATTTATCTAGACAAGAATGGAAAGAGAAACATGAATTTGTGATGATAGGAAGAGCAACAACCAGCTTAGTTTTACCAGTCAGTTTACATTTGAGCATTTGGACATGATCTACTTTGTTTGCATAGTGATATTAATTATTTTTATAGAACATCTGGTCAAGAATATGTGGTAGGTTGACAAAGCTCAGCTAGAAGCTCCAACCAGGCAACACTGTAAAAGCAGAAAGAGCTCTATTCCATGGTGTACGGCACTTTTAAATCACAGACTAGTGATTCCATGCTCTAAGCATGGGACTGGGAGCCAGGAACTCTTGTATTTTAATCCTAGTTCTGTGACCGAATTGCTGTGTAACCTTGGACAAGTCACTTTATTCCTCTATACCTATAATACAGGGATAATCATGCTTACTTGCCCAACTCTCAGTGTACAGTGACAATTAATCAGCTCTAGTACAGCGCTTTAAAGATGTGAAGTGCTCCTGATTATGGCTAGGATGATATTTTAGTTATTACTGTTTCAGTGATATTGCTGCCCTAATCTGGCAAGCACCAAAACAGAATTGTTGATGTTTAGGGTCCGATTTTCAGTTGTAGTGGAGGAACACTCAGCACAGCCAAAGAGGGAATATTCAAAGGTCCCTTTTGCACTCCCATCAATATTAGAACTGGTCCATGCCAAACTAGTCTCCCAGTACTGCTATGAACAATCTGAAGCTTTCTACAGGCTGTCATAGCAGCCGGAGCTTATCCAGGATATTGATGCCTGGGATGGGTGGTGGAGAGGGTTTCTATGCCATAGGAGGATTCCATTTCCCAGAATAATCCAAATTGGGATTTTGTATATTTAAAAATGTTTGAAAGCTAAAATAACATGTCTGGATCTCAATCAAGTATTAGAATCTTGAATACTTCTCTCGGAACAAAAGCCCACTCCCCTCATAAATTTCTAAGAGCTAGATCCTACATCCATTGAAGTCAATGATTAAAAAAAAAACTTCGATAGAAGCAAAATTGCACCGTAATGATATCATACTTCCTTATGAGAATACTTCTGCTGACTACATAGGGTTACATCTATGAGTTAGGACTGCTCACATGAGTAAAGGATTGCAAGATCAGACCCTTAAAGTGATCATTTTTTTTATAAAGATTAGCATTCCCTCCAGCTACAGAACCTTCAAAGAATCTGGAGATAGGGTAAATAGCTTGCTTTGAAGTAACTGGCATGCTGCTTACTGTAGCCTTCAGAGCCCTTCAGCATGAAATATTTTTGGTAGATCTTTAAAGAAAATAAGTAGAAAAAATACCTAGCCAAAAGGTTGTGGGATGTGACCACTATTAAGGTAACTGAGAGAAACTGGAAGGCTGTGGATCACCCTTTGGTATATGGTTTCCTATGTTCCCATTTAAAATATTTTGCTTACTGTGATTTTATCCTTTTTATGGATATTATCAAGAAGGGTAATATGGCCAAGTAGTTCCAGCCCACATTGGAATCCAAGTGGTTTGGAGCCATTGCTGAATTTGTTGGCTCTTTAAATCAAGCCCATTTTATGCTGAGAAACTCAGTATGAATGATTCAAGCCCTAGTTAGAAAAATAACATTTGGAATTTAGGGTGTTGCCTTGACAATACCACACGCAGAAGCAATTCTTATGGTAGTTTTGCACAGTCTGAGTAATCACTTTAACACCACAGATGATCATTTATTTTGATAGGTTCCCAGTTTATCAGAAATGGGTAGCCAAAATGTAAGAAATGCTTGTTTTCTATCTTTTTCTTCACACCTCTGTTGAAAACGGAACCACACAATAAGGGAAGTCTGATTCTCTTGACATTTTACACACATAGGAACAAGGGAGTGTAATTTGTTGGAACTCTGTGACCTTAAACTCCATTTTTCTTGGCTCCCCTGTTTCCCTGCATCAAGTTCAATCATCATCTTCAACTCTACTCTTCCCTGCTTACCTGGCTTTGTCTCCTATTGTGTCACTCCACCAACCATCATTCTGTCTGATATCAGCCCCAACCACCTATTTGAAAACTTCTGGCACAAACAAATATGCCTATGTTATAAATAGAACACCCTCCCTGCACTTCTATGTGAGTCTACCCCACCTTCTCCTTTAAATATCTCCTCAAGACCAATCTCTGCCCTATACCTACAAAAAAAATGCCAATTAATGATGGCTTGAGTGGTAGATGAGGTTAATTTTTACTTACTTTATTTCATTCTATATTAAATTACATTTAATAGAACCTAAAAATCTGACATTTAGGAGCATAAACAAGTCAGCCCTAATTGTTTCCAGTTTATCTCAGTTCTAATATGGCTGTTTATATATATAGACTGTGGATGAAATCTTGGCCCCACTGAAGTCAATCAAAAAGGTCCCATTGACTTCAATAGGGTCAGGATTTCAATCTGTATCTTTATATGGCTGAGCGGTTTATGTTTTGTATCCTGACTTTTTGGCACGTAAAATGCTTTATATACTTTGGGGATAAGGTCCAGATTAAGTACCTAGAAATACAGAGAAATAAAGAGCTAATAATCCATTCTTCTGCAGTTGCCATGTTAGATGATTGTTTTTCTCTAGGCAAAAACAGAAGCAGATTGCAATGAAGTAGTTCTTCTAGACATCACAGCAACATTGTTTTTATTAAGTAGTATTACCAGCACAAGCACTGTATATTCTAATTGGCTGATTTGGGATTCTTTCCAAAGTACTCTATAATCCCTACAAGTGTACTTGTGTAACATAAAATAGGACTATGCTCGTATGTTTATTTGGGTAAAAAACTTTCCAACCAAGTTTTCATTCCATCACAGTGACCCAATATGCCATAAATTACAGTACACCATGGAAAAGATAGCCTGTGAGTTAAAAATTGTTTTATGGCAAACCCAAAGCTGTTGGATAGCAGAGAGAAATGGTGAGAAGTACATCTGTTCTTAAATTTCTTCCTATTTGTAATAATCTGATGTGAAATTAATACCACAAATAAGGGCATTTTTGCTTTTTACATATAAAATCAATTAAAGTCAATGGTTCTATGACACTCTACAATTATCTGAGAATCTGGCCCAGGATTTTTATTGCAGCAGTCAGTGTTGTCTCCTCCTCTGTGGAAATATTTAACAAGAAAGTCCTCACCAAAGAATTATTTTAGACGTCTTTAAAAATTCCTTTTTGATTATTTTACATTCTTTCAGGCCAACCCTGCAAATGGTACTGACCATAATGTTTGTTAATGTAATGCAGGGTATTTGATATGAATCATGCAATGTGATTAGTAGTTAATATATTGTGAATTCTAGTGCTTAGTCCCTTACTTGAAATATATTACTGTGAATGTTGCAATTGCAATTAAAGTATTAAGTATTAAGAATTAAAAGTAAAGGTGAGAAGTGAATGGTTATGGAGCCCTGAGATTTGAAGTTAATGAATCAAGGAATGCTCTAAATGGATTTTTGTAAACAAAATTACATTTTTAAAGCTGTCATAGGGACTCCCAGCCGTGTGTGAGCAGGTCATCACAAACCAAGTCTGTCACACTTAAAAGTCAGACTCATGCAAAATTGTACTATTGCCCCCTACACACCACCCATATAGTGAGGCCCAGCAGTTGAGAAGTACAAAGGATCACATTGTAAAACTATATCAAACCTTAGAGTCATAAAGGGTTGAATTAGGGGTAAAATACCCTTGCTTTTCAGTGTTTCTTAGGGCCAAATTCTTTTCTCAGTTACTATCTAATAACAGTAATAATAGTGTTTCAGTGCTAAAGGGATAGCTGCATTAGAAGTACCTCAAGTATGATAAATAGGTACCTAGATAATCTTGCACTTGTAAACAAGTATTTCTGCATGCAAATACAGTAATTAAGTGCAAATTACCATATTTGCCTGGACAAAATTAGAGGCTGTATTGAGGATGATGGAAAATTTGCCCCTAACTGTGATTTTAGCACCATTTTGTGTGTTTAATATTTTCATGATTCTCCTTTCTTGTGCAAACTAGCTGGTGATTCTAGAGGCAAAACAAATTTTTAACAACCTCCAGTGCACAAGCCCATTCGGGTTTTACTTAGTCTCCTTCTTTGCTTATTGAATTATTTAAACTTCATCTGTTCTCTAGACTCACTAGATTTGTTGCAGTTGTAGCTGTATTGCGTATATGTTTTAAATAATAAGTCTGGCTAAATGTGAGCTGCTGGCAAAGGCCTTTCCATCCCATATTATGTGGTGTGAATAGATTCTGGATCAGTCTGCAAGTTAGCCCACTCTTTCTAATCTTGTTCATGTTTATAATTGCATACAAATGAACAGACATTGCTATGCTGTGTCTATAATGCAGAGTGACCAGCTATAGGTAGTGCAGAGGCTAACGATCCAATGGGTGCTTGTGCGTCCATAGGGTTTTTGCTTACTTCAGATTTGATGCCTCCCAGAGCTCTGGGAAACAATGAGTGGCTGATGCACTGCCTTTAGGAAAGGTTCAGTGTGACCTTTTATCCTACATGTAGAATCATAGAATGGCAGGGTTGGAAGGGACCTCAGGAGGTCATCTAGTCCACCCCCTTGCTCAAAGCAGGACCAATCCCCAACTAAATCATCCCAGCAAGGCCTTTGTCAAGCCTGATCTTAAAAATTTCTAAGGAAGGAGATTCCACCACCTCCCTAGGTAACGCATTCCAGTGTTTCACCACCCTCCTAGTGAAAAAGTTTTTCCTAATATCCAACCTAAACCTCCCCCACTGCAACTTGAGACCATTACTGCTTGTTCTGTCATCTGCTACCACTGAGAACAGTCTAGATCCATCCTCTTTGGAACCCCCTTTCAGATAGTTGAAAGCAGCTATCAAATCCCCCCTCAGTCTTCTCTTCTGCAGACTAAACAATCCCAGTTCCCTCAGCCTCTCCTCATAAGTCATGTGTTCCAGTCCCCTAATCATTTTTGTTGCCCTCCGCTGGACTCTTTCCAATTTTTCCACATCCTTCTTGTAGTGTGGGGCCCAAAACTGGACATAGTACTCCAGATGAGGCCTCACCAATGTCGAATAGAGGGGAATGATCACGTCCCTCAATCTGCTGGCAATGCCCCTACTTATACATCCCAAAATGCCATTGGCCTTCTTGGCAAAAAGGGCACACTGTTGACTCATATCCAGCTTCTCATCCACTGTAACTCCTAGGTCCTTTTCTGCAGAACTGCTGCCGTGCCATTCGGTCGCTAGTCTGTAGCGGTGCATGGGATTCTTCCGTCCTAAGTGCAGGACTCTGCACCTGTCCTTGTTGAACCTCATCAGATTTCTTTTGGACCAATCCTCTAATTTGTCTGGGTCCCTCTGTATCCTATCCCTACCCTCCAATGAATCTACCTCTCCTCCCAGTTTAGTGTCATCTGCAAACTTGCTGAGGGTGCAATCCACACCATCCTCCAGATCATTTATGAAGATATTGAACAAAACCGGCCCCAGGTCCGACCCTTGGGGCGCTCCACTTGATATCAGCTGCCAACTAGACATGGAGCCATTGATCAATACCCGTTGAGCCCGACAATCTAGCCAACTTTCTATCCACCTTATAGTCCATTCATCCAGCCCATACTTCTTTAACTTGCTGGCAAGAATACTGTGGGAGACCGTGTCAAAAGCTTTGCTAAAGTCAAGGAACAACATGTCCACTGCTTTCCCCTCATCCACAGAGCCAGTTATCTTATCGTAGAAGGCAATTAGATTAGTCAGGCATGACTTGCCCTTGGTGAATCCATGCTGACTGTTCCTGATCCTTTTCCTCTCCTCTAAGTACTTTAGAATTGATTCCTTGAGGACCTGCTCCATGATTTTTCCAGGGAATGAGGTGAGGCTGACTGGCCTATAGTTCCCTGGACCCTCCTTCTTCCCTTTTTTAAAGATGGGCACTACATTAGCCTTTTTCCATTCGTCCGGGACTTCCCCCAATCACCATGAGTTTTCAAAGATAATGGCCAATGGCTCTGCAATCACATCTGCCAACTCCTTTAGCACTCTCAGTTGCAGCGCATCTGGCCCCATGGACTTGTGCTCGTTCAGCTTTTCTAAATAGTCCTGAATCACTTCTTTCTCCACAGAGGGCTGGTCACCTCCTCCCCAAGCTGTGCTGCCCAGTGCAGTAGTCTGGGAGCTGACCTTGTTCGTGAAGACAGAGGCAAAAAAAGCATTGAGTACATTAGCTTTTTCCACATCCTCTGTCACTATGTTGCCTCCCTCATTCAGTAAGGGGCCCATACTTTCCTTGACTTTCTTCTTGTTGCTAACCTGAAGAAACCCTTCTTGTTACTCTTAACATCTCTTGCTAGCTGCAACTCCAGGTGTGATTTGGCCTTCCTGATTTCACTCCTGCATGCCTGAGCAATATTTTTATACTCTTCCCTGGTCATTTGTCCAATCTTCCACTTCTTGTAAGCTTCTTTTTTGTGTTTAAGATCAGCAAGGATTTCACTGTTAAGCCAAGCTGGTCGCCTGCTATATTTGCTATTCTTTCTACACATTGGGATGGTTTTCCCTGTAATCTCAATAAGGATTCTTTAAAATACAGCTAACTCTCCTGGACTCCTTTCTCCCTCATGTTATTCTCCCAGTGGATCCTGCCCATCAGTTCCCTGAGGGAGTCAAAGTCTGCTTTTCTGAAGTCCAGGGTCTGTATTCTGCTGCTTTCCTTTCTTCCCTGTGTCAGGATCCTGAACTCGACCATAGAATCATAGAATCATAGAATATCAGGGTTGGAAGGGACCCCAGAAGGTCATCTAGTCCAACCCCCTGCTCAAAGCAGGACCAAGTCCCAGTTAAATCATCCCAGCTAGGGCTTTGTCAAGCCTGACCTTAAAAACCTCTAAGGAAGGAGATTCTACCACCTCCCTAGGTAATCTCATGGTCATTGCCTCCAGGTTCCCATCCCCTTTTGCTTCCCCTACTAATTCTTCCCAGTTTGTGAGCAGCAGGTCAAGAAGAGCTCTGCCCCTAGTTGGTTCCTCCAGTACTTGCACCGGAAATTGTCCCCTACAAATTCCAAAAACTTCCTGGATTGTCTGTGCGCTGCTGTATTGGTGCCCACGTGGAGAAGCAGGAAGGGGTAGCGATCCGAGGGCTTGATGAGTCTCGGCAGTCTCTCCGTCACATCGTGAATCCTAGCTCCTGGCAAGCAGCAGACTTCTCGGTTTTCCCGGTCAGGGCGGCAGATAGATGACTCAGTCCCCCTGAGGAGAGAGTCCCCGACCACCACCACCTGCTTCCTTCCCTTGGGAGTGGTGGTCATAGAACCCCCAACCCTAGGACAGTGCATCTCATGCCTTCCAATCGGCGGAGTCTCCTTCTGTTCCCTTCCCTCAGATGTGTCATCTAGTCCACTCTCCGCATTAGTCCCTGTGGAAAGAACATTAAAACGGTTACTTACCTGTATCTGCATTGCTGGTACATGGACGCTCCCCTTTCTTCTTCTGGAGGTCACATGCTGCCAAATTTCTTCACCGTCCTCCTGTCCCCACAGTGCAGCCTGCTCTGAATCTTCAGAATGTTGTGTCTGTAGAAGCATATCCTGACGTCTGTCCAGGAAATCTTCAGTTTCTCCTATGCAATGCAGGGTCGATACCTGTTTCTCCAGACCTTGAACCTTCTCTTCCAATATGGAGACCAGCTTGCACTTTGTACAGACAAAATTGCTTCTGTCCTATGGAAGAAAGACAAACATGGCACATCCAGTGCAGGTCACAACAGATGAACACTCCCCATCCATATTACCTTTCTTCTATAAGCTTCCTCAGGAGTTGTAGTAACTATTCAGAGAAGCCGGCAAGATGTAAGCCTCAGTGGGCTCTCCCCGGGTGAACTCCCAGGCCAACTCTCTCTGTTGGCCTCTCTGCTGTTCGCTGCTCAGCTGGTTCGCAGCTGACTGGCTTTTTATAACAGTCAGGCCCACTCAAGGCACACCAACACAGCCTCCTTAATGCAGCCCTTAGCGTACCTCCTCTCAGGCAGATCCCAGGCAAACTCCCTCTGTTAGCCTCTCTGCTGTTCGCTGCTCAGCTGGTTCATGTAGGGGAATACATTAAGGCAAAATGTCCAAAACTGAGGATTACAAGGACAGTAATTATACAAAAGGTGATTTCACAATAGTCAGACTTCTTAGGAGGGCTTTCAAACAATTAAAAAAATGTAATCGTGATTAAAAAATTTTACTGCAATTAATCACACTGTTAATAATAGAATACCATTTATTTAAATATTTTTGGATGTTTTCTACATTTTCATATATATTGATTTCAATTACAACACAGAATACAAAGTGTACAGTGCTCACTTTATATTATTTTTATTACAAGTATTTTCCCTATACAAAACAAAAGAAATAATATTTTTCAATTCACCTAATACAAGTACTGTAGTGCAATCTCTTTATCATGCAAGTTGAACTTACAAATGTAGAATTATGTACAAGTTTGTTTACATTTGCAGGAGATAATACTGCCCACTTCTTGTTTACAATATCACCTGAAAGTGAGAACAGGCATTCGCATGGCACTTTGGTAGCTGGCGTCACAAGATATTTATGTGCCAGATGCGCTAAAGATTCATATGTTTTTTCATGCTTCAAACACCATTCCAGAGGACATGCATCCATGCTGATGACAGGTTCTGCTCAATAATGATTCAAAGCAGTGTGAACCAACACATGTTCATTTTCATCATCTGAGTCAGAGGCCACCAGCAGAAGGTTGATTTTCTTTTTTTGGTGGTTCGGGTTCTGTAGTTTCTACATGGGTGTGTTGCTCTTTTAAGACTTGTGAAAGCATGCTCCACATCTCATCCCTCTCAGATTTTGGAAGGCGCTTCAGATTCTTAAACCTTGGGTTGAGTGCTGTAGCTATCTTTAGAACTTTCATATTTGTACCTTCTTTTCATTTTGACAAATCTGCAGTGAACGCATACTTAAAATGAACAACACGTGCTGGGACATCATCCGAGACTGCTATAACATGAAATATATGGCAGAATGCAAGTAAAACAGAGCACGGGACATACAATTCTCCCCCAAGGAGTTCAGTCACAAATTTAATTAATGCATTATTTTTTTTAATGAGCATCAACAGCAGGGAAGCATGTCCTCTTGAATGGTAGCTGTAGCATGATGGGGCATGCAAATGTTTAGCATATCTGGTATGTAAATACCTTGCAATGCCGGCTACAAAAGTGCCATGCAAATGCCTGTTCTCTCTTTCTGGTGACATTGTAAATAATAAGCAGGCAGCATTATCTCCTGTAAATGTAAACAAAGTTGTTTGTCTTAGCGATTGGCTGAACACGAAGTAGGACTGAGTGCACTTGTAGGCTTTGAAGTTTTACATTGTTTTGTTTTTGAGTGCAGATATATAATAAAAATAATCTACATTTGTAAATTGCACTTTCACGGCAAAGAGATTGCACTACAGTACTTGTATGAGATGAATTGAAAAATACTCTTTCTTTTGTTTATCATTTTTACAGTGCAAATATTTGTAATAAAAATAATATAAAGTGAGCATTGTACGCTTTGTATTCTGTGTTGTAATTGAAATCAATATATTTGAAAATGTAGAAAAACATCCAAAATATTTAATAAATGTTAATTAGTATTCTATTGTTTAACAGTGCAATTAAAAGTGCAATTAATCATGATTAATTTTTCTAGTTAATCGCATGAGTTAACTGCAATTAATCGACTGCCCTACTTCACAAAAAGATTTCCCTGCAATCAGTATAATAAAAGATTATAGTGACAGAGTCCTCACTGAAGGTAATGTCATACACTGGTGGAGAAATTACTGTGTCTATCTCATCAGAGCTACTTACAATACAGACAACAGCAGAAAGGGGAGTACAGAGCTGGAGCTATCAATGCTGCAAGAGGAAGCGGTGTGTGCTATTTAGGGTGACCAGACAACAAGTGTGAAAAATCAGGACATGAGGTGCGGGGTAATAGGCGCCTATAGAAGAAAATACCCCCAATATCAGGACTGTCCCTATAATATAGGGACATCTGGTCACCCTAGTGCTATTACGAAAATGAAGACTGGAGAAGCATCAGGGATAGGTAACATACCAGCAGAATTATTAAAGGCAATTGGTGACTGTCATGTTGTTCTCATGTGGACAATATGTAATGATGTATGGATGACTAGAATTTGGCTGGATGATGGGACAAAGGGAATCTTTCTGCCCTTACCAAAGAAAGGAGACATCAGAGCATAGTAACAATCTTATTCTCACCCTGATATCTCATGTGAGCACAGTTCTGCTCTACATAATCCAGGATCAGATTAAGCAAATGATATAAGCAGAACTACCTCCCAAAACAAGCTGGTTTCAGAGAGGGATGAGGCATAATAATAAACATTCATCACATCATTGAAAAATTCAGGAAGTATAATCACTCTTTGATCCTGTGTTTCATTGACTACTTAAAAGCCTTCAACACTGTCCAACATGACCCTCTTTGGAGGATACTGGCAGACGTGAGGATTGTAAAGCATCTCCTTAAACTTTGTATAAGTCTCTACTCTCCACAACAGACCATGCTGCAAACAGCCTCAGATGACAGCGTATGGTTTTCCAATGGGCAGGGTGTGAGGCAAGTGTGTAATCTATCCCCAAGCCTTTTCAACATGTATACAGAATTTATTATGAGACAAACCCTGGAAGGTTTTGACAAAGCAAATGGACCTGGGATTTCCACAGATGCACACCTCTTAACTGACCTCAGATATGCTGATAACACGATGCTCTTTGCTACAGCCACCAATGTAATACAACGAATGTTGCATCTGTTAAACCATTTAGTGAGGAATATGGACTATTCCTGAATGAGGCAAAAACAAAATACATGCATGTTGATAAGATTAACAAAAACAAGATGCAAGTAGACATTCCAATTAACAGTCAAGTTAAGTCAAGTAGATGAATTCAGTTATCTGGGATCATATATATCCACCCAGGGAAGCAGTTCCAAAGAAATCAGAAGATTAAGAATGGTTCGCTCAGCCGTGGCATCCTTTATGAAAGCTTGGAAAAACTGTGTCATCTCAAAATTTGATTGGTGAAAAGCTTAATTTTTACCAGACCAATTTATGGATGTGAATCATGGGAAATTAATGGTGCTGACAAGAAGAAATTTGAAGCCTTTGAGATGTAGTGCTGGCAAAGACTTTTACTTATCTCCTGGACCAAAAAGAAGATGAATGCTTGGGCTAGAAATATTATCGGAGAGACGCAGACCCTGCTGTCAAAAATCAACAGGTGCAAACCTATGTACTTTAGTCACATCAGGTATAGGGATGGAAATAACCTCAAGAAAGTTATAACGAAAGGAATGGTGGCTGACCATTATAACAGGTGGGTAATTGACAGCCAGTGAGGAGATGGATAGGTAGGGTGCACAGATCACTGGGAGGTCAGCGGCTGAGTGTTCCAAGCTAGCAATGTGTACAGAAGGCTTCTGAAAATTCTGCTACGATGTCACCAATATTCAGACATGAATAAATGGCTTTTACTACTTACTAAGAGATCAGATTGTGACTCGCCTATGCAAAAGAGCATGGTGTTGGGGAAGGCTCCTTCCCCTCCTTACCATTTGTGCAATACCATGCATAAATGAGACTATAATAAATAAACACAGGAAGAGAGTGTTATCTAGTGGTCAGAGCAGAAGACTGGGAGTGGGGGCTCCTAGATTCCATTCCTGGCTCCACCACAAATTCACTGTGTGACCTTGAGCAAGCCACTGAGCTGTGTGTCTGAATTTATTCTCGTTCCAAATAAAATGCATCTTCTTCACATAGAGAGACCTAATAAACTAATGCTTGTAAGACACTTTGATAAGCTAATGTTATGTGCGGGTTTCATTTACAGTGAAACCTGTATGCAAACACGTGTATGCAAACACCAAGGGGCCAAAAGAACTTACTTCCCTTGCATTTATGATCTTGGAAACCGTTGAGGATATTTAAAGTGTTCACATAAGACAGGATTTTGCAAGTTGGAAGTGATGCCTAGGGAAGGCTTCATTGACTATGATGACTAATTGTTATTTTAACTATATCCCTTTAGATGTAGGCCTAAGGTACAGTCCTAAAACTTGTTCACATCTGAATTCCATAAAACTTTTAAATTAGCACATTTGGCTTTTAAATATAAATTCTACTAAGTAAAGATGCTTCTTAATATATTTGTAGAAAGCATCCTTTTCCAACCCAAAGAAAAAAGGAAAGTTGTCAGAGTGCATTCTTATTATTGATAATACACAGACTTCTTATTCTGAATCATTTAGGATTCAGGCATGCCACTGAGGGACAGCTTTGTTTTGGGGGTGAGGAGGAATAGAATACTTTCCAGAGCTTGCAGTGGGTGTTATATGCTACTCCTGGTACATTGGGCCCAGGGGTTTGGTGAGAAAGCTAGTTTAAGACAGAGTTGGGTCTGTGTGCCACTTTCTTCCTGTCCCTCCCTGTCCTTTTGGGTCATTATCACCCCAGGGAGCACTTAGAAGGAATAGTCTTTATCCTCCCCCCAAGTTCAAGGACTGTGATTGTGACTGGCCTTCACGTTGAAGGCTTATTAACAGAGGAAGTTTCATGATCATTCTCTACTGCTTTGCACAGGCCAGGCACAGGGTATTCCTTATTAATATATTAGCAAGATCTCAGTTCCTCTTTCTGAACATATCATATAAAAGCTGGTTATAGTTATAGAGTAAAATGTTTTTTATTAACTGGTGGCAGGTAACATTTGGACACAAACATTATAGCAGATCCTTACTAATTCCTATTAATGACTGAGAGAATAGGTAGATGTTTTATGATTTAGCAAATAAGCATAATATCAAAAAATCAAGAACACAATATGACAAAATGTATTTTGGAGGTAGGAAGAAAGGTCTTGAAAGATAAAAGTATTAGTTACAGTATTTATTATAATACTTCATAGCTCACTAGTAAAGTACAACGCTGACATACTGTGTGTTTTGCAATAAAATATCAAGTACAATGGCACTTTGCTGAAAAGAGTGAATGTGATTTTGTGGGCCCAGTTCAACAAGGTCTTGAGACTGGACCCTTTGTGAAAATCAGTAGTGAAATCCAGCATTAGCAATGTTATTGCACTGTCTGTTGTGCACTCTCATGTTGTTTGTCATCTGCATGGTAATGTTACAATGGAAAATGGGTGAAGCTTCATTGAAGTTGGTGGGCACGACAGATGCCTTCAGTCAGGATAAATGTAAGAAGCAGATAAGCTCCTTTTTTGGAGTAAAGGCTTCTGAAACAATAGGAGCCACCACTCAAAGCACAGGCCACATGTAAGGCTTGTCAGAAATAGAGTTATGTGAGCAGAGGGGTTTAACTGGTCATTTTCTGACGGAAGTATATCTGTCTGTAAAGCAATCCGGAACAAAGACAAGCAGCCAAATATCCTAGTAGACAGCAAGAAAAACAGTGAAAGCAAGGCCCTGAGAGAAGGTAAAGAGAGCTTTGTAGGCAGAATACTAGCTGGAAAGAGGCTTGGAACTATGGCCAAAGAAACTGCCTTCTATTGTTTAATTCCTACTATGTTCCAGGAAACAGGACTTTGTGTACGCTTTGTAAATAAACAGGATTACATCAAATAAATAGCTGACTCGTCCATTTTAAGACCTCAAATATTTGGCTCAAAAGGCATAACAGTACTCACGTAGGCCAACTTATTGCTTTATAATGGGTATCTGTATTGTAGGTCTGAGACACATTTGGTATCAGTTGGGTGTTTTCTTGGAAAAGAATACGTCTCTCAAAGTAGATTTTAAATGAAACTGGTAAAGAAATGTCAGCTTTCTAACAGCTTATAATAAAGTTGGTTCACAATTCACAGGGGAAAGTCTCTTATATGATTTTAAGTGCCCACTACAAAGCTTTTTTTAAAAAAACCAACCAGGCAGCTAGAGAGGGCTGAGGGGGAAGAAGTGCATTTTTTGTGCATGTGTCAGAAATTCAGGAATTAAGAGGTTTGGGGCCAGATTCAACATTACCATACAGTATTTTTTGTGCCATTGAAGACATGCTAACGCTCAGTAGATAATCTAGCTACTCAGACACAACTTGATGAATACTGCACGTGACAAGAGATCCTGTTGCTACAGTAATTGTGAGAACTTTTACTCTTCATCTTCCAATGACCTTTTCCCATCAGCATTTATGCAGACTAATTGTGGCGCGGCATACTCAGTGGTCATATGAAATGAATCTTTACAACCACACAAGAAGGCTGTCCCCTCTCTTTTCTGCCTGAATAGGGTTTAAATGCAACTTTTGATTACAAGGTGTTTTCATTGCTCTCCTTCTGTTTTATAGATTTTTCACCACCCATCACTTAATTAAATTGAAAACACAAGCATTGACCTATCATTTCTCAGCTGCTGAACAATAATTAGGTGTCACCAAAACTAGCCCTTTGTGTGTGGTTTGATTTATCTTTTCCAGGGGTATGTGAAAAGAGCTGCTTATTGGATTGGCTGAGCAGTATCAAAATCAATGTGTGTGATTAAGTTCTAAATTGTTTATTGGTTTCCTACAGAGAGAAAATAAAATGTATAGAAGGTCTGATTCACCATTACATTACTTCATTATCAGAAGGTCAGTTCCCTCGTATTCTATGGAAATATCCTGTTTCCTTGCAGAAGTGTTTTCAGTGGGAAACTTAACATGATACCTTCGTATTTTTCATTACTGGCAATTAACCCTTTCTTTTGTAATCAATGATGAGTGAGAGTGTGGCCTTGCAGCCAGTTCTTTTACCTTCTTCAGTGCCTTTTGCAAGTTTTGTAAATCCCAACCCTGAAAACTATTTCATCCATTTTAGTCACGACACTGTAGTGTTTGTTTGATGTTGGAAGCCTCGTTTCTCTCTCCCAGCATTTTCTGTGTTGTCTTTACTTCTGTCCAGAAGATCAGGGCATGAGCTTCTCCTCTTAATTTTTGGTCAGACTGTTATCTGATCAACTCATGCCTGCCTGTAAAAAAATGGGAAAGGAAGAGAGGGTAACTAGGATAGACGAAGCTTAAACTTTACTATTGCTACTCCTGTGTCATTACTTCTTTTCAAGTGTTTCTTAAAGAGCAACAGGATCAGCTCAGTAGTTTAGTTGCCTAATAGCCAGCAAGAAAAATAAAAAACCTACCCCATGGATTGGCTGAAGGGTAGGACTGACTGCTTCCATTGTTCTCTGGTGACTTAGCCTCAGCTGAGCTGTTACTCTAGGAACACTCACATCCAGTGTGCTGAGTCAGTGTCTTTTAAGAGTGAGTTAAAAGTGATGGAGAATATAGACTTGCTTTGCTTCTCCTGGGATATTTTTTCTGAAACTGTTTTGAAAAACATTTGCTAGAAGGAAATGCAGACAAGCACTGCTGTCACTTATAGGCAAAAACACTTCCTCCAGGACCAAAGGTCCACGTATATGGGTCAGTATGGCAGCTGAAAGTCTACTTGAATACACATGCTCTTAATAGCAAGCATCAGAATAATGTGCAAACCAGCAAACTTCTGTTGTATACCAATAAGATGCATGTGTCACTGCCTGATCTTTCTTGTGATGTGGCTCTTACACAGCGTGATTTAGTCTGAGATGAGATAACAAACCTCAAATATGCAACTCTTGGGAGACTGTTCTTCTGATTTTCAAAATTTGTTCTGTACTTTTCATGTTGTTCTGAATATCTGTTAATTACTCCGTAACCTTGGATGGATTTGGTAAATGTTGGTCATCACATTAGATGTTGCCATGCTACTCATCTGTTTTGCATTTAGTTTTTTGTATGGTAATGTTACAAAATACCATATTAGTTGCTGTTGAAACCACCAACTCTGTACAGATTCTTCCTAATATGGTGAAGTAAGGTCTCAGTTTGAGTTAGCTGAGTGTTGAAGGAGTCAGAGCCCAAAGATCAGACTGGAGTGATGCTCCAGGAGTGCAAGGGTCCTGGTCAGTATTCCACACACTGGGAAGGCAGGAAATGTTTGAATTCCCTGACAATGACTAAAAGACAATCCAATCCAGTCAGTTATGTTATCTGGGAACATGTTCTGCTGCCTCTTCAACATAGATTTGATTGCAAGAATGAAAGAAGTTTTCATTTAAATGACTGTTGTTAAAGGAATTCTGACCTGATATGTGTGCTTGACTTTTTGACAAAGGTTTATAACAAAGATACTGTTCTTTGAAATGGTGTCATGCAGAAGCTCTTTTTAAACAAGAATCTTCACTTGCATTTTAATTACAGAGAAGGGAAAGATGCCTTGTAATAAAGATGCTAGACTGGCATTCTTAACATCTGGTTTCAGTTCCTGGATCTGCTACAGACTTCATGTGTGACCCTAGGCAAGTCACTTAATCTCTCCAGGCCTCAGTTGCCCCTCTGTAAAATTGAGACAATAATTATTTCTCCTGACCTTTGTCTATCTTGTCTATTTAGATTAGTTGTTCTCAAATTTTTCTATACTGGGACCTCTCCCCTCATTCAGCTGGGAACCCTCTCCTATTTAACACTATGGGTTGGGTAAAATGGTCAGAGCTTCCTAACACCCCCCGACCGTTGTAGCACCTGGCTAAGAACAACTGCTGTCTCATAAGCTCTTTGGAGCACAACTCTGCAGTGCCAAGTACAACGGTGCCCCAGTCTTGGTTTAGTCACTATAGAAGTGCATCTTCCATCTGCTTTATATTCTGTATTAACTTCCAGAACATCAGATCAGAAACATTAGTAGTTGTATCGATTTGGCTAGCAAATGCTGCCTCCCCCTTCAGAGTTAAAGAATTGGGGATACTTGGATTGCCTATGGTGTGTTTTATTTTAATAACTAAAACTTTATTAGAGCCCTCTGTGAGCTATTGCCACGTGGTGTTTAAAGACTCTGGGATTTATTTACATTTTTGTGTTTCTTGCCAATGCATGGGGCCGGGGGAGGAGAGGGTGTATTTGGAAATAACAGGGATAACAGTTTCCACACAGAGCCGTATGATGATTTCACTGGTGACTCAGTCATCTGAGGTTTTATGACCTGAAGCCAATTGAGATGCTCTGGTCTCACCAATGGACAAACTTCATGGAAATCACTCAAATAGCTTTAACCACTTTGATGTCATGAATGCCCCTTGTATTTTCTTGATTGTGCCTTGCCCTTATTAAAACAATAATGGTCACTGTATGTTTAAACCACTAGCAGTTAAT
The DNA here is from genome assembly GCF_009764565.3 of Dermochelys coriacea. NCBI lineage: Eukaryota > Metazoa > Chordata > Testudines > Dermochelyidae > Dermochelys > Dermochelys coriacea. The sequence goes on from NC_050069.1 coordinate 88,838,635, forward strand.
GAGAAAATATGTGGAAACACTAACTACAACTTTGCTCTTCCAAAAGAGCATTTATCAGAATAATAATTTTTTTCTGCTTTTTGGAAATATTTTCTTCACCCATTTGAAAGCTTAAATTCCTTCCTTATCATCTGGCTAGTGGCAAATGGGCATGTTTGGCAAGCATACCATTTGTAACGTACATCCCATGATCAAAGAGAGACATGGGACAGTAGCTCTGCTTTGCCTTGTAAAAGCACTGATCATGTCCACAGCTGGAATTTGTTGTTCCACTGTTTCCACTGCTGATCCCTAGCCTTGAGCTCAGCTCTGGGCTGCAGCACTAATCGGCTTAGACCACCCAAATGATCAAGGAGTGCTCTGGCATTCTCAGAGAAACAGCCAGATCCCCAGCTCAGAATAACTACCCAAGAGGGAAAGAATAAGTTAATTCTTTGGTATTAACTTATTTTGTTTATAAATCCACCATGAAAACAGTGATGGGAGGTGGAACCCTGAAAAGGGAAATATATTTTTATGGAGTGAGATATCTGTGGGTTTGAATAAGGGGTTGTTGGCAAGATCATGACACACTGAAAAGGAAGAGAAAGGGAAATTGTATTTCTATTAATTCAAGTAGGTGAGGACTGGATGGCCCTGTGCAAAACCTTCTTCTCCAATTCCTGAGACACTTCTGCCTGCCACTAGGACCCTCTGTCCAAATCCCATTGCACACTTAGTATTATTTATTGTGTGTATTACAGTCATGCAAAAAGGCCCAACTAAGATCAAACATTCATTGGGCATATAGTAGACGTATGGAACATAAACACACATAGTATAAGACAGGTTTCAGAGTAGCAGCCGTGTTAGTCTGTATTTGCAAAAAGAAAAGGAGTACTTGTGGCACCTTAGAGACTAACAAATTTATTTGAGCATAAGCTTTCGTGAGCTACAGCTCACTTCATCGGATGCATTTGATGGAAAATAAGACAGTCTTTGCCTGGAAGAATTTAGGAGCAAACCAGACCAGACAGAGTAAAGCGGGAAGGGGAAATTGAAACACAAAGAAGTAAAATAACTTGCTCAAGGTCACACAGTAGAGCAGTGACAGAGTTGGGAAGAGAAGCCAGGTCTCCTGAGTCCCAGTCCAATGTCCAATTCAGTGCTAATAATCAGCACTTCACAATTTAAAAAATATATTTTTATCAAATCAAAAAACCAAAATGATGACAAAAGTAACCCTAAGATTGTGACTGAAAACTGCAAAATGAGAAAATTCAGAGTGAAGACTACCTTCATTCTGTCCTTCATTTCCACCATTATGTCCACGGCTCATCTCAAAACAGAGTGAGTTGATGCATTGACTGTAAGCTTCATCTTTGTCTTTTTTCTGAAGTTCTGTCTTCTAACACAAAGATAGTGTTTCCATTTTTGATCATTATCTTCTTCCAGAAAATCCCTCCCACGGTGCCGAAGAATTAACAGGATGCTTTCCAATGAGTCCTTACATCCTCCCATGTTCAGCCGTTCCAATTCTCAGGCCTCTGTGGATAGCACCTCAATGGAGGATTTCTGGTGTGAAGTGGAAAGTATCAAAGAAAACAGTGAACAAGGACAAGAAGAACAAACACTATTAGAAGTCAAACCAGCTGATGGTGAGCATACAAATTCCAAACTTGCCCTCCCATATTTTACTTTGAATAAATTCTTTCACTGATGTCCAGATCTCCACTCCTCCAAACTCCCAGCGTTGATGTAATTAATGTACAGATGGGCTTGAGCCACAAAATGCGGATTGGAATTCTGATTTCCTTTAAAATCAGAGGGATTCACATCTGGAGGGTTGGCTTGGACCCACCCATCCATCATATTAATCAAGAATCACAAACGTTCCAAAATGATACTGTGTCCATGGTAGCTCCATTTCTGAATTTAACAGTCAACACAAAGTAAGTTCTTGATATAGATATAGAAAGAGACTTACTTAATGTTGTGTTTTCAGAAATTTGGCACTCTGATTTCTGGAGCAGATTTTTCTGAATTGATCTTACCCATGTTTCAATAAGAGATAAGTGAAATGGTGCAGCTGAGAGGAATTTAAACATAACTTCATCCCAAACATGAAACAAACCAAAACTGAATCCAGCTGAGGAATAGAAGAAGTCCAATTTATCTTTTTTTGGTTTTCTTTTAATTTCTTGTGTGTGTCCTCTTCCTTGTTTTAGCTATGACCTAAAGAGGAAGTTGTGCAACACCCAGAAAAAGAGGGTTTATTTAAGCATTTTGAATCTGGATATCATTCTGATGTGTGGGCCTGTTTTTATAAGACTTTCAAACCAACATCTAAACCAAAAGCGATTGTTTGGATCTGTATTTTTGGATACTCATGTCATCCAAACGTCAAAACTTTTTGAAATTTACCCATCACTAATATGAACCATACTGAATATGTTACCACTTTTCTATGCCATCTCAAAATAAATTACCCCTGGTCTTTTTCCTAATATATTTGAAAATTGACATTTGAGATGGGGCGTTTGATATTTTACATCTGTTATTATTACACAAGTCAGTCACAAACCAAAAGCAAACTGTACTACTTTATCAGAAGCCTAAGCTGCCATAACATCTAGGGTTGTATTTTAAAAGCACTGTACCTTGTTCTTTCAATTCAATTGTTATTGAGAATTAGGATGTTACTGGCTTACCACCAATGCAATTTAAATGCACTCTTTAGGTACCTGAACCTTTGTGGAGTCTAGGCAATATCTGAGCTGTTTCCAATTATCCTCATTCTCAGAAACATCACAGTAACTGCTGTTAACTGAAATGTTCACAACTATATAGATTATTCTGCATTCTCAGGTTTATCGTTTGTCTGATTACGTTTCTGTCTCATTGATTTTTTTTGTCCTCTCTGCTCTGAATTAAAAATGAAATTGCAGGGTACAATCCAATAAATTTCTACACTACACTTACCTCTCTATGTGTCCTGAATATTGTTGCTTTCAGAAATATATTCCGTGAGAAAGTGCTCATTCTAACTACTGAGCATGAGGAAAATATTTGGTATTGGACCAAAAGTCTTTGAAATACTTCAGTTATAATTATAAATCAAATTTCGATAATACCAGTACTGCTTACTAATGATCAAAACACAAGAAAACCAATGTGGAAATCTGTTAAAAAGAATAAAAATCTTTTGATACCTCTTTGAGGAAAATGGGAGAGGAAGAGAAACAGTTAGTTTCAAGAGGAAGTAAAGGGGAAATAGTGCCCAACATTGATAATATTATTAGAGGCAAAATAATCCTCTCATGATTATGTGTTTTCAGAAAGATCAGAGAACTTTCATACTATTGACATTAGTAACCAAGGACAAGAGAGTTCATCTTGAGAGATATAGGGCTGAAGAAGTGGGACATACAATGAACACATTAGTGACATCACAGAGGGCTAAGCAGTAGCCTCACCAACAGGGACATGGAGGCCCCTGGCTGCAGGTTTGTCATCCCATCAGCAATAAGGCGTGAGTTATTTAGACATATAGCTGTGTGCCATGGAATTGGAAAGCATGGAATCACCGGAGGCACCAAAATATAGGTTCTTTGCATTTTTGAGAACTAGGGCAACTGCTATAAGTTCATTTCAGAGCTACACCCTGAGCTGAGCAGAGACACTTGGGCAAAGCTGAATTCTTAAAGAGTGGTATGAGAATTTAGGAAAAGTTGAGATGAAAATTGTCATGAGCCTTAAGAAGAAACATCTCTTTCCTAATAGTCTCTGAAAGAAAAAGGGAGTTGTGCATTGAGGATTCTGACTCCCTACCATGGTTTTGTCATTCCTACTTCGCTTTGTTTGTACGTGCTACAGTTGGACAAATGATGAGGAAAACTATCCACCAACCTCGTGGTGACATCTAAGCACAATATCTTTTTGACCATGCTCACACTCCATTTTACTATTTTTTAGGCCTGTCGATTAATCGCAGTTAACTCTCACGATTAACTCAAAAGAATTAATCACGATTTAAAAATTAATCACTATTAATCACAGTTTTAATTGCACTGTTAAACAATAGAATACCAATTGAAATGTATTACACATTTTTGATGTTTTTCTACATTTTCAAATATATTGTATATTGTGTATATTATTTTTATTATAAATATTTCCACTGTAAAAATGATAAACAAAAGAAATAGTATTTTTCAATTTACCACATGCAAGTACTGTAGTGCAATCTCTTTGTCGTGAAAGTGCAATTTACAAATGTAGGTTATTTTTGTTATATAACTGCACTCAAAAACAAAACAATGTAAAACTTCAGAACGTACAAGTGCACTCAGTCCTACTTCGTGTTCAGCCAATCGCTAAGACGAACAACTTTGTTTACATTTACAGGAGATAATGCTGCCTGCTTATTATATACAATGTCACCAGAAAGTGAGAACAGGCATTTGCATGGCACTTTTGTAGCCGGCATTGCAAGGTGTTTACATGCCAGATATGCTAAACGTTCATAAGCCCCTTCATGCTTCAGCCACCATTCCAGAGGACATACTTCCATACTGATGCAACACCTTAAAAAAATGCATTAATTAAATATTGTAACTGAACTCCTTAGGGGAGAATTGTATGTCCCGTGCTGTGTTTTACCTGCATTCTGCCATATATTTCATGTTGTAGCAGTCTTGGATGATGACACATCACACTTTCACTGCAGATTTGACAAAACGCAGGGAAGGTACCAATGTGAGATTTCTAAAGCTAGCTACAGCACTTGACTCAAGGTTTAAGAATCTGAAGTGCCTTCCAAATCTGAGAGGGACGAGGTGTGGAGCATGCTTTCAGAAGTCTTAAAAGAGCAACATTCTCATGCGGAAACTACAGAACCCGAACCACCAAAAAAGAAAATCAACCTTCTGCTAGTGGCGTCTGACTCAGGTGATGAAAATGAACATCTGTCGGTCCACACTGCTTTGGATTGTTGTCAAGCAGAACCTGTCATCAGCATGGTCGCACGTGCTCTGAAATGGTGGTTGAAGCATGAAGGGACATATGAATCTTTAGCACATCTGGCACATATATATCTTGCAACACAGTCTACAACAGTGCCATGTGAACACCTGTTCTCATTTTCAGGCGATATTGTAAGCAAGAATTGGGTAGCATTATCTCCTGCAAATGTAAACAAACTTGTTTGTCTATGCGATTGGATGAACAAGAAGTAGGCCTGAGTGGACCTGCAGGCTCTACAATTTTACATTATTTTATTTTTAGTGCAGTTTTTTGTACATAATTCTATATTTATAAGTTCAACTTTCATGGTAAAGAGATTGCACTACAGTACTTGTATTAGGTGAATGAAAAATACTATTTTTTTTTGTTTTTTTACAGTGCAAATACTTGTAATCAAATATATAAAGTGAGCTCTGTACACGTTGTAGTCTCTGTTGTAATTGAAATCAATATATTTTAAAATGTGGAAAACATGCAAAATATTTAAATAAATGGTATGCTTTTTTTGCTTAACAGTGGGATTAAATGTGCGATTAATCGTGATTAATTTTTTTAATCCCTTGACAGCCTTACTATTTTTTCATTGGCACTGTGAAAGTCAAGCTTAGTTTACAAACATTTTCTTGGAAAGAACATTTCAGATCCCGAGCCACGATGAATTTAATCATGAAACTGGAACAGGAGAGGGTGTAGATGGAGCAGCAATGTACGCAGATGAAAATAGAGACTGTCAAAAGGAGGAGTGAGAACAGCATGAGATTCATCAGATCCAAACTCAGGCAGGAGGAAAAGGTGCAGTCATTAGTCCTATTTGTGGAAGTAAGCTGTTACACTAGATACAGGGAGTAGATCAATAAATTGGTCACTCTGTCATACACACACAGCCGGGAGATTACGTTAGATATGTTTCTGGAGGTTTGTGGAAAGGTAAGCAAGTTAAGCAACAAGGTCAATGGCTCTTACATAAACCCCAACAATTTAATTGTTTCTTTGTGCATCTCACTGCCAAAGTGCAGTAAATTGTGTCTATCAATCTGTAGATTGTACAGGTTGTGGTACATCAGGAAGGAAAATTAGAGCAAATGTGGAAACGCAAGTGTGCTATTAAGAAAATAATATGTTAAGAAAGAGCTCATTGACTAGCTCTTTTACTCTGAAAAAGAAAATTAATCCATTTCCTCTTTGACGTATTTATTTGTGTTGCCTGTTTATGAATCAAGGGTGCAGCCTCATCTGGAATTTCCAGTGCAGTACTGGTCACCACATCTCAAAAGGATATCTTGAAACTAGAGGGGATTACTGCCAGCCTTCCTTTGTCAAATGACGTCATCCATACAGGACATATGTGGGACTGAAAGGGGTTTCATTCATCTTCTTTAATGAGGGCTATTGTTTAGTGAAATTTCTAGGCAATTATGGGCAGGCACTATGCTATCTTCTTCATAATGCTGTATTAATGCACCTTGAATTAATGGGCTTGAGTTACCACTCTTCTGCTGTTCTTCTCCTAAATATCATCTGTGCAGAGACAGCCAAACTGAGGATTGTGCTCAAGACTGACAATATGTTGACAAAACTAAATTTTACTTACTTGTGTGGCCTAAGACAGATTGGAAATGGAGTCTTCCTGAGGTACAGGCTGGCACACTAAACCAACTGTGCTACCTCCAACCCACCCCATACAAGGCATATTAACACTCTCACTCCTTCACAGAGGGGGAACTTGAAGCTGAATGGCTGCAAGATGTGGGCCTATCTACATTGATTTCGGGGGCTGAAGAAGAGGATGGGCAAGCCCTGCTGTCCACACTGACCCGCACACAAGCCGCTGCCGTACAAAGAAGGTATAACACCTACACACAGACTATGAGGAAGAAGAACAAACACAGTGTCAGGGATGTGCGAGACATCTTTGGAGTTAATGACTCTTCTGTAAGTGGCAAATACTTGGTAATGGAGGGTTTTGAACTTTATTCTTATTTATATTTCTATAGCATATTAATGTTTCAACCAGGGATCTCACTGTGCTAGGCATTGTAGAAGTAGTAAATGATGGTTCCTGCCCTAAAGAGCCAAGTCTGGACCTTTTTGATGTTGTATAAGCAAAAGTGCTACCTTTTAAAAGGAACAATAAAACTGGCTAAAATAGCTGGTGCAAAGTTTTGCAACTGACTTATAATGTAATGCTGTGTATTGCCAACCTTCATTCTGCAATCCACTATCAAGACTAACATTTACTCCCTCATTTTTTGGATATCAGTGAGTTACTTTTGGCAGTTGTGCAAATTTTTGCTGGCTTCTGAGGACACATGCTATTTACTCAGCGATCTTAGCAGTGAAGTAAAACCTGTTTAATGAAGCAATAGGGAGCAAGTATGCATAAGCAGTTAAACATCTGCAGGTTTCTTTGCGATTGTTTCATTGGGAACCTTATTTCACTAATAAAGCAAATAGAAGCCCATTCATGATTCATTTGTTCAGGAATGAACTTTTCTTCTGTAGGGTCTCATCCACTTGTCCCTGAGGACAGATATAGAATTACCATTGCTTATCCCCATGCATTGTATCTACATGGATTTAGTTGATCATGTGCCCTAAGTCTACATACTAAAAACTCAAAAGCAGCATGCATGAACTTAAATGAGTAACTCCTGTTGTCCTTAAGGGGGAATCATAGCTAAACTGCCAAGCCCTGTTTTAAAAATGTATAATGAAGCTTATATTGTTGAAAAATTGTAAGAAACTGCCTTCTTCCATGAAATTATTCAGTCCCTTCTCATTTGTTTATTTTTTCCAGAAGGTTCATGCTAATAACCTGCAAAAGTCCATTAAACAGACAAAGTACAGCTGCTTCACATTAAAATAGGAGTTCAAAAGTAAAACATCTGGAGAATTAGCTTAGTGGTCTCAGTCTCCAGTTTAAAATAGCCTCCCTGGAACCACAGGTTCATATCCCAGCAAGATTGGCACAGCACCACATCCTCCAAGTACCATGGTTTCTCTTGGTTAAGATTCCAAAATCCCAGACTACTTTGCCCAGACATTAAAGATCTCATGGCACTTTTTGTCAGATTAGGCATTTTCCTTAGGAGAAATATCTATTATCTGTCTTAAACTTCTGGGTTTCTTGTCACTTTTTACAATGAGGTATTGGAATGTTAATCACCCTATGAAACATCTTAGATACAATATGTATGGGCAGAATGTGCAGTTCCTGCAGCAAAATGAACTTTAATTACGCTAATAAAAAGCAGTCACCAGAAAAAAAGTTACACTAGTGCTTTTTGTTGCACAGAGTGTTGAATCTGATGATTTTTTGTTGATCTGCAGGTATTTTTCTTGTGTCTCACTAATGAACTGGAAGTCTCAGAACTATGTTAAAAGCATGGTCTTCAAGTTTTCATTGTACAATTACCATTCTGCGGTATTTTAAAATTACGTTTTAAAAACTGAGCCCATCTAATTGTTCTGCATTGTGAAAGTCGAATATAAGATTTTAAAAGGAACTGTTATGGCACTCTTAGGATTTCTCATTCTTTCTTCCCATGAAATTGTTCAATTCTACAGAATTCAACCTATATTGCTACACACTTATTGTAGTCGTAGCCATAGTTTGCACATTCATCTCCATTACTATAGGGGAGAGATCTAAAGGGCAGCCAGGCAGCAAACTTACATTGAAAGTCAATATGAGTTGGGCTCTCAACTGCTGTGACATTGAAAATCTCCCTCTGTGTGACTAGCTGCAATGGGATTTTGAAAGACTGTCTTATTTATCACCTCTCCGGTGATTAGGAGACATATAGGGAATGAATGTTGGCAGTTTAGTGCACAATGACTGATGTACCTTGGCTGAATCACTGGTATCAGAAAAATCATCTTTTCTGCAAGTGTTTGCGTACTAGTCTGAAAAGCCATGCAGGACTTTTAATCACCTCTGCCACATAATGCCACATAAAGAGTTAGTCTCTCCACATAACAATTTGTGTAACCCTCTACATTAAAAGAAGAGATGCAGGCTTCATCCAGCCCTCTAGGCATCATAAACACTATGGCTGCCCAGAGGAGCGGGATACAGGATGGATAACTATCTTCTACTCTTAATGATGACGAAAAGGGTGATTAAACCACAAGGTGAGATTTCTTTTTATGAGGGTGACTCACTTAGCTTTGCCCAGTGGCAAAAGGAGAAGAATACAAATGGTTAGGATTTGGGCTGCATAAATAGCTATAAAGAGCATTCTGCCTTTTTTTCTTTCTATTTTTAATTTACTACGTTAATTTACCAGGGGGAGGAAAGCATCCTAGGCAAATTGCCAGGTTTAGTGAAGTTTTCCACACTACATAGAGAAGGAAAAACTAGGTTTTTAGACTAATTTGAAACCTATTGCCTTAGTCACTTGCATAATGAATTGGAGATCTTAGCACCAGGGTTATCCAGCCAAAAACAGGCATAAAGCCAGATTATGAATGATCCCTGGGTGGGTGCACAAGGAGGGGAATATGGCACAAGGAGTCCTTGTATCATGCTTAGAGGCTAGCCACAGTTACAGATCCTTCACTCTGCTAAGCACAGGACTACTCCCAAAAGAGCACAAACCACCCCAAAGTTAGTGGCAAGAAAGTGTAACCCTGTTCTGCCCTGTTTACAGCCCTGTTCTGCCTCCCTTCCAGCCAGAACAGCTAACCTGGTTAGAAATGGGAAATATGCTACATCCTTCTAGGGCAAGGTGCAACAGGAAGTGCCATCCAGGAACTCCCTGGAGCTTCAAGGAGAATAGTGCTCCCTAGAAGCAATTTCACCCTCCCCGGATGAGGCAACTCTGTCCCACCTCTAAAACAGAGCTGTCAGCATATCAGGCACAACTGGTCAAATGCTGTGGCACTGCGGCCGGATTCTCATGGGTGATGAACACCAGCAACTTCCATTAAGGTCTCTAGGAGCTACAAGGTTTCAGAGTAGCAGCCGTGTTAGTCTGTATTCGCAAAAAGAAAAGGAGGACTTGTGGCACCTTAGAGACTAACAAATTTATTTGAGCATAAGCTTTCACGAGCTACAGCTCACTGTAGCTCACGAAAGCTTATGCTCAAATAAATTTGTTAGTCTCTAAGGTGCCACAAGTACTCCTTTTCTTTTAGGAGCTGCAAGTGCTCAACAGATCTGAAAATCAGGTAGTTTGGTGCCTGGTGCCACCTATCAGTAAGGTCCAAAAGTGGGAAACAAGTTAAACTCCAGACTAACGAAGGACCTGACCCTGCACACTTTGATAGGTAAAACTCCTCTTGATTGTCAGAGAAGAGTTGCTCAGAGTAGTGCATGAAGGACCAGGATCTAATTTAAAAAATAAATCACTAACTAAACTAGAGGCATTTGCCTGAAAAGGCATTTGCACGTACAATGCTTGAAAATATGAATCTATCAAAAAGCAAAGGCAGCTAGCAGCATGAACAGAGCTTTCGCACTAACATCTCTTTAGTGTTTATGTGTCTTGGCTGCAGCGCTGACATTAAAACATCACCTTTGTGACGCTCTGATGATTTTGTTTTTACATCTTCTGTACAGTGGAAAGCGTTTAAAGGAAATGAGCACTTCCAGCTCCACCTTTTTCTTGCTAGTGAGACTTCCTCTTCTTGTGCACATAGTGCAAGTAAACACTGGAGGCATTTTTAGCATCAGTAATGACTTGATGGGCATCTAACTGGAGGCCAGAATCAGGATACCTACACTGAACCAAATCCTGCCTTCATGGACCTGCATCCAAGTCAATGGCATTGCACACATGTAACGGGGGGCAGATTTTGGCTTACTAGGTTTAGCACATTTATTGGAAAATGAGCTTTCTAATCTTTAGTTTTTAAGGGACACTATCAATACGTACAAATCATGTACTAACAAAAATGGAGGAGATTCTCTGTCCCAATCTGCTCCCTTTTTCTTGCTTAGATGGTATAACAAGCAGAAACCTCCTGTAAATCCCCTGTTGGAGATACCCCTATCATGGCAGAGTCCCGTGCTCACACAGAGCCTTTGGAGTTGACTCCTACATGCCCCTGCCTTTACTGGTGAGGAGGCAAGAGGCTGGAATGTGATGCATTTTAGTTATTCCCCGCATTGTTTATAGGGGATTGTACCCAACAGACTCATATTAGAGCATCTTGCAAGCTGCTCTAAATGACACTGAGGTTGAGGCAAGAGTAATTGATCCATAGCTGGGTTCATAACAATTGCCCTGTCCCAAAGTGTATGCCCAGCAGAAACAGGATGCAACAGAGAGAGTGCCCTGTTAGCTTTCCCTGTGTTATTTATAACACCTTATGTTATCAAGGCTGGAAGGATTTTACAAATCTAATTCATGTTCACCATTTCTATTTGCCTACTTTTTTCATTTCACACAGCTTGAGCAGCTTGTCATAAAACATTTCTTTTAAAGCTGGGCTTTTAAAAATCATAAAATCATGCTACCATATTTCATTTCTTTTATTACACAGCCCTTGCTTTTTAATGGATTATAATTCAAAGGAAACCTTGTGACTCAAATCCTGTTTGCTATCAGGTTGGTAGCCTATTAAATGGACTCTCTCAGGAGAGATTTTATTCATTTTACATTTGACTTTGTTATCCAAATAACTCAAAGGATAAGATTGTATAAAACAACTGCATAGAATCATGGGACTAGAGGGGACCTCAAGAGGTCATCTAGTCCAGTCCCCTGCACTCATGGCAGGACTAAGTATTATCTCATGATCTATTCCAAAGCTGCTAATCACAAGGACAAATTCAGCACATAAAAATGTGTCACACCAAGTGAAAGTTACCCTTTGACTTTCAGCCACTGGTTTTGTCTCTCTCCCTCTCTTCCCCCTTCCTCTCTCTCTCTCTCTCTCTCTCTCTCACACACACACACACACACACACACACACACACACACCATTTTTACACAGTGCAAAACAATTTTCTGGGCAAAACCAAACAAAACTAAGCAATAGGAAAGAGATTTTTTTAAATTGTTTGCTGCTCTCTGATAAAGAACCTGTGTCATTCATGTAACCCCGGTTTCCACACGCTGTAGCCAAGGGGAGGAAAATGTTGGCAGTGCATTTTCAGCTGGTTTTGGCCATCCGTTTATTTACTTGTTACATTTCCAATCCTGCAGGGTACTGAATGCCTTCAGTTTCTGCAGCCCCTCAGTGGGAGTTGAGGGTGTTCTGTACAGCACTTTTCAGGAGGTGCACAGCACCTTGCAGAATGTGACCACGGTGATTAAAAGCAAGATGAATTACACATTGATACAAACCTTTAACTTGCTGCAGGTATCTGAAGCAATTTAATTAGTTAATTTCAGTCAGTACATAGGGGAGAACTCATTAGCTGTGTAATGCTGTGGCAATACTCACTGACCTCAACATGATCCACATCTCCAACCTGAAGAAGATTACCTGCTCAGGCTGGGTAATGAAAACCTCTCTCTGGCAAATCAGAATGGATTGTTTAAATTTAGTGGCAAAAACATAAGCTGGGATTGATACACTGTTGATTGAGTTGTAGAAGTGTCTGTCCACATGCCTTTAATTTCATTGCAGTCTGATCATATTTCCTTGCCTATCAGCCCACGTTTGAGACAGTGCCAGTGTCACCAGTTCCTTCTAATGGTATCCAGCTTCCGGGACAGAAGCCAGTTTGGAAATCAGTGAGTTGTGAGTATGCCAACCTGTAACCAATATTCATTTGATCATAGAAATGAGAACTAGAAAGTACCTTTGGGGGTCATTTGGTTAATCCACTATTTTAGGTTCTGAGACACACTACATGCTTTTCTTTAAGATTATTACTATTATTAATAAACATTTATATCATGGTAGTGCTCAAAGTCCCCTGTTGTGCTGGATGCTTTACAAACATAGAACAGGGTCTGTAGTCTCTAATCTATGGCCCAGTCTGCACTACAATTCAAAATATGTAAGTCAGTTCATAGATTCATAGATCCTAAGGTCAGAAGGGGCCATTCTGATCATCTAGTCCGACCTCCTGCACAGCGCAGGCCACAGAATCTCACCCACCCACTCCTATGAAAAACCTCACCTATGTCTGAGCTATTTAAGTCCTTAAATCATGGTTTAAAGACTTCAAGGAGCAGAGAAGCCTCCCTCAAGTCAACCATGCCCCGTGCTACAGAGGAAGGCGAAAAACCTCCAGGGCCTCTCCAATCTGCCCTGGAGGAAAATTCCTTCCCCACCCCAAATATGGCGATCAGCTAAACCCTGAGCATATGGGCAAGATTCACCAGCCAGATACTACAGAAAATTCTTTCCTGGGTAACTCAGATCCCATCCATCTAATATCCCATCTCAGGGGATTAGTCCTATTTACCCTGAATATTTAAAGATCAATTACTTACCAAAATCCCATTATCCCATCTCCTCCATAAACTTATCAAGTAGAATCTTAAAACCAGATAGATCTTTTGCCCCCCACAAAAGTTCCTGGGACCTACTGCCATAATAGTGTTTTGTAAAGTGTTTCATAACATAGTTTGCTTTGTCTATCCTATAATTTGAAAGAGCGATAGCACCTGTATGGCAAGAAGGATGTTTGAACTTCTGATACTGCCAACCCCAAGTGTTCAAAAATCATGAGTCAGGTCCCCAATAACCATAAAATCGGCTTAAAAATCCTAAAATTTAAATCATGATAATAATACATTTTGGGCTCACTTTATTCATCTTGTTTCTAAGCCTTTAGGGTGCACTTGGGTCACGTTTCTAAGCTTCCTTTGAAATCTTGAGGGCTAAAAACTTACTTTTTATTTTAATAAAAGCTGAGATTCCTACCTAGTTGCACAAATCCAGGAGTTGGGACTTTAAGTATCATGAGACTCGTGATAAAATCATGAAAGTTGGCAACACTAGAACTCATTCAGGCTAATACACTTTGAAGTCTATGGAGACAGGGCATTTCTATAGTAGAAATTTCCCTCTTATGCCTACTAATTCTAGTGGGCAACTAATTTCTGGAACAGAGCAATAGATCATCTTTTCTTTTGGTTCCTGGATTCTATTAAAAATTCCACAAGGGCTGGCATGGCTTTGAAAACCAGATGGTAACATGCTGAGCCCCATCTGCACAGGTTGTGCCTGTACTATGTTTTTTATGCACCAAGAGTAGCAGTAATGGGAAATTGTAAGGAAAAAAAACCAGTGTAAACAACAATGACCAGAGAAACAGTGTTAGCAGCACTTTTCTATCAATAACTTTAAAAAGAAAAAAAGATTTTTCACTGAACAAATGCAGAAATAGTTTCCCTAGCCAGGATAGATAAGGTCATTATGCACAAATGTGATAATGAGGATGATTCTTCTGCTGACAAACAGAAAATTACAGCTTAATCACCTTCTGCACAAATATTAACAGCAAAAAATCTAAAATAAAAATATGTCTTTGATTTCAGAAAGTACAAGGGCTTATTTCCTCCATACAAAACAGGAACATGTGTTATTGTTACGCTGAAATTCCCCTGTGAAGCTCTTCCCTTAACACTTTCACAAACTTTTTGTTTCATTTTTACCATTTTTAATGTGTCTGCACCAAACACAAACAAACCTTCAGTATTCATATATAGTCTCCCTTGTTTTCAGCTAATAGCTGTCTAGACTGTGGACTAGATAAAGACAGCCCGTCAGTAACAGAAGAGCTATCCTATGAGGTTTCTTTCTCAGAATCCATCACAGTGGTCCCAAAAAACAGAGAACGGCAGAACAACCTGAGATTCAAAAAGGATGATTCTGCTTTGCCTGTAAGTTTAAACGCCTCGTGTTTACTCAATAGTTCTTCTTTACCCAATTAATTTCCTGCTTCATTTCCCCCACTACAGTGAAGTCTCCTAAGATATGTTGGATTTCCGTCAACATATGTGTTTTAATACTTTATATATTTGTAAAGGCTTCCTGCTATGCTTGTCTGTTGCTGGCCACGCAGCATTCCCAGTGAGGCACCAAAGCCGAAGCGTGTGCTTAGTCAGGGACACATCTTCTACCCAACGCAATTTAGTGTACATACCCCAATACTTAAAAATTGTATTGCATTGTGTCACCCACAGACTTTTCACATAAAAACAAAGATCTGGCACTGAGAGTGGCAATCCATCTTTATTACTTGAACTACTCCCTTTACTTTTCTTGACATGGGTTTTACATTTCTGTGTCTCAGATCTGTTAGACTCAGACATGAGAGGAAGAGTGAACCTTGGTTCTGTTCACTAGTAGCACAGATTATCTCAGATTAGTATTTGATGCAGGTGCAGCATAGGAGATACCAGATCAGTAGTCAGGGACAAAAGATTATTGTCCAGCCAGATATGTATAGTGTAGTCTATCAGTTAGATGGCATTCTCCCTCCGAGCCAGCTGGCAATTTATTGATTCTATCAGCGTCTAAGAGTGGACCATTAAAACAGGTCCATCATCTTGAGAGGAAATGTGTGCCCTGACCCCCAAACTTGAGGGTTTCATGATCAGTCTGTGACAAGGATGTAATCACAACCACTATCCCACCATCCAATAAAACCTAAACACTGGCTCCAGACTTTAGCCAGATGTGTGAGTCAAGCTATTAACTATGTGAGAGAGTCCTACAAACGTCACATTGGCCATGAGATCCTAAATTGATCCAGACTAGTTGGCGTCTGCATGGATGCTGAATTCACCAAGAACAATCAGTTTGTGTGTGTCTAGCACCACCAATGGAGAAGACCTAAGGAACCTCAAATTTCCATGTTGCAGTAGGGTGATAAGTATCAAGTAGATTACATATGGCATGGAGTACAGTCTGATTGCTCTGTGGTGATAATAATTTGAGCACCTTTGGGGAATCAGGCTGTCTCCCTAGTTATCGTGGTCCTGGCATACTGAACTTTCCTCCTTGGTCCTGTTACTAGAAAACCTCTACCCTTCCCCTAACCCTCACCGTGACATTCCACCCTCAATTTTAGAGATGTTACCTATCCTTCACACTCCTCCAACCATAAGTATGGACCTCCTAACTGGCATGGTAGAGCAATCTGGGGCAAGTAGCATACAGAAGGCGGCCTTGTACTGATGGGTACGCAACTGAATAATTTCAGAGAAGTTCACAGACGTGTTTCAAGTGGACAATTTTGCATGCAAAACTGTGAGGTTTGTGGAAAGCATGTAGTGTCTGTGCACACACATACATAGAATAAGCAACTCTGGGAGAAATGTTGCCACCTTAAATACAATCTCTTCCAATGCTCCCCCAGGGATGATACACCTCCACACAGAACTACGTTCAAACTGCACAATTTAGCCCACTGGCAACATGATAAATGGAATGTAATCCTAGATGTTGGAAAAGTAAAACACTATTAGCACATCGAGTCCATCCAAATACAGCACATAGTCCCCCACACAGAAGATGTGTCAGATAGTAAACTGATGCAACATGGGATCTGGAGCCAAATGCCAGGAATCTAATTTCTAAAAACCACAGAGATTAAGTAAATTCAAAATTTATCACAACGTATTGTGCCAACTTTAATACTGTATAGTTCTCTAACTCTGTGGTTTGCTGTGCTCTATGCCATAGATTCCCAGTGCTGTTCTTACAAAGAGAGACAGGCCCAAACCTCATGTTAAGACTACATCACATCAAAACACCTCTAGGAGACAACAACCTACCCAAGGAAAATCACAGTAATAATTTTTTTAAAATACTTAGTCCTTCCTTTGGTAAATGAGGCTTGCAAAGAGGCCCTCTCATTCCCTATTCCTCCCTTATGTCCCTATATATATATATATACAATTTTTTCACATTTTCAGAGTGATTTAATATGCTCTGTTTGAGGGGTTTTTTCACATGACAAAACACTGCAAATAAGTTTGCCTTGTGTTTCACACTTTAGGTACATCAGCAGTTTTACTTTGCTTCAATGGTTTGTCATTGCAAAGACTCTTATCGTATGGTCTATGAATGAAATAATAGAAATTTTTCTAAAAATAGAAAATTTTAGATTTTGGGGGTCATTTTCTATACTTCCCAATCTTCCCTGTTTGGCCAGAGGATGATGGTATCTTGCAGTGCTTCCTGTTGCCCCCTGTTTAGGATCATCTCCTGCTTTAAAGAATACTGGGAATGGAGTGTTGGAGATCCTGGCCTCTGGAACTCACTTCCTCTGTGATCAGTTGGAGCTTTGTCCTCTGTTGCTTTTAGAGCACAATGCAAGATGTATCTTTTTTTTTTTTTGCCTTTTCTTTGACTATTGTTTCTCTGTTTGATGGCTTTTTTTGAGAGATGAGTTAAAACCAGGGCATTGAACCTGAATACATTTTAATTAAAAGGAAGGGATGGATTCACATCCCTAGAAGGTTTTAGTTCCAAGTTGGATCCCCAAAAGTAGAGATGGCTTGTAGCACTATTTATTTAGTAAGTGCTTGTGTCTGGTTTGAATTACATAATGATGCCAAGGTTCCACAGAGCTATGCACAGCACAAGTTTTTATAATACTAATGATGATAATGACATCAAAACATATGAAAAGAGCCCTTCTTCATTTTTTTTTACAGTTTTACAGCAGGAAACATCACATATCCTGATGTAGCAATATTCCTATTTTCATGTCCCAGAAGTTGCAAAGTAGCATTCAATTCATGTAAATGATCCATGGATTCTACTTTCATAGGTGTTCCTTGACCTTTTAACATTTATGTTTCATATTACTCAACCTAAAACAGTCCTATATAGTAAGTCAAAGTCAGTGCCTATGTAACACCAGCAGACCCCAGTCATCATTGGCCGGGGTCAAACTTAGGACCTCTGGAGCTTAATGCATAAGCCACTTCTGCATGAACTAAAAGACACCTCTCTTTTAGCCAAGGCTGTAACAAGCTTATCAAGCTGTAGCTGGCCTAAGTGCCAGTAGAGGGGGATAGAGTGCCACAACAAGAAGGCATGAATTACATCTAGATGGAATTAGGATTTAAGTGTTCTGTCTTTGAGTAATGTGCTCAGATCATTAGACAATGCTTCCTTCAAGGTGCAAACAACATATAGAACTACTTCCTCCATCACTGATATGCAGCCATTTCTGTGATGAAATGTTGCTGCTGTTCAATAGCATCAAGCAATATTATGGAAGAATTTAAGGGGAGAGAGGTGGATTATTAAATCCTGTTGGAACCAGAGAGGAAAGTTTAGTTAGTATATAGTGTAGCTAATTGTTGAAAATTGGAATATGTCCAGGACATCAGGGTTAACATCCCTCTTTTGTGAAAATTGCTAAGAGATCTATAATTGAGCACAAAGGATCAGGTGCTCAGTTGTACATTTCAAATTAAAATAGTCATCAGTACAAGGTCGAGACAACATGCAGGAGCATGGGTTCAGCTCTGAGTTAGCTCACCCATCAAATCACCACCACGTGACTTCTTGTAGCATCAGGATATATCTTTTATTTAATTTATTTATTTATTTAAACAAGCCTTTTTCACAAAGAGTAATTTTAAAAACTAAACATTTCTCAAGCATGTAAAATAAAACCCTATTTACATATACTTCTTGTAGAAATTTATTGTTCGAAAAAGCCAATATGGCCTGACAGAGGTTGGAGACCTATCTCTTGAAGACATGAAGAAAATTCGCAATCTCTCTCTGATTGAATTAACAGCCTTCTATGATGCTTTGGGAATAGAACTAAAGAGGAACCGAACAGAAAGAATCAAAGGACGAGGTAAACGTACAGTGGTAGCTGGCTGACAGGTGTCTTGTGATTTATAGTACTTAGTAAGAAGATGCTTATTAGGCTCCACTTTCTCTTTCTTTTTACATCGTTTTCAAAAAGAAAATGGCCTTTTTGGAGTCCCTCTCACGATTCTGTTGGAAAACGATCAAAAGAAGGTGCCTGGAATAAAAATTCCTCTTATCTTTCAAAAAGTGAGTAGAACAAAATCATGTGTGGCTTGAATTTTCCTCATTAGCATTGACACTCAAACAGACATCATATAAAAGAAGACAGACTTTAATGGCTTCAAGGTGTTTGCAATTTATTTCTGTCCATATGTTGTGATTTAAACATCTCAAGAGACTTAGATCAAAAACACTGTTCTTGAATATCATGTGCATGCTGGGAGGTTTTCCAATTTGGGGAGTATATTTATAATATATTACACAGGAAATGTACAGAACCAACTGGATAGGATTCTGCTCCCCTTTTCATTTGACATGTAGATTAATGAAATGTTTTTGAAAGGGGAGCATTTATAATTTCACATTATTTCAAATTGCAGACCTGTTGATTTATCTGAGATTATCAGAAGTGAACTGCTGTCATCTGAATGAGGTGCATAGAGCCAAGAAGATGGTCATTCAACTGAATTAGTGTGACGCTACAGTGACATCCAGTGTATGGTTCAGTTAGACACATACCTGCATGTACACACGCATACACACACAGATTTATATGGACATCCAGTTTTAAGATTAAAGTCACATTTAACTATAAATACCTCCTGAAAGAAAACAAAGAGCTAGTATCAATTAATGTAGATAGAGTCAATTTGGCACATTTGTTATTAATCTCTGTATTGCCAGCAATCAACTTCACTTCATTCCTCGATAATTGCACTTTGGGAAGTTATAGAGCCATGCAAATTATTGATTTTTTGATACGTTGGCTGACCAAAAAAAAAAAGTATTTGGGGCCAAGTGAAATGGTTCATTTGACCCTAAACAAAATGTTTCATTCAAGTTCTGAGGATTTTTATCTTTATTCAAAAATAAAATTGAAGTAAAATTTAAAACAAAAAGTCATTTTGAATTAAAAAATCAAAATGTTTCATTTTGAAAATGACAAAATGTCCCCCCCCCCCGATTTTTTAGCAAAACAATTTGGCAAATCTGACATAAATTCATGTCATGTTTTCATCAACCCAAAGCTGTATTTTTGGTGAAAAAAAGTTTCATTTGAAACATTTTGTCCTGCTGTAGAGCTGATACCATGTTAGTGATAGAGCTGGAGGAGGGCCGTTCATAATGAAAAACCAGAGCCATGTGAATAAATGCAACAAAATTAGTCTTTTCCCACTTTTGCATTTTGTCAAAACAAAAATACTCTGCACTGAATGTTTGTAAAGAAATGCTGAGACCAGAGAGGTCTATTCACATTGTGTATGGACATCCCAGAAAGAACTTTCCTACGATTATTTTCTTGTCTAAGTTCTCAGTTCTGCCTACACATTTATTAATAGGCTTTTCTATGGTGCTCATCACCATAATAGTTGAGCATCTTACAAACATGAAGGACTGTATCCTCATAACTCCATTGTGTGGTAGGGAAATCAGTGTGACTTCTTGCTAAGAAAGATACTGTGCAATGTAAGAATGGCCCCATTATTATTAATTTATTATTAGATCTACAGTAGTTCCAAGAGTCCCAAGTTAGGGGGCTCTTGTTGTACTAGGAGTTGTACAAACACATAGGAAAACATGGTTTCTTCTCTGAAAATTCACAGTTTTAGGAACACAGAGCAAGTTCTGATTGATTTGCTAATATGGGTATTTATTATTCTTGATGATAAACTACATCAAGTGGTTTTTAGGGGAGGCAGGTTGCTAAAAGGTTAATAGTATTTTTAAAATGCTGCTGTTGCATTTTAGCTGTTGCTCACGCTTGAGGAAACGGGTTTAGAAACGGAAGGAATTCTTCGAGTTCCTGGATCTGCCTCAAGAGTTAAGGTACCTGTGTTTTCTCATTCACCTTCTTGTAACCAGTAGAGTCTGTACAAAGTGGCAAAGTTTGTATAGAGAGATTCTCAGTCCTATTATTACCAGCAAAAACAGTGGCTTGTCTTTGCTTCCTGAAACTGAGGACCATAACTTGGCATGGTCTAATGTTTTATTTAGAGGACACATGGACTGAAAAGTGCAGCTCTCCTCCAGTAAACCGGTGAGGAAGGCCCCTCAGTTTAGAACTTATCTGACCTCCTGGTCACTCAGAACTGCTGTGATCTCACTTCTTTTATTTTTACTTATTTCAGAAATACTGAGTCACTAGACTGAGGTTATAAAGGAATTTAAGCTAAAGATCTGACTCCACATAATTTTAAGCTTCTTGTAATATTATTACTCATTTGTCCTTTGATTGGAGTTTTGGGGTCCCACATTTGGAACTGTGAGAAGTATGTCCTGCTGCTCAGTTTGATGAAATGAAGTACTCCATTTTCACAGCACATATGAGTAGGATTGGGCCCACTGGCCTGTGCTTGTGACAGTCAGTGGCTTTATGTTTGCCCCCCCCAATATGTACCATATTATTAGCAAGTAGACTATAATAATACATGCCTTCCTGTAATGCTTATTGTAAATTAGTACATATGTCTTATGGTATGAAAAATGAGGTTTTCTCTGAGTGATGAGGGTGATGTCATGATATGTGGACGCTCAGTTCATCTTAAACATGAGGCCATTATTAAAGAAAGTAGCAACAAAGTAAAGAGACAAACAGCCTTTCACACAGCTTAAGTTCTAGCTTTGTCTTCCTTGTTTATCAGAGGCCCCACCTGCCTGGAACTCTATACAATACACAAAGACATCTTTCTAGTGACTGAATAATATACTGCAAGTAACATATTGTTACAAGTGAGATGCACAGTTGCCAACTTTCATGCGGTAAATAAGCACCCCGACTTTCACAATAAGCCAAAAATCAAGCTAATCCCATTTCAAAACAAGGCCAAAACAAGCCAATCCCTAGGAACCCCAACATTCCTAGATCCCCCCTTGGCGTGCAGTCTGGGACTGTGGTGGGCCCGCTGTGCAATCCCTGATTCTCTCCCTGCTTTGCCTCCCCTTTTTTTGCTGGGAGCCAATCAAAAAAAGGAAGCAAAAACTATAACAAGCAACAGGCCAAACAAGCTACAAGCCAAAAACTAGCCAACAAGCAACTCACAAGGCAATTAAGCCAAAAACAAGCCCAATTTCTGCATTTTTTTCACAGGTTTGGTATGTCTGGTGGGATGACTACAAAGCAATGCTTAGCAGCTCTGGCACTCAGACCATTAAATGACAGAACAGGTCTATATCATAAAAAAAATCTCCAGTAGTTGGTTCTCATTCACTTACAAGCATTTGCTTTTGCCTGGCATTAATAACTAAATATCTTTGTATTTTTTCCTTTGGTTTATACATTTTAAAATGATTCCTGCTCCCCTGGCAATAACTGAATATTTCACCAGCAAGAAAAATAACCTTCCTACGTATAGTCAGTTAGGCTTCCTAGTACTGTGACATCTGCACAGCGTAAAACAAGAGTGCTTCAGAATCTTGGAGAATCCTGCATGTTCTTTAGCTGGTTCGGTCACGTGATCAGTAATAGCTAATAAAATAAGTGACAAGAGGAGGCTTTGTGTGAGAGACCTGTATAATAATGATATGCTTCTATGACGCTTCCACACTGAGCAGTTCATTTCACATTTAAAAAAAACAAGTGAGGAGTTTGCAGAAGGTAAATATGTTTGTTGGAGCTATGCAGATGAAGGATGGGCCTTTCATGGGTGTAGAGGTAATCAGATGGGGCCTCATGATATTTACTTTGGATAGGGCCCTGCAAATTTATGTCTGAAGATAACTAATGCCATAGTAGGGCTTGATCCTGCAAGGTACTGAGCACTTTTTCGTGCTGAGCATCTCAACTCCTCCTGACTTCACACTCAGCACCTTCCTGGATTGAGTCCCTAGCCTGGACAGAGACTCTACAGCTTCCTGATTTCAGTTTCCATCACTATACATATTTTTTTATTCTTTCACTTTTTCTGTACATAATATAGACTTTCTATGGGGTTTATGTGACAGGGCTGCTTTGTATCTTTTGTTAATTAGCTTTTGTAGTCTGTGCACATACTACACTGTGTCTTGTTCCGCTATTCTGACCTGTACCCAGAGAATCACTTTGTGCTATGTGTCTGACTTTCCTATACCAGGTGGTAAGTCAGACATCCACATGAACAATGTCATGTGTTTTATTTGAGTTTTTATTCATTTAAGTGTGTCCAACAAAGTCAACCAGTAAGGGATAGAGGGAAAGCTTTTCCTAAGCAGTTCCAGATTTCATCCTTCAAAGCTGTCGTATATTATTATGACATGAAGATTTGAGGACATTCCAACTCAACATTAGTTCTTGTTTTTAAAATGAAAAGCATATGGACGTGCTTAAAAGTTACTTTTTTAAATAACAAAAAATAGAAGAAATAAATACAAGTTTTCCTCTGCCTCTTAGATGTGCGGTATGTACTGAACCAAAACGTATGTTAAGCTACACTCTTGTAAGCTCATAAACGAAATGAAAAAACAAACAAAAAAGACTGTTACAAGAATATACTTGTAAAAACTAATTACACACAAATTAAGTGTATATGTAGAAAGTTGATATCTCTCCTCTCAGTTCTCTCTGTTTCTGGGACCTTCCTTCCATTCTTGAAATACTAAGCAGCAAAATCTTGAAAGCTCTTTCTCTTCCCTTGTGGTTATAGTGAAGTGATGGGCCTTACTCTATATTTCTCAGTCAGGGTAGTTAATCCTGATGTTTGAATGGATTAGGTGCAAGAGATGTGACTGTAAAGGAGGTTGAGATAGCAGAGAATACAGCCAAAACAGTGTGCTAGTAAGAATGGTATTGTAACACTATACACCAAATCCTGAACGACTTTATATTTCCGTTTGTGCCAACAGTTTCACTTCATTATATGTAACGGTATTTGATAGACAATTTCCTTCCATTGATGTGAGGCATGTTAAGCACAGTATTTATTTTTAATAACTCTTCTTTCTGAATATTTTCTTGCCGATTGCTAGTGCAGATTTGATGAAAACATGATTAAAAACCAGCACATGAAATATAGAGCCAAATCCTGCTCAGATAAACAGTCCCATTGAAATCAACAACATTCTTTGTGTCTGTAAGGCAAAAGTAGCTGGGAGTGATTAGAAAATATACTTAATTTTAAATGTGATGATTATGAATGAGAAGACAAATAGTGAAACTCTTACAGCCAGACAAGGCCATTTTTCAAGAGATAAAGGTACAAACCAGACTGACGTTTGTAAGGTCATCTTTGGAATATCATTTTAAAGAAGGAAAAGGAGTACCCGTGGCACCTTAGAGACTAACAAATTTATTAGAGCATAAGCTTTCGTGAGCTACAGCTCACTTCATCGGATGCATTTGGTGGACGCTGCTACTCTGAAACATTTTAAAGAAGCTTTCCTTTCTAGCTTCCGAGTAGAGCAACAATCTGTTTAAATGAAAATTAAATTAGTATCTTTTGCCTAGGCTAGTACTGGCCCTTATATAACACACAAGCTTTTTTTCTTAACTTATATTGGCAATTTTTGTCCTCTTAAGAGGCAACAGTTTAGCAGTTCTTTGTGTTGCTGTCCTCAGCACTGTCAGACAGTGAAATGTTCCTCTTCACTTAGAACTTCTTCTCATTCAGGCTATCAATGGGGAATATCAATGTAAGGTGTTAACGTCCCAATCCCTGAATCTTATTAACATATCAGATGGGGTTTTTTGTTTGTTTGTTTTTGCGTGGAGATTGGACTTTCCAAACTGTAATCCAGAGTTTGGGCCAAATTCTGTTCTCATGTGGTATCCTGCTCTCTTTCTGTTCACCATCCACACACATGTGGGGTTTTTAACTACTTACACTTCAAAGCTGATTGGACCCTAGTTCTAGAGCACAGATGCCAGAAAACAATTGGTTTAAGTGGGAAGCCAGGATAATACAATAACTATTTTACCTGCCTGCAGGTTTTGGCCAGAGTTGTGTCAGAGTACTGAATTGGTACCATAGAGGTCCTTAAAATTGATCAAACAAGTTGGCACTTGTCTGAAAAATAAGACTAGAGAAGAAAAGCAAGGACTTCTGTCTTCTAAAACGCAGCCTAATTGTGACCACACATGAGAAAGCTACCAGGAGTTACCGGAAGCAGAGCTCTATATAGCTCAAAAGCTTGTCTCCCTCACCAACAGAAGTTGGTCCAATAAAAGATATTACCTCACCCACCTGGTCTCTCTAATGGGAACTACTGGCAAATACAAAACACATGCAGATTAAATGACTTTGAGGATGAATATCCTAGTCCCTTGTGTGTAAGTGTTAAAACCTCTTAAGTGTGTTTTAAATAAAGAAAACAAACAATGGTGTAGAAATGTTTGTTCAAATAACTGTTCCATTTCAAATTCTATACTTCACAAAGCTTTCTTTGTTGCTCATGGCATTTGTGAGATGAAATAAAGCTCACCAATCAGAAGCTGTAATTAAAATCAGTAACTTTCTTTTGTCTTGCAGAATCTCCGTCAAGAAATTGAAATAAAATTTCATGAAGATACATTTGACTGGGACCAAGTACGAAACAATGATGCAGCAGGACTGCTGAAGATGTTTATAAGAGAACTCCCAAGCCCCCTCTTCACTGTAGAATATCTGCCTGCCTTCATCACACTAGTGGAAAGTAAGTAGAAAGAAATAGTGTAAATGGATACATATGAAAAATACAAAATTGCTAAAGAAGAGAAAAGAGATTGCCAGTATGTCATAACCATTTTGGTTTCCTGTAAACTTTAAAGCAGAATGTTGTAAACATTGCAAGCACATAGAGGTTGAAAACTGGCTTTCGTACATAGATTTTACCGTATTTCATTCACACGAACTATACATTTAGTGAATAAAAATTCTCTCCAGTGTAAAATCCAATCATCACATTATAGTTAGTATTTTATTAGATTTTGTTTTCTTTCATGAAAGATTATTTTTATCAGGATCTTTGCGTAAGAAATGTATTTGCTTGTGGAAGGCTGCAGGTAACTAAGTTTTGGGTCCTAATTTTCCTGTGCATTCTGATTCTGAGCCATTTTTTCTATTTTCAGTTTTAAGGATGCAGTAGTGCAGATTTTACTTGGTGAATTCCTGTTGACTTCAGTACAAGAATTGTTTGGGTTAGGGCTGAATGAGAAGAGCAGAATGGTGCCTTTATTGGGTAAAATGCTAATTGACTCTATGTTCTTATAAAGTCAGATTGTGACCAAGCAGTCTGTATATGTTTAAAGAAGGAGGGAAGTTCTAGCAGTTTACTCCATCTTGCAAACTACACACAGGCTGGTCATGAGGCTCACCTGAGTGCATGGAGCTAGGACCTCATGGGGGAGAGTATGAAGGAGGTGAGATTGACTAGAAATGACCGCACTCTTCACCCCATAAGTAGTAAAGCAGCAACAACATTTCCTCTTCCTCCCCCTACTCACCCATCCACTCTTCATGTTAGGGAGCTCCATGAGTCATTATGCTTCCAGGAGTCACATACTGGTCTCAGAATAGGCTAGTGCCTTTAAGGCATGATGGCCCTTAGAAACCTACACTCATGCTATACATTTTTATAGAGAGCCAGATTTGGGACTAGGCACAAGAATGAAATTAAAATAAAAGAAGGATAAACAATGAATCTACAATCTAATGGCAGCTGGGTTCAGTAAATCACTTAACAAAGTTAGTCTGAAACTATTCTGAAAATAAATTTTGCCATATCATCTTGAAACTGAGAAGTACTATATTATAGAAGTGTGATCTGATATACAAGGCAATCCCACAGTGACATCAAAGAGGAATTGGCCAGTAACCAGCACTGAAGGATTTAAGCCTTAAGTGACCCAGAGAATAGGTTATTCGGGGAATGTCTCCCCAAAAAGAAGAGATTTTTCTAAAGATCCCTGCACCCTGTAAAACCAGAATTGGAGATTAAAAACTAAGTTCTGTGTATTAGTATCATTAAATTTCTTCCTTCCTATTTGCCCAGATTAGTCCAATATAATTACAGGTCTACATCATGTAAGGAAAAAAATACCCATTAAACTTAGGACATTTCTGGTCAAAAGCCAACATTTAATTTGGAAAAAAAAATGAATGCCATGTATCAGACCAGCATCTGGGATTCTCAGCACTTACTGCAGCAAGGACCCTGGCCATCTACAAAAGAAGTCTCTGCATCATTTCTCAGTATAACCTTTCCCCTTTAAATGTAATCCTATAGTTTGTCTTTATGGCCCTGTAGTAGTTGAAGATGAAAGCAGAGATAAAGTTCCAGATGCACAGCTACAGGGTAACTCAAGAGGGTGGGTGAAAAAGTGACCTTACTACCTCCCTGATCCTGTGGTAACTATATGCCATCCATTCCCAAGCAGCATTGCCCTAAATCAACAGAAGGGAGGGGTTTGATACAGGAGCTCTATGCCCTGCTTACACTGTTGGTATAGTTGCAAAGTAGCCTTGCCATGCATTTCAGAGTTCTTTCTAGCACAAATCTAATGGTAATTATGACTTTTAAAATATTAATTATTATTATTCTTAGAAGTCTCCAAGGTCAAGTTACAGTTACAAGCTTTGCATCTGTTGATCATGTTGTTGCCTGATGCCAACAGGGATACAGCCAAGGTAGGTGCTTTGTTTGATGATTCCTGCATCTGTATTCTTTGACTTTTAAATGAGAGTCAGGGTTTGTTTGTAACTGCAAATGATCAGAATCCTCATCCGCAAAAATATTCAGTTTTTCTAAGTTTCATGGCTGAGGGGTCTTCAGGGACTGACCCATGTACAGCACATTGTAGTAGTCCAATCTGGAGAACACAAAGGCATAGATAGTTATCCTAAGTACTGCATCCAAGAGGAGAGATTGCAGCTTTCTAGCCAGGTACACTGTGAATTTGAAAATGTTGCATTGATGTTGTATTTCATGATGCGTTATGAGTGGCACTGCTTTTCCCAGGCCTTTCTGCAGTTCCTGAAGAAGATAGTTGCTAATGAAGGGAAAAACAAAATGAACTTATGGAATGTTTCCATGATTGTTGCACCAAACGTCTTCATCTACAAGGGCAAACATGCAAACCAAGAAGAGATGCAAGCAGCAGCCACCACGGCACACATAGTGAGACTTTTAATTAAGTACCAGGACATCCTGTGGACAGTGAGTAATGCTGACTACAGTATATGTGTTTTGGTTCCCATATTTGTTTTTCTAGGTATCAGAGCTCAATGCAGCAGCCATACAGAGACAAGGAAACATGCAGCAATTTCTGCCTGGAACACACAACTGACAATGGTGAAATTAATCTCTGTACAATGCTTTGGTCCATTAGCCTTGTGTCCGCCTGCTATGCAAGCTTGAGAGAGCATTAATATACTGTCATTATATTAATGTAACCACCAGCTAGCTTTAAGTCAGTCCAAAATTCTGTTTGTAAGCCATTTTCAGAAGGGGTTGTTTCATGTCTTCAAACTTGGTAGTTCTTTTACTTATATCCATGCACGTGCAGTGTGACATTGTGCTTTTACGTCTTCATAGCAAGTGTGAGACTCTTCACTTTTATTGTATTACTAAAGGGAGGACGTGAAAATAGAGGTCAGCTTTACTCATTGGCTTGTCATTCTTTTCTTAACCTTTTTGAGGACTGGATGGAGTCGTTCATTTCAAGGCTACTCACTCAAATCCAGTCCATGTCAATATTGATCAGAAGTCATTACCATCTGATGGCTTTTGGTGGTCTATGTGAATGTGCTGGCAGTCTCACTTCCTTTTCTAGGAGACAAAGGATGGCCTAGTGGTTAAGGCACTTGTGTTGGACCCAGGAAGTCCCTGCTGTGCCATAGACTGCTTGTCTGACCTTGGGAAAACATTTAGTCTATGTGTGCCTCAGTTCCCCATCTGTAAAACAAAGATAATAGTACTTCTGCTCCTCACAAGATGTTGTGAGGATGGCATTACAGATTTGAGGTGCTCAGGAGCTATGGTAATGGAGGACATGTAAGTCCCCAAGATAGATCTAAAAGATACTATTGCAGTTGGCATTGGTAAGCATCCTTATTGACAGCTTCAGCAGAGAGGCCATAGATTGAATGGGCATGGAAAATGAACTATCATTTCATCCCTAGTGGTGGCTGAGTGATACTGGGGAAGTTTGCCCATGCTGTACTTCTTCCGGGAATAAACAGGACTCAGTTTCCAGTGCTTTTAATTTATTATCTCTTACAATCACTGAAGTCACTTGGGGTGGGGGGAGACAGGGGCAGAGGGAAGGTTTTCCCTCCCATCCTTTTGCATACACCCAGCCTTGGCTTCCTCTCTCTAGGTCCCGTACTTCCTGATTTCTCAAGTGAGAAAGATGAATGAGGCTACAATGAACAACACCAAGAGACAGATGATGTTTGACAAGGGTGTGAGAAGATTGCTGAGAAGAAAGACCATGGAACGAGAGAGACCTGAAAGATCAGAGGTGCATTAAGACATAACATATTTTTAAATGGCAGCTTTGAATTCCATCATGTCGCCATGTCTTTTCAATCCCCCTGGTGCTTTCTCCCATGCATGGGAAAAATCTCCTGTCAAATTTCATAAAGCTGCTACCTCATCCAATTTAAATCCTTCCTTGAAATCTACCTCTGTTGCAATACTGACAAATCACTCTCCTCTGGCATGGATTAGGCAAGTGGCAAGCTTTCACTTTTGTCCTTCAATTAAACTGTTTATTTTCTACCTCATCTTCCACCCACCCCTTCCCCATCTGACTATTACATCCTGTCTGGCAGAGACTGAGAGGTCTCTAGAGCAGGGACTGTTTTTGCTATTTTCTGTACAGTGCCTAGTACAACAGGACACTTCCTATGGGATTTTCAGACCCTACTAATACAAATACAAATAATAATTAATATGTTTCTTAGGGGTTTGTGAGGCAAATAAGTTTTACCAGAGAGGAGCAACGTGAGTTAAGATGTTAGAATAGTAGGCTTTATATT
The DNA here is from genome assembly GCF_009764565.3 of Dermochelys coriacea. Lineage (NCBI taxonomy): Eukaryota > Metazoa > Chordata > Testudines > Dermochelyidae > Dermochelys > Dermochelys coriacea. The sequence goes on from NC_050069.1 coordinate 88,868,484, forward strand.
TACAGAAAAATGTTTTCATTTAAAATAAAAACACCCTTGATTTGGAAACTTAACTTTAGAATCTGACAAGCCTGAAACAAATTGGATTGTCATGTGCGAGAAGCTGTTTTGGGACTTGTGCACCTGGGGCTTGACATGTTGCTAAGACAAATAACAGAGATTTTGTGTGGAACTGATTGAGAATTATTCGACAAAATGTTTTTTCTTGTAAAGTGCCATTTTCTCTGGAAGGTTTCCTCAGGTCCAGGATGGAATTTCTGGTCAAAACAAGAGAGAGAAACTGATTCACTCCAGAATAACCTGGTGGTTAGGACATTCACCTAAAATGTGGGAGGTCCAGGTTCAAGTCACTGCTCCAAATAAGGACAGCTTCAATAGGCAAGAGTGGGAGAGACAGACAGAGGGTCTATATCCTAGTGGTTAAAGCACTCACTACAAATGTAGGAGAGAAGGGCATGGACTTGAACTGCATCTCCTATATTCCTGGTGAGTGCCCTAGTCAGAGGACTATTGGTTCTCTCTCTCTCTCTCTCTCATGCTTTTTCATGGAAAATCTCAAAAGGTTTCTTTTTTGTTCTGTTATGGAATGAAAGCAAATTCCAAAACCCCAGAATCTTTCATGAAGTTAAATTCTTGTTTTCTGACTAGCCTTAGTTCTGTGCTTGAGTTCTGCAAGAGAGGATATTAACTGAATTAGTCTAAAGTACCCCCTTTTGGTCAATTCCTCCAGTGGTGTTTTACAGTATGTGTTCTGAAAGAAAACGAGGGCTGCTCTTTGCAACAAAATGCCGAGTGTTCTGATGAGAATCAGCAAATTCATGGAATTACAATAGATTAAGTGGTGGTCCTGCTTTAGAATAGATCAGCTTTACCTGAATCTGGGCTAGGTTGCTATGTAACCATGCATTTGTCTGGTTGGCTATGGTTTCGCTGCTTGGTGACAAGCCATTGAGCAAAGTAGTCATGCTCTCCTGGTGCTTTGCAGGCAGCCACCTGTTGCTGTTCGTGTAGTAACCTACATGGCCAGGGATTCTTTGGGCCTCCTCCATTGCTATTTAGAAGATGGGAGAATAAGGAGCTGCTTTCCTCCATGGACCTTTGTCAGAGGAGGAATTGGGGAGCTGGTCCAGGGCTCTACAGCCCTGGCATAGACTTGAAGAACAAGAGAGGAGATTAGGATTTGAGGGAAAGACGTCAAGGAGTTGTTCACACTGCAAAAGACTGACAGCAGCCAGTCTCAGAGTGGGTCAACTGACTTGGGTTTGCAGGACTCACAACATGTGGCTAAAAAGACCTGTGTAAATGTTCAGTCTCAGGCTGTAGCCCAGGGTCCAAGCACCTGCTCTATTCAGCCTTGTAAGTCTGAGACTCACTGCCACGACGGTATTTTTGTAGTGTAGCCATATGCTAAAAGAATATGGGAAGCAGAGAGACTAGACATTGGGGAAGAGATGAGGAAGTGCTTTATGTATGAGTCATTGATTAGCCTTTACCCACTCAGATGTTTGGAGAGCACTAACACAGGTGTTTTGTGAATGGCATATACACATACATATATGTGTGATGCATATTTGTTTTAAATGTTGGTACAGGATACTGCATTTTAGACTTATATTCATACTATAAGTGATGGGACAAAACCAGTTTATTCTGGGAGAGAAAAATTATAAGTCATCCAGATACTTTTAGCATTCTGAATACAAGCTGGTCAGCAGATGGCAAAAGTCTTTGTATCTGACAAGTAGGGAATAGGCATTCCCAGGTAATTGGAATAGGGGAGGAAAATTGAGGCTGAATAATGGTTGAATAAGTGAGTTAAATTTCAAAGCATTTAATGTAACCAGCATCTTTCAGATGTTCTAAATTATGCAGTGATAAAAGTGACCGAGAGACTGCTATTGTTCTCTACTCAGGGTGGTATTAACCAGATTAGAATTAGGAAGCAAGCTTTACTAATTGATTTATCCTGCCATTAACCATGGAAGAATGAGTAAACTTTTATAGTTGATGGTCTGAACTCTGTACAAGGTCATATATCAATTAAGAGGAACCATATGGGATTTTATTTTTTGCTATGTATAAACTTGGATCTTGTTAAGGTTGTGGAGAGGGCAAAGAGTGAACTCAGTCTCCTTGCCTGTGGGGAATTTCTTCTTTAGAAAGGAAGAAAGGATATTTTCAAGTATATAATATAGTTTTTAAACAATTGCCTGTCCACTGGTTTGTGCTATAGGGATCCCAGTTAACGTCTGGATTTATTTCTGGCTGCAATTAAAAATCAGGGATTATAGTATATTCCATATATATTTACATAAAGCATGTCACAGTATTTGATTTTTTGGGTGTCATTAGTCCCCCTTCCGTCTACATACAAATTATACTAAACCAGAGTTCAGAGCCAGGACCCCAGGGGGATGAAGGGACCAAGCCTGAGTCAAGCTGGAACCCAGAGTTCAAGCCCTATTGCTTTTGCAGCGTAGATACTGTCTCACTGAACTTGTGCTTTAGGAATCTACCAAAAGTATCCCCACAGTCCCATGGGGTCAATTTTCTTGTCCTCTGGACAGTAAAGTTTGGTGGACTGTCATGTTTTCCCATGCTGTACCCCGAGCTAGAGCAGCCATATTGTAGCAGGGCGCTAGGAAGTCTGGGATATGGATGTAAATGCTGGAGCCCCAGATTGGGAGCCAGATTTCAAGATTTCCTAACCTGGGGTTACAAATGAGTGTAGACAATCAAGCACTAGGTTAACAAACCCAGGGTCTGCTAATTTGAGTTCTACTAACTCTGGGCTTACACTGCAGTGTAGACATACCTTTGTGTACTACCTTATTAGATAAAATACATTACTATGTGAGTATATGAAATATATGATTTGTAGCTCATAGATTTATTGCTCTAATGATTCAGGCAATCTATGTCATTAATTTTTAAAAGTAAACTTGAAAGTGCTTGAAGAACTGCCCCAGAGCTGAGCTATGACAATATATAACTAAACTTACTCTGCTGAATATTGACATGAGGGAACTGTCATTTTTTTCCGTGTCTGCAGACCCACATACCAGAGGGGGTGATAAGAGTTTATGCTCCACTGCATTCAAAAGTTTCTATGGCAATTCAACTGAACGGTCAAACAAAAGCCAGAGACATCCTGGCTCGATTTCACTGTGCAAACAGGTGGGTGAAAGCAGGAGGACACCAAAACATTCTATTTTTCCGGAGTAATATCTTCACAGTCATTAAAGAATAGGCTGTCCCTTTTAAGAGGCCCCATTGTGTTATTAGAATGCTTTTTTTTTATACTGGCAACAGTAATTATGGTAATGTCGGTCCATAAAAAAATTCTAAAGATTGATTTCTGCTCTTCAAATTCTACTTAATAACTGGCACCTATACAGAATCAGTCTGGCTTCTGTTATGCCTGTGCTGAAAAATATATTTTTCTAGGCTTTCTCCAGTCATAAGCTGGAAAGATTGTCTTAAACCCGAATGCAAATGTTAATGCTTTTGTTTTTTGTGCAAATGAATACCAATGTTAGTATTTAGAAGAGGTAGAGCAAAAGGAAGTCTGCTAGCTCTATTCTGAAAGTCCTTTATCGCTATTACATAGTTCTGTTCTTAAAATAAAAAATGGCATAAATTGCCTGCAGTAATCCTTTGTTGTACTGATAATACAGGTTCACTAGTTATAGCTAGCATAACAACTTCTACAACTACAGTTCTAAGACGATAACAACCCTCTCCATCATAATAAGGTGACATGGCAATTGTCCTTGTTACTCTGTTGATATATTAAGACTTCTAAAACTAATCATAGAAACAGAATGCAAAATCAGAGATCAATTGGATGTGTGAATTCCATTGCCTTCAATGGCACTTATGTACCATATGTCTGAGGGCAGAATTGGCCAAAAGGCTTTATGTAGGAGAAAAAAATAAACTAAAATAGCGGTATATTCTGAGTTCTGCCATCATTTTAATGTATCTGTTGCTCCAAACCACCATTTTTATTTTACAGAGTTCTTTTAAAATCACTTTTAATAACAGAATAATTATACCACTAGCCTGGCATACTATATACCACCAGTCACAGATAAACTAGTTCCTACACTAATTTACACCCTGTAGAATCCTAGTAAGTTCAGTGGAAATTTAACAAGGTAAAAATTGGTGGAGAACCTGGCCTATTTTAGGCCAGTGGCTCTCAACCCTTCCAGACTACTGTACCCCTTTCAGGAGTCTGATCTGTCTTGCATACCCCTCACTTAAAAACTACTCGCTTACAAAATCAAACATAAAAGTACAAAGGTGTCACAGCACACTATTACTGAAAAATTGCTTACTTTCTCATTTTTACCATATAATTGTAAACTAAATCAATTGGAATATCAATATTGCACTTACAACATTTTAATGTATAGTATATTGAGCACTATAAATAAGTCATTGTGTGAAATTTTAGTTTGTACTGACTTCACTAATGCTTTTTATGTAGCCTCTCGTAAAACTAGGCAATATCTAGATGAGTTGAAACTTGATGTACCCCCTAGGAGCTCTCTGTACCCCCAGGGGTACACATACCCCTGGTTGAGAACCACTTTTAGAGGCTATAGCTAATTCTGCTATTATAATATACTTTCCATTCTGTAGACAATATTCTATAGTGCTGAATGAGATATAAATGCTTACATTCAGTACATAAATTTGTTACTACTGGAACAAGATATATAGAATTCCTTGTTTGATTATGGTATAATGGTCATTTTCAATATATGCAATCACAATAATAATATAAAAGACTAAAACTCAATTTCTTCTCCATGATAGCCATGCATCATCAAAGAACACGAAAGTCCAGATCCAACGTTTATATGAAATTGGAGGAAACATAGGTAAACATTATTCTTAAAATTCAATTCTAAATTATTCTGAAATAACTCCATTTGTTTGATATCTTTACCGAGTAGAATCTTCTATACTGCAGTCCATCTGCAGAATGAAGGGCAAGATATAGGGTCTAATCCAAAGCCCAGTAGTCAATGGAAAGATTCCTGTTGACTTCAAGGGCTTCAGAGACAGTTCAGTGACCAAGTTCAGCTTATAACAACCCGATAAAGACATTGCCACAGGACCCCTAGTCAATGTCTGTGTTTCTGCCAAGTTCACCTGACCTTTTGCTTACTTCTCTCACACCTTCTTCATGCCTTCCTCCATGTAATCCCAATAGTTAGAGCACCCTTCTTTTCCTTGCTTGCCAGCAAATTCCCTCCCTACATTTAAATATTTTCTCAAATCTCTTTTTTTCCCTTTATACCTTTCAGTGAGACCCTCCCCAAAGCTTGGGATAGAAACGCAGTGGTGCCTATGTTTATTTAGATTGTATTCCTTGGGGCAGGACTATATCCATGTTCTGTATAGTGCTGAGCAACCTTTGGAATAAATATGCATTGAAATTAAATGTGATCTTACCATAAAGGCCAAGAAACAAAACTTTTAATTCAATATTATACAACTAAGTTGTTTTCCTTTCTCCCTTCTTACTAAAGATTATTTTGGACTATGTTTTAAATCTTTGCTTGGGCAGTTCATGCCCAGATGGGAGTATATCTGCACGGTAGAGTTTATTTTTGATCAATGCCAGTAAGAAACAGTATATACATATAGGCATAAGAAGGAAGGTTATTGGTTACAATCCTAAGCTGAGAGAGTCATGCAGAGTAAGGACACCTACAATTATGTTCATGGCAACAATATGATCCCTGTTTATAGTGAAGCCACAATGCTGGTGCACTGAGTCTATAACTAAATGGAGTGCAAAGAATTTTCCAGGATCACCAGCACCTGATAGTAGATTGATCATTAATTAGAAACAATGCAGAGCAGATTTGCAGAAACACCCTTTTCTGTTCTACGATAAAGCAGAGAAACTGCCAGCCAGCACAGCAAAGGTTAAAGAGAGCCTTTGGCCCAGCTAGCCCCGCCCAATTAGACCTGTTGCCAGTGGCAGGCAGGCCAGCTCTAGGTTTTTTGCCTCCCCAAGCAAAAATTTGCCACCCCAAGCTCCAAGAGCACAACTGCCCAAGGGAAAAAAAAGGAATGCCGCCCCTGGAATTGTGCCGCCCCAAGCACATGCTTGCTTTGCTGGTGCCTAGAACTGGTCCTGGTGGCAGGCCTGGAGAGGGAGAAAAGAAGAATGTAGCTCAGTTCAGGGCTGACTGAGGGAGAGGCAGAAGGTAGCTGCTTCCCTATCTGAGGGGAAGGAGCACTATCCAGCCAGACAAGGCAAACAGCAGGGAGTAAACACCATCTTCCCAGTCAAGGGAGACTGCAAAGGAGACCTAGTAGCCTCCAGCACCTGAGGTAACTGAACAAGAGAACCCCCAGAGACATTGTGGGGTTTGCCCTCACCAACATGCAGCTGCCCCACCCAAGGAGGCCTGGATCTGTGGCAAGGCACCACCCGAGAGGACGCTACAGGAAGGAGGCTGCCCAGCAAACTGGACTAGAGGGGCCATGACCCAAACTGAACAGACTGGTAGCAAGTAGCCCAGGACAGTGGATTTTGACTCCCTATTGGGAGGGCCCCCTGCCATTCAGGAGTTGATCTACATAGGACCCTGGGCTGGGACCTGGTGGAGAGGGTGGACCTGGGTGCCCCTATTCCCCTGGCCTTAAAGACTGTACCTCCTCAACCAAGCAGTGGGGCTGAGCGCCATGTGCTCTAGCCACTAGGCCAGCTCCAAGCCACCTGTTACATGCACATTCAAGTTGGAAGGTGCACACACAAAACCTGACTTGCTTCTGTGCAGTTTGGAAACTTGCTCAAGCACACTTCTGAAAATCTAGATCTGTTGGATCTAGATCTCAGCATACCAAAGACAATATGTGAACAATTATTCTTCATTTTTGTTTCAGGACTGCATTGTTTGGACCCAGATGCATACATGTTAGATGTTTACCGTGCAAATCCTCAAGCAGAATGGGTGATTAAGCCAAAATCAAGTTGAAGCTTGCAAAGATATCACACCTCAGTGATTTGGAAAAAGCCAAAAAGATGGCAATGATGCTTTCCATCTCAAGACAACCTGGCCACAAATGAAATGAAAGCATTTGTTATTTTATATATTTTCCTCCCAATGTACTTTACCATCAAGCCTTTCCATATACCAAATGGGTGATGAAAGCTGTTACTCCAATTTATGGAACATTATACAATGGTGACACTGTCACATGGATTATATTTGTGCCAGTTCTTCAATTGACATGAATGAGGAAGGAGCAGAGGTACTTAGAAACAACTTGTGGACCTGAGTATTTTTTTCACTTCTTGACTTGATGCTGAGAAAACACATTTTTATAAACAGGTAACACAATGACATCCTAGAATGTAGTGATTGCTACCGACTGCAAGGTAGTGCAAAAGAATCACCATGGTATGCAAGAAGGGAAACATATCCATTAAACATGGACTATGGGCACTGGACTGACAGCAGTGCCACAATGTGTTTATGTGATAACCTCGAACCCTTCTTTCAAAAGCAAACCAGTTTATAAAGTAACACGTACATTGTTACAATATTTGTGCGGCTGACTCACTCCTCATTAGTAGCTGATACTGAGGAGAAAGAACTACTGTGTAAAGACAAACGTACTGTTTATGTATGTTGTACTGTATATGTTACTACTATCAGCCTTCTGATACATCTCTCTCCGGTGTTGACCATGTACCAATGTATTTGTAGCACCACTGCCTCACAAATTAAACACTTCTTCCTTCTCCCTCCCTCCCCATACACACATGTAAAAGTGATGGGGCTCTGAGACAGCCACTAGTCTTCCCACTCCAGTTTTCACTGACTAGTCATGGGTTTAAAATGTTTTCTGCATAATTATCTTAATATGTGTGCTGAATGTCTTAAGAGCCAGTTACAGACATTACCCTTTCTCCAAAACCTAGTCTTTTCTCATTTTTAGGCTAATTGTTTTTCCTTAGTCTCTTTTAGTTTAATATGAAAGTAGTTTTTAGTCTTGTCAGAAGTGTTCAGAAGAAAGATCTTGTCTGACACTTGTGTACTATGGCAGGGGTTTTAGGTTTTCCTGTTCATAGAGATGGAGAAGAAGAGTTTCTGATGAGAAGTAGGATTTATTATTATTTAACATTGCCATTGTGGTAGTGCCTAAAGGCCGCAACCAGGTTGAGCCCCACTGTGCTAGGCACTATACAAACAAGTAACAAATAGCTAACCCTGCTGCAAATTGCATACAGTCTAAAAGATGAGATTTAATAGGTCAAGACAAACAATCAGGCTGGGATAGGGTTGGGGAGACAGTATAACAAATTTATTTACTAGAATATGCTCAATTCTTAGCCAGTCAGTAGTAGTGCTCCCAGCGCTCCAGCTGGCTAGGCATGATCAGGCTGTACTCTACTGCATGCATAGACATATGCTTGCAAGAGATGTGGTGATGCTCTAGAAATCAAGAATTTCTTTCTCATGCTGCAAAAACAGGAAGTTATGTCAATGTCAGAAATATCCTATGTTAAATTTGAATGATATATATTTACTGTATGATAAATTCATCTGTGGTATGACCTGTACAATCACTTTGATGGTTTTTTCCCCTCCATGAATTGGCCACAGGAATATGGAGAGAAATAATCTTTCATTTATGAGGTAGCAATCGATAACTGTTATGAGCTGTGTCCACAAATACATGTAAAGTATGTTATCTTCATGAAAGAGCAGGTAACTTGTGATGGTTTGCTACATCGGTGTAATTACTATTGTTATATATTTTGAAACCTTACTTTAGGTCTCAGATTACTATATATCATGCCCTCCACTACACCCATGCAACCTTATTGGTGGTACTTAGTAAGCGAAGCCAACCTGTGGCATATGGAATATTTCACTTTTTTAGTTGAGCGTATAGGGGGCAGAATTTGGTTTCCTTTCTTCAAGCTACAGGGTAGGATAAAATTTAACAACATTCAGTACCCTCACCTAAATTTTGCAAAATTGCTTTTCTTCAGCTCCAGGGCATAATATGAATCTCTGCCAAATTCTAGCTAGGATAGTTCTAGTACAGCTGTAATAAAAACAACATATTTCTTGTTTTCACAAGTCTTTGGTCATGTGTATTTGAGAGATGTGGGCCAGTGGTTTGGCAACAAGACTAATAGCTCAACTGTTCTAGTACTAATTTTTACACTGGTTCCTTCTGTGATCAAGTCACTTAATCCCTCTGCCCCCAAGGTCTTAACTATAAAATAGGACTAATAATACTCTTCTCAGGAGGGTAGCATAAGAATTAGATAAGGTCAAATTCTGCTCTCAGATATGTGCATGCAACCCCTATGAGCCAAACAGGAGTTGTAAACATATCTTATAAAAGGATAAACAGCTCCTAGGGATTTTATGTGGAAAATCCCCCTTGAATGTGAAGAGCAGTATAGAAGTAATATTATATTTATTACCATTGAAAGGGTTTCTATGATTTCACAGAAATCCTGCACATCTGCTAAATAATTTAAAATGTAGAACCCAAGATAACATTTTCTAAAGTATATTCAAATGCATTCAACTTCTCCACCTTGTCCCCAAGCATTCAGACTGTAACTTACTCTATACGTTTTGGACTCCCAAATGTAGATTCCACTAGAAATCTTGCTAAAATAAATACTGCTGTGTGTTACAAATGAAGGAAGGCTGCTTGGAATACCTTAGCCACTTCCCCTCTTTGCATAGGGACAGAAGAAAGCCAAATTTGATTTAAGTAAATCCATCTTTTGATACTGGAATGATTACTTTTTTAATTAAAACTGTCTGTCACTTTAATCCACATAAATATAAGCAGTCGGAATAGATTCTTCAAACAGTATACAGACTGGTAATATAGGGCCAAAATCTTGCTGTCATTGAATTAAAAATTAAAATTCCAATTGACATGAAGGAGAAAAGGAACTAATTGCCTAAGTCATACTTATTGTAGTTGGAGTTGTTACTTATGTTTTACATTGGCCACATTGGCTAACAGGAAAATAAATATTATAGTCAAAATGTTCAAACATGGGGTCTTGACATTAGGCCTACCAGTTTGAAAAGGTTGTCTTAGGTTTCTGGATTTCTGCTTCCATTAGCAGCAGTTTCATTCAAAGTTGTTACATGTTGGTTTGTTAGGTAACAAAATTGTACAGTGAAATATTAATAAGGGACTGAACATGTTTAGGAGTAGAATGTATTCAACAACCTCCAGAGATGCCTTAAGTGTTTACACACTCCACTGGCTACAAAAAGATCATTTTCTACATCAACACACTAGCTATAGAGAAGTATGTAAGAAGTAATTAGAAACATATTGGAACAATCCAACTCCTTTTCATATTGCTAATGTCTTTATAATGTGTATATACACTGTAAACTACCTCACTGCATTTGCCAGGAAAAAACATTCTGGCTTAGAAGCATTTTATTCCAAAGCGTCCTTAGTAGTAGCATTGCCTACTTCTACTTGCCTCACAGCCTTTGATGTTGCTGCATTAACAATGTTTCCTTTCAGTGGGCAAGATCTGGAAATCAGCCAGTTTTAAAAACCAGAATGACATATTTCTTGCTAAGAAAGATATTGCACACCAGATGTGTTGCCTCACTCCTTGATCTTATAGCTGGTCATATTCAAAACAACTGTAGTGAATCATGGGGGGTTTGAACGTTAGGTAAGAGATCCATTTTTAGAAACCCTAACTATGCAAAAAAACAAAACAAAACAAAACCAGTTTTCCATAATAGGTCATTCCCTTGGAAAATAATATGATGCCATTAGGTAAATCAAATGTTTGTACGTATGTTTTTCCTTACCTCTCCTTGTTAGAATGTTGACTGTTTTGTTACAATAAATTCCACTCTCTGCATACTAGTGTATTGGTAATGTAGAACATGTACATTGTATTTTATCCATGACAAAAATAAAAACAATGTAAACTAACCGTCTCATTCAGATTCTCACAGCATTTTTAATACATGGTACCTGGGAAATGGGTGATTCAGGATTTTGGGAAATGAGTCAATTTTATTTTAAAAGCAGCCCCTTTGTGAGAGCACTTAGGGAAGTGCATGGACAAATTTAGTACAATAATAAAGAGTCTTCTATATTGAGTAAAGGGATGGCAGGAGCATTACATTTTGGTTATATTGTGACAATATAAAGCAAATAATGCTAGTATACAGAGGGCAACTTAACAGATGACTGGAATAAAAGCTAACACAGAAAACAAATATGAAAGAGAAAACATAGATAGGAGGATTCCAGTCATCTGTTAAGTTGCCCTCTGTATACTAGCATTATTTGCTTTATATTGTCACAATTATGCACTTCATAGTATCTGGTTCTTTTCTTACAATTAGATGTAACTACTACACGACATGAAATGTAACTACTACACCACATGAAATAATGCACATTCTATTGTATTTTCATTGTCTGGTCCAATTTTATTTTTATTATAAAAGACCAATACACAATATAACAAAATAATGTCAAGCAAACAGAACACGCTTTGTAAACACTGATTAATCAAAGTTTCCAAAAAAGAAAAATACCCAATTAATAGCTGTTAAAATTTTAGTAGAGGTATTGGTTGTACAAGATGGTTTTAGTTAAAAATGTAAGCATAGAACTTCTTCTAAATATATTTGTCCTGAGTTGGAAAGTAACTGAGAGACATGGGGTTCTCATTTTAAAAAAAATCACCTCTTCATTAAGAAATTTAAAAACCCATCTCGATCCCCAAATCCTTCCCTGAAGTTTAGTGCTCAGACCCAGGGCAGGAATGCGGAAACACGCCGTGCAGGTCAAAGGCTTCGCTGAAGTCATAGGATTCTACCAGTTGGCCCTTAATCAGCTTAAGGTTTCTCAAACACCCATGGAACGAGCTCTTGCTTGTCAGACAGTTTTGCTTCATATCAGCTGAAAAAGAAAATATGAAATAGCTAGAATGTGCTTCTATTGGAAGGGGATGGAAGCTGCATGTGAAGAATGATAGCAAGTGCTAGGCTTACAAATTATTCATAAACATCATTGGACATAAAAAGAGAGCCAGCAGAGCACCAGACTCTACCAGCATCAGTGGGAATTGAGGCTGCTCAGACCACTCAGGAAGTGCTCAGTGCTTGCAGGCTCAGGCTCAGAGTTTTCAAAAACTGCCATGTGGTTTGCATCAGCCAAACTAGATGGGCAATTCAGACAGCAGTAGGGGAAAGAAACCCACCTCAGCCTGAGGGAAGACAGATGATAGCCATGCCGCAATCACTGTTACAGAACAAGCTGGTCTGGAGCCCAGTATATCTTCTACCAGGATATTGCAGCTGCTAGATCTGCATAACCTTGTACTCTTTTGGCCTTAGTTGCTCCCCCAGTCCATCCCTTCATGCTGAACCACATGGAATTGTAGTTTACAAAGACCAGCTCTATTGCATGATACAAGAGGTGAAACAGTGCACTGAATGCTTTCTGCAGCACTTATTATAGTGGGGGAGTATCTCCCTTCTCTGCACCTATGATACATATTTCCAAGAGGAATCTTGCTAGAGGAACAATTACTATTGCATTAGCACCATTTAAACAAACATAACCCCCATAAAACCTTCAGTGGAATCCTAGGAGATCAAGCAGTAGCCATGCTTGATGGAATCATTCATTAATAGCTGTAAACTATCTTAAGCTCCAACATGCAAGGTGCTGTACAAGTGCAAAGTATTATTCCAAAGCTTTCCAAATGCTTAAAAGTCATATTTGCTCTGTAGATTTCATCAGTCTAAGCTCTTCATAACAAGTAGGCCTTGTGACATTACACTCCATATTCTTTATGGAAATATGTTTATGATATGGATATGGCATAACAGATATACTTTGTGCAAGATGGTTCATGTAAGATATCATTGGAAAGGTTATGATTTACTGAATGTGATTATACAATACATTTATACATTTGCATGCCTGTTTCTCGTTTCTGTATCTGAAGTTAGGCATACTGACCACGTATCTATATTTCAAAATGTGCTACTTTGGGTGTCTCCCACAACTAGCCCTTCAGGTACAACAGTGCAAAGCCAAATAGGGCTGATGGCCCATCAGCAAAAGACAAAGGACTGTGGAAGAGTTTAGTCTTCCTGTGGACGCTCCAGACAGCCTACAAGTATTGGCTGCTACAACCCTGCCAAGACATGATTGAGCCACCCGGTACTGGAACCCCCCCCCCGCTGCCGGTGGAATGCCAGTGTTTTTCCACTGGAAGACAAAGGGGTCCAACCCGTCACAGGCCTATCTATTCTAATAATAACTGCTGTTTCAGAGAATAATTTACGTGGGCGTTTCACACTTTGTTTAATAATTCATCATCGTCTGATGTCTATTCAGGCTTAATAGAAGTATAGGTATTAAAAAGTTGCAAATAAATATATTCACCCTGCTTGCAAAGTGGCCAATTTTCTGATGTTACAAATGCAATCTTTTTAATGGCCTACAGTATAGTTTAATCTTAAAAGCACTAAACTCTATTTTTCTTGGCATTATTATAATTTAATGACAATAAATATTTATATGAAAAAGGAAATTATGCAGAGCAAGTGAGACCTAATGATAAATTTACACCCGGTGTCTATCTTGGCCTGTAGAAACAGTCCCTCGCAGACCCAAGTATGACCCTCTCAATGACAACTGTAAAGGTTTCACTGTTGTTTGTAAGAGCAACTCCTAACTCACTACATCTAACACGTTGTCATGGTATTTATCTATCAAAAATGCCATGTGAGGTATCAAATAGAAGTTTATACCATACTGGTCATCATAAGAAAGGTTACATTTTAGTCAGAGGTATTTTTAGTAAACATCACAGACAGGTCATGGGAAGTAAACAAATGAGAGGGAGGGATCTCAGAGGACAAGCACAGCCCCATAATGCATCATGCTAGCCATGTAGCGGGCGTGGCCACAACTAGTGGGGGTGAGCATGGTATAAATGCCTACACAGATGGTGGGGGGAAGGGGAATGCCTTGATATGCCCATTGATACAGCACACCCTCACAGGATGCTCCGCAAGTGAGGATCCTGTGTCACCTCAGATTGAAAAGTGGCCCCATTCCACGGAAACCCCAAGGAAGGGAAGTAGTTCACAGGGTACAACTCTCCTCCAGTGTTAGGGTTGAGACTTGGCAGGGCAGTGTAAATTCACACCTTCAACTGATCTCCTTCAATAAATCCATATCAAAAGAATTTTTGGCAGAATCAATTTTTCGTGACCGGAGTTAACCCATCCCCCACAAAGTAAGTTCTGGAGACTCAAAAATGTTAGTAGGATCTTAGCATAGCTGATCTCACATTACATTCACTAAATTATTATGGTCTATGAGTTTGTGAACTGCCTAGTTAGCTATTTAGCGAGAGAGAAATACTACTGTACATACCTGGAAAGCCTCCAACATAAATGGGATTGTTTGTATCTGCAGATGTTGACTGGATGTGGGGATTATCAGCCTGAACCAAATTCCCATCAATCATCAGAGCAATGCGATGCTTGCTTTTGTTTGCTTGAAGCTTGTGCCACTTTCCATCACATAAGCTATTTGCACCTCGTGGTTCATATGTGGCTGTTATTCTGCCAGCTCCATTGTTGACATGGAACAAAACCTGAACAAATAACCGGATGCCAATAATGACACAGACAGTAAGAACACGTGGAGCAATTTGATTGAATAAAAGCACATTCATGCTGCTGCAAAGAGTCCTTTTTTTTTTTAAATAAATGACTGACGAGTAACCAAAGCCCAGTAACCAATATCATAGATGGTGTTTAAATCCTTATTAAAGTATTTTCTAAACCTAACCATGATACATTCAACAAGCTAGGCATTCTTTATTTGAGATATAAATGTTTGGTATAAATATGGGGACTGGTTCTTCTACACCAGTGTACTTCCACTGACTTAATAGGCATTACACCTGACTTACATTGGAGTACTAAGACCATCATGTCCAGTAATTGCTTCAATAGGGCAGCAGTTATGTACAGGATGGGAAACCACTCGGTCAGTGCCAATATGTGCATGGATACATATGTATGAATGTGTGGTTCTATTTCTGTTTTTTTTTTTCTGTTTTTTTTTTGTTTTGTTTAAACAGGCGAAAAGACAAAATTTTGTGTTGACCCTCAAACATGTAAATATTACCCAAAAACAAGGGCAAATTGGGGAAAATATTTAAAAGCAATGTATTGTTTACTTATTTATTTTGTACAGAAGTAGGGAATTATGTACTAATTGCTACAAGGTACTTTCTGTGTAACTTTCTGAATCATAAAGACCAGTGAGACCTAGAACACAATTAATTACCCGGAGTACTAACCATAAAGATTGCAGTTCCCTATAATGGAGGCATGGCTAGCAGCTGATCAATTTTGTACCCGTAAAAAAGGTGGGAACTCTGACTTCAGACATAGCCAGCTCTAGGAAATTTTCAATATTTAGATAAGCAATTTTGTTGGGGGCATTGTCTGCAAATGGATAAATTAGGGTGTGGGATAAGGAATTGTTATTCTATTGTAATAGGGTAATGAGCTCCCTAGTCAATGGCATTGCATGTAAGTTGGTTCTTTATTTTTGGGATGAAGAAGATTTTAAATTGTCTGGGTGGCAGATAATGAGAAATTTCCTGATATACAGAGGGCTGAGCTAAACAGCCACAGGCTCCCTCTCAAGAGAGCCCGGGGACTAATGCAATTAACATGAAGCGGCAGAAGCCTGGCTCTTGCAGTGAGCTTAGACTACTTATTTATTCATGGTGCAAATTAGCAGATAAGTCCTTATATTATGTCATTTTTGTAGTTGGCAAATATTTCTCTTTTTAATCTATTGAAATAAAAAGATGTTTTTATATACATATCCCCTGATTCTTCCCTGCAATGTCCCCACTTTTCCCATTAGCTTTGGGACTCTCAAAAACCTAACAATACTTAATGCTACCACTTTCCCATATTCATTAAGTGTCCAAGGATGCAGTGTCCATTCCAATACAACTGAAGAGATGATAGTTGGGACATGAAGCCTAAAGGTTGAGGGTATGTATTGGGGGAAATAGTGGTGGACACTCCCACCAGCCCGCACGTCTCAGATAAAGCCATAAAAGCCTCCACCTCCATAAAAAAGTCACTTAATGGAAAAACATTCCCTGTAAATTACAATAGTGCTTATGAGATGGCTTGGTTCAAACAGCTATTGTGTTTTCTTTGGGTTCTGTTATTCTGAGCTGGTTCATGCTTCTCTTCACTGCTGAAGTATCATTAGCCAGACTCACTGAAAAGTTTTAAATAAATAATGTTGTTAGCTTTTAGCTTTGTCAGTTGTATACAGAAAGAAATATAATTCCAAAATATAATTTATATTTGAAAAGTAATCACAAAATTTGTTTTTAATTCAATTTAAAAGGCCTCATCTGTTTACATTAATTCTGTTTTACAGATTTACAGTTCTCCTTTGTTTTAACTGTAACCAAAAAAGGGACTAAATCTTGTACTATTTTCTTTTCCTAAGTAAAATTAAATTGATGGATTTCTAAATCAGCTTTATAAATAACTAAGACTTCTAGCAAAAGAAACAAGGAAACTTAAGCCAACATTCTTGCATATATTTTCCTCTAAGCTCTTCAGCCTCATTTTAAAAAAAAATGATTGAATACTGAATGGTGACTCATTCCATTTCCTGGCAATTTCTCATCTCAGAACAACAATAGGACTTTCACCTATGCTAACAAAATTCTTGCTAAGACATAGCAGCTAAACACTTTCTGCAAGAGCATGCTTGGGTAAGGGCAAGTTTAGCTTAATTGAAAAGGTAACATATATGACAGGTATTTTGCTGGTCCAGCAAACAGCATATACAGTATAGTAGCGAGTCCAGCTAGAAAGGAAAGTACAAACTCTTCAGGCTGACATAAGTACTATGGTGGTAACAATAGGATGAGGAGTCCCTGTACTACTTCACATTGTGGTGAACCTCATGATGTGAACCCACCTTCCTTGTGACCAAATGTTTTCCCCAGATTACGTTTTGTATTTATGAATCACGGCAACATCTTTGATTCTATCACATTGTCTCCTGGTCTTTTGGTTTAATCACTTATTACTGATGTAATGCTCAACACTTCCGACTTTCCCATTTTGCACAAGGCTTGGAGAACTATCCCTAAATTCAACTCCCTTAGTGAGTGTCCCCTACAGATGCAACCCACCTTGCCGTTCACAATCTCCAGTCCAATGGCATCTACTTTAGCACTACTGATTCCAAGAAGAACTCCATTCATAGCCATGGTGCGGAACTCAAACGTAACATTCACGTCAGATCGGACTTTATAACCTTCTTTGACTGAAAAATAAAATGATAAGCATAAAGTAAAAGATTAGGAATATGACAGATATGGCAATGTTCTGCAATATCTTTGTATTGTATTGAGTTTATGTATCATTGTGGGCCAGGGATTGTATGCAATTCCATGGGAGAGGGTAACCACAGCCCCTCCAGGAACTAAGAACAGTGGGCAAATTCTCTCAGGTTAAAAAACCCCCAGAGAGGTGCCAACTCCTGTGGCAGGCTTGCCTATACTAGTTCAAAGTGGATTCTCCAGAAGCCAAGAGACAAGTAAAGGACTTTTGAATAAAAAGCCAGAGTTTAAACTGATCCAAGGCCTTCTTTCTGATGTAGCAAACAGATAGAACCCTCTGTCCAAATGGGGGGTCCCAATCCTTAGGGAAGGGTTCGAAGGACTGACACTGGCCAGAATCCTTATGGAAATGGTGGGAGTGATCTCTGGTAAACTTATTAGTGTGTGTGTGTGTGTGTGTGTGTGTGTGTGTGTGTGTGTGTGTGTGTGTGTGTGTGTAGGGTTCTTTATTATTTTTAATATGTTATTTTTCTGTAATGCTTTTACCCTAAGAATAAATGTATTTGCTTAGAGAAAACTGTTTGGTAACTTATCACTGTGAGCAATTAATGTGTTTATGAAAGACTGGCAGCAGGGAGGCAGCATGGAAAAGCTCCAGCAGCAGGAAGCCTTTCCCCACTGCCTGAGCTTTTCCCTGCAGTGAGGAAAGATTCCATCAGTGGCACGGGACACCATACTGCTAAAAACAGCACTGCTTGGGTGTGTAGAGAGATGTATAGCTACCCTATATCCACAGGGTTTAAGCATGTCTTTACTCCCATAAGCAGTACCTCACCATCTACCCTGCTATTTATACCCATCCTAGGGGGGCATGCAGTGTATGTACTCTATATACTGGTGTCAGGAGAGTGCAGTGTAGACAAACCCTAAGAGACGGTGCCATTGCATGGAGGGGGAATACAAGTGTAGTTGCTCTGAACTGTGACAAGTAATCAATAGTACATGTGATAATTAACAGGCATGTTAACTAACCTGAATGGACAGGGTTTTTGCTGAGTCTTTGGAAAGCTGTTTGTAGATTATAATCCAAATTCAGAAACTATAAAGTGTAATATATACACTATAAACTATAAACTGTAAAGTGGTGAGAGTTAAAATTCCCTTACATGCGGTGAAGTTCCCTTTCACTCATTTAGACTCTTACATCAGTACACTGGCTTAAGTAGATCTAAGGGAGTTTACATTGGTGTAGTTCAATATGTTGAGGAAACAGAAAAAGTCAGAGGTGCTGGAACAATTTGTATAATGGGGGTGCTGAGAGCCATTGAACCAAACTGTAAACCCTGCATATGATGGAAACCACTTCAAGCCAGCAGGTCTCATAGCACCTCCAGTTCCAGCACCTATGGAAAAAGTGAAAAGTGAGCCCCATCCTTTTTCAAATTCACTCCCTTATTCCTTCTGATTCCTCAGCCTTTAAATTACACCAGTTTAAACTCTTTTACACACACACACAGAACTTTTTTTTTCTCAGCTGGAGAAGAGTTAGATCTTTTACTTGTGTCAGAGACTCCTTTGCAGACTGCCATTCATTGTGGGAAGGGGGCAGTCTTGGAAGTAAAGGGGGAAGGAGTCAGTTAGAAATACACACCCAGAATGTACAATAGTTGACTGAAGTGTCATTTAATTATGTTCATTGCATCTAAGCATAAAATTGATGTGTTTTCATTAGCACTAATTCAATAAGCTATTGATTCCATTACCTAGAGCAGCAAACCCGCTTCCATCAAAGAAAGTGCCCTCCTGTGCTGTTGCATAGCATTTATTCACAGCAAGGATGGAGACAGGGCTCTCTTTGTCAAGTTGCTTGTTGTTAATCATCACACTGCCAATGCATGCAGGGATACTGTGCGTGACCTAAGTGTAGTGAGATAGGACAGTTAATACATAAGGCAAATTGCAGGCTGATCTCTCACAGTAATGCCTGACATCACTGTAAATTAAGGATTCTATGAAGACAACATCCAGTGATTTAAAGCACCAACATAATTATTTATATAGTGCCACAAATGTACATGATGCCTTAGAGCAGTAAAAATAAATAGAGTATAATCAAAACAGAAAACAATCCCTGCCTAGAAGTGCTAATAGTCAAAAACACATGCTTGAGAGGCCTGCTCCAGGGGTTTGCCATTGCCATTAATGGGAACAGAGAACAAGCCCATAAATTAAAGGCGCTTGAATTTGCTTCAGTACATTATTATGAAAATCACTAGTATTTTTCTAATCCTTGTTTTCATTAAATTATAGATTCAAAATGTTAACATCTTTGTTAGCCTGTAATACATTAAGTCAAATTATGGAAGAGATAAGTGTCAAGTTACAATACACAGGGAGGCAGAATTGCCATAGATAACAGACCATCTAGTCCAGTATCCTACCCCAGTCAGTGACCAGTACCAGATGCTATAGAGAAAGGTGAAAGAAACCTGTACTGGAAAATTATGCTTCCTAACCCCAGAGAGTTGGGGCTTAACTTATGCTGTGAACGATCTGGGTTATCTCTTATACATTTTTAACTAAGATATTTTCAAAAGAAATCTTACATTTCCAGTATTTCTAGCTGTATAATCTAAAGGAAGCCCTCCCAGATAGAGCTTTCCTTCCACATCCAACGTGTTACCATCTCCCAGAGCATTAACTGCTTCAGATTCCTGTCCATCGACGGTGATTATGCCTTTTCGTTTAACATACTCTGTTTTTACCTAAAAGAAATAGCAAAGTTTGTATCAACCTGCTGCCCACAATAAGAGTAGGCAAGATCCATTTCTGAAGATGATTTCAGAGGCTAGCTTGCATTAGCATACTGTATTTGGAGTTACTCTGAGAAGTCCTCCACAAGTTGAGGTTATTTCAGAATGCAACAGCATTAATGTTCAAAGGGCCTTCATCCCCAAATCACTGACATTCAAACACTCCATGGCCTGCACTGATTGCCTGTTGTCCTGCGAGTGCGTTTCAAGGTCTTGCTATTAGTATTTAACACATTAAATAAAAGAACTAGTCTATTTTAATTATATTTAAGGCAGCTTCAAAACTGTTGGTGGGGACCATAATTCTGGAATATTCTGCCCCTCAACATACACTAGAGCTCGTCTGTGGTGTCTCTGACTGTAGTGCACTTTACTTTCTTTGTGTGGTAGTTTATGTTGTTTGTAGCTCTACTTGTATTAGACATGCAAGACAATATTCCGAGGACTCCCAGGATGGACGTGGAAGGTGGCACCTCTGGGCCATCTATCCTCACAGATGCCCCCTCAGGTCTCCAGGCACAGAGAAGAAGGACAAGGACTAATGGGATGTATATTGTCTTCTCCACCAGCCTCAAGGAAAATTCACGCTTAAGTTTATGCTGACAGAGTTAGTCCTAACCTTTGTGCGTAGCTCCGGTGCAGCATGAAACCCAACCTCCTCACAAAGGGAGGAGCCTCCCAGAGACAAGGGGATCCAGTGGAGCACTGCTGGCAGGGAACCAGAGAGTGGCAAGGTACAGAGATACAGGGTCTCTGCACTGAAGACCCTGGCCTCCATTAGATTCTCTGACATCTGTGGCCAACACATATGCTTTCTCTACATTGCACCAACCCCTAACCCTTGATAGAGAAATCTGCAGAAAATTCTGTGATTTTCAGGTGATTGCAGCTTTGGCTTATTACTCCTCTTTTCATTAAGTAATTGTGTCTTAATACGCTGAAGTACTTTATAGCAGGGACTACATTTCCTATCAGCTCCCTCCCCACTGCACATTCCCTTCCTCTTAGCCAGGTAGGAGGAAGGATCCTGAACAAGGAAATGACTAGGCATCTTTGGGAAGCAGCAGCGACTAGCGAGGATCTGCAGAGAAGTTGGGTGCAGATAGGAACTCCCAGGAATTATGGGCAGAGCCATGTGTGGAACAAGCTGTGTCTGCCAGACACTACAGCTGGGCATAGACCTGTGTAGGGCTTATAGGGGAGCAACAATGGCTGGAGAGCGAGCCAGTGCAGCAAGGATGCATCTGATGAAGTGAGCTGTAGCTCACGAAAGCTTATGCTCTAATAAATTTGTTAGTCTCTAAGGTGCCACAAGTACTCCTTTTCTTTTTGCGAATACAGACTAACACGGCTGCTACTCTGAAACTCTTGCTAATGTGTGGGAAAGGCAAGCAAAATTGACCCAATGACTGCAGGTGAGTTCAAGCCTCTTGGGTACCTACCGTGTGCCATTTGCCATCACTGATGGCAGCAGGGTGAAAGGCTACTGCTTTTCCTTTTCCAAGATCAAATAAGAAATAGAGTTGTCCCCCATGAAGCTGAAGGGCTGCATAATCAATCTGGTTCTGGTGAGCCAGGTAGTAAATCAGGCCACTAGAGGCATAGGTTCTCAGATTCAGCTGGACAGAAAGTCTAGATAGTAAAAATAGAATATTTTTCAAATCCTTGTTCTGTAATGATAGAAAACTTCCCTTAAGACTAAAAGTTATTGGTTTAAAAAGGATCAAAGTAAATTATAACCCACTGTATATGTTTGAAAGCATGACCAATAGAGTTTCCACAATAAAAAGTTATATCATATATCAGAAACACACAAACAGCTTGTCACAGGGTGAATGGGCTCTTTAAGGGGGTTTGATTCACCTGCACCTTATGAAAGGCTCAGGCCACCTCTCCAGGTGAGGGAAATGAGCCCTGGGCTAACCTGGTAGAAGCCTGTGACTCAGAGCCAGGCCTGCTGGGATATATAGAGAAGCCTGAGTTCAGGGAGAGACTGAAAAGATCAGGGAGATGCTTCTTAGCACATAGACAGATATCTAGGGAGTGTATATAAGAGCAGGGTGAGAAGGCTGGATACCAACCCACTGGAGGAAAAACTGAGCAGGTGGACTCTCTTTAGCTCTCAGGACAGGTGGTCTGAGGAGTGAGTGCAGAAGGGAGCTCCTGCAGGGGATCCAGAGGGAATTGGGGAAGAAGTTTCTGGAATAAGACCTGGCTGGAGTATTTTTGTACTGAGAAGGAAAACCCTGTGAGAGATTTAGAAGCCCACAAGGGGCACAAAGGACCGCTATTCCTGAAGAGGACGTTTGGGAGACTCTGATTTTGAGTTAAACTATTAATTTATGTCAATAAAGAAGATCCTGGGAGAGGAGTGTAGTTACAATCCACCAGGTGCGGTGCTTTAGTTGATAATGGCAGAGTAAAGAAACTGAGGCAGAGGCAAGGTCTGATGCTGGGTTTGGGGAGAGACCCTGCTACACCACTCCTTCATAAAAATTGTTCTGTCTTGCATTTAGCTGCATAAATGTGTCATGTGTCATTCAAGATATACCTACTTCCTTCTGACGGTAGACTGATTAAAAAGCAGTATTATGTGGCTGCCTTTAGCAAGGCCAAACTGGTGGGCACCGGGAACATGATCTGGTATTGAATCCTGTGCACACTGTCCCTGTTAATGAAAGAGCTTCATTAAAGAAAATATTCCACAAGAGATATTAAAATATGTTGTTGCTTAAGTAGTGTTCTTTTATGGTGACATAGCTGTGCTATTTGCTCCACGTGCAACTGACACACTGGAAAAATGTGAAGTGTACTGTAACAGCAATCGCCTGTACTCTCAGACGGTTGGGACATTTGGCAGCCACAAAGAAAACGAGTTATAATGACTAGACCATGCTTCACAGCACTAACACAAAAGTCTCTGCTAGTTAGGTGTTCTAGCTTTTGATTTATTAATTTACTTCCAGTTTACTTGTTCATTAGTCTCTTGGCCTTTGTCACGGTGAGGTCAGAGTAGAATTTTGGTGTGAAATTCCTTAGCTAGTCTTGGTGGAGATATATTCTCATATATTCAGAACATCAATAGCTCTGAATCAGAGTATGAAACAAAATTATACTACAGGTCTCAGACGGCTTAACATTTCTTTTTATAGGCATGTGGTATAAAATCCACAAAACCTATGTCCCCGTCCCACATAAAAACGATTACCAGACACTCAGAAAACACTCAGTCATAAAGATACACAGCTCCAGAAAGAGAACAGTAATGTTGCATCATGTTCTGGGGAATATAGCACACACAGGTATTGTGTGAACTACACATAAACCCAAGACTCACAGGTAAAGACTGTGATACTATTATTGATCCTCTGCCTCCACAATGGTCCAGGTTTGATCCTCAGCAATGAAAGCACGGCAGGGATTTGCAACTGTATGCACATGACCACTGAGTTTTGCATGGTGACATAACATTGATTCGATCGACTTTAATTTGCACTGCAAATCTTGGCATAGATCCACTTTGGCAGGAGAACACGCCAATAATAGCAACTACTCTCTAACTTCACCGGCCTTAAGGTCTATAACCTCCTTTTTTAAGCAGAACTCCTTAGTTCCAAGTGTACAGGTGGCTGATCATTGGCACATTTAACTGCATTTCCCTTCCTCATGGCCTTCAAGGTGTAAGGCCCAGAAGTGACCGCTGTACAGAGGTATAGTATGATATACCATTGCTTTTTCCCTTACAAACCATCTTTTCAAGCCCTTGTTCATGTCATTTACATTCAGCTCTCTCTCTCCATGGCACAGAAGGGAAGTAAGCATATGGCTCTGTATTTGGGGCTAAGAAAAACACAGCTAGGTTAGACCTTGCTCCACCCTCAATACTCACTTTGCCGACAGGGGCAGCATGCACTAAGTTTGTAGTATGTACTCTCTTAATTTCAGTAAGAGGCTGCAGAGGAATTGGCAATGGCTGCAGTTCTGGTTGAATCTCAATATCCTCTGCTTGTATGGCAGGTTTAGGCTTCTCTGAAAGCAAGCAGCTGTCCATATCCACATGCTCGTACCTCACCGCAGTGGTGAAATCCAGAAGCCTGGGTTTAAGGAGAGGGCTTTAAGTAGATGACAGTACTTTACAAGAACTTACCAACTTGACAATGGGTGAAGACTTGCACATCAGTGGAAAACGTTTCAAAAGGGTTAGCACAGTGGGAGAAAATCATTAAAGAGTATCCTCTAATTCTACACAACATTGTTCATGCAACAGTTTTCTTGGCCAACTATCTTATTTGTGCATGCAAATCAAATCACTGGGAACTCAACTATGTGGTTTGTGCAGTGTATCTGTATGATTAAAGGCACTTTTGAGGCTGACTGAATATCTGAAAATGTGGCCAGCAATACTCATTGATGCAAGTTTGATACTAATCTCTTTTGCATTTTACTGTTTATTACAGAGTGCTGGCAGAATGCTTGCCCACAGCACACACAAACACACACACAAAAAAAAGAGATATGGTCCATGCCCTGGAGATCTTATAGTCAAAGCAACAGTTTATATTTTATATACACAGGCCTGCAGTTCCATTCTCCAAAAGAGTGCTGCCATTCATTCTGACTTACTGCATGTTAAAGATCAGATTTCTAATACAGCCATAAAAAGATCCTGTCATCTTGAACCCAGAAATGCCCTCTCCTGCTGGAACCCCACCAGCGTAGAAGTTGGAAATATTCATGGGGCTCATTTCTGCCGACAAGCCAAGTCTCAGTTCTGCAGGATTACTTTCATCCACTTGTACTGTTATCATCCTGAAAGGGTGAAGTGGAAAATCATTCAACAAGGAACTTAATTTCAACTTCAGGAATGCCATGTGCTAAGAAATAAAGATTCAGTGGCTCTAGAACACTTTTTATAGCGGGGGTGCTGAAAGCCAGCACAACTGTAAAGCAATGGTCCCCAAATTTTTTACCTTGTCCCCCCCCCATCTGCACCCCTCTCCCATCCCCTAGCGTTGAGAGCAGAGCCCCACATAAGTGCAGCACCCACCACACCCTAGTTCCCACGCCTATTTAAAGATTCAGTGCTTCTGAT
Source organism: Dermochelys coriacea (assembly GCF_009764565.3). NCBI lineage: Eukaryota > Metazoa > Chordata > Testudines > Dermochelyidae > Dermochelys > Dermochelys coriacea. Next base: position 88,893,820 of record NC_050069.1, read on the forward strand.
AATCCACCTAAACCATTTACAACTAAAGAGGTTCTTTGAATAATATTTTAATATTTAGCAGGATGGATTTGTTGAGTAGCTTTAGAAATGTGACGACTAATCCTGTTACAGGAGTAAATTGGACATGTATGTTTCTTAGTCAAATAAATAGTCAATTAACTGTCTACATTTTCTAGCAATATTTACTACATTTTACTCAAGTGGTCCAGACTGTCTAAAACTTTCAAGAGAGCTTTCATGCACAACTTAATCAGTGGCTATATGCAATTACCATATAAATCAGGACTCTTTCATTTACAACAGAAACACACAACCCTGATTATTCCACTGAAATGAGCTAGCTAAGCCAGTTCTTCAGGGAACATGGTGAACTGAAAATGACATACAGTAATTAAACAAGTGGTACTGTTCACAGTCACATGTACCTCTTATTCCGGATCAGGATAACAGAATGTTCTTGCCCATCACTGTATGTTCCATTAGCAGGCTGGAGGATGATTTTTCTAGTACTTGCTCTGTCCCCTGCATTAATATGCACTGCAAGATGACCATCAATCAGCATGATGGAAAAGAAGGGCTGTGGAGATTTAATCATTCAATTAATTTTTTATTGCAACTTTGTTTTCTTTCATACCCTATAAATAACACTTAAAAGGGCAATGTGGTCAAATCTGCCACCAAATTTAGGTGTTATAGACAAACTCTGACAAACTCCACAACCAGAAGAAAACATCCATCATTTATTTTATTTATTTGTTTTGTTTATTTTTAAAATTTCAGTGGAAACAAATAAAAAATAAAATACCAAAACACAAACTGACCCCTGCAGTCAAACACTGTAACACTGTGACAGTGAATGAGAACAGGTAACAGCTAGAGAACTAAGCCTTCTAACTAAAGAGACATGAAAGCTGGGAGTCCCCCTGTCCATGGTAAAAGCTCAGGTAAAAACCCAATCCCTTTATATCCCCATAAGATAGTGCTAAAGGAAACGATGCTGGGATGCTGTCCTTGGACGCTGCTTGGGAGCTCCATCTTTCACACCAGCGTCCAGATAGCAGTTGTTCGATAAATTTGAAGACAACAACCACCACCTTCTGCTGGAAAGAGAAAGGAGCATTGTCTCTTCCTCTGTTCTCCCTCTCATTCCAGAGCCTCTTGAATGTTGCAAGTTGAGTGGGTGTCTATTATCTTACACTTCTATCCTACCTCCTGGCTGCTACAATCAGATATCCGGGGTGCCTTCACTACTCTACTTCCTACCCAATCTCTGTGTTTAAGTCTTCCTCCCCACTGCCTGCCTCTGTTGCTGTTCATAGCTTTTCTAAGTAGTAGCAGGATGAAACTGACTTGATTCTTTTCAGTTTCAACCTGTCCACATAGCAGCAGCAAAATCAACAATGCTCTGGTCAGTTTTCACTCTGCTGCAATTCTGCAAAACCATGAGCAGCAGTAGAGGTACTGGAGTTGTCCGTCTGCAGATTCAAGAACACAACACTGCACTTGTTTACCTTTGGCTGATATTTGGCTCATGTTTCTTTGCAACCATCAGGGCTAGATATATTTTTTTAATTTGTAATGCAAGTTTACATTCTGAAAGAGTCGATGTCATTTGCTTGAGAAAAACTTCCTATTCACTCCCCAGTGGATTTTTTTTGAGCACTGCTATCCAGTTTATATTCTTAAACTAAGCAGGTGATCAGACACAAAGAAGCAAAGTTGTGAAAAAATATTTAAGGTTTAAAAGCAGTTAGTACTGACCAGATGTGCTTGTCTTCGTCGTCGCTTCTCCATTCCTTTGCTGAGACCAGCCAAGATGATGCCACTACTGTTCTTAGTAGCAAAAGTTACCATCAGTTCTGATTCTGGAGACAGGGACTTAGGTAGCAACTCAATGTAGCCATCATTCAAGATGCTAACACTACGGATAGGCTGTTTTGCAAAAGGAGAGAAATAATTGATAACTTTTGTCCCCTATGAGATGTCGAATGTGAAAGAACAATACCAATAGTGGACTAATTGATAATTTATCAACAAAACAATACACTTCTACTCTCTACATTGCATCACAAAACACTGATTCATTGTTTAATTGACAGCAATAATCAGATTATAACAACCTAAGAGAGCTGCCAGTTTCCTACCTCCAGTATGCACCCTTTTCTCACACCATATGAGTTTTTTAGCAAGTCAAAGGTAGAGCGGGATATTTCTAGATTCTTAATGCATCCCACATATGTTCTGCTGTTAAGCCCTTTCCTGAAAGAAAAAATTAATTTCCATGGTGAAAACAAAACACTGGTTTAATAATTTAAATTAGGATTTATTGGGGAAAATATAAAGTTACATTATTCAACAGGAAAAGGAGAGATTGATTTAAAGAGCTGATCCTGCTCTTTGAAATCAGAGTTAGTTTTCTCATTGTTTTTAATGGGAGCAAACTAGAGCCAAAATGTAGCCACACAACATACATTAAATCTTATCTGAACTACCAAATCCAGAGGAGACAGCACTAAAAGCTGGAACACACAAATGTACAACAATGCACTGCAAAACCAAAGTATGACTCATTTCCAAAGCTTGGGGGTAAATCCTCAGCTGCAATGACACAGCTCAGTGAGGGAGGAGGTAAAGGCGCTCTACACCACCTATCCCACCCCTTCTTATTAGGGCTGTTTGGTGCAAGTTAGAACAATCTAAGACCTGGTCTAACTTGCATGGTCTCATTGTGGCTTCCTAGGGGTTTAGCTGTGGGCACTAATTATCCAGGCACAGAGATGCCATGTAAAAATGTAACTACCTTATTTGCAGGAAAAATCAGATATAGACTTTAGAGCCATTATATTCAGGCTGAATTGAGGCAGCTTGAAGAATTGACCAGTGTGGGTGAGTAATAGAGAAAGCATATGTTGTAAACTGGAGACATCCACAATATTTTTTTAAATGGCTCCTATTGGGATATTTTATTTTTGGTCTTCCTCTAGTCCAAGTACTGAGACAGAGTTGCAAAAATTCCATTTTAAGAGTTTTGAAAATGTATGCTGAAGAACAGGGTTTTTTTCCATTAACACTAGTTGGAAACCATGGTGTCTACATAAAGTTTGCATGCATTCAGACTATGGTTTTATTTGATTTGATTTTACACTTCAGTAACACAGACTAAGTTGGCAATTTTAAAAAGAAACAAGGCTCTCACTACTCTATCTATATGGTATGTTAAAACCATAAACATTATAAACAGCACTGGAGTAATGACAATTGTTATTTAAATAAGAGGAGTAAAGTATAAAGACATCAGCATGGACTACATCTAGTATATGGTCAGTTGATCCCTGGCACTTAGTGGTTCAAATTAGATAGTGTGGTCTAGAGGATAGAGCACTGGACTGGGACCCAGGAGACTTGGTCTGCTTGTGACTTGGGGTTGGGGAGGGTAATGTCACCTCTCTACTTCAGTTTCCCCATCAGTAAAATGGTGACAATGATCACAGGTTTCAGAGTAGCAGCCGTGTTAGTCTGTATTCGCAAAAAGAAAAGGAGTACTTGTGGCACCTTAGAGACTAACAAATTTATTTGAGCATAAGCTTTCGTGAGCTACAGCTCACTTCATCGGATGCATTCGATCCGATGCATCCGATGAAGTGAGCTGTAGCTCACGAAAGCTTATGCTCAAATAAATTTGTTAGTCTCTAAGGTGCCACAAGTACTCCTTTTCCTTCTGGTGACAATGATGTTTACCTCCCTTTGTAAAGCACTTTGAGATCCACTGATGAAAACAGTTAAGAATAAATAATAATAATGGCCGGCTCCTCAGCTGGGGTAAACTGTCATAACTTAGTAACTTCAATGGAACTATAAATTTACACAAGCTGAAGATCCTCCCCAATACTTACAAACACGTAAGCAGAGGGAAAAAACAGAAGGAAGAATGAACACTGTACCTAGGGTTACCAGATGTCCCGATTTTATAGAGACAGTTCCAATTTTTGGGTCTTTTTCTTTTATAGGCTCCTATTACATCCCCACCCCCGTCCCGATTTTTCACATTTGCTGTTTGGTCACCCTAACTGTACCTCACAGCCCTAGATCTTGGCAGTCCACCAATGTAAATTGGGTCCTTATCTGAGCGATTGAGGTCTGAGGCTACCCCAGGGGATTCTCCTTGCTTGGTTTCTTTATAATGAAGATTATATGCATCCATGACAGCCAAAACTCCTACAAAGAAAGGAAGTAAAGATCAGCAAAATAAGACATGATTTTCTAGCGTGGCAATATTTTTGAATGAAATGTACAATTATTTCCCAAGTGAAATGAGTACATGTAGAGTCATTTTTTCATTATAAAAGTTTAATCTATTTTACTCTCAAGATTTTAGATAAGCTAGCCAATTCTTTTACCAAAAACAAACAGATTTTGGAGAAACCAACAGAAAAGTATCTATGTATAATAAATAAAGATATGATTCTGCCATTCATGACTTCTTCAGCTACAGCCTGCTGCAGCGGCAGGGCTGGAGCAGCTGTCAGCCCCTTCCCAGGAGCAGCAGCAGGGCTGGAGCAGTGGCTGGTGGTCAGCCCCTGCAGCAGGAGCAGTGGCCCAAAGCTGCAGGAACAGCAGGCTGCCACTGCAGAAGCAGTTGCTCTGGGCCACAGAAGCATTTTCCTCTTATAATCCAGCAAGGGCACCCACTCTTAGGGAGGAAGGAGCTCCTCATAACTGAGGCTATATGGTTGTATTGTACCTGGAGCTTAAGAAAGAGACAAACAATAAACACATGTGGTGAAGGTATCTTGGTGGACCTGTGTGCTGATTAATTCACGCAGAGGATTTACCAGCAAGGGTTTTCCTGGAGAGGAAATGGGAACCCATTCATACTCAACAAGAGATTTTTCTGTGGTCACAAGTTCATCAGCTGTTAGCTCAGAACAAGCCCCCTCCTGAATCTGGGAGTTACTCCTTTAGGCTGTTAGAGCCTTTTGATCCTGGGAATAGGTAATTCAGAGACAACGGACCACTCCCCATAATAAAGCTTCAAAAGATCCAGTCCAGATGTGGGCTTTTTCATTCCCCTCCTTGCAAGTATTTCCTAGGAAGCTTGCTCAACTCAGAGATCATTCTTGTCTTAGCCCTTTGTTTAAAAGAATCCTTTGAAGCACATAACACTTCTGCTTCCCATTAATCATGTCTCCCAGACAAGTTACACACAATTCAACAGTAACACATAAACATTTACATTTTTAATACAGTGAGCTCCTAAAATACTTAAACTTAACAAGGTTTAACTTAATTCAGTAAGGTTTGTCCAGCATATTGCAGGAAGTTGTCATACCTGTCACACTGTGATGCCTGCTACAAGCCAGGAGTTTGCTAATCTTTGATCATTAAAGGGTTCGATCTCTCTTCATCACTCTCTGTTTGCTGATTTCTGTGTAAATCTTTCAAGATTTTCTTGGGCAATTTGCTTTCTCTTTTCTTTTACACTTTCTTGGGCTGGGACACATGTTTTCAGCCATTGCTTGTTATTGCGATCAGAGGATCTTCATTCTGGTTGATTCCTCATTTAATTTGCTGTTATATTTTTCATTGTCTGTAGCAAACCTTTTTCTCCATCATATTATCAGATGTACATCCTATTCACCTCCTGACTGATATTCATTACTCTGTGCATCACTAGGAGCTTTCTTGTTTGGATGTCAATTTTTTTCTTCTCTGGATTCCACTGGATTGCTCCAGCAGTGTAGGGTACTACTGGAATTACAACATATTAATTCGGATTAAATTCTTCTATGTGGGTTTTATCCTTAGAGCCGTTCTTATTTGTCTGTAATATTCTTTCCTCACTTCTTCTTTAACTTCTTCATGTTGTAACTTCAACAGTTCCCAGATTCCAAGGTATTTAGAGGCCATGCTGAGAAATATCTTGGATAGTACCTTCGTTAACTTGTATGCCATCTGACTGTACCACTTATCTTTACAAACACCAATGCACATTTAGCCATCCTAAACCATAGCTTTATTTTTTTTTATTATTAATTATTATTATTATTTCAGTAGCACCTAGAAGTTCAGTCATGGACTAGAACCCCATTATGCTCAGCGCTGCAGAAACACTGAACAAAATGATGGTCTATGACCCAAAGAGCTGGACTGCGATGCACAGAGTAATGAATATCAATCACGACAGGGATGGGATGTAAAGCTAATGATAGGTCAGAGAAAAAGATCTGCTCTTAACCCTTATGGACTCCTCTTGTGCACTTATAATGAGGCGGTGAAGGAAACAATTGACTATGAAAAATATAACCGTGTTCCAGTTTAAAGACTATTTAAATGTGTTTTCCTTTCTTCCTACACATTACACATAAAAAAAACTAATAAAGGGAATAATATCAAGGTCAAGCTTCATTCACCCATCAGAGTGCTCATATGCCATGCAACTAACTGGCATTGCCATTACTTTCAACAAGAGAGCACCACAAAAATGGCTGTCAAAGAATGAATGTGCAGTGGGAATTACCAGACAAAACTGGCATGGAATGGTGACATTCCTAATGATTTCCGACACTTATTTGTAAAATCATAAACTTTTACTTTTCAGTCTGTGTCCTACCTTGCTTCTTGTTCCGACTGAATGAGATTTTGTACCATGTTCCATTATTGTAACGATTTTCAGTTTTAAGCATAAGAGGTCCTGAACCAAGATCAACAGTTAATCTAACTTTGCCATCCATGAGCTCTAGGGACAGGAAATCTCTCTGCAGAAAAAAATATACAGATACACTGAGTAAAAAAACCCATATGTAATGATGAATACTTCAAAGATCTTGGGATATCCTTATTAAAAACTGCAAGTGACTAAGGTATACAGAATATTTTGTATTCAGGGCACCTACTTTTCCTATGTTCAGAAAATCTAATCTCTTTAATACCATTTGAATAGTAATAATAATAATAAATAATAATAATAATAACATTAAGTTAGCAACAATCAGGGAAGCTAGAACTCTGTTTGCCATGGAAAAACACAAAATTTGCATTTTTACAGAGAATTTTACTGCCATCTGGGGCAGACAGCCCAAGCCCCAGGGACCTGTTTCATTTCAGTCGCAGAAAAATGTGGATTTTTAGGTTTTTTTTAATCGGATAATTTTGCATTTTTTATCACGGGAAAACTAGGATCCCTGGTAATAATACTCTGGAAGGCTATCCCCATGTTTGGATTCCTTCTGTTTTTACCCCATCACTATGAAGGGTGGTCTGACCCATCATCAGGATTGGTTTCCCCATTTGCTGAGGCAGATTTCAATAATAAATGTCACATATACATTTCCTTTGTTGATTTGGGGCCCCTTGATAATATCTCCTCAGATTACCACCCTTTTTTAACATATTTTGATTATCATCATGGACTAATACCCCACGGAGAATATTTATATTTTAATTCTATTGCTTCTAAGAGATTCTCAGAGGTCAAAATCATATAAGATATCCATGTCGCAATACACGGTGGTAACTGGTTCCAAGACAGAGAAGCAGAAAGATGGGGAAAATCAAACCTTTACAAGGTTAGTTTCCAAATACAATTTTGATCAATGTAAACAAAATTAATCAACAGTTTTCTTACGGTGCCATTAGAAGCAAGATACAGCAGGAGCCCATTAGGTGAGAAGGTGCTGAAAAACATGATTATCTGAGTCACAGTGGAGCGGAGGGCCCTCTCCACAACTGAATATCCACTGCCGTCAAAATGAAAAGAAGTGTCTTCATCCTGTGGGCTATAAAAATGAAAAAGAAGTAGCTGAAATGCTGAATACCACAAGACAGATCTGCATTTTTCCAAACACAGTATTTCATATGCAACTTCGGAGAATGAAATCAGTTGGGGCAGCCTCTAGCAACATAATTAGGAAGTGAAACCATAAAAGGAGACTTGAATCTTGCATGCCATGAATAATTAAAGGATTCCAGCCAAGGGCCACTTTTATTATTGAATCTCTGAATATCTAGTTTAGCTTTGGGGGAGAATTTACACAAGATAGAAAAACCTGTGTCTTTACCCCTCTTCATAAAAGAAAAAAAACAAAACAGTTCTCAAAGGAAATAATTAATTGCTACCACTCTGATTCTCAAACTTAAAGAATACCATGCATTTTCCCAAATTCCTTGAATAACTGCATTTACATTACAGCAAATATTCTGTTATCCTTTTTTCCTTGAAATGATTCTAAAAAAAACACATTTTTATACATAATCATGCAACACCCTCTGCTGGTTCTAAATGGAAAATTCTACAAAAAGTTGTTGCCAAACCTGTTTCATTTCAACTCTATTAAATATGCAAACATTTAGAGATGTAAGCAGAAAACACTCTTGCAAAATGGTACACTGACCACCAGCGTTATCTACTGGTGAATTAGGGATATGGCAGAATATATCCCTTTTCTATTACAATTCTGTCTTGTGAAGTCAGTCCCTGCTTTTGTGGCTCAGCTCCCTCCCTAGCCAGGTCACACATTCCAGTCCACCCTTTTGGGGTTATACAAAAGGAAGTCTGATACTGGGGAAGTATTTCAGTGCCTGCAACAGCTTCTGGGCTTTCTCCTTAGTCCAGGGACTTGGAGTTTGGACTCTTGAGCATTCAGGGTTTTCCCCTGCTGGATTCCAATGTAAAGGGCTCAAAACTATTCCTTAATGCTTGTTAAAAAAATCCTTGTTTTCCAGCATGGGGTTTGTATACCCCATTGCATTCCCTTCCCCAGGTCTTGTCTTCTGCACCCCAAGTCCCCACCCTCCCGTGAAAAACTGCATAATTCTGGGGTTGGCATTCTTCATGTTGTTCAACCAGCAAAGACAGGCATGGTCTGTTACTAACAAAAAGGGGTTTCTCAGCAAACAGTATCTTGGGGCATCTACCGCCCATTTCTCAGCTCAGGCTTCCTTTTCTATGACTGAACAGGCCACCTCCCCTGGGAATAGTTTTCTACTTATATAGAGGACTGGTGGTTCCTCTCCTTCAGCACCCTAGGAAAGGACTGCTCCAAGTTCTACATCAGAAGCATCTGTTTGTGGAAAAGTCTGGATGAAAAAGTACCAGTTCTTGACACAGAAAATCTTTTAAAGAAAAGGAGTACTTGTGGCATTATGCTCAAATAAATTTGTTAGTCTCTAAGGTGCCACAAGTCCTCCTTTTCTTTTTGCGAATACAGACTAACAAGGCTGCTACTCTGAAAGAAAATCTTTTAGAATTCTAAATGCCCTGTCGCAGGCCTCTGACCAAACGATTTTCTTAGGACTGGTAGCCCTCATGAGGGCTGTGAAGGGTGCTGCAATTGTGACAAAGTCAGGTATGAGTTGTCTATAATAGTCTGCTGGGTCCAAAAAGCATCGTCTCTGTTTTTTGTTGTCAAGATGAGGCAGACTGCTAAGGCCTGTACTCTGCCAATTAGTGTTCATAACTTGCCCCTCCCCACAGTGTAACCGAAGTATGTAACTTCCCGGTTTGCCATCTTGAGAGTGAGTCCTGAACTCTCAAGAGCCTGTAGGTGACATGTCATATGTCCTCTTCCATGGTGTCCCACATCTTTCATGGGAGTGGTCACGGATTCTCATGGACCTGTTGTCCTAGTTTAATGGCTATGTGACGATACACAAGGTGAGTCCGTTCAACGTGGCAAGGTTGAAAATATGGCATGGAAGGATTCAATTAGTTTCTGTATTTGGGCCTCCTGCTTTGGTTGAAACTCTTCCCCCATTGCTATGGCTTGGGATTCTGGGGTCACTGGTGCTTGAGGGCCTAGTTCAAGTGGATAGGGTGTTATGAGGAGTATGTCTTGGTCTTTACAGGCCTTCAGAATGTTGGTGTGGTATACCTGAGTTTCCTTTTTCTTCCCTGGATGCCAGATTTCTTAGCTGACTGATCCCACTTGGCTCACCACCTCGAATGTCCTCTTAGATCACTTTCTACCTAAGTCCTCTTCTTCCCCACAAGGTAAATTAAAGAATCAAATTAAAGTTTCTGCCCTTTGCAATCAGTCTCCAGTCTCTCCTTTGCAGGCTTTGTCGGGTCGGTGATGCCAGCTCTCTGGCTGTAGAGTTCCTGGGCTATACTTCCCCAGAGCTCAGAGAAGAGGTCTGCTCCTTCCACTGCCTGCCTCCCAACAAGTGGCTCTGCTTCCTTTTTAAACTCACCTCCAGCTTGTACAGGCTTTGCAGGAATAGCAGGGCAGAGTCACCTGGGCCAGAGCTACTCCTTAACCCCTTGTTCTCCAGTGTACAGTTTGTACACCCCATCACAAGTCCACAACCCCTTTCCAGAATAACTGTGAGAGTGGTAATAAATATAATAGCCCCAAATTTGGAGTGGACTTTTAAAATAATGCTTTAGACCTCTTTCTTTCATTGGGAAGGAATAAATATGCCTTGTTTGAAATGATTAGACAAACCAAATATTCCAAAAATATAGATGTACATTGGTAGTCATTAATTTCAATGGACAAAAACACACAAACAATGTGAAAATATATGTGGCAATTGTGGAGCCATGTGATCAATTGTAGAACCATATCATGAATGGAAAAACCATGTGGTAACTACATTTGGCATGCACCTTAAAATTCCTCTAATAATCAATGCAGTACTGCAATTTGCACGAGTTCACCACACTTTTTAAACTAACATACAAACATATATAAAAGATTATGACTATATACAGACACTCCCACTCTATGCTTTTCTGGAAAACAGTAGTCAAATCACTACCTTCCAAAGCATCCATTGCATGCGCCCTCTCTTTTAATGTAGTTCCAAAGACCAATAGATTTTCCATTCAAGGATGCCTCTCCCATGCATCCTTTAAAATGAGTCACCTTAACAGCAGGAGATTTCTATTAGAAAGGAAACATATTAAATGAATAAAATTAACGTTAAATATTTTAGAACTTCTCTAGCAAACTTCTCCATTCAGTTCTAATTCATGTTAGGGGAAAATCAGAACAGAAGAACAAAAAAAAATGTTTTAGCATTATTATTAATAATCAGACTTTATATCACTGTGGAAGAGTTTTGCAATAAGTAAAAAAGAAAATGAAAAGTCCTGATCCATTTATATTCAATTACGTGGATAACAATGACAAATTATAACAAGTCATGGAGGATAGGAAATCAGGAGAAACAGAGGAGAAAGGAAACTACTTAGTATGAATTAACACCTCCTATGCACTCATACTCAGCACTTCAGAATTACCATTTTAATCACAGTTTCCAGGGGATTTTTATAATGAGATGATAGCTCTGGATACCATTTTGCACTCTTGCTTTTTGTGCAGCATGCCTGACATTTCTTGGTCAATTATTTCTTTGGAGTATCCAATTGGAGCAATTATTTCTAATTGAAAAAGTATTTCTAGCACGATATAAACTTTTTATAGTATAGCATTTTCAGATTTTCACCTTGATTTGCCCTCCAAGTCCTCCAACAAATATTAGTGTTGATTTGTTTACATCCAGTACAGTAGCTGTCCCAGGAGCAGTTGCAGTTTTACTTAAGGACTTCTGATTAGAGCTCGTGTCTTCTATGCTCAATGTACCAGTTTTCCCAAACCTGACAATAACAAATACAAATGGATTAAACGCTTTCAGAAGTTTCCGTGCATGGTCCCTGCTTACTGCTGAACTATCTCTTGCACTGGGTAACTAAGTCGCCGTTACTCTTCTACGCTGCACTGAACCACACTTCCACATTAGGTAAAAATTCATTTGAATTACTAGCAGAAATTGAACTTTCATTTTAATCCAGTTTACAGAATAAAATATTTATGTTACTCACATTAATGGTGTCCTAGTCTATCAAGAGGACTCCTAGGTGCTATGGCAATACAAATAAATAATGAATGAATTAAACCTCTGTTACCTGGTTATATGTATTCTGTGCCATTTGTTGTTGTCAATTTGAAAATTTGGATATTCCAGTCTTGTTGCTCCTGAGCCCACATCCCAAAGGAAGGCCACCTTACCACGTAGCATCTCTACTGCCATGAAGTCACTCTGGAAAATGATGATTCTTGCTTAAATGCATTAACATAGGGTGTGTCATTTTGTTTTGTTTAATAAATTTCTTTCCAGCTGGATGATTATAAAATCTCATATCTGTTTCTAAAACTTTTCCTTTATATCCTACCTTCATGGATTTTTACGATGAGCCAAATCATGCCTAAGACTACAAGTTTGTCACAGAGGTCACGGATTCCGTGACTTTGCAGTGGTCAGTGTGCCTGACTCACCGCACCAGCTGCTGCTGGGGCAGTCTTGGGCAGTCTCTACACCCCAGCAGCAGAGTTTGGGTGTGGAGGGAGCGGGGGGTAGGGGCATGGGATGAGTGAGGTGAGCTCTGAGTGGCTATTACCTGGGGGGCTCCCCAGAAGCAGCGACATCCCCCTTACTCAGCTCCTAGGTGGAGGCATGGCCAGGTAGCAGCTCTGCGTGTTGCCTCCACCTGCAGACACTGCCCCCGCAGCTCCCATTGGCTGCTGTTCCTAGCCAATGGGAGCTGTGAAGCCAGCGCTCTGGGCAGAGGCAGCATGCAGAGCTGCCTGGCCACATCTCCGTCATGAGCTGAGCGAGGACGATGTCGCTGCTTCTGGGGAGCCCCCCAGGTAAGCACTGTCCAGATCCTGTCCCATGTCCCAACCCCCTACCCCCTCCCAGACCCAAACTCTGTTGCTGCTGGGAGTTGGGGGAGGCACGGATCGAGGTAGGGAGCCTGCCAGCCCCCCCCCCCCTCGCACCAGTGGGGGTTCTGGGCTGTGTGCCGCCACCCATCCCCACATCTGGGCTGCCCTCCCCCCTTCACCTTCTCCCCTCTCTTGCACCTGGAATGACCTCAAAAGGTCAATGCAGAAATAACAGGAACATGAAGCACTGGAGCTATGCAAACCATGCATCTACTGGGATGGTGGGGAACTTGCCACCGTGCTGTCATGGGAGCCCTGCCTGATACCAGATCAAGCACCCTGACAAATGGTGAGTCCACCTTATGGATTCCATGCAAGATAATGTGCACAAGATCACTTTTATCTTGTATGAGTATTATCCCATACATTGAGCAAGGACCTCAGGATATGACCAACAGAGCCAAATCTTGATTCTTCTGGAAGAGCAGGGGATGACCCTGGCAGCAAAACCAGTGCACTATGTGGGTGCGTGGTGCAGAGTGAGGGGAAAAGGCAAGCTTGCTGGATCTTCTGCTCTTATCCTCTTTCCTGAAGGATGAGGTAGGTGGCATGTAAGGATCTCTGGGGATTACATCAGCCCTACCATGGTCTCGGGCAGGGGATCATTTCCCTCCTTCTCCCATATACATCTGCCCAGTCCCTAGTCTGGCTACTTGCTATAAATAAGAATGGAAGTCAAATATATTATATATTCAGAGTATACTTTTAGTGAATCTCCACAACACTTTTAGTGAATCTCCACAACACTGAACTTACATTGCCACTGCTACCCAGGTAGAAGAGGAGGTTGTCAGGTTCAGCTGTTTTCACATTTAATGTTAAGATGTTGTAGTTAGTGGAAGAAATTTGCGGTGAGTAGGCACGAATACAGTCTCTATCTGCTGAGATTGCAACTTTAATCTGGAAAAAAAAATGGTACACTCCATGTACACAGCACTTAGCCCTGGAATACAGATTTAGCCTTTGTCTAGCTAAATTCAAGCCACATTTTGAGACAACTTCATATGATTCTAAATATTTGGCAGTAGAATTAGGTACAAACACACACAACTATTGACTGGTTGGATATGAGTTGAAAAAGAGTAGTGGTTTAGACTATATAGAATAGGGGAGAAAGAGGTGTCTCAGAAACTACTGGTCTAATCATGGGATTTAGAGCCAGAAATTCATCATCCAATAATAAACCTTGAGCTTGAGGACGCATATGAGGAAAAACACTATATTAATAACAAAAAAGACTGGAAGTCTTGAGAAAATGTGAAAGGTCTCAGGGTAACAAAAACAAAAAGACAACAAACCTTTGGGTTTACAATGAGTCAAAAACAAGGTAGCTAAAAATCAAATAGTCAAAGCATCTGAAAGAAATAGCAATCACAGAATTTCAAATTACTAGCAAAAAATTAAGTAATTCTCTAGAAAATCTGTTTAGGAGCCATTTAAAAGTTTAATTTAATAAAGAAGCACTTATATGGCAGATTTCTGACTCAGATTATCATTGTTACAAATATTGGGCGCATTGCTGCAAACTTTTGTGCACTCTGGTAACTTTAGTAGTTCTGTTGACTCACATATATGAGAGTTTGCATGATCTCTAGCCCATCTCTATTTCTAGTAAAAGCGAAATCAGATTGAGGTGCAAGAGAACAGGGCAGCTCATCTTCAATGCTCAATTCAATATTACCTCTAGAAATAAGTTGCAATGATAGAAAAGCCTTATCTTCACCAAATTCTCACAAAAATAAAGATTACAAGGGAATAATATGAGTCTTTAAAACTGAAAGAAAGGATTTTACTCATAAGAGTTATACCTTTTTCCCTTAGAAACCTCTGTAGCCTATGATACACCAGGAAATACTACTTCCATTGTTCTATACCAGACTCATTAACTTTCCATGATCAGTAGATTGTGAAAAAGAAGCATTCATGTGTATGCTGGGTTTTATTGAAAGCACCAAAAGCCTGGATAATTTTTGTCTTTTAAATCTAAATTTCCCTCTGCCTTAAAATGATATGCCCAGGCTTAAATCAAATGTATGGGGAAATGTTACTGGTTTCAAAAACTCTCTTTGTGTTCTCATGATAACAAGTTATAGTTCATAATGTGGTTTAATTGCTTCTGTTACTTTTAAGTGGATCAAAGTTTCAAAATGACCAATGTATTAATTTGAAATGCAGCTATTTTGTATGGGCAGCAGCTTCTAACAAAAAAAAAAAAAAAAAAAAAAAGGAAGGGTTTAAGTATGTGGATTTGGTTAGATATGTGTGACAATCTTATTGACAAAAATCGATGCTTGCATTATGATTCATTCAAGGAATCTCATCATAATCCTTTATATCACTGATAAATCCATTCCAGCCTCTCACACCAACTCCCTTCCAAAGGCCTGGAGATGCCCTGGAAATACTTCCTTAAAAATAAGAGGCAATGGGGAAAAAAAGAACAGGGAAATAAAACCTCAAAAACTCAGTGCTCTGACAAACCAGAAGGCAAAGAGATCATAGCTCAAAGTCCGAATTCACACCAAATGCCTCAATATTGCAGTATATATGATATTGATAACACCAATAACTTCTGTTACACCAAAGAACAACAGGATGGGTGGGTTAAAGAAGGAGTATAAGGCTTTTTGCCTTTAAAATATTTTTTTGTTGAGGAGGCACAGGGAAACCAATGAACTTGAAGCTAGAAATTTTGGGAAAGATGTACTTACAGATGCTGCCTGTTTGCGGGCTTGACTGATGAGCTCTTTAATTTCAGACAGATTTCTGCTCAGGTTCTCTTCCAACATTTTCAGAGGTTTAAGTCTGTCAAATAAAAGATTGGCTTGTGCTTCCACTTCTTTAACTTGTCTTTCAGCTGAGGCTGCTGCCAAAATAAGAATGAGACATTCAGACAGATTGAGAGGGAAATTCATTATTCATTCCTGGAATGCACTGGCCAAAATGGGATATTTGGAGTCATTTATTTCAGTAGCTTTAAATATCTGAGAGAAAAAATATACATGTATAAAAAGCTTATGTGATTTCTATGTATGCTGTTTAAGAAGGAAATCTACAGCTAGTGCATTTTTATTTAATCAGGCAGAAACTTTCAGTCCATCACACTATCTTTATTTTAATACTAATTAAGTTTTAATATTAGCATAATTTCTACATGCAATGACATTTCTACTGTGCAATGAAGCAGCTAACTTACCAGCTTTTGAGGAGTCCATTATAAGTTCATTGGTTTTCCTCAACATCTCATTAACCTTGGACAATTCAGAAGAAGTGTTGAGCAGCTTTTGATTGAAATCCACAATGTGACTTAAACCAGCAACAGCACTTGTGTTAGCAGACACAGCCAGCTCTTTTGCTTCAAAAAATGTGTCACTGGTATCTGGAACATATTTACATTTAAGGATTATTTATATATCCCAATTATCATTTGAAAAAAAAAGTCATTTTTCTTAGAGGTTTCACAGAGTCACGTAAGTAGAGACAGCAGGGCCAGGTTCATAACAAGTATTTCAGGCTTGACAAAAAGGAATCATTCTTGGCATTCTAGTCTGTAGTGTTATAGTAACAAGTTCAAAGCGTTATAAAGATTGTAATTGATGGCAGAAGTTACATTTTCAAAGATTTATAAATTGGCTGAAAAAAGTTATTTCCTGGCTGAGCCCTTATATGTAAAATATAATCCTTTAGAATGAACAATTTAAAACAAAACACATAAATAAGCATAGGGCCAGATTCATGATATGCAATGACTCTCAGGGCATTAAGAGAGCTCAAGTCAAATGGTTAGAGATGGTCAATATTTTCTTATTTAGATTTTTCAATTATTTTTTTCTTCAACATTTCAACCAGCACAGAACTAATAAATGGTAGACTTGATTCTGTCCGTACGACACTTTAAAAAAAAAAAGACATTTGTGACACTGCACCCCATATTATTCATGGGGATATTATTATATGAGATTATTATGGCATAATTATAATGCATTTTGTACAAGACAGGTCATGTGAGGTATCATTGGAAAAGTTCTGATTTGCTGAATATGGTTATCCTGTTTGTATGCATATATCATTTTTGTATCTAAAGGAATATTGACCATGTATCTGTATTTCAAATGTGCTTACTCTGGGTGACATCCACAACTAGCCTTTCTGGTACAACAATGAAGAAGCCAGACAGTGCTGATGGCCCCTCAGCAAAGACAATGCACCCTGGAAGAACTTAACCTTCCTGTGAACATTCCAGACAGCCTGTAAGTAATGGCTGCTATGACTCAGCAAGATATGCAAGGGCATGTGACCAGGCCACGTGACTCTCGACTCCATCTTGGGATGTCAGTGTTTTTCTACAAACTGAGTTTGGGACAAAGGGTTCCAACAAAATATACTAAAGCTATATAAAGCAGGGAGTGACATTATCTATGGTTCTTCACTCCCCACACACAAAGATTCCTGGAAACACCTGAGGAACAAAGACTGAACTTTGGGAAGTGCTGGACCTAGGCTAAAGGGATTTCTAGCCTGTGTACGAAAAACCTGGGGATTCCAAGCTGTAAAACAAGTGCAGCTAATACTTTGAGAATTGGCAGCCTGCTTGTTGACCATTAGTCAGGGTGAGAGATTATTAATACAAATCCTATCTTTCTCTAGTATGTTAAAGTTAATTTGCATTTTTGTTTATTTACTAGGTAATCTGCTTTGATCTGTTTGCTATCAGTTATAATCACTTAAAATCTATTTTATGTTTTATTCTAAACCAATAAATTTTAAGTGAAGTGCTTAGGAATCTTAGTTCAAGTGGCTATTGCATTTCCTCTCCACATTGAGGGGGGAGATGAACTGGATAATAAATTCATACTGATTTGGTGTTTGGACAAGGGCAGGACAGTAGACCTTTGGGGTCCTAGGCTGGGAAGCTGGTGGTTATTTTGACTGTAGCCTCTCTATTGTTGGTTCATGCAGTGGCTGATCAGAGAGCCAGGATGTAACTGCAGCTGTGTGTGTTTCTACCTGTGTGAATGCTGGTGGAGGTGTAGGACCGGGGGCGGCTCTGCAGCTTGTCACAGCAACACAGCATGAGAGGGAGCCCAGGCTGGTGGGTCAGAGAGCTCAGTGGTACCTCAGTTCCAGGTGGCACCCAGGTGGGAACCCGTCACAAGGTTCTCTCTCTATTATGTAGGATCCAAGCACCAGCTTTTCAAAGGTTTGATCTAGATGATAACTGTTCAGATCAGAACCCCACGTTCATTGCTTTTAAGACAGCTTGATTCTCCATTACATCTCTGCTGTGTTCAGAATTAGTGGACGGATGCAGCTACAGAGAAACACTTCCGGATCTCTCATCCTAGGCCATCAAGCCCTGGAGAAACCCTACTCTTAACTTCTGCTACTGACTGGTGTAACTTACACCAATGGCAAATCAGACAGAGTGGAGCCCAGCTTCACCATCCATCTCCAGCATGCCTTTTTCCCCTTCATGCCAGGGCTGGGGGGAAGCTGGCATAATAGGCAGCTGTGTCACCTCCATGCCTGTAGCAGGGATTCTCTCTATGCAGTGGAATTTCCAGGGTTAGTCTCTGGCTGATTAAGAGAGAAAGAACCCAAGGAAATTCAATAGTAGAGCTACATTCAAACGATCTTATGATTATGAGTTAAGGAAGATTATCTCAGGCCAGAAATGAAGCCCCTTTTGAATTTCTTGCTTTAGGTATTTCCCCCCAAAATAAAAGAATTAACTATAAATTTAAAAAGAATAAACTAAATGTATACCTCAAATTAAAAACAAAAACAAAAACCAGTAAGAGGACCAAAAAAATGCCGCCATCGCTAAGCAGCGGAATAAAACAGGTGGTTAAAGGCAAAAAGGCATCCTTTAAAAACCGGAAGTAAAATCCTACTGAAAAAATAGAAAGGAGCATAAACTCTGGCAAGTCAAGTGTAAAAAATATAATTAGGCAGGCCAAAAAAGAACTTGAGGAACAACTAGCAAAAGACACAAAAACTAACACCAAAACATATTTTAAGTACATCAGAAGCAGGAAGCCTGCTAAACAATCAAATCGGGCCACTGGACCATCAAGGTGCTAAAGGAGCATTCAAAGAAGAAAAGGTCATTGTGGAGAAGCTAAATGAATTCTTTGCATTGGTCTTCATTGCAGTGGATGTGATGGAGACTCCCACACCTGAGCCATTCTTTTTAAGTGACAAATCTGAAAAACTGTTCCAGATTGAGGTGTCAGTTGAGGAGGTTTTGGAACAAATTGATAAATTAAACAATAATAAGTCTCCATGACCAGATGGTATTCACCCAAGAGTTCTAAGGAACTAAAATATGAAATTGCAGAACTAAACTGCGGTATGTAACCTATTGCTTAAATCAGCTTCTGTACCAGATGAGTAGAGGATAGCTAATTGTAACACCTATTTTTAAAAGTCATGGCAGTTACAGGCCAGTAAGACTAATTTAAATACCAGGCAAATTGGTAGAAACTATAGTAAAGAACAGAACTATCACACACATAGAAGAACACGATATGTTGGGGAAGAGTCAACATGGCTTTTGCAAAGGGAAATCATGCCTCACCAATCTATTAGAATTCTTTGAGGGAGTCAACAAATATGTGGACAAGGATAATCCAGTTGATACAATGTACTTGAATTTTCAGAAAACTTTTGACAAGGTCCCACACCAAAGGCTCTTAAGCAAAGTAAGCAGTTTGGGATAAGAGGAAAAGTCCTCTGATAGATGAATAGTTGGTTAAAAGATAGGAAACAAAGAGTAGGCGAAGACCGTTTATTTTCACAATGTAGAGAGGGAAATAGCAGGGTTCCCCCAAAGATCTGTACTTGGACCTGGGCTGTTCAACATATTTATAAATGATCTGGAAAAGGGGATGAACAATGAGGATAGTTAAATCCAAAGCTGACCATGAAGAGTTACAAAGGGATCTCACTCAACTGGGTGACTGGGCAACAAAATAGCAGATGAAATTTGGTGTTGACAAGTGCAAAGTAATGCACATTGGAAAGCATAATCCCAGCTATAAATATAAAATGATGGGGTCTAAATAAGCTGTTACCAATCAAGGAAGGGATCTTGGAATCATTTTGGATAGTTCTCTGAAAATATCAGTTCATTATACAGCAGCAGTCAAAAAGCTAACAGAATGTTAGGAACCATTAGGAAAGGGACATATAAAACGACAGAAAATATCGTAATTCCATTATATAAATCCATGGTATTACTATACCTTGAATACTGCATACAGTTCTGGTCAACCCTCTCAAAATATATACATTAGAACTGGAAAAGGTATGGAGAATGGCAAAAAAAAAATGATTAGGGGTACAGTTTCCATATGAGGAGAGATTAAAAAGACTGGGACTCTTCAGCTTAGAAAAGAGATTTTGTGAAGGCCAAAAGTATAACTGGGTTCAAAGAAGAACTGGATAACTTAATGGAAGATAGGTCCATTAATGGACCTATTAGCCATAGTCAGGGATGCAACCCTATGCTCTGGGTGTCCCTAAACCGTGGACTGCCGGAAGATGGAATAGGATTACAGGGGACGGATCACTTGAAATTGTTCTGTTCATTCCCTCTGAAGCAGGTGGCACTAGCAACTCTCAGAAGACAGGATACTGGGCAAGATGGACCACTGGTTTGACGCAGTGTGGCCACTCTTTTGTTCTTGTGTCAGTTAGTAACCTAACCCTACCATTTAAACATCTCTTTTTATTTTCATTAGTGTTGCATTTCAATGCAATTTAAGATCCCGTATTGTGAAATAGGATGTTTTAAAGCCTGAGAGAAAAAATAGTGCTCTAAATCTTGACAAACAGTGCGAATCTGGCACCAGCTCTGGAAGCCTTACAGATAATTCCCATAACTGAAGAAACATTAGGAGAAGTATCATATTTTATTTTATTTTATTTCATTTTCAATTCTACCTGTTAGCGTCTATGAACTTTGGGGTCGTTCATAGTTTAAAATAGTGACCATTTTTAAAAAAAACATAATTCTTGAATGGCTTTTGAACAACATGGAAAGTAAGAGAGCAAGGGACCTTTAAAGTTAAATGAGTCCAACGTTTACATTGTCAAAAACATTTAGATTTAACAGTTAAGATAGATAGTGCAGTGCAGCTGATTTTTAAAACAGACTGTTGTTGTGGAAAAGCAAAAAAATTAATCTCCAGTACAGTTTTTTCCATTTAAAGCTGATTAAGAATTTTAAGACCCAATTCTCTTTTTGACACAGTATAGTTTTGCACCAATATAGTTCTGTTGCCTTCAGAGTTACTCCTTATTTACACCTGTGTGAGAGGAGAATCAGACTATAATCTTTACATCACAATGCAGTTTCATTGTTTTCCATGTTAATTAAATAAATGGAAAACATCTCATTCAAATTCCTGTTAAGGCAAGAGGCTAAATCAGCCTCCAGTCTGATTTATTGCTAGGCTGCTCTATCGGACTTCAGGAAGGATTATGTTGTGTTTGTATCACATGGCGTTGAAATGAGGACATGTATGTCAAGATAAATTTTACTTACCATTAGGCAATGCTCGCAGTGCCAGCCGTGAATCATTAAGCTGGTTAGTAATTTTATGAGCACTCTCCTGAATCTTTTCCACTTTTTTTTTCAATCTATTCAGTCTAGACTCAAGGCCTGTTGGAATAAATAGCTGTGATTGTTCTATGCACATACGAATGTTAGGACCATACAGTACAGACTAACCCTAAATTTTAAAAATATTTAATAAATTCAATAATTGATCCAAGGGAGCTTTTTTGTTTTCTTAAACAGAACAGGTATTTCAGAAAATGCATAGAAGTGCAATATGAGTATGGTATATGCTTCACACTGCATGTTGATCACATCCTCAGTTACTCTATCACAAGTCCGTGAGGATTCACTCAGAACTGTCCTTCTTGGTCAGTTCAGTCAGTTTTGGTGGGAGAAGAGATGTAGGGAAGAGAAGGTTGACTTTAAATAATCGAAAAGGAAAATTACTTTCTTCATTTGCCAGCACAATAGAACAATAACTAAATGTATCCGTGATACATTGTTTTACTCTTTTACTGTTTATACCTGACTATATAAAATGTTTAACTTTAACTTACGTTCATTTAAAAAAATTATAACTTTGTTAACAGTGCAGGAATAATTCTATCAAATGCCATTAAAATTGTACATTTATGAAACTGACCTTCATTTTTCCTCTTCAGATTTTTTGTTTCATTTAGAAATTTAGAACTAAGCTGTAAAGCTTCTTTCCCAAGAGAATCAAGAGATTCCTCTGGCTGAAAAACCAAACAACATTTACTATATATGAAAAGAATAGGTTCAACTGAAAGAAATTCTAAGTATTCTCAGAGAATGGAGAAAATGACTCATTTACTTTATGTTCTATTGCTTTTTAAAATATATTATTTGTCTAAGAGTGAATAGAAAATCCAATTTCACAAACTGACTACAGAAGGCAACAATTTATGTCATAATAATAATACAAAAAGAATCAGGTATTATGGTGAACGTCAGCATGATGAACATTATTTACTTGTTTCCAGTAGTGCTCACAATGTGCTCTGCTTTTTCTAAATGTGGAATAAACTTTGAGATGGCAGAGCTGGGCAAAGGGATCAGGGTTGGACAAGAAGGTGAACCAGAGGAAATCAACAAATGCATCAGTGGAGGTAAGAAAAAAAAAGGGCTGAGGGAAGGACTGACCAAAGTAGAGAAGTAATGGGTATTTGAGGGCTGCAAATCTGAGAAAGGCAAGGAGGTATGGGACTAGTGGGTGATTTTGAATTAAATAAGCTGGTGTTTGAAGAGAGAGAGAGAGAGAGAGAGAGAGAGAAAGAATTCTGATATTGAGAGATTGGACCAGGAGCAGAGTTTAGTGAAGTTAGTGGGAGTGAGTGGGGATCCAGAAATGAAGGTCATGCAAGGAGAAGAGGGGAGGAGATCGGCGATTCAGACATCAGAGCCCTGAAGCTGAAGTAATCAAAAGATAAGAGTAGGAAGCTGTGATAAGAGGAAGAGAGTCAGGTGTCAGGCAGGAAGATGAGTTAGAGTAATGACTGATGATGGATACAGGGAGGGAAAGAATATCCAGTAAAGCACTTTTCTAAAGTGGAAGAGGAGTGGGAAGAGTACAGAGGGAAAGGCTGAGGGTGGCATCCATGGTGATGACTCAGGGTAGGGTGTGTGAGAGTTGGTGAGACTGGCTGCTTCAGAAGTGTCAGACAAGGAAACAGATTTCAATGGTTGCAGGGAGGTAGCAGCATATAAGCAGGTATTCAAAAAAGAATCAGAAGCAGAAGGTAACTTAAAATCCCAACATGGATACTTACTGATTCCAAGGGGTTAGTTATAACTCTAGAAGCATCATCTGCCAGATTTTCTGTTCTTTCAATCAGACTTGTAATGCTGGAGTGGGCATGGACATCATTTGTTGCATTCAGAGATACATTTCTTACATTTGAGAGACCACTGCAGTAGAAAAATATTATCCATCCTTTACGCAAGTGTCTTAACCAGGCAGCATGTTTCCAGGTTTTGAGTTATCACGTGTACATGTTTTCAGAATACATAAGGCATTTTGAGAGATGAGCACATTACACAACGTGTTTCACTTGATTTTTTCTGGCTGAAGTTCTGGTCTACTTCAGGGTTTGTTTGTTTTTTACTCTTTGTCTTTAGTGTCTTTTGCATTTTTAAAACCTTATGATCAAAGGTACTAGTTTCCATTAAAAAAAAGCAAATCACACACACTAAACAAAAACAAAACAGAAAGAGTGGATTACAGATTCAGTGTACAGCAACATAGCTTTCAGGTTAGAACTGAAAGATATTCTGGGTCATATTCTCCCTGCTTACAGTTGTGCAGCACACTGAAGCCAACAGAGTTGTACAAGTATAGCTACAAGCACAATTCTCTGCTTTCAGGCTTACAATACACTTGTGCTTTGTGATCTGGCTTCATTTTAAAAACTTATGTGCTAGTTTTAAAAGGTAGGGCAGTGAGAACCTTAGAAGAAAATGGGGATATCTGGTGTCTTTATTTTCATATCAATAATCAGAATGTCTTTCCAGCTAATAACTCTTGGTGTTGATATTGGATGAGCTCTGAGAATATAAGTAAGTTTTTAAAAGTGCTTCTGTATGTAATCTTGAAAGTGTAACCTGCCCATTTCTGAGGATTATGATGATATGAGATGGAAGCCTAACAACAATCATAGTTTTTTAATGGAGTTCTTGAATATGTTGACAAAGAAGTATTTATATAATGGACATAACCTTTTCATGATAAAAATATTTTTCTTTCTTAAATGTTTGAGCATTTTTTACCACTGACCGATATATAAAGAAGCTAGGTCACATGGTATTCACTGAACATTTATTAACTTAAAAACTAATCATTTTACAAATGATCATTCATGTGAATTGCAAGACTAAATCAACCTATTCTGCATCATTAATAAAAATACCATTCACTTCATGAAAAGTAAAAGTAATTAAATTTATTGCAATTTTAAATGAAAAAAATGACCTGCTCCCTTAGTGGACTAACCTATTATCTATTTAAATGAAATCTGGCAGTAAATTAGATGAAGCATCTATTGAGTTCATATATCTTGGTGCGCTCACCTGTCTAGCACTTCTGCAAGTTTCTGAAATTCAGCTGCATGATCCTCTGCTCTGTAGACTAGATCAAGTGCTCCCCTCATGGACATCTGCATGACCAGGTCATCTACATGATGCCTTAGTTTGGCATTCCAGAGGACCAGTCCATCTCGATGGATCTCTAGATTCTAAACATTGAAATTATTTCCTTTATCAATTAATCAAATGCAATTCACTATATCAAATGAATGTTAGACAATTTAGTAACTTACTGACGTAGAGTTCTTTACATCTGTGGCAAGGGCAGCAGCAACATCCATCAACACTTTCCCTTCTTTAATTAGCATGATGGAAAGGTCCTTGTTTTCTTGTATGTTTAGCTTTTTATCCTGTAGCATAAATCAATTGTTTTATGGTACTCTGTAACGTCAGCTGGTGCAGATGAACTCATCTACTACTTAACCCTTCCCATTTTGAACACATTGCATGGTTTCTATTTGATGTACTTGAATATTACAAATATTAATATTTGTAAAAGTCTATGGATTCATTTCAGTGTGAAAAGTGAGGTATTTAAAACATGTTATGTATCTGATACTTATTATGCAACAATGCGGAATCTCCAGTCTTACATTTAGTTCTGCCAGGTTGCTGTAGATAAGAAAAAGCAGACGATTGGTTTCATTGGTGTTAGTACAAGCCTCATTCACCAGGTCCTGGGCTTCTTGTAGTCTGATGTTGTGGTTTGTTAAGAGAAGGCTTGCAGATTTTTTTAGTTCTACAAGTTTCTGCTGGGGTTTGAGATACTCTTTCTGAACCCGTAACAGCAACCTCTCTGCAGTGCTGATAAAGAGAGAGCAAACAGTAAATAAATGTAGGAAGAGAAATTTAGGTGTATTTTCTTAAGGAAGGAAGAACTGAAAACAGGATTACCCAAACTCTGCGACACTAACAATTGCAACTAACTTGCATATAACTTTATACCAATTTTTTTCATCAACAATACTTACAACCATAATATTTATTATACTTGTCTCACCACTGATAGAAGACGAGAAATTACTGGTTTGCGTTTGCAAACAATACAACCTTGTGGCTTATCAGCTTCGTCCTTGCCCTGTAGTTACGGGGAAATGAGTACAGTAAGCCACTTTTGAGGACCCTTTGGACTGCATTTGGTTCAAAAGCTCCATTTGGGATACCTCTGATTTGAAAGCCTGCATGGATTTCATGCATCTGGAAAGGTTCCATGTCCTACCTCAGACATTTGCAGTTTAAACATTTTTAATCTAGGATCAACATGCCATGGTGTAGGAGGCGGCACTGGAATATATAGATAATCTGAGCAGCAACAAATCACTGTGACAGAATGGATACATCCCAGGGTTCAGAAGGAATTTAAAAATAAAGTGGCTGAACTGCTAAAAAAATAAAAATAATAATAATAAAAAAATGCAATCTCTTATGAAAGTCAGCTATCTCACTGGCGGGAAGTAAGTATTGTACCCATCTTCAAAAAATGGTGATAGGTGTGATTTTGGAACTACAGCCCAGACCCAGTGAATTAACCAACTGCTAACTGCTTCCAATTATTCCATGATAATCCATTACCAGGATTTTTGTACTTTACCCAGAAGCATTTGATACTGCCCATTATCAAAGAGAGGATACTGAACCTAAATTGGTGTGATCCTGAATGGCAATTCCTGTGTAAGATGCACAGTGTAGTCCCTGCTATGATACTTACACAAATAATTCTGATTCACAGTTTTATCCTTTAATCTGCTTTCAACTGTTTGTACATGTCCAATTATAGCAAACCAAGCCTGGTTTACAGTGTTATCACAAACAAATGATGAAATACACTGACTCTTTCCTACTAATACTAGATATGGATACGCATTTATATTTTCATACTACTGATCCACGGCCCATACCCTCAAAAACCATTGTTTCAAATTATAACAAAATACAGGAACTGGTAGAATGAAGCTACAATGCAGTATTTTACAAGGCAGTATTCCCCCAACACTTGAGTGTATTGTTAAAAGGTTATACTGTAGTTGAGGAATTTTGTCTTATGTAGTAAATTGAGGCCTGGTCTACACTGGAGAAAAGCGGGAGGGGAAATCGATCTAATTTACGCAACTTCAGCTATGTGAATAACGTAGCTGTCCAAGTAGTTAGATCTACTTATCATGGTGTCTTCATTGCAGTAAGTCGACTGCTGATGCTCTTTTGTCAACTCCGCTTGCGCCTCTTGCCCTGGTGGAGTACCAGAGTCGACGGGAGAGCACTTGGTGGTTGATTTATCACGTCTAGACTACCCCCGCTGGATCGATCACTGCCCATTGATCCAGCAGGTAATGTAGACAAGCCCTTAGAGAGGCTTAAGTTAGATATTGTTTAATGGTGTATCATCATAAACAAAATTTACCAAGTGCCATGGGGTAACTATCTGCTGCCTGACAAACGCATTGTCAAACTGCTTATTTAAATTAGCTTTGAATTTGTAGCTCTAGAGCATTATAAATTCTGCAAAGCAAACTCTCATGCTGCTAGCATAAATCCTATTAACTCTCTTCTTCAGTGTGTGAAAGCACACTTATCAGAGAACTTTCAGAAAGTTCTACTGAAAGCCTACAATTGAAAAAGTTAACTTACAAATGCCTTGGTTTAACAGCCCAAACTGCTGTAAAAGTCAGAAATATTTTGTTATGTAATGGTGTGTTCTCAGACACTTTCATAAGGCCAGGAAGCTATTCCAAGTCCTAATTCATTATAACTATAACCAGGTTTTATTTGTAGTCCATTGTCATGGCCATCTGGCTCTTACAGAAATTAATAGACAGGATCAAGCATGAGAGACAAGTGAGCAACACTATATTTGGGGATTACATATATAAATCCATGGTACGCCCACATCTTGCTTACTGCGTACAGATGTGGTCGCCCCATCTCAAAATATACATATATATTGGAATTGGAAAAGGTTTAGAAAATGGCAACAAAAAATGATTAGGGGTATAAAATGGATTCCGTATGTGGCGAGATTAATAAGACTGGGACTTTTCAGCTTGAAAAAGAGACAATGAAGGAGTGATATGACTGAGGTCTATAAAAACACAAGAACAAGAAGTCACCACAAGAAATTAATAGGCAGCAGGTTCAAAACAAACAAAAGAAAGTATTTTTTCATACAACACACAGTCAGTCTGTGAAACTCTTTGCCAGAGGATGTTGTGAAAGCCAAGACCATAACAGGATTAAAAAAAGAACTAGATAAATTCATGGAAGATAGGTCCATCAATCGTTATTGGCCAGGATGTATAGAGATGGTTTTTCTAGCCTTCGTTTGCCAGAAGCTGGGAATGGGCAACAGGGGATGGATCACTTGATGATTGCCTGTTCTGTTCATTCCCTCTGGGGCACCTGGCATTGGCCACTGTCGGAAGACAGGATACTGGGCTAGATGGACCTTTGGTCTGACCAAGTATGGCCGTTCTTTTGTTCTTACATTCACATTAACATATGAAAATATAACTATTCAATGGAAATATGACACAGAAGTAGGTCCAAGTCCACTAGGGAACTTCTAATGGGCAGTAGCAGGGTCCACACAGACAGTTCATGCACAACATGCTAGTGCACTGTATATTTACACCCTAGCTTGCAGGGCACTAACTCTCCATTTAGACAAGCCCTGACAAGTATAGACAAACATTCTTCCCAATCCAAAATATTTTAAAATAAAGGGTGGGATATTCAAAAGCACTTCAAACTGGTCTACTTCTGTACCCATTAAAGTCAAGGATCAATTCTTATTGACATCAATAGGAACAGAGAAAGTAATAAAGGGCATTTTTGAAAACCACTCCCAAATTCTGAAAAATTTGGTGGTTAGATTTCCCAATTCTGGCAATAAAGAATCTAAAACTGTCTTCAAGAAGAAACAAATAAGGAGAAAGCAATGTGAAATCAAAGTTATGACTTAGAATAAAAGCTGAATGCTCAAAATAAATGCTGAGGTTTCACCTGCAAAACGTATGCCACATGTGCATCCATACCAGCAAAAGACTATTTCCTTCCCCAACTGGGCTTGCAACAGGGGGTTGACTGGAGGACTGGGAGAAGAAATGTCCCTACATACACACACACACACAAATTACTACAGCCCTCAGGCTACCGTAACCCCTGTTTCTGCTGTAATCCCACTGGGGGGCAGTGAGCTGTGGAGCTGCACGATGGCATATAAACTTGTCCCTGTCCGGGGCTGTGCTCAGAATCCTGCTGTGCTTGAATGTGGGAAGAACCCCTGTGGAACTGGGCATGATGGTGCTTAGAGATTATGGAATCCTTACATGTGTTTCAGAAATTTGATCATGCACCCTCCAGTGCAGCAGAACACCACCTGTCATGCTGCATCTGGGACCCTAAAGAGCTATGGAAGAGGGAGCAGAACTTTGGTCAGAGATAGTAAATCTATCTCAAAAGCAAATAGACGCTTTCCCTGTAACACAATTCCATAGTAGGTGAATCAAGACCCTAATCTGGAGCTCATTGAAATCAATGGGAGTCTTTGGATCAGGTCCCAACCGTGCATTGAGACTCCATTTAAACTATGGCCAACTCCAGGCATTTCAGTTTCCACTTCCCCTCATGACAGAGCTTCATAAAATTTTGCCGATACTAAGGAGACACTGGACCATTTTTTCCTCTCATAGATCCCTACATGAATGATAGATTGTCCATGAATAGAGAAATATCAATAAGACAGTAGGTTTACTTTAGTACTGTGGTGACATTTTGATCCTGATGCATGAAATGTCTTCTGCGCATTGCTTCCAGCATGGTGGAGATATCTTCCTGCAGACTCTGAGATGTACTGTTTGACAACTGGAAATCCAGAGCCAGCGTCTCATTTAGAGATGTGGCCACTTCAGCAAGTACTAAGTGGGAAGGAAACAATTCAGTCAACTCACTGAGACAAAATAAGATGAATCCCTTACACAAACAGCATAAACACCCTCTCTTTGCAAACAGTTCTCACAGATTTACAGAGTGAATACATTTTTATTTCAATAATGTAAGTGGCCATAGCTTACAATCAGACACATTACCTTTGATGGTTGTATACATGGTGTCAATAAATACAGTCAAATGTCGACTCTCATTCATGGTTCTTTGAGTTGCATTGTTGAGCTGCCAACCTCTCTCCAATATTCTAGTAAACTAGCATAAAAATAAATAAATGAACGTTTATGATAAACATTAAACATTTTTCCCTTTGACATCAATGCTATCTTAAGAAAACTACTTTCAAGACATGGCATCTCTGGTAATTATAACAATATGGTCACCACTGCAGCTGTTGAATTAAATTAGAGATTTAGGAGGGTATATGTGGTCAACAAATGATATCAGATATGTCCACTGAAGGATATTTTTATTCACATTTTTATTCTTTAGGAGACAAAATCTTACTCAAGTAAATCGTCTTACTTCACTGGGAATTTTGCCTGCGTAAAGACTTAATACAGACTTTAGGATTTGCCCATTTATTTAAAGTTTGTTCAATTTACACTGAAATCATTTTGTAACAAAATACTACAGCAAAATTGAAGTGTAAGACTTCTTGGAAAGTGTCCAACAATGACAAAAGGTTAAATAAGCCTTCTGGGTCAAAACCAATGAAAAGAAAATATTTCCATTTCTTATAATACAAACCACTGAAGGATCATTATATAAAAAGAGCACCTTATTGAAAAGTCTTCTAACAGAAAAACTATAACCCTTCTATAGGATTTTTAACCATTCTGTAGAATTTAAGAGAACATTATATCTCTGCTACAGAATAGCACAAAAACCTATTGTATCCTTTATTAATTTTTAATAGTTTTTAGAGTAACTTCTATACAACTCTATTACCTTTCTATAGAATCCTGTTGCTTCAGCTCTGTTACATTCTATAAAACTTTTCCATAAGGAGTTCTGAAAGATCACTGTGTTTGGCTAGGAATGAACGTGCAGGGTACTTGCCTCTTTGTGCAGTTGATCTGTGCCTCCTGATATATTCACAAGACCTTCTTTTGCCATCTCCAATGAATAGATTGGATCCTCTCTAGACAATAAAGACCCCTAAAAAGAGTAATGGATTGACATTTAAGGTCTGGGGGTTTTTTAGTCCAGCTTTCATGAGGCCACCACCATTTTTGTGCACAGAAAATTGTGGATGCAAATAACTATGTGCACAATTTAGGTTATCTTTACGATTAAACACCTGAACCTGCTGCAACATAAACTAAGCTCAGAAGTATTGCTGGTGCACAAAGGTAGGCCATTTTTAAAATTAAGGGCCAGTTCTCTGGATCCAGCCAAGTCCGAGGATGTTCACCAGTGCTGGAATTCCAGGACAGGCACTTCTCTATGTATAGTTTGCTAACCTACTCTGCATATCTAGAATTACTGTAAATGTATACAAAATGACCTGAAGAAGAGGTCTTTGTAGCTCGAAAGCTTGTCTCTTTCATTAGTTGATCCAATAAGTTGATCCAATAAAAGATGTTACCTCACATCCACCTTGTCCCTTCATATTTAGTACAAACAAGAGTGTCACAAAATATTGCTTCTCAAAAGGTATTAAGAGATGTAAGATATAAAAGGTATACACGCTTGGGTGGATTGCTAGACAGGTGTGAGAGTCAACACCTCAATATCTCTTTAAGTTAGCATATGGCCAGTATGGTCCAGTTCCTGGTTTCAAATATATAGTTCCCAAAACTGATGGGAGCAGTTCCAGTTATAGCAAGGAATGTTGGAAAGACATATCAGGGGACATAAGTGTCCCTTCCCTCAGAACAGGGAAAGGCTAGGGAAAGACCAAGACCTGCTCTGATTCTTGCGAAGCAGACAGACAGACACTTACTCACTGGGAGAGGGCTGGAAGCAGTACCTCTGGGTTTCTCCAGGGCAAGGCCCTTGGAAATCCTGGCAGTAGCTTTTGAAGAAGATGGTGAAAGAGCTCAAGAAGAAGCCTAAAAACAGCCAGCTTGGTGATTAGGTAAGTCAACTGCGACCAGAGGTGAAAGTAAGCTGGTACGGTCCGGTATGGCGTCCCGGCAAGAGCCAGTACACTGTGCCGGACCAGACCGGCTTCCCCAGGCCGGTGATTTAAAGGGCCCAGAGCTCCCTGCAGCAGCTGGAGACCCGGGCCCTTCAAATTGCCTCCCAAGCCCTGCTGCCGGAGCCCTGGGGTAGCGGCAGCAGAGCTCCGGCAGTGATTTAAATCACCCCTAAGCCCCGCGGCTCCCAGTCACACTGTAACTGGTAGCTCGGGGTTATTTAAAGGGCCCGCGACTCCTAGCCGCTGCTAGCACAGCCAGAGCCCCGGGGCCTTTAAAATTGATTTAAAGGGCCAAGGTATTTAAAAGCCCCCCCCTTCAAGTTGAGGCCACGCCTCTTCCAGTTGAGGCCATGCCCCCTGCTCAGGACTCCGGCGTACCGGTAAGTCCTTTAAATTACTTTCACCCCGACTGGGACAGGAGTGATATTTTAGCTAGAGAGACAGAGATATCCACATCCTGAGAGGAGAAACTAAGGACTATGGCAGAGCAGAGTAAGTTTAGCATTGAAAGAAGAGAAGCAGCAGAGCTAGTGGTCTGGTCTGATGCCTTCTTCATTGTTGAGAGTCCCAAGACTGACATATATGGAAGAGGGAGGATGGAAGAGGTCCCTCTCTTTGACTCTAAGGGACCAACAAGGGGCTTTGATGCAATACAATGGAGAGGAGACAAGACTGACAGACCTTGTGACCCAGTGAAAGAGACTGGATATTTTTAAAATTTTGTTTTCGGCTGGATTTACTTTTGTTTATCTCAGAAGGGGTGCAATTTTTAGGTTAGCCAGAAAGAGAAAGAAACAGGTATGTCTGACATCACTGAAAGGGAAGGTAAGCAGTTACCACCATTTTATTCTCTAAAGTTACCAAATAATTTCTTTAGAAGCAATGGTTAGGAATTATTATGGCACAACATGAACAGGACTATCTGTACTATAGCCATAACCCTGACAACTATCCCGGAGTCCAAAATTCCATAGAGGATTCTTACAATTTTTTTGGCATTCCTTGAGCATCTCAGTTATCAGTGCAGTGACAGCTGGTTTAGATAATTTGACTTAAATGCCAAAATATATGCACTGAAGGGGAAATAAAGCTGATGTTATTGTCACAAAAAATCTGTTTTCGTTTTAGCAGTAAAATGCCAACAATATTATAGGTTTTTAAAAGTATATGCCAAAAGAGATGATTTTCCGCCAAGAATACAGAAACAATTACAAAGTAAAAGCTAATTCTATTATTACACAAGTATTCAAATAGTACAATATTTCTATATAGTTGGTACATAAAAAAATGGCAACATGATTAAAATGAAGGATAAGATGATCTCTGACCAAGCATAAAGCTGTAATTCAATCAAGGTGATCCTCTAATATCATACACATAAAAATATTAAATTACATCCTTAAGTGTTCAATCTGGATATCATTTATAAAAGAAAATATTCTTCTTCTAACTCAATTTCATTTTAATTTGCAGCATGCATCAGCACTAGAAGTCTCACTTTATCATGCATTTGTCAGGATCTGACAGAATACAAAGAAAAATGTGGTTTTACTTATACTTTAGAATTTGTCTTACTACAGTTATTACTGAGTAGGCACTTTTCACTACACACTCTTATTTTAGCAGCCGTGAAGCATGGAAGATTCTGTTCCAGCAATCTGCATGCCTTTTATACTGGCTTTGTGCAGGGACAAAAACAGGGCTACATGAACCTAGTTTTCAATGTGCCCCTACAATATTTTAACTGAATTCACAAAGCTGTGATGCACCAATCACATGAATACATGGAGTATCACAGTTGGAAATACAATATAAGTGAGTTAAGATGGAGCAGTTGAGCTTCTACTTAATGAGGATTAGGCTGTTCATGCCTCAAACTCTTTACTGTTAACACACATTTCAGGGATCCATGGAGAAAATTTAGCCTCAAACATTTAGGCATTGGTTAAGTTTGCACACACAAAAAAAGTGCCAGACCAAAGGCAAGGGACATCAGAACAGTGACAGGGCAATGGTAGAAATTCACCAAAGAGTCAGTCCTGTAGTGCTTTTTTTCAGCTACTAAATTTCTTCCCACCCAGCCCAACCCCTCCATTCTAGAAGAGCATATCTGTTTCTGTTCAGTCATGTGTAGCAACAATTGTTGTTCCTAAATGTTCCCCAAAATTCTTTGCACCAGCTACCATCAGTGTTCCCTCTAATTTTTTATGTCCACATGCAGAATGAATTTTGTTATGTGCACCAATATGGAGGTGATGTGTGGCGGGGGTGGGGCCAAGAGGTTCGGTGTGTGGGAGGGGGCTCAAGGCTGGGGAAGTGGAGAGGTGTGGGCTCTGGCTGGGGGGTACGGGCTCTGGGATGGAACCAGGGATGAGGGGATTGGAGCGCAGGAAGGGGCTCAGGGCTAGGGCAGAGGATTGGGGTGCAGGGAGGTGAGGGCTTTGGCTGGGGGTGCGGGTTCTGGGGTGGGGCCAGGGATGAGAGGTTTGAGTTGCAGGCTGCCCCGGGGCTGCAGCGGGGAAAGAGGACTCCCCCAGCCTTCTCTCACCCCAGAAACTCTGGGCTGGGTGAGAAGCACCTCTCCCTAGCCGCAGCAGGTCCAGTGGGCCTGGGCTGGATCGGGTCAGGGGAGGGGCGCCTCTCCCTGGCTGTGGCAGCTCTGGCAGATCTGGGCTGGGCTGGGCTGGGCTGGGCCGGAGGAGTGGCACCTCTCCCTGCCTGCACAGCTCTTGATAGCTTGCTGCATGACCACACAGCTTAGAAGGAACTTAGGCTACCATGACAGCTTGTTGGCAGCATCTCTGCAGCCAGACTTTGAGAACTACAGACCTCCACCACAAACAGGGCAATTGTTTTTAAGGAAAAATTTGATTGTAAATTCTGTGGGGCAGAGATTGTCTTTTGTTCTGTGTTTGCACAGCACTTAGCACAATGGATTACTGGTCCACAACTAGAGCTCCGAGGCATTATGGTAATATTATTTCTAGTAATAGTAAAAGAAAATAGTAAAAATAGTAAAAGAAAACAAGAAGGTTGCTGAGTTAGAATAATGTAACAGAGATGGGACACCAAAGCCCATGTTTACATAATGCACTCATGAAACAACCTGTCTTAAACTTACCTGCATGTCTAGTCATCTGCTTCCAATCCAATCTCCTACCAGCTTAATAAAGCAATTGTTCGATAGTATATTCCAGAGGTGGGCAAACTACGACCCACAGGCCACATCAAGCCCGCAGAACCTTCCTACCCGGTCCCTGAGCTCCTGGCCCAGGAGGCTAGCCCCCGGCCCCTCCCCTGCTGGTATCCCTCCCCCTGCAGCCTCAGCTCACTGCACCACCGGCACAATGCTCTGGGCAGTGGGGCTGTGAGCTCCTGGGGCAGCGCAGCTGCAGAGCCTGGCCTGACCCGCTGCTCTGTGCTGCGCGGTGCGTGGCTGGCTCCAGCCAGGCGGTGCGGCAGTAGCACCACCAGCCACTGGTGCGCCAGGCAGCGCGGTAAGGGGGCAGGGAGTGGTGAGGTTGGATAGAGGGCAAAGAAGTTCAGGGGGGGTGGGGTGTGGATAGGTGTCAGGGCAGTCAGAGGGTGAGGAACAGGGGGCTTGAATGAAGGCAGGGGTCCCGGGGGGATGGGCAGTCAGGAAGTAGAGGGAGATGGGATGGGGCGGCAGGGGGAAGTCAAGAGACAGGGAGAAGGGGTGGTTGGATGGGGCAGGGGTCTCAGGGGGGCAGTCAAGAAGGAGAGGAGGAGTTGGATGGGGTGGGGGGGCAGTCAGGGGCAGAGGTTCTGGGGGAGATATGGGGACAGGGAGCGGGAGGGGGGTGGATGGGGCAGGAGTCCCAGGGGGGCAGGGGCCTGGCAGTTTGGGGAGGCACAGCCTCCTCTAACCAGCCCTCCATACTATTTCCGAAACCCGATGCGGCCCTCAGGCCAAAAAGTTTGCCAGCCCCGGTATATTCAGTTCAATGGTGGGGAGGAGTAAGGGAAGCCCAAACAACATGCAGTTCTGGGACTGAAATCTTTTCACATTCTAAAAAATTCTATCTTGTATTTGTTTCCTGGTATAAGTCACGGAGGAAAGCACCTATTAGTGACAGGCAAGCATAAACAAAGCAAGCAGCCAATGTGTCCCATGCAAGCTCTGTAATAGACAAGCAGGTCATATTACCCTCTTCAGCAGCAGAGCTCATTAGGGAAGAAACAACTCACTGCCAGATCCCTCACTACCTTCAGCAATGGGACCAACGGAGAAACCAGTTCATGACTCGATTTTCTACTTTCCTGTAGTGTACAGGTCCCTCAAGGTTATCCCTGTTCTACTGAAAATAAATGGCCTGTCTTCAGCTGGAGTAAATCAATGTAGCTCCATAGACTTCAGCTGAGGATCTGGCTAAAAATATAAAGGTGAAACATGGGCCTGGTAATGGGTACAATAATATATATTAAATACGCTAATGTATTAAATATTAGACACAAGAAAACTGGTACAATGTTATATAGACATCTGGGGAGGCTCAGGGAAAAAAGTTTGACATTCTGAAGGCAAATTTATGGTCATATTCTGATCTGATGTACACCAGTTTTATATCAGACACCATTCTAAAGCCATTAACTTTAAGAATGTTACTCCTGACTTACCCCAAAGTAAGTGAGATCAGAACCAGCCCTAAGTTTTGCTTACAAGGTATCAGTAAATATTTCCATTATTTATTGTTTACCTTCAGGTATTTTGTTACATTCTCCACATCTGCCAATATCCCATATGGTGCAAAGGTAACACCAGTGAAGTTTATCGAAAATATGGCTTTGTCAAAGTGATCCAAGTCATTTAATAAAACACCTGTGCAGTCATCATTGCAAGCTGAAGAAACCATTTTAAAAAAAGGGGAGTAATGTTACTATAAAAAGGCATACTTTGAAAAGGAAACATTACTTTAATTTCTTTAATTTACATATAACATACATTTACTTTGTGTGTTAAGAAAGCCTACAAATAATATTGATAGTATGCAATATCGTACATTCTGCAGTATATTTTAAAAACATAGCATCCGATTCTGACCACACATCCCCACCACACTAGTTTAACACCAGTGTAAGTCTGACGGGTAGGATTCCCTCACTTACATTGGTGTAAATCCAGACTAATACCATTGAAGTTGATGCATTTATACTGCTTTGGAAAGAGAATCAGGCTCAACGAAACATATTCTATGCTGCTGTAATTTCATTGGCTCCATGCACCCCTCCACTCCATTGGCCAGTCATTTAAAAGTCAGGCAGAATCTGACCTTACATTAGTAATTCAGCGTAAAAGTAGGTTAATGTACAAGCCTGATCTCTTTTTTTTTTTTAAACTACCAAGCACTTCACACCCACACAAATGCCACCTGACCCCCCCAAACCCAGTGAGAGACAAGAAATAACACCTACAAACACATTCATTTTCCACAAGGATGTGTCTGGGTTCACATGCATCACACAGTTGTCCTGTCACACCCTGCTTACAAAGGCACTGTCCAGATATGGGATTACAATTATTGTGAATCGAGCCACTTGGATTGCATTGACATTGTTGACAGCTGCCACCAGGCATTTCAGGATTACCATAATAACCTAGAGAACACCTATAGGGGGACAAGGGATACTGAAAATTATTTTAAAATCTATTAGCAAAAAACCCTCTCTTTTTCATTATCACTAGCTGATCTAAGATCATGTATAGGTGATTGAGGCACATAATATATTTGTAATTATTAGTCTATGTACAAAAATCTACAAATCACTCTTAGCAATTCCATTTTTTATAAAAAAAGCATCACATGCAAATTGAGTACTCCATTAAAGGTATAGACACGTGCAGGGCTTGTCAAAAACCTCAAGGAGCATAAATGTATCTCACCTTTCACAGTATTGCCCTTCATATCCAATGAGACAAGCATCGCAGTGGAAATCATGACCATCTTTCAGAACACAAGTGGGACTAAAGCTAGAGGAAGAAAGAGTTGCTAAATAACAGATACAACCCAAATGCAAGACTATACAAGTTCAGATATCTGCAGTCTTACCAGGTGAACACGACATTTAAAACACAAAATATTGTAAGCTGCAGTGTCGTTCATTCACTGTGATGTAGCGTAATAGGGTTTGTGCTGTGAAATCTTTATGTATCTTGAAAACATTTATAAATTCATTGCTATTTGGTAACTGTGTACTACGTTAGAGTCTCAACCTATATACTTCACTAAAAAGTTAAAGCCCGTGCTATGTATTCAATATAAAAGAAACTCACTCAAACAGCCTGATATTGAGCTAAATTGACCGTGATGGAGCTGCTTAAATCTTGCCTCTTGTCCCCCCAGAGGAATTTCATCCCTGCTTGAGGGAGGACAGTGTTTAAGTTGTGATCAGGGCTTCATTGGAGCCATGCCGATGAAAGACACCAAAGGGAAGCTCTAAATTGGTACCTATCCTGTCTTCTTGAGCCAGACCACAACACTAGCAAGTGCTGCTCTCTTCTTAGGCAGAGATAATATGCTGCAGGCTCCCTAACAAGAAGGGATACTCTATGCCACTGTGGGCCTTCTGCCAGGATCTGTGCCAGCACACATTGATGTGCAGATCCTAAGTCATTTTGGACCATTATCCATGCCCATTTTACAGGTGGGGAAAGTGAGGTAGGAGGGTTGATTGTCATAGCCAAAGCCTCACACCTCATGAGGACTAGGATTAGATCTCAGGAGTTCCTAGGTCCCGCGCTTGAGCTCAGTCATCCGTACATATTGCCTTTCAAGCTTGAGGTTTCTGGAAAAAGAGCTTGTGTGTATACACAGTAATTTCTCTTTCAAAATAAGCTGAATTGTCCCTCTGTAAAACAGATAATGGGGAAACCTCACACAAAAGGCATTCATTCACATTTAGAAGCTTAAACTACCAAGTGGGACTAGACTTAAATTAGTGCATGTCAGAAACATGACCTCTCCAACAAACCCTTCTATTTGACAGAGCATGGATCTAGCAAGCAACTTAACTGATTTATTCTATCCCACTTTAACAATTCAAAATCCTCTGAGGTTGGATAACCCCAAGTACAAGGTTCAGGTAAAAATAGATGACATGCAATCCCCTGCAAGCAAGGAGATATAATAAAGACAGATCCCTTTATTGTCAGGTCCCTCTATTGTCAGAGTGCTAGTAAGCATCAGTATAGTGATCAAATGCAATCAGAGTTCAGAATGTTTGGTTACCTCGTCAGGTTGGTTCTGGGACAAGCACAAAGAGAGCAGTCATTGACAGATCCAATTACTTTCCCATAGTAGCCTGGGGCACAAACACTACAGTGCTCACCAGCTGTGTTATCTCTGCAGTTCTGGTACACAACAAAAAATTCACACAGTTTAAAACAGCAACAAGAATTTTATCATTTCTCCAATCAATAAATTGGTGCAGTCTTCACTTTAATATCACCGTCAGCCAGCATTTTCTGTACTGAAGATCATTTTGTGTTTCCACAAATCAGCCAATCACAAGCATGCTTTATTTCCCCTTAGTGCCCTGCCAACCATGCTGACCTAATTTCTTTCCTGATTCTCAGACGTTTTTGATATACACTATTATTAATTCAATTAGGGCCAGGAAATGACGGTACTAGGGAAAAAAGCTATTAAAATAAATGAGCACCTGATAGAAAATTCAACTGGCTGCCTAGAACTAAAACAAAGTTTCAGTAATCATGATAACTTTGAACAACAAAATATTCATAAATGAAGCCTGCACACCCACTGTTTAATTAGTCCATACATAAGTA
Source organism: Dermochelys coriacea (assembly GCF_009764565.3). NCBI lineage: Eukaryota > Metazoa > Chordata > Testudines > Dermochelyidae > Dermochelys > Dermochelys coriacea. Next base: position 88,933,107 of record NC_050069.1, read on the forward strand.
GATAGCAAAGAAAATATATTATTATTATAAATTATATAGTGTCTTCTTCTACTAGACAATGCTAGACAAACCCTTCTATTTGATAGAGCTGGATCTAGCAAGCAACTTAACTGACTTATTCTATCCTACTTTTACAATTCAAAATCGTCTGAGGCTAGAGGACTAGCATTGTCTAGTAAAAGACTAGCTAGTAGACTAGTTGAGGCTAGTGAACAGTAGTAATGCAAGATACCCCTCAATCTGAGACCAGCAGAGGTCAGAAATGCCCTTAGGGATCTTGCTGCTCAGGCCAGTGGAGATTCATAGATTCATAGATACTAAGGTCAGAAGGGACCATTCTGATCATCTAGTCCGACCTCCTGCACAACGCAGGCCACAGAATCTCACCCACCCACTCCTGCGAAAAACTTCACCTATGTCTGAGCTACTGAAGTCCTCAAATCGTGGTTTAAAGACTTCAAGGAGCAGAGAAGCCTCCCTCAAGTCAACCATGCCCCATGCTACAGAGGAAGGCGAAGAACCTCCAGGGCCTCTTCCAATCTGCCCTGGAGGAAAATTCCTTCCCGACCCCAAATATAGAAATGAAACTACCAGTACTTAATGCTAATGATGTCACCAAGTGACATTTATGCCTGTTTTGTACTATTCTCAATCTGTGCCTCAGATCAGGTGTTTTAAAGAAGTGAATTGCTTGGGCTTCAGAAAGAAGATGATGAGTGCCTTTTTTTAATTTCCCCTTCTGACTGAAACACAATTAACAATAATCTTCCAAGAGGGTTATTTGTACACACTTACTACCGGAGGTTGAGGGTAGGAATGGCTGACATTTACTGGAGTAACAAACTTTGGACCTATAATTTGTGGTCTTAGACTAATAAAATGGTGAACCCCAAGGTGCTTTCTGACTCAAGCTTTAGGGTTGGATTAGGACTGGCAAAGCAAGAACTGCTAACAAGCCTGAGGGACTGTAGGAAATATTTTTTGTAAATGTGAATTTAACATGCAATTCAAAAAAAGTAAGCCAGCCTTGAAAAGAAAGCACAAGTTACTTCAAAACCAAACAAACAGAGAACATTATAATTCTTACAAAAGATTGTCTGCCCCTTGTACAGTTTTGGGGGTGAGAGCCAGTATATTGCTACTTTTCCTCTTCCACCTTTAAGTGCCTATGCTCAGCTCGGCAAGACCCAAGGACTGGACCTTTAAATCTCAGCAGCAAAAGAGAAAATAGGTAAACAACTGTCTGGGATATACTAAAAAACAAGACAACAACATACAATAGGAATTTCATAATTTTGAGGACATTCAGTGATTTCACTGAAGGAAACAAGTAGTATTACTGAGGGCTGGTCTTCACTACAGGTAGATCGCGCTGCTGCAATGGATGCAGCAGGGATCGATTTAGCGGGTCTAGTGAAGACCCACTAATTCGACAGCAGAGCACTCTCCGGTAGACCTCAGTACTCCGAGAAGAGTAAGGGAAGTCGACCAGCGAGCGTCTCCCATCGACGCAGCAGAGCGAAGACTCCATGGTAAGTCAACCTAAGCTGCATCGACTCCAGGTATATTATCCTCATAGCTGGAGTAGCGTAACTTAAGTCGACTTACCCCCATAGTGAAGACAAGTCCTCTGATATTTTCCATTATTACCTTTAAATGTATGTGTCCCACTGGAGTGTCACAGCCTCATATGCTTTAGAAATTCTTTCCTGAGTGGATAGACTATGGTCGTGGGATGTTCTGGAAAAACCAACACAACAATGGAAATGTACGTACCAGGCACTTTCCTGTTTCCAGATTACAGGTCTCACTGTGGTTGTTGCACTGACATGGCACACAAGGTGCAGTCATTTGGCGAGGCTCTTTTACATTCAGATCTACGTGTTTCACCCTGTAGTACCCCGACGCACAGCTCTGCATGGGCAGATGTAGGGTGGAGCAGTGAATAAGAAAAAAAAATATGGGGATATCTTTTAAGATGTTTTATCAGAAATAAAGACACACCGTTATTTTGTTTGATAAGCAGTTGCGTACCTGACATGAGAGTCCAGCATAGCCAGTAGGACACTCACATTGCTCTATGAGGTGTGCTGTTTCTCTGCCCAAATGCATCTCTTCAGCCTTCACTGCAATTTCCATTGAGATATTTGCAATTCTACAGGAAATGTTTACATGAAGAGTAAGAGAACATGAATATATTAGTGAATAAAGCTGAACCGTAGCTATAAAGTTCAGATCCAAACTTCTGTAAAGTTCAAGGGTGTTTGGATCAGATATTTTGGTTCGGCATGTCAAAGCCACAGAGTTTTGATGCAGAGATAAACTTTTTTCAAAATTCAGGAATGTACTGATGTGGGGGTTTGGTTAGGGCCCATCTCTGTTAAGTATGCTCTTATTTCCTAGCAGACAAATGCATGTGGTAAAATATCATCTCTCTACCGTTTTTAGTTCAAAGTAAATGCAAAGGGGGGGGTAAAATGCTATAATTCTGATTTGGACGTGTTTTACATTGGTAGTGGGGCAGCGTACAATCAGGCCCAGGGTTTTCATATTCAATAAAACTCATTTTTTATTTTCTCGTGGAAGGGCTTGTTTTTCATTTGAAAATTAAAAGTATAGAAATGCATCAGTACTGCAGTGAGTCAGTCAATAATCATAAGAGTAAGATGGGAGACAGTTCATTTAGGATAGGGATGGGCAAACTTTTTGGGCCAAGGGCCACATCTGGGTGGGGAAATTGTATGCAGGGCTAGGGGGTGCAGGAGGGAGTGCGGGGTGTGGGAGGGGGTGCGGTGTGCAGGAACAGGTTCAGGGCAAGAGATTTCAGCAGAGGAGGGGTGCGGGGTATATGAGGGGGCTCAGGGCAAGGGGTTGGGGTGCAGGAAGGGTGCGGGGTGCGACAGGGGGCTTAGGGCGGAGTGTTGGGGTACATGGAGGTGCAAGGTGCAGCAGGGGGCTTAGGGCAGGGAGTTGGGGGGCAGGGTGCAGGAGGGGTTCAGGCTCCAGCCCGGCGCCACTTACCTAGAGCGGCTCCGGGGTGGCAGTGGCGTGCACCAGGGCCAGGGCAGGCTCCTGCATGCCTGCCCTGGTCCCACGCTGCGCCGCTCTGGGAAGTGGCCGGAACCACGTCCCTGCGTGGCTCCTGGGGAGGGGGGGGGCACAGGGCTCCATGCGCTGCCCTTGCCACACCTCCAGGTACCTCCCCCGAAGCTCCAGTTGGCCAAGGTTCCCCGTTCCCAGCCAATGGGAGCTGCGGAGGGCAGTGCCTGGAGGCAAGGGCAACGCACGGAGCCCTCTGGCCTCCCCGCTCACAAATACCCGGGGCCCCAGGAACGTGGTGCCAGCGGCTTCTGAGCACGGCACGGGACCTGTGGCACCACGGGGGGCAATCCCATGGGCCAGATCCAAAGCCCTGATGGGCCGGATCCAGCCCACAGGCTGTAGTTTACCCACCCTTGATTTAGGAGATATATAAGTACCTCTGCTGTCTACTGCTTCTGCTGTCTTAGTAGACAAGTCATTGTGCTTCTTTATGAGCTTTCGTACTAATACGAGCAACAGTGATACTTAGCACTTCACAGAAAATGAAGGAATTTAGAAGAGATCCTGCTTCTATTCAAGGCAATAGGTGCTTATGCTTTATGTTAAAGCTTTAACTTTTTGAATCTCATCATCTACTATTATTGAATAATTAATGTCTGACCACCACCACCCACAGTCTGACCCCACCATAATTTCCCACAAACTAGTAAAATTGTAATCAATGACATTTTAAAAAGTGTTTTAAACACATCAGTTTACACAACTGTGAAAATGTTAATTTGATAAAAAGTGTAAAATTATACATCGATGTTCTCCATAGAAATTATAAAAAATAAAAATTGAAATCTGCCAAGCCAAGTTAGGACTGTTCCTAGGTTAAGCTAAAATTAATACAACCAGTTCAGAGGATGCTTTACCTGCTTTGCTGTAATCCTTGGCCATATGATGCCTTGATAAGGATATACTCAACGTTGCTAAGCACTGACATGAAGTCAGAACGTGTGACAGATTGGTCAGACACAGAGTTAAAGTATTTCCACACATGCTAGGAGGAAGAGAATTCATTTACATTAATTAAATCAGAAATATTCATGGCCACATACTTGTTTAGAGGCAACAATCTCTCCCCTAAAAAGAAAAGGAGTACTTGTGGCACCGTAGAGACTAACAAATTTATTTGAGCATAAGCTTTCGTGAGCTACAGCTCACTTCATCGGATGCATCTGATGAAGTGAGCTGTAGCTCACAAAAGCTTATGCTCAAATAAGTTTGTTAGTCTCTAAGGTGCCACAAGTACTCCTTTTCTTTTTGAGAATACAGACTAACACGGCTGCTACTCTGAAATCTCTCCCCTGCGTCCCTCCACCCTTTGAGAAATACAGTCATTAATCGCGGTGATCTGGTCAAAGGAAACTGAGTGCATTTCATTCTAGAACACATCTGCAGCAAGAGATTGCCAGAGAGCAATATGAGGTGTTCCTTTCCTCCCTTTGGACTTGGCATACTGATCCCAACACATTCCTAGTCCCTGCCAGGCTATGAGTCAAACCCAAATGTTGATAACCTTTCTGACGGAGCAACACAATAACACTAAACTGCCACGCTGGCCCAAGAAAACAACATTCAAGGGCATTTCATTTGCTAATGCAGATCTCAATCTAATTTTCAAAAACTTCCCATAATCAGCATTTTCAAAGCATTAAATAAACAAGTGAAGAAACTAACTTTCAGTTTAATTCCCCATTTATTTTCATGAAGTGACATTAGTCAGCCATTTTTCTCTTAATGTGCATTTTAATTCAAGGGCTTTATTCACTGTTTCATTTTAAGTCAGATATTCGTTTATCAAAACACCCACATAAATATTTTTTTCTGGAAAAGACCATCTTTATTCATTTATATATCACCCCTATATCACGCCATCTTTGTTCAAATTGTTTTAGCTCACCTCCTTCATTTCTACTTCCTCCTCACTTCTTACTCCATTTCGTGGGGCAGAGATATCCACATAGATGACCAATTTACTGGTACGACCCCCCTTTATCAGAATCTGTGGTTCAAAGTTTGACGTGCCAAAGCCATCCAAAGCATAAAAAGCAACAATATACTTCAGTTTTCCTCCATAGGCCTTGAGCTGTTTGGATGATATATTATTGAATTTATTCTCTCTAAGGATACTGGTTGAAAATAGATCACTGCCATCAGAAGACTTAAATCTGTCAGTTCTTTGAAGAATTTGCTATAAAACCTATAAACTTAAACTCAGAAAATCCCGCAACAAAATTAAATACGCATTTCTAAAAAGTAGTCATATGTGTCTTTGTTAGGCTTCCGCTGTTTCAAGGTGTGCCATGCAATTTCATTTAATTCCTCAGTATTAAAAGTTTATAGAATCTATTTTCTATATAAAATGTCATGGTTGAAGTCTCTTTCAGGTTATTTATCAGCAACATTTCTTCCCCATACTAACCCTGAAAAATACCATAGTGATAAAGTATTGATGCCCCCAGACTTAAGAGACAAGTAAAACCCCATGGGAAGATGTCCAGCGTGAATTGGTAGTTATATATGCTACAAGTCTGACAACTTTAAATTCAAAATGTTTCAATTCTTTAATTGCAATAGTTGATTTAATTCAGAAACATGTGCAATCAGGGTAAGACACCATTATGATAAAATGACACTTACTCGTGTTCTTAGCTGAAATATCTCACCTGGTCTCCCTGAAACTGGTCTGGTAACCTCCAATAAAATGGCTCAGTTTTCAAGTGTTCTCTGACAGTTGTGGCATCCAGTAAAACATCAGAAAACTGAGAAAACACACCCTCAACTGTTCCACTGAGGTTACTTTGAGAAACCACATGCAGAATGGACTGATCTGGAGTCAGGGTTACCTACAACACCAGGAACAATAGAAGCACCCCACAATATTATTTCATCTAAATTTAATGTACTATAAACAGTTTCAGCTTATGTGAGATTTTTAAAAACTCTGTTTAGGAGGAATAAAAATACTATAGCCATGTTACAAAAATGGAGACACAATCTTTATAATTATCTTTTAAATTTTTGCAGCAGTATAATATGTGCTTTTAGAAATGGGAATACCAATCCTTAGCTTTCTTAGCTTTAACTTTTTCTTCTTCCATACTCTCCCCACACTTTTTACATACATGAGAGAGTGAACCAAATTCAGCTCAGAATGACAGAACTATGCAATTTCATTCAAGTCACTCTGGTGGCAGAAAATTGGACCCAAAAGTTTAATTTGCTTTACTTACCGGAATTCTCACATGGTCTTCTAATTCTGAGCAAAACTCTGACAGCCCAAAACAGAAACATGGAGTGCATCCTAAAGGATTGCTAGCACGGAGAGCAAAGGTTCCAGTCTTGCATTCACTGCAGTGAAACCCAAATACATTTTCCTGGAGAAAAAATACATGTGTTTATACATTTTATTGCTCTGCAAGTTGAATGAAAGATGATCTTTCAGGAAAGGCAATGCTTCCCTGCTATACAAATGGGGTAGCAACAAGTTTATAACTTATTGTGACTGTTCAGTGTTACTTGACAGTAGCAGTTGTGCAATAGATGCAATTTTTCCATTGCTATACATTACTGACATTTTTTTAAACGCAGCTAATTTATTTTCAAGCAAAAATAAAACATTGGAATATTCTAGTAAAAATTAGCAGCCACAAATTTTAAAAAAGATGGAAAAAACTGACTCTCAGTTAATTTTTTGTTTCTAATAACTGGGATGACTCACAGAGAAGAGTATTGCTCAGTGCGAGTTAGGATGGCAGAATATGACCCTGGATGTGCTTCTGTGAAATGAACTAGAGGGGTCAATCTCATTCCTAGTGGATAGAGTTCACTTTAAAAATAAAAACCAACACAACTACAGTTGGCAATGATCAGCCCCCTTCACAGCAGCCTTAAGAGAGAGGCCTTCTACCCATTTCTACACTTACAGGTATTTAGCAACTCTTTTGAGTGTGGCCACTTTCACTTATATGGAGAAAAACTTTTTTCTATCTTTACTGATTTTTAGATGTAGATGTTCACCTCTTGGGTATATCTATATCCCTAATTCTACTGGCACAGGCACATCTTTAACATTTTTGGGATACAGGGTGATATCATAGATCTCACGAATATCAATGTACAGGTGATCGCATCATACACATTTAAGTTATGCAAATTCAACTATATGCGCTCGTGGGGGGATCAATCTAAGTTATGCAACTTCAGCTACGTGAACAACGAAGCTGAAGTCAACCTACAGTACTTAGATCTACTCAGAGCGGTGTCTTCACTACAGTGAGTTGACTGCTGCCGCTCCCCCCCTCGACTCTGCCTGAGCCTCTCACGGCAGTGGAGTACAGGAGTCAACAGGAGAGCACTTAGGGGTCAATTTATCGCATCTAGACTAGAAGCAATAAATCGATCCCCGCTGGATCGATCACTGCCCGCCATTCCAGCAGGTAGTGTAGACAGCCTCTACGCGCTGTTGAAACCTTCCGCCGAAGAGGGACAGCCTTGTGATGAGAAGGAATTCAAAGCCAGCCAAGGTTGGCTTAATAGTTTTAGGAACCGCTTCAACCTCAAAAACATGCAGACTACTGGGGAAGCTGCATCTGCCAATGAAGAGGCAGCAAAAGCCTACCCCGAACAATTAAAGAAAATCATAGAAGAAAAGGGCTATCTTCCGGAACAAGTCTTTAATGCTGACGAGACTGGGCTCTTCTGGAAAAAAAATGCCCAAAATGCCCAACCACACTTACACTTCAAAATCAGAAAGACAAGCCCCTGGCTTCAAAGTAGCTAAGGACCATGTGACTGTGTTGTTTTGTGGCAACGCAGCTGGGCATTTAATAAAGCCGGGCTTGCTCTACAGGGCTGCAAATCCCTGTGCCCTAAAAGGCAAGAACAAAAATCTCCTGTCTGTGTTCTGGCAATCAAATAAAAAGGCTTAGGTGACGGCTGGATTGGTTCAAGCAGTAACACAAAGAGAAAGGACTTGACTTTAAAGTGTTGCTGATCGTAGACAATGCTCCTGGCCACCCTGTGGCACTCCAGTTTGTGATTTAAGGGATTTTCAAGGGTAATTTTGACTATACGCGATTTTCGCCTTACGTGCTGACTTTAGAACCTAACCCCCACGTAAGATGTGACTCCACTGTATTTAAATGGATCTTTTAAGGAGTGCATTTGGTTGCAATGGAGAAAGCTTAAAGTTTTACATTTGGCTAGTAGCTTTACATCATGTGAAAGGATTTGAGTTTACATTAGTCAGTTTCTCCCAATCTCTTATAAAGCTTTTTTGATCTATTTTTCAGGGGGAAAGCTTTTATGGTAATAAAACAGGTCTAGTAGTCAGAATCTTTGTTGTAGTCCCATCTCCGATAAAAACTTCCTGTGTCCAAGTAATATAATGTTTCTGTGCTTCAATTTTTCCATCTATACAATGAGGATAATAATACTTAAGGCACCTATCTCACAGGTATTTTGTCATGCTTAACTAATTAATTTTTTTACGTGCTTTGATATCCTTGGATAGAAGGAAGTTGTAGAATTGCAAAGTAGTAATAGAGGACTATATATTAAATGGATTTTTGGAACAAGGAGATGGAATAGGAGCTTGCTCCATCCATTCCACTCATCGACCTGGTATTGCAGTACCTCCAGGAATGATGTATCTTCCCTCGGGGGAGACTACTGTGGTTAAAAATAGAATCAGTTGAATTCATTACACCAATACTGACTTGCACGCTAAATATATTCTATGGGTGGCATACCCAAGATCACATATTCAGTGACACTTTAAAAACTCCTGCACCCCAATCTGGGTCTATGCTGGTTATGTACTATATACGTATCTTGTGAACCTTGTAACTGATACTTGAAATCTCTCATAAATCAAACCTGACCCCAGATGTATAATACCTTCCTTCTTAACTTGTGTAAACTTTGATTTTAAACATTAGTTTTAATAACAGTTATTATTTTATTAGACTAATTTGTTAATCAAAATAAGTTATTTTTGATTCAGGCTTGTATGTATAAATACTTTCTATGCACTAGCTATCTCTACAAAGTTGGTGAAGCAATAATTATCTGCCAGAATGGAGGGGGGGGGGGATGTACTTGTATATTACTAAACAATCACCTTCATCAGAAATTGTTCTCCCAACTATATCCATTCAGATGATGCATTCTGAAGGTTTCATACCAATAGCTCAATCTCCCTAGAGTGTCTTGGAATAAGACAATGTATTTTTCTCTGGCCTTGGGTTGAAATGCTATCTCTGCATTACTAATGAGGTTAGAACAATTTTTCTGTACTGAATTGGTTCTCTCTTGTGTAATGCACCTCCCAGAGATGCTCTGACAAAATATCCTTTTAAAAATGGAATCAAAAATTATTCTTTTCAGTTATTGGGTAAAAATTGTTATTATTTGTACTATTGATGAGGCAAAAATCACAGAGGAAATAAAATATTAAATAAAAATGGAATAGAAGGAACTTGTATAACTAAAACTTTTTGATGTGATATTCTTGCCATTGAAAAGCACATTACATAGATAACAGGTGAAATCCTGGTCCTCATTGAAGTCAGTGGCAAAACTACTATAAGCTTAATAAGACCTACAAACAAACATTCTCAGAACGCACAGCCAGTCTTTTGTCTTATGATAATGGGCTTTTGTACCCATTATGAAATAGAGAGGAGCCTATTAATGAAATATGAAAATAAAACAAATGTACCATCATTCATTTCTGATCTGCAATACTAGTTGATGTCCCAGAGGGCACTGTGCACCATAAAAAAGATTGTCACAGAAATCTTCTTGACCCACATTGTAAAACTTATTTTTAGAACACAAGGATTTGCCATTCACCCAGTTGCAATAAATAAAGAGAACTCGTGTCAGTGTATGTGAATTCAGTACTGCAATTTTACTGCAGTTGTGAAATATTCAAAATCCTATGCAAGACTATAAAGAATCCAATCATTGTTCTGTCAGAATGTACTATGGGAGTTTTTAAGCTTATCAAGGATTCTGCGTTCCAGCTAGCTAGAATCTACCTTTTATGGTTGAACATACATAGGGACCTGATCCTGGATTACTAATACAGAAAAATCCCCGTTGATTTCTTTGAGAGGTTTGCCTACGCAAAGGACTGCAAGATCATGTCTAATAAGCTAAAAATAAAATTATAGGGCAATTTAAAACAATGGAACAAACAAAAGATAGCAATCTCTCACTCCTGTTGAATATTATACCTTGCAGGCACAAATGCCAGTTTCTTCTTCACAACTACAGACTCCTTGACTCTCATCACATTTGTCTGCTTTGGTGCCACTCAAGTCACAGTCACAGAAAACACAATCTGGATAGTCCCTATAGCCTAAGGCACACTTAGAACAGTCTTCTCCTCCAAATTCATCTTTACATTGGCATTGACCTGTCTGTAAGTCGCACTGGAGACTGGTTGAACCGACATCACTGCAGTCACAGGCCTAAAAAGAAAAATAGGAAAGAATTCTAAGTTCTCATAGCTCATGTACAGTAGATATTTAGAAACAACTTTGTTATAACAAACTGCATGGTCAGTTATGTTATGTTTACAGTAGCAAATATAAAGAAAGCAACTTTTGCCAACAGTTATTACACAATGACATCTGATATAAAGCAAGGTTCCTAAATGGGGAGCAGTGAAAAGAAAAAAACTGATATTTCTAATAATTTATGGTAAATATTGAGAAAAATTGTGTTTAAATACAACCACTTTAAGTTTTTTAAATACAGGCACCAATCTGCATTTACTTTAACCTCTACCTGTATGGCAAAAGTATAAGAAAAGGAAGCTAAGGTATAAATCACTACACTGTAGGAAGGAGAAACACACTGTAATCTTATAACTTGACTATGCTCTTACTCAATCCTTGACCCCTCTTCTTGCTGTTTAGTGCCGCTGAGCACTACGGAAAGCTGCCCTGAAGGGGCAAATAAAGATTTCCCCCTAATATAGGGGATTCCTGGGGTAGGACAAAGCCAGCACTGGCTAGATGGCATTCACTCCCCCATTCCATCTCAGGGGTGTGTTGGGGTTTGACTGAGGTTGGAAGAGACCAGGAGGAGTGAATGGCATTGCACCAGATCCTGGCCTGGAGCAGTGACTACCTGCAGCTGATGTAATTTAGCTTGTACTAAATTATACCAGGGACCATTTTAGGACCAGGCTGGCCTACAATGGGGAGCAAAAATGTGGTTTACAGCTTAGCTGTGCCATATGTAAACTCACTGTTACTGAGGATTGAGCCCCGAGTGCATTGCTTGGTGCCAGGACTAAAGTAATTTATAAAATAGAAGAAAGAGAAATGCAAAGAGTTTAGCAGAAAGGAGTGCGTAATTTCTGTGACGGTTCTATGAAAAGGCAACATTCCATTTTTCTAGCCTGGGAAGTCAGTTAGAAAACTTCCAGGGTTTGCTATGTCTTCAACTGTACCAATAAGGGACTGGCCCATTTGGCGGGGTGTGAAGTCACACCGCGCAACGGGGAGACCCAGGAGGGTCTGTGCCTCCCAACTCCTCCTGTGGCTCAGCAAACACACACAGAGGTGAGGCACAATCCTGCACCAAATATTCAGAATATTAGCTGACGATGTAGAGATTTAAAACTTGGTTGCCAAACAAGAAAGCAAGAACTTGTTATAAATCAACGAGATTGCAGGCTTTGTTGAGAGATTACAAAAGAAAAGGAGTACTTGTGGCACCTTAGAGACTAACAAATTTATCTGAGCATAAGCTTTCGTGAGCTACAGCTCACTTCATTGGATGCATTCAGTGGAAAATACAGTAGGGAGATTTATATACATAGAGAACATGAAACAATGGGTGTTGCCATACACACTGTAACGAGAGTGATCACTTAAGGTGAGTTATTACCAGCAGGAGAGTGGGGGACCTGACGGGGAACCTGAGGGCCCCTCAGTCAGAGACAAACACCTACAAGATCTCTATCAAGCATTCTTACAATTACAATACCCACCTGCTGAAGTGAAGAAACAGACTGACAGAGCCAGAAGAGTACCCAGAAGTCACCTACTACAGGACAGGCCCAACAAAGAAAATAACAGAACATCACTAGCCATCACCTTCAGCCCAACTAAAACCTATTCAACGCATCATCAAGGATATACAACCTATCCTGAAGGACGACCCATCACTCTCACAGATCTTGGGAGACAGGCCAGTCCTTGCTTACAGACAGCCCCCCAACCTGAAGCAAATACTCACCAGCAACCACAAACCACACAACAGAACCACTAACCCAGGAACCTATCCTTGCAACAAAGCCCATTGCCAACTGTGTCCACATATCTATTCAGGGGACACCATCATAGGGCCTAATCACATCAGCCACACTATCAGAGGCTCATTCACCTGCACATCTACCAACGTGATATATGCCATCATGTGCCAGCAATGCCCCTCTGCCATATACATTGGCCAAACTGGACAGTCTCTACGTAAAAGAATAAATGGACACAAATCAGACGTCAAGAATTATAACATTCAAAAACCAGTTGGAGAACACTTCGATCTCTTTAGTTACTCGATTACAGATCTAAAAGTCGCAATTCTTCAACAAAAAAGCTTCAAAAACAGACTCCAACGAGAGAGTGCTGAATTGGAATTAATTTGCAAACTGGATACAATTAACTTAGGCTCGAATAGAGACTGGGAGTGGATGGGTCATTACACAAAGTAAAACTATTTCCCCTTGTTTATTTCCCCCACCCCCACCGTTCCTCAGACATTCTTGTCAACTGCTGGAAATGGTCCACCTTGATTATCACTACGAATGGTCCCCCCGTCCCCTTGCTCTCCTGCTGGTAATATCTCACCTTAAGTGATCACTCTCTTTACAGTGTGTATGGTAACACCTATTGTTTCATGTTCTTTATGTATATAAATCTCCCCATTGCATTTTCCACTGAATGCATCCGATGAAGTGAGCTGTAGCTCACGAAAGCTTATGCTCAAATAAATTTGTTAGTCTCTATGGTGCCACAAGTACTCCTTTTCTTTTGCGAATACAGACTAACATGGCTGCTACTCTGAAACCTGAGAGATTACAGTAATTTTTTACAATCCTGATTTTAAAAAAATTAAAATTAAATAAATGCAACAATTGGACTGACTGCTGTACTGGCCATAAATTCTATGAAGTACTAAATTCTGGCAGTACTTTTCAGGTTTATTGTCCTTGCAATTCACCCACAAGAATCACCACTGAAGTCAACTAGTACAAAATTATGGGACTGTGTTTATTGAAATCCCAGACATGTTATGATTACATTAAAGCTTGGCCCAGTGCCTTTTCCGAGGGGTGGAGGGAATTAACTGGTTGAGGTTAATTGCCTAAAAATAAATACTCTCCCAGTTGGTTACTGCTCCACTCGGAACTGCCCTGAGCTGGCATTTGCACTGTTTCATTATAAACTTTTAGCTTACATTATTGGTCCATTGAGAAGAGGTCCTTCCTGGAGCAATAAAAAGACTAAAATCTTCTGAGCTAAACATTCCATGCTGTGCCATTCAAGCTAATCATCACCATAGGACTTGGAATGAGTTACTTCTCCATGCATGAAACAGGAATCATCCCATAACATTGATTTAAATAGAATGTTAATCTAATTTTATGATGGCAGTAATGACATGTTAGTCAGTCTGCACTGGTCACTGGACTAACTCAGCAACAGAGACCTCTAAGAAAATTATTAATGCTTAAATAATTCGTTAACAGACAATAATATTTATAAAATGACCTGAGTGTGAAACACACAATATACATTAGCTATTTTAAAAATGAATGAAGTCAGACGTACTAGATTTGATTGTTCTTAGAAGCACAATATCATGTCTATTCTATAGCACAGTAACCAGATTTCCTACTGACAGTAGCTATTGTAGATTCCAAAGCTACGGCACCATTGGCTAGAGTCAAAAAGCATACGGCAAACTTTTAATAGGGCCTGTGCTGTAGTCCAAAGCATGTACTCTGACCAAGATTTTCAAAGATGGATGCCTAAGCTTAGGGTTCTAAATCCATATGTAGGTGCCTATACAAAAGTATCAATTTAAATTGTTGAGTGCCCAGCAGTTTCCACTCAAATCAGGCAACCAGGAATGAGGCATTCAAAACTTGAGGCCACTTCTGACCAACTTACTTACCAGTAAATCTCTTACTACAATGTAAATTTCTTAAAATAATTGCAGGATTTTAGGAAGCATACAATACCATACAGCCATGTTCATGATCAAGACCCCAGTAATTGTCCTCGCAGAGTTCACATTTTGGTCCTTGTGTGTGAGGGGGACAGATGCACTGGCCAGAATCCTCATTACAGTTGTTCTGAGTATGAGCACAATCACAAGCTGCAAGAGAAATAGGCCCAAATGATTAGTTTTGCCATTCATTGGGCTCCTCTCACCACAGCTGGGCAACAAGGTGAGTTCCAACTGCTGTGACTATAGTTATACTCTGCTTGATGCACATGAATATTATTCTTCATAGAAGCGTTGACAGCAGAATAGACTCCATAGCCTTTAATTTTTCAACTCTTTTCCCTCATCTGCTCAAGTGCTCAGATACAATGATGAACCCTATAGAATTTCCTATGAATAAATTTTCTAAATAATGGGCCAGATTCTCTTCTGTTTCAGCGTTCTGCTTGGTGCAGGGAAGGAGAAGAGGGGGTGGGGGGGAGCATCAGGGAGCCAGTTAGACTGTGGGTAGGTCTGCACCAGGGGCTGTTCTGACTCACATCATGGGCATATGGTCCCTAGAGGACTATATGCTAGTAGACGATTGGTAGAATGGAGTGGTGTGGAACAACTCCCCACACCCAACACAACCCCTTGATCTCCAATGCAGAGCAGCTGGCACTGCCAGCTCTACACCAGTGCAGTGTTCCACTCCACTCAAAGAATTCTCCAGTGGCCTGCTGCTGCTAGATTCTGATCTGTGTGATGTAAAAGGCTGGAATGGAAATCAGAACGTGGCCCAGTAAATCTGCTTTAGGTTATTCAAATATTACAGTGATAGGCATCAACAGAAGAACCTGGACTGACAGATAGAAAATTGTAGATTATCAGGAGGTAGGGTAATGTTTGAAAACATACTATAAAAATTGGAGGGACTGTTAGACATGCATAATTTAAGGGACCATAATAATGGGATTTTTTTTTTCGAAAAAATTAGTATCAGGATAGGTTACTTGCATACATTAACTGTCCTAAATATTATGAAAAATGTAAATTCAAACTACAAAAAATACAGCGTTTAAGAGATCAGTTTGAATGTTTGGGGATCTTTTTAATATACAAAGATTTAAGTCTGGAATTTTCAAAGGGCCTAAGAGAGTTAGGTCCCTTTGAAAAGTCCAGCTTTAATTCCTAAAATATATACAGCTACACAATCTCCTCACATTACATATTACCCACTATTGTATTCTGTGAGACACAATGGTGATACTTTCAGTCAGATACAAGGAGACATTCCTTTGGTTATGGTGTGTATGAAATGAACTATCTAGCATACTGGTCTGCAATAGGATTTGCTTACTTTTGGATTAACATTTTATCATCGTACTATGGCTAAAAGTTGTTTTACAACCAGGTGGCGATATTGAAAATATAATGAGTGATTAGCCTCTCAAGCTGTGGAACACATGAAATGCAGAAAAAAATTAGGGAAGAGAAGAAGTGCAAACAACTATATATTATTCACTTTTAGTGTTTACATTTTGGGGGCAAAGAGGGAAAAGGGGATTGTTGCTTTCTGTTTTCTCTGGAGAAGTGGAGACATTTTGGCAAGAGGTTGCCGAATAGTTTAAAACTGTACATTTCTCTTGCAATTTTTTTTATTATTATTATTTCTTGATATTTAAAAGTCATCATTTCTTACAAAGACTCCAGAAAGGGTTTTTAAAAAAATCTGTTTAGCAGAAGTATGAGGGGACCATTCAATTGTCAAAGATTTGTGAATATTTCTTAAACTGACCTTTCCTGAAGTGTAACATAAAATACTGTGTTGAAAGAAATCCTCAAAGTGAAACAAACTCTGAGGAGAACACAGATTACTGCTTACATGAACAGCCACTATCCTGGAATGCATAAAAGCCATGAGCACAGTGATCACACTTCTCCCCAGCCACTCCTGGTACACAGTGACACTGTCCTTCATCATTACAATCCTCGGAGACTGAGCCATATTGACTGCAATTGCAGGGAAGGCAGCCGAATCCAGTATTCAAGCCATAATAGCCATTCTGTTGGACAGGAAGGAAACCACATTTCAGCTAAATTTCCAAACACACTGAAAATGCAAAAGTATTCTCTCCCTTTGAACACTTCATATTATCCACTCCTGCCGCTTGACCTGCATGAACGTTTGCAGGCTTTGTTTGGCTGTGGGAGGGGGTAGAAGAATCCCCAGCATTACCTATTTACTGTTCCTCTATATGTAGGAATGTTCAATGATCTCATGTCCTTCAGAAGACCCAGAGGAGGGAAAGATTCTTTACCTTAGAGGACACAAGGACTAACATAGTATGCTCAGGGCCAGAAATGCTCTAATATCTTCTAACCTCGTTTGTTAAAGAGATATTCCCTAGGTTTTTCAGTGTACAGTTTGGGATTTTTTTTTCTTCATTTAAACACTTCCCTGAAGTGGTGAAAGTCCAGTCATAGTACAAATTTGTTAATGCATCAGGACTATGCAGTGAAAGGACCCACTCCCAGTTCACTGTCCAAGCTGTACAAATGCAAACAGTGAATAAACAACATAAAAGGTGACAAGTAAATTAAGATTAATGTTCTCTCATTAGGTAGGGCTCTCTCAGGTGGAATGCCACAGGATTCTTTGCGGTCACCACTCTTATTCAGTGGGTATGTGAGGCTGTTAGGAGATTTAATAAGAAGAAATGGGCTGAAGTATTTTTAGTATGTTGACAATGCTCAACTTTATATCTCCATGTCATCCAGCCTAGAGAATGCAAACATCTCTTCCAGCATCACAGCATGAATGAGAGCTAGTTGGCTGAGTCAAAGTAGTTGAGGTAATTGCTTTTATTGGACCAATTTCTGTTGCTGGACGGCACAAGCTTTCAAGTTACACAGAATTCTTCTTCAGGGGCGGGGAAGGATATCAGAGTGTGTGAGCTAAATACAACACTTCAAACAGCTAGCTGGCTGAAATTCAATTGAACTTTTGACAAAGACATCACCTTCCCTTTCTGACCTCCTTTATATGCAATGATATTATTCACTTTGCATTTAACTAGGCCAAAAATTTCCTTTTTGCCATTGCATTTTGAACCTGATGTTAAAAAAATGTATATTGGTGATAGGGGGTTTCATTTCTTACCACACATGTATCACATCTTGGTCCAATCACATTTGGTTTGCAGTGACATTGGCCAGTCTCACGATGGCAAATGTTTGAAAGGGAGCTATTCACATGGCACTCACAGACTTATGTTAAAGAAAGAAGAATAAAATCTATTAATGCCTATGGATATGAATTCATTATTATACAGAACAACATATCTCTATATAATGCACAAATCCGACTGTTGTCTCCCACGTGTTAATACATTTATGTGCACATGGGTCAAACTAAACAGAAAAAGTTGTGTAGTACTGAGCAGAGATTCACAAAGTAAACCAGAGAGATGTACCGTGTTGAAGAACCCAAATATTAGAAGTAAAATTACAACTTTGTGCTCATTTACATTTGCTCTCTTCTCCCCCAACCAGGAATATATTGTAGGGAACACATAATCCTACATTTGCAAGGGATGCAAAGGATGGCCTATCATTTCAAATTTCTTTGAGTTAAATTCTGCCTTCTATTATACCAGTGTAAATTCAGTTTAACACTGATTTCAGTGAGATTATTCTGGATTTACACTTGGGTAACCAACAGCAAAATCTGGCTTTATGATTTCCAGTTTACACAGTTGAGTTATGTTGGTGCCTGCATTGAGCTTTGTGAACACAAAGATATATTTGACATGTATGGAATGTGTGCAATGAATCTTCTATAATCAGGAAGAACATAGACTTTGCACACTTATATGTTGCAAAAAATATTTTTCTGATACTATTTTTTCTTACAGGGTGGGGCAGTTCATCTCTGCTTGGAAATTTTAGATTTGTGTAACTTCCTCTGTAGTCAGATCTCTCATTACTTTACTGTAGTTTACATACAGTATTCAAGCTATAGTTTTAACATTATTGCTTTGAAAGTCGTCAATACTTTTTTAAACACTCCCCCTTGCTGTACACCCACAGCATCCTGGCCAGGTGTCTGTCATGGCCAGTATTCTTGTGACAGAGGAATACCACTGTCCACAAGTGTCCCTTTGATCCAGTCACTGCCGTTCTTAAATCAGCCAGAGCTGTTACTGTTTAGCAACGTGAGTGTCTCCCATCTCCAGGAAAGAAGTGTGCCACCTCTACAGCTCTTCCAGTTCCACAAGCAACACACCAAGATAGGAAGTATCTGGTATGGGTATCTTGAATGTCAGTGCTGAGTGGACCACTAACTGAATACAAACAACAGCACAAGGTCAGGTGCACTTAATATATTTTGGCACTGCCCATTTAATCAAATTCTTCTGTGATGACCCCCAAAGTGAATCAGCCAGACATGCACAAGCTTAAGCTTAAACTGGGTAACAATGTATCCTCACTGCTGTAATACTTGCTCACTCAAGCCCTCTCTACGCTTTGTTACTCTGACTTGTCAAATCACACATCTTACGTTAGACTATAAGCTCTTCAAAACAGGGATAATGTCTTTCTGTCTGTTCTGTGAGGTGCCTGCTACATTTCTGGATGCTTTCAATTATAACCATAATAGTAAGAACTTACCATGACAGTTTTTAGCAATGACGGCATCCCCATAGTACCCATCAGCACACTTTTCACAGTGATGGCCCTGAGTGTTTCTCACGCATTTCAGACACTCTCCAGTGAGTGCATCACAGTGGCCATCTTCTGCTGGATCTATATTGCCATTGCAGTCACAAGGAACACATGACTCTCCAGGCACCACTGGATTTCCATAGTAACCATTAGCACATCTGTACAATAGGTTGAAAGCTGTATCAGACTGAATGCAAGCACGTCAAATAGTTACCCCACCCAGCAAGTTTTACTATTGATCAATATTTATCCAAAGATCCTCTGAATAAAACCAAATGGAGATATAATGAGAGGGGAAAATCCATATTTTCTCCAGAATATTCTCAAACACTTGATATAAATACTTCTTCCCCAGATAGTCAGATATCTGGCTGAGGATAACAATGATACAGATTTTTCCCAACATTGTAGTACATACCTTTCACACCGTGATCCTGCATAGCCTGGCAGACACTTGTCACAGATAACTTCACCTCTATTGTCCATATGGCAGGTGGGACTGAAACTATCAAGAATATTTTGAGGGGGTCATTATCAATGCAAAGAGTTTCAAAACTCTGTAATTTGTTTTCAAATGAATAAGATTTACAGTTTTTAGTTTCCTAAAGTCTGGCCCTTTCCTTATTAAACCTATCATGTCCTTTCACCTCACGTAACTTTTCCGATGCAACACTGATTCTCGACACTGATTTTGTCCTGATTCTCATTTATACTAAGGCCTCTTTACTCTGCCAGAATGGAGTAATGTGGCCCTAGCATAAACAAGAACCAGGGCCTTCCTGCCACAATCCAATATAAATCTAAGCCCGTGTAACTTGCATCTTCTTCCAGTCTCCTCAATGTGTAAATTACACCAACGTAGGTTCTCCGAGCTTCACCTATGAATTTGGCCTTCCTCTGTCTGCCTGACACAAGGTATTTCTGATGGGATACATTTTTCCTCTACTTTCATGTCTTTCTACCTCCCCTTTGGATTTCATCCTACTTTTCTTTATCCTCCTTTCTGTCTCCACCATCCAGCTGATGTTGCTGAAGATGTAATTGAAAATTTTAGACAAGCAGCTTACTTGTTTGTATCAGTTCTTAGTGGGCAGGCACATGGCTGGCAGTCCTCTGGCATTCCTCGGGATGGAGTTCCATAGAACCCTGGCAAGCACTGATTACAGGAAAGTCCTGTAGTGTTGTGTTGACAAGCCTGTGAGACATGGAAGAAATCTTTTCATATTTGTTCTTGATGGTTTTTCATCCCCAGGGGGATCTCAGCATAAGTCTGTATGCAACATTGCATTAAGATTCATGGAGAGGACATGAAGAATAGAGCAGACCATTGAAAACAAAGTTAGTTTGTCCACATCAATAACAGTAATTTCTAACTAAACCCCCTCCAACATTTTAGAATGCCCTAGATCTCATTAGACAAAAGCATTACTTATACACAAAAGTCAATCTATTCTGATAAATGTATACATGTGCAACAACAAGTCTATTACATATTTCATCCTTGTTTATAGCCATTATATATCTTTTGGTTTAAATTTCAGAAAAACTTCTGAATGCTAAATCCTCCCCGTACAAGGAAATGCTTAACTCCCACTAATGTCACTCAGTGGACTTGCAAATATATCTGAGGGCAGAATCTGTCCTACATTGTGGCATAATTCTGTTCCCATTCAGTTCAATAGGAGTTTTACCATTGACATGAATGGGGGAGGGACTGATCTCTTATTAGCTAACACACAGGGGGAAAGGATTTCTTTATATTAGTTATGATTCTAGAGCTATTAGCAGTTCCACTGATATTCTTCATTTCAAGTATAAGACTGGAATGGACTATGCAACTACACCCATTGAGAGCACCATTCAATAAACAATGAAGTAAATTCTGCAATGAGAATGTTCTTGTGACCATTGCTCTATCTAAATATATTGTAAAACTGCTCACTCTGCCATAGCCAAATGCTCTCTCAATTCCTAAAAAGAAGCTCAAAAGACAAACACATTGAAAGATGACTTACAAAGCAAACACCATGAATATCACATTCAGTTGCATGGCCATTGCATTCACAGGGTTGACAAATACCTCCAAAGAGTATTCCACCCACACGGTAGTACCCAGAGAGACAGGACTGAAGAAAAAAATACAGCATAGTATGTGTTAAAGAACATGTTAGAGAATTATTAAAGAAACCCCTTCTGAAAACATACAACCTGCTTCTGCTCTCACTTACACTGGAAGTACTGTGGTACTGTATATGGTTGTAACTCCACTGATATCACTGATTTGCACTGGTATAAAGAGGATAAGAATCAGGTCTATAAAACATTGACTCAGCCGTTCATCCACTTGAAGGAGGTAAAATAAGTTCTGTGCAGTTACGTATGTAAGACTCTTTCTTTTGAGACAATCGAAACAGATGTTCTGTCTGCTTTGCATAGTCATTAAAATTCCAATGGGGAGGCTTTTCAAAAAGACCAGTGCTTTGCACTGGCATTATTTGCTAAAAAGTTCCCCTCTGCTCTGCCACAGATGCCATCCTCAATAGTCTCCTGTTCCCAGGAGCGTATGTCCATGCCTTCTTATATGATTCACTGCATGCTTGGAATGTTCTCACCATGCCTAGTTGCCAAGCTGCCTCCCTCATCACATAATGCTCTCCAATAAACTCAGTGCTGACAATTCAATGTCATAAAATGAAAATGGAATTTTGTATAATTGCAGGCTCAATTACCGCACCATAGCAAACTTAGGGAAGCTTATACAGCTACTTTCAGCTCCATCGTTGATGTTCTCCGGTACATCATCAACCTTTAGTGTTTCCAAATAAAATTAAGGAAATACATTATGATGCCATATAGTGCCTCTAGACACTAACACTTCTGATGTATATAGAGTAGGCTGCTGACCCCGTGTGAGAAGTTAAAATACAGTATGTGTGTCAAACTGGATATACAACGTTTTGCCAAAAACACATTTTTCCATGACAGTGTAATTAAAGACAATTTGTAATAATTAGATGGTTTTAAAATGTGCACCCTTTGGGCACACATAAAACAGTTTGAGATGTTACCTCGCAGGAAATCCCTGTGTAACCTTGAGGACATTCACACTGTTCCACCTCTGCTGCTGATGACAGATCGATAGCATTAGCGTTTGCTGTATCAAGGGTGACAGAGTCCAGCCTGTGACCAAACAGAAAGCCATCACAACACTTGCTTCCCCAATGTTCATTATAAACAGAAGGGTTTGCTCTGAACAATAAATCTTTTGGAGAGAACATTGCTAAGTGCTGTTTCAGGATGATGTCAAATAAAGACCAGACAAAAATCCCTGTTTTTGAAGACTCAGACAAGAACTTTATTTATAAATTGAGTAACTTCAAGATGGGAATAAGAGCTGTTAACTGAAACACAGTGGCCAAAGCCCCCGCAATGGTTCCATTATCTGTGTTATCCTAGCATGACTACTGCATCTCAGTGCCCTCCGTTGTGGGGAAATGGTACCCTTAACTGAACATTTGCATTTCTGTTTCTTCTTTGCTCAAGAAAACAGGGCATAACTGATTGGGTAGTCTCAGATTTTTGCCCAGTAATTAAGATAATCCTCTTCCAGTGTTAATAACTTTAACCTGCCCCCTTTTTCCAAACTAACCCAGGAATCTGGGATGTAAGGCTAAGGTAATGGCTTCATCACAGAGTTGAAACAAAAAAACCCAACATTCGTATGTTCAATCTATTAGACCACGCCTCAAGTATTTATACATCACTAATGTAGTATCAGCCTTGCCAGCTGATTCCCACCAATGTGTAAAGAGGAAGGCACAACCCCCTAATGCAAACAAAGGCATTCTGCCACAGGGAGGAACTCCTTCCCAACCACAAACAGGGTGATCAGAACAACCTTGTGTAGCCAATCCAGAATCATGAATAGGCCAAGCCTTGAACACATATTTACTACCACTCCACAAGAGCGGGTGCCAAAACAGCTTGGCCTGCTTCGTGCACAACTAGCAAACCCAAATTTGGTGACTCAAAAATACTACCATATTAAGGTAGGAGGGAGGAAGGCCATTGGTTGGGCCAAGGAAAAGAAGCAAGTGCTACCTTGCAGATGGGTCTCCTTTAACATCCCTTCAGATGCCATGCCATGCCAGCCAACTCCATTACCCTCAGCAGAAGCACCTTAAATCAGCCAATGTTGGGCTTGCTTCCTACATCCCAAAATAAAACGACTCTATTGAGTGTTCAGAAGGTGTTTCCTTCTAACAAAACACCCTCCCTCCTAGAGACAAGTGTCACTGCAGTGAGGCTATAGGCTATTCTTTATAACACCGAAAACGTTTTCACTACAAGATAACTCAGAATCAACTCCATACATTTTTTTTTTAAACACATGACAGAAATATTTATTTTGGGATGAGACCAACCATGAGACAATTCAGCTCACAAGGAATTCTTTGGGAGGAAATTAAAATCAGGTTTCAAATGGAATATCTTTTGCCAAAACTTTAGGAATAGTGCCAAAGTCAATGATGTTTAATATACCTAAAATTATCAAAGGCATATGAATGAATCTGAATTTTCTCTCTTCACTCACCTGTATATGGCTCTTTTTGCAATGTTGTAATTGGCCCTGATCAGAAGATGAGTCACATTTGCTAAAACAGTCATCAGCCTGTCCCGATCTATAGCCTTTTTTGTATTAAAGTCTATTAAGTTCTCAGACACAAGTTTCACTGCATTAGAGTACTCCTCATAGGGTTGCAATGACAGCCCCTCAGATCTGGTGCTCAAAATCTGTCCACTGCCCTGAAATCAAAACAGATACATTAATGGACAGGGATAGGTTTAAGTTTAGGTGCTAGGGTGTAAGTATTAGTTAACAATTATGTTTATTTTCAGTCCACACAATAAGCTACTACTTTCTTTGCACACCAAAAAACCCTGTAAAGTACTGTTTTTTAAACTTTTTCACTGCTCACTTCACAAACATATTCATAAACTGCAAGGTCTCTGTAGAGATGCCTGACAGTATGACATGATTAAGGTGACCATATTTCCCTATGATGAATACAGGATACCTGATAAAATTATTCGTATTCAAGTGAGTTCAATGGCAATCAATTGGAACTGTGCAGTACAAATGTTCACATTACCATCAAGTTGACTGAGCCCGTTAAAAAGAAATACTGCATAGCTGGATTCTTTTTATTTACCTTATCTTTAAGGTTTTAGGGTTCACACAAGGAGAGGTCTCACACACACACACACACACGCCCCTCTCTCACAGGGTGGCAGGGGAGAGAAGTGACCAACCCTTCCTGCCCAGCACTCTCCACCTTCCATGCTGGAACCCCAGGATCAACCTGCCTCTCATGGTACCTGGCACCATGTCTTCCTGAGACAACACGTGTGTGTGTGTGGGGCGGTGGGTAACGTATGCCCCTCCTCCCCAAATTTTTGCCAGCGTTCACACCAGAATGTGGCCATCAGCAGCCTTTTGGCATTCGGGAGGGAAGGAACAGAAGATGCTTCCAGACACAGAGGAGAGGGATGACCTGGCCCATGCCTTTGCTGAGCTCATATCTTCTTTTTCTCTTCCCCTCCTTTCCCCCCCCCCCCCGGAAGTAGCTTGTCCCTTCCTGCCCACACAGTGTGGAAAGGCAGCTAACACCTCCAGGCTGCTACTGGCCACTGACATAACCCAGCCGCCTCCTGTCCCCCAGCTACTGCACGGGGAGGAAGGAGTTAAGTTCTAAGGATGCATTGTGCACCAGGGCCCAGGGAACCTGACTGCAGGGGCTTCAGCAAACCGGCCAGGCGAGGGTACGTAGGGGACGGCACAGGACCCAGGGCGGGGGGGGAGAGAAGAGGATGCTAAGCCTCTGCCTGGGGGAGCTACTGTGATGTCTGCAGGGTCGGGGGGCGAACAGGCTGGAAATTGCTTCCCCTCTCCATTCCAGAGCTTAGCTGATGAGCAGAGAGGCTTTCCCATGCCAGCGCTGTGTGGGGATTTGACACACACAGGGCTCCACTCCTCCTGGCCAGCGCCCCAGGTCAGAGGGTCTTGGGCTTTCCCAGGGCGTCAGACCAGCCAGAAGCAGTGGGGGAAGGAAGGAACCTACCGTCCAGGCTGCTGGTGAGCTGAGCACTCTGACCGGGGCTGGTTCTCCTCACAGCACTAGGAGCAGGATACTCCCCACCCAAGGGGTATGGAGGTGCAGCAGGGTTTGGTGGGGGTGAAGGGGCAAAGCAGGGAGAGGACAGCAAGAAGGGGAGCACGTAAAGAGCCAATGGGTGGACAGCAGAGGAGACACATAACTGGCCACTGCCTGGTGCCTGCCCACACACACCAGCCACTACAGCTCGCAGTGTGCAGTCGGCGTCGGCCGGAAGCAGGGTGGCGGGCAGAGGCTTGCTGGCTGAGAGACGACACACAGCAAGAGCTCTGCTGATGGACCAGCAGAGGGAGCAGCCATCCCCATGCACTGCATCTTTGCCCCGCCACCAGCCTTGCTCACCCATTCCCATAGTCAGCCACTGGACCCTTCCACTCACTGCTGGAGGGCAGGCAGTTGGCAAGCAGGGATCCAGCGAGCAGCAGGACCCGCCAGTACTGATGGGGAAGAGATGAAAATACAGGACAATTTGCCTGTTTTTAAGAAAAAGACAGGACACCTGCAGGCAGGCTTAAATAAGGGACTGGCTCTATAAAAACAGGACGTCTGATCACCCTATGTGACATGATGGGCATGCATCTGTCCACGCACACACTACACTTAGTGCATATAAACCAGTGAAAAGCCGCAGATTTGCCATTCTCAACAATTGACCATGACACATTCAGCCCTCTGCAGCAGATCCTGTGAACAATTTTAAAGAAGCTTATTCTAATCTTATCTCAGGTTTTACACGATCAAAAATGTAGCTAAATTGAAATGACTATTGCAATATGCTTTACATGGAGATACATCTTTAAGCCAGTTAGGGTGTGTCTATACATAGAGCCCAGCACAGATACAAATTTATATCCATGGATGAGGATATCCCTGACTATAAATCGGTATCCACAACCGCAGGGCTCTCCCAGGAACCGCAGCAGTGAAAGGAGCAGAACATGGGGCTGCTGCTCACAGGAGCCAGCGCCCTGCGCTGGCAGCTTCTCTGGCACAGCTGTACCACCCCCAGCGCCCAGCCCTGCCCCTGTCCCTTCCACACAGCTGTCTGCGTCTCCTGTCGGGGACGAGTGCACTGCTTAACACAAAAGTGCAACCAGAGACAGCTGCCAGTGAACCTGGAGCCCCCCTAGTGGGTGGGGCTGGAGGGGGTGGTACAGTTCTGCTACTTTTGATACTGTGATTCCTGGGAAAGCCCTGCGCTTCTGTGGATACCAATTCATATCTGCAGATATCTGCATCCACAGGTATAAATCTGTATCCACCTGGGGCATCTATACAGCAAGCAGCAGACTTGGGCTCAGAGGGCTTGTGCTACGGAGCTAAAAATAGATGTGTAGATGTTCAGGCTTGGGCTGGAGCTTGGACTCTGAAGCTCACCCCCTTCGCTAAGCTTCAGAGCCTAAGCCTGAACATCTACACTGTTATTTTTAACATAGAAGTGCGAGTGTAGACCCAGGCTCTAAGGCTCACTGCCATGGGCTTCTCCTTGCTGTGTAGACGTTCACTTAGAGACTGCAGCTCACTTACTGAGTGGAGCACTTTGTTGCAAACATTTATCACTAGTGGCCCAAGATCTCAACTGGCTACCTACTAGTTTCTGGGTAGAATTTAAAGTGTTGATTATGACCTAGAAAGCTTTAAATGGACTGGGACTTGCCTGAAAGACTGCTTTACTTCCCACAGTATAAATCCACAACTGAGAAAAACTGAGGTGCTTAAGCTGGATATCTTATATTGTAAAAGAGATGGAGCTGCTCACAGGGCATTCTCTATAAGGAATTTAGAACTCTGGAACTTGCTCCTCTCCTTCATTCAAAATAACCCAAATTTGGTGAACTTCCAAGCAGGCTTGGAAGAGCCATCAGCTTGATAGGGTTTTTGGAAAGAGCTGAAGGTATGTTTCAAGAATGATGGGGGATGGAAAGCACCATTTATTTTAGCACTGCTGAGTAGAGCTGGTTGGAAAAATTCCAATGAAGCCTTTTTTCCATCAGAATTCGCTGATTTGTCAAAATCAAAGAGTTTCATGCAGATGGCTGGATTTCAGTGAAGTTCTGACAGAACCTGTGCAGGAGGCCAATGGAACATTATCTACCAGGTTTCCTTGGCTGCCTACCTTGAGGGCTGATGGACAGCCAAGAGCCTGGAAGCCCTGCGAGTCCCAGCTGCCGGACTTGTGGCTCCTTAGCAGCCTGGACTCCCAAGGTTCACATGGACTGCCTTGGAGTCGGGGTTGCCAGGGCTTCCAGCACTATGTGGACTGTCTCACAGTTGGAGTGCCATTCCCTTTCAGACAATTTAGAACTGTTTGGTTTTCATTCTGAATCAGAAAGAAACCAAAATTTAAATATCAAAATCCTCTGCAAAGTGGAATTAACTTTCTCTGCCCAACTACACTGCATTATGCTCTAAGATTCAGTGTGTGAGTGCCTAGAGATCTTGTGTAGGCATCTTGTTAAGTATTAGATAAATCTAAACCAATAAACAAATACATCTCTTTTATAAATAAGACAACAACCTATTTTAATTCCTCGTGTAAATAGAGCTTTGTACATGTAGTAATCACCACTTTTGCTCAACTCCATAAATTTTATGTTAACATGTACTTATTTAAAGGTAGTCAGAGACTGAGTGCCCAGGATTAAAAAGAAATGATTGGAAAGATTAGGATATTGAGCAATAAAATTTTGTTGACCTTTAATAATTAAGGTAAAAACTGGTGTAAATATTATTTTATTTTTTTTAATCTAGCATTGCATACCATCATTCCTCTATATTTTTGAGGAAAGCCCAGTTAAATAAAAAACTTACCTGAATGATAACATCCACATTAGATACCATATCACTGTCCACACTTTCCATTGGAATATCATAAGACACAGTGTACTTCAAGTATCCACCAAAGGCAGTGAGCTGAAATTATAAAATCCAAATCTTAAAAGAAAATTAACAGCAATCAGTGTGGGAGGATAGCTGCTGACAAGCACAACACACATGCAGCAAACTAAACAGAGGATATGGCATGTTCTTTTGATCACTTCAGCAATGTTTACACAGTAAGGGTTTGATCCCCATCTCACATCAGTGAAAGTCACTGGAAGTGTAACATGTCATGTCCCCATATCTACAGAAGTCTTGGATCCCTGCTGTGCAATTTGTGAAAGCTAGCAGCAGGTTCTATAGAACTGCAGTGATGCATTAAACAGTGCATTGTAAAGCCCCCAGTGTGAATTCCAAAAAACATCACAAGTTCAGACTACTTTTTAGCAAATGGGCACAGTGTACTGAAGTTATTCAAACTTTTTGAAACATTTTCTCTGATAGATCTTCAGCATTCCTATTGCTTTTTTAAACAACATTTGGACCTTTTAGCCCTGATTCTGCTGTCACATACACCATGTAAACCGAGAACAGCCCCACTGAAGTAAATGGAGTTTCATCAGTAGAAGGCTGGTGTGAGACCAGAATTTCACCAACCATTGAACTATACAAAATGCATCTTCCAGCTAGGTACTTTTGGGTCATTATGTATAGGCACTGTGTAGTATAGCCATTTACTCCATCACTGTATGAAGAACGTAATAAGGTTGAGGCACACAAAATCATTGTTTTAATATGGGTGACTGGGTGTACTTGCCATAGTTTTTTTTGAAAAGGTAACAGATTTTTTAGATAAAGGAAATGCAGTGGATCTAATTTACCTAGATTTCAGTAAGGCATTTGATACCGTGCCACATGGGGAATTATTAGTTAAATTGGAGAAGATGGGGATCAATATGAACATCAGAAGGTGGATAAGGAATTGGTTAAAGGGGAGACTGCAACGGGTCCTACTGAAAGGCGAACTGTCAGGTTGGAGGGAGGTTACCAGTGGAGTTCCTCAGGGATCGGTTTTGGGACCAATCTTATTTAATCTTTTTGTTACTGACCTTGGCACAAAAAGTGGGAGTGTGCTAATAAAGTTTGCAGATGATACAAAGCTGGGAGGTATTGCCAATTCAGAGAGGGATCGGGATATTATACAGGAGGATCTGGATGACCTTGTAAACTGGAGTAATAGTAATAGGATGAAATTTAATAGTGAGAAGTGTAAGGTTATGCATTTAGGGATTAATAACAAGAATTTTAGTTATAAGTTGGGGATGCATCAATTAGAAGTAACGGAAGAGGAGAAGGACCTTGGAGTATTGGTTGATCATAGGATGACTATGAGCTGCCAATGTGATATGGCTGTGAAAAAAGCTAATGCGGTTTTGGGATGCATCAGGAGAGGCATTTCCAGTAGGGATAAGGAGGTTTTAGTACCGTTATACAAGGCACTGGTGAGACCTCACCTAGAATACTGTGTGCAGTTCTGGTCTCCCATGTTTAAAAAGGATGAATTCAAACTGGAGCAGGTACAGAGAACGGCTACTAGGATGATCCGAGGAATGGAAAACTTGTCTTATGAAAGGAGACTTAAGGAGCTTGGCTTGTTTAGCCTAACTAAAAGAAGGTTGAGGGGAGATATGATTGCTCTCTATAAATATATCAGAGGGATAAATATAGGAGAGGGAGAGGAATTATTTAAGCTCAGCACCAATGTGGACACAAGAACAAATGGGTATAAACTGGCCACCAGGAAGTTTAGACTTGAAATCAGACGAAGGTTTTTAACCATCAGAGGAGTGAAGTTTTGGAATAACCTTCCAAGGGAAGCAGTGGGGGCAAAAGATCTATCTGGTTTTAAGATTCTACTCGATAAGTTTATGGAGGAGATGGTATGATGGGATAATGGGATTTTGGTAAGTAATTGATCTTTAAATATTCAGGGTAAATAGGCCAAATCCCCTGAGATGGGATATTAGATGGATGGGATCTGATTTACTATAGAAAATTCTTTCCTGGGTATCTGGCTGGTGAATCTTGCCCATGTGCTCAGGGTTTGGCTGATTGCCATGTTTGGGGTCGGGAGGGAGTTTTCCTCCAGGGCAGATTGGAGAGGCCCTGGAGGTTTTTTTGCCTTCCTCTGTAGCATGGGGCATGGTTGACTGGAGGGAGGCTTCTCTGCTCCTTGAAGTTTTGAACCATGATTTGAGGACTTCAATAGCTCAGACATGGGTGAGGTTTTTCATAGGAGTGGTGGGTGACATTCTGTGGCCTGCGCTGTGCAGGAGGTCGGACTAGATGATCAGAGTGGTCCCTTCTGACCTTAGTATCTATGAATCTATGAATCTAGTTTAATAAAATAAAATATCAAAATAGATGTATGTGTCTGGTTATATTACTTAAAAATATATATTGTCAGAGTTTTTTTTATTTTGGTTTTTTAATAATTTATAAAAATTCCAGTTTCTGACAGACACACTTTCAAATAGTATGTCCATAATTTGTTTCCAATTCCATTTTTTAAATATTAGTAAGGCGTTTTTTTCTGCTATTTTGTTTTTAGGTATAAAAGTGTCTTTTCAGCAACAAAGAAACTGCCTATACACAGGAAACAGGGAAACTGCCTACACACAAAATGCAGTCAAAACAGTGGGGTTTTGTTGGTTTTTCGTTTCCTCTTTCTTTAGCTTTCTTTCTTTTTCTTTGTTTCCCCGTCACTGATTTATTTCAGTTTTAGAAATCTTATGTTGTTATTACAGGTGGGACTGATAGCAACATCTGTTATAAAGGTAGCCTGACACTTCCCATTATAAGACTCTGGTTTTAGTTGTTGATAACTTTGCCAAACTTTATCTGTTTAGGCAGAAATTTTACGTTAGACCTCTGCATCAGGTTGCCTTTTTTTTATTTCAGTCAAAACAGTTCAGCTGTTTCCAAGAATGAGGCTAGGGAAAAATGTGTCATTTTGCCTACATCAATTCTGGAGTCCTTTAATTTGAGGAGCTATAACATCCCCATGCACTGGAGCTGGGACTTGATATTTATCATGAAAATTACATTTTGGTCTCAATATCTTATACCTACTCTCGTTATAAATTACCCACACAAAAAATTAGGTTAAAAGTACGTATTATTAAGGTTGCAAAGTCAAACACTCAAAAGTTAGGAAATGCCAGGATCAAGGTTCATAGATTCATAGATAAATTCATAGATACTAAGGTCAGAAGGGACCATTCTGATCATCTAGTCCGACCTCCTGCACAACGCAGGCCACAGAATCTCACCCACCCACTCCTACGAAAAGCCTCACCTATGTCTGAGCTATTGAAGTCCTCAAATCATGGTTTAAAGACTTCAAGGAACAGAGAATCCTCTCTCAAGTGACCCGTGCCCCATGCTACAGAGGAAGGTGAAAAACCTCCAGGGCCTCTCCAATCTGCCCTGGAGGAAAATTCCTTCCCGACCCCAAATATGGCAATCAGCTAAACCCTGAGCATATGGGCAAGATTCACCAGCCAGATACTACAGAAAATTCTTTCCTGTGCCAACTTAATTTGGCCCCTTGTGTGTATGCAATTTTTAATTCCTATTGTCTTCACAAGACCTCTTGCATGAGTGCTTGACTTTGCAACCTTAATAACATTCTTTTAATATATTTTTGTTTGTGATTGCTTAGGTTTTTAAAAAGCAAACTGAAAAAACAGAAATTTCATCATGTGGAACCAAAATGATGCTCATGATTAGGCTTGGCAAAATGTGTATGTATGTGTGTGTATATAATATATAATTTTGACTGATAATATTTATGTTTCTTTTTAAACATTTTTTTATTTTTATAGATTTAAATTTTCACAGTTGAGTAATTGGGGGGGATCAGAGATAGTAATTATTTAATGATGGCAACAATGAGATTTTAAAAGTTAAAGCTTTATGATCATTAAAAAACAAATTGTCAATATCACATGTTAAAGTATACAAAATAAAAAAAATCTTAAATCAAACTATAATCAGCTCTCAAGCAGCATTTTGCTTACTGAGCCTATATGTAAATTTTGATTATCATCAATGGAAATTTTTTTGTTGGTGTGTGCGTGCACGCACGCAGTAAAATCAACATTTACAGATAAAACTTTAATACTTCCAAATGTACATGATTCATCAGCAGGAACCTTTAGATCCACTTCACTGACCTCTAACATGTAATTTTCAATTGTTTTACATTACATGACAAAGTCTCTTTGGGAGAGACAAGGTGGGTGAGGTAATATCTTTTACTGGACCAATTTCTGTAGGTGAAAGAGATAAGCTTTCATGCTACACAGAGCTCTTCTCTTTCACCAACAGAGGTTAATCTAATAAAAGACGTTGTTACATCACCCACCTTGTCTTTCTCATATCCTGGGACCATGACGGCTGCAACAACACTGCAAACAAAGTGTCTATAGAACAATTATAGATTGCATGAAATGACAAACTACAGGTGACAATGTTTATGAAATAAACATTACAATTGAAAAATAATAATGTTCCATATTAAAAAAACGAAGAAAAAGTTATTGAACATATTTAGATGAATTTATCATGTATTCAGTGTTCATTAAACGTGAAAACTTTCTTTTCAGTACTGATAGTTTACGACTACTGTTAATGAGCAACACAGAGCTTTTTAGAGCAATACGGTAAGAAAATATATGAAGAGTATGGACTAAGAGTCAGCTTCTTTTTACTTGGGAACTTACTTTATTTCCTAAGTATGGCTCAGGTGCTGACCAGTAATAAGTGGATTTCAGTATTTTCACAGCTGCCGTGTTGTTAACACTTATTTGATGGGGTCCAGCAAACTGGCCTTGTTGGGGCTCCACCCTCTTTTCAGTGTACAGATCAGTCACCAGCCACCCAGCCATATCTGACACCTTAGAAAAAGAAGAGAGCTAAATTAATGAAGTCAGACCTACATCACTGGGTAAGTCATCACTATATGTAAAACTTCACTTGTAACAGTAATACAAACATGAAGGGCCTGATTCTGCTCTTAGTTAAAGGGGTTTCTAGCCAGCGTTAAGCCGCAGACTTCATTTGGATTGGGACAGAATTACATCAGTGTAACTGAGTGAGGAAGCAAGTTCACTGTGTTAGAGTATAAACTGAATGAACAAATGATAATACTTTTCACTGATGTAGCACCTTGCATTCAAAGATCTCATTAACACTCGACAAGTACTGCACCCACAGTTAAATACAGTACCATTTCCCCCATTTTACAAACAGATAGCTGAGGTACCGAAAGCTACTTGCCCAAGGACACAGAGGAAGAGTCAGGAATAGGAACCAGTTCTACTGAGGGGAAGAGTTATACACCCACATTAGAATTTCTGTCAGTAGAAAGACAGAGGGCTGTGGAGAGAGTTAAAAAGAATATAATGCATTTTCTTCTACTGATTTTTTTAGTACACAAAACTGTTGGTGCTAGATTTTGACTAATCCTGCAAACTATGCAAGGGATGAAGGTGGGGAAATGAATGCCCAACAAAGTTGTTCCTCTCGTTGCACTTCTGCACAGGAGCTAGTGGCATTTATAGTCCTTTTATTCCCTTAGCACAAAGACTGCATGAGACTGACACCTGCAGTTGCAGTAGGCTCCAATCGGCAGGAGTGTTTGGAGCGTGGTTTTGGCTCTCCTCTTCACCACCCGGACAAGCTTTTCCACTGCAAGGACAGTGAACACTGCTCTCTTTCAAAGCGTGTAGCAGGCTTTACAATAGCCAGTAGTTCAAAAAGCATTGGGATTGAGTAGGGTATAATGACTCCAGCAGCTCCAATGGGGGCTGGGCTCCTTTATAGTCAGCAGACCTCAGGATTGTGACTTTACAGCCACAGTCCAGTCCTGTGTGTGGATTCCAGCATTTTCAGTGAGATGGGCTGTATGTTAAGAGGAAATCAGAAACACATTTCTGCAACTGCCTGAGGGAATCTTATGGAACATTAGGTCACAGCCATAGTATTCTACCTGACTGATGGGCCATGCAAGGCTGTCACAGACATCAGAAACCCCAAAGCAGAAGCACTCCGTACAGCCCTGAGGATTCCTTTCTTGCAAATTGTAGAATCCTGGTTTGCAGCGGTCACAGTTTTCGCCATCTACATTTTCCTGTGAATAACATTTGTTTTATATCAGCACTAGATTGGTAGTAAATATTGTAGATTAGATGGAATTTAGGTATAACAGCATTCAGGAAGATATAAAACAAAACAGATTTCAGCACACTAGGCATATGTTGAATAAGTCTCACTGAGCTTAAAACGAGAGCTGGTCAGAACACTGTTTTGTTGGAATTTCCCGATTTATCTAAATCAAAATATTCCACACAGATGATTCAGTTTCAGCTAACTTGC
Source organism: Dermochelys coriacea (assembly GCF_009764565.3). Lineage (NCBI taxonomy): Eukaryota > Metazoa > Chordata > Testudines > Dermochelyidae > Dermochelys > Dermochelys coriacea. Next base: position 88,967,597 of record NC_050069.1, read on the forward strand.
GACAGAACCCAGACAGGTTTTGAAATCTTCCCACCAGCTCACCCATATGGCTCCTTGGAAGTCCAGATTTCCAGGGTTTGAGCCTCCAGGCAGCCCACCAGGTGGACTGCCCTTGAGTCGGGAATCCCAGGGCTTTCAGGCGCCATGGTTCCAGGAAAGCACACCACATGGACTGCCCCAGAGCCAGGATCCATCCCACCATTGGCAAATTTCACGTGCTAAATAAGCACCCAGACTTTCACAATAAGTCAAAAATCAATCTAATCACATTTCAAAACAAGGCCAAAACAAGCCAATCCCTAAGAACCCCAACACTCTATGTGACTAGATCGTCTCCCCCACCCCCAGCATGCAGTCCGTGACTGTGGTAAGCCCGCTGTGCAACCCTGACTCTCTCCACCCCTTGCCCTTGCTTGCCAGGAACCGATAAAAAAAAAAAAAAAAAAAAGAAGTAACAAGCTACAAGCCAACCAAGCAACAAGCTACCAGCCAAAAACTAGCCAATAAGCAATTCACAAGCCGATTAAGCCAAAACAAACCCAATTTCTGCGTTTTTTTCCGCTGGTTTGGCATGTCTACTTCATCCTCTTTTTTACAGAATTTTAGATATTTCAGTTTACATTCTGAATCAGAATGAAACCAAATTTTAGATGAAATAGAGTATCTCTCTCTGTCCAGTTCTACTTAAAACATCTGGAGCAGTCGGGATTTGAAATAATCAGCATAGAATTGATTCGGTATTCAGTCAAGAAATGCAGTGTAATTGAATTTTGGCATTACTGATGTAGGAAAAGAAAACATCTCCTCCTACATAAAACATTGTACCCTAATGACCAGGTGCCATGCTAGGACTCTCTCATTAATGAATCAAACTATCAGTGGCCCATCACATAAACTCCCAATTTTGAGGCTGACTTTTTGCAGATTTAACTGCTGTCATTGAAGTGAAAACTTCGGAGAATGGCAACTTATACGTATGGTGTGAGAATGAGCATCTCACACTTGCAGCACAGGATCTGGGGCCTGATCCAGAGCCCAGTGAAGTCCATGGAAAGACTCCCACAGAGGTCAGTGGGCTTTGGATCAGGCCCAAAGATTTACAATGTCGGACCATCCTATGCACAAGCTATGAAAAGGTTGTGATTTTGGGTCACAGTAGTGACTCAAGCCAGTTTAGAAAAAGAACTTTTTCAGTACCATAGCAGCAGCACTGAACCTTATAAGACATCTGGGGTATTGCACTGATAATTGCAAGTGTTGACACATTGGGCCGGGTACTCAGCTGCCTAAAGAAATCCTTGGGTACAGTGTTCCCTCTAATTTTTTCCCCACACATGTGCGGAATGAATTTTGTTTTGTGCACCACCACCTCCATACTGGTTCACATAAAATTCATGTGGCAGGGGTGGGCCGAGGAGTTTGGAGTGCGGGAGGGGGCTCAGGGATGGGGCAGAGGGGGAGGGAGGAAGTGAGGGCTCCAGCTGGGGGTGCAGGCTCGAGGCTGGGGCCAGGGATGAGGGGTTTGGGGTGAAGGTTGCCCCAGGGCTACAGCCAGGAGAGAGGACTCTCCCCAGCTCTCTCTCCCCACAGCAGCACCTGGGCTGGGGGGGGAGAGGATCCACTCCCTGCTGCGGCAGCTTCAGGGCTGGTGCCACGGGATAGGCACCTCTCCCCCGGCAGGTCCAGGCCAGGGCTGAGTTGGGGCTGGGGGAGAGGCACCTCTCCTGCCGCAGCCTTAAGCAGCGCTTAATAGGCTGCTACGCAGCCACGCAGCTTAGAGGAAACTTAACTTGAATGGTGTAAAGCTGCCAGAGTTGCTTATACATAAGCTCCCCTCACAGCATAGATGGTGCAGCTATGGTAAAAGGTCTGTTTGTCAAGGCACCCCTATATCTCAATGATCCCCAGGCACCGGAACTGCCCTTTCGAGAATCATTTAAATATCTGCATAGATACGTTGGCAGTTAGCATAAGGTAGAGCAGCTCTGAGACTGATTGATTACACCATTGATTATCCCAGCAGTCACATCACTCCATGATCCGGGTAGCATACAGCTGCCTTACAGCTACCTTAGCACACCACTTTCTCAACATGCAGCATATGTAGTTTAGTCAAAGCTCAAGAACTGGCTCTGGGCTTTTATTTGTACTTTTTGCACAGACTTGTCATATGAAAAAGTCATTTTTATACATCCTACTGATGGAAACATGCTTGCAATAGTGAAAATATGGACAATTCTTGTTCGCATTCTTCTCCCTTCACTCTCTACTATTTGTCAGGAAGACGACTGCAGTAAATCCAGTTTGATATGCATGAGGTGTCATATACACATATACACATATACACATATTGGTATACTGTAAACTAGGATATAGCTTTGAAAGTGAAGTCCTACTTGATTTTATATTAAACATTTTTATTTTAATTCCTTAATGTATTCCTATTGTATTTGTGGAACAGAGGACCCATTTTTCTCCCTTCAACTAAATTCCTATAGAGCCTAAAAAAACACTACTCAAAGACTGCTTAGCAATTTATTCACCATAGACAGACAATTTTTGTTGAAGAAACAAATAAAGAGTATTAAGTAATTCTGCTCTAAGTTAAATCCAGATTAACTCAATTTCTGTCAGTGGAGTCACTCCTGATTCCAGAATTACCATGGTATAACTGAGAACAGAATATGACCCTTTGTAGTCAGTATTTAGTCACTCACAACCCTCAGCAAAATGTCTGAGCCTCCTGTTGGCCAGATCACCATCTGTAAATTCCCCTGGATATGAATTAGTTGTGTGAAGTTTTCATAACAAACATTCTAAAGAGGCATGCTGCATGCTTTTGTTACCAACCTATGCCACTGCTGAGTTTTGCAAACCTTAGGAAAACCCAGGGTGATTTTCAGGCCATTTCTTTGATCCAAATGTGCAAGTACCTTCTTACTGTCTGTAAAATTGCCAAACCCAAGTGCTGAAAAATCATGAGACTGGCTTCAAAATCATGATTTTTTTGTATAAAATAATAAATTTTGGTTTTTACATTTGGTTTCCATCTGGTTTCTGAGTCTTTTGGGTGCATTTGGGTCACATTTTCAAGTTTTTCTCTATAAGCACGAGGGCTAGACATTTTGTTTTTTAAAATGAAAGCTGTGATACTTATCTAATTACATGACTCCAAGAGCTGGGCTGTCAAGAAAAATATAAAATATCACAAAACCCCTGCTAAAACTGGAGGAGTTTGTCAATACTGTGTTTTCAGTCTCCGGGGAGGTAGAATGCAGTGGCCCTCCTCATCTCTACTTGTTTTCTGGGGCAGAAAACTGGTTCCTCTCACCCAGTTTGGGACCCCTGCTACTCCCAGTGCCCCTTGGCTGGTTGTCTGCTGCTCTCAGTGATCTAACTTTTCGAAGGCCACACGGTAAGTCCACTTCCACCAATGCACAGTAAACACACCTGATTCTTGTCCAAATTTGTACCAGTAGATTTCATTAACTACATATGTTTTACTTCTGATTTATACCAGAGTAAAGTAGCCATTAGTGTTCCTTGTTTAACTTGGCCACTAAAGCTGCTTCCTATTTGCAATCTGACTTTTTGTTTGTTCATGTGTTCAGTGTTTTAGATCAGATAAATTGGGGTCAGAGCAGCTTTACAAAAATTGTCATGTCAACCACTGTTTTGTTGTTTGCTTGTTTTTTGGCTAGTGTCATACCTGGCCAAAAGAAACAATTTGCTACCTTTGCTTGCTGAAAATTAAGTGTAACATCTTCAAATATTAAAACACACCTTCACATCAAAGTTCTGCAGAAACCACATGTGCATGAAATTTAATAGGAAGTTACATTCATTGATATTACAAATTTGCATTTGCCCAAGAAAATAGTCTGCAAACCAGGTCTCTAATTTTTAAACATCATTTTACAGTTTATGTTTTGTAATTAAATAATTACAATAAAATTAGTTTTCAAGTATAGTTCTCAATTTAATTTTTCAGAACTATTACAATTTTTTTTCAAATATGTAGGAATACATAGTATAAATTAAATGTTTTCAATATATCCTTTAACTGCTCAATAAGAATGATAGGTTTCAGAGTAGCAGCCGTCTTTGTCTGTATCCGCAAAAAGAAAAGGAGGACTTGTGGCACCTTAGAGACTAACAAATTTATTTGAGCATAAGTTTTTGTGAGCTACTGCATCCGTTGAAGTGAACTGTAGCCCACGAAAGCTTATGCTCAAATAAATTTGTTAGTCTCTAAGGTGCCGCAAGTCCTCCTTTTCTTTTTAATAAGAATGATGTATTTTAAAGACCACCACCTACCCATCCGCAAAACACACACACGTTGTTCTTATGCAGTCTGGCATTTGCTTTTATATGGAACTTTCTATCTGGAATATATAGAATCATGCTACACAGCTTATCACAGCTTCTCTACGATAACAGAAATATGCTGCTAATTCTCATTCAAATCCCTGTCAGAAGGGCAATGTTTAAATCTCAGTTAATTGCTATGAAAGTACAACATCATACATGACAAAAGTATGAAGTAATTTCCCTTATTAAAACTGCACTTACAAACTCAGCTACCGATTTCACAGTAAATCAAAGTGAGATCAGCAGGTCACTTACCTTGCAAAGACAAGGTTCTGTGCAAGGGTCATCGTTAATGCTTCCAACCAGGCTGCAGTTACAGTGCACACAGCTTGGGTAGCCCTTGTAGCCAAATGCACAGCGATCACATTTTTCTCCTGTGTAACCTTCTTTGCATTGACACTGACCTGGCTGAGTCCCTTGAAATATAAAAATGATAATGAAAAAAAAAATGAAGGATTAATAGAAGACTGGGGGTGAAATATGGAATAGTGGGAGAAGCAATGTAACTGTCTCGTTTACCAAGCTATACAGCTCTAGTCACATTTTGCACAGATAACTGGGATATTACCAACCCAGTACATATTTTTTTCGTGTTAGAATACTAGATCCACAGAACCTCTGCCAGGAAAAATATCCACTGTATCAATTCACAGTTTGAACTAATATATGTAACAGTTTGAGGCCCCAATCCTGTAACTTGTTATTAACGAGCAAAGGCCTCTACCCATGCACAAGAAGTTGCAGGATCAAGGCATCCAATACTCCCTGTAGCATGTTGTATTTCCTATCTTCCCTTCCTTTTTGGGCATTTACTGGCATTTTAATGTGATACCTTAACAGCACAATGTTTCCTCACTCTTGGGCACCTGAAGTTTACAGAAAAAGTATTTCATGGTCCCTTACCATGCTGAAGATTAGAATGATCATCATCCTTAATGCAGTCAGAACTCAGAGACCCAAATGGATCACAGTCACAAGGATGGCAAGGGTTATCTTCATAGGGAGAAACCTGAAACAAATGGTACATTTTAACTGTCATACTTGTAAACTAATTAGTGGAAATAGTAAACATTCATCACCGTTTCTTGCCACTGAAACTAAACTAAAGCTTTGTATAACAGTGAGATTTTCTCTTTAACGGAGGTTAAATTTCTCTTTGAGAGCCTTCCCCTTGCTTCAAGGTGGCTCAGGGCCAAACTAAGGCAATCTGGAACCATAAGCACACAAGTCATTTACTGGCCAAGAATCAGACTTAAGCCGGTATCTCTTCAGTGCTCTTTAGAATAAGGAAGCAGGAGCACATGCAACATGAGACTTACTTCTCTTTGTGAAGGACTGTGCCTACTACCTAACTATACTTGAACTATACATGGCCTCCACTCACACTTGTGCTTGAGAACATAGACCTGAGCTCCCTAATGTGCCCCGTGGATGAACTTGCTGAATCAATGCCTTATCTGGAAAAGAGAAAGTTCCATACTGAGGAGAATAAATGTCCCTGCTACAGGAGGTTACTCACTTGGCCACAGTACGTCCAGACGTAGGGAGACCTACCTAGATTGCTGGAAGTAAAACGAAATTAATTTTCTAGTGATGTTTATCCTTTGTATTCAAATTATAACAAATGTATCTATGTATCCAATGAATGAGGGTAGGGATAGTATTTATACTTTAATACAACTGAACTGGAAAGTCACTGTAAAATATAAGATATAGATGGGCCCAGAAAGAGCATATGCTACACATACTTATTAAATGAAATATTGAGAAGAATACTGTTTATTGCAATAGCTCATCACTTCTACAAGAATCACATATGACAATAAGAGTTCTCTTTAATTACAAAGGAATTGGGACTGTCCTTTCAACATGCTAGAGAATCAGCCTAAATTTATTTGGAACCTGTAAGATTGGTATCTGATCTACGAAGAAGACTTTACAATTTTTAGTCACACTCTAAGTGTGGAAATTAAATTTAATAACATTCAATGGATTGAAATACGCATATGACAACATTTATTATTAATCAAAGCAATCGGCTGTAGTTTGATAAATCTTACTTTATATGGACGATAGTATCCATCAGCACAGATCTCACAGTTGATCCCAGTAGTGTGTTGAGTACAGTTTATACAGACTCCACCTCCTAGGAACTGTCCATGAATATTTATGCTCCTATTCTGATCTGCCACAGCCTGGTTATAATAACAATCTTCTGCTTTGTTATGACAATTGCACTCTAAAAAGAAATCGCAAAGAAATACATTTTATTTACATTTTCTAACAGTTACAGCACATCCAAAATAAAAAGAGTAAAAAATACATGTAGAACAATAAAGCAATCCATGTCAGATGCATGCTTTGCCTTGGCTGTGCTGTACAAAAACAGTAATACCCATTTATCTCATTCCTGGGCAGGTAACTTTTAAAACAATCACAACGTTAACAACATTTTTTTTTAAATGGTGTTCTGTAGCTCCCGTTAACCCAATCCTATCGCCACTTAGTGACATGCGTAACTTCTAGTAAGTGTTCTTACATCTTTAGCATTTTACTTTACTGAAGACTATCAGCTTAATTCCTCTCCTCACTTATACCAGTGACTAATGCCACTAAAGTCACTAGAGCTACACCAGTGTAAAACGTATTTAAGTGAGAGTAGACTTGGGCCTGTATACTAATAAAATATTCTACATCTCTAAATGCAGTTAGTCTCTAAAGGTTCTACTAGCCGGGCTGCTTCAACTGGAAAATGAACTATGCCTAATAGGCTCCTAAATGTCTGTAGCTTGCTCCAGGCATTAAAGATGTGAAGTAAGGAAATGTGGCTAACAAATCTTAGCAATGTGTGCGAATAGGCAACTATTGGGAGAGCCTATGCCATTTTATCAGACATTCAGCACAGTTTGCAATTTACTGGCCATTTAGATTGCTTTTTCAGAATCTTCATGTTGTAAGAATGACTATGTTTAACTAAGACTGAATTAGGAATTTAACAAAATTTAAGCAACAAGCAGCACCCATAATTACCAATGTGAAAGTGTTAAATTTTATTGTAGCACAGTAAAACACTAAGTCTCTTCTGTCTGATCATCTACGAATGTCATTTCCGCAACCTCAATATTATTATTGATCTATCGTATATAATAAAATATTATTATTTCAAATGAAATCCAAATTATTATCATCTTATGATTTTTGACCATACCTTCCACTTCTGGTGTGTGGTTTGTTTGTTTTTTCACTTTAAGAAAACTACTATTTCTAGTACCTGATCTAGTCATTCCATTGATTTCAGTGGGCACTGGATTAGGTCCTTATTGAACAAAACTGTCAACATTTATGGACCCATTAAGCACCCCAACTTTTGTAACTACTTACTCTCACACTTGTTGCCAGCAGAAATAGTTCCTGGTCTCCATGGATTTTGATGGTAACCAGGGCAACACTCATTACAGCTCTCTCCGCATGTATTATGTTCACACTGGCACTGCAGTTTCTAAAAAAGAAATTGTAGAAATTAAAAAAATAGGCCATTTACCAAGGCCCTGAAAACTCAACCAAATGACTAATATCAAATCTACTCTACCACAGAATTTTAAATACCACAACTATTTTGCAATTGTATAGACGTGCTAGAACCCAGTCCTGCTACCTTTATTGATGTGAGAGGCCCTTCCTCAGGTATGTATCCTATCAGAGCAAGTCCTATCACTCTGCCATGTGAGAGCTGCAGGATCATGTCTTTAGTTCCTTTGCTACACTCAAAAGCATTGTTTAAATTTAGGCTCTAAGACAAAAAGAGTTCACTTCCAAACAAAGCGCATTACCTGAGAACTGTATGTTTAGATAGTGAAGGGAAGAAAATTACAGCAAGTAGACAGAATGAAGAATAAAAGCATATATTATAGGCCTGATTTTACAGCCCTTTACTCAGAGGAGTAGTTCTACAGAGTTCAGCATGAGTAAAGATTGCAAAACTTGGCCTGTAGCATATATATATATATTGCTTCACTCAAAGGAACCTTAAGATTAAATATGAAGTAATATTATCAGTGAACATTTTCTCTGTTGAAATTCCATACATGTGATTATCCAGCTATATCAAAAAGTGAGCGGAAGAAGAGGATAAAAGGGAAAACATCTATATCTGCACTTATAGTATTAACACCAGTTCAAATTTTCTGTAGAAAATATGAAACAAGAGAACTGTGCTGGAGGGTAATTCTGCCCCTCATTTGTTCAAATGAACTGATGCAAAGTTATTAACTGGAGTGTCCTTCCTCATATGTACCTGAGGCTGGATTCTGTAATTGTTCCTTTCATTGAACTCCCACTGAAGTCAATGAGAGTTCCACCCACAAAGTATTTAAAGGATCAAGCATTAAGGGCTCAATCCTGCAAAGATTTAACCTGCGTAATTTTACTCATGTGGGTATTCTCATCAAAATCATGAGACTACTTACATGTGTAAAGTGCATAAGTATTTGCAGGATCAAGCTTTTAGGCCTAATTTCTGCAAGGTAGTTAAGTGTGTGCCTTAAGTTAGGGCATGCTTAAAATTAGGAACCTGCTTTAAATACCTGCTGAATCGAGGCCAGAATTTATATATGTTCCTTTCGATTTTCCCCACAATATCTTTCTCTCTCTCTCTGTGCAAAGAACTAAACTTTTTATTCAAAAGACTGTTTTGTGAAAATAAAAATAATTAAAGCATACCTTTGTGGTTTCATCCAGTGGGCAGCTTCGAGCATGGCCATAGCAAATACACATGCCACCAACAGAGATATCCTTTATTGAATAGTAATACTGGACAAAAGTAAGGTTGAAAAGGAAGTGAGTTGGAAACATTTCAGGTTTCTCTTAAATTCCAAAGGACAATAAAATATCAATATTGTATTGATCTGAGAACAGATATGTTCCAAACAATTTGACATTGAATATCTGAAACCTGGGCAAACTTGCCATTTTGCAATTTTTAGATCTTTTTCCCTGTAGTCTTTATTAAATTAAGAGATAAATTCTAATTATGGATAAGCATGCACAACTCCCTGATTTCAGTGGTTATTTGCACTTGTGCCTTAGCAGAATATGACTTCAAAAATCCACTTTTGCCATGCAGGATGTCGGATGACATAACAGAATGTTTTCTGGTCGCAACATAACAACCTGTAGACTTGAATTTTAATTTAATTTAAATCCTGGCATTGTATTTTCTCAGAACTGGGGATTTCCACTTTCATTCAAAACCTGCTCATGAACTTCCCTCACACAAGCTCTGAGCTGCTAGTTTTGATGTACTGTATTGCTCTACTCAAATGTTTAGCTTAAGGAACAGTAGGACAGCAAAGTACCAGATGCTGTGTGTGATGATGTGTATAAGCCCCATGTATCTGGACAGCAGGGAAGGAATTAATTTTCAGAGCAAAAAAGAGGCAGGATATGCTGCAGCTGGGTTCAATTACAGCTTCAGTGTAAGCAGGTTTGGCAGGCACTTCACAGGGATTGTGAACAAAGTCTTTCCAAGAGTTCTAGGGAAAGGGTTCAAGACACTCAAGGCCTTAGACTACCTACAGGCTGCTGGGACAGATGCAGTAGGTGCTCTGGGTGTACAGACCAGTTTACTGACAAGTTTTTTACATTCTCTGAAGGGAGCTGGAGCAAGCTAGCTCCTTTTCTTCTTTCTTTCTTTGGTCTGATCTGCAGAAAGGCCTCGGTTGAACAGAGACTCCTTACACTATAAGGGGACAGTATACCTCTATAGTCTACTGCCTAAATACCAATGCTAGGAGCCTGGGTAATAAACAAGAGGAATTGGAATTGCTCATTTATTATCTTAAATTCAATCTAATTGGTATTACTGAAATCTGATGAGATGATTCACACAATTGGTATGTTAAAATCAGTGGTTGTAACTGTTTAGGGAGTATTTAGTGAACAAAAGGCGGGGGCTTTTAGTTAAAAATAGCATTGCCCGTTTCTGAGTCACTGATCACTCAAAAAAAAAAATGTTGAATGTGTATGGATCAATATCTTAACAGCTAAAGCACAAGGTAGGGTATTAGGTGGTATCTGCTACAGACCACCAAATCACACTTGGGAATGGGATGACCGCTCCTTATGTGCCTACCCTAAGGGGAAAAAAAAGTGTGTGATCATAGTGGACTTCATCTGGAGTGACATATGCTGGAGGTCTCAAGCTGCCTGTGCTAAACACCCTGGGAATTTCTAAACATTATAAATGACAATTTCCTAACTCAAAAAGTATTGCAGCCAACATGGTGGAATGCTCTGTTAGACCTTGTCCTAAGATAAAGAGGAACAGAACTAAAAATTAGTGGCGGCTTAGGTACAAGTGATGATGACTTGATCACATTTGTAATGTGCAAACAGAATCAAGTCCAGATCAGTAATTCATATACTTGGTGCTTTAATAGGGCCAATTTCATAAAGGTAAAAACAATTATGAGTCAATTCAGCTGGGAGGAAGAATTTAATCAGGAAAATGTGAATGATAATTGAGAACCATTTAAGAACACTTTATTAGATGCCCAAAAAGCTACAATCCCACAACTGAGAGAAAAGGCTGTGCTGGTTAAAAAAAATCAACCTGATTTAGAGGGGCAAAAATATATATAATATATAACAAATAGAAGAAAGGGAAAGTGGATAGTAATGAATATAAATCAGAAGTTAGGAACTGTAGAAAATAGAAAAGGGAAACAAAGGAACACGTGGAGAAACTTATGGCCAGCAGAGTTAAGGACAAGAAGAAGATTTTTAAATACATTAGCAACAAAAAGAATTCTGACAATACAACTGAGCCATTATTAGATGGATATGATAGAATTATAAACAATAATACAGAAAAGCCAAAAGTGTTCAATAAATATTTCTGTTCTGTATTTGAGGTAAAACCAGATGATATAGTTTCTTCATACAGTAAGATATCACTCTTTCAATTCCACTAGTATCACTGGAAGATGTTAAACGGAAGCTACTAAAGTCAGACATTTTAAAATCAGAAGATCCTGATAACTTGCATCTGAGAATTTTAAAACAGCTGGCTGAGTAGCTTACTGGATAGTTACTGTTGATTTTCAGTAGGTCTTGGACCACTGGGGAAGTTCCAGAAGATTGAAAGAAACCTAATGTGACAATTTTTAAAAAGGGTAAACAGGATGACTCAGATTTATCAGCCTGTCAGCCTGACATCAATCCCAGGCAAGACAATAGAGCAACTGATACGGGACTCAATAAAGAATTAAAAGTGGGTAATTTAATTAATGCAAGTAAGTATGAGTTTATGAAAAATAGATCCTGTCAAATTAACTTGATATATTTCTGATGAGATTACAAGTTTGGTTGATAAAGATAACAGTGTTAATGTAATATACTTAGACTTCTATAAGATATTTGACTTGGTACTGCACAACATTTTGATTAAAAGACAAGAAAGATATAAAATTAACATGGCATGCACAAAACGGATAAAAATCTGGCTAAGTGACATGTCTTAAAATGTAATTGTATACAGGGAATCATCATCAAGCAGGTGTGTTTCCAGTGGGGTCGTGCAGGAATCAGTTCTCGGCCCTACTCAATTTAACATTTTTATCAGTGGCCACAAAGAAAACACAAAATCATCACCGATAAAGATTACAGATGACTCAAAAATTGGAAGGAATGGTAAATAATGAAGAGGACACATCACTGATTTAAAGCTATCTGGTTCACTTGGTAAACTAGGTGCAAGCAAACAATCTGCATTTTAATATGGTTAAATGTAAATGTATACATCTGGAACAACGAATATAGGCCATGCTTAGAGGACGGGGGACTCTTTCTTGGGGAGCAGTGACTCTGAAAAAGATTTGGGGGTTGTGGTGGATAATCAGCTGACCATGAGCTCCCAGTGTGAGTTAAAGAGTTAATGTGATCCTGGGATGAATAAACAGAAGTATCTTAAGTAGTAGTAAAGAGCTTATTTGTCATTGTCATTGATGTGGCCACTGATGGAATACTGTGTCCAGTTCTGATGCCCATTATTCAGATATTGATAAATTGGAGAAAGTTCAGAGAAGACCATGAGAATGATAAAGGATTAGAAAACCTGCCTTGTGATATATTCAGAGAGCTCAGTCTAATTAGCTTAAAAAGCGAAGGTTCAGGGATGACTTGATTACTGTCTATAAGTACCTACATGGCGAAAAATATTTCCTAATGGGCTCTTCAGTTTAGCGAAGAAAGGTAAAACATGATTCCATGGCTGCAAGTTGAAGCTAGACAAATTTAGATTGGAAATAAGGCATAATATTTAATGGTGAGAGCAATTAACCAATGGAACAATTTACCAAGGTCATAATCTCAATTTTTAAATCAGGATTGGATGCTTTTCTAAAAGATATGCTCTTGGAATTATTTTGGGGACTGTTCTATGGCTTGTGTTATACAGGAGGCTAGAGTAGCTGATCACAATGGCCCCTTCTGTCCCTGGAATGTTTGGATCTATTAAAAAGCAAGGGGGGGGACACACAAAGATTCCCCTTTGAATTCAGATTTAGAGTCTGGTGCTATTTTTAAAGGGAGAGATCCTGTTTATTGAAGATACTCTCCACATTCCCCTCCCCTCAACAGATGAGGTCCTCCATGCTGTATAGTCACACAAACAATCAAAAGACTTTAGCAAGTGAATACATTAAATCACTGATGTTTTACCCAGTGTGTCATGGTCAAGTAAAGAAGGGGGACAAACAACTAAATTATAAAGAAGAAAGGGACACACTGGTTAATTTGTGGAGTACTGCATCCAGTTAAACTTAACAGGCAGCATGCTCCAGTCAGTGAACTTACTCTTGGCTGCGTCCCTGACTCCCTGTGAGGTCTTGAGCAAATCAGTTCAACCTCTTTGTGTCTCAGGGATGTGTAAAATAGGGATGTTGTGAGGATCAGATAATATTTCCAAGTTCTACATACATGGTATATATTAATATTAATAAATACCCTTGGGCTTAAAGACAAGTTGGCAAAAGGATCCATCCATTAGATAGGATTGTAATTCACACCAGGTTACTGTTTTCAAGTAATATATTTCATGTATCAACACATTAGCAACTGAAATACTTAATACACCAAAAATTACTGTACACTAACATGAAATGTAACTCATATATTTACTTTTTGCCTAAAGTGACATTTTCATCAAATAAATCACATTTACCTTTGCTGATGAAATGTTAGCAATGCTACCTCATGGTTAGTAGCTAAATGGCAATTCATCTGAAGGAAAAAACGACTATGAAAAATCTTTCTTTGGAACAGCTGTCCCCTGCAATTTAGTAACATTACAGAGAAGGCAACATTTACTTAACAACCTCATGAAACCTTACTTATTGTGAATGTTGAGGTTCAAGTCCTTCAACAAGACAGACAGTATTTAGCCTTTACTGTCCAGTGTGGTGAAGAATAGATACAAAAGATCAGCTTACCCTTCTGGTAACAATGGGATCAAGGTCTTTAGGATCATGGTGGCTAAGAGTCATGAGGTCAGCATTAAGGGTTCTAATACGTTGCAGGCGAAGACGGATGTATCGTGCAGAGGTAAATTCCAATAGCGTTTGCGAAGGATCATCTGCACTAGGTCTACCATTGATCAATGAAGTGTGAATCTAGAGAGAGGGACTGACTTCACTATATGCTTAATTATAACCCAGTTATGATAAAAAAACATCTTTCTATCAAGACCTAAAAATCCACAAACAAAATGGAGTTATTGGGTACAATGCATCAGAGATATCAAATCAATTCTGCATTCTGTTCACAATTTCAGTATTAATAATATTAACTGCCTGATTTATTAGTCACATCTTCCTGGAACCACCATTCCCAGAATCCAATGTCTATAGGGCACTTGTGGTGGGACTTCTGCAGGGTCAAAAGAAAGGGGTGGGAGAGGGAGCATGCTGAAGATCATTCCTTGCCTTCTATGCACTAGTCTGACTCTACTTGATCTGGGACCCTTCTGCTCACATATGTGGAAGACACTCTGACAATGAGCAAGGAGTACAGAATTTATCCCTCACAGAAAGTCTCTTGTGCAATTTGTAAAGATTTATATGGTAAGATGTAAAACTAGCTGTTCACTTTTTCATAACTAATTTGGTTTATTAGCTGTGTTCTCTTTATATGTATATTTCCTCATATACAGAGGTTTTTTCTCCTATATTTTCTCTTTTATTTATATTTTTAGTTTTGTCTAATGCAGTAAAAATGTTTCAACAGAAAAAAATTTAAATAATATTTTAAAAAAATATTACTTCTGTAATAAGGGAATATATGGGCTTTCTGATGACCTAGCCCACCAATTAAAAAGTTTCTCTGTGTGTCCAGTTTCACCCATTCTGGACAGCCCTATGATAAATACTTGATTCAAATATGCTTGACTTAAAATCACCCAAGGTTCATCAGGTTTTCTTTCACCGTTGAGGCCAAAACTGGGATTTAAAATGTGAAAAAGGCAATGTTTGTAATACTTCAATCCTTAATTGTGCGTACTCCAATTTTATTTTAATCTAGAAGATTAGAAGAGAAGTTACTGGTTTCTACTAAACAATGGGTTATTAGCAACCTCCAAAGGCCAAGACTGGGTTTATTACCACATAAGGAGGACTTTTCACAATAGACTAACCACCAATTTTAATGCATCATTTCATTATGTTGCTGCCTCTCTGAAATAAATTACATAAGTACCATGAATAGTCTTAGTTAAAGAAAGAACAATCAACAGTGAGCCTGCACAATGCATAGCTCTTTTAATTATGCTCTGTCCCTGAAACAATGCCAGGGCTTGTTTTCCAATTCCAGCTGTGCAGAGTAGAGCATTTCAGACAGCTTTTGCTGCTTTATCTTACAAAACCAGGTGCTCCTAAATAAGAGATGTTCTTTTTTAAATTAAACACCTGGATGTACAAAAAGTCTCTATGCTTTATTCTTTCAAAATGAAGTACCTAATTCACAATTAGTAGCCATAATCAAATTATGTGAAGAGATACAACATAGCGTTTATAACTAGAATAAGCAGAGCCAAAAGATATTTTTTCCTAACATTCTTTTAAGTTGTTATATTGGTAAATGAAACAGAGATACTATCATTAAAGGCATCATAACAATCCAAAGCATCTGACAATGTTGGAAGGCATAAACTGTAATTTAAAATTTCTGAAACTTGCAATTAGTCCTCATTCATGCTCCTAAATGACAAGTGCAAAAACAGACAGCATACCTCTCCATGTTCTAATGGAACTAGCCTGGAATAATAAGAGGTGCAGATCACTTCGTCATCTCTCTTGTAAGTAGGAGGCCCAAGTCTTGGTGTTACATTATAACGAGTTAAGCACTCTGTGTCACTAATTGCATAATACTGCCATGGTTTGAACTCAGTGCCATCCACTGAACGTTCCAAAATCCAGTTTCCAGGTCGGGGAGCATTAGCAGCTTTGATTATGACATATGCAACTTGAAAGACCTAAACAAAATTCAAGCAGAAATTTTTAACACTTGATACTACAATAAAAAATAAGCACCAAGTGGTCAATTTGGTTGTGAAATGAACATTTTAAGAAGTTTATGTATTTTGCTGGGGGATTCAGTAACATTTGCTAGGAGTGACTTTGAATAAAGCTTTCAGCACAAATATTTGACAAAAACCACACGATTTGTCATTGGTTTTACGAGAAGTGCGAATAACTTTGTTGCAAAATTCTAATACCTGACCCATGCAGAAAGTGACCAGATATATTTATTGCATCATTTTATAATACTGAGTTGAAATATTTTTTTGATCCATAGTAGCTCAGGAATAGCTGGATATGTTTCTCTCAGCTTTGGTGGCATCCACTCTCTACAGTGAATTTTTCTGAGCATATGCAGATGGGACACCATTATTTTAAATTTGTCTGGTGACATTAATCCTCTCAGTAAAAAGTGTTTACACTCTGTTCAGTTTTTAAAGCCCTGTATGGAAGATCCTCTTCTGTGCATTTCCTCCCAAATATTTTCATCCTATGGTGCATCTGCAGATATATTACAGTAGATGTGAAGTTATTTATGCAATATCCTTATCTAAACAGAAACACTGAAAGGTAAATAAATAAGATTGTAAAGTACAAGATGACCAATACACATATGGCATCATGCCCCTCCTCTGACTAAGAATGGCAAATTGTTATAGAGTTTGCATCTTAGTTTGAACTATTCCTTACGGGTTTATACTCAAAGCCAGATCCTCAGATGCGCTACAGCAGCATTCAGCACACTTGAGAGAAAGGAGGGGAAGGGGAGAGGTGGCTTTTTATACCACCTTTCCAGCCCTCAATCCTGTGGGCTGCCAGGAGCCAAACCAATCCCCAGTGCAAGTTAGAGCAGTCTTACAGCTAATTTGTGCCAATGGATAACGGCTCCAAAGGATCCACTCTGTCAGCCAGGATCACTAAGTACATCGGGTCTAGTTCCACCGCACCCTGCTCACACCACAGCACTTCCATCACCCATCTTCCACTCCAGAATACAGCCTAAATGCATTAATGCATAAATTAAGTTTTTGAAGGTTGATGAGCTAGTTGCCAATAGTTTAATGTTCTCTCTATGTTACCAAGTCACAGTAAGACAGAAAAAAAAATGTTATTTAATCACTATGTGGGTAATTTAGTCAAATGCTTTTGAACACTGCCCCCTCTCCCAAAATGTTTTTCAGGTGCCTCTCTCTCTCTCTCTCTCTCTCTCCCTCATATATCTTATTTAGTTGGAGTGGGGAGTGAGGGAGAGAAAATAATTTTGGCCAAAATGGAGCAGTTCATACCCACCAATGCTAAACTAGTAATAAAACAAACTTGATCAGGTTTGCTTTGGGTGTGAATATCTTCTTATAACTTGATACCCATTGAACCTGATTCTTTTCTCAGCACTCCAGTTTTACTCTTTGGGCCAGATACTCATCAGATGTAAATAAGCATACTTTCACCTGCTTCAGTGGAACTTAAGATGCTATTTTGCGCCAACAAAGAATCTGGCCCACTGACTTAGTGGAGTTACTTGCGATTTGCATTGGTGTCAGCAAGAAGAGAACTAGGATCATGGCTCATAATTAGTAAGAGAAAAATCTACAGATTTTTAAACCCTCTCTACTACAGTACAGTTTTAAAAAAACAAACAAAGTCAGTAATTACCAAGAATATAAGGCTCTATATAAGAATATAAGGCTCCTAGTCCATTGAAGGGTCCCATTTGAAAATGTTATTTGCTACCAACAGGCTACTTCAGTAAAAATCATATACTAACATCTCCTTTCAGCATGCAAGGGAACGGAAATCGACACAGCTGCTACTCTGAAACCTGGGCAACTTCAGCGTTCCATACACAGCAGCCTGATTCTGATCTCACACCGATTTTATCCTGATATAATGGACATCAATGGAGTTACACCTGGTGTATGTAAAAGAAGAATCATAGAAGATTAGGGTTGGAAGAGACCTCAGGAGGTCATCTAGTCCAACCCCTGCTCAAAGCAGGACCAACCCCAACTAAATCATCCTAGCCAGGGTTTTGTTAAGCTGGGCCTTAAAAACCTCTCAGGATGGAGATTCCACCACCTCCCTAGGTAACGCATTCCAGTGCTTCACCACCCTCCTAGTGAAATAGTGTTTCCTAATATCCAACCTAGACCTCCCCCATTGCAACTTGAGACCATTACTCTTCGTTCTGTCATCTGCCACCACTGGGAACATCCTCTTCGGAACACCCATTCAGGTAGTTGAAGGCTGCTATCAAATCCCCCCTCATTCTTCTCTTCTGCAGACTAAACAATCCCAGTTCCCTCAGCCTCTTCTTGTAAGACATGTGCCCCAACCCCATAATAATTTTTGTTGCCCTCCGCTGGACTCTCTCCAATTTGTCCACATCCCTTCTGAGTGGGGGGACCAAAACTGGACACAGTACTCCAGGTGTGGCCTCACGAGTGCCGAATAGAGGGGAACAATCACTTTCCTCAATCTGCTGGCAATGCTACTACTAATACAGCCCAATATGCCATTGGCCTTCTTGGCAACAAGGGCACACTGCTGACTCATTTCCAGCTTCTCATCCACTGTAATCCCAGGGGTATTAGCACTTAAATCCTTTTCTGCTCCTACTTAAGTCCATAGGAGTTTTGGCATTTATTTCAGTGGGTACAGTATAAGTCCCTGAAAGGGAATTTTTGATCACTTTTGAAGACAAACAAAACTTCAAGGGTTTTGTGGACTTATCCTGAGAGTTGCAGAGCATCCACAACTCCCTTTGAAGTCAATTAAGTTGCTCCCATGAGTAAAGGCTGTAGATTGGACCCCAAATTTGTTTATAACTATAAAAAATGATATTCACTCTCTTTGCTTTACTTGAAACCCATTATACTTTTCTTTTTACTCACTGTTAGCTATAGTCAACTAAACTGCCTCTTTGCTTATTACACAGTTGGCTGAACAACAAATGAGCTACTTTTGATTACACAGGGTTTTTTCTAGACCTTTTATAGTCTCACCAAACTGCAGCTGATGTGGCTAGTTTTAAATCCAGTTTCAACAAGCAACAACAAGTTATCCTTTATCACACACTAACTGCAGTCACTGCTATAGGAATGAAAATAAATAATATTACAAGCATATGCAAGTTTAATCTATTTTGATTATGACGTTTCTTGAGGGGGCTCAGTCAAACAAAGGAATTTTCACAGGGGTTATGAACTTATATTGTTCACTCTAATAAAGTGCATGTTATTTAAAGTCAACACTTTGAAAGTCAACACTTTGAAACATGGCAGCTGATTTTGGGTGCCATACTTGAGACCTCAAGGGCCTGATTTTCATAAGTCCTGAGTGTCCAGAAGTCCAATTGTCGTCAATAAGAGGTTAGGATGTTTGATACCTCTGAAAATCAGGCACAAGACATCTAAAGTTGGGCATCCAAAAATGGAAGTACCACAAAAAAACTGGATGGTTTTAAAAATGTGGTTACATATGCATAGTCATCCTATGTGTTCCTCTCCCAATCTTTCTCCATTGGAGCGTATGGGTTCCACTCCATATAAACACATAGTGTAACCCACATACCTTCTGGATGTGGTGTTCTGTCCTATCTAGTGGCACCAAGACCACTGAGAGAGAGAGAAAAAATGGGTCTGCTCTACAGCCTTAGCTAAGAGGCAGATGACTTTCAGCTCACATGGTAGATGCTCATGCACTAAGCTCCAGAGGTCCCAGGTTCGAACCTGCCTGCCAACGACCGGGATCTGTTGGTATTACAAGTGTGGGCTCATCCAGGATTTCAACTGGGAAGTCTCTGAAGGTCAGGGTGTGCTTCCTCAGCTAGGGGAAGTATGTGACCCACACACCTCCTGACTGTGGTGTTCTGCCCCATCTAGTGGCACAGAGACCACTTAGTGACAGAGATAAAGTGAGTCTGTTCTACAGCCTTAGCTAACAGCCAGTTGGCTTTTAGTTCATGCACTAAGCTCCAGAGGCCCCAAGTTCGATCCCTACCGCCGATGACCGGGGTCTATAGGTGTTACCATAGCACTTAAATAAATAATTCTATGGCCTGTCCCCTGCCCTGCCCTCACCAATATTCTGTCTTCCTAAGTGAATTCAGACAACACAAAACATCAACAACACAGGAAAACTTGGCAACTTTGTAAAAATAGATTTTTAACTGAATTCTTAATGAGAAATATTTTTATTAAATATGGTAACAGAATGCAATGCCATACTGTACATTTTTATACCATCTTGATATTTATATATCTTTGCTTCTTAAAATATGATAACCAAGGGCAGAAGTGCTCCCGCTACCCCTGTCTGCATAGAGAGGCTGCCTCCATAGCACTGTTTTCCCCTCACTGAAACTCTGTGGATGCCTCTCCACTGGGGATTCATAAAGAAGGGACGACACAAATTTTTCAAGTTAAGGCTAGCTCAGGAGACGGGCCACACTCTGAACCACCACCCAGATTTGAAATCTGTCTCAGAGTTAATACAGATCCAGCTGCTATTGAACAGTTATGAGACATCCAGTCATTACCGCATAGTTCCTATAGAGGCTGTGCTGCCAGGGAGAAGCATGAATGAAACATTACACAGACACATTCATCTATATGGACATCTTCAGTGTCCACAGATGAGTGTGGTCCCATCCCTGCAGAACCTCAACATCCAGAGGCTTGTGAGGCCTCAGGCTCTCTAGTCTCTGCAAAAAGAAAAGGAATACTTGAGGCACCTTAGAGAATAACAAATTTATTTGAGCATAAACTTTCGTGAGCTACAGCTCACTTCATCGGATGCATTTGGTGGAAAAAAACAGAGGGGAGATTGATATAGACACACAGAGAACATGAAACAATGGGTTTATCATACACACTGTAAGGAGAGTGATCACTTAAGATAAGCCATCACCAGCAGCGGGGGGGGGGGGGGGGGGGGGGGAACCTTTCATGGTGACAAGCAAGGTAGGCTATTTCCAGCAGTTAACAAGAATATCTGAGGAACAGTGGGGGGTGGGGTGGGGTGGGGGGGAGAAATAACATGGGGAAATAGTTTTACTTTGTGTAATGACTCATCCATTCCCAGTCTCTATTCAAGCCTAAGTTAATTGTATCCAGTTTGCAAATTAATTCCAATTCAGCAGTCTCTCGTTGGAGTCTGTTTCTGAAGCTTTTTGAATCCGCACAGACACACCCCTAGAACCCCGACCTGGGATATTCTATCTGCTACCCAAGATCCATAAACCTGGAAATCCTGGATGCCCCATCATCTCAGGCATTGGCACCCTGACAGCAGGATTGTCTGGCTATGTAGACTCCCTCCTCAGGCCCTACGTTACCAGCACTCCCAGTTATCTTCGAGACACCACTGACTTCCTAAGGAAACTACAGTCCATTGGTGATCTTCCTAAAAACACCATCCTAGCCACTATGGATGTAGAAGCCCTCTACACAAACATTCCACACAAAGATGGACTATAAGCCGTCAGGAACAGTATCCCCGATAATGTCACGGCTAACTTGGTGGCTGAACTTTGTGACTTTGTCCTCACTCATAACTATTTCACATTTGGGGACAATGTATACCTTCAAATCAGCGGCACTGCGATGGGTACTCGCATGGCCCCACAGTATGCCAACATTTTTATGGCTGACTTAGAACAACTCTTCCTCAGCTCTCGTCTCCTAATGCCCCTACTCTACTTACGCTACATTGATGACATCTTCATCATCTGGACCCATGGAAAAGAAGCCCTTGAGGAATTCCACCATGATTTCAATAATTTCCATCCCACTATCAACCTCAGCCTGGACCAGTCCACACAAGAGATCCACTTCCTGGACACTACGGTGCTAATAAGCGATGGTCACATAAACACCACCCTATATCGGAAACCTACTGACCGCTATTCCTACCTACATGCCTCTAGCTTTCATCCTGATCATACCACACGATCCATTGTCTACAGCCAAGCTCTACGATATAACCGCATTTGCTCCAACCCCTCAGACAGAGACAAACACCTACAAGATCTCTATCATGCATTCCTACAACTACAATACCCACCTGCTGAAGTGAAGAAACAGATTGACAGAGCCAGAAGATTACCCAGAAGTCACCTACTACAGGACAGGCCCAACAAAGAAAATAACAGAACGCCACTAGCCATCACCTTCAGCCCCCAACTAAAACCTCTCCAACGCATCATCAAGGATCTACAACCCATCCTGAAGGACCACCCATCACTCTCACAGATCTTGGGACACAGGCCAGTCCTTGCTTACAGACAGCCCCCCAATCTGAAGCAAATACTCACCAGCAACCACACACCACACAACAGAACCACCAACCCAGGAACCTATCCTTGCAACAAAGCCTGTTGCCAACTCTGTCCACATATCTATTCAGGGGACACCATCATAGGGCCTAATCACATCAGCCACACTATCAGAGGCTCGTTCACCTGCGCATCTACCAATGTGATATATGCCATCATGTGCCAGCAATGCCCCTCTGCCATGTACATTGGTCAAACTGGACAGTCTCTACGTAAAAGAATGAATGGACACAAATCAGACGTCAAGAATTATAACATTCAAAAACCAGTTGGAGAACACTTCAATCTCTCTGCTCACTCAATTACAGACCTAAGAGTGGCTATCCTTCAACAAAAAAACTTCAAAAACAGACTCCAACAAGAGACTGCTGAATTGGAATTAATTTGCAAACTGGATACAATTAACAATTACAATTAGGCTTGAATAGAGACTGGGAATGGATGAGTCATTACACAAAGTAAAACTATTTCCCCATGTTATTTCTCCCCCCCACTCCCCACTGTTCCTCAGATATTCTTGTTAACTGCTGGAAATAGCCTACCTTGCTTGTCACCATGAAAGGTTTTCCTCCTTCCCCCCTCCCCCTGCTGGTGATGGCTTATCTTAAGTGATCACTCTCCTTACAGTGTGTATGATAAACCCATTGTTTCATGTTCTCTGTGTGTCTATATCAATCTCCCCTCTGTTTTCTCCACCAAATGCATCCGATGAAGTGAGCTGTAGCTCACGAAAGCTTATGCTCTAATAAATTTGTTAGTCTCTAAGGTGCCACAAGTACTCCTTTTCTTTTTGCGAATACAGACTAACACGGCTGCTACTCTGAAACTAATCTCTGCAAACACTCCCCACTCCCAACTTCAGTGGCTACTATACTGCAAACTCTGTAAAATGAAAATAATTTTATACAATTCTCAGAACATTTACTAGCAAGATTTTTTTATTTTATTAACTCTTAAGGTTAACAACACTGCTGGTGATTTACAAGCTTCCCCACCTACCCTTTCAATCATTCTGTGTCTACTAATGTTTCATGATAAACTAGTTTGCACAGCTGTGCTGTGAGAGCTAATCATTTGAGCATTTTAATTTGACTTTGCAACTTTCCCAGAACTGATTTCCTTACTGGACTACAAGGGTAAAAAGGGCAAGCCAAAGCAACTTAGTGATCCCCAGGCAACTATGGATTGGAAAGTGTCATTTTACATGCATTCAGGACCCAGGGCAAAGACCAAACAAATAATCTTGTACTAAAAAGAGTCACAAGTTTGTAGTAGCAAGAAGCCCTAAAGACCTTATCACTTAATTCTGTTTTGTTTAGCAATTCTCCAAAATTGCCAGCAACTGTTGGTATTATTTGTTTTCCCTAAACACAGACCCAGCTGGATGAGGTGCATTTTCATTCTTTAAACAAAATTATTGCCATTTTTAAACTAAAAAGTAAACTTTTACCAACCTAATCCTCAGACAATTTTGCACATTCCACAGCTCAAGAGAGTGAGAGACTAATTGGACTGGCAATAGCCAATGCAGCAGATGCTATTTGAACTTCCTCCAGAGATTTTTGCCATTGCTCTAAAATCCTGACTTGTTCCTTTCTCTGCAAGTTTAGCTCCAGGCTTCTATTGCATAGGAACTCCCAGTGGTGCAGTAGTTTTCTGATTTGCATAAATGGAGACTACTGCAAAAAGAGGCCACAAAGAACCTATTTCTTTTGTAACCAAAAGTACTTGAGCCCCACTAACCAGAAATGAAAGACTAGTATAAAAGATTAATGTAACCTGGGAAATTCTGATGTCCCCAAATTTCAGGAGTGTTCTCTTGGTTATATAAACAAGGACCAGTTGGAAAGTTCAAATCTACATCCTAAGACTAGTATAAAAGATTAATGTAACCTGGGAAATTCTGATGTCCCCAAATTTCAGGAGTGTTCTCTTGGTTATATAAACAAGGACCAGTTGGAAAGTTCAAATCTACATCCTAATCCAAACTTCACCAGATTGCGCCATCTCACTCCCAAAAAGTGAATATTGGGGATAAGACACTCTACTGAATTTCAGGATCTTATTAACTGTCCTTTTGCATATCCTGCTAAAACCACAGTAGTGTGATGCCTACCACATAATGCACAAGACTGCACAATAAATGAGCCCTGAAGAATGCACTCGATTTTTCAGACTGGTTCCTACCTTAATAAGTTATTTTAAATCTTCCCTTCAGGGTAAGAGCACAGAAACATGTACCTTGAAACTCCAAAAAAGGCAATTTAGAAAAGAGAATAGTATATTTTTCAAAATGCCTTGAAAAGGCTTTTGGATAAAAGATATATAAAGGGCAACAATGCTATGCCTTTTTAATGGACGGCAAAATCCAGTCTTCTTAGTGTTGTAAGTACAACTAAACCTTGTTACCAGAAAAGTCTGTTATGCTTAAGATTCAGATTTTACTTGCAAAAAAATCCAAACTAAATTTATGCAAACTTTTAACAAACAAAGTGCTGGGAGACATTCCTAGCATCAGCCTGTACCCTTCAATATTTGTTTCAGAAACTATGATTGTTTCAGGCTCCTATAAGAAACTCAGAAACTTACTCAGAGAAGTTAAAGTGACATTATAGTATGATGTAATCTCAATCCAAAAGAGATTCTAAATTCCTGAACTAGCTTTGTTTTACGATATTGATCCTTCAGTTGATTTCAGTCAACAAATGTTCTAAATAATGATAAGGACAAACACCACACATATGTTAAAAGAGTCCACCAGTTTTAAAGCAACATAAAGATTCTGAGACAGATCTTAAACTGATGTAAATTGGCATTTCTCTATTGAAGTCAATGGAGCATTGACAATTTGTGTCAGTTAGGGATCTGGCCTTATAGAAATACTTGTTGAACAATGATTTCAAGATGAAATCCCTATACAAATTGTAAGTATTATTATAATCATATTTGATTTATCAATAGCAGAAACCACAAATTAATGGTATGCTAACTTCTACACACTAATTTAGAACACATTAAATATTTATGAGTAATTCATTTATCAGAAGCTTAGATATTTTGACATCCTGTTGTTGGATCATATTAAAGAAGATCTGTATTAAAATCATAAATGAGTTTGATTCCCCATAGTTTAAATTCCAGGGTATTACTAATTAAGAGTCTCTTGGTTTTTGGTACTGTTTCTCTCCCTCTCTGTGTGCAACTTGCAAGCTGCTAATTGTGTTAGTACATCCTAAAACAGAGTCTGTTCTCAAAGCAATACTTTGTAACAACAGAAACAGCACACAGAGACTCCCCACCCTTTTGTTGTATTTATCTCGCTTTGTTAACAATTGTGATTAAAATAGAGATAGAGGATGTATGTGGATGGATGCTTGGCGTGGATAATAACTGAATGATCAGGGAGGTGCCAGCCTAAGAATCCAGTGTCCATCAGCCAAAGAAGGTGTCAAGTGGAAACAACCAGAGAACCCCCGGAGGGCAGACTGGAATCCACCCAACAGCCTCAAGGATAGGAGAACCAAAGAACAAGACAACATCTGGCAGCACAGAGCTGTCAGAAATGTGCCATCTGCTGATTGATTCAGCAACAGCATGATGAAGCAATTCCCATAGACTGGCATAGGAAGAAATTCCTATAAAAATGGACTTTCTCAAAGTGAGAATCAGAGTGAGAACTTTGGGGTCTGATTCTGCAAACCAACTTCCAGGAGCATCAGACGTACATCTGACAAGACCCTGCTCCCTCCTCATGTCCAGTGGCTTGGCATGAGCAACTCTAAGGCTGGTAACTATGGCCTGATCTACACTGGGGGTGGGGGTCGATCTAAGATACGCAACTTCAGCTATGAGAATAGCGTAGCTGAAGTCGATATATCTTAGATCGACTTAGAATCACTGACTTCGCGTCCTTGCGGTGCGGGATCGACAGCCACCACTCCCCCGTCGACTCCGCTTCCACCTCCCGCCCTGGTGGAGTTTCAGAGTTGACAGCAGAGCGATCGGGGATCGATTTATCACGTCTACACTAGATGCGATAAATCGATCCCCAATAGATTGATCACTACCCGCTGATCTGGCGGGTGGTGTAGACGTGGCCTATGATAACAACCTTGCAGAACCTGTGTGCGTGTGTGTGTATGAATGAATGTGTGAATAAATATGAAAGTGAATGGTGTATGAATGAATGTGTGAATAAATATGAAATTGAATGGAATGTTATAGCTATAACTAACTGCTTACTATGATTCTTTCTCTATTCACAATAAATGTGGCATTTTGTCTTTTCCCCTTTAATAAGATCCTGATGGTTTTTATTTTATTGGTATAACACTGCTACCCAAAACCATATTAGAATAATGGCATTTACTTACAAATTCAGGAATAGCTCTTCGCAGCAGGAACTCTCTTTTGTGTTTGCACTGCACCCACCCAGCACAATGGGGGCCCCAATGTTGACAGAAGCCTGTGTATTACATTGTAATAAGGATAAACTAGGATTTTCAAAGGCACCTTATACCCTTAAACAGCTTTGAAAATCTCAGACATAATAAATAGTAATAATGAGAAAACTGTTTTTCATTGAACTTCACTGAATTTCATTTCAATGCCCACATAACCTCAACTCAGCAATGCGAAACACATTGGTGGCATTTAAATAATAATAAATAATAACAACAGCTATTAATTATTTCTAAAAAATTAGCCAAAGCAATTTCTGTTGAGCAGAAAGGTGCTGCTTCTCCCATAATTTGAGGCTAGGCATTTGGCCTCTATAGTACTGCCAGAACAGGGAACAAGAGACCATGAATCAAATCCCTATATTTTAATATACCAATGCAGTACCTCACAGTTCAATCTTCTTCCACAACCTTGAATCCTAGCCATACATATAGAGAGAGAGAGAGAGAGAGAGAGAGAGAGAGAGAGACATATAAAGCATCATACAGCTGGGCCCTGACAGGCTGAGAGATATGCCATAATACTATGTACCTAGTTTTATGATCCATGTTGCATACTGATGTTTTATAAAGTACCCACTTGGCTAGCCCTACAAAATGCTTAACTTTTTCTGCATGTAAAAAAGGCATGGCAGCAAATCCTCAGCTGGTGTCAATTGACCTCACAATTTACTGATCACAATTTACATCAGCTGAAAGGATCTGCCCCAGCGTTGAGGCGGAGTGTGTATAGCATGCCTCAACACTAGGCTATACACCAGGGGTGGGCAAACTTTTTGGCCTGAGGGGTGGGTAGGGAAGTCTGTGCCTCCCCAAACAGCCTGGTCCCCACCCCCTATCCACCCCTCCCACTTCCTGCCCCCTGACTTCCCCCCTCAGAACCCCTGACCCATCCAACTCACCTGATCCTTGTCCCCTAACTGCCCCCTCCTAGGACCCCCCACTCCAAACCGTGCCCCCCGGGATCCCACCCCCTATCCAACCCTCCCTGCACCCTGACTGCTCTGACCCCTGACAGGCTCCCCGGGACTCCCACGCCTATCCAACTCCCCCGTTCCCCATCCCCTGACTGCCCCCCCGAACCTCTGCCCCATCCAACCACCCCCCTGCTCCCTGTCCCCTGACTGCCCCCCAGAACCTCCTGCCCCTTATCCAACCCCCCACTACCCACCCCCTTACCATGCCGCTCAGAGCAGCAGGAGCTCCCAGCCCCGCCGCCCAGAGCACTGGCGGCACGGCAAGCTGAGACTGCGGGGGAGGGGCCAGGGGCTAGCCACCCCGGCCAGGAGCTCAAGGGCCAGGCAGGTTGGTCCTGCGGGCTGGATGTAGTTTGAACCACCTCTGCTACACATACACTAGAATTCATCAACTCTATGACAGTTGGATTACAATATTGTGCAAAGTATATAGCTAGCATCCCAATCAGTTTTTCATCCATTCTGTTATTTTATGAGCCTTTATTAAGGTTTATAAAATAACAGAATGGATGATAAATAACAGTTATTCACATCACAAAACACTTACGTTTTGCAAACAAAAATAAACGGAAACTAATTTAAGATATGGGAGATATATGGCACAAATCTTGGAATCTAAAGAAAGTAACTGACAGTACGGATACTAAGCATAGAGAGCAATGTACATAGTTACAGACATTGATTCTTCATAACACTTTGAAATGTCCATTAAAATAGAAAATGCAAAAATACTACTAGAGAATATTTCTAATCCATTCACAATCAACCTTTAGAAATAAATATTTACCAAAAATCCCTAAAATTATTCATGCATGCATTAAGTTTCCTTTGTTACCCTTTACTTGCACTGACTTGCTCAGTATTAACATTCCGAGCAAATCAACAAATCAATGCTCTAATAACTCATTGACCCCAAGCAATCTTTATTAACCAAAATCCTTCCTTGAGTAGTAGTAATTTACATGCATGTTACATAGCCTTTTCTGTTTCCAGTGCTCTAAGGAAACACAGAGGAAAGGCTTCTCAGAGGAGAAACTTCTCAAACCAAATTAACGAATCTGAGCATGTGTCAGAAGAGAAAAGATATGTATTTGAGGCACCCTCAATAGTGCATAGACCAGGGAGAATAAAGGAGTAAGAGAGCAGGTCAGCTGGTCTGTTTTCAGAGTACAAATATTATGGGAAAGCCATTTGGCAAAGTATTATGGGAGGACAAAAAGCTAAGACCCCCTTCTGCTACTTCCTTCCTGTTTACAAACCAAACACAATGCAAACTAGGCAAATAACAAGAAATTCCCATCTAAATACTCTGTAGCTGACAAAAGATATTCTGTGATTATGTTTCCACAATGCTGTGCTGCTTCCTAATTAAACAGAAAACTAAATTCTAGCTCAGCCCTTGCTTCTTTTTAAAGCATCTCAGACAAAGCTTCTATTTCAAAACTGTATTGCACAATGGTCCAGAGAGTCCTGGCAAAACCTTGTTAACAACTGTAATTCATAAATCTGCATTTTGTCAATGAGCAGAATTTCTCGATGATTTGAGATATGTTCTAGTGTTACCAACCCACCTTGTGGTGTGTTAAGATCTGTGAGCCCTGATTTTCAAAGAACTTATGTTGGGCAATGAAAAAGGTTCATTGAAGACTGATACATTTTTTAAAAAATAACCAACTGTTCCTTGAAATTGGTTTTCTCATCTTTTTTGTGGAGACCTGTCATGCATCCAAGCCCTCTGGACAAGCTGGCAAAAGGTTCATGGAGCTTCAGACCTAGGAGAAGTGCAGGAGGCAGGACCGGCTCTAGGATTTTTGCTACCCCAAGCAAAAAAAAATGTTGACCACCCCAGGTATTTTTTGTGCCCCCCTCCCACCCCCGGCTCTGCCCCAACTCCGCCCCTTCCCAACCCCTTTCCCAAATCCCCGGCACCGCCTCCTCCCCTGGGCATGCTGCATTTCCCCCTGCACGCATTGCTTCCTGCAGCTCCCCACCGCAACCCCTCGCCCTTGCTCACCTCCACTCCACCTTCTCCCCTTAACACGCCGCCGCTCTGCTTCTTCCCCATCCCTCTCAGGCGAGGGAGAGGCAGCGCATTCAGGGGAGCAGGCGGAGCGGAGGTGGGTGAGGGTGGGAAGGGAACACAGGAAGTAATGGTGGGGGGGTAGAGGAACCACTCCCCGCCCCACCTCGCCTCTGCTCCACCACCACCGCCTCCCCCGAGCACGCCACCGTTTGGCTTCTCCTCCCTCCCTCCCAGTCTTGCCGCATCAAATGGCAAGTCTGGAGGGAGGGGGAGAAGCGGAGCGGCGGCGTGCTCGGGGGAGCAGAAGGAGGCGGAGCGGAGGTGAGCTGCGGTGGCGGGGGCACATTTCTAGGGGCAGCATGGCCGGCACCGGAATGCCACCCCTAGAAATGTGCCGCCCCAAGCACCTGCTTATTTTGCTGGTGCCTAGAGCCAGCCCTAGCAGGGGGGAACCTGGCAGCAGGACTCCAAGCTGCATTGTAAGAAAGCCACCAAGCCAGTGCCAAGGAACTATCTTCACCACAGATAGACCTGGTCTCCTGTGATTTCCCCAGGTTCTGTGGGTTTGGTTGGGTGGGCACAGGACCATTGCTCATTAATCAGGGGTATAAGCACTAGGCCCCAGAACAATTTGGGGGGAAACTCCACAATGGACTCTCCCAGAGTTTTCGTCTCTGGAGTTCCCTCCTGAGTAGAAGATGATCAAAGCCAATACCAGTAGAAGCAGCAAAAGTGGAAAATAAGCCCCCTTTTACCCTATGGTTCAGTGTCAGAGCTTAATGGGACCATTTAAAGGCTAAAGTTAAGGGTAGGCAATTTTTTTTCAAAAAAAAAAAATGGGGCAGGTGGGCAAAAAAATAAGCTAGGTTAGTGAAATATTAAGTTGCAAAGTAAGACCAGAGTCAATTAATCCAAAAGCTACGGTTCTGACAGCAGTGTTAACTCAGTCCCATCGCATGTGTGTATCATTTTTTACTCCTGAGAATTCATCCATGAAAAGTTGTGTATTTGCATGTTTAGTTCCTATGGGAACCATAACTTTGAACTTCTTGTTAACAATCACATTGTATTACCACATTTTTGTATTTAATGTAAATAAGCTCAAAGACAGAAACAATATGAAAAAGTTGACATAAATTAGATAATTTAAAACTAACTGAAAAGTTTACTTTCTGAGAACTATTAAACAATAATTGATTTATGTTCACTTATTCTCAAAGCCAAAGTCACTCTCTAACTTACTTATTTCCTCCAAAATCCAGTACCTTGATTATCGTACTTACTGCAGATCAAAGGCTGCTCGTAACTGGATGCATACTGCACTCTGTTATTTTACAATCACCTCCAAGCACTTTTTGGCTAGATCTTACTCCAAAACATTTACTCCTTTTATTAAAATATCCCATGTTCATCAAGGGAGAGTATATGTTTTGGTAAACAGACAATTTAATTCCCATTTCAATCCCGACTAAAATTTTCAACAGCATCATTGTCAAAGTAATATGCTTTTAAACAAATTGATTGACTGACAAAACATGGTTGTTTAAATTAAATAGACTGATCCATCCGATCTTACCTTCATCTGTATGACTGTATAGTACCTATTCATAATTAATTGTTAATTGTCTGGGTCCCTAAAAACTATCAAGTACAGCTGCAATCATTTTATTAGGCTTATGTCATGTAGAAAATAAATTCTTTTACACATCTGGTATTACTCACCTGTCTTAGATCCAGGGTGATGGTGACCCAATGATATTCCCTACCATTCTGAATGCTGGGACTTTGCCACCAGTTATTCGTACCATCTATAGCATTGGAGATAGGGTGCTGTTCTGTTTTTAAATAACAAAAAAAGTCTTTTAAGAATAAATGTCATTATCTTATTTTTTCTTACTTAGTATTTTTAAGCTGCATGCTGAATATTTCTCTCCTCATAACAATCATCCATAAAGCATGTATAGGGTGAAATTGACCCCTGTGCAGAAAATCACTATTAGGCCTATCCTCAGGGCTTAAGTGGTACTTCAGCCTCATGATGGCACTCTGCACAAAGGTCAATTCCATCCACAATAATACAGACTAATATTAATTAAGTATTCATGGCAGATATGTACCTTACACAGAGACCTGTGAAAGTGTGGAAAGAGACCAAAAAGATACAACATCATAAACTTGCCTTTGGGGTTAGCACTGTTGTGGTCGCACACCCTGCACTGTGCATTGCGTAGAGGTCGGCCCGGCACATGTTCCACAAGTTTGCAGAACATCTCTGGTCCCTTCTCACCACAGGTGGCATTGGTGTTGATATGAGCATGGCTAGCCAGATTTAAAATAGCAGGAAACAAACCTTAAAAAACAAAAATGAATATCGATCATATAATAAGACGATTGAGTAAAACAAAAATTGTTGGATACCCATGTGGTCATATGGGGTTTCACAGCAAATGTCTGCCTCACCATGTATGTCCTAGAGCAGTGGTTCTCAGACTGTGGGTCAGGACTCCAAAGTGGGTTGCAACTAGCTAGCTAGCTTAGACTTGCTGCCCAGAGCCAAAGCCTTAGGGATTCAGCCCCAGGCAGTGGGGCTCGGGTTACAGGCCCCCTGGCTGGGGCTGAAGCCCTTGGGCTTCGGCTTTGATCCCTTCCCCACCCAGGGTAGTGGGGCTCAGGCTTTGGCTTTGGCTTCTCCACCCAGGGCAATGGGAATCAGACAGACTCAGGCTTTGGTCCCCTCCTGGGGTCGTGTCATAATTTTTGTTGTCAGAAGGGGGTCGTGGTGCAATGAAGTTTGAGAATCCCTGTCCTAGAGAATTTGGAAAATGGAAAAGATATGTTGAGAATAAGTTACCTTTATCAAATGAATTCTGCATTGATAGTGTAAGAGTGCAATAGCATTATCATTCCATGTCATATCTGGATCACCACTGAAGAATAAAATAGTTATTTTTAAGGGCAGAAACTGAAACCTATTTTCACAGTGTAAACAAGTGAAATCCAGGAGGCAAATTTAAAGTGCCTAGGTATGGAAGACTTACATAACTGGTATCCCATTTCTGTGGAAGGTGACCTTTAATTGGAATTCACAGATGCAGAAATACTAATGACTTGGGTAATGTACTTTGAACCTCAAAGCTTTATTCGAGCTCCTGTACATCCCCATAACGATTAAATTTAGGCCCTGGTTCTCTACTCTTCTGCAGCCCTATAAAGCATAAGGAGGATTCTTCATATGTTGCCTCCCATCTTCTGCAGTTTGTGGCATAGTAGTAGAATGGCACATGTTTGGAAAGAGAGAAGGTATTAGCTGGAATGCAGTGAGCTCCAGCTATTCTGTGCCCAAGAAATTGTAAATACTGATGAAATTGTAAACAACGGTTTACACTGTCACTATCTTGCTTCAGAACAGTCCATTGATATGAATGGGGGCAGTTTGCACCACTCATTTATTGCTTCCACTCAGAACAAGGCCCCTGGACAAGTTGTCTGTGTGAGATAAAGGAGTAATTGTTAGTTTGAAGGTAATAGAGGATCATTAACCATAATCCAATCACTAGAGGGGGACAGAGACCAACTTCGTAAACAGCAAAACTGTAACAACTGATATTTGAAAAATTACCATCCCCAAATTAATAGCTAATACATTTTTTGTCTAATGAACTCTTAAACTCTACAAAAAACCAAAGGTCACTATAATAGTGCTGGTCTGGGGGTGGGTGGCTAAATCTAACCTTTGCCTGTTATATCCTTGTAACAGGCATGCTGTTCCTTTAAGGCAGGCTACAATATCATGACCCTATTTCCTGTTCAGCACAGAACCAAAGCATTTGGGTGTTTATAATTCCAAGAGGCAATGTAAATTGTATGAGAATTTGAGAATGAGAATAATAGGACACTACAAAGAACAATGCTGGGAAGAGTGCAGATATAAGAACAGGGTGCTTATTTGTATAAGAACTAAGCGACCAGGTGGGTACTGGGATCTGCCATGAGCTTTTTTACTGAGAGACTAGGAAAGAGTTTGGAGCACTAGGGAAATGGCTTGGGAAAACCTAGGGAGAGGGACTGGACATACAGACAGATGGCTGAATATGATACCATGAGGAGGAGGTATTATTTTGGCTAGAACCTGAAGGCCAGAAAGAGCTAACTCCTTAGAGGGCAATTAAGGGACTGTGGCAGAGTTAGAAAAGAGCCTTGGTGGAAGAAAAATGGCAGAGAGTTGATGACTAGAGCTGATGCTATTCAATGCTGAGGGCCCTAAGGCTGGAGTTTAGATGGTTTAATACCCCTTTGCATTCTGAGGGGTATTGCTTTTGTACCCTAGTAATGGGAAAAATAGATAGACCCTTGGGAAATGCCTATGACCTTAAAAAGACAGGGTGAAGGATCTGAACTCTTGTTAGACTGGAAGAAGTAGATTTTTGGTGCAGCTGGAGGGTTAAACTACACTCCCAGCAAGAAAACTGAAAAAGTAGCTACATCTGACAGAGAGAAGGTAAGTCACTGTTACAGCCCCTTAGTTCCTTTTTTCTGTTTTCCAACTTTTCTCTATAAAATATACTCAAGCAAACTAAACTCACTTCAAGGTGATAATACCATTTGTGATAATACTGTTTGTGTTTATCAGGCTGAGATTTGCAAATTGCTCCCTTTCCCCTACAGACATTAAAATCAGAAGTAACTCTGGGAAAGAGAAACAATTCTGGAGTTCAAGGCTGTGTTTAAAGATTAAAAATGATGGGCCACAATTAAGACCCTGCTCCCAGATCAGATATGGCATATTAAAAGTGCCAGAAGCAATCATGTCTTTACTGCTGTACCAGAGAGGCTATTTCTGAGGTTGGTCTTGAAGGGATTTTTTTTCCCAGTTATAAAGAATTAAATTCATGATTATTTCAATAAAATAATTTCAATTGTATTCCCAATAACATATGCCTTCTTTCATTAGTTTCTCAAGTTTCTTCAGCACATATGAGGAAAGCTTTTAATAGCAGTGTTTTGGTTTTTTAAAGCAGAGCTAAATATGACTGCAATTTAACCAAAGAGTCTTTGTATGGTAATTACACTCCCATGAAAAGCCTGAAGGAAGGATTTTAATTCAGTTTAAATCTTAACTTCAGCTCAAAATGTGGCAAAATCCTAATGTTTTGAAACACAATCTGAACAGTGATCAATGTGTTTTCAATTGTATTGTATTCAAAGCATTAAAGAGGACAGGAGGGAGAGGAGCTTTAAGCTGAATCAAACATAGTCCTTATTTCTTGTTCTCATTAGATATTTTAATCGGCAGCAGATGGGTATTTCTGTAACACTGAAAATTTGTCAGTCTCATTGATATCTTTGCATGTCATGTGCTGATAATGGTCCTGATTCTCCTCTCACTTACTCCGCTTTTACTCCTGAGTTACTGGTATAAGCATTAGAAGAATATGCCCTTCCTTTTATTTTTTTCCTGAGAAATATAGATGGAGCCTAGATGGATAAGGCGAGAGGATTAGACAAATATTCTTCATTTACATCATTTTCCAGTAATCAGAAGTCTCTAGCATTCAGTATTTGCTTTCAATCACTTAGGCTTCCCAATATCAGCCAGCCTTCATCAGCTTTCTGTCACCTCCAGAGTCATTCATTACACTGGCTACAATTACATGTGACACAACCTACCCGCAATGACCTCCATCCACAGCTTAAATCCATGGATTTGTGCCAAGGAAAAAGTAAGGCACTAAAGAGAGGTGCTGTGTGAAAATTTCATTCCAAAACCTCAAGTCATATTAGGATTGAGTTCAAAAACTGAAGCATAGCAGTGTTTCAGCTGAAACTCTTCCAGCCCTCCCCCATTCCTCCTAAGCAAACATTTCACTGCTTTCAGAGCCATAATTACACTGATAATGAAACTTGTGACAGTTGATCACATGGTGGGTCTTTCTGAAGATAAAAACAGAGTAATAGAGCTAAAGTTCTTGTTTAGCAAATAACCCAGGATTTGATCCTGCAAGATGCTGAGCATTCGCAACTCCCAGTGGGCCAAATTTATCTCTGGTTATCCTTCAAGCCAATGAAATTAAATTATAGATACATTTGGCCACTGGCAATTTGGTGGGAGTTGAAGGAGTTTAGGAATTGCTCCATAGTCAGCAAGGTCAAGCCCTCCCACCCCTACTCTGCCAAAAAAAATCAGTGAAATATGCCATTGTTTACAGTCTTGGGGGCAGGTAGATACTCTCAGAACTAGAGAACCCAATAAAGGCAAAAGGGTAACTTTGAAGTCACATCACTCTACAGCATCTAAGGCACCATAAGATAACTGAGCGTCTGGAGAAAGATACTGTATTTCATAAAAGTAAACCAGTCTGCAACTATGTCTAGATTATGAAAGACATTGATCTAACTTAACCTTTTCTCACTAAAATCTAGCACAATAGACTGAATTAGATCTATCACATATATTCTCCTCAGGGAAGAAAGGAAATTTCACATATGCAATTCTTGTTGTTTTATTCTATTCAATTAGAGTCCATTATATCTTTGACTTGTGTACATTTTGCAGGATGAATTTCCCAGCTATACAATTTAAATTAGTTGACCGAATTTCGGATTTGCTAAAATAATTAAAGAGGGATTGTGTCTATTTCCCAATTGTAGACAAAGATCCCAAATAGAAATGAATATCTTTATTTAATAATGCTGTCTGTTCTTTTTTTTTTTTTTCCTTTCCCTCCTTTCTGCTTTACAGCTGCAGGAGTTAGTGCCCACCACATTAAAAATGACAACTATGAGAAAACAAGGAAGAAAGAGACCCTGCTGTTAACCTAAACAAGCATACATGCTTCTTCTGATCATTGTCCAGCCCTTTACATAATAACACAAATTTTGTCTTTCATTTGTTCTCCTTCAGTTACTCAGCTGCCCACTTGTCCATAATAAGAGAGGTTCCCACAGCAAAACACTGTGCAGTATCAGGAAATGAATAGTGTTCAAAATACACCAATTTGACCTTGAATAAGATCTATACCTGGAACACTAAGTTAATACCAAACTGAAATGTACTTCTTACTCTAAGTATTCAGACGGTGGCAGTTTTGAAGCCTTGTAATGTAATGACTTTGCCTTTGGTCATGCCCATCAATAAAAGTTAGCACAAGAAGGCTAAAGAAATAAGCAGCCGGTACCAAAATGGTGTTACCGAGCAAGCAAAGAGAACTATATGTCCCTAGTAGCAAGGATTGCAATCTGGATGTGGCAGAGCTTTTCACATTAACGCTTGACCCATAAAAATGCTGGATGACTTGGCTGAATAACAGAGAAGAATTAAAAAGAAAAGGAGTACTTGTGGCACCTTAGAGACTAAACAAATTTATTAGAGCATAAGCTTTCGTGAGCTACAGCTCACTTCATCGGATGAATTAAGAATCAAATACTTAACTCAGCACACCCCCCCAAGTGGTTTTCTTCAGGGACTAGAGGAAAGAAGGAATCCACCCACACACACACACACACAGATTGCTGTGTGGCAGCACTGCCACAGGGCCTTAGTAAATGCACTTCCCTTCCACAGTGGAACATGGCCAATAAACCTATGGAGCAGCAAATCCACTCATGCTGCGTCAAGGTTCCTTCCACACTCTGAACTCTAGGGTACAGATGTGGGGACCTGCATGAAAGACCCCCTACGCTTATTCTTACCAGCTTAGGTTAAAATTTCCCCAAGGTACAAACTTTGCCTTGTCCTTGAATAGTATGCTGCCACCACCAAGCGTTTTAAACAAAGAACAGGGAAAGAGACCACTGGGAGACGTCTTCCCCAAAATATCCCCCTCAAGTCCTGGAGAAGGCTTGATAATAATCCTCAAGAATTGGTAGAGGTGAACACAGAGCCAAATCCTTGGATCTTAAGAACAATGAAAAATATCAATCAGGTTGTTAAAAGAAGAATTTTAATTAAAGAAAAGGTAAAAAGATCACCTGTAAAATCAGGATGGTAAATACCTTACAGGGTAATCAGATTCAAAACACAGAGAATCCTTCTAGGCAAAACCTTAAGTTAGAAAAAGACACAAAAACAGGAATATACATTCCCTCCAGCACAGTTTATTTTACCAGCCATTAAACAAAAGAAAATTGAGCGCATTTTCTAGCTAGATTACTTACTAATTTAACAGGAGTTGGAAGGCTTGCATTTCTGATCTGTTGCCGGCAAAAGCATCACACAGACAGACAGAACCCTTTGTTCCCCCCTCCGCCCCTCCAGATTTGAAAGTTTCTTGTCCCCTCATTGGTCATTTTGGGTCAGGTGCCAGCGAGATTACCTTAGCTTCCTAACCCTTTACAGGTGAAAAGGTTTTGCCTCTAGCCAGGAGGGATTTTATAGCACTGTATACAGAAAGGTGGTTACCCTTCCCTTTATATTTATGACAATGCCCTTGCTTCTTTGTCACCGCTCTAAACCCTTGCCTGCTGCGGCACAGAAAGAACAGCTCCACAGCACTCAGAGGTCATGGATCCTTCGAATGGGGTCACCAAATCTTGATCCCTTTTTTCCTGCAGTGCCACCCCCATTCCACTACACCAGTCAGGCTCACCACTGCACTTGCCATCTTTGCCCCCAAATCATTTCAGGGAATTGGCAGGAACACAACTGATGTTAGCCAATCAGATGTCTTTGTGCCTCGAGCACTATCAAAATGCCATGATTCACAGGATTACAGATTACAAATCATTTTCATATAGATATGCGTACCCAACACCAAATTATTTAGGAATTTTATGCTTAGGAACATAGGAATTGCCATATTGGATCAATG
This sequence comes from Dermochelys coriacea, assembly GCF_009764565.3. NCBI lineage: Eukaryota > Metazoa > Chordata > Testudines > Dermochelyidae > Dermochelys > Dermochelys coriacea. The sequence continues at coordinate 89,006,139 of NC_050069.1, forward strand.
TATTGATCCTGGCCCCAACAATGGCCAGTGCCAGATTATTCAGATGAAGGCACAAGAAACTCCGCAGTGGGCATAATAGAATAAATTACTAACCACAATAATCACAGGTTGACTTATTCCCTGAAGTATGAGGTGTTAAATCTATTCCAATTTTTGTTTGTTTCTTTAATCCTTATAATGTGACTCTGGATGCCACTGGTGTCCCCTGAGATGATTACTGAAGTGTCTGCAGTGACCTAGGACCAGGGAGAGAACTGAAAATAAGGAAACAGTAGCACCTGAAGAGCATACAGCAGTCAGAAAGTGCCAGTGACTGGACGCCTAATAAAACCTGAGCATCCAGGCAGTTTGGGCGCCCAGTGAGGAGATTATATTTTCAAAGAACGTGCACTGCCCACACACTGCTTTGAAAATTTCCCTTGTGTTTTGAGCCACCAATGGGGTCAACCAAATGCTCCTCCAATTGTTTTATTGTTTCATGCCCCCAGGCTCAGCATCAATGACTAAGAGGTAGAGAAATAAAGAACAGCTTTGTCTTGTTCCTCTCCTGAGAACAAAAGGAGCTGAGCAAGGCAATAACAGAAAAACTACTCAATATTAACGTGAAACATGCTTTCATTCTAGCAAAGAGGAAACTCAAAAGTACTGAAACTCAACTAATACCTGCAGCCTCAGACACCCAGGATAGAAATGATCTGTTTTACTTACACAGTTCAGTGCACTACAAGGTCACGTTATAACCTTTCCTGTATGGGAGCGCTGGGGAGAGAAGAAGAATGCCCAGGGAGCAAACACGTAGCCCTCTCTCCTCAGTGCACCCAGCTCAGGAGGCCGCTATATAAGTTTTAGGTTCAGAGCACAAGTTGAGCATGTGTGCCTGGAACAAGGTAGGGATGGAGCACGGAAGGAAAGGTGAATGTACCTATTCTATGGGTGTAGCAAAGGGCACTCCTCACCGCACTCCCCAGTACCCAGAAGGTATATTTATTAGGCTACTCAGGTAGTAGTACTCCACATTCCCCTTAAATCAGGAGCGCCCAGCCTACAGCCTGTGGGCCATATAAGGCCCACCAGAGCAGTTCATAAGGCCTGCGGACTGGTTCAACACAATATACTAACAGCCAATTCATTAGCATTTTGTTGTCATGTTTTCATCATTTTAGTTTTTACAAATGGGTAAATAGACAATACTATACATAGAAACTACCTGTCTGAATACATACACAACAAGCTGAACTTAAAATATAAGTCAATATAGGTAACTTTAAATCTTAATAAAATATATAGAATCTATTCGACCCATTCAAGGTTGTACTTAGGTTTATGTGGCCCTCCTGTGTAATAAGGTTGTGCACCACTACTTTACATGAAACCCCTTTGTCACAAGTCCCAACAGAGTAACAATTGTATAGATATTACAGATCAGAAAATGCTGATTCATCAAAATATTCCAAGAGATCATACCAAAATTCCAATGGAAATCAGACAGAAGTCCCTGGGGAGCTGGGCAGCAGTTTCCCACCTGGCCAGTTATTGGGCCATTCTATACAAAATTGTGAGGCTTTTTTTCCCATTCCACTGAGGAACAAAAAACGTTCAAAATTTCAGAAGTTTTTACAGAATGAAAAATCCCCATTCCTTCTCAGCTCGCAGCGCAAGACATAATGAATGTATTGGTTTTATTTGATTTAAGGGAATTTAGCCCTTTGGACAGATGGTTGTAATTTCACATTTTAGTTAAGTTTAATTTAGAAAAATCAAAATAAATAAGAAAAAATATGAGTTTTTTTTTTAAACTTCACTGTATTATTCATTGTGTTGAGAAATAGCCAGGACAAAAAGGCGGTGTCTCAAAAACCCACAGTGCTTCAACAGAAGACTTTCCATTCAGTTGTCTGTGCATACAGCCACACAGAAAGGGGGCTTAACTAAGCAGTGTATAAAGCCTACATTATACTCATAGTCAGCGTTATTTTAAAGCTTTCTCTAGATCCAAGAAGCAAGAATGGGTCCAAGCCTGTTGCTGCCAAGAGAAAAACAAGGCTAAAGAGGAGGATTGAGCACCCTGGAATTCTAAACTTCAGTTTCATCTGCCTCCCCTTGCTGGCAAAATAGCATAACTCCATACAGCCTTATAGGCCCAAACTGGTCTAGGAAACCACATCTATCTTAGAGATTTGATACTGCCACTTGTTATCATAGTATCTGAGCACCTTCCACATACAAAGTACTCATCTCAGATAAAGGAGTACTTGTGGCACCTTAGAGACTAACAAATTTGTGCTTTTCTTTTTTGCGAATAAGACTAACTCGGCTGCTACTCTGAAACCTGTCATCTCAGATAGAGCCTCATCTCTTTTGCTTCTGGTCAGTTTTATAACAGACAAAATAATTAAACCCTTATGTTGAGATTTTCAACATTGCTTAGGAGATTTAGTCAGGCAACTCACATTAATTTGAATGAGATATGGGTCTAAATTTCCTAGTTAACTCTGAAAAATTTAACATTAATTTCGTAATACTGTGTTCTAATGCTAATGCTACACTTCAGTTTAGGCTTTTTCCCCACTGGCAAGTGAAAAACAAAACTTTTGTCGTTCAGAGGTGTTAAAAAAAAAAACACACACACCCCCAAAAGACAAAAGTTTTGTCGATGACAAGCACTGGTGTGAACAGCGCTTTGTCGGCAGGAGCATTCTCCTGCCGACAAAGCCACTGCTGCTCATTGGGGGTGCAAGTTTTTTGTCAGCAGGCAAACAGCAGCTACACTGCTTGCCCTTTAGTGGCACGGCAGTAGCAGCACAGCCATGTCACTAAAAGCTGCGTAGTGTAGACATGGCTTTAGAGAGTCTTGATTTCATTCACATTCCTTAGTAAAGATTTATCAGTACTCATTATATATTCACTATCCTTCAAAATAAATGCCAGCTGTAAATACTAATTTCTATAGAAGCCTGCTAATGCCTGGATTGCACAAGTATTCTCTGAAAATGTTCATCTAGTTTCCACCAGAATTACAGTTCTTTCCAAAATGATGCCTTGCAGTAATGTCACACATGATATTGTAAAACACAGATTCTGTAATATTATTTAGGCTATGTCTACACTAGAGACCCAACAGCAGCACAGCTGTATCGATGCACCTGTGCCGCTTAAGACCTCTCATGCAGCTGCTCTATGCAGACAGGAGAGCTCTCTTCCATTGGCATAATTAAACCGTTGCTAATGAGCAGCGGTAACTATATCGGCGGCAGAGCATCTCCCACTGTCTTTACTGGCACTTCTGTCAGAGTAATGTATGTCAGTCAGGGGTATGTGTTTCTTCACACTCCTGACTGACAAAAGTTTTACTGACAAGAATGCAAGCATCCATTTCCAAGACCTTATGATTACTATATGTAAAAATTTAAAATGTTATTCTAATGGAAGGATTAATATCATGGTCACATTAATTAATTACTATTACTACTATTAATTATTATTATTATTTAAGGGCTCTTATACAAGAACAGGATATGTATTTCTTAAAAGCACACTTTCTTTTGGTGCTCTTTTTGTTTGTCATAATTCTCTATTTTGCAATTTCACATTTCATTGACATGGAAATGAAAGGTCTGACATAAGAGAATAAAGAATGTTAGTAGGTCTTCCTACTATTTTCCTACTAATAAAAACAGGACAGGGATATATGGTGTAGAAAATACAATATATAGGTAGAATTATGCCTAATTAGAAGAATTTTCAAAGTTTTCCGTTAGATCTTAGTGGCTCTTCAGTGTACTGTTATATACATATATGCTAAGCACTTCTGAAAACTAGGCCCTGAATACTTTTACTTTATAAATGTCTTAAGTCTTGTAATTTGTGCGCCATTTTGCATAAAGTATATGACTATACTATTAATTATTGTTTCGTGTTACAAGCAGTTTCTTTCCAGGTAGGCAGGGCTCAGATATACAAGGCAAGTTTGCAAATATATTATATGGCTCAGTTACTGTAACACTCGTAGCATTCTCTGAGATGCTCCCAATTCCACGCACAGGGCCAATTAGACAGGCAGAACTGCAGAGTCTCAATGTGCGGATGAGATGATGGTGTAGGGAGAAGCGGTTTACATTTATTAGGAACTGGGGAAACTTTTGGGAAAGGGGGAGCCTATACAGGAAGGATGGGTCTCAGTTCTGGGACAAGTCCTATTCAACATATTCATAAATGATCTGGAAAAAAGGGTAAACAGTGAGATGGCAAAATGTGCAGATGATACAAAATTACTAAAGATAGTTAAGACCCAGGCAGACTGCGAAGAGCTACAAAAGGATCTCTCAAAACTGGGTGACGGCAACAAACTGACAGATGAAATGTATTCTTGATAAATACAAAGCAATGCACATTGGAACCATAATCCCAACTATACATATTAAATGATGGGGTCTAAATTAGCTGTTACCACTCAAGAAAAAGATCTTGGAGTCATTCTGGATAGTTCTCTGAAAACATCCACTCAATGTACAGCAGCAGGCAGAAAGCAAACAGAATGCTGGGAGTAATTAAGAAAGATAGATAATAGGACAGAAAATATCATGTTGCCTCTATATAAATCTATGGTATGCCACATCTTGAATACTGTGTGCAGATGTGGTCACCCCATCTCAAAAAATATATATTGGAATTGGAAAAGGTTCAGAAAAAGGCAACAAAAATTATTAGGGGTATGGAACGGTTTCTGTATGAGGAGAGATTAATAAGACTGGGACATTTAGCTTGGACAACTCTTTCTGTCCTTATCTGTGAAATGGGAATAATAGTAGTTACCTACCTAACAGATGTGTTGTGAGGATAAATATATTAAGTTTTCAAATTCTATGGTAATGGGGACCATTTAAGTCTTACGTAGCTTCTCTCAAGACAGGGATAATTGATTTGAGGCCTCTGTCCTACATTCCAGGAAAGCTTGAGTAGTTTAGGGAAGAAAAAACCTATTCATCCCAGAATTAGAAAACAAAGAATTGTTGGGACATGAAGACAACAACAATTATCTGCAGTCAGCCAGGAATTAGATCAAGAGAATGACATAATATTTTCTGGATGTATATCAACACATACAATAAAAATTCAAAGGAGATCTTTGCCAGGAATTTTACTGATTCATACTGCAGGGTAGCCAGTTGATTCCTTTCCCCTTCCCCACAATTGTTTTGCCCTTTCTGTTCTGTCAGTAACAAAGAGAGAATTTGCCAATGAATAAAGCAAATGTGACTTGGAAAAACATAGGGAACTGATATCAGCAGTAATAATGGGCCTTTTTTACAGATTCAGTTTTCAGAGCACAAAAATACATGAAAGGGTCTAATTTCATTCACAAATTAGTGTTCTAAAAATGTAAAACAGTCAGCAATTTATAAGAAAGAGGTGACATTCAAGTTGTTCACCAGCAATAGATCTTTCATTTATTGAAAACATTTACACAGAATACACAGCAGCAGTTGTTCCTGAGACTTTCAAGCACTGGAGGAAAACAAAGGATTATAAAGAGCAAAAAGCAACCAAATGTTAAAGACCATTAAAATGTATAAAATGTGGAACAGTCACAAGCTGAGGCCACATTCCTTATACAATTCTCAAAGACAATTTTCCAAATTACAGCTCTTAGCTTTAATTGTTCTTCCTTGCTCCAATTTCTAACTTACTAAGTTCAAGAGAAGTATTGAACCTATGAGTCTTGATGCTAGATTCCCCCATTGTAGTTAGTAAAATTATATCATTTATGCCAGCAGTGACATAGGTTCCCCAGACCTTTTTTATTGAGTAGTTTCTTATTGAGTAGTTAAGGGCTCAATTTTGTAACATTTATTCATGTGAGTAATCCTGACTCAGGTGTGAAGCTTTGCAGAACTGCCTCTTGGAATGGTGAAAATCACAGAAATTTGGTAATTGTAACAGCTGATAGTTGCAAATAATAATCCTCTGTACTTTTTCTACAGGAATACAAAGCAAGAGCTTCATGCTATAATGTCTGGTCTATCTTATTCTCCAGTTTGTACAGCCACTGCACAAACATTTGCATCAAAGGTGGCTTTAACCTATTTTCAAACCATGATATTCACGCTGTGCTTAAAAGAGCAAGTAACGAATTATATTCAACCAGTTTAATAAAAAGTAATAGCTTTGACATGACACAAGTTGACTGCTCTGCTGTAACATTACAGCTAACTGAATCTCCACTAGAGCAACAGAGATAGGGTGACCACACATCCCATTTTGGCCAGGACAGTCCCCCTTTTAAACCCTGTCTCAGACATCCCAACTTTTTTGGTAAAAATGAGCATTTGTCCCATATGCTCTTGCCAACTGATCATCAGCCCAGCAGGGCTCAGGCTGTCACCCCAGGTAGCGTGGGGCTCAGGCAACCCCGGTCAGCATGGGGGCGGAGGATCCTTGAGTGGTGCGCTCAGGCCAGCCCCACGCGGGCGGAGCATGTGCTCGGGCAAGCAGCGATGCCAGGCCAGTTCAGGCCCCACACATTGTCCCATTTTTACTTTGGGAAATGTGGTCACCCTAAACAGAGAGAGCCCCACAGAGGCTCAGATAAGGGGTTGGTTTTAATACATGGTACAGTTTTAAAACTTTATTTTATATATAAAATAAAAACCCCAAACCAGACCATGACCATCCCCCGAAGATGGCTCCATTGTTCCAGTGTAGTTCTTTCTAATATCATAGAACAGAACTGGCTAGTATGTCAGTTGACCAAAGTTAGTTGTAAGCAGGGTTAGGTTCCACTCAGACCCTGGCTGGATGTTTTTTAGTACATTCTGCAGAAAGCTTTATGGTTCTCAGATTTGTAAAAGGTTTTGCAGGTTGCATTTTAATAATTTGTTAGGCATTTCAAAGGGAACTGCAGAGAATTCACCGCATTAGTTATGCCAAAAACACTTTAATTTGAATTCTACAATCTGCTAGAATACCAACAAACCTCAGACGACCTAGGTCTCTCCCTCCCTCTTCCCCAGCTCCAATGTAAGTGACAAAAAAGGCTTTTTTGCCAAATATGTCATACTGTTGCTACCAACAGTTCAGTTCCATCCCCAGCAGCAACAAAGGGAGCTAATGTAGACAAGGCACTGGCAGCTACTGGTGTTGTCTAGACATGCTCTGAACTGGGTTAAACGACATGCAGAATAATGCCACAGTGTTTGGAAATGCATTTGAAAGCAATTGAACGTTGCAACATAGAGAAAAGGTGTTATCTCAAATTCAAGCTGAAAATAGAAAGTGAAGTTAGCAACCATGTTGTTTGTTCAAGAATGATCTTAGTCAGCTTTACTATTCCACCCCCCGGGCCCATTTATATATGGTTCATGAAGGTTAAGCTTTTTCTCTACATTCAAGGCAACAGTTATGCCTTTCACAACATGCCTTCTTTCAAACTCTCAAACACCAGCCAACTAATTCAAAGTTAGAATATAACAAAGACTATAGAAAAAAGTAAGTTTGTCCAAAACACTGTGAAATTCTTTTAAACAAGTGGGCTAAAAAGTGAACTTGACATAACAAATGACAGAAAACTAACGGAAAATAATAAATTACATTAATTAAGCTTTAATTGTTTATAGGTGAAGTTTACTAAAGGAAAACAACCTGTTCTTTCCTGGTGTAAAATGCTAACGTTATTTGAGAGTCTCTTCCCCTACCACATTCCAAAGCAGAAAAAAATAGAACATGACCTTATTTTTAAAAGGGGGGCTCTACAGCAGGTGGAAAATAGAGTTTTATTCCATTGGGGTCAGACTGTACCCCAAAAATCCATGCCTGGGAGGGAACATTTCAGGTGTGACTCCAGCTTAGCTGCCTCTGCCACACTATCCTCCTCACATTAGAACTCCACAGAAGGTGTTGAGATCTGCAAAGGGAGAAACATGGGCACTGGGCTGTCTGGGGTTGGCAGTGGTGGGCAGCCACTATCCCCACTCTGGATGTTTTGGGATTCCCCAGGAAAGGTCATATAACCTGAGCCTGTAGTGCCTTCCTTGCTGAGCACCCCTCCACCTCAAAATCCCGTTGGGGTGCTCTTCCCTTGCCAGGCAGTAGAGAAGGCTGTCGGGGGTGCTGGGGCAGGAAAGGAAAGTCCTGACATATTGTTGATTCCAGGATCTGTGCAGATGCATGGGGAGACTACAAGTGTGGGAGCAAGGGCAAATCTCATCCTCATGATGGAATGCCCAGGGAAGAATTTCATGGGTAGATCCTTGCATAGAGTTCCTCCTCTTTAGTTCCCTCCCACAGGATTTATTGCAGGAAGGGGAGACCCAACACTTCACAATTAAGGGAAAATAGTCTAATCTATTCTTTTGCCTCTAACTTTTTGTCATTTGTTAGATGAAATGTACTTTTCCCGCCCTCGCCTTGTTTTGATTCAAATCAACATTTGAACATGGGACCTCAGCACAAACATCTACCACTAGAGGTATAATGCTTTCTCAATGCAGTGTGTGCCACAGCTTTGACAGCAGCTTCGGCCCAGGTTTTTAGAAAAATGTCCAAACATTTTTCAGGGATGGAATAAAGAAAGAGGAAAAAGCAGAGTTTTTAACAATGTATAGCTCTGCCCTGAACAGACAAAACAAAATGCATCTGTAGCCTCAGGGCTTTTTCCAAATTTCAAAGGCCTGATCAAACAGCAGTGAAAGTATTAAGAGTTTCTCAAAACAAAACAGAAAAAAGGTTGCAACATTCTTTTATGATGGGAATTGTTAGGCAACTTAAATATTGGAGCTGCTACCAGTGCCAGATCCCTTTATAATCTTAAAGAAGAATTTGCAGATGTACCTAGTAAGAGGTACAATGAACATATTAAAAAGAGAATGGTTGGGCAATAAGGTAGACATGGGAATGGGGAAGAAAAGATAAATCTGGAGAATGACTCATTCTCTGATGAAATCTTAGCCAAGAAATTGATGATTCTATTGGTGATGAACAAACATTTCAGATATGTAAATCAATTATACATATCAAAGTCCAATTTGAAGTCTAGCTTTTAAATGTGAATACAGCTAGGGCTTTTTTAAAATAAATGATATGAATGTACTTAAAATGACAAATTACATTCAAACCCTCTAATAAGACTTTGTGGCCTCCCTAATTGTCTTTCTAGCCAAAATACTCAGATACTCTACAAGATGGTTCAGATATTACACTGATGGATGCCATGCAAAAATTAGATAATTAGTTCCTCCCTCTAATTTAGTCATATGGGAATTGATCCAATGCCCACTGAAGTCAAACCTTCATTGCTTACTATCTCAATATCATCCATTTCCCTCTTTCTCCCATCAATCATACTGTATCAATAGCATTGCAGCACATGGGCAAGTTTGGGTGTTAACAAGTAGTTCAGATTCTTTTCTGGACTTGTTCTATCACTGACAACAAACTGCTCCATCTGTAACTCTAATTTTGGAAAAGTCTGTTAGCAAGCCACTAAAATGTGGGGAAGGCATATTTGCTGCTATTTTCTGTAATAAAATCAGTGCATCTGAAAAGAGCTATATAAGGTACACAGTGAGCAGCATTTAGAAATTATTAATTTAAAAGAAACCCTTTAAATACCTTTTTGGATGCGCAAAAATTCAGTAACACATTAAGGGGGAATATGAAAAGGAAGAAACAAGAACAAAAAGTCAGCATTTAAGCAAAATCAGATAATTTGATTGGACGTAAAAGTTAGCTAATTTGTAGGCATATTTTTAACAGCTATCATGCATTTACAAAGTATCATTTCAGTATTCCTTCCCTCAAACTACTCTTAAGTCATTTCTTGTAAGTATTGATTCTTAGACCATGAGCACTGTTCAAGAATCTTCCTGGAAATGGTTTCTCTGTCAGAGTATTTAAAGCAAAGTAGAAGAGCCAAAGGTTGACAGACAGGCAACTTGCCAGGGAACAACAAACCTGCTAGACCATGAAATTAGTTTTTGCTTATTCACCAGTAGCTTTTTCCACATGCTGAGGAGCCTACATCTTCTGATTCTTTTTACAATAGCACTAGCTTTTTTTTTTTTTTTCCCTGAAGTCACCTTAAACTCCAGAACGTCTTTCACTACAAAACTACTAGTAAATGTGATACCTGGCTACTAAAGTTTCTCCTTACATTCTGTGTGTGAAGGGGTCTTACCTAACAATTCAGTCTATATTACCATTGAATTATGAGACTCTGAACAATAGGAAACTTACTGACCATATTGCCAGACCTGTTTAAGGCCAGCTTTTTAAAACGTGGATACCATAAACTTAGGCATCTTAATAAATAGTTAGGCCTCTAAAAAAGCAGCCTGACTTTCAAAGGTGCTAAGCGTTTACATCCCATGCCTATTAGGCACAGAAGTTTGAAAATATTGGAATTAGTTTTTTATGTTAAATATAAATACATTGAAATATTAGAGGTTCACCCACAGAGACTCCCCTATGCTTACTGCTCTAGGGCAGGCATGATTTCCCATACCCCACGCATTGTTTCCTACTATTGGTCTTCAACCCAAGGGGCAACCGTCTTCTCTGTACCTGAAAATCCTGACTGTGCTTGAACCTGTTTCTACTGAAGTCGATGCAAAACTCCCTCTCTATGCCTGATTCTGCAAACACACAGAAATAAGGACCACAAAGACTTGAAAACAAGAGTTTTCACAAGAATTTTAAAGGTTTAAAAGTAGTAGTTTCCAACCTCTCCGGTACTGTGACTCCATATTACCAGAGGGGGAAAAAAAATAATCAGGATATCTCCTCTCATTTATCCATAAGGAACGGGAAGATATTTGTAACCCGCAAACCTATTGGCATCTCCCTGGGAGGAGAACCCAGGGCTGACAAAAAGTGATAGTACTTCAGAGGGATCATAAAACTTGTAATGTTCTTTATCAGATTCATGTAAACAAGTTATTAAATAGTCATATGTAACAATGTAAATGCATATTTTGTGTATACAATATTTTGAACTTTTCTAATTTCAACTTACTACTTTTGAGAACATGACACTAAATAGTCAGTGTAAATTAAATTTCAGTTTTAAAATAAGTGGAAAATCTCATAACAATCAATAACTGTTTCAAGTGGTAGTGTCTCTGCATGATGCTATAAAATGATAAATCATCTTGTAGATCAGTGTATTTTGAAACATGTTCTCTACAGATGTACAAGAAGAATAAAGTTTTCCTTCAAGCAGCAGCAAGTCTGTATAAGCACTGAAACAGAGGCAAGAGCCTCAGTGGGTATAAATGGGCACAGCTCCTCTGATGTAAATGAAGCTACAATGAACAACATCAGCTCAGGACCTGGCCCAGAGAACTATAAAATAAAATAAACTAGTATATGAAATCACTGCATCATTCCCTTATCTTTGATGTTAAAATATCCCCTTAGAAAGAAGCTAATAATTGGGCAAAAAGCGAGAGAGTAGGACACCACAAATCATGCCCGTGAATTGTTTTTCGAAGGTACCAGTTAGCATATATATTACACATAGCCTCCTTCTGTTCCTATTTTAGAAAGTAAAATACGTCCTGCCCCTTTTTTTCTAAACTATTTTCTCCTATTTTCTTAAAACAACAGTGGCTAGAGAAGAGCAGGAAAATGGCTAAGTTTCCAAAATAAAATGTTCATTTACATTTTCTCACTTTACTTTAAAGTAGAATTGTATACTGGTTTAGTTCCTGCTGGAGTTACATAAATTAATTGCTCTTGTGCATATAGAGAGAGCTCGGCATCTCTGTACATTTAAAAAAATATAGTTTCAAGTCACTTTGTGCACATTTTTTGTATAGTGTTTTCAAACACTTAACTTCATACATCAAAGACACCTGTCTTAATGCAGGACAAACTTCCCAGCAAGTATAAATATTAAGCGATTTTGGATTTTAGGGCCAAAAAAATAAAGGGGAAAAAAATCTGGGAAATCTTTTAAATTAAAAAAGCATGGAAGACCGCTCCTCCCTATCCCCCACCAAAGCTCAAATAACTCAGACGGCCACATGGAATTTTAATCAAAGCTCCAAAAGTAGTTTGCCTTTGTCCTGAGAACAAGCATGAGGCATTTCAGACCAAAGGATCATTTTTTTAGAAACTTGTGATAGCCTGAAGACAAGGATTTGTCTTTCATTTAAACTACAGCAACACTACTGTGATACTATCATATTTAAAAAAAGGTAAAAACACACTTTGGACTGGATCCTGCAAACCCTTAGTTATCCAAGCAGCCTTCCTTACTTCATGTGGGAAATGGACTACCTGCATAAGGAAAGGCCTGAAGAATTGGGTCGTTAAGTTTCAGGTAGGGTCATCAAGGACTGAACAGTACCCTTAAGGTTGCACATGTTTAATAGGAGGAAATATCAATTCCTGCTCTATGGTACGCTGAATTTCTTCTTTGTTTGGTCATATTCCAAACTGCTTTTCTCTCAAACAGGGGGATTACTGTCCACTACATCATTCTGGGGGTCACCTTTACATCACGGATGAAGCCCTCTAATTCCTTCCCTGTCACTAGATCAATGCTTCCTTCCGACCAAAGTACAGGATATACAACTTTACCCTCCAACACTGTCATCAATGTCACATGTTGCATCAGTTGCTATGTGTTACTTAGTTACTCCCTTAAAATCAGATACTATTGTGCCACTTCCAGGGACTTGGGGTCTATTCACCCTTTAATCATAATACAGCTTGGCTTAAAGTTCACCATCCATCCACTGACTGAAACCTCCACTATTAAAAATAAAAAATTCCTGTTTGAGTGCTGGGTGAGTAGGCTTATTTTCCACACAGAAAGGCACAATCATGAGTGTTTATTTCCAAGCACCTACACGTTACTTAGATTTTTGAATTAGTATTTTTTTACATTTTCTGGCTAAGAGACTAAGAGTTCTTTGTCAAACTCTAATGGCTCTAAAAGTTTACATTCTTAACAGATTTTAAAATAAATTCGTAACTTTTGATAAAAATATTTCATTTTTTGTCACAAAGCATGATGGAATACTGATATTTTCACTAACCCATTAACAGGCACAGGCTTATTAGATTTCAAGTGATTTTAAAAAATATTTCTTACTCTTTAAATTAAGCACATAAATTGTCCCACTAAAGTCCACAAGCCAACATATGCTTAAATCTAGGTGTGTGCCTAAGTACTTTACTGAATCATGGACTTAGTGGTTTATATTTATTTATTTATTTTATGGGGTGGGGGTGGAGGAAGATATTAACAATTATTCAGTAATTACAGATTGGCAAACCCAGAGTAACTCCCCTGAAGTCAATGGAGTTACACTGATTTAAAAAAAAAAAAAAAAAAATCAAACTCTGGGCTCTTCAATGTTCTTTGAAAAGTATTTTCAGATAGTGGTAATATGATAGGCAGTTTGCAATCAGCAAAGGCAAATGAATGGAATCCTAGAATTTTAAACAGCATAGATTTCACAACTCTGATTTAACAAGGTTTTCTGTATATCCTAACACAACTCAAACAACCTCCATTTTAAACTTCCCTCATCTAGCTCTTCTAATCCTGTTAAGTAGAAACAGCATGATCACTAGAGACATTAGGATATAGTACAATTAAATGCATTACATTTTGTCTTTAAAAGACCAATACTCTGTGTGTGTGCGCGTGCATGCGCGTATACACATACCTCACAGTAAAGAAAAAACACCACATAGCATTACACTTACAGCTAAAGAATACAATAGAAACAAGTGAGTGACAATAAGAGTTTTGAGGAGAACAAGTTAATTTCTAAATGTTAGAGTCTGGTACAAGAGATAAACTAGGTGTATCAGCTTCTTATATATTAGAATAAGGAGAGTTAATAAGAGAAAGACAGATAGCAAAGTATGTTATTTTTCCATGTTTTATATTAGTAAGTTTTTCCATGAACAAAATACTTCACACTTCATACAAACCAACTGTTAACACAAGAATGGCAGAATTTCACCATTGGGCTGCCATAACGTATCTGTCAGTAAAGAAGCACAAATAATGGTCCACTACTGTTGGTTAATGCTCACTAACTACCTCAGATCAAGTAATTTTTGTCTTGATACACATACACTAGCGCAAATCTGTAGTAACTTTACTGAAGTCAATGAAAGTACAGTCATATAAACAGAAGTGAGCCTAATTCTGTCTTTGTACCAATGTCATTCTATTAAGTAAGTCCTGATTTAACGAGTAAATGTGTAAATGAGTTCATAATCAGGCCCATTGACTAGTACAGGAAAGCTTAAAATCAAACAGCTCCATGCCAATTATTCCTGAAAGAGTGGGCTCCTGGGCAATTCCATCACAATGAAAGGGCCAACTGCTGATTTACACACAGGTCTTTTAAAATGTTTATTTGATCTCTTGAATTATGTTTTCAGCTGCGGCACAATCCCCAGAACACTGCATGGAGGCTTTCATAAACGTAAATAAACTAAAATCACCAAAAGTATAAATCTAAAGGGAACATTAAAACTTTTCATGTTAATTTTATCTTCATTTATGTTCCTTGAGTGAATTCCTGTTCCAGTGAAGTCAATGGAAGTTTTCCCACTGATGTCATTAGAGCCAGGCAGTCCAACGACAAAATTTGTTAATGTAAAGTATGGAAGCTCTTTTGAATTATGCTGATCTTCTATACTACTCTTCATCTGTCTTTATATTTTTAAAATGTCACTCATATTTTCTTAATGTGTCATATTAAACCAATATACTTTGGAAAAATTGAAACATTCTTCACCTAAGATTTTCCTTTTTCAGGAAATCTGTTTTTTTTTTTCCATCCAGTGCTGACTTGTGTTTTACAGATCAATCACAATTCAAAAACCAGACACCTTAAATGGTGTCTTTATGGAATTAACTCTACAGTGAAATTATTCTTAAATGTCTTTTGGCACTGGTGAAATTTCCAGTATAAGTCATTGGGCTGCATCTTCTAAGGTGAGTAATAAAATAGGAATTGTAAGGTCTGATAGGACTTTTTTCTTTTAAGGAACAAAAAATATGCAATACTTCACACTTTGTGCTTTGCAAACTTAATTATATCTGTTCTCTAGTAGCCACCATTCTGTCAGTTACTGAGGCACTGGATAATAGTAGACTTATTAATATATTGTCTAGACTTCTTCAAACAAAATGAAACTACTGGATGAAACAGCTGGTAAGTCTCCAACACTGTATATTTTTAATGTGTGCTTCTAATTTATGCAGAATATCTCCCAATTCCTAAAATCACTGTCATTTTCTCAGCATTATAGAAAAGAAGTTTGATACAGGGAATACCTAATTTCAATATATGAAGACTAAAAGCTCAAATCATTTCTTAATTACTCATTTTTGAGTAACTTAATTACTCATTTTTGCACTTACAACAGTTGTACAACTTTTACACAGTTGTAAGTGCAATGTAGTTGCACAGGGAGTAAAAGGAGGTTAATGCAGTGGTGAATCGGACCCAAGGGATCTATATATTAGTACAATGCTTGATAAAGATGCTGATATAGTTAGTACCGTATATAAAATAAAAAAACCCCAGGCCACTAAATGCTTTTTGAGATGAAGACAATTTCATTCATTCAGCCTCTGAGATTAGGCCTTTTCAATTTATTAACTGACCACGGAGACTTTCTCTACTCGTCCCCTTTCCTTCCCACCAAGCCAGCCTAAACCACTGCAGACTGATAGCAAGGAAAAGCTTAAACAAATATGATAGACACACATTCTCTGCATCCTCTAGAGTCTATCTCCAAGGTCACCTACAGCTAACAGTAAAAACAAAGACAGAATTGAGGGGGGAAATAAAGTCCATTTCAGGAAGGCAGTTGCTTAACTACGATGATTTCTCATGTGGGAATCAAAAGGAGGCTGGGTGTCGCAGAACAATGAAAGAGTTCAACAAAATGATATATCTTATCTTTGTAAAACTGTCTTCAAACACAAAGCTTTAATTGAATTTAGCAGAAATTGGTCAAGGAATGTCCTTGACAAGGGTCTTTACTGTTTAATAAACCATTAAAAAAATCTTAATATGTTAAAGCTCATAAAACCACTGCAGAAACTCAATTCTACCCACTGTCTGCATGAGAAGAAAGTAGCAGAAACAATAAGGAACATGGCTGCTGGGAGATGCACAGAAGGGGAAAAGAAATATTAACTCTGTGGCATGCTCCTTTTTCCTCAACTCAGTAGGTGTCCTCTGCGGGTGTCTTACAGACTTTTGAAAGGCTTAGGCCAGAAGTGAAACTGGGTAAAGACAGAATGACAGACAGCTGCAGTGGCACAAGAGCCAGCAAGCAGAGCTGTAAACGGGGGGAGTTTGAGTGGAAGTTCTGTTGGAGGAGAAGGTATTTACTAACAGGACTTAGGTGAGAAGGCGATGACAGATACAGAGGCAGCAGTGCTAGTGACCCAAATAGTGGAAAACACAATGAAGATGACTGGATGTAGAAACTGAGGCATGTACATGATCCTGGAGGGGGTACCTGAAAAGAGTTCTGTCTGCATGAAGTGCCGCCTGATAGAGGTGATGGAAGAAAAGATCCGAAGATTGGAGATGCAGGTGGAGACTCTGGTTGAGTTTAGAAGGAGGTTCAAGTGGATGAAGGAGCAAAGACATGAGGAGGCTGAAGGGAAAAGCTCAGACTTGCAGATGGAAGCAGGACCGAAGAACTCTGAGGGGAGACTGCTGGGTGAGGAAAGTGGACAGTGGAAGCATGTGACTAAGAGAACCAAGCAGAGGAAAAGACAGGCTAGTGAAGGAGAAACAGAGCTCAGGAACAGGTTTGCGGAGTTGGAGGTGGTCACTGAAGGTGAGAGGGCAAGAAAGAAGAGAAGAGCAGCTAGTCCTATCAGAACAGGGCAAGAGTCAATGGAGATAACACCAAATATGAGCCCCAGGAGGATATGGGATGGGTTGCAGAGGATTGCAAGGGACAATCGGAATCGAGAGGACTTGCAGCCAGAGGGAACAGGAGATAGACTGGAGAATTGCACCATCACCAGGAAAAGGCAGGTCTACATGATTAGGGACCCCCGAGAGGAACGACAGGCTGAGAGGAACGACAGGTCTGTAACAAGAGCTGATCCAGAGAACAGAAGGGTGTGCTGTCTGCCAGGCGCTAAGACACAAGATGTGGACCTGAGGCTGAAGAGCATCCTAATGGGAGCGGGAAAGAATCCACTGATTGTCCTTCATGTGGGAACAAATGATACGGCTAGATTCTCGCTGGAAAGTATCAAGGGAGACTATGCCACGTTGGGGAAGACGCTTAAGGAAATCGAGGCTCAGGTGATCTTCAGTGAGATTCTGCATGTTCCTAGAGAAGGGCAACAAAGGTGTGACAAGATTATGACTATCAACAGATGGCTCAGGCTGTTGCATCAGCAGCAATGATGCTATAAGGAGGGCTTTGGGATGTATGGCCACTGGGAAGCATTCATGGACAGAGGACTGTTCTCTTGGGATGGACTTCACCTGAGTAAGAAGGGAAATAGACTTCTAGGATGGATGATGGCATAACTGATCAAGAGAGCTTTAAACTAGGAATTTGGGGGAGATGGTAGGGAGATGTTCCGGTAATCTCCACGCCGGATTTTAACATTGAGATGGAAGAAAACGAAGTAAAAAAGGATACAGCCATGGGTAGGAGAATGGACATAAGGAGGAAGGGCAGTGTACATACCAGTCTAATAGGTGATACTGGCAGTAGAATGTCTGTGCCTTGGATGAAGAATGTGAGTGAGGCCAAACAGCAAAAATTAAGATGTTTGTACACTGATGCAAGGAGCCTAGGTAACAAAATGGAGGAACTAGAGCTACTGGTGCAGGAAGTGAAACCAGACATTATAGGCATAACAGAAACATGGTGGAATAGTAGTCATGACTGGACTACAGGTATTGAAGGGTATGTGCTGTTTAGGAAAGACAGAAATAAAGGCAAAGGTGGTGGAGTAGCACTGTATATCAATGATGAGGTAGACTGTAAAGAAATAAGTGATGGAATGGATAAGACAGAGTCCGTCCGGACAAAATCTCATTGAGGAAGAAAGCTACTAGAACCTCCCCTGGGATAGTGCTTGGGGTGTGCTATAGACCGCCGGGATCCGATCTGGATATGGATAGAGACCTCTTTAATGTTTTTAATGAAGTAAATACTAATGGGAATTGTGTGATCCTGGGAGACTTTAACTTTCCAGATATAGACTGGAGGGCAAGTGCTAGTAATAATAATAGGGCTCCGATTTTCCTGGATGCGATAATTGATGGATTCCTTCACCAAGTAGTTGCTGAATCAACAAGAGGGGATGCCATTTTAGATTTGGTTTTGGTGAATAGTGAGGACCTCATAGAAGAAATGGTTGTAGGGGACAACCTTGGTTTGAGCGATCATGAGCTAATTCAGTTGAAACTAAATGGAAGGATAAGCAAAAATAGATCTGTGACTAAGGTTTTTGATTTCAAAAGAGCTAACTTTAATAAATTAAGGAAATTAGTTCAGGAAGTGGATTGGACTGAAGAACTTGCCGATCTAAAGGCAGAGGCCTGGAATTACTTCAAGTCAAAGTTGCAGAAACTATGAGAGGCCTGCATCCCAAGAAAGGGGAAAATATTCATAGGCAGGAGTTGTAGACCAACCTGGATGAGCAAGCATCTCAGAGAGGTGATTAAGAAAAAGCAGAAAGCCTACAAGGTGTGGAAGATGGGAGGGATTAGCAAGGAAAGCTACCTTATTGCAGTCAGAACTTGTAGGGATAAAATGAGAAAGGCCGAAAGCCATGTGGAGTTGGACCTTGCAAAGGGAATTAAAACCAATAGTAAAAGGTTCTATAGCCATATAAATAAGAAGAAAACAAAGAAAGAAGAAGTGGGACCGCTAAACACTGAGGATGGAGTGGAGGTTAAGGATAATCTAGGCGTGGCCCAATATCTAAACAAATACTTTGCCTCAGTCTTTAATGAGGCTAATGAGGAGCTTAGGGATAATGGTAGGATGACAAATGGGAAGGAGGATATGGAGGTATATATTACCACATCCGAAGTAGAAGCCAAACTTGAACAGCTTAATGGGACTAAATCGGGGGGCCCAGATAATCTTCATCCAAGAATATTAAAGGAATTGGCACATGAAATTGTAAGCCCATTAGCAAAAACTTTTAATGAATCTGTAAACTCAGGGGATGGACCAAATGACTGGAGAATTGCTAACATAGTTCCTATTTTTAAGAAAGGGAAAAAAAGTGATCCGGGTAACAACAGGCCTGTTAGTTTGACATCTGTAGTATGCAAGGTCTTGGAAAAAAATGTTGAAGGAGAAAGTAGTTAAGGACATTGAGGTCAATGGTAATTGGGACAAAATACAACATGGCTTTACAAAAGGTAGATCATATCAAACCAACCTGATCTTCTTTGAGAAGGTAACAGATTTTTTAGACAAAGGGAACGCAGTGGATCCAATTTACCTCAATTTCAGTAAGGCATTTGATACAGTTCCACATGGGGAATTATTAACTAAACTGGATCAATATGAACATTGAAAGGTGGATAAGGAACTGGTTAAAGGGGAGACTACAACGGGTCACACTAAAAGGTGAACTGTCAGGCTGGGAAGGAGGTTACTAGTGGAGTTCCTCAGGGATCAGTTTTGAGACCAATCTTTTTATTACCAACCTTGGCACAAAAAGCGGGAATGTGCTAATAAAGTTTGCGGATGACACAAAGCTGGGAGGTATTGCCAATACAGAGAAGGACCAGGATATCATACAGGAAGATTTGGATGACCTTGTAAACTGGAGTAATAGTAATAGGATGAAATTTAATAGTAAAAAGTACAAGGTCATGCGTTTAGGGATTAATAACAAGAATTTTTGTTATAAACTGGGGACGCATCACTTGGAAGTAACAGAGGAGGAGAAGGATCTCGCAGTATTGGTTGATCACAGGATGACTATGAGCCACCAATGTGATATGGCAGTGAAAAGAGCTAATGCGGTCTTAGGATGCATCAGGCGAGGTATTTCCAGTAGAGATAAGGAGGTGTTAGTACCATTATACAAGGCACTGGTGAGATCTCATCTGGAATATTGTGTGCAGTTCTGGTCTCCCATATTTAAGAAAGATGAATTCAGACTGGAACAGGTACAGAGAAGAGCTGCTAGGATGATCTGAGGAATGGAAAACCTGTCTTATGAAAGGAGACTCAAAGAGCTTGGCTTGTTTAGCCTAACCAAAAGAAGGCTGAGGAGAGATATGATTGCTCTCTATAAATATATCAGAGGGATAAATACCATTGAGGGAGAAGAATTATTTAAGCTCAGTACCAATGTGGACACAAGAACAAATGGATATAACCTGGCCATCAGGAAGTTTAGACTTGAAATTAGATGAAGGTTTCTAACCATCAGAGGAGTGAAGTTCTGGAACATCCTTCCAAGGGAAGCAGTGAGGGCAAAAGACATATCTGGCTTCAAGACTAAGCTTGATAGGTTATGGAAGGGATGATATTATGGGATAGCCTAATTTTGGCAATTAATTGATCAACTGTTAGCAGCAGATATGCCCAATGGCCTGTGATGGGATGTTAAATGGGTTGGGATCTGAGTTACTACAGACAATTCTTTCCTGGGTGTCTGGCTGGTGAGTCTTGTCCACAGGCTCAGGGTTTAGCTGATCACCATATCGGGGTCAGGAAGGAATTTTCCTCCAGGGCAGATTGGCAGAAGAAGGGGCTTTTCGCCTTCCTCTGCAGCATGGAGCACAGGTCACTTGCTGGAGGATTCTCTGCACCTTGAATCTTTAAACCACAATTTGAGGACTTCAATAGCTCAGACATAGATTAGAGATTTGTTACAGGAGTGGGTGGGTGAGATTCTGTGGCCTGCGTTGTGCAGGAGGTCAGACTAGACGATCATAATGGTCCCTTCTGACCTTAAAGTCTAAGAAGAAAGTAGCAGAATCAATATGGAACATGGCTGTTGGGAGAAGCCTAGAAGGGGAATAGAAATATCAACTCTGTGGCATGCTCCTTTTTCCTCAACACAGTAAGTATCCTCTGTGGGTGTCTTATAGGCTTTTGCCACTCTTGGAAGGCTTAGGCCAGGAGTGAAAGTGGGTAAAGACAGAATGAGTCAGTGTGCATGCACTTATAGAAAAGTCTCATTGAATCAAGCAGAGATTAAACCAGCAGGGTTTTACAGGAAGTAATTTAAAAACCAGATCATCTTCTCCTTTGATAAAAACCATGACTCAGAGAGATCTACCCACATTGTCCTGTCAGGGGCAAACAGGAAAAAAAAATATAGGGGTCTGCCCACACACTGGGGGCTCCTCATGGGAAAAAAATCTTATAGAGGGATTGGCCCCTACATTTTCTGCATCTACCCATTTGAAAAGGGGGGGTTGAAGGCTTATGTTTTGATGGCATTATATCAACATAGCTATCTCCTACATGGCTTCTGGTTTTCACATAAAATTTTAAATGTAATCAATTTAACTACAAAATAAATCTATTTCCTAATTCAAATTCCTGTAAAATTTTACATTCATACTTATTTTTAATGTCTGACAATAATGTATACATAATCATGAAGCCTTTGATTTAAGTGGAAATATGCCATATTTTTTCTCAACAGACCAATATTATTGCAAAAGCATACAAATACAACCTTTAATTAAAAAGAAACAGTAGAAGTAATGACTGGAGCAGGAGCATTAGTCATTATACACTAAGACAGATCTGCCTGCTCTCTATAATATGAACTAGTACCCCCTAAATAGTCCCACTGGAAATTAAAAGACCAAAATTCAGTGTCCATTCTTTGATACCCTGCATGTATCAGCATTCTAGGGCAGCTCACAAAAGTAGAGAATTGCTTACTTATGTAATTTTATTAAGATGATGTTGAAGTAAAAAGAAAACGGTACAGAGTTTAAGCATAGAAGTTTCTGGTTATCAGGGAATAAGGTACAGATTATCAAAGGGTGCGAAATTCGGTTTAGGAACAGGCGGCATAAGGAATACATAATCTGCAATCTCCCCGATTGGGGGTAAAAGTGTAACGGGTCAAAGTACAGACATTGAGGTATGGGGCTTTGTTGTTCATATAATGGCTATGTTCAGGTGTGGAGTATAATGAGTGGATATGATGATGAGGATGGATTTACCCTCATTTGGTGGGATTTAATGTTCAGTGAGTTTATGGTTCCATTTCATATGGTCCAATGGAAAAAGTCTTTCAGTCCCTTTCCCATAGTTGATGCACGATGTCATACCGGCTCACACCTCCTGGTACCTCCATGTCGGTGGCCGGGGATATGTTCGATGTAGATGTCCCTGGACCATCGGATGGTATCCGAGACCATGAGGCGCTGCGCGAGCCGCTAAAGTAAGATGTAAGGTGATTACTAATGGACCTCAAACACACATAGTTTGAGAGTATTCACGCAACTGTGCTACAGGTTACTATAAACTAATGAAAACTCTTCTAAATCAAAGAAGAACTAGGCTATCTCATTTTGCAGAGCTTCTCTCTAACATAGATACTATAGGTTTCAGAGTAGCAGCCGTGTTAGTCTGTATTCGCAAAAAGAAAAGGAGTACTTGTGGCACCGTAAAGACTAACAAATTTATTTGAGCATAAGCATTTGCATTTGCAAATGCATCCAATGAAGTGAGCTGTAGCTCACGAAAGCTTATGCTCAAATAAATTTGTTAGTCTCTAAGGTGCCACAAGTACTCCTTTTCTTTTTATAGATACTATAGTTCTTTGTCCCATCAGGAAGGTCATCTCAGCATGGAATGACTCAGCCTTTTATCCCTTTTTAAACAAAGACATAGAAAAAGGAGACAGGCTCTGTCTGAAGATCCTTGCTTTGTGTGAAAGTGCTGTAAATACCAACAACTAATCAAGATATGCTAATAATTTACAGGAGATACACTTTTCAGCCTTTAGGGCATGAAAAAAAATATTTATGGCAGACAAGTGGGTTTTTATCTTAATCTTCAGCCTACTTAGAATGCATTCACAAGATTTTTCTCTTTCACATACCTTTGTACTCTGTGGGTAGAACAAAGACGATGTTGCTCTTTAGCTTTGGCTTTCTTTTAAAATAAAATAGAAGGAAAATGTAAAAGAAATAATATGAGCAAAATTTGACATTTAAGGATACACTGATTAGGGCTGGCATTTAATGTTCTATTTTAGAAAGTTTCTCATCCAGGAATGGAGTACTTGTGGACCTTAGAGACTAACAAATTTATTAGAGCATAAGCTTTCGTGAGCTACAGCTCACTTATGCTCTAATAAATTTGTTAGTCTCTAAGGTGCCACAAGTACTCCTTTTCTTTTTGCGAATACAGACTAACACGGCTGCTACTCTGAAACCTGTCATCCAGGAATGTATCTTGTTCTATTTCAGTCACCGTGGATAGCTGAAGTATCTCCTGATTCTTCCCCCCTCTCCCCCCCCAAACTGAACATCTCAGTGATAAAAATTGGCAGTTAATTGAGATTTACATACCAGTGCTCTTTTTCATCCCAAAATATTAGAATGCTGCTTAATATCAGTCTATAGGCCATATATTTTTATTGCACACATGGAGGCAACATTCCTAAGGGATGTACAGTACAGTGAAGCAGCACTACATCAGACTACCTGATAGGTTGGCAGATTAAAATGGGACTTGAGTAGTATGCACGACTAAAAAGCTCACTATACAAAGGCCTTACCTGCCCATTTTCTGTAAGAGAAAGTGCACAGCCCTTAACACCAGAACTTGAGGTTGCTGTTGTGGCCCTCATTCTCACAGGTGCGCACACACACACACACACAGTGGTAGAGGGTCCCGGTTTGTACTTGACGCTCCGAGACCAGTGATAATGAGGGGCACTGAGCATTGTAGACTGCTGTAAATCAGATACTTCTGCCCAACTATTTTTTATTGTTAGAAGATACATGGGTTTTCAGTCTTATCATGGAACATCGATTAACTCATTCTGTCCCTGACTTATCTCACCTTTTTTGCTCATCATTTCACTGTTCTTAATTGCAGTTTGCTTGCACTACTGTCTTTCCAAGTTTCCCATATAGATTGAAACAGAGCACTCAGTTTCTTTTTCAGATGTCATGGGATTTACAGCTTCTTTTAATATTATCTTAATAGGATTTTAAAAAGTATATGATATTTATATGGATAAAAGCATATCCAGAATTACCATATCTAGAGTTACAATAATAAATGATAAAAAATAAACAAGAGTATTGGAAGAGATATAATTTCTCCTGTTGGAGAGCATAAGCCAACTATTGGCATTCAGAAAGAAACTTTCCCTAGGAGTCCATCATCACATAACACAAGGTTTCTTATACCTGCTTGTGAAACATCTGGTACTTACCACTGCTGGAAACAAAATACGAGATTAGAAGGATTACTAATTTGATCCAGTATAGCAATTCCTAAATTCTTATGACATGCTTTTTCATTCTGTACCATGCAATATTTAGGGACATATTGTCCAGCACATCTTGAAAGTTCAAATTGACTTTTTTGAAAGTGTTACAATAGTTGGTGTCAATTAATTCCAAATTAAAACATAAGATTCACAATTTTGTGAAGGTCTGAAAGTGACCCTGTCATCATATAAAACATGCATTTGACTAGCATGTAGTCATGCACAAGGAAGAGCATGTGCCTATACGTGTGTGCTAGATAGCATACAGAGACTTCCTTCATTTGGCACAGATGACTGTGAATGGAGAAAAGGCCTAAATTACTGATTCCAAATTCCCAGGTCCACGGACAGCAAGGTTACACTCTGACTCATAAAAATGAGTTGAGGTATGACCCACTGACATGCAGTTGATTTAAGCTGTAATCTACAATGTAATCACTTTGAAAGTCACCACTGCTACCTGCCTATAAAAAAGCTGCTTTCTTTATTGAGAGATTGGGTGTTGAATCTACAGAAGCAACACTACAACAGTTTGACAAGTAGTGGGAAATCCAATTCAATAACAAGAATTAGGTCCATTAATTACCTAATGAATGTTTGTATGCAGTGTTGTTGTTGATCCCAGGATATTAGAGAGACAAGGTGGGTGAGGTAACATACTATATTGGACTTCTGTTGGTAAGAGCTTGAAACCTTCTCTCTCTCACCAACGGCAGTTGGTCTAATAAAAGATATTACCTCACCCACCTTGTCTCTGTAATCAGTGTTTGCCATTCAATAACCAAGAGGAAAAATTAGGATAGATATGCTATCAAAATACCTAATAAATGTAATGTGTCTGTAAAATATTCATCTTATATAGTAGAAACCTTTCAAATTTACACATAACAGTGTTTAGATTACTGATTGAAAGACAAGACCACAGAATTTTCTTTACCGTGCTGTGTTGCTTTTTCACACAGGAGACAATAGAATCTTCTGACAAACCAGCACAACTATTGTATTCTATAGTTTCCTGATTTGCTGTCAGGAAATATGCAGACATGTACTGAAAAGCAGGAAATGCTGAAGAGATAATTTTATCAATAGTATTTTCATGGTCATTCTAAGATAATTTTTGTTTTGTGATCTCAGCACCAACTGTGGTCTAGTCTTTCAAACCTTTCCAGCTGTGCAACAAACCAGGTTTTAAGATTACCTTGATATTAAAAAGTATAGATATTCTGAACTTCAGCGGTTTTTACTTTCTCCAAAAGTAATACAATCATTTATATTGCCATAACATTCCTTGCATTTTTTTTGGATTAGTATCATGAGATAAATAATGGAATGTTAAACTTTTGTAAAACCATTATCTACCAGATGGGTTCTGATATTCACCACTTTAATGGTATCATCCACATCAACATGCAAAAAAATCTGTAAGCTAATGGAAAGAATGATTTTCTGACCCAATCTTTGAAAAAGAAACACAGAAACAACCAAACGAAAGAAAGAAAAAAAAAGAGTCCAGTAACCACTAAATAAAACTGACAAGATGAGGTTTAGCTACAATCAAATTTGATGAAATGTGTAATCTTTAATATAAACTCAAGATACATTTCATCAGGAGGTCTTCAGATTACTGTGTAAAACATTATTTGAAATATTAATAATATACCCGTTGCATTAATTTACAGCAGTTTTTGCAATCTGACCCTTGAGAATTTGTGTGTGTGAAAGTTAGGGTTTCCACGTTCACAGTAACTTGCCCCCTTGTAAAAGTGTAGTATTTTTTATTACTGTTTATGCTGTTAAAACTATATGCAAATATACTTTAAATGGCAGTTAATACTGAAAGACTTTGGCATTTAAATGTCCTGATGAATATGCACTTACATATTCTACCTAAATGTTCATAATGTAGCTATAGATTTTGCCTTGTCTTGTATTGATTTGTTTGTTTTTAAATAGGTTGTTCATCTAAAGAAGTACAGGTAAATTTACTCAATGCTTTCACATATACATGGATTCAGAATTTGACAACATATATTTGGGCTCAATCCTGCATGCCTTACTCAGGCAATAGAAGTTTTGAATGTACAATCATGGTAATAAACACATTTGCAATGTGTAAACTTCCAGACGCCAACATATGTCTATCTTGAATGCCATACTTCAGCTTACTGATTTCATTTAGGAAAATTAAGTCCTACATATATCCAGCATTTCTAATTAATTTCTTCAGTAGAGACTTAATTGTGACCACTAAAATCAATCAGTTTTGCTGCTCACTTCACTGAGAGCTGGATCAAGCCCCAGATGAGAGTTTCTGGTCTATAACTAACACCATTGCAAAACAGTCCCCAGAATTCGAGAAATAATAGTGGCTCTGTAACTTTCTCTCTAACTTTCTAAAGGGGAAAAAAATCTTCAGTGTTGAGTTTAGACCTAAAGAAAGAGTATGAGAAAATTATTAGAAAAACGAAGACTTCTAACAGATGACTCCAGTAAGCTTAAGAGTATAATGCTGAATAATTACTCCAATTTACATGTGTAAAAGACTTCAGTCCTCATTTTTCATATAGCAATTGTCTAGTTTATGTAAATAAACCCTCCTCCCATGGACTACCAAAGCACTTAACGTTAGTCACTAGGGAACAACAGCCCTTTCCACCATGAATTTGTAGGATCCCTGTCAGCAAAACCAGTGCAGTTCTGATGTGTAAAGGGATGGTGGGTGTGGGGGTTAAAATTAATACAGATCATGGAGAGGGATCCATGTTCTCCCAGCTCAACAAAAGGCAAAATGAGTTTGGGGTAGGCCAAAGGCTGGCTGAGGTGAGGACATGGTAAGAGAATCAGGAATAGGAAGATCCTTTGGTCACTTTCGTCAATGAGGGGACACGGTAGAGATGCAGAGACTATTCCAGCTAAGTTTTCTCCTATTAAGGTCCCCAGCGTCCAATCAAGAGATGAAAACTGGGACTGGGGACTAGATTGATCTCCAGATGTTAAAAAAAGTCTTTAATATTGATCTAAAACAGCATGCATCCTTCATAAAGACAGCGATTCCAACCACTAACAGGGAAAGGCAAAGCAAGCAAACAGTTTAGACCCCTGCAACCTCCTGGCTGGGGCAGGCAGTTGCACTTCGGGAACTGGCCCCTTAGGCTGGGCAAAGCAGTAAGCAGGCTGCAACTCCTGGGAAGGGAAAAGCAAGCAAACAGTCTATAGGCCTTACTTCCCTCTGGGATGGGACCTAGACCCGGCAGCAGCCTCCTGGCATGACCTGCCAAGCAACACTTCAAAAGTAGCAGAAGGAGATGCCACAAGCAATCAAACCTACTACAACTCTGGGCAGAGTTATTCACTATTAAAATGCTTTTTAAAGAATCCTTGCAAAAGCCATTTTTGAAATTGACCAGCACTAGCTTATATCACTGCCCGCTAATATTTGACCTCCTCTTATGAGCTCAACTCCACTTATACATGGAGTTAGTTACTTCTGATTTACACCAGGAAAAGTGAGGAAATCTTTGTGCTGGACCCTCTTCCTCCAACTAAGAGTACCTGGGGGCAGGGACCGCGTCTTATCTGTCAAACATCAACTGCAGTGATGCTCAAGGGGGAGGGGGATTTATAGGAGTGGCAAATATTACTCCTAAAATGATAAGGAATTCAGACCCCGGGGGAGTAAAGCACTGTGGTTAATCTCTGCACCCACCCAGTCAACAGCAGCGGCACGTAAGTATTTGTGTCCTCATCTAAACGGTGTGTAGTTTCCCAGATACCACAATGATATTCTCCTTTTAAAGGTAACGATACATTAATAATCTCAAAGCCACCCTGGTATACCGGCTTGGTCCCCTAAACGCTTCCCCTCGGCAATAGCAATGTCCAGCCGAGCCTCTGACTTTGCCCATCCTTTCCGGGGGACACGGGCTGATTCACGCGCGGCCCAGAGCCGGCTGCCCCGACCCCTTTCCAGCCGGCGGAGCGGGAGGAGGGGAAAAGGCGCGCCCCCCTCCCCCAGGGGCTGGGGGAGGAAGACGGGCTAGGCAGGCTCACAATAGCCCCCGGAGCCCCAAGCAGTCGAGGGGCGAGTGGGGGGCAGGGAGAGGAGCCTGGTTCTGGCTGGCTGCCTCCGCTAGGAGACAATGCAGAGCGGGGCTTTGCGGGAAAGAGCCCCATGTCCGCCCCATTCATTCCCAGCGCCCAGCCCGCGTGTCCCTGCTCCGAGGGGGATGGGGCAGCGGCCGGGGTTTCCAACAGAAGTTGAAAAAGTGCTCCAGGAACCCACGATGGCCCGTCCCGAGAGGGGGCGAGTCGCCCCGGCGGGGGTGTGGGGGGGGGAGGGGAGGGGAGGGCGCCTTGCCCTGGGATCGCTCCTCACTTCAAAGAGCCCCTTCATGTTGCAAAGCGGCGGGGCGGCCCCTTTGCCACGGCAGCAGCGAAGCCGGGCAGCCCCCACCCCCAGTGCCAGCAGATGGGGAGATAAAAGAGCTACCGGGGCGGGGGCTGTGATTTACAGAGGCTGGGGAGAGAGATGGGGCGATGGGGAAAAAGGGGCGAAGAGGACAAAGCTCAGGGGAATGGGGAGGGAGAGAGATCAGGGACTGAAGGAGGAAACAAGAGACACTGAACCATGCTCTTCTTCAAGCCCCTCATTTCGGGTCTGTCGGACTCTAGGCGAGGCTAACCAGCGTGTGCGCCGAAGCGCGCGGCTGATACATTTCACAGTGCGGGTGCACACCAGGGCACGCTGCATTTTGTTTTCAGTCCCGAGCTGATCACGCTAAACCCTGGCGGGGGAGCCTTATTGCTCCGTCCCCAACCGAGGCCAAGCCCCCTAGGGGCCGGGGCAGCTTCCGATTTTCGGTATAGTGGAAGCAGCGCGGCAGAACAGTATTGAAGAAAGCAATTCCGAGCTCGTCCGTCTCCCCACCCCCCCGTGGCCCAGAAAGCCAGCGGCGAAGCCACTGCTGAAGCGCGGCACCGCCAAAGCCAGCGCACACAGCCCCCCGCGTGCAACCCGTTCCCTTCAGCGGCTTCCGCCAAGCCCCCCCGTCTGCGCTCGGATCTCCCAGCCTGGGGGTTGCCGGTCTCTCACCTCGAAGCTGGCACTCCCCTGCCGCCCACAGCAGAGAAGCCAGCAGCAGCCATCGGCAGGAGCAGCGGCTGGGCATCTCCCCCCGGCTCATGCAGCAGCAGCAGCAGCGGCGGTTCCTCAGGGGGACGTGCGTGGCCTGGGGAGCAAATTCTTTCTTTTACGCTTTTCCCTCCCGCTCCAGGACAACCCACCTCCCTCCTTCCCTTGCCACCCTCGCTTATCTCCCCCTCGCTCCGCACAGCAAGTGAGCCTTCCATGGCCAGACGCGGCGAGAGGGCGTGGCACAAACCTCTCCGAGAGGGGAGGCGACGGCAGAGCCCTGGGCTTCAAGGGCGAGAGCGGGCCCGTTCTGGTGGCTGTGACAGGGGCACGTTCCTTGCGCCCAAAGGCCAAAGCCTCTTGGGAGTGAACCTCCGACCGAGTGCTGCTTCGGACTTGATGCTCCGATCTAATACTGCGGCTGGAACCCCCCCCCTCTCTTTGGTTTGCTCCACCAGTAGCTGTGGTAGCAAGAGACGCTGAGTTGGGGGGCGGGGTGTACGTTCCATGTGCGGAAAGGTTTCCGAGCTCCGCAGAGGGTGAAATAGTGCAGCGCTAGGCACGGCTCATGGGGCGCCTTATGGTGTCGGACGCCAGCCGATGGTCCAGGGCCATCGACATCCAACACAGCCCCGGCCACCGACAGTAGCAGGACATGTGAGCCGGTAGGACATCGTGCATCAACTATGGGAAAGGGACAGAGGGACTTTTTCCATTGGACCATACGAACTGGAAACAAACTCACTGAAGGTTCGCAAAAAGAAAAAGGGGGACTTGTGGCACCTTAGAGACTAACACATTTATTTGAGCGTAAGCTTTCGTGAGCTACAGCTCCCTTCATCGGAATGCATCCGATGAAGTGAGCTGTAGCTCACGAAAGCTTACGCTCAAATAAATGTGTTAGTCTCTAAGGTGCCACAAGTCCTCCTTTTTCTTTTTGCGAATACAGACTAACACGGCTGCTACTCTGAAACCTGTCACTGAATGTTAAATCCCACCAAATGAGGGTAAATCCATCCTCCTCATCGTATCCACTCATTATACTCCACACCTGAACATAGCCATTATATGAACAACATACCCCCATATCTCAACATCTGTACGTTGACCTGTTAACCTTTTACCCTCAATTGGGGAGAGTGCAGATTATGTATTCCTTACACCACCTGTTCCTAAACCAAACTTCACATCCCTTGGTAATCTGTACCTTATTCCCTGATAACCAGAAACAGCTATGCTAAACTCTGTACAGTTTTCTTTTTACATCAACATCTTAATAAAAATTGTCTGTAAGCCTCTAATGATTTAAGCTCAGCATCCCCTTTAAAAAAAAAAAAAGTCATTTTACTAATGTAATCAACAAGTGATTGTTGGTAGAACATATGTAATAAGTGTGTAACAAGGAGTAGAGTAATAAAATTAAGAAAAGGGTCATTAAAGCTGGATATAAGAGAAAGCTTTCTGGCAATGAAATCTGGGGAACAAGAAATGGTGGAAACCCCATTGTTCTCCACATTTAAAAATAGACTGGTTTCAAAGTAGCAGCTGTGTTAGTTTGTATCCACAAAAAGAACAGGAGTACTTGTGGCACCTTAGAGACTAACAAATTTATTCGAGCATAAGCTTTCGTGTGCTAAAACCCACTTCATCGATGCATGCAGTGGAAAAATACAGTAGGAAGATTATATATACACAGAGAGAGAGGGAGAGAGAGAACATAAAACTATAACGAGGTTATATAGACTGGGCAATGCAAGGAAAAATACACAGTGGAGATCAATCCTGCACTCAAAGGAAATGATCTTTTCTATCAAAAATGTCTCTGACTCTTTGACTTACAGTATAGTGGAGCTGGTAACATTGTGACTTGTTTTCTTTTCACTACTTATTTTTTCACATGATGTGTTTTTCTATACTGAGATGTCAAATCAGTAATTAGGACTTCAGTGGTTTAACTACAGAAATATTCAGCTTAGCATCAAGACACAACAGGTCATTAACAATAGGACATTTAAATAAACTCTTTAAAACAACATTAACATAAAATGTAACAAAGATGCCTTTATTATCAGTTTCAGAGTAGCAGCCGTGTTGGTCTGTATTCGCAAAAAGAAAAGGAGTACTTGTGGCACCTTAGAGACTAACAAATTTATTAGAGCATAAGCTTTCATGAGCTATAGCTCACTTCATCGGAAGTTATACTCAAAGCTTATGCTCAAATAAATTTGCTAATCTCTAAGGTGCCACAAGTACTCCTTTTCTTTTTATCAAAATCATTATTAATAATAATTCCTAACATTATGTGGTGATCGAAGTAATTTGAAGAAGTACAGAACAATATTTTAAATGTTTTACTATACATCTTTATTCTGCTGATTTTTAAAGAGTTTATAAATTAATATTTTTTGATGTTCTTAATTTGGGACATTTAAATTTTGTCTTTAGTGTTTATTAGAGCTAGGACACAGTAACAGCACACAGTTAAGGTTTCTAGAGCAGTTCCATTCTAAGACCCTGTCTTTCAGTCATTCATAAATATATTAAAAGTTGCATTTTTGTGCTGTCATTTTTCAGTCACGGTCTCTGCCCAGATGGAGAAATTCAGCCATTTTTAAAATGGAAAGCATATGAATAAATACCTTTTTGCACATTATGAGGCTACTTTGTGACCTTTTATTGAACAGCCCTTGAGTCAAAATGGCAGGGTAGAAAAGGTTGCAGGGAGAAAATCCTAACTGAGAAGAAGACTCTTTGGGTATTGTAGTAAAAATCAGTTCAGATTTGGTTGAGCTATTTTAAAGATTGAAAATTGAATTTCTCAGACAGACAGTAGTGAGGACGTGATTCTTAGCACTTTTTATGAACATTATACGTGAATAGTGGCTGAGCTGAAAATTCACTTATAGGATACCTATTCAGCATGCACAAAACAGGACCTGTTTACTGTTTTGTAAACAGTATACAGTTAAAGCGAGATTGTGAGGGGTGTGGAAATATTTAACACAGCAGACTTTGCCTCAGTTGAAAATTATGTATTCTCATTGACAACCCAGGGTGGGTTACTAAGTATAATAAGGCATCTGAGTTGCATAAGCAACGTCCAGGTTGTGCATGCATCCTTAATGTTCTCTTAACAACATTAGGTGTGGGGGGCATTGTAAGCGTGGTGGTGTTGTTGCTATGTTGTTCCACATTAATCATATCAGGCCATGAAGTTCAAGAATGAATCTTTTGACTTGTACAGAGTCCTTTGTAAGGGCTTGATCCTAGCTCTCCAATCCAAAAAGCTTCCCTTTTCTTATAATATTACATTCAAAAGTATGGGCAGGTGTTAAAACATGTTCCATACACATCTTGCAGAGTGCACATAACTTGGTTCCATTTCTATTGACTTCCATTCTTGCAGTGTGCCCTGTTCACACTCTCATAATAATGGATGTCAGCTAACATTTTCCTTGGTAGGGTCACAGTATCATTGATGTCATTCCAACTTGAGTTTCCAGTCTTCTAATTTTTGCCAGGTCATCAGCTACAACATTCTCGTGTACATCAGCATATGATGGAAGCTGTTGAAAAGTCAATTTATTGCCTTGCTTTCTGATCCTCCAAGCCTGTTTCTGAATTGCATTGTTGATAGCGGTCTGGGTTCTTCTAAAGTAACCAAGGATCACCACCTGCAACTCAACAGTTATTACGACATCTACCTCTATTTCTGCTCTGTTTGTTTCTTGCTTGCAGTGCAGTGCAAATAGCTTTCAGTTCAGTTGTATAGTTTGAGTGGATAGATCCTGAACTAGTGCATTTTCTTGTATTTTCTCCATTAAACACCACCATTCTTGAAAGATATGTCTGATGAACCATCAGTGTACATACGAATGAGTTTGCCTTGTGACTTATACTGTTGAAGAGTCTTTTCTACAATTTTCCTTTAGCTGGCAATCTGTGTGTTCCTTTGAACAAGATTCCAAAGGGAAAGACATTTACTAAAGCTTTTTTACAAAAGGTTCATGTGAAAAAATTACTGGTATACAAACTTCTTCACACACTTTACCTTCCAAACATCATCAAGTGCTTCTTTTTTCTTCAGTAGCCTTTACACACCTTTCAGAACAAGATGATCTTTGCAGCCTTGATTTTGTTTTCCAGTTTCTGAATAGATCCTGAACAGTGATGATATTCAGGTAGGGAAGGAAGACAATTTCCATATCAAATTACCTTTTCTTTTCTATAATTCTCAAGAGGTTGAACATCAGACTCTTGTTCACAAATTGCTTTTTGGAGTGGATCTTACAGTTCCAGTTATATTGTGAACTACAGATCTTGCACAACATCTATCTTAGCAAGATTACTGGAAGCCTTATGTGACCATAGAGTAAGGCATCTACAAGCATTGCATGAAGTATCAAGCAGTATGTTCACGTTCTAACACATGAACCCCAATTAGTACTCGCAATACATCACAGAAGATTTAATCTCTTCTTTGCTTTGGCAGTCATTTTTCTGATTTGTGCTCCAAACCTTAATTCTGTATCCAAGGTCATTCCAAGCTATACTGGATCCTTCTCAATGGCAATGCATTCTCCATCCAATGTCAGCTTCAAACTGTACTTATATCTCCTATGATTTGTGGTAAATTTGTTTACCACAAAAAAAGTTTGACTTTATTTTTGTTGGATTCAGCTGAAATGTATGTCCCTTTACCCATCTAGTTACAATTTCTAAGTCTTCATTCAGCTCATTTTCCAATGCATCTATTTTGACAACAAGTGATACAAAGCACAATGTCATTTGCTTACATGTATACAGATGATTTCAAGAGGCATGACAATTCAGAGGAGGACAGCACGAAAATAAGAGACTTTAAATTGAGTCCTGTGGAATGCCTCCCGCAGTGGCCTTGTCTTCGAAAAAGGAACTTTTAGTCTATTATTTTCCTCAACTATAGGACATCTCTTATCCAAAAGGTACATTTTACCAGATGCTCATCTCACTGAGTTTAACTGAGAGCTTATCATGCCAAACTCTATGAAACGCTGCACTGAGATTCAAAAAGACTGTGGTGGCTTTTGTAGGAATCCATCAATAACAGTCTGACAGAAGGCCACCAATAGGCCTGTAATTAAGTGCAAGGGCCTATATGCCATTTGGGTAGGTTTTATTTTCCCTTCTTCTAAAAGCCACCACAGAAGCCTTGATAGTACCATTCTTTTCATTATTTTACAATGGTAACTGGTTAAAAATATAGATTGATAGCTGCCCAGAGAAGGGAGATCCTTGCCAGTCTTAAGAAGAGGAACAATAACTGCTAAATTCCACCGATCAGATACCTTCTCTTTTATCCACAATTTGTTTATGATGTCCAACAAGCTGGCATTAGCCTTCTTCCCAAACAGCTTTATGATATGGCCACAGACGAGGTCCAGCCCAGGAGTTGTAAAAGGATTAAATATATATGTACTAGTATAAACAAAGAAGATAAAAGAAACAGAAAACAACAGCATAATCATAAAATAAAACTATTCATTATCACACAATATAGTGTACTCAGGATTATACATAGAAATGTTTAAATGCAAAACAAATAGGAAAAAATCAGTTCAAGGACAGAATAAGAGTATAAACAAAATTCCCATGCCTGCTATAAAATATTATCAAGGGCATTTAAGCCTAGGAATAAATAGTGTCCAACATCTGTCCATTTCAATAGACCAGTCATTTGCTAACACCAGGAACTTCTTACATTTCAGTGCAGACATGAAGGAGGAAAGCAAAACATCCGTAGAAAGAAAAGTCAACAGATTTCCAGAAGAAAAGTGTCATTTGTCTTAAAATCATAGAAGCCAGGCTAAAGAATCCTCTGTGCAGGGCCATAAGCATCAGTTGGGGGCCAAGAACAAAGGACAAAATGTTGGTAAAGGAAAGAGGAGCATATGTGCAACATAAAGTCCCACCTGGTCACAATACTAAAATATATGTAAAATGGATTTAATCTTCTCCTCAAAATTCCAGCAGATTGAGGATTGATCTCTTAACTGCTGTAATAAATGAGTATAAATGTAATAAATAAATAAATGTAATAAATGAGTCCCTGTTTCTTTTTCTTTTTAAGTTAATGAGCATCACAACGTTCCAAATGAAGCTAGCTACTGCATATTGAGACACAGCTCGGAACAAAATCATCAGACCTGTTATTGTTTTTTAACTAAGCATCTGTGTAAAAACCTTGCAACTGAAGAGTCCGGTTTGAATGAGTATATTTGTTTTTTTCAGTGTCTGTTGTAGTCATCCGCATAATACACTGATCCAAATCAAATTTCCCTTGAGCATTTAGCTCTGCTTAGATTAAAAACATAGCATGTTCTATATCAGGGATTGGCAACCTTTGGCACATGCCCCATCAGGGAAATCCACTGATTTGTTTACCGGTCGGTTTGTTTACCTGCACCATCTGCAGGTTCGGCTGATCGCAGCTCCCACTGTCCAAGGTCAGACATATAGAAGAACATAAATTGTTGTGCAAAAGTCAACATGGTTTCTGTAAAGGGAGATCATGTCTTACTAATCTATTAGAGTTCTTTGAGAGGGTCAACAAACATGTGGACAAGGGGGATCCAGTGGACATAGTGTATTTAGATTTCCAGAAAGCCTTTGACAAGGTCCCTCACCAAAGGCTCTTACATAAATTAAATTGCCATGGGATAAGAAGGAAGATCCTTTCATGGATTGAGAACTGGTTAAAAGACAGGGAACAAAGGGTAGGAATAAATGGTAAATTTTCAGAATGGAGAGGGGTAACTAGTGGTGTTCCCCAAGGGTCAGTCCCAGGACCAATCCTATTCAATTTATTCATAAATGATCTGGAGAAAGGGGTAAACAGTGAGGTGGCAAAGTCTGCAGATGATGCTAAACTGCTCAAGACAGTTAAGACCAAAGCAGACTGTGAAGAACTTCAAAAAGATCTCACAAAACTAAGTGATCGGGCAACAAAATAGCAAATGAAATTTAATGTGGATATATGTAAAGTAATGCACATTGAAAAAACAACCCCAATTATACATACAATATGATGGGGGCTAATTTAGCTACAACTAATCAGGAGAAAGATCTTGGAGTCATCGTGGATAGTTCTCTGAAGACGTCAATGCAGTGTGCAGAGGCAGTCAAAAAAGCAAACAGGATGTTAAGAATCATTTTAAAAGGGATAGAGAATAAGACAAAGAATGTCTTATTGCCCTTATATAAATCAATGGTACACCCACATCTTGAATACTGCATACAGATGTGGTCCCCTCATCTCAAAAAAGATATATTGGCATTAGAAAAGGTTCAGAAAAGGGCATCTAAAATGATTAGGGGTTTGGAATGGGTCCCATATGAGGACAGATTAAAGAGGCCAGGACTTTTCAGCTTGAAAAAGAGGAGACTAAGGGGGGATATGATAGAGGTATATAAATTCATGAGTGGTGTGGAGAAAGTGAATAAGGAAAAGTTATTTATTTATTCCCATAATATAAGAACTAGCGGCCACCAAATGAAATTAATGGGCAGCAGGTTTAAACCAAATAAAAGGAAGTTCTTCTTCACTCAGCAGACAGTCAATCTGTGGAACTCCTTGCCTAAGGAGGTTGTGAAGGCTAGGACTACAACAAGGTTTAAAAGAGAACTGGATAAATTCATGGAGGTTAAGTCCATTAATGGCTATTAACCAGAATGGGTAAGGAATGGTGTCCCTAGCCTCTGTTTGTCAGAGGTTGGAGATGGATGGCAGGAGAGAGATCACTTGATCATTACCTGTTTAGATTCACTACCTCTGGGGCACCTGGTATTGGCCACTATTGGTAGACAG
This sequence comes from Dermochelys coriacea, assembly GCF_009764565.3. Classification (NCBI taxonomy): domain Eukaryota; kingdom Metazoa; phylum Chordata; order Testudines; family Dermochelyidae; genus Dermochelys; species Dermochelys coriacea. Next base: position 89,043,588 of record NC_050069.1, read on the forward strand.
GATACTGGGCTGGATGGACCTTTGTATGACCCAGTATGGTGATTCTTATGCTCGTCGTTCCAGGCCAATGGGGGCTGCGGGAAACAACGCCCAGCATATCCCTCAGCCCACACCACTTCCGGCATCCCCCATTGGCCTGGAACGGTGAACGACAGCCAGTGGGAGCTGCGATCGACCGAACCTGCAGACGCTGCAGGTAAACAAACCGTCCCGGCCCACAGCAGATTTCCCTGATGGGCCTCATGCCAAAGGTTGCTGATCCCTGGTATAAAGTTAAACTGAGAGGCCAAGATTTTAGTGCTGGTAGTGTAAACATGGCCTTCAGTGGCACAGCTGCATAGACACTGCCTACATTGACAGAGGGTTTTTTCTGCTGAGTAGGTAATCCACCTCCCCAAATGGGGGTAGATAGGTCAATGGAAGATTTCTTCCATCAACCTAGCCATGTCTACCCCGGGGTAAGGTCAGCTTATTACAGTGCTCAGGGATGTGCTTTTTTTCACACCCTTGAGCAGTGTAGGCTAGGTCAACCTAAATTTTAAGTGTAGACCTAAATAAGTGGCCTGACTTTTGAAAAGTGCTGAGCACCCAATATCTCCCATTGATCTCAGAAATTTGGAAATCTTGTTTAGATTCTTGAATATGCATTTAGAAGCTTAATTTCATGCTTCTCGTCTTGAAAACTTTTAGTAATCAAATTTAAATTAAAAAGCCTATGTAATTTAGGGAAGAACAACATTCATAAGCCTAGCAATTTTCGAATGATCTTAATTAATGTTTCTGACTCTTGCAAAAAGTTCCTTGCTCTCGTTTAGGAAGCCATCACCCCTATCTGGCTTTTGCCATTTCAACCTTTCCAAGCATTACGTCTAGAGATAACGAGAGGCTAACTTAAACTTCATCTAAAATTTAAGGGCTAAATTGGCTTCTCACAGTAAGGGGCAGTTCAGAGGTGCTGTGCCCTAGTGGAAACGTAATTCCAGTACCAACCACAGTAATTCTGCTCCCTGTACCTCACTAGTTCTCTCTATATAGGCAGAAGACCTTATCTTCCTATTCCCCCTCCCTGAGGTTACAACTGGAGACCCACTCATACCTCCACAGATCTAAGAAACCTTTGTGTGAGCCAACAGCTCAATCCAGAGGCCTCCTTGTACCCCAACCTCCCCCCATACTAGTTAGGCTCCCTTTTCTGACCACAAGCCACCCAAATAGGTTGGAATCCTCAGTAGGTTGTTCATCCTCCCTTGTCCACTCCTCAATCTACCCATATCCATTCTTCTGATTTGAGCTGGATACCCCTACCCCAGAGGACAGTGGGGATTTTATTACAATGTAACAAAATATTATCATGAATAGATACAAAGGGGCAGAGTTAAGGCTGGTGCTGCAACTTTAACTAAAGCTTTCTGGGTTTTTTTTACTTTTAACTTTTCAACCTTAACTTGCATTACTACAAGCTTATGATTAAAGGAATACTGAATTAAATACAGGTTGTCCGTAGGTGTATTAGTTTAGTAGTGCATTGAAGAATAACCTGATTGTCAAAACTGTAAAAAAAATCAGATGTGTCCTTCATAGAAAATAAAAATTATGAGAATAGAGTTACCTACTACAGGACAGGCCCAGCAAAGAAAATAACAGAACACCACTCGCCATCACCTTCAGCCCCAACTAAACCCACCTCTCCAGTGCATCATCAAGGATCTACAACCTATCCTGAAGGATGACCCATCACTCTCACAGATCTTGGGACACAGGCCAGTCCCTGCTTACAGACAGCCCCCCAACCTGAAGCAAATACTCACCAGCAACCACACACCAAAAACACTAACCCAGGAACCTATCCTTGCAACAAAGCCCGTTGCCAACTATGTCCACATATCTATTCAGGGGACACCATCATAGGGCCTAATCACATCAGCCACACTATCAGAGGCTCGTTCACATGCACATTTACCAATATGATATATGCCATCACGTGCCAGCAATGCACCTCTGCCATGTACATTGGCCAAACCGGACAGTCTCTACGTAAAAGAATAAATGGACACAAACCAGACATCAAGAATTATAACATTCAAAAACCAGTCGGAGAACCCTTCAACCTCCCTGGACATTCAATTACAGACCTAAAAGTTGCAATTCTTCAACAAAAAAACTTCAAAAACAGACTCCAATGAGAGACTGCTGAATTGGAATTAATTTGCAAACTGGACACCATTACATTAGGCTTGAATAAAGACTGGGAGTGGATGTGTCATTACACAAAGTAAAACTATTTCCCCATGTTTATTTCTCCCCCCTACTGTTCCTCACGCGTTCTTGTCAACTGCTGGAAATGGCCCTCCTTCATTATCACGACAAAAGGTGGGTTTTTTTTCTCTCCTGCTGGTAATAGCTTACCTTACCTGATCACTCTCATTACAGTGTGTATGGTAACACCCATTGTTTCATGCTCTCTGTGTTTATAAAATCTCCCCACTGTATTTTCCACTGCATGCATCCAATGAAGTGAGCTATAGCTCACGAAAGCTTAAGCTCAAATAAATTTGTTAGTCTCTAAGATGTCACAAGTCCTCCTTTTCTTTTTTAGAGCTCATATGGAAACCCTTTGTCACTTGCTAATGTGTGAAATTGCTATTTACACATATTGGGGCTGATTAGCATTTTACATTGCCTTTGCATTGGTGTAAATGAGTACAGAAGGGGTAGGGCAGTGGCCAGCCAATCCCAAAGTATATATGTCAAGGTTCCTTCCCCACTCTGAACTCGAGGGTACAGAAGTGGGAACCCCCAAAGCTTATTTTTACCAGCTTAGGTTAAAACTTCCCCAAGGTACAAATTATTTTACCTTTTGCCCTTGGACTTTATTGCTGCCACCACCAAGCGTCTAACGGGAAAGAGCCTGCTTGGAAATGTCTTTCCCCCAAAAATCCTCCCAAACTCTACAACCCCTTTCCTGGGGAAGGCTTGATAAAAATCCTCACCAATTTGCATAGGTAAACACAGACCCAAACCCTTGGATCTTAAGAACAATGAAAAAGCAATCAGGTTCTTAAAAGAAGAATTTTAATTGAAGAAAAAGTAAAAGAATCACCTCTGTAAAATCAGGATGGTAAATACCTTACAGGGTAATCAGATTCAAAACTTAGAGAATCCCTCTAGGCAAAACCTTAAGTTACAAAAAGACACAAAAACAGGAATATACATTCCATTCAGCACAACTTATTTTATCAGCCATTTAAACAAAACAGAATCTAACACATATCTAACTAGATTGCTTATTAGCCCTTTACAGGAGTTCTGACCTGCATTCCTGCTCTGATCCCAGCAAAAGCAACACACAGACAGAGAGAACCCTTTGTTTCCCTGCCCCCGCCCCCAGCTTTGAAAGTATCTTGTCTCCTCATGGTCACTTTGGTCAGGTGCCAGCGAGGTTATCTTTAGCTTCTTAACCTTTTACAGGTGAAAAGGTTTTTTCCTCTGGCCAGGAGATATTTAAAGGTGGTTAGCCTTCCCTTTATATTTATGACATTATATATTCCGAATTGTTTATCAATTGAGTTAGAAACTATTATTAATTACAAAATTGTACTTGGGTGGATTGGGGGAAAGCTTGAGAAGTTGGAATTGCATAGGGCCTAAATTGTTTCACAAGAAAGGACAGCCCTGTCCTTACAATGTTGTCAAAGTAAATATTACACAACTGATGGATAGGTTGATAAGACCGATTTACTCATGCATGAAGATAGTGTTTCCATGTAAACCAGGTTGTTAATTAGAGACTTGTTCTGGAGAGAAAGATACACAATGGAATCAGTTTGAGGGGATAACTCAAGAGGTGGATTTTCTACTTGGGGATTTATCAGTGATTCCATCAGGAGATGTCTGCAGTTAGACAAGTGAAAACATTTTCAGGTGTTTGTGAGTTATCTCTAAAGGCACTTGTCAGCTGTTTGTTTACCATGCAGAAATTCCTGTAACCTTAATCTTAGATAAAGTTCCTGGGTGTACACTTCTGATTTGCTCTGACAAAATCTGCTGCATCTAGGTGTGGAGGAGCCATAGGTGTTATTCTCAAGGCAGCAATTAAAATTCTTCCCCCTCTAAAAACCACAGCTGTACTTCCCTGGGGCACTTTTCCTTCCACCATCATGCACATGAAATGGCCTAATCAGGAACATGGGAACTTCAGTTAAAGGGCACCATCAACTTGAAAATCACACTTGTGCCTGAACAATTCTGTTCCGACTGTAGTTACAAAAATATTTTCTCTATTTTTTCAGTTTATTTCCTTTGTGTATCTGAGAGCACTACAGACACAATCAGCTTCACTGTTTCTTCAGCATAGTTAATTAAGCAGTTTTTCTCTTTCTTAAAAGACTCTTATAATATCAGTGAGGAATGGGGGGGGGGGAGTGGGGCGAAAGAACTATAAATATTGTTACAGGAACCTAAAAAAAGTAAGAACATACTAATTAAAGATGTTGGGTCAGACACTGATTTTTTTTTAAACTAGTCACTTCCAAAATGTTCAAGTTGTTGTGATGTCAAGTTTATACAGTGGTTCCTAGTAAATACTAATTATATTGTATACACTTTTATAGTGCCTTCCATCTTGAAGAATTACAAAATAGTTTATAAACTCAAACTGAAAATACCATAATGCATATAGCTCAATTAGCTGTTGAGCAATTTATCCACCACTGGGAGGAAGCATAGCTAGAAACACAGGAGAGAAAGTAAAGAACAGTTACGCTGTAGAGATAAATGATGAAGTGAGCTGTAGCTCACGAAAGCTTATGCTCTAATAAATTTGTTAGTCTCTAAGGTGCCACAAGTACTCCTTTTCTTTTTGCGAATACAGACTAACACGGATACTACTCTGAAAGCTGTAGAGATAGAAGCATACTGGTAGCATGTGACTTAAGAAATTTCCTCATTCTAACTTTTAGCTGCAGTTCAGTTTTCATTTTCTGATCATTGTAGCTAGGACAGCTGTGAAGAGTCTGTTATAGTGTATTATTCTTGTGCTAGCATAGAATATTTTATTTAGTTTCACTTTCCAGGTCCTATGTTCTGTTTCTATCCACCCTGGAAATCTTATTAAGAATATGATTTCTGAAGATTTTGGAGTCTCACACTTAAAAGAGTCAGTGCATTCCGGGAATTTAATTCTGCAGGTCTTTTAAATGTCCACTAGATGGCACTACTAAACTGTGGCCTTAAAAGAACACTTCAAAATCTTTTTCAAAATAACACCTGTACCTGTTTTACTGAAATAATCGTAACTAAATTATTAACACAGAGAAATTCCAAAATCCACTTACACATAACTGTCTAATATTGGTACTTTTTGCAGCCCGGGCAATGAAAATCAATGCAGTCAGCTTCCTTTTTATTGACCTGACTACAGGATGTGTCACATTGGCCCAGAACCATCTAGTCCAGTATTCTATACCTCATCTCTGATAGTGGCCAGTTCTAGATGCTTCAGAGGAAGATGAAATCATGCTAATGAAAAAATTATGAATTTGCTTGACTGAAGGGGAATTTTCTCCCTACTGAACAAACAGCTGATGTCCTAAGCATGAGGTCTATAACCTTTGTGCACTTTTTATCCAGTCTAATGTAGCTCATCTTCAACAAATGTTCTCAACATGCACATAAATGACTAAAGATTCAGAATTTGGAGCACTAGCTTCCCTTAGAGTGTCAGTCTTACTCCGAACGCTGTTCAGCAGTATTGCATCTTTGTAAGAAACAGTCCTGTGAATGTGGGAGTAATGCAGATGGGAGGGGAATGTGGATGGATGTTGCAATTAGTGTACAAAACTTTCAATTACTGTTTATAACATGGTTTCAAATAACATACTAAAGCTTATGGAGATGCAGTATCTTTTGAAACCAGGTGCTTCCTACCTGCTGGGCTTCATTTCATTAAAAGAAAATAGTGACTGCCTTCTTTCATCTCCATGCCACTTTACACATATCTTCCTGCATTGGTGCAGTTTTCATTCCCCAAAAACTTCTGATCTTTGGTCCCTGCTGAAAATGGTTCTATCCACCATACTCAACTGGTATGTCAAGAAGGGGAAAGCTTAGGGTTCATGGATGTAATTGCTTTGTAAAGATGTGTGTGGTTACTTTTGCATATGTCATGTATTGCTGACAGAGGACCCAATACTGCATTCCTTACTCCAGTAAACCTCCCAGTAAAGTGACCAGGAGTTTTACCTGAAAACAGGGTGCAAGATTGGGCCCAGAGTTTGTAATTATCATTTGCTAGAATTTGCAGCAGTGATTTCAGTGAAGCCAAGAAATCTTAAAGCATATTTTGTTTGAGATCAGAGCTTTCTGCTTACAGAAACCAGTTCTTATTTGTGCTAATAAAACCTCTCTGGAACCTAAAAAAACCCTCCAAAACAAATACCAATACCATGATGTGTTTTTTCATAGATTATTTTTAAAAACAAAGCTTGTTTGGTGGTGAACTACGTGAAATGGCCACGCAGGAGTGTCCACATCACAAAAGGCATCATGACAAGTGGTAATAATTGGTACCTGGGTTGAAGTTTCAGAGCAGGCAAGGAACTAAATGTAGATTAAATTACTCATTCACCCCTGGTTCTCCTACATCAAGATTGAGGCACTTTGGAGATTGGTCTTGGGAAGCTTGCACTGCTGTTGTCCAGGCTGGACCTACTTTGTGGATAAATAGAAAAACTGAGTCTCCCATAGGTTTGCCAACTTTCTAATCACACAAAACCGAACACCCCTGCGGCACCCATTCTCCAAGGCTCCACTCCTGCCCATTCTCCAAGGCCCCACCCCTGCTCGCTCCATCCCTCCTCCCTTTGTCACTCATTCTCCCCAACTCTCACTCACTTTCACCAGGCTGGGGTAGGGGGTGAGGGCTCTAGCTAGGGGTACAGGCTCTGGGGTGGGCCCAGGGATAAGGGGTTTGGGATGCAGTAGGGGCCTCTGGGATGGGGCCAAGGGGTTCAGAGTGAAGGAAGGGCTGCGGGCTCCGGCTAAGGGTGTGGGCTCTGGGGTGGGGCTGAGGATGAAGGGTTTGAGGTGGAGGAGGGGGCTCCTGGCAGGTCCAGGGCTAGGGGTGAGGGCTCTGGGAGGAAGTTTGGGTGTGGGAGGGGACTCCGGGTTGAAGCAGGGTTGGGGTGCAAGAGCGGATTCAGGGTGTGGGGTCCCGGCAGCGCTTACCAAAGCCACCAAGTCCCTGCAGCCCCTAAGTGCATGTGCAGCCAGGGAGGTTCTGCACACTGCCCTTTTGCCCGCAGGTGCTGCCCTTGCAGCTCTCATTGGTCACGGTTCCTGGAACCGTGGAAGCTGCAGAGCCGGCACTAGGGGTGGGGGCAACCAGAAGCCTGGCAAATCTAGACTCCCAAATAGGATTGCCAACTTTCTAATTTCTGAAAACTGGACACTACAGCAGGAGAGCCGCAACACCACCTTCCCTATCTCTTCCCCCGAGTCCTACCTCTGCTCCACCTCTTTCTCCGAGGCCCCACCCCGTCACTCACTGCTCTCCCCCTCCCTCTTCCTCCTGGCTCGATCCTGTTCACCTCCCTCAACCCCACCAGCTGGGCTCCCTCTGCTCCAGGGCGAGGAGTCTGCCTGCCCATGAGATGCAGGAAGGAGGTGGCCTCAGTTGAGTAGGGGCTGGTGTGGGTTGATGTCCCAGCCCCTCCTCCTTTGGTCTCGCCACCCATGGTGACTGGACCTTTGTTGTCCAGTCAGTACATGTGCCTGGACATGTCCCCTTTCAACCAGACTTTCCGGTTGAAAACTGGACACGCGGCATCACTTTTCTCAAACCTCTATTCACTGTGTGGGATTTCCCTGCAGAGAGGGGGAGAATGGCCAAGGAGTTGATTATGCTGGGGATCAGGGCCGCCCTTAGGCATATGCAGCATACGTGGCTGCGTAGGGCACCTGAAAATTTGGGGCACCACTGGGTCTTAGTGTCCACACATCCACCTCTTCCTGTCCCTGTTCTGACCCTTCCTGCAGGCTCCCACTACAGCTGACTGCTGCAGCCTCTGGAGGGGATCTAGTACTTAAAAGTGAAAAAGCCTTCCAGCCTGCCAGGCCTATTAGTACTGATGCAGGGAATCTACACTGGACCTGTGTGATACCTGGATGTAGCTCAATCAATACAAATACCTTCCGGAGGGATGCACCCTAAATTAATGCTGACATTATCTGCCTTTAAGACAAGAGCAACCCCCAAGTCCTTCTCCCTTCTGTCCCTAGCTCTCAGCCATCCTAACTGTAGAGTCCAACATTTGTGAAGAATCACATGTAGGGCCAGCAGCCACAATGTAGTGGAAGTACCATTCCCTGCATGCTCTCTCCCTGGAACTGCCAGGTTTCTGTCTCCTTTTCCTACAGTGATGAAGGAGACAATCTGGCCCTTAGTCAGGAGAGCACTCTTGATGATCAGATTAACCGCTGAAGCAAGAGGTTGGTTATAAAATAAGAATGATTTAAATATAACAGTTGTTAAACTGAACACACTACTGTATTCAAAATACATTCACTGAAAACTTACTTTCCCAGGGAACTGAATATTTTGTGTCTCAGTAAGTTTCCAAGTGGAATCATCTTTTGTAAATAGCAAGCTCTCAGCCACAGGGCAGATGACACTGACAAAGTTCAGGAAACAGTTTTGGTCCCCAGGTAGCATCTCTTAAAGAAACAATAAAAAGAACAATGTACACACAGTTCAATTTCTTAGATCAATTTCTCCAGCCAAAATAGCAATGAACAAAACAAAACTCAGTGGGACTTGTGCTCTTAAGTCATTCAGATGATACTAAAAACCCTAGCCTTAGTAACAGTCTGATTAAAGGAGCTTTTAACTTTCAAATATTTGGGCAGTGTTGGAATTCTCTGACCTGCACTTTCCTGAATTATTTATTACCAGCGCCAAACCTTATTTCTTCCCACCATGATAAACACAGAGCCATAGCTCTTCCTGAAAATGCAGATCATTGACATTTTAAACTATGTAATAATTATTCTGGATACAAGACAACATTATTAGTATCATACTTACACCTTGTCATTAGATTATGTGACTGCACATATATTTTATCATATGAAAGTAATTGTTCTTAAATAATGTTTCACTCACTCCTTTGTGCTCCTCTGGGGAACCAGTGCTGTAAAACAGAAAGCATTCTGAAAGAAATTGTCAGCTCCAGAATTTCACAAATGCTCATGCTTCTACTCTGATAGTATCTTTTGCTTTTAAAAATTCTTGAATAAGAGAGCATAACACTTTGATGTGATATTTACAGTGACATTTTATTTCCTAGATTTAGTCAACCACTAGAAATTTTCAATTAATAAATGAATAGCATAAATGCATAGACAAAGTGGGTAAGGTAATATCTTTTATTGGTCTATGTAAGCTTCAAAGCATATCTCTTTCACTAACAGAAGTTGATCCAATAAAAGATATTACCTCATCCACCTTGCATCTGAGACCAGCATGGCTAACACTGCAAGTAGCATAAACGAAATAAGTTTAGCAGTGCATTGAAATCTTCATCCAACAAACAGATGTGACTCATAAGCCCCTATCCTTGCAGTCTTCCCTGCTACACCAATTCAATGGGTGTTGAATAACTCTAAAATACTAAAAATGTGAATATTGTGTTAAAATAAGAGGAAAGCAGCTACACAGATGTGATTTTTATGTTATCAACAAGCAGAGCAACATCCCCTTCTAGTGTCAGAAGTGTGGAAGTGAATACTTATTTTAACAGATACCAATCTGATGACTTAACTGTAAGAGCTTGTGATAAAGTGCCTAGGTTTTTAACTTTGACATTATGAATGTTTTTTGAGATTCAGATTACTGGGCCAAATTCAAACCTGGTGTAAACAGGTGCAACTTGAAGCATCACATGCATGATACCTGTTTACATTGGTTCTGAATTTGTTTTTTAAACCATGAGCCAAGTGGCTGTTAACTCAGGAATCAGAACACAAAATGCCTTAATCCAACCATGGAGTCCCCAGCCTACCTACATACAGCAAGGGGTTGTATTTAAAATAATAATAATAAAAAAAATCATTGTTACATTGTTCCAGTACCAAATACCAATTCATATTTTAACTTTCAGGATCAAGGAGAGACTTGGCAGTGATTTGAGTTCTGGAGATCTGGCCTTAAACTGAAAAATTATGGAAAAAGCGAATGACTTTCAACAATAATGGTAAAGTCACAGTAAGTGAAAATCACTGAATACAACAAGTGCTCACACCTTGCAAATTAGTTATAGCCAGCCAAATAAATGTTAAACTTTCCATGCAACACACATCTCATGTACTTGAAGCACTTGAGAAATATTGTTATCCATATTCTTTTTCTGTCAAGCTCACTTTTGGATTCTCGATGCCTTTCCGTGTGAAAGGATCACACATTAGAAAATTTCTTGTAAAGAAACAAATACCTTTCTTTATCTGTGTTACTGAAAATATTTAGATGATCAAAACTGAAAAGTTTTAAATCCACTTTGGGTTTTTTATGCTTTGTTTATTCTTAAAATTTCTCTCTACTTGGACAATGAAAATCAGTGAAATCAGTTGAGCTTTTTATTATTAATTATACTCTCAGCGTGTCATCTCAGCCAACATTATATTTGTTTAAAATGTGTAATTTAGAGAGAGAATTTCTGATGCCCTGAAGTCTCTAAAGTCTCTGACAGATTCTGCCACACTTACCTGTATGAGGACCTTATTATCCAACTGAACTACTTAAGGAATATGGCAGGGGTCTCAAACTCAATTTATCTTAGGGGCAGTGCCAAATCCTCCCAGCGGGCCAATAATGTCACTGAAGATGGTGTTCAGAAAAGAAAACGTTTATATTGTATTTTTTATTTAGAATTTCTTCGAAATAATAAAACTGCCATACAACTTTATACAATTCTTCTCCTGCCAGAGAGTTTTTAGTGTTTGCCAGACACCTGGCATCGCTTCAGTTCTGTCAGTTTGTTGATGTTTGGCCTCAGTGACTGAGCAATTGAAACCTTCAGGAGTGTGTGTTCGGTATTTTGACTTGTTTATATTCATTGTGGAAAAAAGTGACGCTGCCTCCATGGCTGAGTCTGCCCAGCAACTAATGATGCTGTCTCCATGGCTGATTCCCCCCAGCGACTAGTGATGCTATCTCTGTCCCTCTCCCCCAGCCAATGAGAGCTGCGGGGGGCGGCGCCTGCAGCAGACATTGGCAGCCAGTTTACATGCATCTCTCTTCCACAGGCCATAGTGGGGAGGTTCTCGGGCTCCAGATGGCCCGCGGGCTGGGACTTTGAGACCCCTGGAATATGATATGATTCAACAGGAGTAAAGGTATCAGAGGCTTACAGACACACTCTTTTTGCTTTTTTCAAAACGAAAGGCCAAAATTTTGAAATTTCAGGAAATCTGACTAAGTAAAGCACCTAAATAAGGACATCTATGCATCTAATTTTAGGCCCCCACAGTGGAAAACTTCAGCCTAAATTTCAGGCCAAATTTCAATGTATAATATAATTTTATGATGCAAAGCTCTTTTAGAGACTTGCAAAATTTTTGGTCCTACTATACTTATCCTTTGTGTCTACTTACTCCTCCTTTCGCCTCTTAAGGAGTTAACAATTTACTGCAGCTTTTTCAAAATACAAACGTTTCATCTTATTGAAATGCCGATTCCAAGCAGTTATTATTGGTCTTGAGTGAGTTTAATTTGCAGGATAATGGTTCAGGTTTCTATAGTTCACATGCACCTTTTCCCTCTCATTCAGCTGTGCAATCTTGTTCAGCATAAACATTCTACCACTTATATAAGAATGAGCATATCCTTGACTTGCAAGCTATGATTTTTCCTTGACAGGTGGAAAAATGTGAAACCCTATTTTCTTTAATGGTTCCCTTACTATCTGAGGCTAAGGCTTTGTCTACACTGCCAATTGAACTACAAAACTTTTGTTGCTCACAGGTGTTTTAAAAAGGCCCCCTCTTCCCCCAAGACAAAAGTTTTGCCCTGACAAGTGGCAGTGTAAATGGCTTGTTGTTGGCAGGAGTGCTCTTGTAAAGTGATGCTGCTAAGATTTGTAGGCCTGAAATTAGACCTGTCAACTCTTAGAATACTGGTGTTTGCTGGGCTGCTACCTAATGAAAGGCGGGTGTTCAGGATTGTGTCAAAGTGGCCTGAATAAGGGGTATGTAATGACCCCAAACTTAGCCCAGGTTCTTAGACCAGTTCACCAGAGTTCATGAATGTTGAGCAAATCCGAATCCTGTTTTGAGTGAGACTTCTCAGGGTTTTGAGGGAAAAAATCAACATCATTCTGTTAAGAACTTCTCTTTTTTTCCTGTGATGATCTGTATTTGTTCAAACCCAGAAACTAAAAATGAAACCCATGAAAGCGGATCCCACACAAATCAACAAAATGTGCACATAGTGCTCTGTGAATAGAATCTGCTGTATTTTGCACAAGGAAGGGAGGGAGGAGTTGACTTTTGTGTAGGAGCAGGAGAGGTGGATCAGACTTTTGCCATGGCTGGTAAATTTTTCATGACAAATGCACAGGAGCTGCCACTAACACACAGACTGGCCCTATTTTATCATTTCTGCTGCAAGTACTCCATGAAGTCCTTCTGAGCCTAGAAAACAAATGGAAAAGAAACCCTCTTATTTTTGTATGAGTGATTGATCCTTAGTTTTCCTTAAGTGACGTTCCTGTTCCTTTTAAGCTACATGTTCTTTTCCCCCTTTTGTAATAAAAAACAACCCAAAACAAAAAACCTTGCCTTGTGGTTGGTTGACCTGGTTACAAATTATAGCTCTTGAGACACCTATTTATTTCCAAGGCTGTTGAATGTACTCTTCCACCTCTGCTAGAATCATTAACTACAACATATCTTCCAAGAGTCCAGTCACGCTAATGAAACTCCATTGATTTATGCCACAGTTAATCATTTGTGCTGTTTTGCTACAGAACAATTTCATATTTTATTTCCTCTCTTAGGAAATTGCTCATTTAGATGTTCTTAAAAAGAGAGGACCATTTTGGATAGGCCTTCCTTTTACTGTACTGGCTTAAGATGTGTTTGTTATTTTTCCTTTGATTTTTACTGTTCTTGCAAGTTATTTTTCACATTCTTAGGCCACAGTCTTTCTGTCTCTGTGAGGTTCAGAGTGCCCTCACCTCCCCTAACATACGTGGAGAATTAAAAACACACTGCACCTTGCAGGATCAGTCTCTGTATAATTTCATATAAGACCCTAACTCACTTCATGAGATTTCAAATATCAGTGTCATACTACTGACACTTCGACGTATTGCTCTGCTGATTCCTTTAGAACTTCTATTTGCTCATTCAAACCCTTTGAAGCCAAGTAGTCAATGTGTTTTTAAGTTACAGCTCAATAATTTAAAAGTCAAATTTTATTAACTATCAGCATTCAGTCTTCAAAAAATGGTGAGACACCTACACTTTCATTTGATTGTGTCTCTGATAAACCAGAATTGAGTTGATGGTATGCATTTTAGGGGATTTTAATTGGATTCTGCTTTGACATTTATTAGGCATATCAAAGTAAATGCACTGAGTTCCTTTTTATATCTGTAAAATGTGTATAATATATGAATCATTAATCTGGGATTAAGGTTCCACAGCAGTTTTGACTGAATTAACTTCTTGATTCTTTTTATAATCTTTGTTGTAATGTATTGGAATTCTAGTTGGAATTTCCTAAACCCCTTCAGACTGGGTCCAGTTGATTTACAGTGCTGACTGCCCAGTTTTGATCATGGCTACAAAAAAATTCTGGGGTTCTCAATTTGAAGAATATGCATTAGTTTTCAATTCAATAGCAGTCAGAACCAGATGGCTCATTTGGTATTTTATTTAATTTAATCAATTAGTTCACAGCTTTTTTTCAGTCCCTAGAGACAATACAGTGTATGGTAAAATTTTCAAAAGCACTTAAGCAGTGTAGGAGCCTAAACCCCATTTTCAAAAGTGATGTAGGCATTTAGCAGCTTAAGTCCCATTGACTTGCACTTAGACTACTAAGTGCCTACGTCACTTTAGAAAATGGAACATAGGCTCCTAAGTCATTTAGGCTCCCTTGAAAATTTTTACCCCCATTCTAGTAAAATGAGCATGGTGCCAAGAGTTCTTGACCTGCAGTGTGGTCTTGAGATAGTTTCTTAGCATTTCCTTGACTTGATTTCCCCATCTAAGCTATGGGGATAATGCTAGTTACCTTCCTCACAGCGGTTTTGTAAGTTTACTACTAAATGTTCCTAAAAACACCGTCCTAGCCACTATGGATGTAGAAGCCCTCTACACCAACATTCCACACAAAGATGGACTACAAGCCGTCAGGAACAGTATCCCCGATAATGTCACGGCTAACTTGGTGGCTGAACTTTGTGACTTTGTCCTCACCCATAACTATTTCACATTTGGGGACAATGTATACCTTCAAATCAGCGGCACTGTGATGGGCACCCGCATGGCCCCACAGTATGCCAACATTTTTATGGCTGACTTAGAACAACGCTTCCTCAGCTCTCGTCCCCTAATGCCCCTACTCTACCTGCGCTACATCGATGACATCTTCATCATCTGGACCCATGGAAAAGAAGCCCTTGAGGAATTCCACCATGATTTCAACAATTTCCATCCCACCATCAATCTCAGCCTGGACCAGTCCACACAAGAGATCCACTTCCTGGACACTACGGTGCTAATAAGTGATGGTCACATAAACACCACCCTATATCGGAAACCTACTGACCGCTATTCCTACCTACATGCCTCTAGCTTTCATCCAGATCACATCACACGATCCATTGTCTACAGCCAAGCTCTACGATATAACCACATTTGCTCCAACCTCTCAGACAGAGACAAACACCTACAAGATCTCTATCATGCATTCTTACAACTACAATACCCACCTGCTGAAGTGAAGAAACAGATTGACAGAGCCAGAAGAGTACCCAGAAGTCACCTACTACAGGACAGGCCCAACAAAGAAAATAATAGAACGCCACTAGCCATTACCTTCAGCCCCCAACTAAAACCTCTCCAACGCATCTCCAAGGATCTACAACCTATCCTGAAGGACGACCCATCACTCTCACAGATCTTGGGAGACAGGCCAGTCCTTGCTTACAGACAGCCCCCCAATCTGAAGCAAATACTCACCAGCAACCACACACCACACAACAGAACCACTAACCCAGGAACCTATCCTTGCAACAAAGCCCGTTGCCAACTCGTCCACATATCTATTCAGGGGACACCATCATAGGGCCTAATCACATCAGCCACGCTATCAGAGGCTCGTTCACCTGCGCATCTACCAATGTGATATATGCCATCATGTGCCAGCAATGCCCCTCTGCCATGTACATTGGCCAAACTGGACAGTCTCTACATAAAAGAATAAATGGACACAAATCAGACATCAAGAATTATAACATTCAAAAACCAGTCGGAGAACACTTCAATCTTTCCGGTCACTCAATTACAGACCTGAGAGTGGCTATTCTTCAACAAAAAAACTTCGAAAACAGACTCCAACGAGAGACTGCTGAATTGGAATTAATTTGCAAACTGGATACAATTAACTTAGGCTTGAATAGAGACTGGGAGTGGATGGGTCATTACACAAAGTAAAACTATTTCCCCATGTTATTTCTCCCCCCCACCCCACCTCCCACTGTTCCTCAGTCGTTCTTGTTAACTGCTAGAAATGGCCCACCTTGATTATCACCATAAAAGGTTTTCCTCCTTCCCCCTCTCCCCTTCCTGCTGGTAATAGCTCATCTTAAGTGATCACTCTCCTTACAGCGTGTATGATAAAACTCATAGTTTCATGTTCTCTGTGTGTGTATATAAATCTGCCCACTGTATTTTCCACCAAATGCATCCGATGAAGTGAGCTGTAGCTCACGAAAGCTTATGCTCAAATAAATTTGTTAGTCTCTAAGGTGCCACAAGTACTCCTTTTCTTTTTGCAAATACAGACTAACACGGTTTCTACTCTGAAACCTAGTAAATGTTAGTTTAACACATTGCAATGTTAAGTGTTGTTTTTGTGATGCCATGCATGTGTGTGTGAGGTCTGTCTCCAAATATCAACTCCAGCAATGCTATATGCCAAGGAGACCTATATCCCTCAACAGGAGCAGGACTGGCCACTGGTCAAACAGCATCTAATGTGAGCCAGAATTCAGAGTGCACATAAAAGGCACTTTGCTCAAAATATTTATACTTTGTTACTATGAAAAATCTGAGTATAATGACAAGAGTTCTCCTCCTCCATAATGTGGAGTGGAGACTACTAACATAGGCAACGATTTTCAAAAAGTAACTAATTGATCCTGAACTCTTTAATTTTTGGATTTCCAACTTGAAACTATTCAAAGGAGTCTAGTTTTCAGAGAGAGGAGCTCAACACTTTCTAAAAATCAGGACTCTTTAAGGTATCCTAAGTTGGGCACCCAAATATCAAGGCCTTTGATACCATTACTTACTTTTTGTAATCTTAGTTGAAGATATTCTATGGAGCCCAGGGAGAGGCCTCTGCTGGGATTTTTTTTTAACCCTGTTATTTGATGCAGCCTGAAATTCATTTTCAAAAGTATTATAATAAACAGAGATAAAGCATCTATGGCAGGGATGATGTAGCAACATCCAGAGAATGAGTAACTATATCCAGTGCAGGGAATTCACTTCAACATTACCTTCAACTTGGTGGCCGAATTTTAACAATTGTGTCCTGGAAGCCCCACACTTGTAAGTTCGTAAGTACTTTGGAGTAAGATCTTTTGGTCTGGTTTCCCTGTTCCTTTTCTTCCTTCATGATCAACTGAAATTCTGTTAGTTCCCATATTTTAACAAGGAAATTGTTCCATCCCTATGGTATCTGTCACATTTTCAAAGCAGATGGGAAAACAAATAGTTCTAATGACACTTACTACTTTTATATATTTATTGATAACAGGCAGCTAATATAGAACAGTTTTTTTCACGAATATGGGCATTCAGTAATTATAAATATTACTTCAGATTTCGATAGCTCTTTCACATGATGACCTCAGATCACTTTACAAACAATAATGAATTCATCCTCCCAGTAACCAAGGATGGGAGGTACTAATAGCCCCACTTTACATGTGAGGAAACTGAGGCATAGACAGATTAAGTGGTTTATCCATGGTCATGGAGAATGGGAATTGAACTCAGATCTCCTGACCTACTGGCAGTTTAATCTCAAATTATTTTTAACTTTTAAAATGCTATTTCAAATTTTAAAAGTAGAAACAAAACTAGCTATTATTCCCTGGAATGGAAGAGGCATTGTTGGTATTTTGGTTACTTGGAAGAATAGTGCCTTTGGCTCTATACAGAAACTCATTTGGATTTATTCTGTAGTACATATGTCCTGGATAGTCTGAGCTTCTGTAATATCAGCAAAAGACTTGGGTTGTCTGCCAAAGCTCTTGTTAAATGAGCCCTTACAAGGGAACTCATTCACCTCCAGTTCCAATTCTTCATGTGTCAAGGGAGCAGCCAACTTCCCAACATTCCAGCAAGAATCCATAGATATATGGTTGTTAAAAGCTCTGAGCAGCACCACAATTAAAAACAAATTAACAGGAAATCTGAAATTTCCTTCAGAGTTGTTCCTTTTTTTGTGTCACCTCTCATAAATCGCAAATTACCTTTGAAATGCAACTGTATATTCCAAAAAGAAAAGGAGTACTTGTGGCACCTTAGAGACTAACAAATTTATTAGAGCATAAGCTTTTGTGAGCTACAGCTCACTTCATCGGAGCTGTAGCTCATGAAAGCTTATGCTCTAATAAATTTGTTAGTCTCTAAGGTGCCACAAGTACTCCTTTTCTTTTTGCGAATACAGACTAACACGGCTGCTACTCTGAAACCTGTATATTCCAAATAGCTATAATATCGACAAACAATTGTAAAGAAGTCACAGAACTTGTAGATGGCTGTAATTTCTTTTCTGGGATGTAAGACTCGAGGATAGCCTTGGCTGTAATAATTGTGTTGTGACTTAAAAAAAATTATTTAATGAAATGGAAAACAGGAGTACAGTGTTCAGGGGTTGCTACTGTGTTTATTATGAACACATTCCTATTAACAATCATTGCTAGCATAGACGTTCCCATGGTGCAGCATTCCTAGTGGACCTGTAATGAGCAAGTAATGTTTACCTGAAAAATTCCACCTGTTAGAGAAAGCAGAACCTGTTTAATCCTGATTTATTGAGGCTGGTGATCATTACAACACCCAGATAATGAAGGAAGGTGAAAATGGATCTCTAGAAACAGAGGATCTAGAATGTGGGCTGAACACTCATGAGGTAGGAATCCTAGGAACATCTGAGCCTGTGGCAAAGGCTCAAGCTGAACTTCAGGTTATCTTATTAATGTATTTGTTAATAAATCTCAGTCCAAGGAACTGGATGAATTTTTGGCTTCACATAGCATGTGAACTTTGCTTCCAAGTAGGTTGAGAAAGGCATAAAAAATTTAGTATGAAAATACTACAGTGGTGGAGTACGGTTTTAGCACAAAATGTATAGTACTGAAATTTTCTTTAGAACATTGGCCTTTACTCAGTGTTTCAAACTCTCATAGTTTTATCATGTGTCTTTATCATGCTATTTGACGTTTTACTTAAAGCCCTGGCTCCTGCAGACAAGTGATTATGTGAGAATCTCAGCTTTCATTTGAAAACTAAGTACATTTTTAGGTCTCATGATTCCAAGAAAAATGCGTCTCAAGTGCACGCCAACAGCTCAGAAACAGAAGGCAAAGAAAAAGAACCCAGCATTTATTTTTATTTAAAAACAAACCTAACCTGTAAGTCAGTCTCAGGATTTTTGGGGAACCTGTCTCACGATTTTTGGATGTTCAAGGTTGGCAATACTGCTTACTTTTCTTGGATAAAAAAACATATCCTAGTTACATACTACATCAGACAGTCCCATGATCGGGGATTGTCTTAGTATGCTCTTATTTTCTCATCAGTTACTGAGATCTTTATCAACCTTTTTTTTTATCATGTTCTTACATCATAAAGATTCTCAAACCCAGCAAGTTTTGGGACATTTCTTCCTCATGTGTTGATATTTTTGTTTAATCCAAAACCCACTATGGGCTAATTCCTGCTACTTTATTTATGCAAAACTTTCATGGGTGAAATTCATCCTTGTGCAGAGGCCTAGCATAAGGCCTCTAGGTCATTTAAAGTGTATTTTAAGAGGTGTAAATAGGTATTAAATGATATAGGCCTAGGTCTGGCCTTCTCAAGAGGGAAGAATTTCACCCCATATGAGTATCCTATGTAAGTAAAAGTATCCTTGCTGTTGATATGGAATAATGCATTAACCAGATAATGGGTGTTGAAGCAAAGAGGGGTTAAATTTGACTACATCTTTCTTATATTAATCCCAGAAAGCAATATGAAATTCCTCAAAATCTTTTGATTAGGACATAATAATTTCCCTCCAGTAGGAGGCATAGACTTGTCCCTTTCAAGCACTGACTTAAGCATAATGCAGAAGAGGGGAACCAGGATCATGTTTGAACAAGAATATTAACAGGCAGGGGACAATTCAGACTAGAAATTCAGTTGTGGACAGTACGGATGTGGCCATTGTTTTCTTATCCTGATCTCAAGGAAAGAACGTAATTCAGTTATATGAGTTTCTTGTCTCCCTGACAGTGGGAGTGACAATTATCTATGGTTCTGTTGGAGAATACAAGAAAAAAGATTATTAATTATTATTATTATTATTACTATTATTTTATTGTGTGCAGTGGTTACATTACATTCAGAAGCAGGAACAGTGCTGGACAGTGGAATCTGCTGAGGTGGATTCTTTTTATTCCTGCTGCTGCTGACTGAATAGCAAATAAAGGTTCATCAACATCATGGCAGGAGTTATCATGGGAATGAAGTAGAACAGGGATTATAATGGGATTGTAACAGGATGGTGAGGTTCCTCTGTTAACCCACTGTTTTAGGTTGTGGTGGAACTGTGTGTGGAGATGCTCACTGAGCCGTGCATGCTTCCTGGGCAGGTAGGTGCCACTCATTGGAGATAAAGGAGAAGGAGATGGTTCTCTGATCAAACGAATCCAGGGGATGGAGCAGTCTTAGACCTGTGGAGGGAAGCTTGGACAGTACTTTGTGTTTGCTTTGTATTAGTTTTTTAATAAAGCCAAACTTCAGGAAGGGGTGAGTTTTGATTCCACAATGTCTCTTGATTATTTTGGAGTGGATGGAAATGCCACTTGTGTATACAGTTATGGGTTGCTGGTTCAAACTATTTGATTTGGGCCCAATTAGTGGTGAGGGAAAACTCTTACCAAATGGTTACCTGGGGATCATGTAGAATTATGGAGAAGTTTCAGTCCAGTGCCTGGTGGACAAGTTTCCATATTACAAAATCACTACCAGGGCACCACAATATTCATCCTCGTTGGCATTAAGCTGCTTAATGAAGCCAGTAGGAGTCAAAATAACTGGTTTTCATCTGAACGAATTTGTTTGAGCTTTTCCCCCACCACACACACTCCTTGTATGTTTGTTTATTTGGTTGGTTGGTTGGTTGATTAGTTGGTTGGTTTTTTAAAGTCACTCTTGTTAATTATCCTGCGTGCACCAGATATCCAAGAAAGCTGACATAGTAAAGTTATATACAGCATCTCGGTGACCTCTTTGCAATGAAGATAATATCTGTCCAATAAAGCCTTGACAAAATGACAGTGACAGCTGCATTGTGGTATTCAGTTTGAATTGAACAGGTCTGTTCAGCAGTGTTGGGAGCAAGTCTTTCATTACAATCTGCAGCGCCAAGAAAAACAACTTAAACCCATCCTAAAAAAGTGAAATTTTCCCTCCGCAGCTGCAGAAGCTGGTTTGGGTAGCCAGAAGCAGGTACTCTTCATAGTCTACTCCATATCTCTTTGGTTTGATTTTTCTTACTGTCTTCAAAAGGCTGCAATCCTCACTTCACTACTGACTTTAAAAGGGAAGGAAACCTCACTTCTTTCAAAAGCAACAGCAGTCTGGAGTGTTATGGGAGCTGAACACTCGAAGGACAAGCATCCGAGAAGAATGTTTTTGCTGAGGAAAGGTCAGAGACTTCCTGCATGGGAAGAAGCTCTTCTCTCAGGAAAAGATCCAAAGTCACTGCTGAAGCGTGGGTTACATTATGTCAGTCTGAGCCTTACAATGAAGGGGATGACAAATGTGCCTGATTTTTTGTGGGGCTTGTCGGAAGTGCAGAAACTGAACCTTTCACACAACCAGCTGATGTCTCTTCCTACAGCTTTGGGGAAACTAGACAGATTAGTGGTGCTAAACTTGTGTGGTAATTGCCTCAAGTGTCTGCCTAAAGAGACCGGGCTACTCAGAAACCTGAAGGTTTTATTTGTCGATATGAATTGCCTGAGTGAAGTGCCAGCAGAGCTCAGTCTGTGCACAAAGCTGGAAGTTTTGAGCCTTTCACACAATTGCATCTCAGAACTCCCTTCAAGCCTCACTGATTTGACAAGCCTAAGGAAGTTGAATCTGAGTAACAATTGTTTCGTTCACATTCCCTTATGTGTTTTTGCATTGAGGGGTTTAGATTTCTTGCATTTAGGCTCCAACAGACTTGAAAACATTGCAGAAAGTGTCCAGTACCTGGTAAATTTGCAGATCTTTATTGCAGAAGATAACAATATTCGCACCTTGCCACGGTCTCTCTGCTCCATCGCTGCACTTGAGTTACTAAATGTAGCTTACAATTCTATTAAGACCCTTCCAGCTGATCTCTATCTTCTGCACAGATTGCCAAAAATTGCTTGGAATCCAGTGGATAAAGGGCTCCATATTTCACATAACCCATTGTCCAGACCACTGCCAGAGATTGTAGAGGGAGGACTGGATGTGCTCTTCAATTACCTTAAAGAGAAAAAGTAACATAACTAAACTTGCACTGTGTTTGGGATTAACGCTGTCACCAAGATTTAGTCAGTGGTTTCCATTTCAGAACACAGGGAGACGATAAAGACTAAAGATGGTTTCAGTAACGTTTGCTGAAAGCAAGTGAAATCTGACTATCTAGTTTAACTTTGCATAGAGTGTATTTTTTAAAACATCCCTCTCTGTAACTTTTTCAGTATTTGGTGTCTTTTAGGAAAAACTGTGGTCAAAATTTTGCTCTTTATTATAAATAAACAAATTAATGCAGGCCATTAGCATTGTAAAGGGTACATTTGTAATCTTTCAGCCTGCAGTAATATTAATATAAATGGGATTTACTGTATGTGGTGTGCATTTGCACTTTAATTCCTGTTCATTTCTTCCTACACAGATAAACCACTCCACAAACATGCACTTACAATCTAAGTGACTTTCAAGGGAGAACATTTAATTTATTCACAAAAGAGATTTGCTAATATGTCTCAAACTCTATTAATGGTCAGACATTACATTATTGGTGTAGTTCAGTGTTCCCAAACTTGTTCCGCCACTTGTGCAGGGAAAGCCCCCGGCGGGCCGGGCTGGTTTGTTTACCTGCCGTGTCTGCAGGTTCGGCCGATCGCAGCTCCCAGTGGCCACAGTTCGCTGCTCCAGGCCAGTGGGGGCTGCTGGAAGCAGCGCGGGCTGAGGGATGTACTGGCCGTGGCTTCCAGCAGCTCCCATTGGCTTGGAGCAGCGAACCTTGGCCACTCGGAGCCGCAATCCATCGAAGCTGCGTATATGGCAGGTAAACAAACTGGCTTTCCCTGCACAAGCGGCAGAACAAGTTTGGGAACCACTGGTGTAGGTCAACACCATATAGCTATTGACCATGATGGGCAGGGATGGTGTCCCTAGCCTCTGTTTGTCAGAAGCTGAGAATGGACAACAGGGGATGGATCACTTGATTACTGTTCTGTTAATTCCCTCTGAAGCACCTGGCATTGGCCACTGTCAGAAGACAGGATACTGGGCTAGATGGACCTTTGGTCCAATTCAGTATGGCCGTTCTTAAGTTCCATTTTACAGCTATGAGCTAACCACTATAAATTACAGGTAAAGTTTGAAGGCAATTGGGGCTCTCCCAGCTGTTTTGGATCAAATGTCCTCAAAGGTAAACAAGTCTCCCACCCCACAACATGCAAACTTTCCCACAAAAGCTCCCAGGGCCCCTACAACAGTATATCACAGAAACCTGGCCCATCAGAACTTCTAGGTGGAATTCACACATGCTTTCAAGAGATATCATCATTCTACCAATGAAGATTGTCTGAATAAGATGTGACTAATATTACTAGATGAATAACTGCACTCATTTCCTTTCCACACTTCCCTACAATTTGAGCCATGAAGTACCTTTATTCAGGAGACAGAATATATTTTAGGTGAACTGAAAGTATTTTTCTATCGGGGAAGCACTATCCATGCCATCATCAGCTTGTGAGAGTTTTAAAACCAACTACTTCTGTAATGTTCAGCATTAGCAGGGAGCATAAAAGTCATGTCTGATGTAGTTCTATATATTGATCTTTTGTAAATGACCTTCATTAAAATTTCATGCTCAATAAGAGCAGGTAATACACGAGAGCTATTAAAAGCTGTTCAACCTAATTCTCCTCTCAAACCAGTATAAACAGGCTTAGCAGAATTCAATTTTAATTTTTTTATATATAATTTTGACAGAATATCACTTATTTTTAAGCATTTTTAAATTTTTATCTATTTAAATTTTCAGTTGCTGGAAGTTATGGGGCCATCAAACAATAATTATTTAATGACAGCAGATAGATTCAAAAAGTTAAAGCTTTATAATTGTTAAAACTCAAATTGTCAACATCAGGTTTCAAAACGTACAAGAAAATATCCTTAAACTCTAAAACATTCACAAGTTCTCACTTAGCCTAGCTGTAAATATCTGTTATCAATGGAAATATTTTTCATTGGTTTGTATGTGTACAGCGCATTTGACATTTACCGATAAAAATCTAATCCTTCCAAGCCTTAATATAAATCTGGAGTTACTCCACTGAGGTCAGTGGAGACACACTGGTGTAAATCTGGTAAAAATGAGAGAAAAAGCAGGTCTATTGTTTTTTTAAAAATTAATTAAGAAAATACAGAAAAACTTTGAGCGTTTCACTTCTTATGTCAAATCTCAGAAATCACTGGTTCTCAAATTTAATTTGTTCTCCATCCATAGTTGTGGGAGGTAGATCCTGCCCCCCAATGAAGTTAATGGAAAACAACTGACTGCTGTGAATAACCATTTGTTTTGCTGGCAGCAGGAACAGCCTAATATCAATAAACAATTAAATAATTTGTGGATAAACACAATGTACCTTGTAAGTTGTGAAGCCAACAGCTTCAGCTGTTACTCTAGTGCTGAGGTACAAATGCAGTATTGAACATAGAGCTAAAGATTCTGCTAATTAAAGGGGTGAGAACTGGTTACCATAATTTTTGATGTTGGTATGGTTTGCATCTCACTTGGTTCTATTAACAGAGGAGTTTCAGTGCTATACTCAGCAATTGCAGTTTTCAAGTGTACAATTAAGGATTAAACCCTATGTTCCTAGCCAAGGGAGAAACCTTTCTAAAAGGCATTTCGGTATCAGGAGTAATACAAGAAAATGAACAAACCTGCTGTGTATCAGACAGCAAAATGTAGTCATTATGTGATTTGTTAATGTAAAATAGGCTTGATGAATACATTTACTGCATACCCAGGCTTTACACTTATTTATTTATTTTTACTCAAGTAACAGGATATATAGTAAGTTCTGCTTTTTATGAACCTTTATTGAGCATAAATTTGTGTTTCATACAGTGATAAGTGAAGCAATACTGCAATTATTAGTAGTGAAAGATAAATATAACCCCTGTTTTTATTTCAGGCATGGATTATTATATCTTTGAATGTCCATTTCACAAGCTCTAAATCTTCCACTGCATGTGAGTGTTGATAGCCATGCATTAGAGGTCTACAGGAAAGTTAAATGCCTGTGACATTAATCACCTGGAAAGTTTCTTCCCCCCCCTGCCCATGTATCAGTAGGCAAGGATACTATGACACTAATTTGTACATGAGATGAATTGACTGGGATCATTATTCACAGTAATTTATATGGAAGGTGGAGAGACTGGTCAAGATGATTTGTGCCTGAACTACAACTCCCATGAAGCATCACAGTGGCATTTCCAAATAGAAATTTTTGGATTTCAACCCAAAGCTTTTAAATTTCAACTGAAAGGTTTTGAATTTGGGTTGAAAAATCTCAGCATTTTCTGTAAATTTTTTGTTTTGTGTTCATCAAAATTTTTCCACGGGAAAAAAAATCATTTTCTGAGCAGCTGTAGTATAAATATGCAAAATCACATAATTGTATGTCCTTATTCATTTTAAACTATGCTAAGGTATGAATAGATTGCGTTCAGTTCCAATTATAGTACTGTAAGTAATTTAATGAAAAAACAGTAAACAACAGACTTTTAGACTTTAAGGCCAGAAGGGACATTGTGATCATCTAATCTGACCTCCTGTATAGCACAGCCCAGAGAACTTCACCCACCCACTCCCCTAGTAGGCCCATAACCTGAGACTGAGTTGCTGATGTCCTCAAATCTTGATTTAAAGAATTCACATTACAGAGAATACACTATTCACTGTAGTTCAAAGCAGCAAGTGACCTGTGCCCCAGGCTGCAGAAGGTGAACTCCCCCATGACTTCTGCCAATTTGACCTTGGGATAATTCCTTCCTGACCCCAAATATGGTGATCAGTTATTGGTTAGACCCTGGGCATGTCCATGAGACCCACCAGCCAGACAGCTGGGAAAGAATTGTCTGTAGTAACTCAGAGCCCTCCCCCTCTAGTGTCCTATCTCCAGCTGTTGTCTAATTAGCTAATAGCAGTTGCAGACGGGCCATATGCCATGGTAGGAAATCTCATTTTATCATCCCCTCCATAAACTTATCAAGTTCAGTCTTGAAACAAGTTAGGTTTTTTCCCCAACTGCTCCCTTTGGAAAGCTGTTCTAAAACTTCGCTCCTCTGATGGTTAGAAATCTTTGTCTAATTTCATGCCTGAACTTATTGATGGCCAATTTATATCCATTTGATCTTGTGCCAGCATTTCTCCTTAACTAAAATAACTCCTCTCTCTCTAATGTTTATCCCCCTGATGTATTTTCAGAGAGCAATCATATCTCCTCTCAGCCTTAGTTTTGTTAGACTAAACATGCCAAGCTCCTTAAGTCTCGTCATGTAAGGTAGGTTCTCCATTCATCTGATCATTCTAGTAGCCTTTCTAACCTGTTCCAGTCTGAATTAATCTTTCTTAAATATGGGAGACCATAATTATGCACACAGTATTCCAGATGAGGTCTCACCACTGCCTTGTATAATTGTGATAACACTTCCCTGTCTCTACTGGCAATACCTCACCTGATGCATCGTAGGACTGCATTTGCTTTTTTCACAGACTCATCACATTGGCAGCTCATAGTCATCCTATGTTGACTAATACACCCAGGTCTTTCTCTGACAGTCATTTCCAATTGAAACATCCCCAGCTTATAGCAAAAATTCTTTTGTTTAGTCCCTAAGTGCATGCCCTGCACTCCTAAATTTCATCCCATTTCCATTACTCCAGTTTTCAAATTGTCCATATCCTCTGTTCCTCCTCCCTGTTGGTAATACCTCCCAACTTTGTCATCTGCAAATGTTGTTAGCACACTCTGACACATTTGTTGCCATGCCTTCCCATTCCCACTGCTCAAAGGGGAGGGAGGGGAGGGTCACGTGGTATTGGCTCTGTGTTCCTGGGCTGCCCTGCCGGAGCCAACTCTAGAGAAATTGCTCCCCCCATCCACCCACAGGAGCAAGGGTAGAAGCCGGGGGGTGGGGGGGAGGTCACATGATGCATCTACAGTGGCTGAGGGGGGCCTGTGTCCCTGTGCGGCCTGTCAGGTCCCTCACTCTGTGTGTGAGAAGAGAGGCTGCGGGTGTACTGTAGCTGCCACAGGAGCACACTGCTTTTTGTGTCCGACTGCACCCCCCTCCAATTCTGGCTTCTGGTGTGGGGAGGGAAAGGGCTTGTGAGGCCTTAGCCAAGGCACAGCCAGCAGACCTGCAGGTGCCCATTCCAGGAGCCGCTCGGCAGGACCCAGGCAGAACACCCAGTCCCTTCTGCCACATCCCTTCTCCCCCACCCCCTGAGGCAAGGCAGCAAGAGTCAGGGCATAGGTAGTAGGGTGCCTTCCTGCTGCCACAGGAGGGATCCAGCCCTACCCTAATGGAGGCTGTGATGCTGGCAGACCAGGTGCCAGCTAATGTCCAGGCCCCTAGGCTTCGCTGAACACAGACAAAAGCAGAGCTGTCACCCCATGTGTTAGTATTGTTAAATAGATATTAGAGTTACAAGAATGTGGTTAGTGTTTAAAGTTTCAGAAGCTACCCAGAGCATATGCAATGTTTGGACTTGTAGGCACCCTATGGTGCATTGGGCCCACAAGAGGATGACAGCCAGATGACAGCCGGATCTCAGTTGGGCTTCAGGCTTGTTCTCGTTCAGAAGAGGCATTCAGGGGGATGCCCAAGTCACTTCTGCACACTCACTGACAGGCCAGGTCTGGGAGCCTACCCAG
Source organism: Dermochelys coriacea (assembly GCF_009764565.3). Classification (NCBI taxonomy): domain Eukaryota; kingdom Metazoa; phylum Chordata; order Testudines; family Dermochelyidae; genus Dermochelys; species Dermochelys coriacea. Next base: position 89,071,319 of record NC_050069.1, read on the forward strand.
CCCTTGTGGCCAAAGCTAAAAAGAAAGTAAATAAGGGGTTCACCAAGATGTTCCTGGGAAAAGGGGATTTAGTGATACAGCACAGGGACATCCATTACAATCGGCTAGAAGTTCGGAGGAATAATGGCATACACCTGTCAGATGGAGGTGCTGACGTACAACTGCAGCATGTGCAGGCATGGATGGGGCAAGTGTTGTGATACTAGAGAGTGTGGTTGGGTGAGAAGTGACCAAGCTAGTCGCTGGTGCCTTCTGTGGTCGGTTTCCAGTGCAGTTAAGAGAATAAAATGAATAGCTCCCAGAGGTAAAAGACCTGGGATTTTGGTGATAGGTCTTGGCCTCATGTGATAGGGTGAAACCTTGTGGGCTTTGCCGACCAAGGTCAGACCTTTTGGCCCTCACGGGCCGAGATCCCCACCCTGTTGCACCCTGTGTCCTGCTCACAGGGGGAGGGTGCTAGGACTCAGAGAGAACTGAGGGTAGGCTGAGGAGAGCCTACCCCACATTATGGGTTATAGAGTAAGGAGCCCTGCAACCCCTGCACTGGAACCAATTAAATGCCTGGCATAGAGAGTATGGGTGATGGGCAGGTAGTGCCTTTCCCTTATGTTACAGTTTAATAAAAGTTGCAGCCTGCCACTTAGTTCTCTGTGTGCTTCTGTCCTCATTTTGCTGCTGTGTCCACAATTGAAATGTTGGTAGTTCAATGTCAAGACTGGGCCTAAACTGTATTCAGTGCGGAATTCTGATGCCATTGAGTTTGCTGTATATTCACCAGTGAGCAGCAACTTTTCAGCACACAGTAAATTACGGAGAAAACATATTGTAAAACATAAGCAGTCTACATGCTGAGCTTACCAGGTGTCCCCTATCTTCCATGGAGAGACTCTAGCAGGTTTCCAGTCCTCCAGGTAGTTGTTCTCTTAGTTACACTTTCATGTTAGTTTGAAGATCAAATGTAGGATGCATCAGGTCAGGCTACCCTTACACTAAAAGCCTGGTCTTTGTCTGTTGGGCCCCTTGACCACAGTCTGAACTAGTACATGCAATTCACCCCAGGGGGTGATACTTCTCTGGAGCTGTTTAACTGTCCAAAGCCTTGCAGTAATTACCCCACACTGATTTTAGATCTTGGAGTAAACCCTGTAGCCCTCCTTGTGGAGCTAGAATACAATTCCTAGCTCAAAAAGATTTTATATATAATGTAGCATTTATAGATACAAAAGTCTATGGATATTCCATGTCTATAGTGTCTGGCACATCTCAGTATAACAGTCTATTGAATTTTCCATGATGCCAAGGTCTCACATCTGTCACAAGGCTGAAGCAATACAACAAAATATTTTAGAAAAGACAGTGATCTACTTTTTCACCACTGTGAAGGAGCAAAAGCAAGCCAGTTAGAGCCATGAGGATGCAATAGCATCCAAAAAACCTCCAATAGCTGGCCTGATCTATGTGCTGAGCATGGTCTGGGACTTGCTCTCACCACCATTAGACACAACTCTGCCTTTGGCTGACTTTCTGCTATTCAAATAATGGCTTCTAGCCTGCTGGCTAGGCAACCTGAAGCCTGAGCAGCTTTTGCACTCACACCTGTCACTCTCACATGCTGCACAGTGGCGGTTGCTGTGTATATGCCAGCTGGCTAACAGGCAAAGAAATGGTGCTGAAGTGCAGCAAACCAAAATGGGAACCTGATCCTGTAAGCCCCTCAACCGTTAAACTCCCATTGAAGTCCATGGGTATTTAGTGCACATGGAGGGCATGGATCTGCGTTCACGTTGTGCTTCCCATCAGTACCCGGACTGGTCCAGAGAAGCTAATGATCCAATCAGCATACCAAATTCGGTGATGAATCCTGGTCACAGGCCACCTGAGGCACGTTGTGCATATACTAAGAAGAAGAGTGCACCTGAAGGGCTCCCAAGATTGGGCTCAAGGCATATACAGCACATTAAGACATGTTAGGAATTTAATTTACTCTCTCTGGTTGCCTGCTCATATCAGAGTCAAATGGGGCTGGGTATAGTGCTCTCATTAGCTATTGGTAGTCTAGTTGCAGTATGAATCTCACTGAGTTTGCATAAGTCTAAGGACACTACCCCATAAAAGCTAGGTCAGATTTTTTTATTATTATTATTTTTTTGCACTTTGGGGAAGGAGAGAAAAGCTTCTATTCACACACCATGGTGAGACTTCTCATTTCAGGACCCTTTCAAGACTCAGAAATAGATCTGAACTGGTTATTCACTGTCAGCTGAATTTCCTTCCAGGCCCAAGAGAATAGAATACAAATTAAATCACTATTTAATATAATAGAGGAAACTAAGGAAGAGCCATGCTACAAACAGTCTAGCAAATAACAGGACCAGAAGGGTAGTTTAATAAATTATAGCAGTAAGTTGGTAATTTGATGTCAAATATATGAAGTATTAACCAAGATGTAACAATCCCTCCAGTAACGTAAAAATGATCACATTTGTTAACCTAAAGGTTTCACCGTTAACACAGCGTGATGGTTCAACATGCTAGAAGGCTGTTTTCTAAATCACAGTGTCCCCTGTGGTAAAAGAAGGAGGGATCTCAGACATCATGGAAGGAACGCTTTTGTGTTCTCCCTAGTGGCATTTACATTTTAGCCCTACAGCAGGTTGAGTCACTCTGCTACCTTACCCATGATACTTCCTAAATTAACGAACACTACATTTAGGGATTCCTGGAAGGCTTATCTCTTGTCTAATATATCATTAGCTCAACATATAATTTTTGACATAATGTGCACAGCCCTTCTCAGAGAGCAAGTCTCCCACAGGTTAAATATGGCCTCATAGTGTAATTTTGTATCTGCACGAGAATTACACCTAATACAATAGAAACTATTTACCTCAGGCCCCATAGTTTCTGTGCTTTCATCACCACAGGCTCGTGGTGGAATTGCTGGTCCCTTTTGTCATCGTTTCTATTTGATACTATAAAAGAAAACACCCCCACCTTCAGATACGAAAGCTATTATTTCAAAGTTAGGATACTTGTGTCTATATCCAAAGCTCTTCTGGTTGTTTCATACACCTACCTTGTTATTACCTCCAGGCCAGTCATGCATCTCCATGTCACTGGTCAGGATAGTGACAGGAAGCAAAGCAAAGGGAAGAGCTGCTGATAGAACAGTTCCCATTGGGAAATAGCTGCTCATTAATATGCTTTTAAACAGTCATATTTTGGTCAAAGGCATTTTCAACATTGAAAATCAACTATCCTTTCACCTCCTAAGCCTTTTCCACACTAGAAAATGTGATCCATCGCTGATGAAAAATGTGAGCAACTGGTGCAGCTGAACCAGTACTGATGATGGTTGAACCACCACCATCGGTAAGTTTTGCCCAGTTTTGTAAATCTTCCTTGAAACTTGGCCTGAGTTCATCCATTGTTCTGCTTCTGAAATATAGTGATCCTGTTAGCACCAGGATGTCAGGCTAGATTCAGGTAACACCAGCTTCTGATTCCATATCATTATGGAAGATATCTCACTGCTGAGAGTGAGCAGGGAAGCAAGGGAGGGTCTTCTCCAAGGCTGCAGCTTCCGCTCTGGCCCCATGCGGCTCTCCTGTGGCAGCAATGGTCGCCCCCCACACACGCACCTGTGACAGCACAGTGGCATGGGAAAGTTACTGTTAATGGGGCAAGAAACAAAGCAGCTCTGCCAAAGAACCTGCGGCAGTGGATTGCCCAGTATCTCCATGAGAGTTTCCTAGAGATCTCTGAGGCAGATTCCCATGAAGTGAGGGAGTCAATCAACAGCCTGTTCTGCTGCTCGGACTAGGCATGCAGTGGGAGACAAGCCTGCTTTCTGCAGCCTTTCTGCCCCCAACAACTCGCTTTAGCGATTCCCAAAATCAAATCCACTTATGAGGGGCCTCCTCTCATGTTTGCGCTTCACCAACATCTGACAGCTGAGACTGGGTAGCCTCCTCTGGGTTAGAAAAGAGCTCCTGACTGCATGCATCTCTGGCCTCTAAGCCATCCTCTGCCTCTGGTTCCCCCTCCCACTACATATCCTTGTCCAAGATTTCCTCCTCCTCGCTCGGTCCACACTCGACTGGCATGCGAGCCAACGAAGTATCCACAGTGCTCTTTACAGTGGAGGTGGGGTCGCCGCCAAGTATCACATCCAGTTCTTTGTAGAACCGGCAGCTCCTGTGCACAGCACCGGAGCAGCGGTTTGCCACACATGCCTTGTGGTAGGCGTTCCTCAGCTCCTTCACTTTTACCCTACACTGCAATATGTCCCAGTCATGGCCCCTTTCTATCATGCATCATGAAATCTGTCCATAGGTATCATAATTCCTATGGCTGGAGCTCAGCTGGGACTGGACAGCCTCCTCTCCCCAAATGCTGATGAGGTCCAGCAGCTCGGCATTGCTCCAAGCGGGGGATCGCCTGGTGCATGAGCAGGCATGGCGACCTGGAGAGATGCGCTGAGACCACTGCACACATCACCGAGCAAACAGGAAGGGGCCTTTCAAATTTGCAAAGGAATGTACGGGGTGGAGATGAGGGTTGGTCACCTGAGAGCAGAGCAGTAGAGTTCAAAATCTCAAACCTCTGAAGATACCATTACCAACAAAGCCTCTCATTGGAGACTTGTGGGGTTTGAAACATAACAGTCTGTCATCCAAGTAAATAATTGATGTGAAGCCTCAAGATTTGATAGCTACTTCAGTCTAAAGTCTTGTAAAGTACCAAGGAGTTAAAGAGACCAAGATATTGTCATGTAAAAGACAGTCATTGGAGATATTTTTGGTACTTCCTGTAAGGCAACATATGCTGAGACTTCATGTCAGGCCTTGTTATCCAGCTGCTATGCATAAAAATAGCTGTGCTGCTTTCCAGGGGTACCCAGGGTTGTGAGGCACCTCACTACCATCTGCCCTTAGCATGAGGAAGCTCTCTCTGTGCCTGCCCTGGGTCAGCTCCCTGACTCTCCCAGCCACAGGCAACACAAGCACTCCCCTCTCAGACCATGCAGGCTCTGCTGTCCTTCTGCAAGTAAGTAATAGGCACACACCAACCCTGGAGCACTCTGAGTGTTTTTATGCCCTCGGCCAGTTGGCACTGGGTCACAGTGACACCATCAGTTTGTTCAAAACCTCTACCGAAAGAGTCCAATACACAATGTGAGGCCTTTAAAGCAGTCATTGTTTTATCTCTGGGCAATTGGGGCATCATGCCACTGAGAAATTAAATTAAAGTAAAATAAATTTATCTTCATCCCAATCCTATGAGTCATTCGTAGCTATTCATTTAACAGTGTAGTACTTCTCCTATCTTCCCAATGGCCCATCCTGGAGGGCATTGCTTCAGTGTCCTAGACCATGGAGTTCCAAAACACTAACAGAAGCAATGCCATGGGGGCATCCACACTTCACTAATGAGTCCAACTACAAGAGAAAACAGAGAGGACACACCCAAATGACAGAGCAGACTGCAGATTAATAGAAAACTGAAGAGCTTAATACTCAGTGGAAATGTCTCAGGCTCTTTCAAGTCTACATAATGAATGAGTGCGTGTATAACTGTTCATGGTAGCATAAAGAGCAGGTATTGGAGGACATCTAGATTACATCTTCTGGTATCCCTTACAGTGATTTTTAAATAGGGCTGTCCAGTTAGTGTGGGTAGTTTAGCAGGATCTATTGAGTTCAACACCCATTGTAGCCAAAGATGTAAGACTATGCCTATTGGAGGTGTCTTGCATTTTTGAACTCATTGAACCCTGTCCATGCCATTTTGCACTCATTGAACTCTGTCCATGCCAGTGGAACTACTTGGGAAGAGGCTCAGGAGCTGGTTTTGACATTATCAAAACCAGCTCATTTTCCTAAGATTCTGATCAAATTCCATTACTGTTTGATCAGAGAGGTGGTTTAAAGTCCAGGGAAATGGGAATAGTTGTTGTTTTAAGCAGTAGGAAAAGACTGTTTGCAAACTTTTTTTAACAGCTAAATCAGCTGAGAGTCTACACAAAACTAAAGGAGTACTTGTGGCACCTTAGAGACTAACAAATTTATTAGAGCATAAGCTTTCGTGAGCTACAGCTCACTTCATCGGATGCATTTGGTGGAAAAAACAGAGGAGAGATTTATATACACACACACAGAGAACATGAAACAATGGGTTTATCATACACACTGTAAGGAGAGTGATCACTTAAGATAAGCCATCACCAACAGCAGGGGGGGGAAGGAGGAAAACCTTTCATGGTGACAAGCAGGTAGGCTAATTCCAGCAGTTAACAAGAATATCAGAGGAACAGTGGGGGGTGGGGTGGGAGGGAGAAATACCATGGGGAAATAGTTTTACTTTGTGTAATGACTCATCCATTCCCAGTCTCTATTCAAGCCTAAGTTAATTGTATCCAGTTTGCAAATTAATTCCAATTCAGCAGTCTCTCGTTGGAGTCTGTTTTTGAAGCTTTTTTGTTGAAGTATAGCCACTCTTAGGTCTGTGATCGAGTGACCAGAGAGATTGAAGTGTTCTCCAACTGGTTTTTGAATGTTATAATTCTTGACGTCTGATTTGTGTCCATTCATTCTTTTACGTAGAGACTGTCCAGTTTGGCCAATGTACATGGCAGAGGGGCATTGCTGGCACATGATGGCATATATCACATTGGTAGATGCGCAGGTGAACGAGCCTCTGATAGTGTGGCTGATGTGATTAGGCCCTATGATGGTATCCCCTGAATAGATATGTGGACAGAGTTGGCAACGGGCTTTGTTGCAAGGATAGGTTCCTGGGTTAGTGGTTCTGTTGTGTGGTGTGTGGTTGCTGGTGAGTATTTGCTTCAGATTGGGGGGCTGTCTGTAAGCAAGGACTGGTCTGTCTCCCAAGATCTGAGAGAGCGATGGCTCGTCCTTCAGGATAGGTTGTAGATCCTTGATGATGCATTGGAGGGGTTTTAGTTGGGGGCTGAAGGTGATGGCTAGTGGCGTTCTGTTGTTTTCTTTGTTGGGCCTGTCCTGTAGTAGGTGACTTCTGGGTACTCTTCTGGCTCTGTCAATCTGTTTCTTCACTTCAGCAGGTGGGTACTGTAGTTGTAGGAATGCATGATAGAGATCTTGTAGGTGTTTGTCTCTGCTCCAACCCCTCAGACAGAGACAAACACCTACAAGATCTCTATCATGCATTCCTACAACTACAGTACCCACCTGCTGAAGTGAAGAAACAGATTGACAGAGCCAGAAGAGTACCCAGAAGTCACCTACTACAGGACAGGCCCAACAAAGAAAACAACAGAACGCCACTAGCCATCACCTTCAGCCCCCAACTAAAACCCCTCCAACGCATCATCAAGGATCTACAACCTATCCTGAAGGACGAGCCATCGCTCTCTCAGATCTTGGGAGACAGACCAGTCCTTGCTTACAGACAGCCCCCCAATCTGAAGCAAATACTCACCAGCAACCACACACCACACAACAGAACCACTAACCCAGGAACCTATCCTTGCAACAAAGCCCGTTGCCAACTCTGTCCACATATCTATTCAGGGGATACCATCATAGGGCCTAATCACATCAGCCACACTATCAGAGGCTCGTTCACCTGCGCATCTACCAATGTGATATATGCCATCATGTGCCAGCAATGCCCCTCTGCCATGTACATTGGCCAAACTGGACAGTCTCTACGTAAAAGAATGAATGGACACAAATCAGACGTCAAGAATTATAACATTCAAAAACCAGTTGGAGAACACTTCAATCTCTCTGGTCACTCGATCACAGACCTAAGAGTGGCTATACTTCAACAAAAAAGCTTCAAAAACAGACTCCAACGAGAGACTGCTGAATTGGAATTAATTTGCAAACTGGATACAATTAACTTAGGCTTGAATAGAGACTGGGAATGGATGAGTCATTACACAAAGTAAAACTATTTCCCCATGGTCTTTCTCCCTCCCACCCCACCCCCCACTGTTCCTCTGATATTCTTGTTAACTGCTGGAATTAGCCTACCTGCTTGTCACCATGAAAGGTTTTCCTCCTTCCCCCCCCTGCTGTTGGTGATGGCTTATCTTAAGTGATCACTCTCCTTACAGTGTGTATGATAAACCCATTGTTTCATGTTCTCTGTGTGTGTGTATATAAATCTCTCCTCTGTTTTTTCCACCAAATGCATCCGATGAAGTGAGCTGTAGCTCACGAAAGCTTATGCTCTAATAAATTTGTTAGTCTCTAAGGTGCCACAAGTACTCCTTTTCTTTTTGCGAATACAGACTAACACGGCTGCTACTCTGAAACCTACACAAAACTAGTTTATCTCATGAGTCTGGACAAGAGGAAAGAGCTGATCAGGGATAACAGGTCATCATACCAAAAGTAATAACATGCTGGAGAAATTTGGGTATTTAAGCAAATCAAAGGGAGCAAGTCTAGTAGTATTTAGAGCCCACGACTGGGAATCAGGAAGCCTGTGTTCTAGTTCTAGCTCTGCTTCTGACTCCCTATACAATCTTAGGGAACTCCCTTAAATAGGCAGAAGCTTGAAATGAAACCCAGAATACTACTCCCTTAGAGTTCAAGTCCAAGCCCAAATCAAATTTTGTGGCTTGGGCCAATCTCTATGTCTAACCTCCCCATGCCTTAGTTTCCCATGTAAAGTGATAAAACATACATTTGAGGAATGATGTAAGACTTAATTAATATTTATAGAGATTGGAGGGCTGCCGATAAGTATCATATTAATTACTAGTTATTTTATGTAGTTACAAGACAAAATAAGATTTTCTGTAATTGTTTCAGGACATGTGTGATGGAGTGTACTCCTTACAGGCCCTGAAGGGATTAATGTGGGCTTGAGAAGCCAATTATGTTACCTGGCTGCACCTGGAGAAAGAGAGCCAGGGTTAACTGAACATGAAAAATAGATCATTTAGATCCAGGGTTCTCAACCTGTGGGCTGCTTGTGGCCCAATCTGCACACAGCTGTGGTCCATGTGACATCCTCAAGGCCATACAGGTAGTACATATAGTGTGTGGATGTGACCCACATAACACATAGGGAGCTGCAAGTGTGGTTTACAATGGTAAAGAGGTTGAGAACTACTGATTTAGAGAATACTTAGTCCTGTCATGAGTGCAGGGGACTGGACTAGATGACCTCTTGAGGTCCCTTCCAGTTCTATGAAACCCAGCTAGGCAGGAACAGGTTGGTTATTATAAAGAGAGTAAGTTTGGTGTGGAAGTGGGCTGTAGAGAAGGGAGTGGGTCTCTGGGAGCAGGAGGTGGTAAGAAGGAATCCCAGGGGAGAATAAGCCCTGGAATTCTAGCCCTGAAAAAAGGGTCAACTCAGAGAAGTTGTGGGGAAGAAAGTCTGAAAGTGTGGGTATGAAGAGGCCTAGGGAAACAACAAGAACTAGGACTGTGCACACCTTGGTTGCTGGTTATAGGGTCCCTGGGCTAGAACCCAGTGTAAAGGGAGGTCCTGGGTTTTCCTACCGGGTGCTGGGAAAGTTGGCATAAAGCCCCATGATGTATGGGGATAAGGACACTTAAGAAGGTACATAGACTCTGAGACCCAGAGTTGAGTCTGAAAACCAGTTGTAATAACCTGGGACTGCTATTTGTGGAACTTTGTTACCCTGGAAGGGGAAGACTATATTGTGACCTGGCTGGAGGGCTGAGTCCTCACAAGGGAGCACCTCCAGCAGTAGAGAGAGTAGCTGATGGATGAGGTTGCCAGATAGGCTTAAAGCTAATTTCCCAGAGGAGGAAGTAAGTGAACCCCTTTACAACATGTAACATACATAACAAGTACTCAGATACCATGGTTATATAAGCAGTTTTTATGCATTCAGGTAAAATACAGATCTAAAATAGCCCCAGCTTTCCATGGTTTCTGAAAACAAAAGCTAACCCCTATTACAAAGTGACAGAGTTATACAAATGGAAAGCGGTCAGCAGTTGTTTGGCTATTTGTGCTCTTGCTGGTATGTTTCTCTCTAAGGTGCTAATTTCTGGCTAAATTATATTTTGTGAGGATTGAGAGGGTTTTTTTAATACATCTAGGGAAAGTAACTTGCTTTCATTAATAGATTGTTATTAAAGACACTTTTAAAATTTTCATATAGATTCAGCATCTTATAAAACCTCAAATGCCTACAGTAGGTGAGCCCGATACAAATTACCATGTAACTGCCCGTGGTTTGACCCTGCCCTGCAAAACTCAGTGTACTTTATTGTTATATCATCATGTCAAATTAGCTACTGTAAATGCACCCAAACTGTGTATAGCATAGCATTAAAATCTGCCTTCTTCATATAAGATTGAGCAGCAGATGGTGCTCTTGCTTTAGGAATCCTAGTTCATACTGTAACTGTCTTTTTTCCGTTGTGGGAAGTTTTTCCTTTTGGGGTTTGTTTTTCCCCTTGCCTACTCCATTTTCTTTAATCAGGTTCATTTGCAATCCTACTGTAATGCTTTTCTCTTAGAATAGACAAGTCTTTTTTTTGTGTGCATGTGCTTTTCTATCCACAAGACACTAGGGTAGAGATTCACTAGAGTGTTTAGCTAGTACTAACTCATAGTAGTTGCTTCATGTAGTGAAAACATATTTGCATAATTTATTCCCATTGGTTTCCTTGTATGCCCAATTTAATTAGTTTGTAACATTTCAGGAGTGTTTTTCTTGGATGTTAATAACATGCATGTTTCTGCCATGTCTCTTCCCCCCCATCCCCTACAATGCTACCAGACATTTATCTGGTTCCACAATGTTGTTTCAACACATTTCTTCATTTGGATTTTTATTTCAGAAGCTCCTGATGTTTATCTCCATTCACTTTACAATTATGCACAATAAATATGAAGGGGGGGGGAAACAGGCTAAAATTTCTATTCTTTATCATGAATTATTTAAATCCTAAATTAATTTAGACTTTCTTTGTTGTGCTTTTTTAAATTGGAGAGATTGGTTTTGTTTTATATTGATCACATGATCTGAGGTGGTTGTGGTGATCAAATACTCCATCCCAAAAGCTGTTGTGACCCATAGTTTCACTAATATTAATGAGTATTAGGGCACCCAGCAACTGTAAAGATTGAACCTTTAATGAACTAATTAAATTGTGATTTTTGGTGTGGATTTTATAACTGAAGGGCCTAATCCAACAAACCCTTACCTGCACAGTCATTACTCATATGAGCATACTTTGCACCCCAACAATGTAATCAGGCCTGTCTCCACCTGGAGCCCCAATGATTTCAAGGACTATACAATGAATGAGGCTCTGGCCAAGACTGGTAAGCCAGTGGGGTTCTTCATGAGTGACGGGGTTCACCTGTGGGGATTCAGTTGCGGGGACCAGAACCACTGACTGAAGTGGGAGTACTCAAATGATTAAGAGTTTTCTGGATCAGGCCTGAAATGGTAGAGAGCTGTGGTGCTCTTTTGGCAAAAGAATTCCCTGTCATTCTGTAAATTCTGTCCCTTTGTCTTTGAGTTCTCTGAAATAGAATTTAGAGAGACTGGATAATCTAATTTCCCCATCTTCTTGTAAGTGCAGCGTTATCCATAGCACACAAATTGGTACATCTGTTCAGTTGAACAATTGTTCCTTTTGATATGTTTCCAATTAGTTCAGTCAGCATGGGAAGGGTCTCAAATATATATAGTGGGGGGAAAAATTACAAAAGACACATGAGGCCAAAAGAGTTATATTGCGTTGAACAAAATTAACACTGTGGGCCAGGTGCTGCAGTCCTGACTCTCTTAAGTAATACTATTGACTTCACTGGGACCTCTCAGATGAGTAAGGGATGGAGAATCAAGCCCAATACCTTTATAGATATGCTCCTTGATCAAAGAGGTGGAAAACAGTGCAGTCTTTAATGATATTATTGTATGTTAATATAAAATGTGTAGTCTCTACTCTTCTAATATGCATGAAATGAGCTCATCAGTCATTGAAATTAACCAATAACATTTTACATGAACAAATAATGCAATGAATATATTAAAAAATAGAGATAATGTCAGTTGGATAGAACTCTACCATAGACAGTAGTCTCCATTTGTGAAACAAAAAACATCAATCAGTGGGTAGCTGTGTTGGTCCCAGAATATTAGCGAGACAAGCTGGGTGAGGCAATATCTTTTAGTGGACCAACTTCTGCTGGTGAGGAGCTCTGTGCAAGCTCAAAAGCTTGCCTCTTTCCCCAACAGAAATTGGTCTATTAAAACATTACCTCACTCATCTTGTCTGTCAAATTGTTTGCTATAGTACTTTTGAAAAGTTGGATTCTGATTAGCTTTGAAAAACTTGTTCTCTATTCTAGACACTGAAACATCACTTAATAGGATTTTTATGCATTGGCTATAACTTTCTGACTAAGGTGGCTATTTAAGAAGTTATGACAACATATGATCTGTCCACATCACCACCCACTCATTTCATCCATAATGTCTATACAAAGGGACTAAAATATTATTTTCAAGTCTCAAGAAGAGTTCTGTAATGTGTGGTTCTAAAGACAGGAAATAGTCTGGCTGGTTCTGATTTCATCTCAGGCAGTTTGCCCATCTCTTGTAGCAGGAAACATTAATATTTCCATACCTCTCAAGCATACTGGATTTTGTGGGATGTTCTGTATTTTTGCTGAATCAGGTTACCTCTTCTACTTAACTGCAAAGTCAGACAATGTTCTGCAGAGAGAGACAGACTGAGGCCCACAAATTACCCTGTAGCTCACCTTAAGTGATCACTCTTGTTACAGTGTGTATGGTAACACCCATTGTTTCATGTTCGCTCTCTCTCTAAATAAATAAATAAATTAAATAAATCACCCCACTGTATTTTCCATTGAATGCATCCAATGAAGTGAGCTGTAGCTCACGAAAGCTAATGCTCAAATAAATTTGTTAGTCTCTAACAAGTACTCCTTTCCTGTAGCAGAAGTAAAAGTACACTGGGCTGAAAGCCAGGAGAGCAAGAGTCTTTAAACCTCCATTTTACAGACTGCTATTTCTATATGCTTGCCTTTTGTTGCAGACAAGAGCTTGTACCTGCAACCTAGAAGGCTGTTGGGTATTGCTCCTGATTTTACAAATAAATAGATTGCACAAGGTTACTTCCAGCAGAGCTGGAAACAGAAACCTAACTGTAAAATTTTCAAAAAGCAATGAAATGACTTAGAAGCCTAAGTCCCATGGAAAGTCAATGACTCTTTAGGCTCCTAAGTCACTTTGACACTTTAAAAATAAATTTTATCCCATGACTTACGTTTGACACATTCAATCTGAAAGGCAGTATGGCTGAGTGGATAAGATTTGGGTTTCCAATGTAATGTGTTTTGAGTATCCTATCTTTAGCTAAAAGACCAAATCTCCCTGCAGACCTAGGGATAGAACCTAGGTTTCTTGGTATCATGTAACTGTGCAACCTACTAGCAAGTATGTGTCACATCCTTTTCAAAGGGTCTGGTTCCCAGTGGATAGCAATTAGTCCTATAACTGAAGTGACTAAAAAGAAATTGTGCTAGTGATCTGAAGAACTATGATTTAAACTGTACTGATGACTTATGAGGGACAGGGGTTTATGGTTGCATATGATAGAATTATTTTTGCTTTCTTTTTAAGAAAGTAGTTCAATTCATGCAGTGAGAACATCCTTTTAATTATAAAACCTGTTTTAAATACATTATATCATGGGGAACACCTGTATTTTGTTGCATTGTGCACCATAACTTACATCAGCCATTTGTCTCACATTTTGATTGCTGGTGAAGGTTGAGAGGTGTGGCTATTTGTAATGTGGTAGGGATCTCTTTTTCTTCCATTTCTTAGACTATATCAGTTTGAAATGTCACTGGCATATAAGGTGTTTGGAGCATACTCTTACATCTACATACCTAAAAAACAAAACAGTTTCGCAGTTATGATTTGTACGCATGTAACTCACTTCAGGGATATGTATAGACTATATACAATTAGATTCACAAGGGAGAACAAGGTTCCTAAAGCCAACATGTAGGCACAACTGGCATTCATAAACTACCACTCAACTGCTGCCTAACCTTGTAGGCACCAAGGGTCTTCAGGCACCTTAGTTTTCACTGTTTGTCCACAGAGTGGGGCACCTAAATGTTAATAGCTAGGAATACACATAGCCAGCAAGTTCTGACACTGCCCTGCAGCTTAGTGCCTAACTCACACTTTAAACCCCAGTGAGATTTACAAATTGGGTATTTCCTAACCTATCTTGCCTGCTGGGTCTGATCTGGTAGATGTGCTGGGAGCATACCTAACCGTACATAAAGGATCTCGGAGGAGGAGCAGCCTCTCTAGTTATCCAGAAATTAGAGTTCTCAGGGCGCTGGAGACCTTGGTTCACATCGCTGCTGTATATCAGGCAGAGAGGAAGTGGGGGGTTAAACCCAGGTTTCCCACATGAAAAGACTAACAGTTGAGTTATTTGGGAGGTGCCATGTGAGTCCTCCAACCAGTGGGCTCTGGGTATTGTGGAGCAGATTTTTCTCATTTCTCCAGTTGAAACTGTTCCACTGTATATAAAGAATTAATATTCATTGGAACAGGGCCTGGACCTGGGTCCCACACCCGAGTGTCAAAATCACTGAGCTATAAAGTCATTCTCACTCTTTTTGGTGGAGTGAATAGTTAGTTTATACACAGTGGAACAATTCCAACAGGAAAGATGGAAGACAACCTATTCCAGAATACCCTAAAGTCCAATGGTTAGGTCCTAGGAGATGGAAGAGATGAGTTCAAGTTCCTATTCACTAAAGGGGACTTCAACGATGCTTTCCCGCATCCCAGGCCAGTGCTTTAACCGGTGGGTTATTGTGTATAACAGTGGGAAATTCTGCCTTGATTTTTTTCCCCACAAAACCCCCTGCATTTACTTGGTTGAAGGATCTAATTACAGAAGAACTCTCACAGCTGTGAATTCTGAATGGAATGCAGTGCCTTTCTCTAGGCCAGAGTTAGGTGCCTAACCCCCTTTGAGGACAGAGTTTAGGCTACATCCCTGTAGATGGCATTTCTGACTGGCTACTGGAGGTGGCTCCCTGATCAGCTGGTTCCTCTGAATGCCTTGTGTTTAGGCTCCTAACTCTCCCCATGCCTGGGCACTTAACTCAGGATTGTTCCACTTGGTGACAGACTGCCTAAGTCCCTCTTATGAATCTAGACCGGGGTGGGCAAACTTTTTGGCCTGAGGGCCACATCAGGTTTCCAAAATTGTATGGAGGGCCGGGTAGGGGAGGCTGTCTCTCCCCAAACAGCCAGGCATGGCCTAGCCCCCCCACTTCTTGCCCCCTGACGGCTCCCCCAGGACTCCTACCACATCCAACCCCCCTGCCCTCTGATCCTCCCACCCCTATCCACACCCTTGATCTCCCCCCCCCAATTCCTCTGCCCTCTATCCAACCTCCCCTGCTCCTTTACCATGCTGCCTGGACAACCAGTGGCTGGCGGTGCTGTAGCCACACCGCCCACAGCACAGGGTCATGCCACGGCTCTGCAACTGTGCTGCCTGGCTACCCAGAGCATTGCGCCAGTGGCACGGTGTGCTGAGGCTGCGGGGGAGGGGAGGCAGCGGGGGGGGGGTCAGGAGCTAGCCTCCTGGGCCAGAAGCTAAGGGATTGGGCAGGAGGGTCCTGTGGGCTGGATGTGGCCCACAGGCCATAGTTTGCTCACCTCTGATCTAGACCTATAGTCTTTTCAGTATATTTTAACTTTTTCTTAACCTTCAAGATAGCTTTCCTAAGCAATTTCATGATCATGTCATCCAGTTCCATCACCATCCTAGCGGATTACCTGGCCTCTATTTAATGTTTGTCAGTCTAAAGTGACTCTTTTAGGAACTGTTTCCTCATCATGCCTTTCCTGGGCTGATTCTTTAAATTTGGCAGAGCCCAGCAATTGCAGCCCTAAAGTGGCCATTTTGCAATGAGGTATTGCTTGCTGCTCCCCTCTCTCATTTCCAGGTGATATATACTTGTGCTTTTCCTTTGTTATTGCTGAGGGGATGGAAAACTCCCAGCACTTTATGGTTAACTCTCTCCTTCTAAGTTGTCAACTTCTCCTGTTGCTCTTGGTTAAAACTTTCAAAAGTGCTTGAGTAGTGTAGCAGAGAATGGGCTAAACTCATCCCATTAACTTCCATTGGCCTCCTGACTTTGCTGAGACTTCTGCAGCAATATCAGTGGTGACATTCCATTAAGTCCTCTTCTTCTATTTATCTGTTGACTGCTGTGTATCAGTTCTTTCATTATAGTCTGTAAAGGTCATAAATGAAGTTAATAATTATCCGAACAAAACCGGAATATGTCTCATACACCATGATGTGTAATAGTTTCTTTTTCTTTAAGTTCATATGTAGAGATGAACCCACAACAGAATTTTGGTTCTGAACTTCCCCAAACGTTGGACTAGGCTCAAGATCAAAACTTTCCTTTGGGAAGCAATTTTCATGATGGACTAAAGCCATGAATCTTCCCTAAAGTTGAGTGGGAAGGTGGAGGAAAAGTTCAGATTCTAACTTTAAGGCTCAGGCTGCTATCTGTTTATAGTACATAGAAGTGTTGGTAGAAGGCAATGTGCTGCTGGAGGAGCTGTATTTCTACAGGATATAAAACTTGTGAACCTGTGGTCATTAAAGATGCTGGCTCTGTTGGCCTTGTAAATTTCCAACTAGGTATTTACAAGTGCAAGCACCATACACAGGTGCTTGCCAGAATGAAGTTGTTTTATTTAACAACCAGACTGAAACAAGCTTGCAAATCTGGGCTCAGGCATTCACAAAGCATCTACTGGAAGCCCACTTAAGAGCCACTTCTCTCCTGGCAAGGCTCCTTGGCCTCCTTACATTCCTCCCCTAAATCATAAGGTAGTTATTCAGTGTTCCTGCCGTAACCACTTAATACTCATGTATGCTCCTAAATATTTGTTTGGTATTGATTGTTGCCATGCACACACCAGACATGGTTTGGCATTAGACTGTAATATTTAGGCACTGAACAGGCCCACCACAGGCAGTGGTAGTGCAAGCTAGAAGTTACTTTGATTGAACAGTCAAACATTTAGTGAAAAGTCCCAGTTAACAAGTTGCAGATGTGTTTCTCAGTCTTTTATCTTCACTACAATACATTCAGAGTCCATCTTTATCTCCTAGGTAGCATATTTAGTTGCATAGTAAATTGAACTACTTTAAACTTTTGTGTGCCCTGGGGAGTTAAAGAAATATGATCTGTCACCAAATGCTTGATCTATTAATGCCCTCTGGCTTTGACAATAAATTACCTTAAGTTTGGGCTGCCAAATGCATGTTTCTTAGCACAAACAATTGTGTTCAATCAATGTGCTAATTTGCCTGTTTGTATAAGGCGCATTGTTACAAAATATTCTGTTAGCTTCTTATAATTTTCAGAAATGTGCATTAAATCAGGCAATCTTGGGGTAAAAAAATGTTCTAAAGAGTTAATAGCTGATTGTACCTGCAATGGGCATCTCCTCCAAAAGAAGACAGTTCTATGTGAAACCTAAATGGCATCTCTGTAATTCACAAAATGTGAATTTTCATTTAAAGTATGTCCTTTCCTCTTATGTACTTCAAAAGATAATTTGACACATCTCTTCCTTAGCAGAAGTAAAGGTCTAAGCCTATCAAGAGGCTGAACCCGAATAGTGATAAATTGAGTTGTGTGTTAAATTGCTCTACCAATGGACATCAGTGGAGTTCTACTTCATTCCTGTGTGATAGTTTCAATCAATTCTGAAGGTTCATTAAGTCGTCCTAACGCATTTTTTAATAATAAAACCAGTTGTATTAACATAATGTGCAAGATAATCCATGTGAGTTAAGATGAGTCCAGAGTTCATTTTAGTTAATTAGAATCTGGAAATACATTTTCCACAATGTTATATGCATTAATCTTTCAAATTACCTACTCAGACCATATTAGTTCTATATTATAATTGTGCCTTTCATATAAATATCAATATAAAAAGGATTACTAACTTTCATCATCTATCACAAGCACTGATCTGTACCTGTGGGAGTGATTATATTAAAGCTATTAAGCATATAGGGGCATAAAGATGCTTCCACTAAAATCAATGAGTTTTGCCATTAACGTAAATGGAAGCAAGATTGGACCTATGATCTAGGTAGGTAAAATGCATCCTTATAACTCCAGTTGTATTGAAAGAACACTATCAGTAGAGGGCCAGTTCCTCCCTTCACTTAATGCAGATGCCACTCCCACTGAGGTTTTTTAAAAAATCTCTCACTAATAGAGCTAGGTGGAAAAACTTATCTTTTGATTCACTGGCAGGTCCAAAAGAATCAATTTTTTTTGTTTTTTGGGTCAAAATAAATCCACTGAATTTTGGGGGGCAGTTTGTGAATTGAGAAAAATCAGGGGGTCGGGTGAAATAAATGAGTGGCTTCCCTTCTAAGTTTTTCAGCCTAGTGATTAAGGCACTCACCTGCGATGCAGGAGACATGGATTCAATTCCCCCTTCTGCCTGATGTGGAAAGATTATTTGAATTGGGGGGTCTCCCACATGGCAGGAGAGTGCCCCAACCATTAGCATAATCTGGTTTGAATCTTTCCTGTTGAAGTTGTTCTGTCTTCTATAAATCACTAAATGATCACTGGGGAAGGGACTTGAACATGTTTCCTATATTGTAGGTGAGTTATTCTAATTCTCTCTTCGCCTCCCCCCCCCCCATGACTATAATGGTCATTGTGAATGATTATATGGCAAGGGAGCTCTCTTGTAATCAGGTTTTCTGTTATCTTTTGCTTTTTTCTCTATTTTGGACAATGAAACTTCATTCATATATTCAGTTGCCTTTCAATTTCCTGTTCTCATGCATTAGCACAATGATGCAGTGGTTGGATTTTTGAAGGGGATTTTTTTTTCTGAAAACAAACAAAAAAGAACCTTGTCTGTTTCCCCTGGGATTAAAAAATAAAATTCATGGAAGTGTTTGTATTGGTTTTAGACTCCATAAAAATAAAACCTCAATTTGGGGAGTAGTCTGATCTAAAAATATGCAATGACCAAATGAAGAATAGCCCCATATTTTAGATTCTTTAAAAATAAGTGCTTGTAGGATGCTTAAGAAAAATCAACAACTTGTATATATTTGATGTTGGCATTTGTATTCTACATTTGTCATGTGTTTTCTGGTTCTGCTCCCCCCCTTTTTTTATCCTGAAGGTGTCCCCATATATGTTGCATTGTAAGCTGATTAATTTCATCCATTTTGGCACAAATCAATTTACAACTCAATTTGTTCTAGTATTGTATTTGCAAATCTGTTTTTCTGGGTAGGAAGGGATTTTACCTTGTTTTTCACCCCCCTTCCCTCCCCCCCAAAAAGCTGCTTGCAGGCATATTTTCAGCTTTTAAACATATAATCATACATAGACATGGACTTGCTATTTTTTAAAATCAAATGCCTAAAGCTGTCTAATTTTGCATAAAACTATTTCTATCTCAACTCTTGTCTTCTCCCTCAAAGGAGTAGGATTTAAAAAGCAAAAAGTATCCTCCGCTGATGCTGTCTTTGTTTTCAGTTCCTTCCTTTCTTCAAAACGATTTACATCTGCAGTTTGTAGCATCTTTATCCATACCTTTCAGAGACTCTTACTCAGAAGCAGCAGTCACAACTTGTTGGTTTGATCAATTTGCCAAATATCTCAAAGCTGTTCCTAAAAGTAATAGGCAACTTACACCGTAGGCCTGAAAATGCCAAAAAAATTATATGCCTTGGCAGCACTTTCAATGTAACTAGAATGCATCATGTACAGTCTACGTTCAGTAATGTTCCACTGTGCTTCTGAGATATCAGGAGCAGTGTCTAAGAGAATCCTCCCCCTCAGTCTTACTTTTCTTAAGTGTTCAGCAAACAAAAGTTAGTATTTTTCCTAATGATACATGATTTTCTGTACTTTTTAACTCTCCCACAGTGAAACTGGGGATAACCTCCAGAGACTGCTGCTTCTGAGAACTGTATATTGTCACGGAGCTGCCTGTTTCATACTGGTAATGTACAGTAGAACCTTAGCTACGGACACCTCGGGAATGGAGGTTGTTCGTTAGTCTGAAAAAGAAGTTTCGGACTTCAGCCACATAAGGGGTTGGAGCTGCACCGCAGGTGAGGAAATGGAGCAGGGAGTCAGGACTTGGGGGGAGGAGGTGGGGCTTCTGACTCTCTGGGTGGGGCAGGGAGGGAGGAGGTGGGGCTTCTGCCCCAAGGGAGCACTGGGGCTCAGCATGTTAGGCCTGGGGGGAGTGCTGGGGCTCAGGGATCCCAATGGCTCCACTCCAGGCTACAGCAGGTGTGGAGGGGAGGGTCCCAGGGCTTGGGGCTTTAGTGCTGGGGCTGAAACCAGCACTTCCCTCTTAGCTAAAGTCCTGAGCCCAGCACCTCCTGCAAGGCTGAAACTGGGAGCAGAGCCACAGGCCTGAAGCCCTGAGCCCATGTGCTCCCCCAAATCTAAAGACTTGAGCCCTGGTGCTCCTGAGGGTCAGAAGCCCTGAGGGTCCCTCCCCCACCCCCACCCAGAGCCATGATTCCTCACCACCCATCCTGGGGCTGCAGCCCTGAGGCAGTACAGTATTTACTCTGATGTTTGTATCTTTGAGGGTCTACTGTTTTGGGTTTTTTGGTTTTTTTTTAAGAGTAGCAGCAAATCCTACAGCCCAACTGATTACTCTGTGGAATTGTAACATAGCTATTGTCAGAACCAGGAGCAGGCTTGCACAGAATTCTTCCCCTGTTTTCACCACAATTGAGTCCCATGGCCATGGCTTTCACAGGGGCAAAAAGGCCAACCCCAGGAACTGTGAATAACCTGATATATATTTTTAAGTGATCTTCCCATATCACTGAACACTTGGTTGGTTTTTGTTTTCGAGATTGCCTTTGCAATGGAAAGGGCTAGACACTAATTTAGATCGATAATGAAGATTCTCCTTTGTTTCCGCAAAATGGGGGAGAGGTGCCGGCCCATAAGCTTTGAAGGCACCAAGAAGCCAGCTCTGGCTATTGTTGATAAAAGACTGCTTTTTTACCCTTGAAAACCATAGCATTGCTTTTTTTTTGTTTTGTTTATTCTTGAGTTACAAAGAACATTGCCAGTAAGTACCTTGTACCAGTGTGAATGTAGGAAAAACTTAGCAAGGCTGCTGTAAACATCCTTTTAAACCATAAAAGGACTCTGCATCATCAGGACAAAGCAGATCCATTAAGAAAGAAATGTCACTTCCTTGAAGTCCTTACAACATTAACCGTGTGACACAAAAGCAATGTCCAAACAAGAATCTATTGTTGCAGCTGCTGCGGATACATGTGTCACTGCTCTGTTTGACTTGCATGTGGGACTGCAGCAAATTGAAAGGAAAATTGGATCAGGTTATGCCAAGTCAACCAAAGAAATGTATTGTCTCCTTAAATGCACCTTTTCTCGGTCCCACTTTTTTCTGAATAGTATCCAGAGCCTTTGTTACACTATCAGCCATGTCTATATTATGACTTTTGTAAGAGTCATGGTTCCATTGTGACTCTCATCCCTGTGAGGAACTCAGATGAAATTTAACTTCATAAAGTTTTCTGCTTTTCTAGAAGGGGAGGTGAGTTGTATGTGACCTCTCCCCACTCCCACCTCCCATTGGAGGGAGCTTTGATGGTAGACATTAACTTGTGCAGCATATCATTTTGTTGACATTATTGATATCTTTTTTCAGCGACTATTTCTGTCATTAATCTTCTATGGTTCTTCTGCTTAATGTGACTTATAGCTACTGTTTGTTGCATCATACAATCAATATTGGGAATATACAAAAAGCACATCATAAAAATTGTTCAGGTATTCCAAAGATCATTTATTTTCAGTCAATTTCTCCAGTTGTGTACAGGCAACAGGGGATGGATCACTTGATTGCCTGTTCTGTTCATTCCCTCTGAAGCACCTGGCATTGGCCACTGTTGGAACACAGGATATCGGGCTAGATGGACTTTTGGTCTGGCCCAGTATGGCCATTCTTGTGTACAGGCTAGAGAATTTTAAAATGTAACTTCATGAGACTATTTTTTAAAATGCCATTGTGGTGCAAACCAGGGATTGAGGCTGTCACATTTGGCTGAGGGAGGTTATGCTATGATGTAAGACCGAATCAGCTCAATAAGGAGGGGTAGAGATATGCAAAGGCTCGAGGGTTGCAACAAGAAGCTTTTGAATGCAATGCATTGCATAAAAGGAAACAGCAGACCAATCCTCCCCTGACAGTAAAGGCCCAGTTCTTCAAGGTGAGCAGCTCCCAGATCAAAGTGTGGGGAGACGTGCAGTCTATTTTTTGGGGGGGGGAGATCTTGCATGCCTTGACTTTTGCGTGCCCAAATTAGACACCCGAAGGAGTCTGACTTTTTCCAGAAAATGTTGATCATCCACCTTCTAAACATCAGGTGCCTCTAGGCTGCATCTAGATGGGGACCGAAAACATGAAGAACCTTAAGCTACAGGATATTTTTGAAAATCTAGGGTGTGCACGCAGTGGCCACAATGAAATTATTTCCACCAGTTTGAAAGCTTTAACCTGCTTGAAAGAGATTTCCTGTGTACATAAAATAAGGAATATCAGTGGCAACAGTAAAAACTTTCAAATGATGTGATCTTTTGTGTCCACTGTGCAGGTGTATAATAGACAACACTGGCAGC
Organism: Dermochelys coriacea; assembly: GCF_009764565.3. Lineage (NCBI taxonomy): Eukaryota > Metazoa > Chordata > Testudines > Dermochelyidae > Dermochelys > Dermochelys coriacea. Next base: position 89,094,077 of record NC_050069.1, read on the forward strand.
AACATCTCTAGTTATGGTTGCCCAACACTGTCTGCTATGACACCGTTTTCAGTTACTATTAACTTAGCCAAACTTTAACCTTTCAGGCTGAAATTTTCCATGTCAGCTACCTGCCTCAGTCTGAATTTTTTTTTTTGAAAGCTTCAGCTAAAACTGTTCAACTGTTTCCAAGAATGAGATCAGAAGAAAATGGCTTTGTCCACTATAAAACAATTCTTAATTGTGAGGTTTAGAAGCTCTAGCGCCTCTATGATTTGGAGCAAGGGCTTGAAACTTGCCAAGAGGCTCATCGTGGTGTAAGGGATGTGCCTTTTACCATCCCTGTGGAAATTTGGCCAAGTTAGAAGCTTATGGAAAAATATCAATTTGTACATGCTCAGTTTAGCTGCTGAACTAATCTATTCTTTACCATCTGAAGATGTTTCCAGTACTGAGCATGCTTCAGACAGACCTCCCTGCAATTGCTGCACCCAGTGATGAGCTGCCAAAATCTTAACAACTAGTTCCCTCCTCGCCCCATGAGGGAGTTGTTGCCCACCCCTGCCCCCTGGGACTCCTGCCCCATCCAACCCCCGTGTTCCTTGACGCCCCTCCCTTGTCCCCTCACTGCCCCCAGAAACAGGCAGGAGGGTCTCGTGGGCCACAGTAGTGTGTGCCCACCCTGCCCCTAAGAGCCAGAGGGACCTGCTGGGGGGAGAGGTGGGGAGTCCTGGCGGTGCTTACCTGGGGCAGCTCCCAGAAGATTCCGGCAGGTCCCTCTGGCTCCTAGGGGTGAGGGAGCATAGCTGGGGGGGAGCAGCGGGAGTGGCCATTCCCCCCCCACTGATCACAGCAAATGTGGTGCCTTAGACGCCGACTCCGTGGGTGCTCCAGGGCTGGAGCACCCACGGGGAAAATTTGGTGGGTGCAGAGCACCCACCGGCAGCTCCTGACCTTGCCTCGCCTCCGCCCCTGAACGTGCTGCCCTGCTCTGCTTCTCTGCACACCCACCCCTTCCCATGAATCAGCTGTTCAGCGGGAAGCTGGGGCTTGCTGAGAAGCAGGCGGCGGCTTCCCGCTCAGGCCGAGGGTGGCGGAGGTGAGCTAGGGCAGGGAGCGGTTCCCCTGCGCGTGCCCTCCTTGGCTGCCTGCACTGCAGCAGGTAACCCCTCCTCGTGCCCCACCCTCCCGCCCCAGCTCACCTCCGCCTCCCTGGGCCTGAGTGTGAAGCCACCATCTGCTTCTCAGCAAGCCCCGGCTTCCTGCATGAATAGCTGATTCACAGGAAGCCTGGGGGGGCAGAGAAGCAAAGTGGGGCAGCGCATTCAGGGGAGGAGGCAGAGGGGAGGTGAGCTGGGGCCGGGGGTGGGGTGGGGAGCTGCCAGTGGGTGCTCTGCACCCACCAAATTTTCCCCGAGGGTGCTCCAGGGCTGGAGCACCCATGGAGTCAGCACCTAAGGTGCCACTTTTGGCCAGTTAAATTTAGACACCCTTTTAGAACCGGTTGTCCCTCGCAGAACAACCAGTTCTAAAAGGGCTTCTAAATGTAACAGCCGGTTCTAGCAAACTAGTGCAAACCGGCTCCAGCTCACCACTGACTGCACCCTATTGACAGAATTATCTGTGGCTCTGGGGTGGGCACGGGAACTGAGAGCAAGGAGAGGGTCTCCTGTTTTCCTCAGTGTTCACCCTGCTGGCACCCAGGCAGCATGCAGGAGGTGGAAGCAACCCTGAATGCAGATAGTGTGAGGAATGGAGTGGGGACAGGATTGGGGGATGAGGGGTAGAAAAAAGTGTTGGAGAGGGGCAGGATCCAGGGAAGAGAGATGGGAACATGAGGGGGAAGAGAGATAAGGGTGGGGGGTCAGCAGTAGGATGATGGGAGGAGCAGGAGGTGGGAACAGGAGCAAAAGAGAACAGGAAGTCTTGGGGTGGGGACAGACAGGGGCAGAAGGGTGTGTGTGTGTGTACATACATTTATTCCTTTGATATTCAACTTTATCTAGCAAATAGCTGTGAAATTTCCTGGCAAAGTGTCTCCATCCCCCTTTAGTGTCCAAGTCACAGAAAGGATAACAACCTTCTGCTGTTACCATTTACTCTGTTTGCTGAAGCAGTAGAGAACTATGTGTTGGAGCTAAAGATCCCAACTCTGCGAATGAGACACTGGGGGATAGGGGATGGTAATCAGTATGGCTTCACATGGAGGCTCTTTTGTTTTTTTGTTTTCAATGTTTGAGGTTTTTAAAAAACTTTTTAAAAAACTCTAAAGAACACTAAGGCTGCAAAGTCAAGAGCACAAGTTAGAAAATGCCAGAATTAAGGTTGCCTGTGTAACCTTATGCATATGTATAACGATAGTATGTGATCATGGATGAAAGATAATCTTTTCCACATGACCCCTGCCTTATTCAGCTCTCAGGATGGAGAGTACTCATGGAAGGAATCGGGATATGTGGTGAAGGAGACTGCTATCTGTGGGAGTCCTGCCTGGTTTGTTGCAAATGTTGAAAGATGTGGAATGAATGAAACTGGGGGCTGCAGGAGGAGAGAGGATGGCATTATGATTGAGACGGATGAATCCAGTTCTTCAGGGCAGCATTCCGCCTCTGCCACAGAGTTCCTGTGATGTTGGGAAAGCCACTTAAACTTTTCATGGGCGGTCACTAATTGTGTCTTCAATTTCTGATTTCTCCAAATTTCTAATTTGAGACACCCGGGCTAGACTTGCAGATGCACCAAGCACTTAGAGATGCAAAGGAAGTTCATTGGAACTGTGCCTTGAATGTATACAGTGCTATAAAAATGCAAAGTACTCTGAAAAATTGGGCCCTAGGCATCTGAATTTGGGCACCCAAAATTAATGGGCACTTGGCAGATTTGTCTCTCCATTTTCTAGGTGTAAAATGAGGAGGATAATACCATCTTATCTCACTGGAGTGGTGTGACTATAAATTCATATTTGTAAAGAACTAAGATGATGAGAGCAACTTAGAAAAGCCCATGAAGAAATTAATAATTCTGTATTCAGTGCACAGTTTGGATGGTGTGTAGTAAATAATGCATCGGGCCATGGGGTATTGAATGATGAGGATAAAAAGATTTGTGAATAGCTGTCCATTCAATGAGCACCAACAATCCTGTGCACTGAATGAATCAAGGGTCCTGTGGAAAAATAGTGTATGATCAAGTAACTAAAGACAGTAGCATAATGCAGATGCACAAGGGGGGCTGAATTAAGATGGTAAAGACAACTGTAAAATTGGCAATTAACTTTGGAATGCTTGATTTTTTGCAACCTTTGTTTTTGTAACTTTTAATATAATGTATATACAATCAACCCATATTATTACTTCCATGGTAGATGGGTATATTCCTTTTTTTAATACAAGTATTCATCACAACCACTGAACAGCCCTGACCTCTGACTTTCAATGTCAAATGTAATAATCATTCAGTAAGTGTCCAAAACAGGGAATTTGGAAATTCTGTGCCTTCTCCTAAGTATGACAAAATCTCGTATTTGTCTCTCCTGCTTTTTTTCCCTGTGCTTTGTCATGATAGTCCTTTTAAAATCTGTTTACTTAATATAATTTCAGCCTTCAGAACTCAGTTGCAGTCTGACCACTTGAATTTCATTGTTTTCTCTCTAGTGACCTAAATGTCATTAGTTCTTCTGTTGTTTTCTGGGTTACATTGCAAGAGGTTAATTTGTAGCCAGACAATTTTATATCTTCATAGTATCTCCATTCTGTTTCTTTTATTTTCTCTGAGCCAGTACTGCAGTCGTGAGAATCTTTTATGAAAACTTTTCTTAGCTCCATTAACTTGTGAGTGACAAAGAGGTATGTTGTGAAATATCGTTTGTTACTTTATGAATAATAAGCTCTTCCAGAAACAAATGGAGGCTGGTGCTCTGGAAGAAAAAACAATTTAATAATGCTTAGCACTACAGTTCTTAGACTCTCTTCATGTCTAAAACCATTCAGAATGGTTCATTTAGAAATGCCCAAATGATTGTACTAACCACTTTGTGGTGTATTGAAAACTGTGTTAAAATTGCAAGCTCTTCAGGTTTCACCCTGCTTTTGCAGGCTAGCAGGTTCCATAGGTAAGCATGTGATCAATCAATCAGTTCTGCAGACGGCCTAGAATAAGATGGCATGAGTTCCATTTTAGGGAGCAGCCTGGTTTTTCTCTTTTGGATTCATGTGTTCTGAATTCTAAGAAATATAGTATTACATTGACATCTTGTATCTTTAATGTCTGTGTGTGCACTGTGAACTTAACACAAATCTCCAGAGATAGTCTGTTTCTCAGTCTTCTCCCTAAGTACACATAGCATAGAATCCTTGGCAAAGTTTACTGAAATAATCCTTCCTCTTTGACAGAAAATGCTAATCTGGTTTTGCTAGAGACAACTACTCAAACCCCTTTTAAATACCTTTCATTATCTGTTGGAGAAAACATGGTCAATCTCTTGTAACTCCCAGGATGGTAGGATTTCATGGTTTATAGAAGGTGATGTCCTGGGAGAGACAAGGGTCAATCGCATCTTTAAAATGACAATGTTTTAGCTGAAGTAGGAAAGATTAAACATTTCTTAAGAAAAATCAATCCTATTGAGGAGTGGGAAAGATTGATGGTGGTTTTTCCCAAGCTGGGTATACATTAACAGCTTTAATACATGTATGTTTGTAAATATTCTTATCTCATTTACTCCATATAATTCCAGAGTAATTCTAATTTCAGTAAAGTTGCATTGAATATACCTCAGTGCAACTGAGGGGGGGAGGGTGTGTCTGTCTGTCTGTCTCTCTCTCTCTCTCTCTCTCTCTCTCCCCAGAATAACAACAAGGATTACTTTAATGAGTGATAGACAGAGTGCAATGTTTCTGATTATGCTAATACAAAACCAAGCGAAATCCTTCAATATCACATGTATATGAGCAGTGGAACAACCTTTCTTACATGCATGTCAAACAGCAATTTCTTTCCTTTCTCTTACAGACAGGTTTAAAAGGAAAGATGATGAAACAAAATGACAGCTGAATCTGTAATGTCTGCATTACCCATCATTGCAGCAGTGCCTATGCACTAGTAATAGGCATATTAGAAATGCCTAGATAGATGAGATGTATATTTGTCTGTTTTTATTTACCAAGTGCCCAAAACCATGCTTGGTACCTTATAAAAGCAAGCTAAGGATGTGATTTCTGCCCCAAAGATCATCTAATTTGTGTCTTGGTACTAGAATTCTGGAACAGCCTTCTAAGGGGAATAGTGGGGCTGAAAATGGAGGGGATGATATGAGATTTCCTGCCATAGCATATGGCCTATCCATGACTGCTATTAGCAAATATTTCTAATGGCCCAAAACAGGACACTAGATGAAGATGACTGAGTTACTAGATAATTCTTTTCTATGTGTCTGGCTGGGGGATCTTGCCCACATGCTCAGGGTCTAACTGATCACCATATTTGGGATTGGGAAGGAACTTCCCCCCAGGTCAGATTGACTGAGACCCTGGAGTTGTTTTGCCCTTCCTCTGCAGCATGGGGCATGGGCCACTTGCTGGTTTGAATTCAACAGTGGATTCTCTAACTCGAATTTTTTCAATCAAGATTTGAGGACTTCCATAACTCAGCCCAAGGTTATGGGCCTCCTACTACAGGAGTGGGTGGGTCAGGCTATGTGGCCTGCTGTATGCAGGAGGTCAGACTAGATCATGATGGTCCTTTCTGACCTTAAAGTCTGAGAGGTGAGCAAAACATGTTGAGACCCTTCAGTTTGGCCTGGCACTTGCCCCTTTTTGTGTTCTCTTCCTACCGACCTTGCCTTGGTATGGTGGAGCCTTATTCATACCACTTATCATGGTATTTTAAGCTTTCATGCACAAATATGTGCACTAGCAATGGTGTATTTTATATTGGATAGGAGATGGCTTGACACAGCAGGGACATAGGGAACCCAAATCCACTAACTAGAGTCCTTGCACAGGCAACTAAATGAGCCAGACAAGACTCTGATCAGACCTCTTGCAGCCAGAACCATGTATTCCTATACACTTACTGTGTGCAAATATGATAAGACAAAACTAAATCCAGACTCAGCCAGTTAAATCTTAACACAGCCTAATTTTTCTAGGAATGATGCCACAGTCAAGGCTCATGTGTAGGGCTCTGTGTCTGTAATGAAGTTGCAGAAGACATAGATTCTGTGATTTTTCTGTCACTTCTGCAGTGGCTGGTGCGGCTGACCCCAGGGACAGCTGCACTGGCCACTGCTGGAGCGCTCCTGGGACTGCCGAGCAGTGGTCCCCCAGGTGGCTGGAGCAGTTATCACTGCCCACGGGCCCCCTGGGCAGCTGGCCAGAGCAGCCCCCAGGCGCACCCCCTCCCCCAAGATTTACACTCAGGTATTTTTAGTAAAAGTCATGGACAGGTCACAGGGAAGTGAATTTTTGTTTATTGACTATGACCTGTCCATGACTTTTACTAAAAATACCTGTGACTAAATCCTAGCCTTACTCATGTAAGGAAAAGCATTGACACTGTTTAAAATTCCTAGAACTTTGTTACTTGCTCTCTTTAAACTGGTAAGGCTCCTTTAGCTATTCAAAACTACAGTGGCTTCTGTAAGCCCTCCTTCTGATTTAGATGAGTTTATGCTAATTCAGTTGTGGAATAATAAATACCATGTGACTCTTCTGATCAATGACAGCTAACAGCTCAAACATGGGGTATCACAGCAAACTGTTCGTGATCAATCATATGGAAAAATTTGAGTAATTTAAGGGAATTCTTTGATTGGGGAAAATTGCAATCTTTTTACAGATTTTCTGCAAATAGAAAAAGTTGGTCCTGCAAAGATTTGTGCAAGTGCTTAACTTTATACACTTTGGGTAGTTCTTTAGAGTTGGCAAGACTATTCAGATCTGGGCGTTAATTTATAAATTATTAGCTCATGCTAAATCTTAACCTGTGCTGGTGAGAGAACAAAGACACTCTCTTCTTCCAAAGCCTGCAGGCTCTCCCCTTAGTAGTTAAGAGAATCAAAGGAGAGAATTGTGTAATGGCAGTCATTGCATTACATTCTCAAACAAATATTGAGGATCATTTCTCCACCCCCCTGACCTTGTGCATGTATACACATAGCTAGCTAGTACGTATGGTGCAATCAGTACACATGCTGATGGAGTACAAGATAGAAGGTAGGTGGAAGTGAAGTGAGCTCCACAGTGTTCTATTACCCTGGCGGGCTGAATTTCTTCACCAAAGGATGTACTGGCCAACATCTCTATTCTCCTTCACTGCAGAATTTTAGCTCACAATAATCACTCTTTGCATGTTTTATTACAATATTGACAGTGACATTTCTATACAACCAATGCAAATTAACATACTACACCATTTCTCTGTTTCTCCAAATTTCTTTATTCTCTTCCTGTACTGTTTTATCTTTCCTTCCATGTCGTCTTGCCTCAGTCATATTTTTGGCTAATCGGTAAACTTTTATTTTCTACAGTATATTAATGTCTTAACAATGTCAGGGATTTTTCCTTCTAAGATTCTTTTCATTTCTCCAGAACACATTTCTCACTTCTTCTCTCCGTCTCCATTACACACACCTTCACCCACTTTCTTTTATTTTTCAGTCTGGTTTAGTTAAAACTCCTCTCTTAGAGTAAAGGGGGGGGGAAGTTTACCAGTCTCTGAATCTCACCTCTCTTCCATGCTCACTCTCTCTCAACCCCCTCACAATCTTACTTTTAATCTTTCTTTCCCACTCTGACTTGCTGTTCTTCTAATAGGTCCCCATATCCCTTCTCCTTTTGTTCTGTGTGTGTGTGTGTGTGTGTGTGCGTGTGTGTATGTGTGTGTTTCCAGACCACAATCCGCCCTTTAGATGGGTGGCAAAATCTCCTTGACTAATGGGCTGTACAGTGAGTGCAAATTGAATTTCTGGACTATGACTTTCAAAGAAAGTCTGCTCCCTTCTTTAGTGGATACATTGTGCTGCTGCAGGTTGCTGCTATCTATTATACTTTTAATCACACAGCCCCATTTGGGGGTGAAACAGTCTATCACTTCTGTTGCTTCAACTTGCTGTTTTTCTTCCTCTCTTGTGGCTCGTTCCTGCAGACACTCACAAGCTTGTGAGTAACTTTCCTCATGAGTAGTCCCACTGAACTTAATGTTTGTACATCTTTACAGGATCTGGTGCTTGGCTACTTCTTCATGAAGACAGAAGATGCTGTTGGTCACAATCAATGCAGACAAAGTCTTTGCTTCATGCAAAAGGCATGGAAAAGATTACTTTTTAAAGGATAAACACAGACAAATGTAGAATTAACACCTAGTACTCATCTTACATGGGCACAGTTCAGGGTTTGTTTTTGTTAAAGGTAAAATAACTTGTAAATCATTGACTGTGCCCTTTAGCTTCTTTACCAAAACTACTAAATTACCGGGAAGTCTCTCAAAGCTCTTGGACACTGAGTAATAAATACATCAAGAACTGGACTAATGTATCCAATCGTTCTCAAACTTTGGGATCTGGATTTGTTGCTTGAGCCCATCTCTATTAATAATAATTTGCACTTACATGGCATTTTTCAGCCAAGGATCACAATGTGCTTTACAAATGCAATTCAATTTTACAGGTGGAGAAACTAAGGCAGTTCAAAGCTTCTCTCCGTATCAGGTTACATAACATATCACAGTCAAATTGGACCCAGGACTCCTTTAGAAAAGACACTTTCACATTACCTAGCAGCCACTTGCAAATCTGTGCTAGCCAGTTCTGGGGGAAAACCCTTGAGACTGAGAACTAAGAATTTGGCTAGTAATATAAATATGCTATTTCTTAGATCAGTTAACATTACTGATGATTACTTGTAGCACAGGAGTCTTTAGCTGGGCCTCAGTGCTGAATGCCGTACAAACACACATGAGTCTCTCTACCCTAGGAGTTCTCAAACATTTTCAAAGGGCGTCCTAGAAAAAAAAGTTTGTCAGGGAGGGCGCTCCCCACCCCCAATACCATGCCACCCTTACTTCTCTGCTGCTGTTGGCAGCAGTTCTGCCTTCAGAGCTGGGTGCCCAGCCAGTAGCTGGAACTCTCCAGCCACTCGGCTCTGAAGGCAGTGCCGCTGCCAGGCCCACGACAGCAATCCCAGGACCCAATAGTCAATGTGCCCCCACGCACACACACAAGCCAGGCCAGTGTGCGCAGGGTCCGCCTGACATTTTGGGTGGTGCTGCGCCTATGCTGGCTGGTGCTCATGCTCTTCCAGCACTGCCAGGGCTTCCACATGCCCACCCTCTAGGGCTGCCAGTTGTCTAATCATGCAAACCCAAATACCCTTGCTCTGCCCCACCCCTTCTGCAAGGCCCTGCCCCCTGCTCACTCCATCTTCCCCCCCCATCACATGCTCTCCCCCACCCTCATTCACTTTCACCGGGCTGGGAAAAGGAGTTTGGATGCAGGCTGGGGCAGGGGGTTGGGGTGCAGGAGTGGGTCAGGGATCCATGCATACCTCCAGGGTCTCCCAGAAGCAACTGGCACACCTTTCTAGCGGTGGCATCGCTCCCATTGGCTGCAGTTCCCAGCCAATGGGAGGTGTGGCATCAGCACTTGAGGCAGGGGCAGCGAGCAGAGACTCCCCCTTCCTTCCCCCCAGGGGCCGCAGGGATGTGCCAGTCGCTTCCAGGAGCGGTGCAGAGTGAGGGCAGGCAGGAAGCCCGCACCCTTTTAAATCACCCAGGCCCCCGATCAGCAGGCCTGGCTGCTGCCAGCAGCAGCAGAGAAGTAAGGGTGGCAATACCATACCATGCCACCATTACTTCTGCACTGCTGCCAACATCAGCGCTGCCTTCAGAGCTGGACCACCCTCCTCCACCCCACGCAATAGTCTTGAAACTGCTTTTGGGTTGGGGGCCCCTGTTTGAGAAACACTACCCTATCCACCGTCTAAATAAAAGATAATGGGAGGGGAGATAGGCACAGAGATTAACAGACTTGCCTAAGGTCATATACCACGTCAGTGGCAGAGTTGGGAATAATACCTCAGTCTACTGACTCCTAGCCCATTGTCCAGTCTACTAGACCTTGCTGCTTCCCCTAGAAATGCTTTATTTCAAGTACTCGTCTCCATGCAACTGACTGGGACATAAGTGATTTGGTTCGGTTTTTTTTCTTCTCAATGTTCTAGTCCAAAGAATCTCACAAAATAAAAACAGCTTTCAGTCCTGTGGCTAAGGCTTAAGTAATACACGGCCGTTATACAGAATGACAGCTTCCTGTACATGCATGCTGCTAAAATGTAAGAGTGAAAGATGACTTTGGAGATCCTCGGAAGGAGTAGCTCAAGCAGTTTGTGTCCTTCCACAGACAGAATGAGAAAATTACATAGTCAGGGACAAGGTGAAATCAAAACTGTTTTTTATTTGGCTCTCTCCTCTGTTGTTAGGATTGTCTCTACTGTCCTCAAACTGAACCTAAACCTGGTTCTCCCAAGTTTTTGTAGCGGGGAGGGAGAATCTAACTTGGGCAGAACAAAATGATAGACTGATATCATTGGTTTAAAGGGGAAAGCTTCCTTCCTTTAAATATTATTTTCCTAAAATATACGGTATCGGGACAATCTAAAATTTGTGGTGGCTTTCTGGAATAAAAACAAGGGTTTAATTAAATAACTATCCTGGAACATATATTTGTTCCCTGCTTATAACAGTATAGTTGCAGGGCTTATAAAAATATCAAGATGCTGTAAAAAGTTACAATTCAGGCTGTAATTTTTGTCCTCCCTATTCTATGTAATTCCAGGAGCAGCAAAAACTGGTACTATGGTATTAAAGGATATTCATACTGGAGTGACAACAAGTTTAAAAACTATAATTAGAGACATTTGGGTGATAGTATACAGTGAGTCCTACCAGCAGTGAAATGACACATGAGCTGTTGTTGGCAAAACCATATAAAGAGGGAACTTGCAATGTAACTCATTGACGGTAAGATTTGACACTGAGAGCCACAAACCAAGCTGGTACCTTCATGGTCTGCATTACAGATTTTCTATTTAGCTGGACAATGGGAATCTGCTGTTACAATTATGTCCACAATTACAACACTCTTGAGTGTGCATTGCATTATAATGTACTTGTTTACTTTATCCTGTGCCTCTTGCTTATGGCAATAGTATATCAGTAAGGCCAGGAGCCCAAATCTAAGTAAATGGTTGCACCTCATTATTTGGTAGAGCTGTCCTTAAGATAGATGCAGGTGAGAGTCACAGGATTTAGTTTCCCTTCTGAGATCATTCCACTGTAACTCGTATACCTGTCTCCAAAGAAATTCCCCTTTCAGCAGAGCTCTATAATTCTATAGCAGATACATCTGTACCTCAATTATTTAGTCTGTTGAGGATACTCAGTCACGTTTAGTATCACAGTCAGAAGCTAAATAATGCAGCAGAACAGACCTTTTCCTCTCTTTATAGATGAGCTGAGAAAACTAACCAGCATATTCACATTTTTGAAAGAGGATAGGAAAAATATCCACAATCTCTAAACAAAACTGCACCTATCCCAAGCACATTAGATAATCAGCTAGGACTTTGCATCTCTTAGCTCAGTTCAGCAGAAATGTGCCAGCTGTGAAATGGCCAGACAATCCTGGAACTTTAACAGGGAGCTCTTTAAAGGCACAAAAGGGAGTCAGATTCTCCACTCCTATGGAAAATCAATAGGAGCAAGACACCTTTGTGCCTTTGAACATCTAACAGTTCACTTGTCCTGAAGGCTGAATACCAATAAATTCATCACTTTGTCCAAGATACAATCCTGAAAATTCCACCAGACCTACAGAAAAGGAATGTATGTGGGGGGGACTTAGTCACTTTTTCCTTTTGAATAGTAGTCAGCACCTCAAAGCTGGGAAGCCATGAAGTCCCTAATGTGACTTGATCATTGTGCTGAATTATTTATAAAATTGGGCAAAACTTTGCTTAGTTCAGGTCAGAATAAAGTAGACCAGACAGGCCCTGGGACAGTAACAGGGTGGCTACTGTGAAGACAGTGGGGGTATACAATGTGGATAGTTGCTAGATACAACTCCAGGCAAAGCAGTAGTTGGCATACCAGTGTCCCATTAGAAACACTTTGTGAATATAAGGTTGTAAGGGGACCACAAGGTGATTTGGATGCTCTGTTCCTCAGCTATAGACCAGATCACATTGTGAGGCATATACTGTAACTATCTGTCACTACACGATAAATGTTAAATGACATTCTTATTAATATTTTGCTAAGATGTAATAGGCAAGTGCTGTTTTCACGTAGCTGTATTCACTCTAAACTGTTACTTAATGTGTCATTAAGTCTGATCAAAAGCAAGTGTACATTAGTTTCCCTAACACAGCTTATATTTGACTGAAAGCAGCTGGAGTACATCTCCTCCCATCCAGACATGCCTGTTATCACTATTTTAGGGCTGTTAATTCACTGCAGTATACTTTAATGTACTATAGCACTCAAATATGGCACTTGGATGTGCAGTATTATTTTTCTCGGTTAACTTATGGTCCCCCTCAGCGTGACCATTTTCAAAAGTAATATCAGGTTACTTGTAATATCAAATTACATTTTTTGTTCTTGCTGATAGGATGCCCTTTTCTCAGATATTAGTAACACCCATTGAATCGTAATAACACCTTTGTATTACATACACTATAATTCAGAGATGAGCCCAATCCCAACCTTACTTACCTTAGTCCATCCCGTGCTTTGCTGCACATTGGGCTACCCACATTTGCCATCCTTGCCTGTCAACTGCCCTTCTCTTCAAATCTTCCCATTTCATATTGAGGTGCTTGATGTCGTTCAGAACTGTTTGTTTCCATGTTATTCGCGGTCTTCTTCTCTTTCTTCTTGTGTTTTCTGGCTTCCATTCAAGGGCAATATTTGGTAAGCATTCTTTTTCCATTCTCAGCATGGGTCCCAGCCACTGATGTCTTTTGTAGATTATTCGAGAGGGTGCCTTGTCAAGTAATGTTTCTGACTTCATTTGTCTTCCTATCTCTATATGTTGTTCCCAATATTCTTCTCAGACATTTGTGATGAAATGCATCCAGCTTTTGCGTATCTTTCTTGGTAAATTGCCACATCTCACTGCTATATGTTGTGATGGCAGTAACAATTGCTTTGTACATGTTCAGTTTTGTCTTGAGGGAGATGTTTTTGCGTCTCCTAAATGCAGTGTTTGCCATCCCAATTCTTCTTCTTATTTCCTCAGAACTGGTACCATCTTGGCTGATGGTACTTCCAAGACACGTAAAATTGTCCACCTTCTCCAGTTTCTCTTCAGTTTTGATTTCTGGCCCAATCCCAAACCCAAACCCTTGATCAAACATCCTCAAACTCGAGTGCTTGAAATCCAAACCCAGATCCAGATGCCCATTTTGTAAATGACCCCTTTTTCTGTATATAATGAACAAAAAAACCAACTACCCCAAATTTGGATGTATCAAATCTCATTCAAGTCCAACTTGAGGCCAAGGAGATTTCATCTGCAAGGATTTGAAACATGGGGTTCAACTCTGGTCTCTCTTTGTAAGGAATTTTAAATTCATGTCACTCCATTTACTTTAGTGGAGTTACTCCTAAGTCTGATACGAAGAGCAGAATCAGACCTAGTAAGTGAAAATATGTGCTCAGTTGTTCAAGCATAACTCTTATTGAAGCCTATGAGAATTGTATGTGCACATCTGATGGCAGAATTTGGCCCAGGGTTTTGAGATCTTAATATTTACAAAACTGATTAAGTGCATGTCACTGATACAAATATATAGTTTTAATACTGCAGGGTTTTAAAAAATTATGTTCATGCATAGATGTGATATATCAGTAAAAGTGATAGATCTTCCTAGTTACTTTGCTTATTTTCAGAGTACAATGACATCATTCAGAAAACCACTCTCATCTGTGTACCACATTGCACTGACTTTCATCCAGCACCACAAAGGTTTTCAGGATTTTGCTCCCCTCTCTAGATTTTTCTGAGCTGTGGCTGGTATGATCAATCAATTGTGCACACACTTTTCTGTCACCTGCGCTGTAAAAAAAAATATTTTCTATGTATTTTTTTAAAATAAGTTTCATGTGTAACAAGTTTGTGCTCTTCATTCTAGATGTCCAAGAAAAGAGTACGTGTAATGAAAGGCCGACATTTTATATTAAAAAAAGAAAACCATATGAGGGACATTGTCAGCAAAGTCTTGTTCTCTAGTACACATATAGAACTCAGAGGAAACACTGGGGTTGCATGGGTGTAACTGGGAGCAGAGTTTGTCTTAAGTGATTCATCCCATTACAAAGAAAACTAGAACGATTAGACAGCACAGATGTGGAGTATTGCATGTAGATGTGGAGATGCAAGATAAAAAGTGATAAGTAACATGGGCAGATACCACTGAATGGCTGCCACATCACTCCTGCCTAATATCAGGAGTAAGGTCCAATAGGATTGTTGGTGATCCCTTGGAGTTCAAGGACGATTGTCTTCCATAAAATGATAGCCAGTTATCACTGGTGGATCCACAGTGGCTAATGAGACTGATCTGGGATCCATAGATTTTGTCACAATTGGGGAAGACATTTCCCAATGAAAGGGGCAGATCTCAATTGTTGAGTTGGGTTGCAGCACGTTCTTTACTCCTTTCAAGTTTACTCTGTTAGATCTTGAAATACTGGGATCCTTGCCACAAGGTCTTTTTCCATTTTGGTGGGCTTGGGTTTCCCATGAGTTTGTTGATATTGCAATTCTTTGTGTTGGCTCTGAGGGTGTCTTTGAAGCACTTTTTTTTTCTTTTTTTTTGCCCACTCCTTGTCCGTTGGCCATGCCTTTGGGAAGTCAATTCTCTGGCATTCAAAGAACATGACCAGCCCGCCGGATTTGGTGATGGGTGATCATAGTTTCAATCCTGGAGGTTTTGGCTTGGGACAGAACATTGATGATAGTGTCAGTCAATAGGGTAATAACACAACCAAATATCTCATTAGCATACTGATGATGATATTTAAGCCAATATGTCCTCAGACGTGCCTATTCTCCTCAACACTTGTGAATAAAGGGATGGGTACACTGGGATCTGGAAATTTACTTCCACTCCTTGTGAAGGACTATGCTCAGTATTTAACTTCACTTGTACTTATGTGCACTGAAACACAACACCTTTGTGCACCATGTGAAGATCTGAAAGGAATCTCAGATTCCTGAGGTCCGATGGTCCTGAAGTTACAGCATTAGGCGGGAACTTGGAAAATTTGGGTCCTAATATATCCTGTGCCATAAATGCTCTGGGTGATCTTGGACAAGACACTAAGGGTACGGTTTTCTATTGCTCTGTACCTTACACTCTATTTACATCTGTGCAAACTGAGTGTAATATAGTGCCAAACAATAAAGGTAACACTTTGCACTGATGACTACACAAAGTTCAAGACTATATAGTGAATGGGGCCCAAATCTATCTCTGCTTCAATTCCCCATTTCTCACATGGGGCTAATACGTCACGGTCTCTAACAGGGATTTAACATTTGTCATTTAGATAATATGATGATGATTGCCTTGGAAAGCATTATATATAATGAATTCCAGGGTCAAGGCTTCAGGATCTCATTTAACAACGCCAGTCATATCTATTTTTTTTAAAATAGATTGTGCATCTTCACATGTCTCATGACACTCTTCATATGTTTTTTTTTCTTTTTTCCCCTCAGGGTTCACTTGAGCTACTACCTCTCTATTCTTCCCTCTTCTAATTTTGTTCTCTTATCTCAGTTCTTTTTTTTACCCCCCTCCTTCACCTCTCATCTCTTTTATCACCCACTCTTGCCTATGTCACCTTCCACGTCGCTTTTCCATTTTCATGCTTCTCTTCTTCCCATCACTCCATCTATCACTTCTCAAAAGCCTGCCTCATATCCCTTGGGCTGGCCAGTGAGTTCCACAGCTCCAGGAAGGTGACCTAGCAGCTGTTATATCTGACCGAAAATCTCCAACCAATGTAAACATGAGTGGATTTGTGATTTTTTTCTTTTCTTTTCTTTTCCCCCTCTAAGGATCTAGGACCCAAGTCCTTAGCTGTAATGCAGCATACATGTGTATGAAGAGGGCTGAATCTTCAGATAAAGTAATTCAGCAGTGTGCCCAAAAATAGTGTCTTAAACAGTATAAAGTTATCTGTTTGCTAAAGTACCATAAGAGAGTATAATCCATGGATTCTGTAGCAAGTATAGATTTGAGCTCTCTTGGCTTATTGGAAAAAGGAGGCAGAATAATAGAATTTGTTCCGTCACAGAAGAGAGTCTTTTGTGAGGCTAATCAAATTCTGTGGCCAAACTTGCCATTGTGATCTGAGGCTCTAGCTCTGCCAACTCTTCTAATTATCTCTCTTCCTCTTCTCCTTTAGTAGCTTTTTCAAAGGATATGAGTTTTCACATTGTCAGATTATGTAATGCAGTGAATACCACACCATAAATGCTTTACAAACATAATACAGCATAAATGTGCTACAAGTGCAGTCTCTTGCAATGGTAAGTGAAAGGAAAAATATGGATGTTCTTAAGCTTCAGAGTTGTGGTTTCATTATGTAACCATTTCCTTCGTTTTCCTCACAGGTTATGAGGTAGCAACGGTGCTTAATTTGTAATGAAAGAGATGCCAGTGCTCAAGTAATTAGGTCCCAGGGCTCAAACAATTATTTTTACATTCATACAGCAAGCTTAGAGGTGCTGGGGCTGTGAAGTGCCAAGCCTAGAGGTGCTTGGACTATGACGTGCCAAGCCCTGGAACAAATTAAGCTCTGGGTAGCAGATTTTGTGCTCTATGATTAGGTTAAGAACAATTAGAACATATGAGCGCCATCGTATCTTTTCATATCTTCCACTGACAGGTAGCACAATAATCCAAGACCAGTTAGAATACTCTTACCCATCATGCACTGTGTTATATTTCCCGAAACAGCACTTTTCAGAGGCTCTACTACAGCGGTGGGCAAACTACGGCCCATGCACTGGGTACGGCCCACACGCCATTTTAAGCCAGCCCACGAGCTCTCGCTGGAGAATGGGGTCTGGGGCTTGCTCACTCCAGCCAGGGTGCCGGGTTGAGGGTCACACCAGGTGGCTCCCAGAAGCTATGGCATGGCCCCACTCCAGCTCCTACACACTCCAATGGGAGCTTCAGGGGCGGTGTCTGCAGATGGGTCAGCGTGCAGAGCCACCTGGTCTGCACCCCCAGCCGGAACCTGCACCCCTTCCCCAGGCCTGATCCTCCTCCCACCCTCCAAACCCCTTGGTCCCAGCCCAGAGCACCCTCCTATACATCAAACTCCTCACCTCCAGCCCCACCCCAGAGCCCACACCCCCAACCAGGGCCCTCATCCCTTCCCACACTGCAACCCCAATTTTGTGAGCATTCATGGCCTACCACACAATTTATATTCCCCGATGTGGTCCTCAGACCAAAAAGTTTGCCCACCCTGCTCTACTAGATGTAATGGCAAAGCATCGACCAGCAAACATATACAAGCATATAACCCAACTCTTCGAAGTTCTGGCTACTGGGAGCAACGCTTCAAGGAGTAATCAAAATATAGCAGTACCCATGCACTGATGGTAGTTATCTAAGTACCTACTCTACCTGTGGGCCAGGATGTGGTGGTATGATTGAAGGCACAATATCTGCTTTGACTAAAGGAGGATATAATGTATTTCTAAAAACTAAAACATGCTTCAGAGTTCTGTTTTATACATCGCTGCAGCATAGCACTTGGGAAACACACAAGTAACATGCTACAAACCTAAAACAGCACTTGTATTGAACAAAGAGACGATTCCCAAGAGAATCTGATGATTAGCTGGCTAAGTCAGGACATCTGCAGGATGTAAGAATAATAGAAGGAAGCTGGGGTTTTGGCTACCACGTTTATAATTAGCAATTGTAATGCTCTTAGTGGTGATCTCCTGAAAGAACTTGAATATTCATGTTGAGGCATAACATTATGTTTCAGTGCTTTTTGTAACTATAGCCACTTGCATAAAGTCAAGCACACACTCATATTAGGAAGTCAAAATGAATGTTCCAAATGCTTCCTTTTGAAAATTGTAAGGAAAGAGGTTGTTTGTAAAAGGGGGAGAGAGCAACATGTCATCCAAGAGCTCACTTAGGCAGTTAGTTTCCTAAGTAATAGTGCTGTTTGTGTCCCTTTTCTCACTGTCTATGAAAGGTCATGCATTCATCCATCTCTTGTTAATTGCAATTTCATAGGTAGCTACTTCTCATCCCCAGTTGAGATTATAGCTCATACAGGCTTGAATTAGTACCCCATTGAACTATGATCACTTAAAAAAAATTTGAAATGCCTTGTTTAGTTCTATTCCTTTCACAATTAAATAACATGCATATCTTGCTTCCTCGATCAGTGCCTCTGCCCTCTATGTTTGTCATGCAGGAGAGCAAAAGTGTACAAGACACACCCACGTTCAGAAGGTGCATCAAATAGAAAGTACAAGTTGTGCCTCTGCAAAGTGGTGGAAAGGTTGCTACTCTATCTGCAGCTGTTACACCAGCACTCTAAGTTGGATGTGGCCATGCAAAGAGGAGTTGTGATCTGAAGGAAAAAGGCTGCACTTCTTGAGGTCTTCTCTGCCATGTATAGTTTGTGCTCCCCTTTTGCCAAAATTGTATCGGATAAACAGTGCTTTCAAGTGTGCTTGTCTCTTGGATATAAGGCCAGTAGGCCCCAGGCAGAAGGTACCACAGCATAGTTCACTGCTGCCATTGATGTATTCCTAACAGCTGCAGTTATGGTTGTCCATTGTTCTTATATTATTTATATATGTGAATTCAGGATATAGTGCACCCTACAAGAGGGATTCATTATCCGAGAATGGAAGGGTACCAGGAATCCACAGTGGCCTGACTGTGATGAAGAGGTATCTCATGCAGAACCACCCCACTTGTTAGTGCCATCTTCAGTGAGTGTTACTGGCATCTATCTCACAGAACAGCCAGGGCGAGACACATCTTACCAGTTGGCCATACTTTCTATGGCATTGTGACCCTACTGGTCCTGTCTCCTGCACTCAATCAGCCAGTAGAGGGATGTCCAGCTACAGCACTAGCCCTATGTTGACACTATCTTTGATCCTGTGTTGTCCAGGGAACTGACTATATTACTTGTGGAGACTCCCTTCTTTATCTTTATTTGACATGGAGCACTCTTGCTAGCCCATGCTCATGGAAGTCTCCATGCTTCCATTTAACTGCAAATCTGTATTTGAGTGTCATGTTCATCACCATGATGTGAGTTCCTATCATGCCCTGTGGAGTGTATTTTGGGGAGACTATAAGGGTCAACTTCTTTAACATTGTGAGCATATTTTTGTGTGCATCTTTCTCTCCTGGCTACATGTTTGCTCAAGTGGATGAGAACCCAATATTTTGGTCTCACTTGTTTTGTCACAGTGAGCATCACTTGCACAAGCATCAATTGCATGCTCTCTTTTGCCTGTGCTGGGCCCTAGTGTGAAAGCTGCTCAAGATGGGATCATTAAGCCATATTATTTATCTTAATATGCATCTATGGATACTTGGTAGCAAGAGAAAAAATACCAAATGTGTCCTTTGGCACCCTCTGCAAATGGTCTGACTCCTCCTGAAGCTATTGCCAATGATGCCTTGTAAACTAGACAGCCATTGCATTAGCTTTGCTACTTCTCCCCAACTCACACTCCAGTCTTTGGTCTGAAGCTAATAGGCATCACCATTAGGACGCTCCTTAAGTCCCATCAGTTTGAGGACCAGAAATCTGAACATCCACCCTTGCTGTGGGCTGGCCTCAAAGTCTACAGCATTGTGGTTCTTTTTTCATTAGCGCACAACATGTCTATTCTAAATCCTCTGTCTTGCTCCAGTGAGTGCTTTAATATCACAGGGATGGCTTTCCCCCTTGCCATTTGTACAACAGTATATTCTCCAAGATTCAATTAAAACTGAACTTCAAACCATTCAGATACAGACAGTCAAACTTACTTGAAGTGAGGAAAGATCTGCATATGCAGAAAGGTTAAGTTAAACCAAGACAACCTAATGACAGTTGAAGAAGTTCAGCAACTCTGAAAATCAACCACGTATTTAAGGACTCATTTCAGCAAGTTACATATGCACGTGCTCAGTTTTATGCATGTGAGCATTCCCATTGGCTTCAAGGAGATTACTTGCACTTAGTTTGCCACATGGGTAGATGCCTTGTTGAATTGAGGACCATGGTGTCCAACTGGATTTAGTTGCCCAACTTTATGTACCAACATTTTAAAATTTTTTGCTTCAGTCTTTTGAATGTTGGCTTGAATAGGGATTTTTTTTTTAAAGCAGCAACTTGAAATCTGTAGCTTTACAAATCCACTTTCAAAAGTTTGGAAAGGACACACGAGTGAAAGGAGGCGGGGAAAAGTAATTTCTTTTTAGGAAAAGAAACTGTAGATTTTTATACACTGGGAGAAAATGCTTTTTCTACAGTTCATACTTGTTCAAATTATAAACATTTGCAGATAAACATTAGCTTGGTGTTTGTTCAAGACTTACCTTTAATTCTAATGTAAAAAGGACTTAACATTAAACTTTTTAAATTTTGGATTGTGTTCATATATGTAGATTTGCAACAAGAGAAACAGTTTTCATCCTAAATAATGGGATGATACTGAAAGAGAGAGTTCAGAAACAACATGGCCAGATTCTCTATTACATAGAAGCTAACAATGTAAACAAATTAGGAACTGAGATTTTTTTTTCTCAGATGAAATAATTTGCACAGAAGAAGAAATAATCCAGAATTCTCATGGACAGCAACAGGCACGTAAAAAATCATTCTTGCCAATAACCCCATTCAAGGGCTAAGCCTAGCCTGTTGGGTGTAGCTGGAACAGCAATTACAACTGCTGGGGAGACACTTCTTTCTCAGACAAATTCTGGCTTGGGGTTGGTGGAAGGAAAAGGAGTGGCATCCTGTCTGTGTGAATTTCCCTGAAAGTAAAGCAGTGATGGCAGAGCCAGGAAAGATGCTTTTCTATGATAGATCCAGTGTTTTATTGTTTTGTACAATGTGGTTAAGATTCCTAAACACACCATTCATGTTGAAATGCATTGTCTTCTAGAAAATGTTAATACATGTATTTGAGTTGATAAATGGGTTTGCCCATGTGTGGGAGAGATGAAATAATTCCCAGAAGATGCTGTTTCATGTGCAGGAACATAGTTCTAAACTAACTCTTTCTATGTCATTTGTATCAAAAAGCTGCATAGTACTGTTGTGTGTACCTAAAATAACTTCACTTAAGGAATAAGGATGCATTTCACAGTTCCAAATAACAAAAAGACTGCAGCAAATGTGGGGTTAGATTCCTTTCTATCAGTAAGAAACAGACAGTTGCCTTTTTGAAAGTATAATATGCCTACAGGTTTTGTTGCTGCTTACACTCCACTATAGTTCAAGTTTGAGGAGAGAGGAAAGGCAAGGGAAAAAAGTGATGTCAGGGCCAGTTTGTTACAAGTAACTCCCAAATATTTGGATACAACCAAACCCTGGTTTGACAATCCATGGATAGAGAAGTATCTTGTAAAAACACATACACACTACTTATATATATATACAGACAAAATCATATCCTCTCTTCACTGGAGCTAGCTAAAACAGGATTTTCAGTTTGCAGGGAATTTTGAAATTTAGGTAGAACTTGCAATTTGTTGACAATTGGTTCAACCAAACTATTTTCATTAAATATTTCCCCCCATATAGTAGCACTTTGACTAATGAGTGAAAGAGTGCATTGTGTAAGTAGGGACCAGGGGGCTCAGTGGTAGTACTCTGTATGAAGAAGCAGAAGATTGTGCTTTGACTCCTGGGTTGCCAGTTTCTTGCTCCTTGAACTTGCATGATCTAGGAGGAAGAAAATGCAAAGGGAAAGACCATTTCACGTTGCCCAACAGCAAATTGCCTGTAAGTTCATCTGGAAGACTATTGAATAGAAATTAATTCACTCAATGCATTTACCAGTACCTATTTTTCTATTTGAAAACTATCCACAAAAAACCCCCCAAATTTTCACTTCTGTTCAATTATTCAGTGAAGAACTTAGTGTGCAGATCATTCACAAGCAGTTGTTAATTTTCTGTATGTGAAATTCTAGCTGGTTTGATTGGGAACACAGATCATAGTATTTTTCCTTTCCTTGATTGAGCACAATCCTTTGAATCAGGTTTCTGTTATGAATATTCACAATTATGACTCTGAAATTTGCTTTCCATTAGGATGACCAGGTAGCAAGTGTGAAAAATCGGGATGGGGGTGGGTAGTAATAAGCCCCTATATGAGACAAAGCTCCAAATATTGGGACTGCCCTATAAAATCGGGACATCTGGTCACTCTATTTCTACTAATATTCTGCTATACTTGTGTAAAATACACTGTTTTGGCAAATGTTCCTGCCCAGTCCTGTTAGAATCTTCATGGATGTGAAAACAAGAAATGCAAAGCAAACTTAATTTAAAAACTCAAATGTATATTTATGGAAAAATTTTCAAGTGTTTGCCTAGTTCTAGATTGTAGTACTGTTCCAGGGTTAGAAGGATATTAGCCATGATGTGGTACTTTCAGGGAGTGGTTAAACACAGAACATAGGGAGTTCTCAAGGCTATGTCAGGGCAAAAGCAAGATCTATGTTCTGCTGGTTGTGTTACAAAAATAGCTTTCAAAAGTAATGGTATTTCATTTAATATGGTTTTGTTTTTGTTTTTTTTTAATTCTAGCTGCTATTCCCTGCATTTTTTTCTTTTTTTACTGAAATAGATGTGGATTTGTTTCTGCATTTTAATTCTTTTATATTCATATTGTCTTGAATAATACATTTTTCCAGAAGAAACATTTTAGAGAACTCTTCTGTTACATAACTGACAGTGAAGTACACTGGGTAAATATCAAATTCAAACATGGGGAATCAATACTCTTTCTCCTCTCTACTCCATGTGTGGCCCTATGCCTAACTTACTCCACACTGTTCAAACCTTGCTCTGAATACAGATTTCTTGATCTTCATGGGTTTTTCTATTATGCTTATCACTGTAGTATCTGAGTGATAACATTTGTGAAGCAAATATAGTCTCAAAAAGTCCTGTGAAGTTAGAGGGTGGAATTATCCCCATTTTACAGATGGGGAGCTGAGGCACAGAAATTAAGGTCAAAAGTGTTCCCCAATTTTGAATGCTCAATCTGAGAAATCTAGGACCTGATTTTTTTCAGAGTACTTGGCTTTATATAGCACTTTGTGTTCAGAGCACAGCTCCCACTGACTTCACAATCATAGCCTTAATCATGTATGACGATGCATATGTAAAAGGGACCAAATTGGGCACCCTCTGTGGGGTAGCATATACACAGTCTTCTCACACATAGGAGCTGAGGGGGAAAAACTTGCCCCAAGCTCATTGCTAGAATCTCAATTCTTCAATCCCTCCCGCAAAAAAGAGGCTTCTTGTCTCAACTCAATTAATAGCAATCTGCTCTTGTTAGTCTGTCATTCTTCTCCGAGGAGCCTTGCAACCTCTTCATTTCATTCCACTTTCTCTCACTCCTGAAGAAGTAGCACATTCGCACACCAGGGAATCTGCACAAATCAATTTGCAATGATCCTCTTGTGGGCCATTCTGGCTGCTTTCTTTTGGAGCCTTAAAATGAAGTAATAGCTAGCCTATTATAACTTTAAAGAGAACTGGACAAGAAACTGGATCAGAATGTGATCATCTGAATGCTGTGTGGGCATATTGTGCCTGATCCTGCTCTCACTGAAGTCAATTGCCTTAACTTCAGTGGAAGTAGGATCAGTAAAACCTGAAAATCAAATCCTGGCCCCATTGAAGTAAAAGACAACATTCCCATTGTCATCACATGGGGTGAAATCCTTTGCCCCACTGAGGAGCATGACCTGCATGCAAAAGGGGACCGGGGCGGGGGGTGTCAATGTCTCTGCAAGCAAATTTCTGGTCCTCTGGAAGGCTTTGGTGGGAACGGAGATCCACAGATGGGGAAAGTGGTGTAAGAGGCAGTGGGAACAAGCATTCTTGTGGTTAATACAGCTTCAGGGTTGAAGCCCTTCCCCCTTCACAGGTGGTTTTGAGACCTGCTGACAGCTGGGGAAGTTTGGAGGAATCTGTGAAATTTTGCAAATGTCTCTCTTGTCCGCCTCCCCACCAGTTGATATTTCTGTGGGATGAAACAATCTGACATATTGTTGAAAGACAAAGCTACAGGTGCACATTCTGAAAGTCACTTTTCAAGGAGGGGAGAAATCTAAACCTTGCTCCCTTTCCTTGCCATCTTGATGCGTATTCAGAAAAACACAGTCTGCCTTTTTGGAAGTTTACCTTAATAAATAAACTGGTTTCTAATAGCCTGAACCATGCAATAGGTCTGTTCTCTAAGCTATGTAAATGGACACTGACTTCCGAACTTCTGCACCAATATCTATCTAGTGAAATGACTAAATTGCTGTAAATTATTTTGTGTTATAGAAATTGTTATAGAACATAAGTGCCTTGACATCAGCTGCTTTAAAAATTAAAGGTACTATCTTTCTTTGTCCCTACATTTTTTGTAGCAGAGACTGTTATTTTGTTACAACATTCTGTTCCATCAATATCCTCTCCTAAATGTATCCTAAAGGTGTGAATAAGAGAGAATTGCCTGGTCTAGGATTCTGATACCATCCTGGGCCTGAATGGTCCTGAAATTCTGAGTGCAGGGGGGAGGGAGAAGAAACCTCATAATGTTCTCACACCATGATTAGGGGGATGGGAGGAGATTGGACGGATTTTATCCCAAAAAGGTCAGTGTTAGAAGTAACATCACTCATTGTTCCGTTGGACAAACCCCTCTTTCAGCTCACCCAATCACTGGACAAACAATAAAGAGTTCAGTAAGAATAAATGGCAGAAATGAATTAGTCAGTTAGGCCTTCCTTGTTCTTTTGCTAGACTACACAGTGATGAATAGCTGGCAGACCCAACATTTCATTTTAATTTAAACTTTTCACGGGTGAGTTTTGCTTGATGTCAGAACATAACTCCCACAAACACTATTCACTGTTATGTCTGGCACCAAATATGCCCCTTACTGTCCACCAGATTGGTTTACTGCAAGAAAACAACATACACAAGCAAATCTCTTAAATAGGGCAGGCTCCTCAGAGGGCTATGAATTCTAACATTCAGAGAAACAGCATTAATAACCACTGCCATAAACTAAATCTAAAAACTGCAAAAATAATAATAAAAAGATATTTATAGAGAGAATGCATGAGCTGCACTAATAAAAAAGCCTCCCTTCAAATCATCAGCTCATGAGTTTTGTGAGCCTGAATAATGGGCACATATCCAAAATAATATTTACCTCACATCTTCACGGTCACTCGCTTTCCCCTGGCTTTCCTTAAAGGTGAATTGCAGAAAATGTACTATGCTGTAACTACAGTAGTATGTCTTCTACTACGAAAGGGAGTGAATTTCATAATACTGACTGGAAATCATTCCTTATTTTAAATTAATTTTAAAAAATGGTGATGGCAAATGGACCTGTCACCGTATATAGACAATAGCATGGTGCTCATTGACACAGCACCACAAGAAGAAGAATCTGCCAACAAAGGTGTCAGTAACATTAACTGGCTAGCGGTGCCTCCACAGTCTTGATTGGTCATGATTCCTGCCCAAGAAAATATAATAGAGTACTTAGCAGTCTAATCATCAGCTTTGTATTACTGAGACTTTGTGGAAGCAAAGATTCAAATCCCCACTTCACCCTCGCTGGTCAATTTGCTCTTTAAGTCTTGTGAATTAGATGCATTGAATGCCGTGCTTTCAGTTGAGACCTTAAAAGCAGACATAAGTAACCTGATTCATAAGTAGCCTGATTCACCACTGATTGCTCCTTGCATAGTCATTTATACTTGTGCAAAGTGGGTGTAAAATGTTACTAATCCACATTCTTCACTTCCACCACTGGTACCATTTTACCTCTGCTTTACACAGGTGTAGGACATTAAAGTGTCAAGTAGCTGAAAACCAGGGCCCTGTTGTTTCTGCTGGGTGGACATTAAAGACTCCATGTCACTTTCTAAAAGAGTGACTCTAAAAGAGATACCAGGCTTTTCACTGGTATCCTTGGCCAACATTTTCCCTACTTCCCAAAACTGTAGTGAGGTTTGCAGTTAATGTTAAAACACATATTACTGTGATGCCTAGAGGACACAGTCAGGATCAAGGCTAGATGTTTTACAAGCACATTCATATCACTGTCACAAAATTTACACTCTAAGGAGATGAAATATGTGAAGAAGGGGAGAGGAAAGGGAGAGAATGCAGTAAAATCTATAATCCAAACAGTTTGTGTGCACTTATCATTAGTATCATAAATAGCAACCATGTATCAGCTAGCTAAACCTGGACATCAGTAACTGGATTTCCTATAGGTATCATGGTGGAGGTGAGTCTTGAGAGAGCTGAAGGCAAAGAGGGTAGGGTCTACCTGGTTGCAATCCTTCTGTCCCAATGATCAGAGAAGTTGTTCCTTAATATTTATTGAAGTAAATAGAGTTTTGCCATGGATTTCATGAGCTTCAAGTCAGGCCCATAGTTTGTAATGTGTTTTGGGATGAAAGGAGCTATAGAAATGTCATTACCATCCTTTCTGCTTTCTATGATTCTGGGAATCACCCAGCACCATGGGGATCTGGCCCCGGAATAATTATCATTGAACAGGATGCAGTTTAGATTTTAAAATGTAAATTGCATTAATTACCAATAATATAAGTTTTGTTTCCTTTGATAGTAAATTATTTAAAAAATAGTACAGTTCTACCAGCGAACCAATTCTGAACTTTGGGGTCATTCAGATCCAAGATCTGAACTTTGGGGTTTAGGCCTATCACTAAATAACACTAAATAGAAGTAAAATAACACTATAAGCATGAAAGAAATACAAAAACAGCAACATATGGTACATAATGCAATTACAAAGCAGACCCCACAAATCCCTAGTCTACCCCAATAAGAGAGCCCCAACTGACCTTTTAATAACACCACAGTGAAAAAGCGCATATTTTGTCTGTGATTCACTTTGAGGACCTCAGGGTTTGTTAGTAAATCATCAAACAGAAAAACCATTATCAACACTTGTACATCTAAATGTAATGGTTTATCTTGTTTAATGCTGTAAGTTACTATTTGTAGCACCATATACAGTTCTAGCTTAATTCCCAAACTCAGACCAGGCAGTGTGGTCAAATCAGATGTCTGAAGAAGTTTGTCTAATCCAGTGCATTCAAATCATGACCTACGCTCTCCTCTAAGAGTATATAAGAGGTGAATTAGAACAGTAGGAATGCTGTCATGAAGGATTTAAGCAGGTAACCAAGAATTAGATAACCAAAAAGGGAAATGAGTATTTATCATTTCACATTTTATAACACTGTATAGTACCAAGCTGTAAAAATGTCAAACTTAGACAATCCTTCACTTGACATTTCTTCACTCTGTTCCCTTGTGAGGAATCTATCCCAGCAGGGACTTAAACCTGAGCCCTTTAGATCTCCAAAGTAGTAGTTCTACTTGCCGCATTAAAGGAGAATCTTTTCCTTAGCTAATAGATTAGTTAATAACAGTGGAAAGTGCTGTCATCTTGCAAACGTCAGACCATAATAAGGAACAGACCATTACACACTCACATACACCCCTTTTTCTTCAACTACAACAGCAGAATGTTGCACTTTGCTGCAGCTCATGCACTTTATTTGTCCAGGGCTTCATTTGCTATTTTCTTTCTTTGGTTAACATCACAATTTACAAGCAGGTGCTAAGGTACAAAGTGAAAAGGTAAGGTGACTTTGTGTTCTTTGACACTGGGAGCAGTGATCAGCATCAGTATGAGTTGCAAACTCTATAGCAAATAGACAACGTGTTTCATTATGGAGAGACACTAGTTCTCCCTTAACTAAGGTTGCAGCTAGGATCCATTATGAACCCAATTTTGAGCCACCTAATATTTTGGCTAAAAACTAAACCAAAGTGCCTGAAACTCCATTTGCAAGATCTCACGCCAAGGTAGAATTTTTGTGGAAAATCCAAGGTATTTTGGAGATGAATTCAAAAAGCAATATCACTTTGCAACTTTGAACATTTACCTTTGTATGTTTGTCTTAGCTGCAAATAGCCTGACTAATTTGTTTCAAGCTGCTTGCCTTTGTAAGGACTGGTATTTCTTGGGATGGGGTGTGGTTCAAGGTAGAATTATTTAGTTCTTAGGTAATCTATACCAAATTTAGGAGCTTTGCAGAGTTCTCAAATCCACATATTAACTCTTGGAGCTTAGGCAGCCGAGAGTAGCTGAATGCGGGCTTCCTGATTTTCTGTGATGATGCATGCCTCATTTTGTCTAACTTTACAGTGATGAAATAGCATGTCCAAACAGATATGTACATAGATGCATTGTTTTTCTTGCATAACAAGCAGGACACTGCAGGATTTTCAAGATGCAGAGCTGAGCAGAGGGTGGTGTTTCTACCCACCATGACCGACCACACAGGAAGTTTGGAACCCTAAGCTACCACATATCTCAAGATCTTCATGGACATGAGCATGCCTTCAGAGGCCCACTGACTTCTAACAACTTCCTTCCTGGCCTCTTTCCCCAGGCAGCATGGTTCTTTCAGTAGCTAAGCTGCCAATAATAGCTTGCCCATGCAGCTATGCTGTATCACTTGCACAAGGAATATCTGCAATATCTTTGTCAATATTACTGAGGCAATAGGATTCCCAATCCTAAATATGTAAATCTCCAGTGGCCAGAAGGGAACGGGCACAGGCATGGAGATACATGCTGCAGAATGGCACTCATCCATTCCAGTCCCTCCAGCTGGATTCCAACTTCTTTGTCTCTCCTCTTTGCTCACAGAAGCAGAGAGGAGAATCTGTTCCACAGAGACCTGTGAGAAAGGAGGACAGAATACAGCATTACTTATGTGCATACTTCTCCCTACCCCAGCACTGGAATTTATGGGTCACTGACCCTTGAAATAAGGAATACAATATTTCCAGTATTGTGCCTCTGTTACTCACAGATGTCTCCGCTTTTCTTTTCTGTGCCTCCATTAGTCCCATACCTGTGCCAGTGGCCCCAGCGGTTTAGAAGCTCTCAGGTTCCCTGACTCTTGTGGGGCAGGTCCGAAAGAGAAGAGACAGGGGTAGCAGCAAAGGTGAGTGCAATCTAATGGAGGGGGTGAAGTGGGAATATGGCCCCTAGTCATCCTCCTCTGGGTACAACTGAGTGGTGGAGTTTTCCCCCACTGCTCTCTACTGGTAGAATGGAGCGGGAGACATTTACCCATGTTTTCCTGCTCCTGACCATCACTGCTACCCAGCTGAAGGTGATATTTGCCTGTCTCCGCTCCAGTTGCCACTGCTGCTGTTGCCCAGTGATGGAAACTTAAAAAAAATACGTCAGTACGCACTGGTGGCATCTGGAACCAGCTATACAAATCAAGTTCTGCAAGGGGCCACCACCAGACAAGCTACTGTAGACAGATAGTTGGATTCAATATAAACAACGCAGGCAGAAGGTCCAGAAAGTAAACACGTGTGCTCTCCTGTTTCATGTGGGATAATTGGGAGTACTCTTAACTTGAGGTTTTTTTACCTTGGAAAATCAATAGTTAAGGGCTGTGTGAATGCTTGCAGTATTGCCTTGTGCTTCCCTTGACTTACTAGAAAACACATCTTGAATAGCAAAGTGAAGTTATTGAGTGCTCTAAGACCTTTGTATACGTTTATAAGGGTGATCACTGAAGTTGTGTCCACTCTAAGGAGGAAGAATCCCTCATCACTCTGAATTATGCTTATTTTAGGCCAGGAGGGTAGGACTTGTTTTGGGCCTGGACACCTATCAGTTGCTGTAGGAGAAACTCAGATCCCCGAATTTCTGCTTGGCAAGTAAATATGTGCAGTTGCTGTGTGTTTATGTGGCCCCCAGACACATCAGGCTGAGAAGCAGCAGGAGAATGGGGCACAAGTTGTCCACTTATTATCTTGCTCCATCCCAAAATGCAGTGCCCCACTCCAAAAGTCCCCTGTAACAGGAGCCGAGGATGAGGCCTTTGGGGGGGTTTGGTTTTAGGAGCCACCAGGGCTGGTTCTATGGTTACACATGTACATTCTCATTTCAGTCACACTGGTGTCAATCCAGAGTAACTTCACTGAAGTTACCCTGCATTGTCATCAACGTGACTAAAATGAGAATTTGGCCCTCCGTTAGCTCCTCTTTTGAACCACTTTCTCCACAATTTCCAAGATTCGGCTCATTTTGTTTTAAGAGGTGATTTATCATTTTAAAATAAGCATATATAGTTACTAATTTGGGATCTTAAGCAGTTTTATAACATTTTTAATAAAAGCTTTTCAGTTTATCTTTAAGCAAAATCTTAAATTCCTTTTTGAAAGGATCAGTTTGTTTTATTTCTTCTTTGGGCTTGCTGATTATTTCTGGTGATAACTGGTTATTAGCATTAAAATAAACTTCAGATACTACTTGTATTATATTCTTTATCAAGCTGTTTAATCTGTACCTTAACAGCTACACACTGGCATCTCTTTAATAAAAAATATAATAGAAAAAGTAGCATATTAGTCTACATTAACGCTGTTAGAAGAAATATGATAAAACTGAAAAACACAGCAGTTGTGCACTTAAAAGCAATTTCATAGCTAAGTGAAAAATAATTACATTCAACTATATTAAAGTTGTGCCAAGAGCTAGCTCTTCATATATTTTGTTCTAAATACACTAATACATTTTTGTGGAGTTAGCAGTCTGGAAATCAAAGGTATTCTCATTTACTTTTCTGTATTTATATGTTTAACTCATTTGCAGACTTGTATCTAATTGAAGCAAAAGCAGAAAAGCAGTTATGCTGTAAATAAAATTGTCTCCGCTACTCATTCCAGTAGTAAAGGTCTAACATGAAAAATATTACACAATTGTTTAGAAAATATCTTATGTGCATTGCTATAAACCTGACTTATTTTCCTTGTATAAAATAAGGAATGTGATCTTACTTGTCTTTCAGAACACTGGTTAAATGTATTAAACTGGACTTCAATGTCCCCCTTTAATAATAATCCTGTTGCTAGGTAACAGACCCCACAAGCCCTATCTCTGGGATTCTATTCATACTCTATCCAAAGCCCCTGCTCTGGCATTTATGATATTTTGCTTCCATTTTTCATTGTCTTCACTGCTATTTTTCCCCATTTGTTTTTGCTTACAGAATCCAATTTTGAAAATGAGGTGGTACATATCATGAAACTAACCAGCTGTGTAAAATGGAGACTTCTTTTAAATTCATAGCCTTGGTGTATACCAAAAGGTATTGCTGGAATAGCTTTTTCTTTCTTAGTATGTCTCAGAGTGGGTGTTAGTATGTATGTGGTTATATATGGTAGGTCACCATGTGTTAAGCATTGTGACCTACCACATACATTGTGGTATTCCTATGTAAAATTGAAGAGTTCCCCCCCACTCCTTCATTTGACACATCAGGTATTCACTACATTCCATTTATTGCAAGGCTGTGCCTAATTGACAACTTTTATTACTTTATCTGATGCTAATTTAGATGATTTCATTGTATGTGTGAGACCACTCATGGATTTATTAGGGAGAAAAAAGGGAATTCTGTGCTCTTGTTTATTAGGACTATAACTAGATTGCACAATATCCTGGAAAAAAACCTAGTAAAACCAAAATGATAATTATACATTTATAATTGTATAGCTATGTCCCTAGCTGAGCTTGTTATCACCTCTTGAATATAGAAAAAGATGCTTTAGAATTGATGAGTGTTTTTTGGTATGGCTTGTTTTACAAAGCACAAGTAAGTAGGTTCCCTCTAAAAGTCACGAAAGGTGGTAGAAAAGGGTGGATTCAGCATTCTGCTAGAGGAGGTATTCTTCAATATCCTCCAAGGAAGTTTCTAAGATGCAGGATTGAGATTTTTAAAAAAACAAAAAACAAAACAAACTTCTACACTTACCCTGTTTAACCTTTTACATATCCCTGATTCATCACAATCTACAGAATGTTACTGGGATGCTTTTCCCTTACAGTATCAGACTTCTGACCTTGCAGTTGTTATAAGTCAATCACTATGACATAGCCTGATGTACCATGTTATAAATAAAGGCGACTTGCTCATCCACTGTCAGAACTGCCAGTACCATTTGCCCTGATTGTGCAGTTCTTACCTGGGCAAGATTACTATTGAGTTGTGACTGTTTATCACAAATGGCCTGATTCTCCTCACACTGACAATTGTATAAATCAGGACTAACACCAGTGAAGTCAATGAAATTACACTGGTACAAAAACAACTGTGAGTGAAGAACCAGGCTCATAGCAACAAAAAAAAATCAAAGGACAAATTATCTGCTGATATAACCCTGTTGACCTCAGTGGTATTCCCTCAGCAGAGAATCTGGCCCTCAAGTGTCTACAGTCAGTGGGAATTATGCCTGTGAGAGAACTACAGTATTGGTTTAACTGGCAGAATTCCTGAAGAATTTTCAATCCTAACCTACCCACTTTGTACGTGATGTTATTTGGCTTGTTTTTCAGTGCTGTATGTTGGTTCCTTAAAATATGTAATATTACATTTAATTGTTTCACAGAGAGGGCATTATTCAGGCCTGTAACAGCTCTTCTTCCCACAAAGAAAATTCCACTGAAAAGATATAGTTTTGAGGCAACACTCCAATAGCTCTTGCTATGAGAATGTTCTTATTATTTTGAAAGCAGGATCCTGATTTTTCTATTCCTGGTTATGGGCCTCAGATTAATCATTATTCAGAAGCTGAAAAGTTTCATTTGTATCACTAATAAGTATGTACTTGTGTTGCTGCCAATGCGTGCTGTTCAGAATGTACAGCCGAGAGGCTGTGAATTGATATACTCAAACTGTAGATCATGGTGAGCTCAGAAAGGGGACAACATTGTAAAACAAATCCATGTCCCAGAGCGTGGTGCTGATATGCAAATCCCAGTGACAGTGATAATGGCCTTTTGCACAGGCAAAAATTGCCCAGCAAGTTTCCTTCGTCCACTGGTTGATTGACTGGAAAACACAAGCATTTTGTCAGATCTTGCAAACAAATCAAAGCACCACCTGAAAACCCTGGCTTCAGAAAAGACTAATTGCTCCACTGATATGGTTGTGTTTGGGTGAGGTTGTTGAGGTAGCAACATATTTATAAACCAATTCAAATACAGATTTATGCAAAAATTTTGTTTCCCATGGAAGGGCTGATCACTTCATCACTGAAATTAGTTTGAGTAGCAGCCCTGTTAGTCTGTATCTGCAAAAAGAACAGGAGTACTTGTAGCACCTTAGAGACTAACAAATTTATTAGATCATAAGCTTTTGTGGGCTACAGCTCACTTCATCGGATGTATAGAATGGAACATTTAGTAAGAAGAAATATATATACATACAGATAAGTTAGAAGTTGCCATACAATCTGTGAGAGGCTAATTAGTTAAGATGAGCTATTATCAGCAGGAGAAAAAAACTTTTGAAGTGATAATCCAGATGGCCCATTTAGACAGTTGACAAGAAGGTGTGAGGATACTTAATTTTAGGGAAATAGATTCAATATGTGTAATGACCCAGCCACACCCAGTCTCAATTCAAACCCAAGTTAATGGTATCTAGTTTGCATATTAATTTAAGCTCATCCGTTCCTCGTTGGAGTCTGTTTTTGAAGCTTTTCTATTGCAAAATTGCCACCCTTAAATCTTTTACTGAGTGGCCAGAGAGGTTGAAGTGTTCTCCTACCGGTTTTTGAATGGTATAATTCCTGATGTCAAATTTGTGTCCATTTATTCTTTTGCATAGAGACTGTCCAGTTTGGCCAATGTACATGGCAGAGGGGCATTGCTGGCACATGATGGCATATAGCACACTGGTAGATGTGCAGGTGAATGAGCCCCAGATGGCGTGGCTACTGTGATTAGGTCCTATGATGGTGTCACTTTAATAAATATGTGGACAGAGTTGGCATCGGGCTTTGTTGCAAGGATAGGTTCCTGGGTTAGTGTTTTTGTTGTGTGGTGTGTGGTTGCTGGAGAGCATTTGCTTCAGGTTGGGGTGCTGTCTGTAAGCGAGGACTGGTCTGTCTCCCAAGATCTGTGAGAGTGAGGGATCATTTTTCAGGATAGGCTGTAAATCTTTGACATGCCAGAGAGGTTTTAGTTTGGGGCTGACGGTGACAGCTAGTGGTGGTCTGTTATTTTCTTTGTTGGCCCTGTCCTGGAGTAGGTGACTTCTGGGTACTCTTCTGGCTCTGTCAATCTGTTTCTTCACTTCAGCAGGTGAGTATTGTAGTTGTAAGAACGCTAGATAGAGATCTTGTAGGTGTTTGTCTCTGTCTGAGGGGTTGGAGCAAATGCGGTTATATCGTAGAGCTTGGCTGTAGACAATGGATCGTGTGGTGTATCTTGGATGGAAGCTGGAGGCATGTAGGTAAGTATAGCAGTTAGTAGGTTTCCGGTATAGGGTGGTGTTGATGTGACCATCGCTTATTAGTACAGTAGTGTCCAGGAAATGGACCTCTTGTGTGAATTGGTCTAGGCTGAGGTTGATGGTGGGATTGAAATTGTTGAAATCATGGTGGAATTCCTCAAGGGGTTCTTTTCCATGGGTCCAGATGATGAAGATGTCATCAATGTAGCGCAAGTAGAGTAGGGGCATTAGGGGACGAGAGCTGAGGAAGCGTTGTTCTAAGTCAGCCATAAAAATGTTAGCATACTGTGGGGCCATGCGGGTTCCCATAGCAGTGCCTCTGACTTGAAGGTATATATTGTCCCCAAATTAAGTTAAGTATCCTTGCACCTTTTTGTCAGCTGTCTAAATAGGCCATTTGGATTATCACTACAAAAGTTTTTTTTCTCCTGCTGATAATAGCTCATCTTAACTAATTAGCCTCTCACAGTTTGTATGGCAACTTCCAACTTATCTGTATGTATACATATTTCTTCTTACTATATGTTCATTCTATGTATCTGATGAAGTGGGCTGTAGCCCACGAAAGCTCTAATAAATTTATTATGCTCTAATAAATTTGTTAGTCTCTAAGGTGCCACAAGTACTCCTATTCTTTTTATTGGAATTAGTGTGACTGTCATTCATTAAAATAGGAGTACCTGCTATTTCACTCTGGGCCCAGTGACAAGACTAAATAGCAGCACGGAAAAGAACTATGAGATACACTCCAGCTGTTCCTTGCAGCTTCTCCCATACTAAATATAGCTCTTCAGCAGTTTCTTTTAGTTTTCAAAAAGAATAGAAAATGCCAAGCTTTACATAGGGTTAACAAATTTAACTGGCAATTTAAAAAAAAGTGTGGGGGGGAGGCAGTCTTGAAAGAGGTTTGTTTTCACAACACAGCACAAGGTACAGCATTTGAGAAGATGCTTCTTTGCAATGAATTAGTAAAAAATTTTACAGACATAATTAAAGAAACTTTCTTTTCACTATCCTCTTTCAAATTCTCCGTGTAATGCCTACAAAAACTTAACAGTTAGGCTGCTGGTATGCTGGGGCAACTGCCTGCTATTTTGACCAATATAGTCTCATCGTGTCCTTATACTCATCCCTCTGCCTATCCATCTGTTGTCTCTTGTCTTATAATTAGATTGTAAGCTCTTTAGGGCAGTTACAATCTTTTTTGTTCTGCATTTGTACAGCCCCTAGCACAATGGGCCCCTGATCTGGGGTAGGGCTGAGAAGCACTACAAGAATACAAAAAATTTTATACCCCAAACTCCCGTTGACTTCAGTTGAAGCTTTGGATAAGCATGAAATGCAGGATTTGGCTGCTGGAAATTTAAAATTCATCCTGTTTGTGTCGAGGGTTTCCTAATTTGTAAGGTGAACTTCAAGAAATATAATTGCGTTTACCAAAACAAAACTTTACTTTCTGCAGGGCTGACTAATTTTAAGGTTCCAGGACTGTACATGTATCCTGATTCCAGTGCATTGTGGGTGTGGTGGTGGTGGCTCCTCCCAGACCTTACTGAATGAGCAGCTGTGCTGATAACGGAGCCATACCGATCACCAGTTCAATCTGCAGGGAGACCCTGTGCCTCCACAGCAGCTCCAACCCTAGGTGTTCTTCTGTCCATGCAACTCCACTGGAGCTGCACAAGTGGGGCTCCCCCTGTAGGGAGCCCCTGCATCAGCCCACAGAACTGGCGCTCTGTGAATCCATTGCTACCTAAAGGAAAAGTCTTGTGGTCTTCATAGTCAAGTCAAAATGGTCTTCATGGTCAAAATTCTTCATGGTCAAGTCCCCCCGATTCCTAGGTTCCTCTACAGCAGGGGTCGGCAACCTATGGCATGCGTGCCAATTTTTAATGGCACGCTGCTGGCAGACAGCAGCGTGCCATTAAAATTCCTGCCCTGCCTGGCCCATTCTTTTCCACCCCCTGCCCACTGCTCTCTCCTTGCAGGGCAAGCTTCCCCCTCTCCCAGCCTCTTCCCTCAGTGTGCTGGGTTCCTGCCCCTCCTCCTCTCCCTCCCTGCGGCCGATCAGCTGACGGCCCTTGCTATGGAGGGAGAGAGGGAAAAGCGGAACCGCAGCACGCTCTCTGCTCTGGGAATCTTGGGGAGCAGGGTGGAATCAGGGCATATCCCCTCCAGCCCCCTGTCATGAGCCACTCAGGGCAGGGGCCTGGGAGCACCCCCACAACCCCAGCCCACACCCCCAGCCCTCTGCCCTGACTCCTGCATCCCCTCACACACATCCCTGCCCTCTGCCCTGACCCTGAACCCTCCTCACACATACCCAGCCCTCTACCCTCACCCCTGCACCCCCTACACATCCCAGCCTCGTGCCCAGACCCCTGCACCCCCCTACAACCCCAGCCCTGACTCTGGCATCCCCCACACATATCCAGCCCCCTGCCCTGTGCACCAAACGGGAGCTCCTGCACACACACACATCCCACATTCCCACCTGCACCCCTCACACCAAATGGGAGCTGCCCAGGTAAGTGCTCCACGTCCAGACCTCCTGCCCCAAACCTGAGCCCCCTCCCTCATTCTAGCTCCTGGCCAGACCTTCACCCCCAGCCCTGGTCTCAGTGTACTCCCACCCTCAGCTCAGTGCAGAGCGAGAGGAAGAGAATGGGCTAGAACCAGGGAGAAGGTAGGTACCCACTCTATGTGGACAGGGCCGGGACCCCAGACCGGCAGCGGGCTAAGTGGGGCTGGCAGCCAGGACCCTGGGTGGTAGGAGCCTGCGGACGGAACCCCAGATCGCCAGCGGACTGAGTGGCAGCGGGCTGAGCTGCTCAGCCCACTGCTGGTCTGGGGTCCCGGCTGCCGGCCCCGCTCACCCACTGCTGGTCTGGGGTTCTGGCTGCCAGCCCCTTGCCAGCCAGGGTCCCGGCCACAGGCCCCACTCAGCCCACTGCCGACCTAGGTGAATGGAAACCCAGGCTGGCAACAGGCTGACTGGGCTGGCGGTGTAAGATCAGCATGTTAATTTAATTTTAAATGAAGCTTCTTAAACATTTTGAAAACCTTGTTTACATATGACAACTGCTTTGTTATATAATATATAGACTTATAGAGCAAGACCTTCTGAAAAACGTTAAAATGTATTATTGGCATGCGAAACCTTAAATTAAAGTGAATAAATGAAGACTCGGCACACCACTTCTAAAAGGTTGCTGACCCCTGCTCTACAGCAATTGGGATACGTTGCTGAGAAGGAGACAGGCTGGGAGAGGGAGATGAAGGTTTAACGGGACGTATTCCATGGGGAATTTTTTGGAAAGCTGATATGGTCAGAGGTTGTATCAACTTCCCTGCAGAGTGCCCTCTATGTTATGGCTCCTCCCAGAATAAGGCCCCAGGGCTCAAGAATCCAGGCCTGCAAAGCTAGTAGGTAGCTAGCATCTCCATGCTCTCACCTAGTAGCAACTGTAAGTGGTTTGTACGCCACTGCCCATGACCTGCTGTGGATAGAGACCATGGGAAGTCCCACCTGACAGACAGCAGCCCTATGGCTCCTAATTGGGACCCCGCTTTACATAAACCTAAGGGGTG
Source organism: Dermochelys coriacea (assembly GCF_009764565.3). NCBI lineage: Eukaryota > Metazoa > Chordata > Testudines > Dermochelyidae > Dermochelys > Dermochelys coriacea. The sequence continues at coordinate 89,132,331 of NC_050069.1, forward strand.
TTCTAGGAAGTATCCAGGCAACAGTAAGGATCACTGTAGCTATCATGACCATTTCTTGCTCCTAAACTCCTGATTTTGCCTTTGGTTTGATTTTGACTTTGCCTTCCGATTCAGACCCTGAAGCCTGAGTCAGATGCTGGCCCTTGGTATCAACCCTGGCCTGGAGCCTCACGATGCACATCTCCGCTACTCCCTGTCTTGGGTTTGTCCCTGCTCTGACAGTTGATCCTAACTGCCTGTGTTGGGATCCTGACACCCAGGCAGAGTTATCCCAACAGTGTAGATCTAATGAGGTCACATCATACGGGAGCTGAAGGATGGTCAGGGAGTCACAGAACCTGGGTGAAAGCACAGGACCTATATGCAGATGGCCCTGAGATCACTGGAATTAGGGGCATGAATGAGACTGCCCCCTAAAACACTGCTTCGCTGCACAATGCAGAATGATTTCATCTTTAAATTATTTTAGGCAAGTGCTCATACAACTTTGGCAATGTACAAGTTTGTACAGCTGCAGCATCCAAGCAAATACAGATTATTAAAAATAAAAGTCTGTCATTCAAATTGTAGTGATCAATATAAATATTGTTGATTGTGAACTTTAATACATGTAAAAAAATTACTGTAAAATCTGTTTTTAGTGGCCACACAGGGAACCAGCAAATATCAACTGCCTTTATAGTTGCCCATACAGTTTACAACTTTGAGTTTTTCATTACTTAAGATAAGGATGATTTTCAAAAAATTGACCTGATAATATTGTGAAACCCAAGAACTACCTCACTTCTAAATGGCCATTTTGAAGTATCCCCTTGACCGTTAGACAATGCCTAGAAATTGATAGAAAATTATTAAAAATACTACTGTAACAGAATGAGACTGTGGAGGCAATTGCCAGAGGAACCATGTAGTCACCCTCCTCTGAAGCCTTTTTTATAGGGGAGTGAACTAATGCTGGAATGGTGTGCAGATGTCTGCACTGACATGCCACCTCTGTCATATTTACTCTAATAAAAGAAACGTGTATTCCCTGTGACTTTACACTTAATTCTGGTGAGACTAGTTTTCACTTTTCAAAATGATTATAACTGGGAGGTTTCTGGTCCTCAATTAAGCCAAAGTGTTTGTCACTGTAAAGGTATTAGGGCCAAATAAGTTCTGCCTTAAGATTTACATATCCATTTTTCTTTTCCACATTGCTTTTCTGGTAGTACAGATTCTTCCAAACACCCTGCAGTGAAATAAATACAGGTGAGAGCTCCAATTAATGCTGCTTGCAGGAGTACTACTTTAGGCAGCATAATTGCTTGGGGGTCTGATGCACAGGAAGGTGGCTTTTCTGCTTTTCATTCCTCACCTTTCCTCCAAAACCTGAAAAATTCAAACTCCATTTTGTACCTGTATAGGATCTGTTGCCCTGTCAGGTGGGGGTGAGTCAATTAAGCCTGACCTTCTCCTCCTCTGATCCCCTGGGCTAGAATTCACCCTGTCAAAGAGAATCTTTTATAAACCATGGACCCAACTCCTGAAAGTTTACTGACTTGTTCGGTGGACTATTTTTCTTGTCCAGTTAATTGTTCGGCTTTACAAAATTGTATTTTTGGTTCTACAATCCTAATTCCCATTTCTTTTGATCTTTGGAGTCCTTCCTGTTATGAGCCAAATAGTAAAGCTATTAAAAGCTTTTCTTCAGCATTCAGTCATTGGGAGCTTTGAATCTTAGTGATAAAAGAAATCAACACAATATAAAATAGCCTCTTGCTTTTGCCTCTTGGCTTTCTCAGTTGAATAGCCTATTACTCAGCAGTAGAAAAGAAACCCCTGGCTTTCATCTTGGCATCTATACTTATGTAAACAACCTGTAGGACAGATCATTAGATTTTTGACTATCTTGTTGGCTGTTTCACTATCAATTTGTCACTTCATCCAAATTCAAGGGAAGCTGACCAGTCCTGTTTTCACCATGAATTCAAAGCTGATTATCTATTCAGGGTCAACACAAGCTACAGCTCTGAACCTGATGTTTTCCTGGAGGATGGTCTTATTATTTTCTTGGAGGCTTTTTGTGTGCGGTTATTACTTTGGCTGACTTAATAAATAAGAGCCATCTGGAGGCATGGTTGACCGAGTTTGCATCTGCATCTACATCTGCAGTGTCTGGCCAAGTCAGGTTACTGTTCACTTAAAAGATCCATCTCTGTTTGGAAAAAAAAAAAGGAAAAGAACAGGCGAGGAAGGACATAAGACTCTTATTACCACCTCATTGCAACAGCAGGTGCACCAGATGGTTCACAAAGTAATTAGGATGAAGTGGGAATGTCAAGATTTTGGGTGGTGTGGTCTGTAAATGATTATCAAATCAAACTCTTCATCAAAGATGGAGTTCTCTCTCTATTGGCAAATCATCAGTACACATTGAAACTGCACTTCTGATCCATTTCCTTATGTGCTGGAACCTTGCAACCAGTGAAATCTGATCAACAAACCACATTTACTAGGCAACCATCTGTCTTAACAGCCAGCCTCAAAGTACCTCCAGGTCTATTGAGTTCAGTTATATTCCACATTTATGAGAAGACCATCTCTACGAAGTAACATTTTTTTCAGTTCCTTATGTGGTCAGTCAGGACAAATTTCACTGTACAGTATTTATGGTAAACTGAACAGAGCTTTCTAGCAACATAGTTATATAGCAACACGACATAAACCCCAGCCTAATTTCCTCCCCAAGCTTGATTCTTCCACAGTTTCCCTCTATGTCTCTTTCAAACTTAACGAAGGTTAGTCAATGTCCTGCTTAGAGCCAGCTGGACCCACTTACCAGCATGCCAATCTCAATGTAAGGTTACAGCATTTCAGCTTAGGATGACTCAAAAGAAGAGTAATGCATTCTCACACAGAACACTGGTCTGCCACCCTGTTACAGGCTGACGCTACACAGCTATTAAGTGTCCTTTCCCATATCCTGCCTTTTTTGGGGAACTCACCCAAATTAACTATTCTAAGCCATTTGATCTTCTTACTTCTCCCAAATACCCAGCCCATGCTGACTTTTTCCCACATTTCAATTCCTCCATCACATAAAAGTCCCTGGTGGCTCTGCCTTACCTTAGAGCCTGAGTCTTTTCCTTGTGGCAGTAGCAGCTCCAGCAGAGCTATCTGGGCTCCTAGGTCCCCAAGCATTACTGGAGGGTTTGATAATAGACCCTAGACTCTTGAACACTTGCATCAAGGAGATCAGAAAGAGCCTAAACCTTATTGTCTGCAGGTTATGTTCTGGGACATAACTCTTTGCTAGAGTTTTCATTGAAAAGCCATGGTAGAGTAACATCACACTCAGAAGTAGCAGCCCACATGTATGCCTAGAATAGGAAGGAGCTCAATTTCTAACACTATACTCAGAATTATCTGCCCACAATTAGATACAGAGTAAGATGGAGCACCATCTGCCCACCTGGGCACCTGTCATTTTGTTTTTTTATACAATGCTTAGGAACTACAATGGTAGGTGCTTTAGAAAGACTTGCAGATAAATAGAGACGGAGAAGTTTTCATGATGAAAGTCATGTCTAAGATGAATGAACTATTAGCCTGTTGATATTTAATACAAAACTTCATTATTGAAAATGGTTTGACTGTCAGCTTACCTGCCAAATGCTCTCTTGCTACACTACACACAGGAACATTGCACTTGTAATAGAGCAGTTATATGGTCTTGAGATTTACTTTGCCAAGTTCATACGCTTTGCACAAGCAGAATGTAACAGCCACCAAATGTACCAGAACCCTTTCTGCTATGAGACCTTCTGAGTGGGCCAAGCAGAGGTTAGACATCTAAAGGTTTCAACCAGCTTACCCTTTACTCCATGCTAAAAGATACTTTAGGTGGATTGTAATACATTCCTATGCTGTCAGCTTAATTATGAGCCCCGTACATCTAAATTAAAATAAGGGCTTAAGTCTGCTTTCCAACTCCTTGCATCTATTTCAAATAACTGCTCATTTCTATGTAATTATCTAATGCCCTAATTAAAATTTTAAGTAGGAAGTCACATAAGTTATGCCTGCATATCTCCTGTGCGCTGGTAGCTATCCACTGGGATGCTTTTCTGCTACAGTCTAATTAAGTGGAGCCAATTTTCACCACAAGTACTTCTAAAATTCCCTTTGCAAACTGAACCTAAGCAAAGTCTCTTTATTTTTTTTCCAAAAGTGAGTAGGGATATAAGATGCTTTGTGTCCCATAGTTACTCATTTTGGATTCTGCACCAACACCAAACTGGAGTCACAAAATGTTAACTTGATAAAACAATACGTTATTTGAAATGTCTTCATTCTCATTTCCTTGTAAAATATGTCTGAGGCAATTCCTTCAGTCTCTGTGAACCAGTTTTGGAAAAATTTTTTTAGCCTTTGTTTGTGGTATAGTCATAGGAACTTGAAAATACAAATTTTCCCTATTGCTTTTGACTAATTCCTTTGTAAATACTGACGTTTTATGGGTTTCTGATGTAACAGAAGCCAATGTGACTTCCTGTCAACAAGCAGCATAGGTGATGTCAGCAGCAGGGAGCATAAGCAACACTGGGAACAGTGGTTTTAGTCATCTATAGCTATTGAGAAGAAAAGGAAACTCATACATTGCAGTTATTAGTCAGTGTAGGTAAACCTGTAGTAAAAAGTAAGAAATGGGCCAAACCTTAGATTCAAATTAAAATTGCTTAACTTTTGGCTTTGTTCCCTAAAGTTAACCTAGGCTGACTTGTGTCTTTGCACCTCTTTGTTCTGTATAATTTTTGTTTGTGTTTTAAAGATTTGGGGTGCTGCTTGTTCTCTTACCTTAGATATAACAGGAATATCTAATTTTAACTTCCATGGGTTTTTTTTGTTGGGGAACCCATGGGAATACTAGAAAACTGGGCTGGGAACTATTTCATTACTCAGTGGAAGAGGCATGAAATTTGATTTGTATTAGCCAGGATGGGCAGGGATGGTGTCCCTAGACTCTGTTTGCCAGAAGCTGGGAATGGGCAACAGGGGATGGATCACTTGATGATTACCTTCTGGGGAACCTGGCATTGGCCACTGTTGGAAGACATGATACTGGGCTAGATGGAATCATAGAATCATAGAATCATAGAATATCAGGGTTGGAAGGGACCCCAGAAGGTCATCTAGTCCAACCCCCTGCTCAAAGCAGGACCAAGTCCCAGTTAAATCATCCCAGCCAGGGCTTTGTCAAGCCTGACCTTAAAAACCTCTAAGGAAGGAGATTCTACCACCTCCCTAGGTAACGCATTCCAGTGTTTCACCACCCTCTTAGTGAAAAAGTTTTTCCTAATATCCAATCTAAACCTCCCCCATTGCAACTTGAGACCATTACTCCTCGTTCTGTCATCTGCTACCATTGAGAACAGTCTAGAGCCATCCTCTTTGAAACCCCCTTTCAGGTAGTTGAAAGCAGCTATCAAATCCCCCCTCATTCTTCTCTTCTGCAGACTAAACAATCCCAGCTCCCTCAGCCTCTCCTCATAAGTCATGTGCTCTAGACCCCTAATCATTTTTGTTGCCCTTCGCTGTACTCTTTCCAATTTATCCACATCCTTCCTGTAGTGTGGGGCCCAAAACTGGACACAGTACTCCAGATGAGGCCTCACCAGTGTCGAATAGAGGGGAACGATCACGTCCCTCGATCTGCTCGCTATGCCCCTACTTATACATCCCAAAATGCCATTGGCCTTCTTGGCAACAAGGGCACACTGCTGACTCATATCCAGCTTCTGGACTTTTGGTCTGACCCAGTATGCCTGTTCCTATGTTCTTTTCTCACAAATGTTTGTTAGGAGTTTGAGTTAAACAAAAGAAGGCTAGATTCGCTCTAGAATGCATGGGTGTAAAAACTGCAATCTGCAAACAAATGGGATGAATAAGTTATTCATAATGAAATATTTCACTTGGCTCTATTTGACAATATCTCTTCGGAACACATGATTTAACTAATCTATTCAATATTGTTCCTACTTCTTTGGGGTCAAATATTTCTACCGATGCTTAGATGGCCCCATCACTATAGTATCTAAGCACTTGAAAACACTCATGAGGTAAGGAAGTATTATTTATCTCCATTTTACAGGTGAGGAACTGAGGCATAGCGAGAATCAGATACCCGCACTACAAATATTTATGTATTTGCTTAATGTCACTCATGTGAATAGTCTCACTAAATTCAATGGGACTTCTTATATTAATAACGTTAAGCATACAAATGAGCCTTTGAAAGATCAGAGGCAAAAAGACTTGCCTCAGGTCAAAGCAAGAGACTATGGAAGAACCCAGTGAATTCAGGTCTCCTGAGGCCCAGCTGTATATGTATGCGACTGGACAAACTTAGCAGTGGGACAGAGCTGATGTTATTGCGAGGACTGATTGAATCAATAACAGCTCAGCAGGCCAAAGGAAGCAGATCTGATGTAATAGAACTGAAACCCAGGTAGCTACCCATAAGCTTGAGACCTGGTGGAAACACCAGTTCTCTCTGGGGTGAAGCAGACTAGTGAAGAAGGATTGCCACTCCTTGACTATCACTGTGTTAATTAGACCTGGGAGTGGGGCTTGTGGTGTGACAAAGCACTCTAGACCTCAATAAACCAATGATTATTTCAACTGTGGGACTGACCCAGCTCCTGATGAACTGATTGGGTTTTTCCCCAAATAAAATTATACTTGTGGTTCCACGTTCCCAAAGTCTTGCTGAGTGCTCATGAATAAGGAAGAATCACTGCAAAGGTGACCAGGGAGGTTTTGTTTCAATTTCCCATAGTTTTGTTTTTAAGTACCTGTATTGGACCCTGCCCTTGCTGCTTCCATTGACACTAGTCAGAAGAGTTGCATAAAAAATATTTTGAATTTTACTTCCATTTATAGCTTCCTAAATGTTGTTATACCATATCCAGTTTTCTCTGTCTTGGTTATGCTGATAGGTGAAGGGAAAAAATAATGTTAGTTATATGGTTATAGAGTAACTATTCATGAAGAAAAAATCCTTGAAGCATTTCCAGAACTGGAGGCACACAATTTATTGTTCCTGCTGGAACCCAGAATAACTGCTGCTTTGTGTCATCATTTTATAATCCTTATGTCAATAAACATAACTGTGGCTAGCAATAAAAATGATACAGACTCAGTCAGGCAGTGCTATTCTGGTGAAACAAACTTTTAAGTTGGTTAATATTTTTAATCATGTTACAGAGATGACCTCAAAACCCCAACCATTTATCTGACCCTCTATCTTCTTGAACACTGTGTTGTGTTGGTGGGAATTCAGATAAATAGAACCTGTATCTGAACTGGGCCTGGTCTTGGTTTGGGACTTGGAAACCAAAAACTCAACCGATGTGACTTTGCAGAAACTGTGAAGTTGCAGTTGTACAGAGATGGGTCAAATGATATTGCAAATTTCAGAGACCTGTTCACATGACAACATAAAACCCAGGAAGTATGTCATATTTTTCCAGGCTGCATATCAATCACATACCATTGATGGTCCAAATCCCTCAGAGCACTAGTCCAAATTGATTTTTAATATTGGGGGGGACAAGATGAGTGAGGTAATCTTTTATTGGACCAACTTCTGTTGATGAGAGAGACAAGGTCCATTCTGTTTACACTGCTTCAGAAACTTCTGAAATTGTCTGGTCTATAGTATCTGTTACACATACATGATACATTGCATTTTTACTTTTCACTCATTCTTTTTATTGTTTACTTGTAAGATATGACAATGGCACTGACTGCTGATTAGTTCCATATTAGTAGTTCATGTTTAGATTATTAATTTTGGCAAAGATCACTTTTTACTACTATGTGTGTGTGGTTACTGTGGAATGCCAGATAGTGAACACATGTTTTGACTTTTGCCTCTCCCAATACAAATTTGACTCTTAATAGCGTGTGATGGGAATACGAGTTCTTGGGCAATTGACAGGGCACATGCTTCTGCCTTGTTTTCAGTGCTGTGTCTAAACTGCCTAATCTTTGTAAAAGGTGTTGAGATGTGTAAAGGCTACCAGCGGCTGCTTAGGAAGGGCAATTACTACTGGAGAATTAGGAAAATAAACATATATGAACCCTTACTGTTCTAAACCTCGGTCATATGGGTTCCTGGGAGATGAAATCCAGTTGGAGTTCCTCCCTTCCCACATTGTCTGGGTCTGGTAGGGCAGCTGAGGTTAGTCTGTAAGACAGATCGTCAAAACAGATGGTCTTTGCTACCTTAACAAGCTCATTAAACCAGCTTCTAAAAATAAAGGGAGTTGGAGCCCAGGGACAACACAGTGGCCAGATCCACAGAGGTATTTAGGCTCCTAACTTCTATTTATTTCAATAGAAATAAAGAGTCTAAATACCTTTGTACCTCTGGGCAGTCTCAGCAGTCCAGTGGGTTGCCTTGTTTATGAAAATCAGATAAGCAAATCTTGTAATAGTTTCTACTATTTTTTTTACTACTAGTTCTTCTTTGGTGCATGAGACCAAATGATCCTCTGACAGTCATCCTTGGAGTCATAAAAGAAAATAATTTAAGTCCAAAGAAGAGATTTTTTTTTCTCATCTCATTTATTTGTACAGTATATATGTTCTTGGACTCTGATAGAGACTATAACCTTCTACATTATCTTGTGTAAGCAGAGTCAGGATGAGCTCCACCCTGACGTCTGGTGGTGAGGCGTGGCAAGTTGTGGAAAAGAACTTCAGGGGCTGATCTCATTTGCATAGGCACACCCACCCCGCCTAGAATGAGCCCATAGCTGCCCAAATGGTCACTTTGGCTGCTGTGGGATCCCTAGTGTCTCTGTTATTGGGGCAGGAAGAATAAATTGTTATATCCTGATTATGGGAATTAAGGACAGTGGAAGGGAGTTATGATGGAGGGAGTCGCCATCAACTAACTAGCTCTCACTAGGCAAGGGACATGGATTCCAAAACTTTGTTAATTGAGAGAGGTTAGTGTTAGTACTTGGTGGTGTGGGTCCCTTTGTGAGGGCCTGAAACATCAATTGCACTTCTGTCTCTTTCCACTGTGAAACATCAGAGCTAATTTTGGGTCTATTAGGAGTCTAGCTACAGGTGCTGAGCTGAATTCACTTTGGCCTTGTGGTGTACCAGCACTGGGGCTCCCACTACTACAAGCTGAAATCACTGAGCACCGTGTTAAGCAGTAGGAAGCCTGAAGCTCTATTGTGGAGCAGAGCAGTTTGTGGGATAGCTGGAGAAGCTCACCAACTGGCTGGCGGAGAAGTTTGTGGGATGGTGCTTGTGCTTGTGCAGCGGTTTGTTGGGTGGATTGGAGTGAAGTCCTATGGAGCTGTGGGACAGTCCTCTTCAGATTATGTAAGGTGCTCCTTAGCTCTTCCCCCCTCCCCCTCACACACACCCATTTTCACCCAGACTGGGGAGTAACATTCTGCAGATTAACTTTTGAACTCTGGAGCTGGACTTTTGGGTTGTTGGACTTTTTGGACTTTGGGTGATTTTTGGGTTGCTGGACTCAAGAGACGTTTGGGTTGTCAGACTCAAGAACCCGAGGGAAAGGACATGGCCCAATTTGCTGGGGTGGGTCTTTGCTCATGGTTTGGTTGATGAACCCTAGTTGTGGTGTTTTCCCAATTTAATGCTGATGTCATTTACCTCATGTTATTAAAGATTCTCTGCTACACCAAGATTCTGTGCTTGTGAAAGGGGAAGTATTGCCTCTTTGAGGTGCCCAAGGGTATGTGTAAGATTTTCCCAGGTCACTGGGTGAGGGCTGGAGACAGTTTTGCATTTGTTTTGATGAGAGGGAATCTCCTGTGCACTGAACCCGCCCCTTGCTGCTATCAACTCGGCCTGGCAGAAGGGTTACACTTCTAATTTTTATTAGACTAAGTATTAAATCTAAAAATGCCTGGAGACTGTAGGACAGGTAGAATGAAATGATGCTTTTTAGAAATGGTGTCAGTTAATTGGTGAGGTTTGTGATGATTATTTAGTAACGGGGGTGTAATTATCTAAAGTGATCATGGAAGATTACCGGATATGTGAAAGTATATTTAGTACCTGGTCATGTGGGAGAGATGGATTGAATTTGAGCATTCTTGGGGCTGATTTTTTTTTTTACAGTTGTTAAGGACTTGCAGCCACCAATGAAGTGAATCAGAGTTGTATGTGCTCATCAGCTTTGAAAATCAGGACAAAAGATTCCTTTTTAGGCTGTTATGCTTTTAGCATGTGTATTAAAATTAAATTAGGAACCAAGCAGGCTGCTGTACATTAAATTAGATTTCTGTGACTTTTTGTAACACATAACTCTTTCTGTGTTGCTTAAAAATGGATAGGGACTAGAAAGCATTCACTAGAAAAATTAATGTACCTGAAAGTTTTTTTTTAAACTAAGTTTCCATTCCATCTAGAAAATTAACTTCAGGCAAATAAATGTTAGGTGTAATAATAGAACACCAACTATAGCAAGAATATATCATTAATTTTTAGTAATTATAATGTCTCTCTGGGTTTGATTTGGAAGAACCCTGATGAGACTTAGGAGATAAGATCCCAAGTTTTAAATGGGCATAGTGTAAAGTATTAGAGATGCTATAGTCTGAAATCTAAGGATAACCAATCCTTACATTTTGTTTTCTTACACTACTGCAAAAAGGAGGCCATGCATGATTTTAATCAGTCATGATGATAGGCTAATACAGAGCAATAGAGAATCCCTGCACTTTTTACCCCATTTAATGAGCAGGTAGGCTAGCAAAGAGAACATAAGAATGGCCATACAGTGTAAAGGTCCATCTAGGCCAATATCCTGTCTTCTGACAGTGGTCATATAAACTGATCAGTTCTGACTTCTTAGTCACTGTCTGAAATTAGAGACACTGTCAATTTAAAAACACACTTCCATCTGAAAGTATTTGTTTTCTGAATCTGAGAGCACTTTGTGTATCAGTTTTACCATTTGCTCTGTATAGTCAACCAGTGTCTGCTGTTGTTTGTGTGGATTTTTCACATAGCAACAGGAAGGGATGGAATTAAAGAAATAGGAAAACTTGATTTCAGAAACACAAAAATTTAGCCAGTGGGTTTGGTGATGTCCCTTCAAGAGATAAGGGCTCTTATCAATATCACTTTTTGCTCTGCTGGCCCCGCAGAGCTGACTGGGGGAGCAGCCAGTAAACCGGAAAAGGAGAGAACTTTCATCACTCTTATGGCTGCCATTCTACATCTGCTTAAAGACATGCATGCATCATACATACAGTCTGGACAAAATGACTGATGCAGTTTTCTTCAAAATCTATTCCTGAAAGAGCAAACATTTCCCCAGTTTGCCCAGCTTCAGTTCAGGGTGAGTTTCAAGTCTTACCCTTGCATATTTCCCCCCCGCCATATGCGCTTTTCTGTTTTATTTTTTCATTTGCTAGATCATTCTTTGTTTTCTCCTTTTGAACATAACAGTAGTGCATTCAAAGGAAAAAAAAGGCAAAAAGAGTGAAGACACCAATAAAATAAAGAATACCTCATCGAGTTTTTGCTTTCCATTCTGTAGAACAGTCCTTTTCCTTGTGATGAAAGCTTCAGAATTAAATTGAGGAGGACCACAATCAGAGTGTTACTGAGCAGACATCCAGCTGGAGACAAAACTCAACAACTTTATATATATACTGATTCAGGCCCCTGGTACATGAGCTCTGTCTTTCCCTTTCCTGCACAATGCGTGTAACCCTGGCTCTTGTCACACTGACTGTCCCAACAGACAGCTTGATGTTCATTTCACAAAATGCCACCTCCAAAACATATTTTCAAAACTTTATGATTAGAGAGGAGAGCTGAAGACTTAACATCTGAACCAAACTAAATAGCTCTTTACTGGGTTCGCCCTCAGCTATCATTGTCGACGAATCTACGAGAAGAGTCACAATGGGTAATCTGAGGGAGTCCGTGTGCTGCAGGTTTTATGCTTCTGCAGTGTCTTGCATGCAGTTTAGAACTAATCTAGGGCATCTTATTTTTTTAAAATAAATTAATGTCCTGTGGGATGTTCATTCCCTGAGTAAATTTAAGGATGGAGTGATAGTTATGGAGTCCCGGGTCTATGCATTTAACAGCAACGGTGCCAAAAATTTCATCGTGTGGCTCTGTTCATGTGCCTTAGTCCTAATATGGAAGGACCTAGGCTAGATGTGTGGAAATAGTTCATCCTTCAGACCCATTTAGACATTGAAAGGAAGCTCTTGGTTGAAACTGTTCTTTGTGAGCTGGACGCTTCCACTCAGTGCACATATTCAGTTGAATAATCCACCATTGATAACTTATTCTCTTCTGGTCTGTGCTGAATCTGAGCCACTGACTAAAAAGTTAAGGGTTACATAGTCCATGACTAATCCCTATTCTTTTGCATGAATACCTTTGTTCAGATTTCTGTACAAAAGCTTTTCAAAACTAGGAAACTGAAGTTTAATTTAGGTTCCTAAATCCATATTTTGGTACCTAAATGAGTGGCCTGATTTTAAAAATTGCTTAGCACAGGGGAGCCAGTGTGGTCCACTAGATTGAACACTGCACTGGGAGTCTGAGGACCTCGATTCTATTTCTAACTTTGGCATGGACTGATTCTGTGTCTGTGCCTTGGTTTCCCTTTCCACCCTTCGTCTGTCTTGCCTATATTGTAAGCGCTGTGGGTCAGCATCTGTCTCTTACTATACATTTGTATGGTCCCTATCATCTTGAGGCCTCTAGTTGTTACAGTATTACAAATAATAACTTAATTAGATGCCTAACTGTGGGTGTAAAAACTTAACTTCAGTTCATGATTCAAATTAGGCAGGGAATGAAGGGTGTTGCATGTTTCTGGCAAAAGTTGGCAAAATGAGATGCTTGCATTCACAAAATACAAAATATGACCATGCATGCTACTGTCTCACATGCTTTCATGAGCGTTGAAATAGTTTACAATGTTGATATTTGAAAATACCATTTTTGACACCTAACTCCACACCTTTCAGAGCCATAGTTTCAGGCTTTCTGCAGACTCAGGTAGATGTTACTGCCTTTAGTTCACATTTTCAAGGTTTTCTTTGCAACAGTAACAACTAGAAGACTTTCTTGAAAGCTGAAATTCTGGAGCACAAGGTGGCAGAATGGAAAATGTGTCAGTATCCCATATCTCAGCATAACAGCCGAATTTGATCCCAACTTGAGTTTCCTATTTTTTGTTAGATATTAGCCAATAGCTTTAAAGGTTGTGTTACAAATTAATACATTATTTGTTCATATTATAACTTATGAATGCAAATATTGCAACTGAGGTAAAATAATCCAAAACAAAAACTGATGTTCAAAATCATAATCTGCCTTAGAGATACCTTAGAGCAATAGTAAGAAAATCCTAATAAGAGAGGGGTATGCTCACACATAGAATTGATGTAACTGAAAACAATATGAAGTTGTGTATTTATACTAGCAATAACAATTTGTATACTGGACATGTTCACCGTGGAGAGATTAAAGAAGAAAGATGCATTATGGTTTAACAACCAAGGGTCATTAAAATATAGGTTTCAGAGTAGCAGCCGTGTTAGTCTGTATTCGCAAAAAGAAAAGGAGTACTTGTGGCACCTTAGAGACTAACAAATTTATTAGAGCATAAGCTTTCGTGAGCTACAGCTCACTTGAGCTGTAGCTCACGAAAGCTTATGCTCTAATAAATTTGTTAGTCTCTAAGGTGCCACAAGTACTCCTTTTTCTTTTTTCATTAAAATATAGTATTCCTGAAAGGTTTTCCTCACAGAATGCTGGCAATTTGAGAATAGGAAGAGAGGAAGGAACTTTTTGTATGGTTGTAGGCATAAGCCAGTGTTCATAAACACACTGTAGCTATTAAATGGAAGAAAAGATTAATAGTTCTAAAATGGGAAATACATTTTAAATGAACTATAATATTATGTATGAATTTATTTCTAAATGCAAAATGGAACCATAGCATTATAAACATTCTGAGGTCTCTTACTACTACAGGTCATCTTGTATTAATAACACTGCTTAGCATTCAAACTCTAGTCAATATTTACTTTCTGTACCTCTAAAAGTACCAGCAAGTGATTGTTTTCTGTGTATATCTCTGGAGATTTATTTTTAACAGCAAACCCCATTTCTACAAATAAAGATTACCTAGTTGCTCCTTACATAGACACTCCAAATATGAGCAGTCATGCAATAAGATGTTATTTTCTTGGTCTAAGTACCATTTAAACGTATATTGCCTCTGAAGAGACTTCAGTTACGTTTTTCTCCTTGTAAGGTAACCTTCTAATTAAGTGGATTGTCCTTTAAAACATGATGCTAAGTGTTACCAGACTGCAAGGCACATCAATAACACACATCTTAAATTGAAAACATCTGTTAGTCTTTAAACAAAAATAAAAAAGCACCCTTCATTGTTATCAGTGCTATCAGGTGCTTGTTTACAGCTAATATCCTTAAGGAAAACTAACTGAAACCTTGACACAATGATGGAAACTAAAATAGAAAACTGACTAGCTGCCTTATTTCATTTCCGTTCTAAGTGGCTGGAGTAGCAGCACTATTCAAAGCATCTTCCTGTGTGAGATGGTCAAAACTTAACAATGGTGCATGTGGAAAACATTTAAACAATTTTTTTTATAGTTTAGACTATATATGCCAGTCTAAAACAACAATGTTCAGCAATTTGTTGTTCTTTTTTGGCAGATCTTTTAAAGTAAAGTTCAGTAACATGCCTGCAGTGTTTCAGTAGTACATCAAAGACTCTTTTTGGGGGGAAAGGGGGAGTTTATGCCCCTGGTTTCATTTTAAACACAAGGTCATATGAAAGCAAATTCCTCAATTATATCTTTTCTCAGTATTGAAGGGGAAGCCAGGAGTAGGAAGATTGTCAGTTTAAAACATTGGGAGACTGTTAATGTCATTTCTTTACTTGTGTAGCAAACATCTGGACTGTAAGTATTACATTGCAAGAAGATCTCGAACAATTCAATGAAATGTCTATTATAGGATACTGTATTTGGAATCTCTACTGTAGCTGTTTGAATTCCTGAGTGACTGACTCAATTATAACAATCCTGGTGGTATTAATCATTGAAAGGAGCAAAGTAATTTTGATAATAAAATGGGCTGTGATTTATTGCCACGCTAATGTGTAAGGCTAGTTCGGGGGTTTGTAGGGTATGTGTCACTACACACTGCAGTGAAAAGCAGGCTGCATCCACAATGGGATGTGTAGCTACATATATCAGTAAAAGGCTCTGGCAAGGGGGAGGCTGAGCCTTTCCTTGCTGCCTCCCTCCTCCCAGAGCCATTCTCTGCAGCCAGAGTCTTTATCGACTGCAGGGAAAGGCTCCAGCACTGGGGGGAAGCAGTTGGGAAACCACACAACTAAAAATAGCAGTGTACATAGGAAGGCATGGCTTGGGCAAGTCCAGAGCTGGGTGGGCTGTGTATTCAGCTAAATACTCACTCCCTTCAGGCGTATCTGTACTCTACCTACTTAGCTGTGCTTCACTGTCTACCCAGCTACTTAAACCCGTGATGGGGGGCTACTAGAGTACACACTCTCCACACTTGCCAAAAGAAGCGTGCAGTATAGATGTAGCCTAAGGGATATTTTGGCTGGTTTTATATATATATATATATATATATATATATATATATATATATATTTAGTAGTAGAGGATCAGATTGAAGGATGGATTTCTGTAGGGGGCTGATTTTGTTGGTTGTCATGGGATTCGTGGTCAGTTAGTATCTTTTGTTGTAATTTTATGATGAGGGGTCTAGTGTTTGAATAGGCACCCCAGCTTTTTTTCTATACATCAAAATAAAAAAATAGAAGTAAATGGGAGCTATGTACATACCTGAGAGAATAGAATTTGGTCCATATTACACAGACAACTGTTTAAAATATCCATGGTGATTACTAGAATACCTTTGTGTGTCACACTGAAACCTTTCACTTAAAAACTGGGAACCGGTATAGTGCTCAAACATAAGGGAGGAAAGCAACCTTCACTTAATGATATACATTGTAAAATATAATTCGAGCTGACGAAGAAGCACTAATTTAAAGACAGCAGTGTTAGTGAGGATTTTCTTGGGTGATGTCAGAAGATGGTGATTTTGTGGAGTATAAAATGTGATGAGGTTATATCCTCCTGGTCTTACTCGTGCAAAATGCCACTGATATCAAATAGGAGGGTTGTCTGAGTCAACGAAGCAGAATTTTGGCTGGAAAAAGTAAGGACTTCCTGCTTCCACTGAACATATATTGACTTCAGCAAGAACAGGATTCAGTTTGAAAAAAAAAAACAAGTCACAGCTGGTTACAAAATAAAGATACAGAAGAAGCAATTTTTGCCTTAAAGATCACATTTCTTCAACTCCAACCAAATACTTTACCCCAGTGCTAAAATAAAATACCCGCTAATCTGTCTAAGCAGCTCTCCATGGTTTAACCTAAGCCACCTTTGAATATGTAACATGATTGTTACAGTTTTGTAAACAATAACAAACCAATACAAAATGCTTCTCACCAGGATATATATTTCACCTTAACATGACTAATCAAAATGCTGAAAGCAGTTTTTCCTCTCAGTTTGAAAAATTAAAAAGCTGTTTCCTGTGTTCTTTGGTTCCACACACTCCTTTAGTGTTTTCCTCTGGTTCTTCATGCAGCAAGAGCTTCCTGCATTGCCAGCTCTACTTTAGGATGTGTGCAATGAAGCTGCAAGTTCCCCTTGCAATTTCTGACCTTAATACCATTCCTGGCATTGAATACGCAGTTTGTAATATAAAGAGAGGGAAGAGTCCAGGTGTGGATGATGTTTGGCTAGAATATCTCAAAGCAGGGGAAGATACTCTCTTCAAAGCGTTGGTGCATCTATATCAATAACAAGCATGTTCCAGCTGCATGGAAGAAATAGTATTGGTTTTCTATTGATGAAGAAAGGCGATCCAGAAGAACTGAGCAACTATCATCCGATCATACTCCTCTCACAAGTGTATAAAGTCTTCACCCGCATCATACTCAATTGGATTAAGAAGGATCTTGAAATGCACAAAAGCATAGAACAAGCTGGTTTCCACTAAGGGTATTCAACAATTGATCACATCTACTCAGTTCAGCGGCTCATTGAAAAATGCAAGGAATACAAAATACCATTGTGTATTTCATTTGTCGACTACAAAAAGGCATTCAGCTTGGTAAAGATTAACCCTGTACTCAACATGCTCAATGAAATCAGAATCGACCTGAAGTACATCAACCTGCTGGAAGAAATTAACCACAATTGTTCAACGGAGATAACGTTAGTCAATGTCCCCTGCTTTATTACTCTACACAGAGGAGACAAACAAGGTGGCATAATCTGACTGAAGTTGTTTGCAGTACTGGAGTCACTGTTCAAGAAATTGAACTGGGAAGAAGGAATCAGAATTGATGGAGAACAGTTAATGCATCTTCTCTTCCCTGACGACTGTGTAATACTGGCAAATGACACAGTAGAACTGGAGAACAAATTGCAGCAACTACAAACTCTTTTGTATGATATCAGTTTGGAAATGAACACGTCAAAGACTAAGTGGAGGTGGAATGAGCATTGTGCAGAAGGAATCATCAGTGTAAACGGGAAAGAAATATAGGAGGTCAACAAATATATTTACCTGGTTCAGCAGCTGAGCAGAGACAACTCATTCGAAGGGGAATGCAGTAGGAGGCAAAAGGTGGGATGAGCAAGTTTAAACACAATAAAGACTTCTCTAACGGATGATGAGCTGCCCATGAAGAAAAGGAAAGAACTGTTTGACTCCACTGTTCTGCCAGCAATGATATATGGAGCAGAAAGCTGGTCAATGACGAAAGCAGAGGAAGAAAAATTTGCTGTTACCCAGAGAGCAATGGAAAGGTGAATGTATAAGATATTGCTCCATGATCATATACCAAATGAGGAGATCAGAAGTAGTACAGAAGTGATCAACATAGTGCAGGCAATGTACGGCACAAAGCAAAGATGGGCAGGTCATGTAGTCCGTAGGCAAGACAATAGGTAGACAATCCACATCAGTAACTGGATCCCCAGAGACCACAAGCAACTACTGGGCAGACTGAAAACGTGCTGGGCCAATCCCATTACAAAACTCTTTGGCCAGAAATAGAAAGAACGTGCTTGTAGAAAAATGGAATGGTGTGGTGTCAACTTGCAGTTCGTGGAGGGACGGAGGAGGACAAGCTGGACAAAGGTGAATGCCTTTCCTAAGCACTGGACTTCAGGCCTGGGAGAAAGAAAGAAAGCAGAAGAGCTCTGTCTCAACTGGATAAAGTGTCAAAATTTTCCAGGATGGAATGCTGGACCTTTTGGGGGCAAATCTTAACTTGTACTCTTTACCAGTTGAATATTAACCATTAACATTTAAAACAAGCTATGTTCATGGCAGGGAAGGAAATGGCTTTTGTAAGGAAAAATCTAAACAAACTCTAGGAATAGTGTGTAATTTTTTTTCTTGTACTTGATTTTATTTTATTAAAGCTACATATTTTCACTGAAAGACTAAAGCAAAATATATTGTGTATCTGATGGGGCGGACTTTCAGCACTTTTTAGTAGTGTTCTGGGAACATGGCATAATGACAGCTGCTTGCACTTCACTAAACACTCCACATGGCTTTTACTTGTAAACCTGTAATCCGCCGCTCTCCCCCCGACTCTCCAGGGCAGAAGGGGTTGCGAGTTCTTCCGCATGTTTTTAAGACTTCTCTCTATGCAAAGAGCTACATGCCCAGTGAAATGTCTGGCTTTTGCAAATGGTGCATACACAGTGGCAAAGTGTTTGCTTTTGAACATCAAAAGCAGAGCCCTCATTTTAACAAACTACTCTGCGATAAAACTGTTACGCTCTGGGGAATCTGGTTCATAAAATCCTGTTGAGAGGGAAAGGGGGTTGAAAGCCAATTATCTATGTGCTTATTACACTGTGAGATTTTGCTTGATATTACCATGAATTTACAAGTGGAAAAACTCAAATGAGGGGGGAGGTAAATTCTTTCCCTCCCCTTTCCAAATGACATCTTTACTGCAGTATTTTTATATACAGTATTCCTAGCAAGCTTTTACAAGTATAAAGTGCTGCTCGAACATAATGATGATGACTACAGTTTCCTCTCTTTGGCTCAGAGAAATTGGAGATGTAGAGCATCTCTGATTGGGTCATTTACATGCTGGGGATTGGACCAAAGTGGATCCCTACACTATATGGTATATTAATTTTTTTTTCCTCCCTGTGCAGTGATCATCATGAGTTCAATGTGAATGCGTGTACCCATGGGAGCAATAGGAGCATGTAATGCATATATTTTTTTTCCTAAGGTGGGGGAAGAAAGTACTAGAGGTGATTGAAAGAGATGATTCAAGGGGAATTCATAGAAGAAAAACCTTTCTATATGAATATGACATGCATGTTTACAATGTGTGACATAGTAAAATGGTTCAACTGGATGAATATGATTTAAAAGAATAGGTAGTGAATTTCTCCCTTGACCACTTTGAGAGAGGGAGAATGTTTTATGGTTTCTTCCTTTCCTTGTAACACTCTAATCTTTGCTACTTAGTTCTCAGAAGTGTCTTGTTCAACATACAGTGGACCATAGTTTGTGAATCATTAGTACAGTAACTAAGTTTAATTCATGAAAATACAATTAAATTGGTTAATAATTATTCCTTAAGATTTAGTTTCATATAGTGCTTGTATATAAAATTGGACCTGTTCTTTTCTCTTCCATGCTCTTAAATACTGTCATATTTGATCCACTCTATTTTATCTCTCTCTTGTATGGATTCTGGCACAAGCTTTGGAAGCTGCAGCTCTGTTGGTGAAGTTGATCTGTTGACCCCTGTATAACCCTTAAGATGTTCCAGTGCATCTTAGTTAGCACCTTTGGGTCACAAATGTTGCTATTTCACATGATGTTCAAGGATGATCATTAACGAAATTGAGGAACATACTCCTGGTGCCACGTGTCTAACGCTATCAATGGATGAGGAAGGGAATAAATGTGTGGATAGGTGAGAGAAGGCAGGTAGAGGACGAAACAGTTGGTGAGTGGAAAGGAGTAAGCGGGGGGGAACATAAAGAGAAATACAATGGGCAGAGAGAAGACAAGGAACAGAGCTCACACTGAATAGAAACCAAAAGAGGAAGGCAAAGGATGAGAGAGCAACACAGTTAGGGTACAGAACAGGAAATTATGAAAATATACTAAATTAAATGTAAAGATGTTGGGCCTGCAGGGACAGGAAATACGTATGTGTATACAGACATACATAAGTATAGATAAAATGCATAATTTGTGTTTGTATTAGGATATAGGTGATCTCTCTTGTCAATAATTTTTTCATGGGGTTATTTCACCTGAGACATTTTCAGTGGGAACCAAAATGTTCTAAAGTATAATATCTATAATATAGCATTCACTGAAATCGTAAAATCATAGAATATCAGGGTAGGAAGGAACCTCAGGAGGTCATCTAGTCCAACCCCCTGCTCAAAACAGGACCAATCCCCAACTAAATCATCCCAGCCAGGCCTTTGTCAAGCCTGACCTTAAAAACTTCTAAGGAAGGAGATTCCACCACCTCCCTAGGTAACGTATTCCAGTGTTTCACTACCCTCCTAGTGAAAAAGTTTTTCCTAATATCCAACCTAAACCTCCCCCACTGCAACTTGAGACCATTACTCCTCGTTCTGTCATCTGCTACCACTGAGAACAGTCTAGATCCATCCTCTTTGGAACCCCCTTTTAGGTACTTGAAAGCAGCTATCAAATCCCCCCTCATTCTTCTCTTCCGCAGACTAAACAATCCCAGTTCCCTCAGCCTCTCTTCATAAGTCATATGTTCCAGCCCCCAATCATTTTTGTTGCCCTCCACTGGACATTTTCCAATTTTTCCACATCCTTCTTGTAGTGTGGAGCCCAAACTGGACACAGTAGTCCAGATGAGGACTCACCAGTGTCAAATAGAGGGGAACGATCACGCCCCTCGATCTGATGGCAATGCCCCTACTTATACAGCACAAAATGCCATTGGCAACAACGGCACACTGTTGACTCATATCCAGCTTCTCGCCCTCTGTAACAACACGTCCACGGCTTTCCCCTCATCCACAGAGCCAGTTATCTCATCATAGAAGGCAATTAGATTAGTCAGGCATGACTTGCCCTTGGTGAATCCATGCTGATTGTTCCTGATGACTTTCCTCTCCTCTAAGTGCTTCAGAGTTGATTCCTTGAGGACCTGCTCCATGATTTTTCCAGGTGAGGCTAACAGGCTTGTAGTTCCCCGTATCCTCCTCCTTCCCTTTTTTAAAGATGGGCACTACATTAGCCTTTTTCCAGTCGTCCGGGACCTCCCCCGATCGCCATGAGTTTTCAAAGATAATGGCCAATGGCTCTGCAATCACATCTGCCAGCTCCTTTAGCACTCGCAGTTGCAGTGCATCTGGCCCATGGACTTGTGCTCGTCAAGCTTTTCTAAATAGTCCTGAACCACTTCTTTCTCCACAGAGGGCTGGTCACCTCCTCCCCAGGCTGTGCTGCCCAGTGCAGTAGTCTGGGAGCTGACCTTGTTTGTGAAAACAGAGGCAAAAAAAGCATTGAGTACATTAGCTTTTTCCACATCCTCTGTCACTAGGTTGCCTCCCTCATTCAGTAAGGGGCCCACGCTTTCCTTGACTTTCTTCTTGTTGCTAACATACCTGAAGAAACCCTTCTTGTTACTTTTAA
Organism: Dermochelys coriacea; assembly: GCF_009764565.3. Classification (NCBI taxonomy): domain Eukaryota; kingdom Metazoa; phylum Chordata; order Testudines; family Dermochelyidae; genus Dermochelys; species Dermochelys coriacea. The sequence continues at coordinate 89,154,171 of NC_050069.1, forward strand.
CATCTCTTGATAGCTGCAACTCCAGGTGTGATTTGTCCTTCCTGATTTCACCCCTGCATGCCCAAGCAATATTTTTATATTCTTCCCTGGTCATTTGTCCAATCTTGCACTTCTTGTAAGCTTCTTTTTTGTGTTTAAGATCAGCAAGGATTTCACTGTTAAGCCACGCTGGTCGCCTGCCATATTTACTATTCTTTCTACACATCGCGATGGTTTGTCCCTGTAACCTCAGTAAGGATTCTTTAAAATACAGCCAGCTCTCCTGGACTCCGTTCCCCCTCATGTTATTCTCCCAGGGGATCCTGCCTATCAGTTCTCTGAGGTTGTCAAAGTCTGCTTTTCTGAAGTCCAGGGTCCGTATTCTGCTGCTCTCCTTTCTTCCTTGTGTCAGGATCCTGAACTCAACCATCTCATGGTCCCTGCCTCCCAAGTTCCCATCTGCTTTTGCTTCCCCTACTAATTCTTCCCGGTTTGTGAGCAGCCCATCAAGAAGAGCTCTGCCCCTAGTTGGTTCCTCCAGCACTTGCACCAGGAAATTGTCCCCTACACTTTCCAAAAACTTCCTGGATTGTCTGTGCACCGCTGTATTGCTCTCCCAGCAGATATCAGGGTGATTGAAATCTCCCATGAGAACCAGGGTCTGCGATCTAGTAACTTCCATTAGTTGCCGGAAGAAAGCCTTGTCCACCTCATCCCCCCGGTCCGGTGGTCTATAGCAGACTGCCACCACGACATCACTCTTGTTGCTCACGCTTCTAAACTTAATATGGAGACTCTCAGGTTTTTTTGCAGTTTCATACTGGAGCTCTGAGCAGTCATACTGCTCTCTTACATACAATGCAACTCCCACACCTTTTCTGCCCTGCCTGTCCTTCCTGAACAATTTTATATCCATCCATGACAGTACTCCAGTCATGTGAGTTATCCCACCAAGTCTCTGTTATTCCAATCGCATCATAATTCCTTGACTGTGCCAGAACTTCCAGTTCTCCCTGCTTGTTTCCCAGGCTTCTTGCATTTGTGTATAGGCACTTGAGATAACTTGCTGTTTGTCCTGCTTTCTTAGTATGAGGCAGGAGCCCTCCCCTCTCGTGCTCTCCTGCTCGTGCTTCCTCCCAGTATCCCATGTCCCCACTTACCTCAGGCCTTTGGTCTCCTTCCCCTGGTGAACCTAGTTTAAAGCCCTCCTCACTAGGTTAGCCAGCCTGCTTGCGAAGATGCTCTTCCCCCCTCTTTGTTAGGTGGAGCCTGTCTCTGCCTAGCCCTCCTCCTTCTTGGAACACCATCCCATGGTCAAAGAATCCAAAGCCTTCTCTCTGACACCACCTGCATAGCCATTCGTTGACTTCCACGATTCGACAATCTCTACTCAGGCCTTTTCCGTCCACAGGGAGGATGGACGAGAACACCACTTGCACCTCAAACTCCTTTATCCTTCTTCCCAGAGCCACGTAGAATGCAGTGATCTGCTCAAGGTCATTCTTGGCAGTATCATTGGTGCCCACGTGGAGAAGCAGGAAGGGGTAGCGATCCGAGGGCATGATGAGTCTCGGCAGTCTCTCCGTCACATAGTGAATCCTAGCTCTTGGCAAGCAGCAGACTTCTCGGTTTTCCCGGTCAGGGCGGCAGATAGATAACTCAGTCCCTCTGAGGAGAGAGTCCCCAACCACCACCACCTGTCTCCTTCTCTTGGGAGCAGTGGTCGTGGAACCCCCATCCCTAGGACAGTGCATCTCATGCCTTCCAATCAGCGGAGTATCCTTCTGTTCCCTTCCCTCAGATGTATCATCTAGTCCACTCTCCACATTAGTACCTGTGGAGAGAACATGAAAATGGTTGCTTACCTGTATCTGCATTGCTGGTACATGGACGCTCCCCTTTCTTCTTCTGGAGGTCACATGCTTCCAAATTTCTTCACCATCCTTCTGTCCCCGCTGCGCAGCCTACTCTGAATCTTCTGAACATGATGTCCGTAGAAGCATATCCTGACGTCTGTCCAGGAAATCTTCAGTTTCTCCTATGCAATGCAGGGTCGATACCTGTTTCTCCAGATCTTGAACCTTCTCTTCCAATATGGAGACCAGTTTGCACTTTGTACAGACAAAGTTGCTTCTGTCCTGTGGAAGAAAGACAAACATGGCACATCCAGTACCATTAAGAATATTACCTTAAGAATATTTCTTCCTATGATAACAAGGTAAGAATGCCCTGAGAATTGTTTTTAGCAGCATTTCATTCAGTTCCTGACTGATAAAGATGCAGATGACATTCCCCATGTTACAATCTGGACTGTTGGACAGCTGTGTTACCCTAATTGGAGAGTTAAGGGATCTTTAACACTGATTTGCTGTGAGAACAATCACTCTTGGTCTGTTTACACATAGCCTCTAGCATTCAAAATCACACCCAGATGAATTATATGAGTGCTTCTAGCCAGCCACTCCCAAATTATATTGCAGAGTGACATCAGCAAATTCCTAGTTCCAGACTTGTCCCCAGAAATGTGCATCTTGAACTGCCCAGCTCTTAACATTTGTGCAGTACAAGCTCATAAAAGATCCATCATTCCATTAATGGAAAATGATATGCACAAACCCTGTTATCTCAAATGGAGGTTTCAAACGCTTCAGTCCAAACACACACTGGTTTAGATAAAACAAGTTTATTAACTACAGAAAGATAGATTTAAAGTGATTGCAAGTAATGAGACATTAAAGTCAGAGTTGGTTACAAAGAAATAAAACATAAACACAAACTAATATCTATCATAACAAGCTAAGTGAATTCAAAGCAAAGATTTTTCTCACCAGAGGCTTACAGCTTACTGGCTGAAAGTGTTCTAGCCAGGACCCCTCCCCCGGTTCAATGATGCTCCTTTTGTCTTTCAAATGTTGTTGATGCTGTGAGTAGAGATGAGGGGAGAGAGATAATCTGTGTCCTCTGTTCTTCCTCCTTACAGTATTTCTCTTCTTTGAGCATTATCTCCAGCTGCGGTAGAAGCAACAGCAAGTCTGTCTGCCAAGATGTAAATTTCTGGTTCACACACTTCTTCCTGTCAAAGAATGGCCTCTCAACCCAATAATAGTTCAATTGATTATGTTGCTACCTGGCTGAGGTACTGGCTAACCTTTTGTCTCTGAGGAACTGGTTTGGGCTGCTTGTCAAAACTTTGAGTATGTCTTGGCAATGTTGTACTGAAAAATCTTATAACTTTACACACAATGTTGCTACACACATTTTACCAAGACAATAATGTTCAGTACATTGAATTTTCAAATTGTAACTTACAAGCCATACTTTGTACAAAATGTATTAGTCTTGTGAACATAGAGGTTCAGTCTGTGAACATAGAGGTTCAGTCTGTCACACCAGAAAATTTATATGGAGTCAATTTTGTTTTGAAAAGTGGAAAAAGCTACATTCCTAAATACAGAAAAGCTTTGCTTGAAATAAAGAAAAGGAGTACTTGTGGCACCTTAGAGACTAACAAATTTATTTGAGCATAAGCTTTCGTGAGCTACAGCTCACTCCATCGGAACTCTGTAGCTCATGAAAGCTTATGCTCAAATAAATTTGTTAGTTTCTAAGGTGCCACAAGTACTCCTTTTCTTTTTTGCGAATACAGACTAACACGGCTGCTGCTTTGCTTGAAATAGATGCTTTTGGCATTTGCAGGAGCCAAAGTTTGGCTCTTCTGCATGTCATAGTGTGTAAGTATCTCTGCCTTGTACAAGAGAGAATTTTCCATTAGAGTCTTCAAAAGGATTTTGTACTATCTGAAAATTCACAATTAGAACATGATTTGTCAGGGGCAAATAAAAATAATGGAAACAATTAAGATTTCAGTTACATTGTGGTCATAATACTTCCTTCTCCCAATTTTTTGTTCTATTCACTAATACAATCTTCTGACACTAGTTCCTCTCCTCTATAAAAACTTTTCTTCTCGTTTTCATATTCATACTGTTATATGCTGACTCATTATCTTCTCTGACCATACCATGTTCCTAATCTGGTGTGTTTTACATAAAACCTGGCTGCACTAATAGGGATCCTTAACTAGATAATTTAATAACTACAATAGGAAATGTGTCAAGTACAGTATAAACAGCACAAATTAATAACAGCATCTGTGGGGTTAAGTCTCTTAAGACTATTTTCCGAGCACTTGATAATCCTTTTCTGACTTGGACAACATGATTCAGGAAAGTCACACCAAAATGCACGATAATGAGTTAGAGAAGGAGGAAGCTAAGGAAACAGCAGATTTTAAAAAACAAGGCTGCTTATGAGTGTCATATGTTGAAAAAACAGAGAAATGTTGTGCTAATCAAAGAAGATATCAAAATAACTATTATTCAGGGTGTTTCAAACATCTTTTTATAGTCATTCTTTTTCTGCAGCGATTCATGTTTTTTTTCCCTTTGATTAATAGAAAAATATGTTCAGTGCCTCATTCTTGTGGATGAAGACTAATGCAGTTAGATTTATTTAGTCACTGAGCACTGTAGAAGCATTTGAACACAAATGTAATGCTCAACTGAAAAGTAAGAAAACATATAGTTAGACCACAGCTAGATCCTGTTCCAAAAAAGTTTATCATTAATTATGTATTAAACATTAAGAATAATATCTTTTGAGCTAGATTCTGCCATATTGACTCAAAATAAATAATAAAGAAAAATGGTTTGTGAATTTTGACAAACTTTTTTTTTAACCAAAAAAGTGCCACTTCATTAAAACCAAAATTGTTCACAAAACAAAGTCAGTTTTGATTAATTATACAACTAAAATAAATTTTGGGGGAAAAATGCGGAAACATCCTGTTTTGACATTTTTTGAATTGGAAGTTACAGTTTTTCAAATCAAAAAGACTTTCCATTTTGAGATTTGAGTAAATTTATACTAAAGAGGGTTAAAAAGGGATCAGAATATTGTGTTTTGATTTTAAAGTAATCAAAATGACACATTTTGATTTACTGAAAGTGAAAATTTTGGATTTTCAGTTTGTGAGATTTTGACTTTTTTGTCCTGATTCAGGATATTTTGATATTTCGAAAGTCTTCGCAGCTCTAAAAATATCTTACTCCAAAAGAAGTCCCACTAAATGCCTGGGAAAACTTGTGAAGTAAGACACTACTCAGTCTGAATACTGTGGCAGAATCTGACCAATATTAGTAAAGGTTTTGGAGATGCTATTTTTTTGGTAACTTAAAGATACGTAGTTTCTAAAAGAATAATATGATAGGTGTGTCACTGGGGTTTTGTGAATGGTAAATCTTCCCAGACAAATCAGATTATTTTAATGAAATAACTGTAGGTCTAGGTAGAGGTGAGAAAACCAAAAGACTTAAAGTATCTGAATTTTCACAAAGCTCTAGGCAAATTTTACACAAAATTTTACAAATTTTATGTCTTGTATCATAATCCCTTCAAATAAGGGTCATATAATAAAATAAAATAGATAAGGAATGTTAAGGATATCAAAAGCAGTTGAAATTAAAGGACCTATACATTTTTTGAGGAATGGAGTCCAAGAGAATCCTATCATGGGACCAATAATTTTAATAATTTAGACAAAGCAATATATATGATCTTTAAGGGTCTGATTCTGCACCCATTGAAGATAATGGGACTGTTGCTACTGACTTTAGCGGGGGCCTGATTGTACGTCCAATTTGCAGATGATACTAAGAGAAGGGCAATAGGGAACTCTGAGAACTGTCGATGTTTTAGGATGATCTTGATAACATAGGCAAAGCAGAGATGGAATTTGACATGAAATTTAATATAAATTCATAGATATTAAGGTCAGAAGGGACCATTATGATCATCTAGTCTGACCTCCTGCACAATGCAAGCCAGAGAATCTCACCCACCCACTCCTGTGATAAACTTCTTACCTATGTCTGGGCTATTCAAGTCCTCAAATCGTGGTTTAAAGACTTCAAGGTGCAGAGAATCCTCCAGCAAGTGACCCGTGCCCCATTCTACAGAGGAAGGCGAAGAACCCCCAGGGCCTCTTCCAGTCTGCCTTGGAGGAAAATTCCTTCCCAACCCCAAATATGGCGATCAGCTGAATCCTGAGTATATGGGCAAGATTCACCAGCCAGATACCCAGGAAAGAATTGTCTGTAGTAACTCAAATCCCACCCCATCTAACATCCCATCACAGGCCACTGGGCCTATTTACCATGAATATTTAAAGATCAATTAATTGCCAAAATCATGTTATTCCATCATACCATCTCCTCCATAAACTTATGGAGTAGAATCTTGAAGCCAGATAGGTCTTTTGCCCCCACTGTTTCCCTTGGAAGACTATTCCAGAACTTCACTCCTCTGATGGTTAGAAACCTTCATCTACTTTCAAGTCTAAACTTCCCAATGGCCAGTTTATATCCATTTGTTCTTGTGTCCACATTGGTACTGAGCTTAAATAATTCCTCTCCCTCTCCTGTATTTATCCCTCTGATATATTTATAGAGAGCAATCATATCTCCCCTCAACCTTCTTTTGGTTAGGCTAAACAAGCCAAGCTCCTTGAGTCTCCTTTCATAAGACAGGTTTTCCATTCCTCAGATCATCCTAGTAGCCCTTCTCTGTACTTGTTCCAGTTTGAATTTATCCTCTTAAACATGGGAGACCAGAACTGCACACAGTATTCCAGGTGAGCTCTCACCAGTGCCTTTTATAACGGTACTAAAACCTCCTTATCTCTACTGGAAATACCTCGCCTGATGCATCCCAAGACCGCATTAGCTTTTTTCATGGCCATATCACATTGGTGGCTCATAGTCATCCTATGATCAACCAGTACTCCAAGGTCCTTCTCCTCCTCCATTACTTCCAATTGATTCGTCCCCAGCTTATAATTAAAATTCTTGTTGTTAATCCCTAAATGCATGACCTTACACTTCTCACTATTAAATTGCATCCTATTACTATTACTCCAGTTTACAAGGTCATCCAGATCCTCCTGTATGATATCCCAGTCCTTCTCTGCATTGGCAAAAATTGACCTCCCAGCTTTGTGTCATTCCCAAACTTTATTAGCACACACCCACTTTTTGTGCCAAGGTCAGTAATAAAAAGATTAAATAAGATTGGTCCCAAAACTGATCCCTGAGGAACTCCACTGGTAACCTCCCTCCAGCCTGACAGTTCACCTTTCAGTATGACCCGCTGTAGTCTCCCCTTTAACCAATTCCTTATCCATCTTTCAATTTTCATATTGATACCCATCTTTTCCAATTTAACTAATAATTCCCCATGTGGAACTGTATCAAATGCCTTACTGAAATCTAAGTAAATTAGATCCACTGCGTTTCCTTTGTCTAAAAAATCTGTTACTTTCTCAAAGAAGGAGATCAGGTTGGTTTGGAATGATCTGCCTTTTGTAAAACCATGTTGTATTTTGTCCCAATTACCATTAACCTCAATGTCCTTAACTACTTTCTCCTTCAAAATTTTTTCCAAGACCTTGCATACTACAGATGTCAAACTAACAGGCCTGTAGTTACCCAGATCACTTTTTTTTTCCTTTCTTAAAAATAGGAACTATGTTAGCAATTCTCCAATCATATGGTCAAACCCCTGAGTTTACAGATTCATTAACAATTTTTGCTAATGGGCTTGCAATTTCATGTGCCAATTCCTTTAATATTCTTGGATGAAGATTATCTGGGCCCCCCGATTTAGTTCCATTAAGCTGTTCGAGTTTCGCTTCTACCTCAGATATGGTAATATCTACCTCCATAGCCTCATTCCCATTTGTCATGCTACCATTATCCCTAAGATCCTCATTAGCCTTATTAAAGACTGAGGCAAAGTATTTGTTTAGATATTGGGCCATGCCTAGATTATCTTTAACCTCCACTCCATCCTCAGTGTTAAGCGGCCCCACTTCTTCTTTCTTAGTTTTCTTCTTATTTATATGGCTATAGAACCTTTTACTATTGGTTTTAATTCCCTTTGCAAGGTCCAACTCTACCTGACTTTTAGCCTTTCTCATTTTATCCCTACATGTTCAGATCTCATTAAGGTAGATTTCTTTGCTATTCCCTCCCATCTTCCACTCCCTGTATGCTTTCTGCTTTTTCTTAATCACCTCTCTGAGATGCTTGCTCATCCAGCTTGGTCTACAACTCCTGCCTATGAATTTTTCCCCCTTTTTTGGGATGCAGGCTTCCGATAGCTTTTGCAGCTTTGACTTAAAGTAATCCCAGGCCTCCTCTGCCTTTAGATCCATAAGTTCTTCAGTCCAATCCACTTCTCTAACTAATTTCCTTAATTTTTGAAGGTTAGCCCTTTTGAAATCAAAAACCCTAGTTGCAGATTTATTTTTGTTAATCCTTCCATTTAGTTTGAACTGAATTAGCTCATGATTGCTTGAACCAAGATTGTCCCCTACAACCATTTCTTCTATGTGGTCCTCACTACACACCAAAACCAAATCTAAAATGGCATCCCCTCTAGTCGGTTCAGCAACTACTTGATGAAGAAATCCATCAGCTATCGCTTCAAGGAAAATCTGAGCCCTATTATTATTACTAGCACTTGTCCTCCAGTCTATATCTGGGAAGTTAAAGTCTCCCGTGATCATGCAGTTCCATTAGTATTTACTTCATTAAAAACATTAAAGAGTGCTCTATCCATATCCAAATTAGATCCTGACAGTCTATAGCACACCCCAAGCACTATAACTGCGGAGGCTCTAGTAATTTTCTTCCACAATGTGATTTTTGCCCAAAAGGACTCTGTCTTATCCATTCCATCGCTTCTTATTTCTTTACATTCTACCTCATCATTGATATACAATGCTACTCCACCATCTTTACCTTTATTTCTGTCTTTCCTAAACAGCACATACCCTTCAATACCTGTAGTCCCGTCATGACTACTATTCCATGTTTCTGTTATCCCTATAATATCTGGTTTCACTTCCTGCAGTAGCTCTAGTTCCTCCATTTTGTTACCTAGGCTCCTCGCATTGGTGTACAAACATGTTAATTTTTGCTGTTATGCCTCGCTCACATTCTGTACTCTATTAGGCACGGTCATTCTACAGCCAGTATAACCTATTAGACTAGTATCCACACTGCCCTTCCTCCTTATGTCTATTTTCCTACCCATGGCTGTATCCTTTACTTTGTTTTCTTCCCTCTCAATGCTAAAATCCAGCGTGGAGATTACCTGGACATCTCCCAGCCATCTCCCCCAATTCCTAGTTTAAAGCTCTGTTAATCAGTTGTGCCAGCCTCCGTCCTAGAAGTCTATTTCCTTCCCTACTCAGATGTAGTCCATCCCAAGAGAACTGTCCTCTGTCCATGAATGCCTCCCAGTGGCCATACCTCCCAAAGCCCTCCTTATAGCACCACTGGTTGAGCCATCTGTTGATAGTCATAATCTTGTCATGCCTTTGTTGCCTTCTCTAGGAACAGGCAGAATCCCACTGAAGATCACCTGAGCCTCAATTTCCTTAAGCATCTTCCTCAATCTGGTATAGTCTCCCTTGATATGTTCCAACGAGACTCTACTGGTATCATTTGTTCCCACATGAAGGATAATTAGTGGATTCTTTCCCGCTACCTTTAGGATCCTTTTCAACCTCAGGTCTCATCCCGTATCTTAGCACCTGGAAGACAGCACACCCTTCTGTTTTCTGGATCAGCTCTGGTTACAGGCCTGTCTATTCTTCTCAGTAAGGAGTCCCCAATCATGTAGACCTGTCTTTTCCTGATGACAGTGCTATTCTTCAGTATATCCCCTGTTCCCTCTTGTTGCAAGTTCTTTCCATTCCTATTCTCCCTTGTAATCCTCTTCAACCCATCCTGTATCCTCTTGGGGCTCATATTTGGTGTAGTCTCCATTGGCTCTTCCCCTTTTCCTATAGGACTAGCTGCTCTTCTCTTCTTCCTTCCACCTTCCACCAGCAGTGACCACCTGCTGAGCCCCTTCTTCTTTTTCCAACTCTGCAAACCTATTCTTGAGCTCTATTTCTCCTTCACTAGCCCGCCTTTTCCTCTGCCTGGTTCTCTTAGTCATATGCTTCCACTGTCCACTTTCCTCACCCAGCAGTCTCCCCTCAGAATTCTTCAGTCCTGTTTCCATCTGCAAGTCTGAGCTTTTCCCTTCACCTGCCTCATGTCTTTGTTCCATAATCCGCTCGAACATCCTTCTAAACTCAACCAGACTTTCCACCTGCATCTCCGATCCTCAGATCTTTCCCTCCATCAGCTCTATCAGACAGTATTTCATGCAGACAAAACTCTTACAGGTACCCCCTCCAGGATCATATACATACCGCAGCTTCCACATCCTGTCATCTTCATTGTGTCTTCCACTACATGGGTCACTCCCACTGCTGCCTCTGTATCTGTCATAGCCTTCCCACCTAAATCCTGTTAATCTGGGAAACACAAACCACACCAAAATACCACTACCCACAGCAAAAACAAACCCCAAACAAGCACTACAATACAAACTCCCCTCTCAAACTCTCACTGAAACTCCCCTGTTTACAGCTCTGAACATGTAAATGATTCATTTTACAAATAATCTCAAAGTTAAGCATAATTTTAAATGGCATTTGATTAGCTAATACTGTGGAAGAAAAGGACCTGTGTGTGTTGATAGATATAGCACTTAACATTATGGTCTATTATGCAGAAACAGCAGCAAAGAAAGCTAAGAAGTTGGCTTTAGTAATTTATATATGTCCAACAATCCCGTCTAAAGTACTGTATGAATATAGGGAACATATGTAACAAGCTTAGAGTTATGTTATTTTACAGGTGGTGTGGTAGAACAGACTTACAGATCAAGTGCAGGAATCAAGAACTTTTTAATATTTTTAAACAAACGACTCATAGACTTTAAGACCAGAAGGCACCTTCATGACCATCTAGCCTGACCACCTGCACATCACAGAACCTCACCCACCCACTCCTATAGTTGGCCTATAATCTCAGGCTGAGTCACAGATGTCCTCAAATCTTGATTGAAAGACTTTGAGTTACAGCGAATCCATCATTTACTCTAGTTCAAATCAGCAAGTGATCCATGCCCCGCGCTGCAGAAGAAGGCAGAAAACCCCAAGGGTCTCTGTCAATCTGACCTAGGGGAAAATTACTTCCTGACCCCAAATGTAGTGATCAGTCAGAACCTGAGTATGTTCCCACACCCAGACACCTGGGAAAGAATTCTCTGTAATAATTCAGAGCCCTCCCCATCTAATGTTCGTCTTTGGTCATTGGAGATATTTGCTAACAGCAGTCATGGATGGTTCACAGGTTATTGTAGGCAGCTTCATCATACCATTCCCTCTGTAAAGTTTTTGTAGTTCAGTCTTGAAACTAGCTAGGTTTTTTGCCCCAACTACTCCCCTTGGAAGGCTGTTCCAGAACTTCAGTCCTCTGATGATTAGAAACCGCATCTAATTTCAAGCCTAAGTTTATCGATGGTCAGTTTATATCCATTTGTTCTTGTGCCAACACTACCCTTTAACTTAAATAAATCCTTTCTCCCTAGTGTTTAGCCCCTGATGTATTCATAGAGAGCAATCATATCTTCTTCCAGTCTTCATTTTGTTAAGGGACTTGGTTTGTTTATCCTATGTCTACACTACAAAATTAGGTTGAATGTATAGAAGTTGATTTTTTAGAAAGCGATTTTATACAGTCGATTGTGAGTGCGCCCACACTAATGCACTAAGCGCATTAAGTTGGTGGAGTTCGTCCACAGTACCGAGGCTGGTGTCGACTTTCGGAGCATTGCACTGTGGGTAGCTATCCCACAGTTCTTGCAATCTCCACCACCCATTGGAATTCTGGGTTAAGCTCCCAATGCCCGATGGGGCAAAAACATTGTCACGAGTGGTTTTGGGTACATGTCGTCAGTGCCCCTCCCTCCATTAAAGCAACAGCAGACAATCATTTCATGCCTTTTTTCTGTGCGGGCACCATACTGCTTTCAGCAGATGGTGCAGTAGGACTGCTAACGTCGTTATCCACCGCTTCCACTGGTACTCTGCTCTCCTGTGCTCCTGGTGGTCTCACAGGGCTGCTTCCGCTGCAGCTCTGCTTGGCTGCTCTTGTCTCACCATACCACAGCAAGCGTGCAGCCCACTCAGCTGTTGTGTCCTGGCAGCAGACAGTGCAGTAGGTCTGCAAAACTGGTCATCCAACCACCACTTCCCCGCCACTCTGCTCTTCTGCAGATGCCATACCATGGCAAACATGGAGCCTGCTCAGATCACCACGGCAGTTATGAGCATTGTAAACACCTCATGCATTATCATGCAGTATATGCAGAACCAGAACCTGCAAAAGCAGGCGAGGAGGTGATGGCAGCGCGGTGATAAGAGTGATGAGGAGGACATGGACACAGACTTCTCTCAAAGCATGGGCTCCAGCAATTGGCCATCCTGGTGGCAATGGGGCAGGCTCATGCCATGGAATGCCAATTCTGGGGCCGTGAAACAAGCACAAACTGGTGGGACCGCATAGTGTTGCAGGTCTGGGATGATTCCCAGTGGCTGCAAAACTTTTGCATGCATAAGGGCACTTTGATGGAACTTTGTGACTTGCTTTCCCCTGCCCTGAAGCGCAAGAATACCAAGATGAGAGCAGCCCTCACAGTTGAAAAGTGAGTAGCGATAGCCTTGTGGAAGCTTGCAACGCCAGACAGCTGCCGGTCAGTCAGGAATCAATTTGGAGTGGGCAAATCTACTGTGGGGGTGCTGGGATCCAAATAGCCAACACAATCACTGAGCTGCTGCTATCAAGGTGTAACGAGGCTGGTTCTGGTGGGAACCAACTGAGAGTGCCAATTCAGGACAAATTGCTTAAAGCAGGGCAGTTACAGCCCAAGGCTGCGGTTTCTATGCACACCAAGGCAAACCAAATCAGCCAAACAGAGAAGACTTTGGTTTTACCCCACTGGCTAACCACAAGTCACAAAAGCAATTCCCTTAGACACTCCAGTTTCCCAGTATCCCCACCAGTGGCACACGTTATGGGGACAAATGGTTATGAAAACCAATACCCCAGTAAAAGAAAAAAGGTTTTCTTGATCTCAAAGGACCAGACTCAGGTCAAGATACAAATCAGATCTTACCCACTAATCCCACTGCTGCCAATCCTTTAGAATCTAAAATCTAAAGGTTTATTCATAAAAGGAAAAAGATATAGATGAGAGCTAGAATTGGTTAAATGGAATAAATTATATACAGTAATGGCAAAGTTCTTGGTTCAGACTAGCAACAGTGATAGAATAAACTGCAGGTTCAAATCAAGTCTCTGGAGTACATCCACAGCTATGATGGGTCATTCAGTCCTTCATTCAAAGCTTCAGTGTAGCAAAGTTCCTCCAGAGGTAAGAAGCAGGACTGAAGACCAGATGGAGGAGCTGCAGCAGCTTTTTATATTCTCTTGCCATGTGGTCTTTCTTTCTTTGTTCCAAAGACAAGCTGTCCATCACATGGCATGGAAAAACCTCAGAGTTCTGTCCATAGGTATGTCCCTGCATACCTTGCTGAGTCTCAAGGCATGTCTGCCTTCTCTTAATGGGCCACCAAGCAGGCTAGGCAGAGCTGACACCAACTTGTCTGGAGTGTTCCCCAGAAGCATAGCACAAGTTTGTAAATACAGATAGTATAGAGCCAATATTCATAACTTTAACTACAAAATGATACACACATATAGACGGCATAATCATAACCAGCAAACCATAACCTTGTTTTAGATACCTCATTTGACCCCCTTTATACAAGATTTGGTGCCACTACAGGACCTTGGTTGCAACAATGATCTATACGGTCCCAAATTATGTCAGTAACGTCACACAAGGGTAGTGACTCTGGGAAATGTGCAGGTCATAATGGATGACTTTGCTGCAATGGGATTCCCTAACTGTGGTGGGGTGATAGACTACCATGCTACTGACCTGCCATGGTAAAGTGTCCTACCATGGAGGACGTAATAAGGCTGCCATCCCCAGAAACCTTTTGCAAAGGCTTTGGGAGTACCTCCAGGAGAGCTTCACTGAGAAGTCCCTGGAGGATTTCCGCTCCATCCCCAAACACATTAACAGACTTTTCCAGTAACTATACTGGCTGTGAATGCATCCCAAGTCTTCAGGGAAAATTAATCATTAAACACTCTTGCTTTTAAACTGTGTATTATATTTACAAAGGTACACTCACCAGAGGTGCCTTCTCTGCCTTCAAGATCCGGGAGCCCGGGTTGGGTGAGGTTGTCTCCAGTGTGATAAACAGTTCTTGGCTGTCGGGGAGAACGGTTTCTCCACTTGCCTGCTGTGCACTATCATCTTCCTCATCCCCAAAATCCTCATCCCTGTTGCATGAGACTCCCTTGCAAGAGTCCACATACAGGTGTGGGGTAGTTGTAGGGGCACCCCCTAGAATTGTATGCAGCTCATCATAGAAGCAGTATGTCTGGGGCTCTGACCCCAGGCAGGCATTTTGACCCTTTGGTTTTTTGGTAGGCTTGCCTCAGCTCCTTAAGTTTCATGCAGCACTGCTGCAGGTCCCTGTGATAGCCTCCATCCTTCATGCCCTTGGAGATTTTTTCAAATATTTTGGCAGTTTTGTCTTTTGGAACGGAGTTCTGCTAGTATGGATTCGTCTCCCCATACAGCAATCAGATCCAGTATCTCCCATTCGGTCCATGCTGGAGCTCTTTTGCAATTCTGGGACTGCATGGTGACCTTTGCTGATGAGCTCACCACGCTGGCCAAACAGGAAATGAAATTCAAAAGTTTGCAGTGCTTTTCCTGTGTACCTGGCTAGTGCATCTGAGTTGAAAGTGCTGTCCAGAGCGATCACAATGGAGCACTCTGGGATAGCTCCCAGAGGCCAGTACCGTTGAATTGCATCCACATTAACCCAAATTCGACCTGGCAATGTCGATTTCAGCGCTAATCCCCTCATCAGGGAGGAGTACAGAAATCAATTTTAAGAGCCCATAAAGTCGACAAAAATGGCTTTGTTGTGTGGAAGGGTGCAGGGTTAAATCAATTTAATGCTACTAAATTTGACCTAAACTTGTAGTGTAGATCAGGGCGAAGTCTTCTCTTGTAAGGTAGGTCCTCCATTCCTTTGATCATCCTATGAGCCTTTCTTTGTACCTGTTTCAGTTTGAATTCATCTTTCTTAAACATGGGAGACCGGAACTGCACACAGTATTCCAGATGAGGGCTCACCAGTTCCTTGTATAATGGTACACTTCCCTGTCTCTATTGGAAATACCTCACCTGATGCATCCAAGGATTGCATTTGCCTTTTTCACGGGCGCATCACACTGGTGGCTCATAGTCATCCTGTGTCAACCAGTATACCCAGATCTTTCTCCTCCTCTGTGGCTTCCAACTGATACATCCCCATCTTAAAGCAAAAATTATTTTTAGTTGCTAACTGTGTGACCTTGCACTTTGCACTATTAAATTTCATCCCATTTCCCT
This sequence comes from Dermochelys coriacea, assembly GCF_009764565.3. Lineage (NCBI taxonomy): Eukaryota > Metazoa > Chordata > Testudines > Dermochelyidae > Dermochelys > Dermochelys coriacea. Next base: position 89,169,654 of record NC_050069.1, read on the forward strand.
TACTCCAGTTCTCAAGGTTGTTCAAATCTTCTTGTATGATGTTCTAGTCCTCCTTTGTACTGGCAATACCTCCCAACTTTGTGTCATCTGCAAATTTTATTGGCACACTCCCACTTTTTGTGCCCAGGTCATTAATGAAAATGTCAAATAAGATTGGTCCCAAGACTAATCAATGAGGAATTCCACTAGTAACCTCCCTCCAGCCTGACAGTTCACCTGTCAGCATGATCCATTGTCTCCCCTTTAGCTAGTTCCTTATCCATCTTTCTATTCTTGTATTAAGTCATAGAATCATAGAAGATTAGGGTTGGAAGAGACCTCAGTGGTCATCTAGTCCCACCCCCTGCTCAAAGGAGGACCATCCCCAACTAAATCATCCCAGCCAGGGCTTTGTCCGACCAAGCCATAAAAAATCTCTAAGGATGGAGATTCCACCACCTCCCTAGGTAACCCATTCCAAAGTGAAATAGTGTTTCCTAATATCCAACCTAGACCTCCCCCACTGCAACTTGAGACCATTGCTCTTTGTTCTGCCATCACTATGAACAGCCTAGCTCCATCCTCTTTGGAATCACCCTTCAAGTAGTTGAAGGCTGCTATCAAATCCCCGCTCATTCTTCTCTTCAGCAGACTAATTAAGCCCAGTTCCCTCAACCTCTCCTAATAAGTCATGTGCCCCAGCTCCCTAATAATTTTTGTTGCCCTCCGCTGGACTCTCTCCAATTGGTCCATGTCCTATCTGTAGCGGGGGGCCAAAACAGGACGCAATACTACAGATGTGGCCTCACCAGTGCTGAACAGAGGGGAATAATCACTTCCCTCTATCTGCTGGCAATGCTCCTACTAATGCAGCCCAAGATGCCGTTAGCCTTCTTGGCAACAAGGCCATACTGTTGACTCATATCCAGCTTCTCGTAATCCCCAGGTCCTTTTCTGCAGAACTGCTGCTTAGCCAGTCGGTCCCCAGCCTGTAGCAGTGCATGGAATTCTTCCGTCCTAAGTGCAGGACTCTGCACTTGTTCTTGTTGATCCTCATCAGATTTCTTTTGGCCCAATCCTCCAATTTGTCTAGGTTACTCTGGACCCTATCCCTATCCTCCAGCATATCTACCTTTCCCACCAGTTTAGTGTCATCCGCGAACTTGCTGAGGGTAAAATCCATCCCATCATCCAGATCATTAATGAAGATGTTGAACAAAACCGGCTCTGGGACCAACCCCTAGGGCAATCCACTTGATACTGGCTACCAACTAGACATCAAACCGTTGATCACTGCCTGTTGAGCCCAATGATCTAGCCACCTTTTTATCCACCTTATAGTCCATTCATCCAATCCATACTTTTTTAACTTGTTAGCAAGACTACTGTGGGAAGCCATATCAAAAGCTTTGCTAAAGTCAAGGTATATCATATCCACTGCTTTCCCCATATCCACAGAGCCAGTTATATCATTATAGAAGGCAATCAGGTTGGTCAGGCATGACTTGCCCTTGGTGAATCCATGTTGACTGATCCTGATCCACTTTCCTCTCCTCCAAGTGCTTAAAAGTGGATTCCTTGAGGACCTGCTCCATGATTTTTCCAGGGACTGAGGTGAGGCTGACTGGTCTGTAGTTTCCAGGATTCTCCTCCTTCCCTTTTTTAAAGATGGGCACTATATTTGCCTTTTTCCCAATTGTCCGGGACCTCCCCTGATCACCATGAGTTTTCAAAGATAATGGCTAATGGCTCTGCAATTAGATGCATTAGATCTGGACCCCTGGAGTTGTGCATGTTCAGCTTTTCTAAATAGTTCTTAACCTGCTCTTTCACCACTGGGGGCTGCTCCCCTCCGCCCCATACTGTGCTGGGGGCTGCTCACCTCTTCCCCAGTGCAGCAGTCTGGGAGCTGACCTTGTCTGTGAAGACAGAGTCCCATCTTCTCCAATTTAGCTAATAATTTCCCATGTGGGACTATATCAAATACTATACTGAAATCTAGGTAGATTATATCTACTGCATTTCTTTATCTCGGAAATCAGTTCTCTTCTTAAAGAAAGAGATCTGGTTGGTCTGCCACAATTTACCTTCTGCAATCCCATGTTGCATTTTATCCCAAATACTGTTTACTTCTATATCCTTAACTGCTCTCTCTTTCAAAACTTGTTCTACAACCTTGCGTACAATTTGAGGTCAAATTAATGGGCCTGTTGTCTCCTGAATTATTTTTTTCTTTCTTAATTATAGGTACTATATTTGCAATTCTCCAGTCATAGAGTATATTCTATACACGATATTCTGTAGTTTACAGATTCATTAAAAATCATCGCTATTGGGCTTGTAATTTCATGTGCCGGTCCTTTTAATATTCATGGATGGAGGTTATCTGGGCCCTCCAGTTTGGTCCCATTAACCTATTTGTTTGAGTTTGGCTTCCACCTCGGATGTAGTAATTTCTATTTCCATATTCTTGCTTTCATTAGCCACCCAACCACTGCTCCCTAGCTCCTCATTATTCTTATTTAAAACCTAAGGCAAAGTATTAATTTATGTGTTGGGCCATACCAAGACTATATTAAATCTCTACATTGGATGACTATGAAATGTCATGTATCAATTAGGCATTAAGACCCATCCGGTGAGATGAACATCCTCTGAAGTGTTGAGTAGCCTTAACTTCCGTTGATCTGATTAGGAATTGATGAAAGTACCAGCACTTGAGCGATCAGACACTTATTCAGTTTTTTGCTTAGGACTTGTCGACCAACCACTCTTTCTTGTGGTATAATGTCTCTGCTCTTTAGAGATTTAGCACCTCATGAACTGCTTGAGGAAAATGCACTTATAACTTTCTCTTCTTTTCAGCTTTAAGTGATGAGAATTGTGTAGATATGGCATGTCCAGTTCGAATGCTGGGTGTAAGTTGTATATTCTTTTTCTTCTTCCCTCTCTCTCACTCTCTCAAATGTGCACACAAATTTCATGCCTTGGAATGTTAGTACAACAGCATTTGATGGAGCAAAAACTCCATTAAAAATCTACCAATTTTACAAATTGTTACTGGACACAATGAGACAAAAAAATAGTTAGCACTCTCTATAGAGCAGCTTATAATGACAAAATGGTCCTTGTCTGCACAGAAAGAAATAGAGGACAAAATACTAAAGCCGTCACTTAAAAATACAATAATTTTGCTAAACTACTGATCTTTACACACTAATCTGGGGGTAAGCAGCCTTAGCCACCTCTTTAAGTACTTCATTAAATTAAAACAAGAATCATGAAGCCAAAAATAAATTGCTTCTGTTTATTTTAATTAAAATTAAAATCTTCAGTAGCAAAACAAAAATATAGAAGTACTGAAAATAAACGTAGACTGTTGTCTTATATAATTCCAACACATTTTAAAAGTAACTTAAATAATGTTAGTATTATATGAAAAATGCCAATACAGTTTAAAAATCTGATTGCATTACAGATTTTTTTTTAGGTTAATAGCCACACTTAAGGGAACAAGTTCTGTAAAACTCCATTGACTTTACTGGGACTAGGACATGATCCAGTGGAAGTTTTCGTTGAATAATGAATGAGTAAAGAGCACAATGTAAAGCTTTTGATTAACATATGTGGTGCTCATGTGGGAGAATGCTAGTTAGCATAGCATAATTTTTAAAAACACTTCAAATATCTGCATATTTATAGATGTATCTTTGTGTTAATTGCATTTCTTTTATAACAAGCACCATATTGCATGGTGGGATTGTGATGGGCTGGATCACAGAAATCCCCTTGGGGCTGCCAACTGAGGTAAATGATGGTGCAACCTTTCAGAGACTGGTCAACAGAGGGTTAAATGCTTTGCAGAATTATGCTAGGGCATACATAGATGACATTGCTGTATTCAGCAACACCTGGAGTGATCACAAAGAGCATCTGGAAGTTGTGCTATCAAAGCTCAAAAAAGCTGGGCTAACTGAGAAGCCTTCTAAGTGCAAGATAGGAGCAGCCGAAGTCCCTTATCTGGGACACTGTGGGGTATAATATTCCCCGACCATCTTAAGGTGGAAGCCATAGTGAAATGGCCTGTACCCCAGACTAAAAGGGAAGTCTAATCCTTCATAGGCTTGGCAAACTATTACAGGAGGTTCAGTGGAGGGGTTCAGTTGGCAGCCCCAAGGGGGTTTCTGTGATACAGGGTAAACTTGTAAATTGTTTGCCCTCTATAACACTGATGGAGAAATATGGACAGCATATATATGCACATATCCCCCAGTTTTTGAATACCGAGGTTGTTAGTAGAAGCACCCAGAGGGTCTCTCTGAGAAAACTAGGACCCAAACCAGGTTACAGACTAGAATCGATATCATGAATTGCACCTGGAAGTGAAATGGGAATCAGTGTAGCCTTTGGAGGACAGCCCCTCCTAGCTAAAACATTTTCCCTCTCTTGGAACGTGCTCCCTATCCCAGTGCAGCAAATGCTCGACATCTCTTCTTCAAAACTACCCTCAAACTCACTTATTCTACAAAGCCCATAAATATAAATAACATGAGTAAAATTATGACCTATTCATTTGTGTATATTATTTAAAGATGACAAGAAAGAAGTACTCCAATATAGGACAATTCCACTGTCCTCCTAATGTGATTTTTTTTCAGTGTTTTGATTTACCTATTTAATTTGTATATTCATTGTATTGCTTTATCTGTTTAGGACAGGGGTGGGCAAGTTTTTTGGCCCGAGGGCCACATCGGGGTTGTGAAACAGTATGGAGGGCTGGGTCGGGAAGGCTGTGCTTCCCCAGACAGCCTGCCCCTCCCCCCATCTGCCCCCTCCCACTTCCCATACCCTGAATGCCTCCCTGCTCCTTGTCCCCTGCCTGCCCCCTCCTGGGACCCCCTGCCCCTATCCAACCCCCTGGTCCCTGTCTTCTGACTGTTCCGACCCATATCCACACCCCTGCCCCCAACAGGCCCCCGGGGACCCATCCAACCCCCCCACTCCTTGTCCCCTGACCACCCCCTCGACCCCCATCCCCAACTGCCTCCCAAGGACCTCACCCCCTGCTCTCTGTCCCCTGACTGCCCCCTCCCAGAACCCCACCTCCTATCCAACCCCCCCTGCTCTCTGTCTTTTGACCATCCCCCCCCCAAACCTCTGCCCCATCCAACTGCTCCCTGTCCTCTGATTACCCCCAGGACCTCCTGCCCCTTATCCAAAACCCCCTCCTCCTCCACCATTCCCTGCCCCCTTACCATGCTGCTCGGAGCAGCAGGACAAGCTTATTGGAAAGCCTGGGAGGTGGGCGGGCACAAGTTGCACTGCCCACGCGACAGCATGGTTGTGGGAGATGGGGAACAGCGGGTGAGCGGCCGAGGGCTAGCTTCTCTGGCCAGGAGTTCAGGGGCCTGGCAGGATGGTCCCGTGGGCCAGATGTGGCCCACAGGCTGTAGTTTGCCCACCTCTGGTTTAGGCTGTAAATTCATTAGGCCAAAGACTATGTCTTCTTCTCTTGAACAGTGTCTAACCTGAAGCCAATGTTAAATGGTGCTGGCTGTGATTTTCAAACAGGTCTAAGGGAATTAGATTCCCAACTCCCATTCACTTTCAATGGGAGTTGAGCATATAAATCCTTTAGACTTCTAACTGCTATCGTTATTAGTTTGAGGGCTAGTCATGGTCTACAGTTGCTTAATCTGCATAACTTTTGAAGTTAGCCCTGTGTAGTTCCCATTGCTGATAACCAATATGGAGGTCCCAAAGCATGGTTCAGTATGGGGTGGTCAGTTACAACATCTTACAAAACTTAGAGTAAAAGGAATGTGGAGCTAATAATGCTACTTGATTTTTCAGGTGTAAATGTAGCTCCAGAAGTAACCTCAGTTTGCAGAGATTATTACTAGTAAGGTAGGTGTACTCCAATCACCGGGGCAAACACATTTGCTATGCCCTTTATGATCTCCCAACCAAATAGCATCACTTCCTCTTATCTAGACAGTTTCAACCAGCTCACTCTTGTCCATGCTTTTATCTTGTCCAAGTACTGCAACAGCCAAGAAACTTCACTATCTGGTCTGATATGGGGAAGAAGGAGGTGATCAGTACACTGATGGTACTGAAGCCCAAATTGTCTCTGTATTCTTCTAGTGGCCTTCTCATGTTAATAGAAATCTGTGGGATTGCAGGATAGGAAGGATGAACAATTGTCCAAAAACGTCTTTGGGAATTTCTTTCAGAATGGAATGAAAAGAACCATTGATGCACGACTAAGGAGGGTGACTTAAGTCTATAAATGTTAGAAAGGTGTAAACATTATGGAGGAAGATGCCCTAGCTATGACTGTAATAGGTGGGAGATAATTTATATTAATTTTCTACAGTTTTAATTTGTATAAATTTTCTAACATCAGAAACTAACTTTCAGTTGGGACAATCCTAGAAGATTTGAAGATGGCTTCCTCGCATTCCTTTCAGCATTTTGCATTTTATTTTATTTCTTAAGATTGGTGTTTGAAAACAACTAGTCATAATTTTTTGTTAGTATCTTCTCTGTGGGAAGTATTCTCACAGTTCTTAGTGATCACTCCAGTCCTCAGGAGAGAGTTGTTGGTTCATTTCCTTTTCCCAATTTAACCTCATACTGTTAATATTGCCATGTAGTTCTTTAGGAATATGTACATACAATATACCTATTTGTTTTTAATGGAGATCTGATTATCTTACAATTTCCTTACACAGCTCTCAATTGAAGATAAATCTAGTTTAAATTACTTTTATTTCTTACAATTTTATAAATAGTATAAGTACAATATAAAAATAGAAAAACATAATATTTTTCTTGCAATTGTGTGAAAGATTTTAATAATAATCAAATTTCTTATGTATTTTAATTTTTTCCCCCATCATTCCCTTATTTTTGGTGAAATTAATATCTGATATACTTTAAATGGTCAATTAAAGGGAGATGCCTATTTAGAATCTTTGAGTGCAGCCAATAAACATATTTAATCACTGTTTGCAAAAAAATTTTTGTTATAGAAATGTGGTTGAGAATAAATTAAGATAAATGGAATAATTGCATTAATTACAATTGAATTATTTGATGAAATGACAAGTGGGATCAATGACTTTTTAACAAAAAAAAATTTACCTCTCATAACCAATTACTTTCCTGCTTCAATGTGTTCCTTTATTTTGTATAACTAATACCTTCTTTTATGCTTATATGAGAAAATTATTTGTATCATCACAAACTTTTTGGTAAGGAGACTTTTTTTTTAATAATTAAAACATTGCTTTCTCTTTTTGAAAATCTACATTCTGAGAAATAATCCATTAACCTGGCTTTGACACTCAAATATAACCCAGTGAATGCTTTGAACATAAAGCCTGGCTTTATGTTCATTATGGCATAGTAAGTTTGCGACTGGCTTTCTTTTAAAGCCATAATACTCCATCCTGTTTCAGGTGCATTTGACTGAAATATCCTATCCATGATTCATAAAAATGTTTCATTAGCTGATTATAGATCTCATCTCTTCACAGGAAGAATGAGAAGTGCACTTCTTCTGACCTAAAACTCCTATTGCACAGATTGAGTGATACTCCAAGTGTTACTATTCCCTGTGCAATTGCTACTGAATGTTAGAGCTGCACAACAGAAAAAGGAACATTCCTTTTTAACCAAGAGACAACCATACTTTAAACAGAGGCTTTTTCCTAGTCCTCTTGAAAAACAGAAATGCTGGGATGTTTTTTAATGTACAGATTGCTATAAAAATGGACTGATTTTTCTAGGTAATTGCATTACGGAGCAAACAGATTTACATTAGTAGAGAAGCCTGGTTATGAACCTCCCAGTGATGAGCAGCTATTCATATGTCTATTCCCACTGAAGTCCCTAATGGGAGTAAAGGGTTCACAGTCTGACACACATTGGACATCATGGGTTAGGCTGGGAGTTGAGACAACCCTGAGCCAGAGGTGCTAGCAGCACCAATCCAGGAGGAGCCCCAGGAGGTATTGTGCTGTAGAGATACTCCTCTAAGTCATAATTCCTTCCCTGCTTTCTCTTTCCTCCCTGGGGTAAAGGGGTAGTAATTTGCTGCTGGCCTACAGAAGAGGGAAATTACTAATCACCTAGCATTCTGTGCTTGCTCAGTTATATAGATCTAAGGGCTTGGCTACACTTCCAGATGTAGAGCATTGGGAGTTAAACCAGCCTTCGGAGACTGCAGCAGGGAAAACGCTGCCGTGTGTTTACACTGTCAGCTGCAAGCGCACTGGCATGGCCACATTAGCAGCTCTTGCAACGTCACAAAGAGCAATGCATTCTGGTAACTATCCAAGTGGCTGCAATGTGCTTTTCAAATGGGGGGGGTAGTGGAGTGTGACAGGGAGTATGTTGTGTATATGTGGGGGGAGAGTCTGTGTTTTGGGGGGCTGAGAGTGTGTCAGCATGCTGTCCTGTAAGTTCAGACAGCCAGACCCTTCTCCCCCCACCACATTCACAACAGCAGCATTCCACACTAATGGTTTGCTTTGTCCCGGGGCAGATAAGCATGCCGGCTGTCAGAAACAGAGCTCTGAAAGGGATATCTGCATGCCTGCGGCCAATTTCAAAACAATGAGAAAAGTGGCCACTTGACTCCAAGGGATTATGGGACATTTCCAGAGGCCAATCACAGCACAGTAATGCAACACCTCATCCCCACTGATGCCCAGGTGTTTCAGCCAGGCCACAGCCAGTGTTATGCTTCTCATGGAGGTGGATTACCAGGAGCGCTCCAGCTGCAGAGTCCAGGTGCTCTACGTGCCTTGCCAGTGTGGACACCTCAGGAGTTAGGGAGCCTGGGGCTGCTTTAATGCACTCTAACTTGCAAGGGTAGCCAAGCCCTTAGTCACCGATGTAGGAGTATAAGCAGGGGCCAGGGTGAGAGGTTCTTACTCTGTTGTCTGTGTATGTAATCAATCAGATTCTTCCCCTTAAATAATATATAGGGCCAGATTCAGCCATCCTTGCTCACCTTGAGTAGTTCTATTGATTGTCAATGTGGTTACCTGTGGGCTAAAATACTACTCAGCATGAGTAAGGGTAGCAGAATCTGGCCATATGTATGAAACACATATTGTATTTTTAATCAGTCCCATTCTCTCCTAAGCTAAATCCTCTGATATAACAAAAACCGCTGGGTCCAAAACAGTTGGACTCTACTGGTGCAAATAGGCCCACTCCATGAGTACTGAGTGGATTTGACCTTATTAGTAGACTTTTTAAAAACTAGAATCCAAAATCTAAACAGACAATAGGATCTCACAGCTGCTTATAGCTACCTCTGATCTACAATACTGTGATGGTTTTTTCAGCCCTGTGTTTACTTTAAAAGTTTCCTTTTAAGTTTCCTGCTCTGTTACATCACTGCAGCCCAGTTTACTTCAACAGAATTGGACCAGTGCAATTGAGACCATTTGACCAAGTGTTACTAATTATTCTCAGTGAGATGACTGCGTGTCTTGTTCATATACTAAAAGTATATAGCTTTTTCTTTTTTCTTTTAGAAGCCAAAGTGAATTTTAAAAATGGAATGGTTTCTTGGTAAATGTTTTGTAGACTCTTGTGCCCCGATAAATTGTTATGACCTTGAAGAAACTAGGTGAAACTACAAAAAGACAGACTATTCATTCTAATTGTTTCAGTTCCTGGAAAAATAGCTACTAAAATGTTGCTTTTTTAAAAATCAGGAAAAGGGGAACAGAAATGTATAACATTATACAAAACTAAGCATTGCTCCTACCCTATGCAAATAAATAACAATTACTTTCAATTGATCCTGAATCAAATAAGGACTTCTCCTATATGTCTCATGCCAAGAATTAGATAAGGTTTTCTCTGCCACAAGATCTCATAGGCAAAGTACTGTAGAAGTGCTTTCCTTCACAAAAAAAGGGACAGACATGTTAAAACTGTGAACACAAGATAAAAAGAGGCTGATGAAAAAGGAATATATAGGGAATAGGCATTAGGATTAATATCTATAAAGCAAGCAACCAAATGAAGTGCTAGTAATTAAGGATGGACACCAGTGGTTACACATGATAAATTATTTGGCAGTGGCTATTTTGGTTTAAAACATTCCCCCTTAAAGGGGTGTATTTATTATTCCAGAAAGCTTATTCAGGGTCAAGGAGAAACTCAGGTTGAAGGTGAGATGCAGTGACTGAAACAGCTTCCTGAATGATTTATTTTGCAAAGTCTACATATTATTTCTAAATTGTTTATGTATATAGATTAATTTTTATAAATTATAATTCATAATTGTTTTGTGTATTTATTTTGTTTACAGTGGTTTCCCAGTTATGATTTAAATCAAATTCTGTTTGACTTCATTTTACAGATTGTTATTGTATAACTGAAATTTAGACAACTGTTTATGAATTAAGTGAAATATCAGATGGATCATTTGGCTGTTCCTACTACCTGTAATTCAAATTTATCATACTTTGAAACTGATTCAGCAATGATACATGCAACAGTCCAATTAAACTCATATCCAGTTGCCAGAATTGTCCATTTACTGAGCAGTTAGAAAGCATTCGTAACTCCTAGGAGCATTTCTTTATCTTGAGATGACATCCCATTAAATAAGACTAATAAGAGGTACTTTTTTCATTTATATTGCAAATAAAGTTTGGAGGTATACTGCATCTTTTCAGTGCTATGACTAAATCCAAAGTAAAGGTAAAAATATAAGCTAATATTTCCAACTGAGTTCACTGCCTCCTAATTCTGTCTTTCAGTTAGGGAACAGGTACCTTCCCAGTAAGATCAATTTTAGGATACATTAACACTGATCATCTCAATAAAACCATATTCAAAGTCTATAGAGGAAGCAGTACTTGCCAAAAAAGTATTGCATCTAATGAACTTCCAAACTGTGCATTTAAATACTTGCAAAGCTATTTGCACACATGTTCCATTTGTAACATTCATGTTCCATTATGGCTTCATGTTTTCTCCCGCACCCCACCTTACAATCATTTCTCATATGAGAGAAAGGCCAGTTTCCTAATTGGGCCGGGGGGGAGTAATATCTTTGTTGTTTAATCTATAGAGACCCCTGATTGATCATCTCACTATGCATCTTGACTGCATGTAGAAGCTCCACTCACACCCTTACGTTACATAGCAGCACTCAAGGCCAGCTTGGATAGGAGCAGCTGCTGGAAGAGGCTGCAGTAACTCTGAGGACACAGTGAGAACAGCAAAGATACATGCACCTGCATCTCCTTGACTCAAAGTGGCTTAGAGAATTTTTTTATCCATCTGTGTTGTCCTCCACAAGCAGCAGTTTTGGAATGCAGAGAGTAAAACCCAGGCAGCATCAGCCATAGCTTTCTCCCATTTCTGGGAGCGGGAGTCACAGCCTTAATTTTCTATAGAAATATATTAGTTGGGACAACTCTTGTCAACTCTCATTGCCTGTTTGTTCTTTCAACTTCTTCCTTTGTACTGGCCCAACGCAGCTGATGACATCCTCGCTTGGTGGAAGCAGATACTTCTGTACTTGCCTCTTGACTGAGAGTGAGAATAATTTTTCCCTACAGTGCCTCTTGTCGGAGATTATAGGGTTTTTTTCTCTCTCTCTCTGGGATGTCGGCATGAAATTACTCATTCATTTTTTTATTTCTTTCATCAAAAAACATAATTTACAGACACACCCAAGATCCTCTGCCTCAACTAGTTCCATCGCTATTAAATTCTGTAATTTCATAATGGTTTGTTCCCTACTTTCTACAAATAAAATTAAATAGTTGAATAATTTTGAACATTTGTTTAATTAGAAAAGGTGTTTTCACTTTAATAGTCTGCTTTTTAAAAGTGGGGAGGCAGAAATTAATGTGTGTTTTGCTTTTAAAAATAACACATGGAGCTGTGCCTAATTTTATATGGCTGGCACATTGGACCTCAATTCTTTTAATTTTCTCTTCTCTTTGCTTTTCTCTTCTCCAGTATCACATTCTGCAGAAATGTCTATAGTAACATTTGTGAAAGGAAAGCTAGTCATAAAAGTTCTAAGAGTTTAGGCACCAGTTTCCCCTAGGATCAGGTCCCAAATTTACAAACACGTTCTTATGCAGATGCTTAACTTTATGTATTGTGAGTAGTCTAATTCATGTGAATAAGTATTTGCAGGATTGGGTCCCCATCCTGGCTCTTGAAACTTGCTCCACGCTGGGAAAAATTTGCAGTAATGTGGCCTGCAGAAAACCCACCAGGAAATTGTTAAGAGTATAAACCAGGGATCGGCAACCTTTGGCTTTGGTAAGCCCCCTGGAGGGCCAGGTTGGTTTGTTTACCTGCCGCATCCACAGGTTCTGGCGATCATGGCTCCCACTGGCCGTGGTTCGCCATTCCAGACCAATGGGGGGCTGCGGGAAGCGACGTGGGCCAAGGGATGTGCTGGCCAAAGGTTGCCGATCCCTGGTATAAAGTATTTAAACTTCCTTAGGTTTTTCTTTAACAGTCTCGAAAGAAGAAATTTGGGAAGTGAGGCACTGTTAATTTTTCCTTGTTTGCCTTGTTACCTCTGAAAAAATAGCTATCAAAATGTTTAAAATTAATGCATAATCATACAAGATGGAAAAATCTCTTAAAAACAAAACTGTTAAGGAATCCAATGTAATTCACCCTTTGACCCCCCTTCCACATGATGTTAAACTGGGGTATATTCCCAGTTATGTTTTGTAATTCTGAGTAACCATTGCAAGCCTAAGTCTGAGTAGTACTTAATTACTGTAGGCTAAACTTCATCTATGGTTGTCTGGGTAAGACGCCTTGGAAGTCAACAGGGAGCTGTGTTTATATCCAAAGGGCAAACTTTGTTTTAAGGACAGTTAGTTCTTCAGCATAAGGCATTCTGTGGTTTTAATTTCAAAACGAAGGTGAATATTTGGCTACTGGAGAGATTTAATTGGTGGCTTTAATAGATGCAGATGAGAAACCAGCATAGTATACACTATATAATTGTCTATATGCTTTTTGTTTAAAGCAGGAAAATAAGATGATACAAATGTAGCTACTAATTATTTTTCCAATAACAAACAATAAAATCAGTCTCTCCCTTTGGTGGTTAAGATGGATTTTTTTCCACAAGGCTATATTAGTTTGCCAGGATGTACATCAAAAGAAGTTCATGTCATGATACTATATTTATAGATCTTATAAGTGAGGAGGACAGTCACAATATACAAGACAAAAATGTCAAGTAAGCTATGATACCCCTTCTCCTTTTGATTTAACAGTGCAGATAAATATACTATCTCAGATCTCATCATGTTGAGAGTAAGATGTAAGTGCCATCTTTTTGCTACTGTTTTCTTATAGTAGCAAACCAAGAATAGATCACTACGGAAAGACAAGGGCCCTGGCTGCAACAGGGAAACTTTAACATTTCTTACAACACCATTGAGCATAGATAGGCTGATGATTTTTTTAACTGTGTATTTTGTAACACTGTTCAGAGAAAATTTATCTGAAACAATGGTAAAAATGGTAGTAGTGGCCTGCCTATGCTAGGGTTCTTAATGTTGCTAACATAGTAGAGTTGAACTGGTTTTAGCAATGGTGCGACATTTTTAAAAAATGTCCTTATAGAGTATACAGAATCACAGATAAGGAAAGTGAAGAAGACAAATAAAAGAAACAGTTTTTTGGGGGGTGTTGAAGACCATGAATTAGTGCCCTCCATAAAAAGGATGGAGATTAGTCCTTCTGAATAATTGTATGTTTATATTATAGGTTAGTACTCAGAAGATGTGAATTTTAAATCCACGGATGGATAGAGCATGTATGTTGTTTATACAGGGTCACTAAATACCTTATCCTAAGAATACTTAAAGAAAATATCATAAAAATAATATAACTGTGAAAACAAGTAGATCCAAAAACTGTTGATGATTGGAATGGAAAACAGGCCTTGAAATTTGAAATCTTCTTATCCCTATCACGAGGAGTTGTCCAATGCAATCTTTTTAATGTTTCCGACAGTGGTGTTTTTGTCTTTGATAGTGCAGATCTGAAGGAGATAAACTAGTTTGGTTTCTGGTTGGAAAATGTTCAGGATTAGTAAAAGGTGCACATGATGGTGGATCCTTCAGAATTTGCTTCTTCAAAGGTCTTGAATCAAGCAAATGACTCCTCATGAGCAATGCCCTTGGATCAATACAGCTTCTAAGAATGTATAGGAAACTCTCTTTCCAGACTGCCACCATAGCAAACCAGCTCTTGTCAACTGGGGACTGACTTTAAGACCCAAACTTTGATCCTTATGACCACCCATAATTGCAATTTAAAGTTTTGTAATCTTGACCATTTATTTTAAAAACTTGCATCTAAATAGATTAAAAAATACTAGAACACTAGGAATGAGATCCTTAACACTATGTAAAAGTGCCAGAGAAGCATAAAGAGCAGGGGCGGCTCTACCAATTTTGCCACTTCAAGCAGTCACTGACAAATTGCCGCCACTGTAACAGCGGCAGAGCTGCCGCCCAAAAGCCACTGCCACTCTAAAGCCACTGCGGCGGGAAGAGCAGTGGACCTGCCGCCGAATTGCCGCTGCGGGACACAGACGACCGCCCCAAGCACCTGTTTGGAAAGCTGGTGCCTCGATCCAGCCCTGATAAAGGGGCCATAAAAGACCTGGTTGTAGGTAGGGAATTATTGCTTGGATACAAGAACTGCGGTAGACAGCTGTAAGGCTGGCCTCCAAGGACCAGTCTGCAAGTCCTGGATGGTATAGGGCTTGGGCCAGGGACAGAACTGGGGACAAGAAGGATGGGTTGGGGCAGAGCCACAGCACACAGTGCTTCTGAAATTCTGAGTGGTGCTGTAGTCTGTATGGTAGCCCTGGGAGAGTGCAGTAACACAGACCCCAGGGCTTTAATCAGGATTGGGATGGTTCAAAGTCGTCTTAGCCCCTGCTTCCACTTGTGTGCAAGTTCTGTGCTGCGCCTCGTAAAGGCAAGCACAGACTCTCACCCTTGGGCCCCAATCCAGCAAAATACTTAAATTTGCATAATTTAAAGCATGCACATAGTCCCATTGTCCTTTGGAAACTGTACAGAGGCCACCAATTTATTTCACACAGACCACTAAACAAACAACAGATGATAGTATCTAAAATTCAGCCTCGACAAAGTGATGAGCCTTACTACCCTATTACCAGTTCTCTTAGCTCTCCAGTCCTCCAGCACCTTGTATGCTTCTCGGTCCCTTTTTGATTCTCATGTACTTTTCAGTATACTACTGTTGTAAAATGCTTTAGATATGATGCATAATTTTCATTCTACAAATCAAATTCAATAGGCTGTTTGGCCCACAGGGCTTCAGACTTGTTGGCTATTTACATTCTGTCTCGCTTTAAGCCCCATCTTACATATTCAGCTACGGCTGTCACATTCCTTTTCATCCACCACCTTCTTATCCTTTTTTCCTTCTTTCCCTTGTTTGTTTCTCTTTCATTTCCCCTTGTATTTTTTTCCTATTCCCTTTGATCCTGCTTGTTCCCCTTGATCTTCACCATCTTCTGTTCACATTCTTTTCCATTTCAAATCTTCATGTACAAACAACATATGTTTTCACACACACTCCTCCTTCAGCATGCTCCCACTTCTTTAGCTGAGTCAAACCTCATTCACATGGTGCCTGGTCCTGTTCTTCAGTACTATTTACACTGAACACTAGACACAGTATCTTAATGAGATAAATTCAGATGGAAACAAAGCATATGGTTGGAAGGAAATGTGTGAAAATGTGATTATGAAATCACAGTATGAAAATTAATTTAATTACATTTTTCTTATCATTCTATCATCAAAATGATCATTTGCTTTGAGAATAACTTCCCCTCTGCATATATTCCTGACATATACTTAATATAGAAGTTTGTGTCTCACATATGGAAAATCTTTGATTTGTCATTAAAAACACAGAGAGATTCAGCTAAATGAAATCAGAACAGCAGTCCACCAGCATTGCTTCCAGGCAGACGACACTAAGGCCTGGTCTATACTACCACAGTAAATCGATCTAAGCTATGCTACTTCAGTTACGTGAATAATGTAATTGAAGTTGATGTAGCCAGATCGACTTACCACAGTGCCCACACGATGCTGTGTTGACAGGAAACGCTCCCCCACTGACTTCCCTTACTCTTCTCAGGGAGGGGAGGGTACACAAATCGACGGGCGAGCTCTTTCCCATCGATTTAGCACGCCTTCACTAGACCCTCTAAATAGATTCCAATTTAGCTCTGTAGTCAAGACATGCCCTAACATTGAATGATCCTGCCAGGACTGTGCAGGTCGCATCTATATCCATCTGTTTTGCTTACTCTCATGTATTTGTGCATGTGTATAATGTGAGTAATGCACACATGAATCTGTGTTAGTGCAGTTCATAGGTGTTACACACAACTAGCCCTATAACTCACTGTATGAGCACCAGTATGTTGCAATTGGACCCAGTCGCTCAAACCCACTTGCTTCCAAACCAATTGGGTAGAGTCTAGTCTCTGTTCCTAGCTTAGGGACTCTAAGAAAAATCCACACCATCTGAGCAATGCAGTTAAATCGACCTAATCCCTGGGGTACATACCACTAGGTCAATGGGAGAATTCTCCTTTGACCTAAATAACTCCTCTTGTGGAGGTGGATTACCTATGCGTAGGGCTCTACCAAATTCATGGCCATGAAAAATGTGTCATGGACCATGAAATCTGGTCTCCCATGTGGAGTCTGGCTATTATAGGGGGACTGGAGTACAGCCACCTTTACTTCTGCACTGCCTTCAGAGTTGGGCAGCCAGAGAGTGGTGGCTGCTAGCCAGGCACCCAGCCCAGAAGGCATCACCACCCTTACTTCTGTGCTGCTGCTGGCCATGGTGGCACTACCTTCAGAGCTGGATGCCCACCCAGCAGCCACCACTCTCCAGCCACCCAGCTTTAAAGGCAGTGCCGCTGCTAGCAGTAGCACAGATGTAAGGATGGCATGGTATGGTATTGCCAGCCTTACTTCTCCACTGCTGCTGGCAGTGGTTGCCTTCAGAGCTGGGTTCCCAGCCAGCAGTCACCCAGCTCTGAAGGCAGTGCAGAAGTAAGGGTGGCAACACCGTAATAGCCTTGTGAACCGCTATCAGGACTCCCCGTGGTTTTAAGATTTAACACCAGGGAATTTAAGATTTAAATATCTAAAACTGTGAAATTCAAGAATTTTAAAATGCTATGATTGTGAAATTTACCAAAATGGACCATGAATTTAGCAGGGCCCCACCTATGCTGATGGGAGAAGCCTTCCCATCGGTGTGGATAGTATCTTCACTGAAGTGCTACAGCGATGCAAGCTTTTCAGTGTCAAACCCCTTTGTCTGGAAGGCTGCATAATAGCCTTCCCTTGGGCAAGTCCAAACTAGTGCAGCCTCAGTCCATTCCCTTCAACACATAGTATAAACAGACTCCACGATTTAATATAGTTATACCCCCACCCTATCAAAATACTACATGTTTTCCATGTGCTATAGAAATCTTTTGTCCTGCTTATGCACTACTGACAACCCTTTCTTAATATTGAAAGTAATTTTCTGCAGCCTATTTTATTGGTACATGAGGATGTCCATACAATTTAATTATTTAAATATCTTAAATAGTTTGTATTTAACACAATTTAATACAGTAATCAATATAAAAATGAGTATTGTGCACTCATAACACATGATGGTTCATCTTTATTATGACCCTCACATTTACCTTTAATCCTGAGTGGAGCCAAGAGAATGCCACTGAGGTATTTGCCTATTTCTTTCACCTAAAGAACTTAGGGAATTCATAAAGAGAAATGTCATCAGAGAGCAGCAATCATATAAAGTTTATAAGCAGGGTTTTATGTCTATTATGTCTGGCAGGGTGTTCTCTAATAATTTTTTTCAAATGGTATCAGTTGAAAAGAACTATTAAATGTTAGGGAAGGGGGCAAGGGGAGGAATTATTTCAAAAATTCTTTCAATTACAGTAGCTTCTAAATTGCATTGTTCTGTGTCAGTCACATCTGTTTCATGTTCCCCCACTTCTTTATTCTAGGCCTTTGTTTCATTTCCCCCTCCGTCATTCATCCCTCTTTGATTCTGTTTCTGTCCCAACTAATTCCTCTGTCACATACTCTTGCCCTTGATTTCTGTGATTCTCTTCCCCTGCTTTGTTTCTTTCTCTTCAGTCCTCCCTTTTCTCTAGTTTCTCCATCTTTCCCCACCCCCACCCCCCATCAGCTTTGTCATAAGAAACTAGATCACTGAAAAGAATTAAGAAAAAGGAGACAAATTATTCTCAAAGGCATCAAGAGCTGCCCGGAAAAGGTTCTCTTTCTGTGTAAAAACTAAATTGTTCAATGAATGTGAGGGACATTTTCACTTACATTTATCTGAGATGGATATTACTAATATTAGCTTAGAAGGGCTCATGGCCATGTGACCAGAAACCAAATAAAGAAGCATAAGAACATTTAGGTAAAAAAGGCATTTGTAAAGATTAAAATACAACTTATGTAAGCTTGCAGAGAAAAGTCTTGCATTTGGTTTGAAGAAAGTAATTTCCAGTGGGCAAAAAATAATCTTATACTATGACATAAAGTACAGGTTACTTGGTTACTCTTTCAATTTGCAGAGCAATAGCTTTCTATTACAAAGCTCAATGGCAGCCATTATATTGAGTATGACAAGATTGTGACCTAAAATAATAGTACTTCACCTCCTATCTTATCAGTATTTTAAATAGTAACTGACATGGTGTCATATGATACACAAATTGGGCTAATAAACTATTAATCTATAAAATTTCAATCCCCTTCCCCAACTATTCCCAAATCCCATCTGATAAAAACATAAAATCAAAAATATCCATATACACACTGTAGATCATTTACAAGTATTTCTTGCTAAGTTGCTAATAGGACCACACAGAAGCAGAATCTGAACTCAGATCTGACCAGATTTAAACAAAACCAGATGTTTCCTTTTTATATCCACATAGTATATGCTTAATAATGCTACTACAACAAGCATTTTAAAACACTGAGCCCTTCACTTTGAAGGGCATGACCTGTTTGTAAATGCAGAGAGGCAGGAACTGAGATGAAAGGCTAATGCAGACAAGACTCAGACGGGCTCAGGCCTGCAGGGTTAGACAATACAGTGATAAAATGTCAGAGCCACGTCTACATTAGAGCTACAGCCAGCAAAGCTGCATTCTCTATGAATTATGAGTCTGAAAAATCCTAGCGTAGACAAGGTCTTATCCCACTGGGGGAAACTACACATGCAAGCATGAAAAAAGGAAAGTTGTCTGATGTTCCTTCTCAATTTTTTATAGTTTCTTCACCTCACATATTATGTCCATCTTTTAAAACATTTAAGGAAACTTATCTAAACAAGAAGAAAGGTAGAAGCAGTTAAGTTCTGGTCCAGATTAGACTCTTCTTGAAGTGTTCAAATCAGAGAACTTCTAGTTCAGATCGACTTCTATTTTGAAATGAAGATTTTTAGCTGACATTATGTGGGATCTGATTGTGACCCACAAACATAGGTTGCCTAACACTTTCCATTTTAAAAATCCTTCCAGCTATATTCTGAAGAGCTCTAGTATCTCCATGGTTTGCAGCAGAACCTTGACATTTGTCAGGGGGATAGTTCTGAGGTCAGGGAAGTGACTTTTAAACCAGCAACCTTAATTCAGATGTTTCTTGACTTATAGATGGCTTGATTTTGAAATTTGAGTAGCATTCTTTTAATGTCTCTTTTTCTGTAATACAATATATAGTTTATAAATAGACTGGAGTCTATGGTGACAACATATTGCTTCTTGGGTATAGCACCTGCCACTCTCTGGAAATAATACACCCTTAGCTTATGGCTTCAGACAATAGCTGGTCAGGTTTTTAACACGAGGCAATAATTTTCCACAGTAACCTTTAACTCTGCTGAACATACCATTAAGAAGAAAACATAATTGTTTCAGTTGCCACTGAGGTTCATCTCTCTGAGACCTGTAAATGATGGCAGAATTTGGCCCTTTGATTCTAGTTTGCAAAGGCTGAATGTATCTTAATAGATTTTCTTTATGCTGGTTCTGACACCCTCATTAATGCTGATGTGAGTTGTACTTGCTTATCAAGAGGAAATCAAAAGACCTACCACTCTGTAGCCTTCCTGTGCACAGAATTCCCATTGACTTCAATGGGAGTTCTGCACAATAAATGGCTGTGGGATTAGCCCCAAGTTTGAAAAGCAAAGTAATACTTAATGACTTGCACATCTGCAAAGCCTTTCTGGCTTTTATTTGGTATTTTATAGGTGTTTGGTATTTTATTTAGTAATCACTCTTGTTTCATTAGAGTAGTTATTTCAGATTGAGAGGAATCTATGCTAGCATTATGAGTTTTAGGGCATACATTTGTATCTATCATAACTCTTAATTTATAGTTAATAAAATAATTTAACAGTTATAAAATCAATTATTAAATAATAAGGGTTTTTTTAGTATTGTTAGTACCATAGTGAATGCAGCAGGAGAGTTAATAGCATTCATGACCACAACAAATTGCAAGTTATAGTTCCAAATGGCTTTGACAAATCAGTGGAACAGCTGAATTCCTACTAGTTTTGTTATTTATAATTTGTTAAACATTTTCACTGCATACAAATACCGTAGTTCTTCAACAGAGCACATTTCAGTTCTTGTCTTCTCCTGTGTAACACCTCCTTGTTTACTCAGGGACACACTATTTAAATAAACTTCCATTATTGTCAGTGGAATGACTTCATATAGGGAAATATTTGTGTCCCTTCATTGGTACTAAAGCAATCAAGGGGGGAATACGACTGCATGAAGCACATTTAACTTTCATGCCTCTTCATCCTCCCACACAAGTGAACACCAGGCAGTGCTTCAATCAAAAGTATTATGGAAGGATTTTCCATTCCTACCTTAAAAAGCAGTAACATAGAAAAGGAAGACAAAAATGGCATATATGATGATGATTGATTTTACATTCAGACAATTCAGTTCCAAAGCATCCTTCACTATTACCATTTTGCTTCCAAAAAACTAAGTACTTCCAAATGCAATGATCTTTTCTTTTCTACAAACAGCACCTGACACAATTGGCATAATCTGACAAAACCACAGGATTTACATCTTTAACCTCTAAATTTAGCCCCTGTCAATTTCATAAACCTTTTAAAATAAAATATAAAGTCAGTGCAGGTGGTGGGATTAAGGGTTGTAGTGACACCTGTGCTTCCTGCATTGCTTCTTTCATGGGCTTTGCATCACTATTGTGTCTGCTTGCTCTGAGTTGTTTTAAATTAGATGGTGGCACAGTGCTTTGCAATGTTATGAATTGCTGTTAAAGTAGTGCTCATGGAAAAATCAATGTTTTAATAAACGATAGGAACAAGATATAAAGTGCACTTCCTTTACTGTTCAAATATAACAGCGAGAAACAAAACAAAAAAACCACCTACTTCAAATTCCCATAGGACCCATTTAATTACATGTCATACATCCTAAGAAATGATTGCATCAAACCAACTTTAGAAACAGGTCTAACAGTGGTGTTGACAACATGAACGTAACATCTCTGGAGAAGTGTTAATCATGAAGAGATGGAAGTAACTTTCATTCTATTTGCCAGAGAGTCGACTTTTTTAAACAAAAGAGAGAGACAGAGAGAGTTAGGAAGAGAAACAAAGTAACTGCATATTTTACTTCTTGTATTTCCTAGAATTCTAATTAACCTGCAAGCTGTACTTTTTTGGAGGAAAAACACCATCTTATGCCAGGGCACACAGGCTAATATACAATGTTAGTTTAAAGCTATAGAAAAAAATCTTTAGAAGTGGACAAATCCTAGACAAGTCCATTAGCTGAGCGCTAACTAATTAGTCTAAGTGTGGCTGCTTAGCTAGCTACTGCCATTATACATCTTAAATAGAATGAACCTCAGACACAGAAATATTTTTCTCCTGTCTGTGAAAGGAAACACTGTCTGAAAGTGATGGAAACCACTGCAAAGGTAACATCACTGTGTAGCCGGAACAGATATTTGGGAAAGCAGTTTTCTTTCCGCACCTCTGGATTTTACCAATTAAGGGAAGTGCTCTAGCCATTAGAAAACTGCAGAGAACTACCCTTAGATATAGGGATTTTCTACATGGAGATATAGGCTACTGTAGCTTTTGAGGCATAATTATGCTACTATAGCTATACCAGTACTATTCCCTGTGTGGGCACTCTGTTCTGGAATAAAAGTGACTCAAGTTCCAAAATAATGATATTGCTTTGGAATTTTGAGAAGTCTGTTTATTTTATCATGCTAATTTCCCAATGTTTTATTATTTTCAGTCTCATTGGTTATGATAGTTGGAAGTAGAAACATTGTTAAGCAGTGACGGTGGCAAACCAAAGCTCAACTAAGTAGAAACGGGCAGAACAATGTAGAGTGTGAAAAGAATATGGTGGTGAATGTGGTGAAAAGAACTTAAATTTGTTGTGGATGGAGACCTGAGGTGGGGATGAAAAGAGGGGATTGTTATGATCATATCAATAGGCAAGGTTATGACATTAGGGCCTGCATTTTGTATGGGCAGAAGAGGGGCAATGCCTATGCTTGGGAAGCCAGACAGAATATCTGACTATGGTTCTGTGATATTTTTGAGACTGTAAAGGGCAATAGACCAAGACTGGACTCTCACTCTGTATTATGATAAAGTAGTTTTAAATTAAAAGTAAAAACCCACAAACCTGTTCAACCTTTGTAGGCAACTAAAGAGGCCAAAGAGTCCTGCCTTAAATGTAGGAGATCAGAAGGACAGAAAGGATTTGAGTTGGCAGTGGATGCAGCTTCCCTAAAACATATTCAACCAGGATCTGGTGTCAGGTAAATTTCTTACATCTTCATTCATAGGAATATATACAGGGGTTGATTGAGACTACACTGGACCTGGATCAACCAAAAGTTTGCTCTGTAGCTGAGTTACTCATGAAACTACCAGCTGCTGTTTGCTCACACCTCATTCAACCTCACCCATGTTCTCTCAAGTCATATCATGACATGTGAGATGATGAAGGGGGCTCTCTTGTTCCATGGTGCATTTCCTCTCTAAGTTATAAGCCAGCAGCAAACAATAGTGCTTTGTACCACATGCTGCTCACTGACCCACTCCTGCATCTGGGCCCTGTCTTAGGTCTCAGACTGTAAAATGTTGATCTCCCCTGAATATTTCAGCTCTTCTCTCAGCTAATTTCTCCTCTCTCCTCCAGAAAACTACATGTTGGTAACAAGGAACTCCTAGGTTTCCAATGAGTCAGAGTTAAAGGTTGTTCCTCCTTTTCCTTTTGGATGTTTTTCTTAAAGGGACCTCTATTTTTCACTTCAAGATTGAGATATAGTTTTAAGAGTAAGTAAAGAAATGACAAAGGATTTTTCTAAAACATTTTCAGGGCTTTGTTTTTTCATTAAAAACAAACAATGAAACCCCAATTTGTTCCTATCAGTCCCACACTTCACACTGCTCACATACGATCAAGAGGAAGTGAATAAGAAAAGTACTCTTTGGTACAATTGTATCTTTCATTTTGCTTGCACAAATCTTCATCAGTACCAAGAAGGCATCCAGTCATGTACACATGACAATATTTCAGTAGATTTGGCAAAGCTTGCTGTGATTTGAGCATTGCACAGCCAAGTGAGAGACCTTGGAACAATTCCAATGCCAGCAGGCCCTTGTAGCAATGAGCAGGAAATGTGATCAGCCCTTGTGGGTGATGGAACATCTTGCATCACTCTGCTGAACAAGGAGGGACCTTGGACTCCAAAAAGTGTTCTGGCTAGATGCTGTACCACATTAAATAATATGAATCAGTAGACAAGAGACCTGAGACATTGTTGAAATCAGAAGGGGTCATGCTTAAGTCTTAATACAGAGGGCCTGGGGGGAAGGGAATGAAAAGGTACAGCCAAAGTGGAAGACTGTATGATTTAAGAGGAGTTCTGGGGCTGCTTTGCAATGGTCCAGATGCCCCAATAGCCTATATGCCTCATGCACAAGTGCATGAGGTGGGTGGGTCTTTGTTAGAGGAAGAAGCCGCTGACATACCTCTTGTTGTTGTTATTGACAAACTGTAACCTAACTGCATATATACTACGGAGGCAACCTACTTCCCTTTAGACAAACCCCACACCCCTTGAACTCCATAAAAACACACTTCACACTGCTATTTTCAATTGACATTTTATTTTACAACATGCCCTGTTTTGTTCCCAAAACACACTCTAACTTTTAGCATTTTTTTCCAAGCAAGATTTTGTAATTTGCTGAACAAATTAACGTTCAACATTTTGCATTAAACATTTATCTGTCGGTTTGATGATTTCATCTAAAACGCTATTTGGGTCCTCGGCCTCTCTCACTTTGTCCACCAATTCTGCCCCTAGAGCTAAATGTTATCTCTGCTCCACTGCCTCACAGATGCTGTTTTTGCTAACAGTGGCTTTGCTGCAAAAGCATGTTACTTCAAATTGTCCTAATTGAAAAATGACCAATGTTAGTCTAAAACACAGGGGAAAATCTTTTTTATCACTATAAATTACTTTTATAAAGAGTTTGTCTGTGGTTTTAACCCTGGGATGGTTTCTGCACGCTAATTTTTTATTGAAACGCATGTGTAAAAGTGCTAAATGAAGGGATATGTCTTCATATAGGCTTGTGTTTTAAAGTGTTTATTCCTTTACAAGACTTAATACAACTTTCACTTGTATTTGTTTGATCTTTTAAATTTATCTCAGATTTTTTATTCTTTAATAACATGCCAAACTAGTCCTTTAAAAACACCTCTCCTTACTAAACCTAAGCAAACATCTTTCTTTTCTTTAAGTTTATTTAATAACTTGCCTCTATTCTTTCAAAGTAACCCTTTACAAACAAAAATATTAATTTTTCTTTAAGTTCTCTCTTTCTATTCTTTAATAACATGCCAAGCTAGGCCTTTAAAATCATCTCTCCTTACTAAACCTAACCAAACAATCTTTCTTCTGTTTAATAACCTTTCTTTCCTTTTTTCCTCTAAACCTAACTAAAGCTTTCTTTTTTTAAAAAAAACTCTCCTTTTCCTTTAAGTTCTCTCACTCTATTCTTTCAACCTTTTTCTCTAAACAATCAATCAAATGTATCAAAGCACAAGCATGCAACATACCCCTATTCAAGCATAAAAAAATTAAAAATGGCTGATGGCGCCAAACCTCGACACCAATAGAAATGGGAATGGAGGGCGGGACATAAGCCCAAAATGGGGCGTGTAAACCTGTCAAAAATACATGGTGATGAATACCATCGAGGTATAGTGAGCTATTACCAGCAGATATTCATTATTGGACTTTGCCAGATGTAGTTGGAGCAGGAGGAAAGAAAGGAAACATTTTTCTGGAAGTCTGAATTTTTTAAAAAATGGAATCTGCTTGAAGCTGCTCAGAGGTCTGTAATGTTGGAAATGGATCTGGGAGAGAGAGAGATTAGTGAGCAGAGACAGATGAGCCAGTCAAGGATACATAATAAATTGTGGGATAATATAATTTTTATTTATTACATGACTGTACAGTTCATCATTACATGTGTAATATTCCCACATTTAAAAATAAAACAAAAAACTTGCATTTAAGATTGCTCAGCTGCATTTCCTGTCAACATAATTAAAATCTAGGAAATCAACAGTTAAAACAACATTGCCATTCACCTTAATCTCATCTCACATTCCTTACCATCCAAGCAACGTATTACTGTTACCCCTTTTGAGTTGATTCAAGCAGTTAGCTAAAATTCAGCGTTTTGTGGGTTGTTTTTGTTAGGGGTAGCAATTGGTGATGAAATCAGGTATTTCTTTGATGCAGTCTTGTTTATTTTCAAAAAATGTAGAAGTCCTGTTTCCCTGAACACATTAGGATTCAAAAAGCAGGAGACATTTTCTTTGCTGACTGTTCCCCCTTCTACCCAGCATTTATCCCAAAGTTTTCTCTCTTAGCTTTTTCTCATGATCATGCTACCAGTGCTTCTTTGGCCATATCTGGCACTTCCTTGCTGCCTTCTTTGTCTCTGTCTATCTGCATCTACTACACACACATGCAGACCCCTCCAACAATCAATAGCCAGTAACCTGTTTGACCTGTGTTTTTGGGCAGCAGCTCCTATATATGCTGTATTGAAATCTGTGTAAAATAAATTACAAACTATCACTTTAAATTTCAGGGGGTTTCTTGCTCCTGCTTGCAGTCTATTCGGGTCTGTAGGGAAGTGTGCAATCTGGGCCTAGCCCTAGCAGCAGAGTCAGTCTTCCCACAAACAACTTAAAGCAGTGGTGGGCAACCTGCAGCCCACGGGCCTCAGTTTTCCCAGCACTGGCCTAGAGTAAGGAGGAATGAATTGTGCCTCACTGTCATAGGAAGCATCCTACTTTCTCTCTCTGTGTGTGCGGGTGTGTTTTTAAGGTGCTTATGTGATATTCTGAATTGTAAGTAAAGTTGTGTTACATTACAACCTTCCAGCAAGAGTATTTTATATTTATATCTAACTTTTCCTGTTTGTGGAACAGGAAACTGATGTTTCAAAAATCTATTCCATAAAAGAGCTTGTTTCTTACATTTATCCTGAAACAAGGGAGGCAGTTACTCTCATCATCTTCAAGGAGTTTTAACCCAACCCCAAGCATTACATTATCAAACACATCTCATAAAAACATAACATAATAACGGCCATACTGGGTCAGACCAATGGTTCATCTAATCCAGCATCCTGTCTTCTGACAGTGGCCCATGCCAGGTGCTTCAGAGGCAATGAACAGAACAGGTAATCATCAAGTGATTACCGGTCACCCATTCCCAGCTTCTGGCAAACAGAGATTAGAGACACCATCCCTGCCCATTCTGGCTAATAGCCATCGATGGACCTATCCTCCATTAATTTATCTAGTTCTTTTTTGAATCCTGTTATAGGCTTCGCCTTCACAACATCCTCTGGCAAAGAGTTCCAGAGGTTTACTGTGTGTTGTGTGAATAAATACTTCCTCTGTTCATTTAAAACCTGCTACCTATTAATTTTATTTGGTGACCCCTAGCTCTTGTGTTATGAGAAGGTATAAATAACACTTCCTTATTTATTTTCTCCACGCTGGTCATGATTATATAGACCTCTGTCATATCCCTCCTTAGTCATTTCTTGTCCAAGATGAAAAGTCCCAGTCTTATTAATCTATCCTCAGATGTAAGCTGTTCTATACTGCTAATCATTTTTGTTGCCCTTTTCTGTACCTTCTCCAATTCCAATATATCTTTTTTGAGATGGGATGATCACATCTGCACGCAGTATTCAATATGTGAGCGTATCATGGATTTATATAGAGGCAATATGATATTTTCTATCTTATTAACAGGTTTCAGAGTAGCAGCCGTGTTAGTCTGTATTCGCAAAAAGAAAAGGAGTACTTGTGGCACCTTAGAGACTAACAAATTTATTAGAGCATAAGCTTTCGTGAGCTACAGCTCATGAAATGCATCCGATGAAGTGAGCTGTAGCTCACGAAAGCTTATGCTCGAATAAATTTGTTAGTCTCTAAGGTGCCACAAGTACTCCTTTTCTTCTATCTTATTAACTATCCCTTTCCTAATGATTCCCAACATTGTTAGCTTTTTTGACTGCTGCTTCACATTAAGTGGATGTTTTCAGAGAACTGTTCAAAATGGCTCCAAGATCTCTTTCTTGAGTGCTAACAGCTAATTTAGATCCCATCATTTTATATGTATATTTGGGATTATATTTTCCAATGTGTATGCTTTGCATTTATCAATGTTGAATTTCATCTGCTGTTTTGTTGCCCTGTCACCCAGTTTTGTGAGATCTCTTTGTAACTCTTTGCAGTCTGCTTTGGACTTAACTATCTTGAGTAGTTTTGTAACAGTTGCAAATTTTGCCACCTCACTGTTTACTCCTTTTCCAGATCATTTATGAATATGTTGAACAGTACTGGTCCCAGGACTGAAGTCCATAACTATTTCAGACCTCAGCTAGACTGAGAGAAATTACCTGTAGACATATGAGAAATGGCCTGAAATAAATTAGATGAAATTCAATAAGGAGAAATATAAAGTGCTACACTTAGGAAGGACTAATCAACTGCACAAATACAAAATAGGAAATGACTGCCTAGGAAGGAGTACTCTAAAAAAAGATTTGGGGGTCATAATGGATCACTAACTAAATGAATCAATAATTTAATACAGTTACAAAAAAAATGAACATCATTTTGAGATATATTAGCAGGAGTATTGCAAGCAAGATGTGACCTGGTATGCCTGGGGTAGCCCTCACTGAAAATGCCAACGTCAGGGCAGGCTGCAAAAGGGAGAGCAGATATTCCTAAAACTGGTGACTAACACTGAAGTTAAACTCACCAACCAGTCACAAACTGTGCTTCTGATCCCTCTCACTGGTTATCAAGAAGCTGAAAAAAGAAATCACACAGCCCCCTTTATTGCATTCCAGTTCTCTTGCTCCCAATCAGCACATAGGTCCAGTACAGTGAGAAGTTATTTAAAAACTCTGCTCACATATACAAAATGTTCTTCTGACCCCAAAGTGTCAGCCACATTACCAGGTCAATATTAGTTTGGATGTTACCCAAAATACCATGCTGCCAGCCAATCCTTTAGAGTCTAAAACGAAAGGTTTATTATAAAGAAAAAAGAAAGAACGAGAGTTGTTAAATGGTAGAGCAGTCAGATACATACAGAGACTTCAAAGTCCATATATCAGGTTCTTAGAGGTATTGGTGAGTTCACTGGCTTGAAAGTCCCTCTGGAACACATCCAAAGCTAGGATGGGTCATGCAGTCCTTTGTTCATTGCTTCGTTTGTACAAAAGTTATCCAGAGGTAAGAAGCAGAAATGAAGACAAAATGGAGAAGATGCACCTTCCATTTTATATCAGTTGCCCTGTAGCTTGTTCTTCCTTTGTCCCAAACACAAGCTTCACAGCACAGAGCATGGAAAAGCCTTAGAGTTCTGTTCATAGGCATGCCCCTACATGTCTTGCTGACTCATAAGGCATATCCCCTGGCTCTTTTCAATAGGTTCATTGTACAGCTGATGACCCTTCATGGGCCATCAAACAGTCTAGGCAGAGCTGATACCAATCTGTCTGGGTGTGTCGTCCAGTAACACAGCACAAGTTTTGAAATACAGATATATTATACATATCTACAATTCACAATACAAAGGAGATACAAACATATAAACAAGATTATCATACTTGCAAATCATAACATTTTCACTGACACCTTACATGGCATACCTAGCACAATTTACTGCAATTTTATCATATTTGTATTAATAATATAAATAGTCACCCATATTCCATACAGCATCACACAAGACATAAGGTGTGTCCACCACACTTCAGGAAAGATATGGACAAATTGGAGAAAGTCCAGAGGAGAGCAACAAAAATGATTTCAGGTCTAGAAAACATGACCTACAAGGAAAGATTGAAATAATGGATTTTTAGTTTGGAGAAGTGAAGACTGAGGGGGACATGATAACAATCTTCAAGTATGTAAAAGGTTGTTATAAAGAGGAGGGTGATAAATTGTTCTTCTTAACCACTGAGTTCAGGACAAGAAGTAACAGGCTTAAATTGCAACAAGGGAAATTTAGGTTAGACATTAGGATCAACTTCCTAAGTGTAAGGGTAGTTAAGCACTAGAGCAATCTATCTAGGCAGGTTGTGGAATCTCAGTCATTGGAAGTTTTTAAGAACAGGTTAGCCCAGGGGTGGGCAAACATTTTGGCCTGAGGGCCACATCTGGGTATGGAAATTGTATGGCAGGCCATGAATATTCACGGTTCCTAGCCAGTAGAAGCTGCAGGGATGGTGCTTGGGGCAGGGGCAGTGTGCAGAGCCCCCTGGCTGCCCCTACACATAGGATCCAGAGAGGGGACATGCCGCTGCTTCTGGGAGCCACGCGGAGCCACAGCATGTGCGAAGCAGGGCAAGCTCCAGACCCTGCTCCCCGTCAGAAGCTCCAGGGCCAGATTAAAACATCTGAAGGGCCGGATGTGTTCCCCCGGCCATAGTTTGCCCACCCCTGGGTTAAACAAATACCTGTCAGGTATGGTCTAGACCAGTGGTTCCCAACCTTTTTCTGCCGCCTGTGCAGGGAAAGCCCCTGGTGGGCTGGGCTGGTTTGTTTACCTACCGTGTCTGCAGGTTCAGCCGATCGCGGCTCCCATTGGCCTGGAGCAGCGAACCGTGGCCACTGGGAGCTGCGATTGGCCGAACCTGGGGACATGGCAGGTAAACAAATCAGCCCGGCCTGCCAGGGGCTTTTGCTGCACAAGGGGCGGAACAAGTTTGGTATCCACTGGTCTAGATAATACTTAGTCCTGACTAAGTGCAGGGAACTGGACTAGATTACCTGTCAAGATCCCTTCCAGTCTTATATCACTATGATTTTATGTGCCCAGTTAGGTTAATTGTGTATAATTTGCATATGACTAAGGTGAGGTCAGAGTTAAAATGGTGAATCTGAGTTTGATTTTGGTTGGTCATGTGTTGGAACTGAAAGGGAGCACGGTGGATTGATTTAAATAATTGATTTTAATGATGCAGCAGGAAACCTTGATTTAAATAATTGATTTGAATCTTGTTTTGCATTTGTACTTTTAAGTTATTTTCCAAAAGTCAATTTATTCTTTTTGGTGGTATAACCATTAGAACATGCTGGTTTGCAACCAAATATAGCATTTACACCAAATTTGATACTCCTTTTTGCAAACCAGGAGAATAGGCTGTATCTATACATATTTATTTAAGCAATTATATAGTTTAACATACATTTATTCAGTTTCTTAGTTTTTACATTTTTATGTTAGAAAATGGTGAATGGTACATTTCTTATTTACTAGATGCTTTTAAAAATCATGATTGATATCAAGCTGCATTTGGATGAGAACTGGAATGAAAATTAAAAATGTATAACATTTTTTAAAATGATTTTATTAGTTAAATAAAACTACCTTAAATGTCCTGGATATATATTTTTTTCTCGTATTAAAACCTATTTTTCATTTAAAATTAACTGATATATTAAACAAATGAAATATTAATGCCAGTTAGTGAAATTACACATTGTTTCCTGTCAACACAGGCCACATTTTCAAAGGTATTTTGGTGCCTAAAGATTGGCAATTCTGAAAATACCGTTAGACCCTAACCTGCTTAAGTATCTAACTCGCATTGAAATCAATGAGAGTTATGTGCCTAGACTGTTACAGGACTTTTGAAAATCCCACTTACCACCTATCTGCATTTTTAGTTGCATAAATATCTTTGAAAATCTGGCCCCATGTCCTTCAGAATTTTGGAATTAGTAGATCTCATATTTTCCCACCTGGTTTTAGTTTGGTGCTTGGAAGAAAAAAACAAACTTTCATGTTTGTTTCCTCATTGGTTTCTTGAGTTTGAGCTAGTCCAAATGAGTAAATAATTTAATCTTCACCTGCTGGCTAACGTGAACCCAAAACTAATTAAGACAAAATCTTTTCTGCACAACAGAAAATGAAGGTAACTACATTTGGAAAAAAATGTAAATACCACCATTTGCTCCATTGTATAGAGTGAGAATAATATAATTAATGCAGTATATGACATTGTGACATTTATAAAGGTTGAGTAGACTTCAAAAGATAAGGTTTCTCTCTCACTCTGTATGTAACTGTATGTAAAAACAGAACCCTTTAACTCATTACTATTTGAGGGGGACTCATTGATGCAACATATTATTGTTTTTATTTATTTAAATGATTTTTAATAAATGTTAGTAAGTTCTACCCTTAGCATAGATTGTCACAGTTTCAAATTTAATTTTAAAAATGTACTTAATTGAAATTTTAAATGTCCAGTTTAAATTTAAAAAAATGACTTTTTATATATCATCAATTTTTATCCACCCTGATAGGGAGTTTGCTGTAGAAAGGAGTAAAAGTGTGCTTGAATACTATAAAATTAAAGTGGTGATGAATGCAAGTTTATGTATCAAAATACATACTGAAACAAGGCCAACATTTTCAAAAGGGGCCATTCCTTTTGGGTTTATGATGTTAGAGCCGTTCAGTTTTTGGAGCTCAGAACAGACAGGATCTCTTTTGCAGAACTGCTGAACTAAGTAGAACAGGTGGGTGAGAAGAACAGCGGTGTCTAGACAAATAGTCCAAATTATAGAAGCTACATGTGCTATTGCCAATTTGCTCAGAACCAGCCAAACATCGAAGTTTTCAGGAATGAACTGTCTTATTTTTTTAAAAACTAGGAAAGTCCATACAAATAAATGAAGAAAACACTCAGAATTCAGGTTTCAGAGTGGTAGCCGTGTTAGTCCATATCAGCAAAAAGAACGAGGAGTATTTATGGCACCTTAGAGACTAACAAATTTATTTGGCCATAAACTTTTGTGGGCTAAACCCACTTCATCAGATGCATGCAGTGGAAAATACAATAGTATTTTATAGTATTTTACTATAATATACAATATATATATATATATATATATATATATATATATATATAAAAAAAGAGAGAGAGAGAGAGAGAGAGAACATGAAAAACTGGGGGTTGTCATACCAGCTCTAATGAGACTAATCAATTAAGATGGGCTATTATCAGCAGGAGAAAAAAAACTTTTGTAGTGATAATCAGGATGGCCCATTTCAAACAGTTGACAAAAAGGTGTGAGTAACAGTAGGGGAAAAATGAGCATGGGGAAATAGTTTTTAGTTTGTGTAATGCCTCTCCACTCCCAGTCTTTATTCAAGCCTAATTTAATGGTGTCCAGTTTGCAAATTAATTCCAGTTCTGTAGTTTCTCATTGGAGTCTGTTTTTGAAGTTTTTTGGTTGAAGAATTGCGACTTTTAGGTCTGTAATTGAGTGTCCGGGGAAGTTGAAGGGTTCTCTGACTGGTTTTAGAATGTTATAATTCTTGACATCTGATTTGTGTCCATTTATTCTTTTGCATAGAGACTGTCTGGTTTGGCCAATGTACATGGCCGAGGGGCATTGCTGGCACATTATGGCATATATCACATTGGTAGATGTGCAGGTGAACGAGCCCCCGATGGTGTGGCTGATGTGATTAGGTCCTATGATGGTGTCTCCTGAATAGATATGTGGACAGAGTTGGCAACGGGTTTTGTTGCAAGGATAGGTTCCTGGGTTAGTGTTTTTGTTGTGTGGTGTGTGGTTGCTGGTGAGTATTTCCTTCAGATTGGGGGCTGTCTGTAAGCAAGGACTGGCCTGTCTCCCAAGATCTCTGAGAGTGAGGGATCGTCCTTCAGAAAAGTTTGTAGATCCTTGATGATGCGTTGGAGAGGTTTTAGTTGGGGGTGAAGGGTGAAGGTGACGGCTAGTAGCTTACTTTCTTTGTTGGGCCTGTCCTGTAGTAGGTGACTTCTGTGAATTCAGTTAAACACTCACATGCCAGGAACTTGATACAGTTAATGTTATTCTGCTGCCTTGTGATAGTTTTTCAGTTAAATGTCTCTTCCCCTAAAATCTTAAATGCTACCCAGGGAAAGTATTGGACAAGGAATTTGTCAATAAAGATATACTGAGCCATTAATTGTGATAATGAAATTAGTTTATATATAAGAAGATGGGAAAAATGCAAGGTAGCACAAACTTGTAGACAAAACTGTATAATATATTCAATATTACATGAACATGTAACAAAAATATATTGTAACCTGCAATACATAAGGGGATAGTATTAAGGCTTCATCTGCAACCAGTGACAGCCCTGCTAATTTGCATGTACGTGACAGTGAAGTCAAGTCTTTGTGTGAGTAAAATTATACATATGTGTTTGCTGGCTAAAGCTCTGTGGCATGTTTTGACTTCTTAACGCTTAGCTGTGGAACCTTAAAGAATGTGTGTGAATTTCAATTTGGCACAGCATTTACATTTTGTATAAAGATAAAGCATTTATAAAAACTAGGACCAATAAAGATGTTTCCACAATTAAAAAAAATCCATTTAAAAACATTTGTATTTAAACAAACATCTCCTGTGCAATGTTTGAAACCTAAATAATACATCAGGGAAAGTGACACTGACTATAAACAAAATAAACAGACTTTCACTGTCAAAGCGGAGAGATATGCAAGAAATAGAGAATGAATAGTGACGGGTAAAATGAATTTTAAAAATTCTTTCACTTTTAATAGCACCCAATCTTGCAAACACTTAAGCAAGCACATGCTTAATCTTACTCTCATCAATAGTCACATTGAAGTTAATGAAACTAAGCTCCTCGGGCTGGAATGGTCTTTTTGTGCTGTGTTTGTACAGCATCTCTCATGATGCTGGTCCATGACTAGCGCTCCTAGGTGCGATGGTAATTTAAATATTAATAATACCCACGAAAGTGGGTATTAATAACTAAAGTAAAGCAGCTGCAGAAATGATTGTAGGATTAGGGGTCTAGAGTTTTAGCAGCAGCCTACATAAAAAAAATTTGTTTACAGCCTGGCATTTTTAGTGCACGGAAACACATTTCAGACGTTTTAGTATCTTTTTGGGAAGGACTGTTTGCTCTACTTCGAGGCTGGCATACACATTTGCAGTTTTGCTGGTTTTACATAAAAATGCGTGGTCTGGAACCAATTCTTCCTGCTGCCAGGATCGCCGTTTAAAAAAAACAAAACAAAACCCCAAACAATACTAGTTTGGTGGCTTTTCTTCTTCCTCCCCCGGCTTTTGGTGCCTCGGAATCACACCAGGCCAGTGCATGTGGGGAAGGTGGAGTCTAGCTCAGCTGTCAAAGGGCCAGGGCTTCAAGGGAACTGCGCAGCAGGGCGAGGGAGTGCGGATTAACTACTGGGTGGGATGTGTCCCCGACTCGCGGTGCGTTACGCTGTGTTCATCACCCGCAGCTGTCTTCCGAGGGGGCGCCTGGAGGCACGAACCTCGCCGCACTTTTCCCTGGACGGTGCCGCGGCTGCCCTGGCGAGCGGCAGCCGAGGAGCAAGTTAATGAGGGTTTGGGGCCGTGCTGAACCGCGGGCTTCCCACTCGCCCAGCTGAGGAGAACTTTTCCAGCCTTCTTGCCGGGGAGCCAGGCGCACGGCAATCAACCCGCTTTTGGTGGAGGGGGGGAACCCCCACGCCTTTTTCTCTCCCCCCCCCCGCAGCCGCTGAGCTCGCCGCCCACCCCCGGCGCTGCAGCCCGGGCGGCACTCGCCCTCTAGCGGGGGCCAGGCGGCGGCGGCGCTGGTGGCTGGGCGGGACTTCAGCGCCGTCTTTAGCCCGCCTGCCAGGGGCACCGCGAGGCAGAGAGGGAGGCGAGCGGAGCGCCGGGCGCCGAGGCTGGGGCTGCGCAACAGGGCAGAGAGCGGCGGGCTGGAGGAGGCGGGGCCGGGACTCCCAGGCGAGGGCAGCGGCGGGACCGGGAGGCTGCGCTGCCCCCTCTTCCTCCCCCCCCCCCCCGAAACAGGAACACAGCGCCCCAGAGCGAGCCCCCCTCCCCGCCGCCGCACCCCGCCCGGCTCCAGCCTTCCCGCGGGAGTGGGGCGCCTGCGAGCTCCCAGCCGCTTTGCCCCTCGCGGAGCCGCGCGCGGAGCGGCGGGAGACATGGGGAAAGTTGGGACTTGCCTGCTGACTTTGGCTGGACTTTTGCTGGCAGCCGGAGCGGAGCCCTTCACAGGTAAGAGGCGCCTCCCCCCAGCGTCCTGCTGCCTGGGCGGCTGCGGTGGGAAGCTGGTTTTGCCTGCGGGGGGGGGGGGGAGCCCGGGAGCGGTGGTGGACGCGAGCCCAGCCCCGGGAGCCGAGGGAGAGGGAGGAGGGGAGCTCAGCGCCGACCGCTCCCGTTGGACCAGCCAGGGGAAGGCGCTGAGTTGTTTGGAGTCAAGTGGGACCCCTGGCGCGCCGCATCTAGAGGCGAGGCGCGGCGCGGCGCGGCGCGGCGGGGGGGGGGGGTCACATTAGTGTATTACTGGGGGGGATCTTTTCCTTGGCGTCTCTCCAAGTTTCCTGCCGCCCGGAGTGACTTGGGAGAGGGGGGCCGTGGGGGGAGTGTAAACGGGCCGTGTCTCTGGGCGGGCATGAGTGCTACGAGGTGCCAGGCCAGGGCGCAGCCCGCTGCGCTTAGCGGAATGCGGGCAGCCGGCTGGGCTGGGGCCGGGCCGGGAGGGAGGCGGGCAGGGCTTGCTTGCGGAGCGGGTTGGAGTTACAATGGGCAGCCGAGCAGCCGCTGAAAATGTGGGAGAAAGAGAAGTTTGGGTTTCCACCAGACAGGGCTGAGAGCCGCCCCCCTACCTCCAGAAAACAACGGGCAGAGGGGCAACAGCAGCCTCCCAGCCCTCCCCCCGATCGCTCTTCTTCCTCCTCTCCCATCAGTTTGTCCCGTCATCAAAGGTGAAGCTTCGTTATTAACTCTAAAAATTCGCGCTGCCTTTAAATGCGATTCCGCCCTGCCAGCGGGTGATCAGTCTAAAAAGCAGGGGACGGCCCCTTTTAAAAGCACAGAAGAGTCTTCAGCCTATAGTGAAAACCCTAGGAAAGGGGGGAAACGGTGCCTGTCCTACACATGCCAGGTTTTTACATCCATGGTGCAGCTCCAGAAAAGAACTATTGATGCCTGTTCGTTTTTTGTTTTTAATTGCAATGTTAGGTTTGCCCTTCAACATCTTCATTGGTCTGTGTTTTTTCCTTCCCCATCCGTAACAAAATCCATCATGTATTTTAAAATGTATATTAAAGAAACCTATAATTCTGGGTGGAAAGTTGGGTTGTGAAACAGTTTTGTACATTTATTTAGCAGGCATGAGTAACAGCAGATCTTTTTTTATCTTGACATTAGTGCATCTAAGACATCTGGTCTTCACTTCTTGCTAAATGTGCTTTCTGGTGGGGAGTAGTACTCTCCGCTTGTCTTATTTCTGAGGTTGCTGGGTGGTTTGTATTTGTACCTTACATGTTGCTTGTATGCAGCCCATAGTACAGCCAAGTTTTGTGCTTAAAGGATTTTTTTTTTAAATAAACTTATCCTGATTCAGTGGTATGTTTCCTGGACACTGTATATTCAGGCTGTTTTTTCTCTCTCTCTTTTGAACATTTGCAGATAAGCCAGAGGGTTCATTAGTGGGGGGGGGGGTGGGGAATGTTCTAGAGGATTGCATTAAGATGATATCTCTTCCAGTAATCTTGTTAGGATGAGGCTATCCTCAGCAGTGAGTTATAGAACTGAACTCATGTATATTAGTGCTATAACTCATTAATGTTAGAAATCTAGTGTTTGGACTTGATAAAATCATAGAAGTGTAGGGCTGGAAGTGACCTCAAGAGGTCATCAAGTCCAGCTCCATCCGCTGAGGCAAGACCAAGTAAATGTTGACAAAAAGTCTCAATTTCTTAATATAAAGCCATAATGCGCTCCCTACCTCCATGATCTTCTTACAGTTTGTTTAAAGTTAAACTAGGGCAACTATCCTTTTGTTGAATTTTTAATTTAGTTGCATGCAAAGATGCATTAATAATTGCATTAGGATAAAAATTTAAGTGCTGTTCACCTTGCTTCAGTACAATCCTGCTTTAGTGTTATTGTTGTAGCTGTTGGTTATAGTATTAGTTTACATTACCACATGCTGAGAAGAAGAGCTTGATGTGGAACACAAGCAGTTCAGAAATGTCTTCATGTTGCTTTAATGTCCCTATGTATAGAGTTAGTTCAACTGTATAATTACATAACACTCTCTGAACTGTCTGGGTTTTGGAGTGTTGAATGAAACATTTTTTAAAAAAAGTTTAATGGGCCCAATGGATATAACTGAGCACAGAATTTGGCCTACTCTGTATGGTTATTTTTCGTTTATATGTAAAGGTAATGCATGAATTACCATGCACTTGCTAAGAACAAAATTGATGCATTTTTCCATTGTGATACTGCACCATAAAAAGTGACTGGGAGTTATTTTTCCTCTTCGTATGCCCTGGGAAAAAATGGTTGCTGTTGCTTTTGTTAAAAGCTTGATGCATCAGTCCCATTGACGATACATTACAGTACAGTTTATCTATGAGTTTTTGTAGTTGCCTATCTCCTGCCACAAAAGTGAACTATGTGGTCATGCTATTTAAAAAAGCAAAGAAACCATCTTTTAAGCAAAGAATAGCAATTGACTGAAAAAGTAATCTTTGCAAGTTATACTTTCATCTTTATTTTTGCAGTGACTTATTTGTACAGAAGTTTGTTCTAATGTCTTCTGCAGGTGTTCATCTTCTTATCTGGGAACTAATCACCAGGCAAAAGCGGATCTTTTTGTTGTTTAAAGGCTTGACGCTTTCAAGTAAACTTTTGAAATTAGCTTAACAGTTAATAAAAATGGGGTTTTCTGTAGAGGTCTTTATTGATGAATCTGAAATTCTAGGTTCATCATTTCAAGATGACAATGATCTTAAGAACTAAAACTCAGGAAACAATAATGAAGATTTCTGATTAAAAAGAAAACACTGGTTATTTGGAGCAGTTGAAAACAAACCTAGGATTGTTAGGGAAAAGCATGGTGTATATGGTGTATTTGTCCTTACAGTAGTCTTTTTTGAGAAGCACTTTAATTTTTAAAATAATTACTTCCCTTCATAATTTAACAGGTTTTTCTTCTTCATTTTAGTTTGACTGTGTATTTAATGGCCCTGTATGAAGATTGATTTCTAAAATTATAAAAGTTTGTAAATGCTAAGAGGTGGTTATATGAAATCCTAATTTGAATTCATAGTATTTATTCTTTCATCTCTTTGGTAGATTACTCAGACTAGAAAAAACAAACTATTTCTGAAAATGATATAGGTCAAACAAATATATGATGCAAGCTGAAGAGTTACAAGGGATGTTGTAAGCCTAAATTACAATTTTAGCTTCATTTTATATAAAATGAAAGGTCTAGACATGATGAGCTCTGTCAAATATAAAAATGCTTAATTGAAATTGAAGGTAGAGAGACGTGTAATAGAATTCAAAATTTATGCATTTTTATAAAAGCATCACATTTCTGATAAAACTTAAAATACACTAAAATACATTTTTAAAATTGGTGCTTTTTGCTTTTAACATAAGCTTGTCCTAGAGAGGCCTATTATTAGATTGTACACTTCTTTTGTTGTTGTAGAAACTGACTGTAAAGTTGTATGTCAACTAACTTTTTACCTGTCATTGTTTTTTCACCTCTATCTGATGAGTCCAACTGCAATTTAAAACAACAACACTAACAAAAAGTCTGGCTGAAAGGTGTGTGTAAGTAGGTCGAGGTAACTTATATGGTGCCAGTACTAACTATGGTTATGAGGAAAATAACTTGAAATAAAGTGCCTTACAAAAATTGGAAATTATATTCAGTTCTTTGGGCAGGGACTATGTAAGTAGGAATCTCAAATTTTCACAATAAAATCTGCAACAATACACAGTAATCAGCACTTATAAGGAAACAGCTGGGCTTTAAACTTCATACGGATAGTACTGGTTTGGTCTCTGAAAAGAAGGAAGATATGCTCAGATCCATAGGTGGTCTCGTAGCTGAAATGAAAATGCTGGTACAGTGAAACATGTAGATGTTGCTAGAACATTAATCTGATTTAAGATTTTTTTGTTTTTGTAAATTAGGCCAGGCCTACACTTGGAAGGCTTTACTAGTAAGCTATACCTGCACAGCGCTTCTGCTTTGGATGCAGCTTATACTGACAAAATTGCACTTCTGCCAACATAACTTATTCCAGTCCTCTGCCCGCTTGCCCCTCTTTCCATTCCTTATAGGGGAAATAAGCTATACCAGCAAAAGTGTTGTTCTACCAGTATAACCGTGTCTATGCTAGGGGTTTCTGCCAGCTCAGCTATGTCATTCAAAGATCGCATCTCACTACATACAGCCTGGCCGACACAGCTATGCCTGCAAAGGTTTGTAGCGTAGACCAGGCCTCAGTAAACCAAACCAAACCAAAGCCATTGCACTCTAAGGTCCTGCTGCTGTTAACATTAATTCAGGAGTCACATGTGTAATCTCATTGATTTCAGTGTGGCTACTCATGTGAGTAAAGTTGCAAATGTATGTAAGAATTTGGAGGATCAGGCCCTAAGTGCATAATTATTTAAAAAAAACCCTGAAATCATAAGCAAGTGATCTTGAGTGAAATAAACATAAATACATCTTTAGCTTCCCTGTAAACTGAAACAATGCTTGTGATGTTTCATATTATTTAGGTGTTATTATAATTATAATTATTTAGGTGTTAAGCTTTAATATTGTACGTGAAAGAGGTATTTCTACAAAAAGAAAGTGTTCACATTTTTCTAACTGTTATTGCTATTCTTACCTTCTGTGCATATCATAAGTGAGTAATAAAACCATATCAGGCTAGGTTTTGTGTTACTTATTAAAAATTAAAGCTTTTCTGTTAAGTCCTTGATGAAGATGGTGGTATTAATATGGTAATATAATGGGAGAAAGTATACCCTACAGGATATTACAAGGAGGTTATGACATTGAAAAATTTCTATAATGTCTCTTTGGTCTCACAATTGAATAATCAGAATCCATGGGAACAAAAATTACAGTTGCTTGAAACAACCCAGCAGGATATAATATTTTTGAAAATAGTATTTTTAATGCTCATGGAAGCTGCTAGATTGACAGCAGTAGGGACTGAATCCTCTGTCTAGCCACAGAATATGTGCAGGATGAATTGAGTAAATTTCTTCACACCCCGTCCTAATCAGGGTCAGATTACATTATTGCGATGTATTGAAGGTAGTTCATTTTCCATGCATTTCATTCATCAGCGGGGATAATGGAGCCAACCAGTTGTGATGCGTGTACCTGCCCTGCTCACTAGAAATTGGACTGAGACAATCAGCTCACTTCACATAAATCATTGACCACGCATTTGAAGATAACTGGTTTGAATTTGATTTGGCATCCTGGAGAGGTATTCTCCGTGGACCTGATCTAAAGCCTATTGAAGTCAATGAGATCAGGACCTATACACTAGTTCTCTAGATCACTTGTAATTTTATATTAATGAATCATTTGAGAGTTTTTTTTTTTTTTAAATTTAGGGGCTATTGCTATTGTCAAAATACTTATTTGATGTTTTAACAATCTTGCCTTGGGTAATGACAAACATAGAACTATGAGACTTCCAACATGTGACATTAGCACTAAACAGTTTAAAATTTGAAAATTTTGAAAATTCTATTCATGGTAAGCTATTTATGTATTGTTATAATAAAATTAAACCTTGATTTTTTTTTTCTTTTTCAGTTCACTGATAGTATAACCTTACCAATGCATATGTTAAGGATAAAATCTTTGACAAGTTTGGTATTCTTTTTTAAAAATAATTTGTTAATAATAATAATAATTCTACTGTTTTACTTCTCCCACCCCATTCTTTTCATTTCCCCCCCCCTCCCGTTTCTGATTTCACCATGCAAAATTACTGATACTTTCAGTTGTAGTGTTTTGCCTGCTGTGATCTGTTGCTGATCACTAGGTGTAGCTGCATCTCTAAATCCACCTTTTCCAAGCAAAGAAAGATAAAGGCTTGTAAACTGGGTTTTCTGAACAAGCTCAAAGTGTAGAATACAGTGTCTTTGTAACCATACAAAATTCTGATTTGACAGAAATTTGCTAGCACAGGTTTGAGTTTATACATGTTAACTGTTGTTTTAATTGTGCAAAAAGGCAGCTTTCTTAGAGTATGCTGT
Source organism: Dermochelys coriacea (assembly GCF_009764565.3). Classification (NCBI taxonomy): domain Eukaryota; kingdom Metazoa; phylum Chordata; order Testudines; family Dermochelyidae; genus Dermochelys; species Dermochelys coriacea. The sequence goes on from NC_050069.1 coordinate 89,211,526, forward strand.
AGTGATATTCAGCATTTGACTCAACAGAACGCAGAGAATGGGGAATGAATGTGCCCATGTAATAAATGCAGTGCCTATAATCAGTTTACAAAAAAGTGCTATTATTTGCTAGTGGCTTAAATGTAGTAGTAGTAACTGACAAGAATATCTTGCATGTATGCCAGGGAAGTATTGTAAGGTTACATTTTATGCCTCCTGATTGATTGATTGATTGATTGATTGATTGATTCATAAATCCTTCTTCATTAAAAGTTTAAGTATTTGCTCAAAGTTAATCTTTTTTTTCTTTTTCTTTTTTTTTTTTTTTTAAGGTTGAGGTCCTGACAATTGAATTCTAAATTGATTTTTTGGAATGGCTGGGGGTTGAATAGTGAGTGTTGTATGGGGTTTTAGTCATGTGAGTTCCATTAAGTTTACTAAGAATCACATGGATAAATCCCTTCCCGCACTGTGCTACAAAAAATGTAGAGAGAAATATATATATTTTTTTCTCATGTCTATGTCAAGGATTTTTTGTTGAAATTTCTAAGGCTAATAGTAGAGCAAATCCAAAAGAATATTTAAGAGCTTTATTGAATTTGAATATCTGTTAGCTGCAGGGAATGGGAAATAGTGTCTGTCGCTCTGCAATGACCCTTTGCCAATTAAGGAGTGATTGTAAGGATCAGAGTCCTGTCCTGGTTTACTGATACAAAAGAATGGTCATGTTAAAGGGGAGTTATGAGGTTGGGGGGGAATGTGAGATTTCCAGAGCTTTGTGAAGGAATTGGTGTCATCCACTGAGGATGAGGGGGAGGGGAGGGAAGGGAGAGTATAAAAGATCTCGAATATAGAAGTATTATATAACAGGTAGGTAACATGCCTTGAAATGTTTTTTTATTATACTTTTTACATATTTTTATTTTCTTAATTTTGTACAGACCTTGTCTTTTCCATAGTATATAAAATAGTCTTGAGGATTAGTCAAAACTTCATTTTGTGACAGCTTTACATAGTAGCAGTTGTTTGTTTTTTGCATGTGTCGTGTGATAATGTTAATGATTAATGTATAGAAAGCCATGAAAACAACGTCCTCCTAAAGAGCCTTATTTTCTGCACACATTTGGACTCTGTTTCTGAACTTGGGTGTCCTAGTATGCAGCGCCACAAGCTGTAGCAACATGAAGATTTTTTTTCTGCAGTATGCAGCTATTCTTATTATAACTGTCCTTTATAACATTCTTTTGTAAGGCAATAGCATGACGCATGTATTTTTGCTTTCAACTAAGTAATATCTAATTACTTGTTTCATCACCCTAGCCATCTATTTCAGTGTAATTTCTCCTATCAATTGCTTTATTTCTTAATGTACTCGTATATGAAAAATAATAACCATATGTATTATATATCAACAGTTTGTACTGTATTTATTAAGAGGGGACTTCCTATGGGACTTGTGCTTCTAAAGTCCTTAGATGTTTTGGAAAATGCCCCTAATTTACTAATTTTTACTAAATTTTATTAGTAATTTTACTAATTACTAATAATTCTTTGGCTTTAGTAAAAACAAATGGAGAGAATGGATTTGACTTTAAAGACCTTTTTGAAACTTTGGTCTGTAACTATACTTACATAGCTTCCTTATTTATAATAATCATTTGTAGTCATGCTGATTTTAGGGTAAAATTCTGCTCTTGAAATAAAAATAGGAAAATGTCTGAGAGAGTTTCAGCATACTTATGCATCCCAAGAGAATAGTGGAATTCTGCCATGTGATTTGTCTTGGATCTGTTCTTGTGGATCAGCCTGTGGTAAATAAGGAAGAGGACAGGTCACTGACTCGGAGCAATCCAGATCGTTTGGTAAACTGGGTACAAGCAAACAATATATGTTTTTAATATGGCTAAATGTTAGGGACAAAGAATGTAGGGGATGGGGGATTTTATCCTGGGAAGCAGTGATTCTGAAAAAGATTTGGGGATTGTGCTGGATAATCATTTGACCATGAGTTCCCAGTGTGATGCTGTGGCCAAAAGATGTTGTTATCCTAGGATGCATAAACAGGGGAATCTTGACTGGAGTAGAGAATATTTTATCCTATATTTGGCACTGGTGCGATCATTACTGGAATTACCAGTTCTGATATTCGCAATTCAAGAAGGGTATTTATAAATTGGAGAGGGTTCAGAGAAGAGCCACGAGAATGATTAATGGATAAGAAAACATGCCTCACAGTGAGACACTCAAGGAGCTCAATCTAAATAGCTTAACAAAGAGAAGGTTGGGGGTGACTTGATTACAGTCTGTAAGTATCTACAGGGGGAACAAATATTTAATAATGAGCACTTCAGTCCAGCAGAGAAAGGTAAAACATGATCCAGTGGATCTGGAAGTTGAAGCTAGACAAATTAAGACTGCACAAAAGGTGTGAATTTTTAATGATGAGTAATTAACCATTTAGCAAGGATTGTGGTGGATTCTTCTTCACTGACAATTTTTAAAATCAAGATTGGATGGTTTTCTAAAAGATGTTCTAGGAATTATTTTGGGGGAAGTTCTATGGCCTGTGCTGTACAGGAGGTCAGACTAGATAATCACAATGGTTCCTTCTGTCCTTAGAATCTGATTGGCTTTGACTGAATAAGTAATTTCCATTTCTAATACATATATTTCTATACTTTATAGATCATTGTAATCCGTACCCTGGTTTAGAGACTCAGATCTTCTAGAAACAGTGCCTGGTTCATGTTTTCCCTTAAGGCAAGCTTTTGCATTTCCATTGATTATAGCTGAAAGCATTTTGGGTTTTTTGGAATTTCTTTTTTTTGTGGTTTTACTTGTTTAAGTCATCCAGCTAAACATCTAAGTGAGCTGATCCTTATAAATTACTCTACAGTGGTTGATATTTGTTTGTGATCACAAAATAAAATCCACAGTCACCAATTTCAGATGATTGTATGAATACATCTTCAAGTTTTGCTGTAAACCATTGTCTTAAGATCAAACCCAGGCTTTTTTCAGGGTTTATCATATGGGAAAAAAGATATCCAATACTGGAGAAAGGCAGAATGCTGGCTGATGATGATTTAAATGCAGAAGTTGATGCGATCTCCTCAAGATACATATTGTTGTCCATCTGCATTAGTACTCCCAGTGATGTCAGTGGGAGTTCTGTACGTGGGCTAAGGGTAGCATGCTACTCTCAGATGCGTGGCTGCTTCCAGTTTTAATGAAGTGTAGTTCAGAGCTGACAGCATAATTTGGTGGCAAACTTAAAAGTATAGAATATTACAAAGGTTGATAGGCCCCTTTCTATATCTGGATGCAATGCTTCATTCCAAATACAGATTTCAATATTACCCATTTCCTGCTCTGTCCTCTGACACATTAAAAATAAAATAAATTTTAAAAGGCCAAAAGCACAGCACTCACCAGCAACTCTACAGTCTGTTTATAGAGTGCTTGCAAAATCGAGAGAAAATATTTGTTCAAGGTTATTTCTTTCACTTTGGACTTGCAGAGTGTTTGTGTACATACAAGTATAATTTAAATTATGATTACCTTGATGTTACCATCAAATTAAGCATAAAAATGCAGTATCTAAAAGATTTTTACTACAGTTTTAGGAAGTTTTTGAAGTGCTACATGATGATAAATTATATAATCCCTCTTGTTTTATAGTTTGAGGTAACGTGAAATCCTGGCTTCATTAAAGGCAATGGGAGTTTGGTTATTGGCTTCAGCGGGGCCAGGATTTCTCAGAGTTCTTAACTAATCCTAGACATTTTGTACTTGCATATGGGGAAATAGAAGGACAGATTGAGGGTATGTCTGTACTACCCGCTGGATCGGCTGGCAGCGATTGATCCAGTGGGGGTCGATTTTATCATGTCTAGTCTAGACGCGATAAATCAAACCCCGAGCACTTGCCCATTGACTCCGGTACTCCACCGGAGTGCAAGGCACAGGCGGAGTCGACGGGGGAGCGTTAGCCATTGACTCACTGCAGTCGGTGAGCAGATCTAAGTACGTAGCTGAAGTTGTATAACTTAGATTGATTCCCACTTCCCCCCCCCCCCCCGCCCCAGTGTAGACCAGGCCTGACTCAGACATATGTAGGAACTAAAATATTCAATTATTTTTTTGTCAAGGTTCAAATTTCTTCGTCAAGGTCCAGACTCCAGAGAAGAAAATAATAATAATAATAATAATAATAATGAATAATACAAACATAACAATAATTACAATATGTAAATAGATTTCAGGGTCCATTCAAAAGTATCTGGTGGTCCGGATTTGGCCTGCAGTCCTCCTATTGACTATCTCTGCTGTAAGGAGTTCTCCTGTTGATGCCCTCTTTTATGTATCTCAAGAATATCCTCTTTGTGGCATGCATTCTTTTCAGCACTGTCCCAGAAGACCCAACACAAGGTTGCTTGCACTTTTAAAATTTTTGGTTAGGGGGATGCCTACTAGTGGTTAACAAGCAAATCATCCCCTGATGTCTTTTTTAAAATAACAAACAAAAAAACCCCACAATGAATGAGCAAGTATTTATTTAAAAATAAAAAGTTGAAAATGAGAAGTTTAGGGCCATAAAGTGTGTGATATGACTGTACTCTGTTTATGGTGACCATATAGGACATGGGTTGAGGATGGCATATAAGGCCCCTGAGAGGTTTCATTTGTTTTTATTTTCAATATTGTCACTGAGAGTTGCATACATACACCTAGGGCAATAAGGGCTTTATGTAGATTAGTCTGACTTTTTTAGTTTTGGATTTTGAAGACGTTAGTCTCTGCTTTGATTTGCTCTACGGTGTTTTTAAGAAAAGGTAAGTCCTTTAAAATAAATATACTGTACATTGAAACATCCTGAGGTCAAGAAGCCGTGGAGGATTAGCCATTGGGCTAATGGGGCTCCGGCCTCGGCCAGTTGGGGGGACCTTGGAAAAATGGGTGCCCCTGCACCCTCACCTGCTCTGCCTGCCCTCCTGCCAGGGAGTGGGGTCAGGGCGTGAGGGCTTCCCCCACTGTGCCGGCCCGGAGCTCCTGTCAGGGAACAGGGGAAGCCCCTGCATCCCAACTCCACTCTCTGGCAGGAGTGCAAGGCCATGAAGATGGGGCAAACCTGTGCACCCTGACCCCATTTCCCTGGCAGGAGCGCTGGTGGAGTGGGTGGGGAGGGGCCCCCCCACTTGCTCTAGACCAGGGCCCCAGAAACCCTTAATCCGCCTCTGTCTAGAAGCCCTGGACTAATAGAAGTGTGATCTGGGTGAGTAAGATATTGGCTTTCCTGCCTGCTAGGCAAGGACAATAGGGGAAACTAGGGCAGGCTGTCTTGACATCAGGCACAGCAATATTTAGTGGGCCATTCAGAGAGAAGAGTGGCTGATGGGGCTGAGAAGGAGTGGAACAGAGAATTGAGCTCTCTAATATAGGAGAATAAAGGGCTGAGCAGAGCAACAGAAATTAGCTGCCAGTTAGAAGAACGAACAAGAGGCAAAAGGTCTGTGCAGAGCAATAGAATTGTAATGCCAGTCAGAGGAGAGGGAGATATCATATGCACAAGTAAAGGGGGACAATAGGAGCAGGGCAAATGTGCTGCTGAGTATTCCTGAGGAAGCCTCAATTTCAATGTGTTTTTTGTTAAACGTTCACTTATCAGAAGTCTGTGGTGACTGGGGGAGGGGAAAGATTGAGGCTGGGCTTTCAGCTAGTCAGGTAGCTATCCTTGTCAGAAAGTTAAGCAAAAGTTTAATTTGCTATCAAAGCTAGAGTAAGTAGTAAAGTAAACTATCTGATTTCCTGCTGGTGTTAAACAACCGGATTGATTTTTAGGAGGGAGGTGTCCTCTTTCTAATACTTTATTACAGCCTTGCAGTTGAAGACATAGGGGCTGATGTTTGTGCAAAAAAAGATTACTTTTCACATCCATCCTCAATTTGTCCACTAATTATCATACATGTTGTTACACACAGACTGTTTTAAATACATGTGTACAAAATGTGCTGTGGGATGATTTTTAAAATATTAAAAGTATTGAACAATGTTTGGAACATATCAATTTAACTAAACAAATATGGACTTGAATCAATGAAGAATATTACTGAAGTCCTGCAAAGGAAGCATCAAGAGCATGACAAAGGACAATATGTGTGAAACATAAACATAAATGCATTGTCCACAATTAATGACAAATTAAATGTTTTGTGTAATTTGCAGTAATGTATAGGAAACATGAAAAGCTTTCTGGCGAGGGCAGGCCTTTTGTAAGTGGATAGTACAGTACCTTTAGAATTGATCCTTTACATGTATGTGAACTCTCTGCTGCTAGTGTGGCAGCAGAAAATTTCTTTGTTCACCAGAATCTCATATGACTAGGTTGCTCTGTGAAATGAAACATCTGGAGAACTTAAAGTGTACCATCTTATTTAAAACTCTTTACACAGTCACAAAATATGATTTCAGCTTTAGAGATTTTTCTTCTTAAATGCTCTCCAATTTACAGAACACAGTTTGCCTTAATGGAGTCTGATTCAAGATTAACACTATGGAGTGAAATCCTCTACAGTTGCTTACTATAGAATCTTAAGGCTTGTCTATGCTTGGAAGTTTACCAAAATAGAATCATAGAATATCGGGGTTGGAAGAAACCTCAGGAGGTCATCTAGTACAACCCCCTGCTCAAAGCAGGACCAATCCCCAACTAAATCATCCCAGCCAGAGCTTTGTCAAGCCTGACCTTAAAAACTTCTAAGGAAGGAGATTCCACCAGATCCCTAGGTAACGCATTCCAGTGCTTCACCACCCTCCTAGTGGAAAAAAGGTTTTCCTAATATCCAACCTAAACCTCCCCCACTGCAACTTGAGATCATTACTCCTTGTTCTGTCATCTGCTACCACTGAGAACAGTCTAGATCCATCCTCTTTGGAACCCTCTTTCAGGTAGTTGAAAGCAGCTATCAAATCCCCCCTCAGTCTTCTCTTCCGCAGACTAAACAATTCCAGTTTCCTCAGCCTCTCCTCATAAGTCATGTGTTCCAGTCTCCTAATAATTTTTGTTGCCGTTCGCTGGACGTTTTCCAATCTTTTTCACATCCTCCTTGTTGTATGGGGCCCAAAACTGGACACAGTACTCCAGATGAGGCCTCACCAATGTTGAATAGAGGGGAATGATCACTTTCCTCGATCTGCTGGCAATGCCCCTACTTGTATATTCCAAAATGCCATTGGCCTTCTTGGCAACAAGGGCACACTGTTGACTCATATCCAGCTTCTTGTCCACTGTAACCCTTAGGTCCTCTTCTGCAGAACTGCTGCCTAACCAATCAGTCTCTAGTCTGTAGCGGTGCTTGGGATTCTTCTGTCCTAAGTGCAGGACTCTGCACTTGTCCTTGTTGAACCTCATCAGATTTCTTTTGGCCCAATTCTCAAATAGTTGTTCCATAATAAGTGTCCACATAGGAGCTTATACCAAAATAATTTTTCTGGAATAATTGTTCTGGAGTAACTATTTTGGTAAATTTTCAAGGGTAGATATGTCCTTAGGAGTGCATACAGAAAGTTAAATGTATGACTGTTGGCTGATGGATTCGCTAACAGATCTGTTGCTGAACAATGATCCGTGTACATTAAATTTATTCAGGGAAGGAAACAGTTATTTTCTTTGCTAGTGTAAAAGACTCGGAGTCTGGGACAACTGATGGTAATACTGTGGGGTTGAAACAGCTTGAGATGCTGTGAACTTCAGAGCAGCAGGGCTGGCTCTAGACCAAATGGCGCCCCAGGCGATGAGCATCTTTGACGCCCTCCCTCCATTTGCTAAACTTCTTAATACCTTTTTTTATTATATTTGTAGCCCATTTCACAAATTTGGTGCATGATTTGCATGCATGATTTATCCCTTTCAAACAAGATACATTTGCACACTAGGATCTGTAAATCTGTATTTATTCATGCCATATATAAACAAATAAAAAAATTGTTTCCACTAAGCTTCTAGAAACTCTGTTTTTTAACTTCAAGAATAACTGAAATATACTAACATCAAGAATTTGAACTGAGCACCAACATTGGATGGACCAGTATTAAATAGTGTTATAGTAGGTGACAGCCTCAGAATGTTAAGCCTAGTCCTTTAGTTCAAAATGTTGCTTTTTTCGCCTTTGCCCTCATGAACTGAAGCACTGCATCAGAGAGATCCTAAGCAATAAAATGACAAGCAATGTCATTCTCTCATCAGCCGTCATCAATTGAAGGTATGTTTTAATGAGCCCGAGCTTCAAAAAGCTGCGCTCACCACTTGTGACTGTGACCGGCAGTGTGAGCAGAATTCTCAAAGCTATCCACACATTAGGAAAAGTATGCTTCAGCTCTGCATCATGAATGAACTGGTGAACTTGGAATGGAGAGTGCTTCCTGTGTGGCAAAATGTGATGGATGTTGTCCAATTTGATATAGAAGTCTTTAGCACTGACGTCTGAACATTCCCCATGTGTCAGCCTCCACTGAAGGTCTGTACAATTATTCAAGAGTCTTTTTCTGTCTGCTGGCAGCTTTTGAAGGTCATACAATCCCCCCCCCCCAGGTCTTTTCATGGTGCTTCATTTGGCGAAACATTTCTTCAATGGACACTCGAGCATTTGAATTTTTCTTCTGAGCTTCCCATCGCTTTATCTCTGTGCTTGTAACCAAACTGTCTGTTCTTCCAATGAATACACATTTCCTTGAAGACAAGCTCAACTTAAATTTTCTGCCATTTCTTTGGCAACAATGATGGCATCTTCAACTTTGTCCCTATAGGCAACAATGAAATCAAGGCAGCTTCTCATCAAAGTAGTAGCGGTTGCGATGTCCATCAACTGAATTTGTAATGCTTTGCTTACAGCATTTACTTGTAAAGGATATCATGCCAAACCACAATTGAGACCAGAAATTTGAAGTCAGTGATCTGGTTTGCCAGGCTTTGCACCTCATGTTAGATTTCGACCTTGGCTTTACTCAAATGCACCATTCCATCAAGGTGTCATAAACTTCAGTCACTGATACCGCACTGGTCTTATGCTGGCAATGTGGCTTTCCCAGCAAGTGTTACTTAGTGGCTTCATGGTCAGATTTGTAACCTTGTCTGTGAGTTATTCCACCTGATAGTTGATGCTGAAAAAAGGACGTATATACTTTTGTAGTACTCCGAAGAGATCCTGAATCTAAAGAAGAGGACGCTGCATCTGACACAACCAGGTTGAGGGAATTGCAGTGATAAGGCACAAGAAAGCTCTTTGATTCAGCGCAAGCATCCTTGCCTGGATGCCATATTCATGTTCTCATCATTGTTGCAGCCTTGGCCGCAGCAGTCCCGAAGTTTTATTTTATTCTCATTCAAAACGTTCATAAACAGTTCTGTTAGGACTTTTCCAGTAGTCATCTGCAGACCAGAAACAGAAACATCTTTTCACTATGACTAATGTCAGGAGTGCAGTCCATTATTACAGTGTGGTACTTCGTTTTGCTGAGCTGCATCAATATGTTATCAAGCACCTTCCTTGTCATCAAGTCAATCAATTAGTTTTGAATTGTGTTTGCTGCAGTTATGGTCCACAGCTTCTTTACAAACTACTTGATGTAGGTGTTCCTGCATGACATCGTATTTCTCAAGGAGCTCTACCAAACCGAGGAAATTTGCCATTCTGTTCAGTGAGCAACTTATCAGAGTTTTGGAAAGACAAATTTATTCTTTGCATCGAAGAGGGTAATTGAGATCAGATCCTCGAGCATATTCCTCCAGTGCTGGATTTCAACATTAATAATGCACTGGTTTTCTGCATTTATTCAGCTTGAACCTGGACTTGACCTTCATCCATTTGGAGGAGGCTGTAAAATGTTCTGATGACTTTTCATGTTGCTTCAGAGCATCAGCTCAATTATGCCAGTAACTGTTTGCAGAAAGTGCAAGGAATAATTTGACATTCTTGTCAAATATCATGCAACAAAACCAGAATACTTTTTGTGTTGATTTCAAGTAAACTAGCCAACACTGATTCAGTTTCTCACCATTCTTGAGCACTCTTTCGCAGTGTGACTTCCACTCGTTTACTGGAAATGTCATATCTTCGGTTTTGTGTCTTCTGTATTTTTTTTTTTGTGTGTGTTGCCCAGCCCATTCAAAATTGTATGATCAATATCAATGGAGTTTAGGATCGCTGGTCATAAAACAGGATCTGATGTATCGATTTGTTGTGTGCAGTTTTTCTCACTGCCGTTTCGGTCATCACGTGAGACTAATTCTTCTTTATCTTTTCTCTCCTTTTCAGATAAACTAGATTTTTCTTTGTCATTATTCTTCTTGTCACGTGAGCCATGTTCTTCATCACTCTCCTTTATGCCAACAGGAAAACTGGACGATTCCCCATCACTTTCTTCACATTGCCATTCCTTATCTTCAGGTAAATCTCTGCTAATTCCTTAGTAGTAGGACTTCCATCATTTACACTTCGCTCCTCAATTTCTTCTGCACTGGGATGATCACTACTGCCTGAATTAACTTTCAGAATTAAACTAAACTGAATAAAGGCCACTTTAATTCTGATTAACTGTGTTCCCCACAACAAGGTTTAATGCAGTTTAACCAACCCACTTCAAATTCACACGTTTAATTCAGATTCATTTTTCTGGATGTCTGTATAGAAAAGCACTGTTTTATTTTGAAAAACTTTTTCATTTGTTTCTAAGTCTGAAAAAATGAGGGCATCTACAAACTTTCTACTGCTCACTCTGAGCTGTTTTGGAGGTGTCAGCCATGTCTGCTGCATTACTTGTTAGATCAGAACACTGAAGGCAATGGCCTAAAAGTATTATTTGCCTGTCAGTCATTGTCTGGAATACACTGCAGAAACTGAGTCAGTAGCTGATGTAGTCTGAGTTAGGGATGTTAAGGAGATTGACACAGGCTTATTTGTTGATGTGTTTAAATCGCCATTGTGACTGAAGCTTGTGTTTGAGGCTTTGCAAAAACTGGAAAGTGCTCTTCTGAAACTCACAGTAATAAAAGATAATCCCAGCCCTTATGTGTCTCAGTTTGAAGGAGTACAGGTTTCTGGACCTTCAGTGGCAAAGCTACAGAAAAATCGGATCTATATACTTTAAGATGTCATTAAACAAATGGATGCCCGATTTACCAGAAACCCCGATCCTTGTGATTTCAATGCTTTTACTCGATATAGTGGTCGAACAACAAAAGAAAGAATTGACCATTATAGCAATCTGCAGTAGCACTGTACAGTGGTTTTGTGGTGGTGGTGGGTGTGGGGAAGGGTTGCTTCTAAAAGTGTGCATTAATACTATCTAAATCCCCAGCAAATAATATGTATGTTTAACATAGCTGTTAACCAGCAGGCCACCTTCTAAGAATATACTGAGTACATGTCAAGTTGTGTGCAGCTCAATGTGTCTTCTATCTCCCCTAGTTCCCATTCCCTCAGTCTGGTCCCTTCTGATCTTCACCACCATGCCAGCAAGTCATTTGTGCTGCTCCATCCTTCTCTTGCTAGTTTGAATGACAGTCAGGGTAACACTGAAAATAGAAGAGGCAACCCCCTATGCCTTCAGTGCTGGTGCTCTGAGCTACATTTAGTCTCTGGCAAATGGGAGGAACTGCAGGAAAGCTGTAAAGGTCTCATATCCTTCTGAGTGCGTGAGTCCAGTGACTGCAGGAACGCATGACAGTACCGCAAAGTAAGTGATACTTGGCTACCCTAGTATCCCTAGTGAAAATAATGTTCTGTTGAGTAATACCACAGTGATACAGCATGATTTTTCTACTATGAACTTAAATCAAACCAAGCACATGCAAGGATGCGATGCAGGTACAAGAATGTATTCTTATTCTTTATTATTTGTGTTCCCCTATAAACTAGGGGCTCTAGTCATAGACCAGAATCCCGTTGTGCTAGGATCTCTACAAAAGCAGAGGAGAAAGATGGTCCCTTCAGTGTCTTCCATCCACTTCAGTTTTTTTTTAATTGCTTAAAAGGAACACAGCCCAAGTGAACACTGAAACCCAACAGCAGGCAGAACTAGTGGAGCACTAGACTAGTTACTGTAATGTATGACACAATCTACATTTCAGACCAGATGGACCTTATTGGTGACGATATATTTTATTACTATTTTCACTTGAACATGAAATAAACTGACATACTGACAATTGACTGACGTGCAAACTCAAGATTGGTGGTAGTGGCATTTTTAATCGATACTAAAGCAAGCACAAAACTAAGCACATAAGACCCAAGTGAGAGTCAGACACACTATAAACAGAATAAAAAAACGAGGAATGCTCACAATAATCCTAAACAAAGCGTATGTAATGCAGAAAAATGCCTCTAGTCAGTCACAGCAACAATACTATTTCATTCTAATATACCTGAGAGGATAACAGCCTGAAAATTCAGACAGCTACCTTTTTGGACATCCACATTTGGAATCTTAGCTGCCTGTGAACAAGCGATCAATATTTTCCACCCTTCTCAACCTGCATTGAAAATTCAGTCAGAATTGATTTCTGAGGGTATGTCTGCACTACGAAATTAGTTAGATTTTATAGAAGTTGATTTTTAGAAATCAATTTTATACAGTCGATTGCCTATAGTCACACTAAGCGCATTAAGTCGCTGGAGTGCGTCCTCATTACCGTGGCTAGAATTGACTTATGGAGCAGTGCTATCCCACAGTTCCCGCAGTCTCCACCGCCCATTGGAATTCTGGGTTAAGCTCCCAATGCCTGATGGGACAAAAACATTGTTGCCGGTGGTTTTCAGTACATGTCATCAGTCGCATCTCTCTCCATGAAAGCAAAGGCAGGCAATAGTTTCGCACCTTTTTTCCCTGCAGACGCCATAGCATGGCAAGCCTGGAGCCTGCTTAGCTCACCATCATCCTTGCTGTTTTGTCCTGGGTGCTGCTGTCAGCAGATGGTGCAGTAAGACTGCTAATCGTCGTCATCCAACGGTTCAGCTGCAACTCTGTTCTCCTGGTGCCATGAATCCACCTCGCAGGTCCTCTCGTCATTCTGTATAAATATCTATTCTTGTGGAATCCATCATCATCCATCACTTCCACTGCAACTCTGCTCTCCTGCAGACGCGATACCACGGCAAGCATGGAGCCCGCTCAGCTCACCGCTGCTGTTGTAAGCATTGTAAACACCTTGTGCATTATCCTGGAGTATATGCAGAACCGGGCTAAGAGATGCCAACACAAGGACGATTTTGATGAGGACATGGACACAGACGTTCCTGAAAGCACAGGCTGTGGCAGTTGGGACATCATGGTGGCAGTGGGGCTGGTTGATACAGTGGAGCACCGATTCTGGGCCCGGCAAACAAGCACAGACTGGTGGGACCACATAGTGTTGCAGGTATGGGATGATTCACAAGGCTGTGAAACTTTCGCATGCATAAGGCCACTTTCCTGGAACTCTGTGAGTTGCTTTCCCCTGCTCTGAAGCGCAGGAATACCAAGATGGGAGCTAAGAAGCAAGTGGTGATAGCCCTGTGGAAGCTTGCTAGGCCTGACTGCTACTGGTCAGTTGGGAATCAATTTGAAGTGAGCAGCTCAGCAGCCCCCATAGTAGTGATCCAAGTAGCCAATGCAATCCTTGATGTTCTGTTATCAAGGGTAGTGACTCAGGGAAACCCATTGCAGCAAAGCCATCCACTATGACCTGCACAATTCCCAAACTGTGGTGGGGTGATAGACGGAACACAATCTTGGCACCGGACCACCTTGCCAACCAATACGTAAACTAAAAGGAGTACTTCTCAACGGTGCTGCAAGCACTGGTGGATCACAAGGGACGTTTCACCGACATCAATGTGGGATGGCCAGGAAAGGCGCATGACGCTCACATCTTTAGGAACTCCGGCTGTTCGAGCAACTGCAAGAAGGGACTTACTTCCCAGACCAGAAAATTACTATTGGGGATGTTGAAATGCCAATAGTTATGCTTGGGGACCCAGCCCACCCTTGCTCCCATGCCTCATGAAGCCGTACACGGGCAACCTGGACAGTAGTAAGGAGTAGTTCAACTATAGGCTGAGCAAGTGCAGAATGGTGGTAGAATGTGCCTTTGGACATTTAAAAGCTCGCTGGTGCTGTTTGCTGACTAGGTCAGACCTCAGTGCAACCAACATTCCCATTGTTATTACTGCTTGCTCTGTGCTCCATAATATCTGTAAGAGTAAGGGGGAGACGTATGTGGGAGGGTTGGGGTGGGAGGTTGAGGCAAATAGACTGGCATCTGATTTTGAGCAGCCAGACACCAGGGTGATTAGAAGAGCACAGCAAGGCGCGCTGCACATCGGAGAGGCTTTGAAAACCAGTTTCATGACTGGCCAGGCTTCGGTGTGAGGGTTGTGTGTATTTCTCCTTGATGCAGCCCCCCCCTTGTTAATTTTAATTCCCTGTAAGCCAACCACCCTCCCTGCTTCGAAATAAAGTAACTATTGTTTTGAAACCATGCATTCTTTCTTTATTTATTTTAAAAAAAAAAAAAAGGGGAGATAACTGACAAGGTAGCCCGGGTGGGGTGGGATGGGGGAGGAGGGAAGGACATGGCCACATTGCTTATTTTAGCCACACTACAAATCAAACTGTTTGAATGACAGCCTTCTGTTGCTTGGGCCATCCTCTGGAGTGGCTGGGTGCCCGGATCCTCCCTCCTCTTCTCCCCCCCCCCCCCCACCTCCCGCGTTCTTGGGCATCTGGGTAAGGAGGATATGGAACTTGGGGAGGAGGTCAGGTGGTTGTACAATGGATGCAGCAAGGGACTGTGCTCTTGTTGGCTTTCCTGCAGCTGCACCAGACACTTCATCATGTCCGTTTGCTCCCCCATTAGCCATTGCTTCACGCTCACTTAATGCTTTCCTAGCCTCTAACACTGAATGCCTCCATGCATTCAGCTGTGCCCTATCAGTGTGGAAGGACTGCATAAGCTCGGAAAAATCGCTAGTGCGTGTTTTTTTTTTTTTTTTTTTTTTTTTTTTTTTTTTTGCCTTCTAATCTGTGATACCTCAGGGACAGAGATGATAGGGGGAGCCTAGAAACATTTGTACTTGTGGGGAGATAAAGGGAGAATAAAATTTAAGATGATGCATTTCTGAGAGCAAAAGGGAGACACTTTCACAGTGAATCGAGCAATTCACAGCAGACAGCATATGTGCTTTAAGTACAAGATCGCATTTTGCCCTTTATATTGAGCGCCTGCCTGTATGGTAACACATCACACATGATGAATTTGGCTTCCGTGCAGCCATGGTAAGGCAAAGGGTATCTGGGGTTGGCATCTTACGCATAACGTGGGAATGGTTTTAAACTGCAGCACCATCCTTTCCCATAGCAAGCAATGGGTTGGGTTTCACATTTAAAACGAGGGGCTGTGGTTTTCGGGTGGATGTGTGGCACACACCTCCCCCCCCCCCCATCCCACCACGTGGCTATTCTCCGGGATGATCCCTTTTAGCCAAGTGCAAACAGCCCAGCATGAACGGGGTCCTTTTACTGTTCCCTTACAAAAATTCCCCTATTTCAACCAGGTGACCGTGAATGATTTCACTCTCCTGAGGCTAACACAGAAAAATATAGAGTGAATGTTGCTTGAATGCGATCAAAACACAGGACCATTCGCTGCCATGCTTTGTGCTGCAATGATTCCAGAATACTTTCAGAGTACCTCCAGGAGAGCTTCATGGAGATGTCACTGGAGGATTCCCACTCCATCCCCAGATATGTGAACAGACTTTTCCAGTAGCTGTACTGGCCGTGAATGCATCCCAATTCTTCAGGGCAAATCAAACATTAAACACAATTGCTTTTAAACCCTGTACTGTAGTTACAAACGTGCACTCACCAGAAGTGCCTTCTTTAGCTTCAGGGTCAGGGATCCTGCCTTCGGAGGGTATTGGCTCCAGGGTGATGAAAAGATCCTGGCTGCCAGGGAGAACAGATTTACCGCTTGCCTGCTGCGCATTCTCCTCCTCCTCCCCTCATCCACAAAATCCTCCTTCCTGTTGCGTGAGACCCTCCCCTTGCAGGTATCCATGGACAGTGGTGGGGTAGTGGTAGGGTCCCCTCCTAGAATGGCATGCCGCTGATCATAGAAGCGGCACGTATGGGGCTCTGACCTGGAGTGACTGTTTGCCTCTGTCATAAACATACAGCTAAGGGTAGCATAGAATTCCTACTTACCTGTAAGGGGTTAAGAAGCTTAAATAGCCTGGTTGGCACCTGACCAACAGGACCAATGGGGAAAGAAGATACTTTCAGATCTTGGGAGGGGGAAGGTTTTGTGTTGTGCTCTTAGTTTTGTGTGGGGGTTCTTTCTTGGGACTGAGAGGGGCCAGACAGAAATCCATCTTCTCCAGACCATCCTAATCCAAGTCTCCAATATTGCAACCAGTGTAGGTAAACTAATCCACCTTGCCTGGCTTATCTTTTGTTTTTCTTGTGAATTTTCCCTGTGCTAAGAGGGAGGTTTATTCTTGCTTTCTGTAACTTTAAGGTTTTGCCCAGAGGGGAATCCTCCGTATTTTGAATCTGAATACCCTGTAAAGTATTTTCCATCCTGATTTTACAGAGATGATTTTTACCTCTCTTTTTTTAATAAAATCTTTCTTTAAATCTGACTGATTTTTCCATTGTTCCAAGACCCAGGGGTTTGGGTCTTTGATCATTTTGTAACCAATTGGTTAGGATATTATTCTCAAGCCTCCCTGGGAAAGAGGGTGTAAGGGCTTGGGGGGGATTCCTGGGGGAAGAAGAACCCCAAGTGGCAGCGTTACTTAAACTCAAGGTAAAGGGAGAATTTGTGCCTGGGGAGTTTTTAACCTAAGCTGGTAAAAATAAGCTTAGGGAGTCTTTCATGCGGGTCCCCACATCTGCACCCTAGAGTTCAGAGTGGGGAGGGAACCCTGACAGCCTCCTTTGTCTTTTGGTAGGCTTGCCTCAGCTCCTAACTTTCACGTGGCACTGCTGTGTGTATCCCTGTTGTAGCCTCTCTCCAACATGCCCTGTGAGATTTTTGGCAAATATATTTGCATTTCTTCTTTTCGACTGGAGTTCTGCTTGCACAGATGCTTCTCCCCATACAGCAATCAGATCCAGTGTCTCCCTTTCGGTCCATGCTGGAGCTCATTTGCGATTCTGGAGGGACTGCATGGTCACCAGTTCTGCTGAGTTCGCCATGCTGACCAAACAGGAAATGAAATTCAAAAGTTCCCGGTGCTTTTCTTGTGTATCAGGCTAGTGCATCGGAGTTCAAAGCGCTGTCTAGAGTGGTCACAATGGAGCACTCTGGTGTCGCTCCCGGAGGCCAGTGCCATCAGTTTGTGTCCGCACTACCCCAAATTGGACCCAGCAAGGTTGATTTTAGTGCTACTCCTGTCGCCGGGGAGAAGTACAGAAGTTGATTTTAAGAGCCCTTTAAGTCGACGGAACAGGGTTGGTTGTGTGGACACATTCATTTTAAAATCAACCTAATGCGGCTAAATTCGATCTAACCCCATAGTGTAGACCAGGCCTTAGAGAACTAAAGTGGTGTTAAGTAATATCTGTCTTATCCATGTTTAGTATAGGTGGCCATTGTCTGGGCTCTATAAATATGGGATTTTTGATGTAACTTTTTATTAATTTTTCAGAGAGACTGGTGAAAAATCTAAGGTGGATATACCTACTCTTGTGTTTTTAAAAATGCATAATAAATTTTGTATACAGACAATTGGAAAATTGTTACATTGTTGTTTAGTTTTTATTTATGTACTTTTGCAATATTACAATTGGATTTCTTTTAAGGCTAAAACATTTGAGGTTACTTTGGTCTGTGTTAGTAGTATGCCTTTTAAAAAACTGTTACGTCTGTTAGTAATACGTTCCATATTGCTTTTTAATTTGAAATAGACCTTTTTACAATATGTATTTTGGCTAGTTCAAGCTGTTGCTTTGATAGATGGGCTTGGGAGTTGCCAGTTTCCATGCAGTATAATCCAAACCGTTAATGTTTCCCATCATTAAATGGTGAGTAGAGTAACAGGAGGAAAATATTGTTTCACAGTATCCTTTAATTGTAAAGATGTTCATATCTGCCTGTGCAATAGAGGGAGCAATCTATTGCAGCATTCAAACTTGCACTCCTTTTTGGGAGCAGAAGATTTCCTCTTAATCCTCATATTGGCTGGTATTTCTCTAGAATTATCTTTGCTGGAGTGTTAATGGACTGGTTAATTTGTGAGCTACATTACTAATTGTATTAAGGGTCTAAACCTTATTAAGCCTTTGTGTAGAATTAGATCACAGAGCTTTGGGAAGTTGAATACTGATTGGTCGAAGAATGGTGGAAAAAATAAGCCAGCTTCTTTTCTCTAATCAATGTAACAGCTAAGAAGGAGCATGAAGGGAGGTTGCTTAAAGACACTACAGTGAAACCACAGCATAGAAACACTGTCTTGTTTTTTTAACCGAGTGAGTATAATGTAAATCTTTTTTTTTTTTTGGGAGTAGGAATGAGGGCTTAAACTATATGGAAAGGGGTGGGGAAATGAGACACTACTATCCCTGAGGCTCCATGATGTTAAAGTGGAGCCTACACTGAAAAGATGCTATGTAAAAAAATGGCACCTTCTGTATATTCAAGGCTCACTTTAATGATGAGGAAATTTTACTACCATATTTCCTGTAGAGGTGGCCCAGCTCTGAGAGAGCTAACTGAATTCTTTTGTTGGCTCACACATTACTGACAGAATTGTAAATTCCAGTTGCAGGGTAACTTGGCATTATTTTCAAACTGAACTCTGTTTCCTGTAAAAAGAAAAGGAGTACTTGTGGCACCTTAGAAATTAACTTTTCTTTTTGCATATACAGACTAACACAGCTGCTATTCTGAAATCTGTTTCCTGTGCTACCCCAAAGAAAGCAAAAGGCTTTTCTGCATTTAACTGAGAGCAAATTTTGAATACAGAAGTGTTGCACCGATGTCACTTGGGCAGTATTTGACCTGCAGAAGCTTTGGGCTTGTCCACGCACGCACGCATGCACTTTGTGCACTTTATGTATATGATTGTTTACTGCCTTACTGTGGTATGCAGTTACATCAGTATAAAGGTGCTTATACTGGTATCATTCCCTACTGTAAGGGAAGGGAAATAATCTATATTGGTATATGGCACCTTTTATACCAATACAATAACTCCTCACTTAACCTCATCCCGGTTAACATTATTTCATTATTATATCACTGATCTATTAGAGAACATACTAATTTAAAGTTACACCATGTCTGCTTATAACGTTATTTGGCCGTGGGGGCTTGGAACCAGGGTGGGCAGGCAGCTCCCCTCCACCCACTCCCCCAGTGCATCCTGCCCACCGGTGGCCCCGTGGATCAGCATCCTCCGGCACTTTGGAAAGAACAGCAAGAGCAGCAGCTGGACGATCCACTCTCTTTCACCCTCTGACTCTACTTCCTCAACCAAGTTTCACAATCATCATTGCTGAGCACAGTATTAAATTGTTTGTTTAAAACTTATACTGTATATGTATATAATGTCTTTTGTCTGGTGAAAAAAATTTCCCTGGAACCTCCCCGCGTCCCCCCCCTAAACTCCCTTTACATTAATTCTTATGGGGAAATTGGATTCAATTAACATTGTTTTGCTTAAAGTTGCATTTTTTGAGAATATAACTACAACATTAAGCGAGGAGTTACTGTATAATTGTGCCCACAGTAGGGGTTATACCAATATAACTGTTTTGGTAGATAATCATGCCCCTGTGTATAGACCAGGCCTATATGAGTGTTGACAATGCATAAACCAGAAAGAACATCGCTTGATTCTCAGTCCCCACGTGAGTTTAAAGTCCTAGCAGCTAGAAAATACATTTGTACTTGATATGAAAATTATTGTTGTGCAATATGTGGAACCTGAAAACGCCGTTTTTTACAAATTTACTTTATAGAGTAGAACCACACTTAAACCACTGAAGTTTTTCTGAATTACTTTAGTTTGCATGCTAGAGATTTTGCTGTACTATATGGTGCACCCTACCATATGTTGCTTTGAACTTGAAAACAAAATTTTAGAATATTTTTAAAAAGCCTGATCTGTACTTTCTCCATTTTGAAATAGCATTAATGAAATCTGCATGTGAAAATTCCAAGATCAGGCAGGGCTACTGTGCCACTGATACACGGGTGTAACTCCTATTAATGGTATGCATGCAGGTTATGCAAGAGGGATCAATCAGGGCTCTTCCCTGTCCCTTTCTACAATTAACAAGTTAAGTTGCAGCCTGAACAGCATCAGGTTTTACTAATGTTTACAAAAAGATAGGAATAATCTATAACCTGTTGAGAGGAACAGTTCTCATTTATCTAAAATTATCTCCGTCCCACAAGCATTTAATACTTTTACTGTTGCAAGTTACTGAAATTAATATGTGGTGACATTAAATGAAAATAATAAACAATGTAACTCATGTTAAACGAATTCCACATCTGCTTAAAGCTTCCTATAATTTTATATATATTTTTTTGTTCTCAGTTTAGGCATCACTACGGTAAGGAAGGGAAATGAGAAACTGCTTGCATGAAATCACTGGTTGGTTGGTTCACTTTGCCCTTGTGTTGGTTCTGTGAACTACATATAGTACATTCATACAACTGTGGGGATATCGGTGTGTTCTGGGAGCTCTGAACCAACTATCTTATGGCATCTGGCACAACCGACTTGAGTGAGGGCTTCTGAGGAACGTCCAAAATGGGCATCCTAGTGAAATATTTTCGAAGATGAAGGACTTAGAAATATTGTGAAGTTGCCTAGGTTTAGTCGCTATTATTTACTCTGCCAGCATGGACCACTTGCTGGCCATCGCTCTTACTTATGTGACGTGCCAGCTTTGGATCCAGTCGTAGTCTACTAGCTTGTGGGTTGATGTAGGGTTGGGATCCTGGTGTGTGTGTGTGTGTGTGTGTGTGTGTGAATGCTTGGAGAATATCTGAATGTTTAAGGTTACCCCTTACTATGTCTGTGTGAGGTATGGCTAGACTGTATAGTGAAAGTCTACCTTAATCTGATGTGTGATCCTCCTAGACAGGTGAACAGAGTAGAACATACTTAGTATGAGGAAGTCTATGGTCTAATGCTTAGACCGTAGACTAAGCCATTGTGCTAGAGGTGTGTATAAAAATAAAACCCCGTGAAGGCATGTTACTGTTATTAAAAATACCCCTGAGATAACAGAAGGGTTTAAGAATGAATATACCTTCCTCAAGTGTAGTAAAGCTTTTGTAAGAACATGTTTTTCTGTTTTCTGTCTACCACACAAAGCACTGAAGTATCTTACCCGGAGAGCCTGCTACCTCATTGTGAGGCAGCTCTGATGGATCACAGAAGCTAGTTCTTAGGGTGACCAGGCAATGCAGATGACACACACTTTCAGTGACTCAGGCTTATACAAAAGCAGAAAGAGATTCTTTCCTACCACAAACCTTAAAAAAATTACAAGGTCTCTCTTCCTACTGTGATTCTTAGAAATCTTGTTTATCCTTTATTCTTTTGGCTTATGATGTTGAACAGTTAAATATGCTTTTCAAGGCTGCAGATGAGGTACGTGCTTTATAAAGCATGATGATGATATGATATTGATGTTCCTTGTGGTGTTTCAGTATGGTGTTTATATATTTGTGAATCAAAGGGAGGAAGACTTCTTCAGGAAATGGGATGAGCAGGCAGAAAGGGGCTACTAAATTTCACCATAGAGAAGCACAAGGGATGCAGGAATCAATTCCCGTGGCTAGTCTCAGAAAAAGCAAATGTGATAGGGGATGCCATATGCCCATATTCTGTGGCTGTAGTGGAAGAGGAGGAGGGAAACTGTTCACTGACGTCCATTGTCAATAGTAGCTGCTCTGGGCAAACAATTAAGCAATTTGTTAATTGATTTTAGCTAACTTCCTGATTATGTATGCTTGATTATCACATCATTGAGAGTGGGGCATGAAACTGCCTGTGGAACTGTAACACTATAAGTTCTTTTGTATTACCCATCTTTGGCATTCGTTAAAGCATTTCAGCTATGATGCATTTTACTCTGTAAATGTGAGAACGATTTGATAATGACTAACCTTATGCTGAAAATGGGTGACACTTTTCTAGCACATTTGGATGGGGTCTCTCAGATTCAGCGGGAGAAATACTTTAATTTGGACATTGAGTTTTTGAAATATCTTATTAATATATGCTCTAAGAAAGGGTACTGGGGAAAGTACAAGGGATAGTGGATAGCTTGAGGGAGAGCAGAGGTTGTGAAGGACTTAAAGCAGTAGCTAGATTGGAAAGTACTTGACTGAGGCTGGCAGAAGGCAGTGTTAGGCTGCTGTTCCTGACTGTCTCTGCTCTTTGTAGTGCTGTTATACCTATATTGGTATAACAGGATATTGGAGAGACAAGGTGAGTGAGGGTAAATATCTCTTATTGCAGTTTCCAGAGTGGTGGCTGTGTTGGTCTGTATCAGCAAAAACAAGGAGGAGTCCTCATGGCACCTTAGACAAATTTATGCAGCTGATGAAGTGGGTTTTTAGCCCACAAAAGCTTATGCCCAAATAAATTTTTTAGTCTCTAAGATGCCACAAGGACTCCTCGTTTTTCTTATTGCAGTGGCTCTCAACCTTTCCAGACTATTGTATATCCCTTTCAGGAGTCTGATTTGTCTTGCATACCTCCAAATTGCACCTGATTAAAAAACTTAGTTACACTTACTTACAAAATCAGACCTAAAAATACAAGTGTCACAGCACACTATCACTGAAGAATTGCTCACTTTCATTCACAGCTCTCCCACAGGCTTCCTGTGTGACTCTGGGCAAGCTACTCAAGGCCATATTTCAAAAAGTGACACTGAGTTTAGTTGCCTCAGCTTTTGGCTGCCCCAAAATGGAAGTGCACTAAATAATATATTCCTTCATAAGGATATTGAGGCATTAATGTTTGTAAAGTGCTTTGAGACCTTTGGGTTGAAGAATACAAAGTATTACTGTCACCATTCACCTGATACTATCTCATGTTTCATATACTCATAGCTCCTTTTGTGTTTGTTCTCCAGCTGCAGACTGCATTTTCTTCTTATTTACCTTCTAAATTTATTCTCTCTGGGCTTGTCTATGTGGTATGTTAGTGCACACCAGCTGGGGTGTAAATTCTAGTGCACATTACTGTGTCATACATTAACTGTCTGTGTGAATCCTTCTGGTGCGTGTTAAAGGAAAGTGCACTAGGGAATTTTTAGTGTGTGCCATTAGAGTCCACATGGACACTTAGTATGTGATACACTAGTGCCTGCTAGAATTTACACCCTACGTGGTGTGCACTAATGCACTGTATAGATAAGTTTCCCCTCTTCTGGTCTGCATCCTTCTCCAGAAGATTTTGCATTTTGTCTCCTCTCGCCCTGGGTGAGCTGCAGCACTGATGTTCTTTTCATCCCCTGAATATTTTGTCCCTTGATGACATCTTCCTTAAACTGAGGTATGATGTGTTTCTCTTTTGCTCCCTTAAAACAGCTCTGATGGTTTGGGAAAGGATATCATGGGAGAGGGTCATGAACAACCTTCTCATTTGGCACACTGGTTTTCTATGATGGCAGACATTCCATGCATCCGATGAAGTGAGTTGTAGCTCACGAAAGCTTATGCTCAAATAAATGTTAGTCTCTCTAAGGTGCCACAAGTACTCCTTTTCTTTATTCAGAGAAAGGGTGTACAAAGTTTTTATGATAGCTTTGAATGGTTTAAATGTTGCAAGTTTGGAATGCAGCTGTTTAATACAGAGATGCGGCTTTACAGAGCTCTGTTAAGTGCTAGGAAAATCAATCGTAAAATGCAGTGTACGTATTCCTAAACTACATCATCAAATGGCAGACTGTTTCATTCATTGCCTGTAGCAATTGAAAGGAAAGAAGAAGAAAACAAAAATGCAGGCCATTATGGTAATTAAACTCTCCCCGTCCAAATTCTTTTTTTTTTTTTTTATTTTTGGAGCAGTTTAAATTCAGTTTGGATGCTTAGCACATATCTGTGTTAGAGGCCAATGAAAGAAGGCGAGAAGGTAATGATGGGTCAATGGTAGATGTTGCACTGTAGAATATCTTTCTATCCACAGCCTTTAAATGGAAGTGTCTTTTTGGTATTGCTTGAGGATATCCTGGTAAATTGTTTTTTAAAGGTCATTACTGATACCCTAATTCATTGGAAGGGATATCCAATTACATAGGGACTTAGGAAAAAAGGATGTTTTGCCTGTCTAATCTGATGAGGAAGGTGGAGGAGTAGCTCAAGGGTGTATTGCATTCACAGCAGGAAATTTGAGAGACTGCATCCAAGGTAAATTCGTACCTTCATTGAAAGTGTCCTGATCACACCTGTCAATTGTAATATTCTAATTACTTAAAAATACTGATCAATGTAGATTGTTGGTGTCACCTGTAGAGCATACTGGAATAAATAGTTTTGGGTTTCTTAGTAGGTTTTTAAAAAAATCCTTGTTTTTTAATTCCGTAATCATTTTTGTGCCAACCACAGCTGTGGGACAGTTAATGCAAATGAAGTAATCCATGGTTGCAGGAGGCAGTTTCTTCCTTGAGAATGATAGTAATGGTAACAGTGGATATGGGTTTATTGTGGAGGGAGCGATCTGACTACAGAGATGGAGTGTCAAGATTTAATGTGTTAATGCAATTTCTGAGCTGGTAAACGCAGCCCAAGAGAGATTCTATGCTCTAGTTGCCATTTTGCCTCCATCAGGAAACTAGAATTTTGTACCTCACTGGTGAGAATTTCAATTCATAAAATAATGTGGCCATCCAGTAACTCAGTTTTCCATAGACTGAATAAATTTATCATCCCTTCAAACAAATACTATAAAAGTAACTGCTGTTCAGTTCCTTTTAATGGAGGATCCCATATCACCAGCCTCATTGCGGATATCTTGTTACAGTCTGCTGACTCCATGGCTCTTCTTAATCCTGTCCCACACCATTCTCCTCCTTTTCAGAGTTGTAGCAGATGTTGATATCCTGGGTTGGCTTGCTGGGGGCTTATTTGCTCTTGTTGTCCAGCATCTCATGGAAAGGGCAGGTGATGTAGACAGCTCTGGAGTCTGGTTCTTCTCTTGGATTTGATCTTGTTCCAGTACTGCTTAGCACTACAGTTAGTGCTCAGTTGGACAAGCTTCTATGACCCCACATTTTAGGTCTGGCTGCAGACAAAAGTGAGTTCCTCCTGTGTTTTTTGAGTTGCTTCAGATCCCAAGCTGGGCTGTCAGATTAGCCAAAGGTCAGTTTGAAGCTTTAGTCAGTTTTTTTTCCTCCGCTGGAGCAGGTGATGGAGAAAGCCTTGTCTGAGGCTCTCTCTCAGAAATGGTTGCTGACAACCAGATGCATACTGTAGCTACCTGCAGGAAGCGCTGGATGTTCTATATTATAAGGCACTTCCTATTGATGCAGAGCTACAGAGTGCTGACCTATATTGCTCACTACAGAATGCAAGGCTCTGAATTATGAGATGAAGTTGGAAGGACTGGCTGAAGCAGTGCTTCTGTAAACCATGAAGCTACACATCCATGATAGGGGAGGAAACCATTGCAGGCTGTATTGATTCAGACAGAACTGAGATGAAGTATTTTTGTTCCAGGAGTTTTCCAAAAAACCATTATAATTTACACTTGTGAAACCTAGGGACAATTTGTGTGTGGACACAAAGCACCATAGAAGCATTGAAAAGAATAGCTTTTCAGACTACATTGTGTTGTAGTGACTATTTGCCTAATGTAGACATACTTATTAATCTTTATCCTACATTTAGACCTTGGGATGCTGAGAACTGTGGCCTTGGGAGGGAACAATTGTAAAATTTAAAAATAAATGGTTGTTATGCTAAATGAATTTTCAAGTGGCATTCCAGAAACAGGCATTCAGAGACAGGAATGTTTGGGGATAGAAGTGATAGTGCAGCGGAGCTGCTCCCTCCCCTTGAGGGCTTGGGTTGGATGGGGAAGAAGCAATGCATCCTGAAGTCTTGTTTTATGGTATTTCACTTACTGTTAATAAAATGAGGATGTTTTAAAAGATTTCCATAATTAAAATGCAATCCTTGAGTATGGCGTATGTTCAGAATAGTCTAAAAACCAATTGCCTTTCAAGTAGCTTAAATCATTATTTATCAGCAAATGCTGCAGTGGACTTGGTATTTTATCTCTGGTATTTTGAAGCTGTTTTTCATTCAGAAAGATGTTAAAAATGTTGGATAATGAAAATAGAACTTGTGGTGAAGCTGATAAGTGTACAAATTGACTGTTTAGTGACTAATTATCAATGCGGAGATTTTTGTTGCCCTCTTTTTTTCTTAATTGGCTGAATATTTATAAATTCAGTTTATTTCTGAGACGCAGCAAACTTGAATGGATTTACGGATATTTATCATAAAAAGCTTCAGAATTAACATAATAAATAATTATTGCTTCCAGGGTTTTTGTTGCTAAGATAAAATCTTAAAAAGCAAACCCACTTGAGTAGAAAGTAATTGCACTGACAAGCACCACACAGCTAGCATTCACAATAAAGTAAACCTTCCCTCAATGTCAACCTGATTTGCAACCCACATAAATGCTTCCTCACATTATGGAAATGTGCTTTTCCTATCAACAGAAAAGAATAAAACTCCAGGCATCTAATTAATCTTGTCTGACATTTGATTTCATACCCAGGTTAAAGGCAAAAGGCAGGTGGATCTATGTGTCTCCTCCTGCCCTCTCCATGTGCATGACCACAGGCAAATCTCTCCATTAATGTCAAACTGCATCTGTGTGTCTCCATGTTGCTGCCACATGTCAGTCATTAATGCATTAGTGTTATTTGTATTCAATTCATATGCATCAGTTTTTTTTGTCTGGAGGGCTTGGTAAATAGGGAACTACAAGCTGCAGTTATACATCACCTTGACTCTCCCTGTAAAAGAAGAGGGACTCTGCTCCTGAATAAGAGAAGGATTAGAAATTGTAATTTATGGCAAAGAAAACTAAGTTTGTGAGACTAAACAGAGAAGAGCAACAAAACCAATTTAGTTTTGTTATTTTCATTGACTGTGTACATTCTTGTGCTGTACATGCTTGAGAACATTTTAATAATGGGTAATTCTGTATTACCCGCATTGTTTAAGATGATGTTGAAAGGAAGGATTTTATTGTGTGCATTACAGTATTGGACAACTAGTCAGATATAGTAAGGCTATTTTGTCATCTTCTGAAACATCAGTTAATAGTTGTTGTCAGAGGAAGGATACCAGACTTGAAGGGCCAGTGGTCCAACCTGGTATGCTAAAATCTATGCACCTCTGTTGTGAATTACTAGATATTTATTGTGTTATCTTAAAAGGACACTGTCAGGTAGGTAACTTGGTTTGTTTAAAAACAAATCCTAATATTAAATGTCATGATATTTAAAATAAAAAAACTTCAGTGGTAAAGATTTTTTGTGTTTAAAACATTCCCCTACAGCGTTTGCAGCCCAAATGCTACAGTATTATGCTATTGCTTAAGAAATCTGAAAGTGACCTAGCAACAAACAGCTTAGTTCCACTAAAAGAAAAGGAGTACTTGTGGCACCTTAGAGACTAACAAATTTATTAGAGCATAAGCTTTCGTGAGCTACAGCTCACTTCATCGGATGCATTTGGTGGAAAAAACAGAGGGGAGATTGATATACACACACAGAGAACATGAAACAATGGGTTTATCATACACACTGTAAGGAGAGTGATCACTTAAGATAAGCCATCACCAGCAGCAGGGGGGGAAAGGAGGAAAACCTTTCATGGTGACAAGCAAGGTAGGCTATTTCCAGCAGTTAACAAGAATATCTGAGGAACAGTGGCGGGTGAGGAGGGGGGGGGGAGAAATACCATGGGGAAATAGTTTTACTTTGTGTAATGACTCATCCATTCCCAGTCTCTATTCAAGCCTAAGTTAATTGTATCCAGTTTGCAAATTAATTCCAATTCAGCTCTGAGTCTCTCGTTGGAGTCTGTTTTTTGAAGCTTTTTTGTTGAAGGATAGCCACCCTCAGGTCTGTAATCGAGTGACCAGAGAGATTGAAGTGTTCTCCAACTGGTTTTTGAATGTTATAATTCTTGACGTCTGATTTGTGTCCATTCATTCTTTTACGTCGAGACTGTCCAGTTTGGCCAATGTACATGGCAGAGGGGCATTGCTGGCACATGATGGCATATCTCACATTGGTAAATGCGCAGGTGAACGAGCCTCTGATAGTGTGGCTGATGTGATTAGGCCCTATGATGGTATCCCCTGAATAGATATGTGGGCAGAGTTGGCAATGGGCTTTGTTGCAAGGATAGGTTCCTGGGTTAGTGGTTCTGTTGTGTGGTGTGTGGTTGCTGGTGAGTATTTC
Organism: Dermochelys coriacea; assembly: GCF_009764565.3. Taxonomy (NCBI): domain Eukaryota; kingdom Metazoa; phylum Chordata; order Testudines; family Dermochelyidae; genus Dermochelys; species Dermochelys coriacea. Next base: position 89,240,011 of record NC_050069.1, read on the forward strand.
CTTCAGATTGGGGGGCTGTCTGTAAGCAAGGACTGGCCTGTCTCCCAAGTTCTGTGAGAGTGATGGGTCGTCCTTCAGGATAGGTTGTAGATCCTTGATGATGCGTTGGAGAGGTTTTAGTTGGGGGCTGAAGGTGATGGCTAGTGGCGTTCTGTTATTTTCTTTGTTGGGCCTGTCCTGTAGAAGGTGACTTCTGGGTACTCTTCTGGCTCTGTCAATCTGTTTCTTCCCTTCAGCAGGTGGGTATTGTAGTTGTAGGAATGCATGATAGAGATCTTGTAGGTGTTTGTCTCTGTCTGAGGGGTTGGAGCAAATGCGGTTATATCGTAGAGCTTGGCTGTAGACAATGGATCGTGTGGTATGATCTGGATGAAAGCTAGAGACATGTAAGTAGGAATAGCGGTCAGTAGGTTTCCGATATAGGGTGGTGTTTATGTGACGATCGCTTATTAGCACCGTAGTGTCCAGGAAGTGGTTCTCTTGTGTGGACTGGTCCAGGCTGAGGTTGATGGTGGGATGGAAATTGTTGAAATCATGGTGGAATTCCTCAAGGGGTTCTTTTCCATGGGTCCAGATGATGATGTCATCAGTGTAGCGCAAGTAGAGTAGGGGCATTAGGGGACGAGAGCTGAGGAAGCGTTGTTCCAAGTCAGCCATAAAAATGTTGGCATACTGTGGGGCCATGCGGGTTCCCATCGCAGTGCCGCTGATTTGAAGGTATACATTGTCCCCAAATGTGAAATAGTTATGGGTGAGGACAAAGTTCAGCCACCCAGGTTAGCCGTGACAGTATCGGGGATAGTGTTCCTGACGGCTTGTAGTCCATCTTTGTGTGGAATGTTGGTGTAGAGGGCTTCCACATCCATAGTGGCTAGGATGGTGTTTTTAGGAAGATCACCAATGGACTGTAGTTTCCTCAGGAAGTCAGTGGTGTCTCGAAGATAGCTGGGAGTGCTGGTAACGTAGGGCCTGAGGAGGGAGTCTACATAGCCAGACAGTCCTGCTGTCAGGGTGCCAATGCCTGAGATGATGGGGAGTCCAGGATTTCCAGGTTTATGGATCTTGGGGAGCAGATAGAATACCCCAGGTCAGGGTTCTAGGGGTGTGTCTGTGCGGATTTGTTCTTGTGCTTTTTCAGGGAGTTTCTTGAGCAAATGCTGTAGTTTCTTTTGGTAACTCTCAGTGGGATCAGAGGGTAATGGCTTGTAGAAAGTGCAGCTCTCCAACACTACTTTCTACAAGCCATTACCCTCTGAAGAGCCAGAAGAGTACCCAGAAGTCACCTACTACAGGACAGGCCCAACAAAGAAAATAACAGAACGCCACTAGCCATCACCTTCAGCCCCCAACTAAAACCTCTCCAATGCATCATCAAGGATCTACAACCTATCCTGAAGGACGACCCATCACTCTCACAGATCTTGGGAGACAGGCCAGTCCTTGCTTACAGACAGCCCCCCAATCTGAAGGAAATACTCACCAGCAACCACACACCACACAACGGAATCACTAAGCCAGGAACCCATCCTTGCAACAAAGCCCGTTGCCAACTCTGTCCACATATCTATTCAGGGGATACCATCATAGGGCCTAATCACATCAGCCACACTATCAGAGGCTCGTTCACCTGCGCATCTACCAATGTGATATATGCCATCATGTGCCAGCAATGCCCCTCTGCCATGTACATTGGCCAAACTGGACAGTCTCTACGTAAAAGAATGAATGGACACAAATCAGACGTCAAGAATTATAACGTTCAAAAACCAGTTGGAGAACACTTCAATCTCTCTGGTCACTCGATCACAGACCTAAGAGTGGCTATCCTTCAACAAAAAAGCTTCAAAAACAGACTCCAACGAGAGACTGCTGAATTGGAATTAATTTGCAAACTGGATACAATTAACTTAGGCTTGAATAGAGACTGGGAATGGATGAGTCATTACACAAAGTAAAACTATTTCCCCATGGTATTTCTCCCCCCCACCCCACCCCCCACTGTTCCTCAGATATTCTTGTTAACTGCTGGAAATAGCCTACCTTGCTTGTCACCATGAAAGGTTTTCCTCCTCCCCCCCCCCCCCCGCGGCTGGTGATGGCTTATCTTAAGTGATCACTCTCCTTACAGTGTGTATGATAAACCCATTGTTTCATGTTCTCTGTGTGTGTATATCAATCTCCCCTCTGTTTTTTCCACCAAATGCATCCGATGAAGTGAGCTGTAGGTCACGAAAGCTTATGCTCTAATAAATTTGTTAGTCTCTAAGGTGCCACAAATACTCCTTTTCTTTTTGTGAATACAAATAGTGGATGTATGAGGTTGTCTTTGAAATGCTGTGGAGGTGTTGGACAAGGTATCTGGAGCTAGGTTAGGAACTGGCTTGCCTAGGAAGGGTGTAATGAGGAAACCAGGCAGTAGTTGGAAGTATGTGGAGGGAGGCGATTGTTTATTAGGGAAGATGTGTGTGGGAGAGGGCATCTGAGGAACTTAGAGTCAAGCAGAAGTAGCAGGTGAGAACCATTAAGTAGGAAAAGGAGTCCCTGAAGCTGGGGGGGGCATATTAGAGTGGAAGTGGCCAGTGAGCTGAAGAAGATAGGTGAACTTAAAGGTTAGTTATCTGAGAGATGGAGCAGTAGGCTTGGTTTGGAGCTGGATTGAGATGACAAGGGGGGTGAAGTTTCCTTGAAGAGATTTGAGAATAAATGGCATAGCTAAAACAGGATAGGATTTTTAAAAAAATGTATGGGAATCTCATTCTTTGAGAGGTGTCAAACTGAATCATGGAAACTAAGCCTTCTCCTTGCAAGCTTTCCAATATTACAATAGCAGTATGCTCCCTGGAGACCAGAGAATCACCTCTTGAGGTGAAGCTAATTCAGATTCAATGACCATTACATTCTTCACACATCCGCTGCGATGGTCAATAAGAATGCCAGTTGTGGTGTAAATTTTTGTGGTGTAAACACCATGTCCCCCGAGAATTGAGACCACCAGTTCATTTCAATGAGGCTATATGTTAACCTTCAGAGGATCGTTTCAGATCTATCTCTCTCTCTTTTTCCCCCCCCCATCTCCCTTGGTTCTTAGGTGGTTACCTTCACCATAGTAACTGAGTGCCTCACTGTTGACCTGGGCTGTGTTTTGAGCCTTGGAGCTACCTAGAGTTCAGATTCTCTATCTCATTACCAACCTCCAGAACCAACTAGTTCTCACCTATTTAGTTTCTATTAAATACTTATTCTAGTGTGAACATTTTTAGTGTTCAGTTTTAGGACAATAAATCCATATCTGGCTTATTATTTTGATATAAGAAAGTAATATTTTACTGAGAGAAAGATTCCAGAGTATATTAAAGCTAAAAGTAAAAACCTCAGGGATTTGTTTGGATTCTGAGCATCTGTTGTGTTCAATATATATCTATATCTATATATCTATATCTCAATGAGCTCGTTCTTAATAGCTTTTTCCAGTGCTCGTAGAATTTATAGAAAAGCCCTAAAGGGTGCCAAAAAGTTAACTTTGAAGTTTATTTTTTCAGTCTAGTTTTGTTTGCATAAATATGTCTGTACTAACCTCTTGTAGCTTGTATTATTGTTTGAATAATGAATTGATGACGCGTCTTCTGTAAGAGTATTCATTCCAGAAAGCAGATTTTAACTTCTACATTTAAAAAAAACCCCAACAACTTAGAACTAAGACACATTTTTGCTTCTGAAGAGCAAGGATTCTCAGATGTTACTAATAGCAGAGTATCTTCAGAGGACCACTCCAGAAATAATAATTTTTTGGAATACAATCTTTAGTGGAGAAAAAATACATTTAGAAAGTAAACAAGGAACAAAATTACAAAACCCTGAAAAAGAGAAATATGTGCATGCTCCAGAGGAAAATTGGGGCATGGAGACCGTGGACTTCTGACTAATTTATTTTTGCCTCTATTACACAAAGGCAAGGAAAGACGAGGGTTTTTTGGTCACTGTTTGCTTTGGGACTTCTACTCTGTGGGAGAGATTTAAACAAGAGCATTTATGGCTCTGGACAGGTTTTGTAAACAATGGTATAAATACATTTTCCCCTGTCACAGCTGTTCCAGTCAAACTAGATGTTGTTACACCATTCCCAAATACTTTTTTGTAATGTCATTAAATATTTTTGCTACAATTGGATTCTTCTCACTCCAAGAGCAAGAGAAACCTAAACCTGCCTCTGTACATCGAGACCAGATTATTAAAATCCCAGAGGGCAGGCCTGACTAGACTTCGTTCAGATCTGTGGCACACTGGAGAATTCAGAGATACTAATTAAACTGGGGCTACTCCTTCTTTTGTAATTTTTTTAAATGGTCTCCTTTCTCATCCACTTCCTTTTGTTACTATTTTTCTTCCGTTCACCAGTCTCCTGGCTCACCTTCTGTAATACATTTGTTTCTCACCTAGAGTGCATCCAGTGATGGCACAGACTATGCACTTCTAGGGAATTACAGTTCACATTTTGAGAACTCTTCTTGCTGTTAGTCATTGTAAAAACATTTTTCTGGTAATCACTGAATAGTGAAAAGGTTATGGGTTATCCCACATTTAACTTAATTACCATGACAGATTTCTAATTAGGAGTTGGCACGGTAGCTGAGATTTCAGAAATGCATAAAATAAATTAATACAGTTCTTTCTTTCCTTCTTTCCTTCCTTCCTTCTTTCCTTCTTTCTAGAAGCTCAACAGGGTCTGCAAAACACACACACGAGTATCAAAACCTCAGATTCAGTCTGTTTTGCTTCTAAAATAATAAATATATTAAAGAAATGTAGAGAGGACACACCGCAAAACTGAGCCGTGCAGGCTAGTTTCTTTGTTTCTTTGTTTTCAGAGCTCTTTTAAATATTTTAAATTGGCTCTTCTTCCACTCCCATCTCATGCTACATATTTTAAGTGTTAGCCAACATTTTTATCTAATAAACATGTAAAATAGAGGTTAAATTATTACATGGCTCTACAATTTATTACATGGCTAGAAGTAAAAAAGAAAAGGAGTACTTGTGGCATCTTAGAGACTAACAAATTTATTTGAGCATAAGCTTTCATGAGCTACAGCTCACTTCATCGGTTGGTGAGTGGGTGTGAGAAATTTTTATATTTACTTAAGAAGACATGGCGACGTACATATATTTCATTCTGGCTAGTAGGCTTAGACCTGAGGCTAGTAACTGTTAAGTCAATTTCTCAAGCTCTGGTCTACATTTCATTTTTTAAAAGGCCATGTTCCACTATTTGGTGATATCTGTGCATGTTTGTTTGTTTTTTTTGTTAATTTAGAATTATGGAATACCTTACCGAAGTCGGAAAATGGTTTTGATGCTTTTTAAAAATCTTTTTATGTTGGGCGCACACTTTTTTTTGCTTTTCCCTGACCCAACACCCAAGTCATGGTTTAACTGAGCATGAAATTAACATGGATTTCTTTACTTACTTAGTTTGTGTCCTTCATGCTAACAATAAGTGTAATACAGCACTAGGAACAGATTGTTAGTTGACGCTGCATATTTTTTTAATCTAGGCTCACTATAAACAAGAGTGATTGTATCTTTTTTTACAAAAAAGGTAAACATTTTTAAAGAAAAAAAAAGTCAATCCCATGCTCAGTCAAATTGGTATACATTATTTATAGGCCAAATAGCTGTTTTTTTTATGGTAATCTGTCATTTGTGTATTTACCACTTTACTATTTGATTTCATAGAATCAAAAGATATCCTTCACTATAGCTGATGACCCTTCTTGTGGGCAAATAGGAAAAAAAATTATTTTAATCAAAATTTCCTCTTTAAAAATGTGAAAACCTGAAACTAACCCCCCCCCCCCAGAATTTTTAGTAACCTTTTTGGTTTTCAATTAAATTGATATCCCAATTTTTGAAAACCAAAATTTTTGCCAAAACTTTGGTTTTCAGCCTTCTTTTTAATCAAAAAAGTTCCCAGTTGCAATTTTTCATCTTCATTAAAAGTACTTTACAACATATTTTCTACCAGCCACACTAGTCTATTGTAGTTAACCTGTGTGATTTGAAATTTTATTTAAATTTAACTGCCACCTTAATGGCATCAATGAAAGACAGATGTCAGACTTGTCTTTGAATTATCTGATTTAATTCTTTTTCATAGTGTAGTTATTTTCCTATAGTTTTCATTCCTGACTTCATTTTAGTTTGGAATTTATAAATAGGATGAAAAGCTGTTTGTTTATGGAAGGTTAGAAAATATGTGTACTACTTTCTGCCAAGATAAAAATACAAAATTGAGTAGTGAAATCACCTATTGGTATACTTTCCAATCACAGGTTGTTTCAAGCCTGAAATAAGCTGTCAAACCTGAGTTAAAATTTTAGTAGAATTACATCCCAGACCCTCAAAAATGTAACATATAGTATAAATGTAAAATACTGAAGTGGTTTCAGTTAGAATCATAAAAATGTAGGGCTAGAAGAGACCTTGAAGTCATAGTTCATCTCCACCTGAGCTGAGGCAAGACCAACCATTCCTAGACCATCCATGACAGGTGTTTGTTTAACTTGTTCTTAAAAACCTTTAAGGGCAGCAATTCTGCAATTTCTGTTCCAGTGCTTAACTACCTTTACAGTTAGATTCCCTCCTCCTCTCCCAATATCATGCCTAAATCTCATTTGCTGCAGTTTAAGCTGATTATTTCCTGTTCTACTCTTGGTGGACATGGTGAACAATTGATCATTTTTCTCTTTACATAATTGAAGAATTACATCACCCCTCAATAAGAAAAGGAGTACTTGTGGCACCTTAGAGACTAACAAATTTATTAGAGCATAAGCTTTCGTGAGCTACAGCTCACTTCATCGGATGCATTTGGTGGAAAAAACAGAGGAGAGATTTATATACACACACACACACAGAGAGAACATGAAAAAATGGGTTTATCATACACACTGTAAAGAGAGTGATCACTTAAGATAAGCCATCACTAGCAGCAGGGGGGGGGGGAAAGGAGGAAAACCTTTCATGGTGACAAGCAAGGTAGGCTAATTCCAGCAGTTAACTCTCTTCTCTTTTGTGGACAAAAAATGCCCACTGCTTTCAACTTTTCTTCAAAGGTCATATTCTCTAAACCTTTTCTCATTTTTGTTGCTCTTCTTTACACTCTCTTCAATTTGTCCACATCTTTCTTTAAAGAAAGTGCCCCAAACTGAACACAGTATTTCAGCTGAGGCTTCTCAAATACTGAGAAGAGTAGGTCAACTACCTCCCATGTCTTACGTGTGACACTCCTGTTAGTACATTCCTGAATGACACTTGCCTTTCTCACAGCCGCATCACATGGTTGATTTGTATTCAGTTTGTGATCCATTATAACCTCAAGATCCTTTTTTGGAATACCACTGCCTATCTGTTTGTTCCCCATTTTACAGTTGTGCATTTAATATTTTCCTTCAGAAGTATAGTACTTTGCACTTATCATTATAGAATTTCATATTGTTGATTTCAGACTAATTCTTCTAATTATCAGAATAATTTTGAATTCTAATCCTGTCTTTTAAAGTACTTGCAACTTGCATACTCTCCACTCTGTCGTACGAGTCCTTAATGAAAATATTGAATAGTACCAGACAGATGCTTGCAGGATCCCACTTTGTGTCTTTCCACTTTTGACAGGAAGCCATTGATAACTACTCCCTGAGAACTGCCTTTCAACCAGTTTTGCATAATCTTTATAGTAATTTAATCTAGACCATATTTCCCTAGTTATTTTATGAGAATGTCATGGGGGACTGTCAAAGCCTTACTAATGTCTAGATATGTATCATCTTCTCTTTCCTCCCTATCAACTAGGTCGATTACCCTGTCAAAGAAGGAAATTAGATTGGTTTGACATGATTTTTCTTGACAAATCCATTTTGGCGATTCCTTATTATCCGCTAGATTTGAACAAATGGATTAATTGTACTGTTGTAATTTAAGAAAGACCAATATTATTACTTTGCTTATAGTTTGTACAAGGCAAACTCAAGGAAAACTCATGTACAACTGTTTAAATCCAAGAAAAAACAACTTTGTGTATATATAGTCCGACCGTGGATGCTGCCAGTAGCCCTTCTTGCATTGTGTAGTCTGACATAACAATTAACTACTTTCTTAGGTGGAGTTCATATTTTCATTGTACTGTTAGCTGATAATATTGCTGACACTGAGTGAAACACATTTTTGGGTTTCACATGGATGACTGAAGAGTGGAAGTTTTTTTTTTTACTTGCTCTTCATTCCTCTGCAATGGCACATTAATCTACAGCATTAAAACTGGTGTGTTTGATGTTAGTGTGATATTGTCCTTTTAATGGCTACATTTAGATGAAGTCAGTTTGCAGGCAGAATTCTGTGTTTTGCAGAGTGTCCTCTGTATATTATGAATAAATTACCTTTTCATTTTAAATATTTATTAAATACATTGGTTCTGCTGCAGATGCAATGGTACTAAGAGCAAGCAAGACTTATCTGAGAGAACTCCTCTGTGTGTATTCGTACATATATGCACATTCTATCATTTTCTCAAGCTTATCTTTATGATGCAATGTTAACCATACTGAGATCCTGAAATACAATAAAATGCTCAGACATCTCTTCCACATGTGCTGGCCTATCTCAAAATATTAACAGTGGTCACTTTTTTTCCACACAGTAACTAGAATTGGCCTCATTTCCAGCCTTAGAAGGATCTTCATTCATACATAATTTTTGAGGTACAGATGCGAAATTCATATGATGATGAGTGAGGCAAGAGCATTTGTTCCCCTGCCACTAACATGTCTGTTCCTTTCTATTATTGTTTCAGCCTGTGATTTATATGTCCAAAAGATTATTTCCCCTTAAGATTGTTTTCAGACTGTTCATCTGTTCAGCAAAGAAAACAGGTGAATTTGAATCTCCTGATTTGCTGCGACCTTGGCTTTGTTATTCACCCTGATAAAGATAATGCAACAGTTTCTCCTGAACACTTTCTCACCTTGTAGTTTGGCCAAAGTGGACTTCCTTCCTTTAACTCCTGAAATGAGAGAAATATCAGAAGGGCTTTAATCATGTATCAGAAAGTGATCTTAAACTAGAAGAGAGAAAAGGTGGGTGAGATGGTATCTTTTATTGGGCTAACTTCTGTTGGTGAGAGAGACAAGCTTTTGAGCCACTCAGAGTTCTTCTTCAAGTCTGGGAAAGGTACTCCCAGCATCAGAGCATACTTTGAAAGGTCCCTTATAATGCCACTGGGAGTTCCTTTCCCAGACCTGAAGAAGAGCTCTGTGTATCTCGAAAGCTCGTGTCTCTCACCAATAGACGTTGGTCCAGCAAACGATAATACCTCACCCACCTTGTCTCCCTAATATCCTGGAACCGACATAGCTACAGCAACACACAAACTACAAGTTGGTTCATGGGTACCAAGAAGATATTGAAGATGTCTAAGAGTCTCTGCCGAGTCCGAAGGATGCTGTTGGCATACTGCTATTTGTGCGGTGACAACTTCATGGGCTTAAAAAATGGGAAACCTTTGCCTAAGCCAGTTGTTTATGTATCCCTGAATGTTTTTTTTTTTCTGTTACTATGGATTTGATGTGGAGGAGCTATAAACCTCACAGACAGACAGACAGACTGCATTCTGGGGTCCATCAGGATTTCAGTTTCATTTCATACTGTGTTCTGGGGTTTGGTGCTTCTGGTGGGGTTAATGCTGTCTGTGATATTGGAGAAAATTTTTTTTTTCTGTATCCCATGATATATCATCCTTAATGTCTTGCTTCATTTGGTTGTAGTGGTGGAAGAGCTAGGAACATCTTCAGTATTAGATTTTTGTAAAATATTTACTTTGTTTTCCTTATGCATTTGTGTGGGATTTGCCAATGCTTTACGGCATATTTTAATAAGTGTTTCAAACAGATTCAAAGTACTTATTTCATTTTATTGTGTATTTATTACATTCCACTTCACTTTTGCTGTTGTCATTTCCCACGAGGATTTGAATAGAATTTGTTGAGCTGGTCAGCCTGCTGGTTGTGGCTTGTCATGTAATAGTTCACCTCCTTCCCCCCTCGCCCCCCCGCCGCAACAGTCAGCATTTGCCGGTTGGAGGATTGGCTAGAACTGGCATATTATGGGATTTGAAGAAATCAAGTTAGTAGTGATTTATGTTGCAAAAGCCTCAGTCCTTTGGAGGAACATGCACAAACATTACAGAGTACGGTCATTCCGTATTTTTTTTTTTGTATTAAATTAAACCTTCCAAGAATACTTTTTTCCTTCTTGATATTATGCAGTCCAATGCTGATCTCTTATTCACGTGCGATTACCTGGGATTAGGTTGTGCACCTCTTAAAGTACCTAGCTTTTATTGTACCCATTAATCTGATTTTCAGATGTGTATGTGTAGAAATATTTTCCCCCTATTCAGTTCATCGAAAGACCTCAGTGTTTTGTAAATATTAATTAAGCCATGCCATACACCTGTAAGGTACAATAACTGATCTATTACAGATTCAGAGATGGGGTAACTGAGGCCCAGAGAGGCTGTGGCTTGCCCACTGTTACACAAGAAGTTGAGGCAGCGCCAAGAGCAGCATCCAGGCCTCTTGCCTTCAAATCTAGCACCAAGTCCATCTGATTTTTGCCACTTTTATCTGAGGATCTCAGGCACTTCGACAAACATGAATTAGTTAATCCTGTCATCATCCCCTAATATATATACATTGTTATATGGTCAAAGGTAACTCCTGCTTTGTTTCGTTGACTGTGAAGGAAGCACACATCATCTGCATAAATGCATCCGATGAAGTGAGCTGTAGCTCACGAAAGCTTATGCTCAAATAAATTTGTTAGTCTCTAAGGTGCCACAAGTACTCCTTTTCTTTTTGCATAATTGAAGTGATTCTGTGTTGTGTTCCTTTTATAAATGCATTACTGGATGCAAAGGAAAAATAAAACATTTTCTCAAGATGGTGATGTGGGTCAAGTAGAATCTCCTTAGGGATCACTGCAAAAATCTGTTTCTAATATTTATAAAAATAGGATTAAATTATCCTGGCTATGCTAATATTAGCTGCACCGAACTGCTGGTATGTTATGTATAGTTTTAAATGTTCATACAAGTTGCTAAAAAAAGTGTTTTTTTTAGGAACAGTTCTTCTAGTAAACTGTCACAAACACCACTGTGTTTATTCTAGCAAATTCTAGGTTCTTCTTAATTCAAGTACATTAATTGGCTCTTAAGGCTCAAGATAGGTCATTTTTAACTTGGTTAGAAATTGAAATGCACTATCTGAAGCTTCCAGTACTTTTTAATTGAAAATACTCACTATGTAAAAATGCAAATCCAGGATCCAGTCCTCCTGCTTTAGCAAAATTTAAACAGCAAAATTTAAAATTTTATATAAATTTAGAAATTTATAAATTGAAAATATATTCTCTTGGATAAGAACACTTAAACATTCTCTTTCCCTCTCCCCTAATCTTCACCTAAAACCCAGGGGAGACAGAGCAGTATCCAGAGGTTTGGGTGCTCATCTGAAAACCTGTGAAACCACTCAAAGGATTCTGTGCTTTCTCACATGGACATACACATCCCTTCCTCCAAACAAGTGATTCTTGATAGCTACTGCACTTGTACAGGTGAAGGGGGGCAGTAGCCGTCTGTATATCTCCAAATGGTTTCCTTAGGAGCAGGTGGGGAGCAGGACCCATTTGTGGAATCTTTAGCAAGGATGGCAGGACTCTTCTCATTCTAGCATCTTAAGGGGCCACCTATTCTTTTTTCCTTATGTTTTTCCTCTAGATGAGAGAGAGAGTTTGGGTATTCCACTAGCTCCATTTAATTTATTCCTTGTCTTGTTTCAGAGCTTCCATTTCCCTTTTCTTCCCTCATCTTGTCTGTGTCCATCTCTGCTTTCCCTACTTTCCATCATTCACTACAGCAGAGGAGGCATGGATAGTATGTGTGTATAGCTGTTTTTTCCACACACACCCCGCCACTCCTCCGTCTCTGTGGTCCAGTCTTAGCCTCCAGCAGAGGACAATAAAGCTGAGGCAGGGAGAAGGGAATAATAATGATTAATAAATTAGGGCTATCATTTTTGTTATGGAAACTTTTAATACGTTTTTATGGCAGAGGTGTGGGGTGGGGGGAAGATGAGTCACTGAAATGGGGGGAGGAGCAGCAGGCCCGGGGGTGGCAGGAGTTGGAAAGTGAGCTTTCCCTGCAGTGGCAGCTCCTGTTCTGCAGGGCTGGTCCTGGCTTCCTGCTCTGGGTGTTACAATCTGGCAGGCATAGTTGGTCACAGTGCCACTCAGATTTAGGATGTCTGCTGCTACATAGATGGAGATGCAGGTGTGGCTGGTCAAATTTGATTGGCATTGCAATCTAGCTCACATGGTCGCAGTGCCACTCAAATTTGGCCCTCTGTCTCCATCTATGGAGTGGTGGATGTGCCAAACCTGAGTGGCATTGTGACCGCATGGGCAGGGTCACAATGACTGGAGCTGGTCCCAGTTCCCCAGGACAGGAGTCACGGCTGCAGGGTCATGGACTTTATTTAAATGATTACCGTAAACCCAGTGACCTCCACACCAAGAGAGGTAGTAGTATTATTAAAGCTTGAACATCTTAAAGTTTGTTGTACGTTTCATCATGAAAGTTCCAAAGCACTTAACAAACCATATATTCAGGGCTCATTTAGCACTCTTCTGAGACACAGTTCCAGCTCAGATGAAATAGGGCAGATCTTTCTGTATTACAGCAAACAGCAACGTTGTATTTATACTGGTAGCTGACCAGGTTTGGAGGAATTACAAGTGGAATATTATTACCAAGGTTATAAGATAGCCAGGACACAAGGGCTAACACCTCAACTATAACAAGGGATGTGACCGTAATAACTATGACCATAGACACTGATAGATCAAAACCACTTTCTGATTGGCTGGTTGGGGCTTTTTGATAATATTGCATTTATGCATGACCAGCAGAGCTGGGACCTTATCAGTGAAACAAAAACAAAAAATCTGTGCCAATTGTGTTAAATGGGGTTGGGGAGGATCTGTGATAATGGAGTCTGGATAATAATGCACGCTGTAGAGTTGGGGAAGACGTACAGAGTAAGGGGTGGAAGGAAGTTTTAAACATTTTAAACTCCTTCCCCACAGAGTTCCAGATCTCAGTTTCAGCAGCAGTCTGTGGTCTGCCAACCACTTTTAAGCCACTTTCTAGTGCAGGGGTGGCCAACCTAGAGAAGGAACCAGAATTTACCAGCGTACATTGCCAAAGAGCCACAGTAATACATCAGCAGCCCCCGCCCCTAGCTCCCAGCGCCTCCTGATGAGCTGTTTCATGGCGTGCAGGAGGCTTGGGGGTGGGAGGAGCGAGGGCATGGCAGGCTTAGGGGAAGGGTCAGGAAGGGGTGGAGTGGGGGCAGGGCCTGTGGCAGAGCCAGGGGTTGAGCAGTGAGCACCCCAGGCATATTGAAAAGTTGGCGCCTATAGCTCCAGCCTCGGAGTTGGTGCCTATACAAGGAGTCACATATTAACTTCTGAAGAGCCGCATGTGGCTCCAGAGCCACAGATTGGCCACCCCATTCTAGTATAAGACCTACATTGGAAGGTGTTCCAATATTCCAAATTTAGGATATTTTTATAAAACAAAATGCTGCTGAATGGGTAGCTAGATTTCTGGTTTTGGGGGGTATGTTGTGGAACTCTAATGAGACCTATAGAATTCTGTAGCATGGTTAAACACTATAGAAAAATTGTTCATTGTTGTTTTCTATAGATTTTTATGGATACTACTCTACTAAATTTCTGTAGTATCCTATGGTCAATATTCTTATTATACTGTATTGGGCTTTGTTATTGAATAGGGAAAAGGTTCAGTTCGTCCAGGGTACCTTAATTATTATTATTTTTTTTTAAAAACCTGACACATATATTCGAAATAAGAATTTATAACCATTCCCCTTTTTTTTCTTTCCCATGCTTTTTTACGACAAGTTACTTTTCATAGAGGAAGGTTATGTTGCATAAACCCTCTCAAAACATACTTTTATTTTTTAGTTGAAATATGTAATGAATCTTAAAAAAAAATTGTTGTAGGCAGAAGTCCAGATTTTATGGACTTCTGTTGTGCTCTGAGAACTTTTGTGTCTGTGCTGGATTAAACTAGAAATTGTATGGGAAGGACAGTGGTGGAATTATTAGTTTTGTTTTAATTGGACAAGTTGAGTTAAATTGGATATAAGATTTTTTTTAACAAGCCTAGTCCAAAGTATTTTGCTGAATATTTTTACTCTCCATGTAGCTAGTGTTATTTACTAATCCAATAAAATAATCATTTCTTATTGACAGAAAGTCCTGACAAAGAGAGAACAATGCTGACATGACTCATACATGTCATACTATGTGTACATAGCAAGTGCTTATCCCATACTTACCTGGTGAAGTCCTGGTTTGCTTAAGAGGATTTTTCTATTTGCTGAAGATAATATACGAAAGCAGATACTTCTTCGTGTTGAACGCATTCTAGAAGTTTTAAGTATTTACAGTTGGACTTGATTAAATAATACTGTGTGCAAAAATACTTTTTTTCCTACTATAGCTAAAGAATATTTCTTCCTTTCTTTTGTTCCTTGTCCCACAATATTAGTTAGAAAAACAACAACAAAAAGTTAAAGAATTGTTGGCTACATGTTGGATTTATTTTCCTACCGAAAAGGCTTGTGAGCAGCTCCCTTTCTGCCTTAATAGAGCTAGATTAGGAGATTGCTGAGGTACCCAAAGCTGGAGATGGCTGCTCTTTTATGTAGCTAAATCTGAGTAAAATAATTAAATATTTCAGGAATGGCTTTTGAAGCCATACAACAGGGATTTTCTTTTTCTCCCCCCCCCATGCATAGTTATTGGAGTGGCTATACAAATCCTATAATTTGGGTGCAGTTATATCAAAAGTAACTTCATAGAGTACTTTTAGAAGGTCACATTTTCTCTATTGTGGGAGGGGCGGGGGCTATATATTTTGTAGTATTGTGGCAGGGAAAGGCTCCAGCAGCTGGGAGGCAGACACTAACTACACTGCTAAAAATAGTAATATAGATGGGGAGGCATGGCTGGGGCGAATAGCGATTTACTAAATAGTATATGTTTACTTGCCTAAACCATACCTCACTAGCTACACTGCTATTTATATTCATGCAATGGGGCTTTACACATATTTACACCACATGTACGCACCGCTGAAAGAAGCATGCAGTGTAGATGTACCTTAAGTATTAACACCAGAAAGTAATTTGTCTTTATTGGGCTTCTATATGAATGTAGATGGGATGATACATTACTAATCATATTTTACCTGCATGGAGAAGCACAGCTATTTTGTACACTTACTAAAGTCAACTATCAAGTTGTAGGAATAAACTATGTCCTAAATGAAAAAAATGTCATAAAGCAAAAAGGACAAGTGAGACTGTTTGTTTTATTTTTTTGGTCAGGTTTTTTTTCATTTCTTCTGGTCATCTTAAACCTTTTCAATAAAGGAAGCTAAATACAAATTATTAAGGCTTAGACTGGAAAACGCAAGACATCTCAGTTAGTTTCCACTTCACTCCATCATTTAATATGTGATACCTAGGTATTGCAGCACTCACTATACATTTATCCTAAGACCGCTGCAGCAATTTAGCACAACAGCAGCAATATAAAACCTATATTTGGTCCACTACATGAAGTAACACAGAACAGAAAATGACTAATTATTTTAAAGTGTCTTGACTTGAATAAAAAGAACAGCAAGTTTTCAGTCTATGTCTGATGGCTTAAAATAGGAAGGAGAATATGCAGACCAAATGAATATCGGAGAAACCCAAGGCTCTCAAAGTTGCTCAAAGGTCTGTTGTGTTTTATGTTCAAATCAACAGTAAGCAATTGTTAAGAATGTAAGTATAACTATATTTGTAACTTGTGCATAGGTCTTTATAAAATTACTGTTTTAAATTCACTTTAAATAAAAGGCTACACAATGTTACTTATTATTTAAAAGAAATATAACTTGCCTCCTACTAACTATGGAAATTTCTTCAGTTCCCATGTTCATTTTCTTGGCCCTGTTTTGGATTATTAGCCGCTCTCTTATAGATTCATAGATACTAAGGTCAGAAGGGACCACTCTGATCATCTAGTCCGATCTCCTGCACAGCGCAGGCCACAGAATGTCACCCACCACTCCTATGAAAAACCTCACCCATGTCTGAGCTATTGAAGTCCTCAAATCATGGTTCAAAACTTCAAGGAGCAGAGAAGCCTCCCTCCAGTCAACCATGCCCCATGCTACAGAGGAAGGCAAAAAAACCTCCAGGGCCTCTCCAATCTGCCCTGGAGGAAAACTCCCTCCCGACCCCAAACATGGCAATCAGCCAAACCCTGAGCACATGGGCAAGATTCACCAGCCAGATACCCAGGAAAGAATTTTCTATAGTAAATCAGATCCCATCCATCTAATATCCCATCTCAGGGGATTTGGCCTATTTACCCTGAATATTTAAAGATCAATTACTTACCAAAATCCCATTATCCCATCATACCATCTCCTCCATAAACTTATCGAGTAGAATCTTAAAACCAGATAGATCTTTTGCCCCCACTGCTTCCCTTGGAAGGTTATTCCAAAACTTCACTCCTCTGATGGTTAAAAACCTTCGTCTGATTTCAAGTCTAAACTTCCTGGTGGTCAGTTTATACCCATTTGTTCTTGTGTCCACATTGGTGCTGAGCTTAAATAATTCCTCTCCCTCTCCTATATTTATCCCTCTGATATATTTATAGAGAGCAATCATATCTCCCCTCAACCTTCTTTTAGTTAGGCTAAACAAGCCAAGCTCCTTAAGTCTCCTTTCATAAGTCTCCTTTCTTGTTGGGGAGCATTGTTAAAATGGCAGATTTCACTGAAACTAATTCACAGCCATGAAGAATATGAAAGAGTGACAAAAATTGTAAAAACTGTTTTGACAAGTTTGTGATCTGTGAGAATGAGCGTAGGGTTGGAAGTCAGAAGGTCCTTTTAATCCAGGGTTTGCCACTGATTTGCTATCCACTGTTGGACAATCCAATACACTTTTCTTCCTCAATTTCTTGAACTGTTAAATGGGAATAATTACCCAACAATCTCTCACAGAAGTGTTGAGCATGTTGTTAAATATATGTACTGTGCTTTGAATATGTGCAGTTCTGTATAAATGCTAAATATTAACTGCCCATTTCTGCTCTCTCCTACGTTCCATCTAGCCTACCATTGAAGTTTAATGAGGCTTTGAGTTGCAAGGGAGATCAGGATTTAGCCCTAAGTCTCAAGGTATAGCTAATCACTACCGTTTCTATGTAATGTGGATATTCTTTCTTTTGTCATCTCAAGTAAGACCCTTAAGGTATCACCAGCAGTGTTTTTGTTTTCAACACTGCATAAGATTATGGCAACATTTTAAAAGAATAGTTTTTGTAATTCTACCATGAGGCTTCTCTGGTCAATTAAGGCATGTTGCAACAGAAAGTAATTATCCTCTCCTCCCACCCCCCCAGTCAGATGATACTTGTTCTGAACTCTTTCTTTAACATTGCTGAACTTTTGTTGACAGAAAATGTGGACTAGAAGATGAATATTCTTACAACATAAGCAGAAGCGGTGTTTTCCATTCAGGGAGTGACAAAGTGACTGAATTCTTGAAAAAGGTTAATAATGTACATGGATATGAGTTAACGTGGCAGAAAAGATTTTCACTGATACTTTCTAAAGCATGTCTAAAGATGCCGTCTTCAATCTTTCAGTAGTTGATTTAACATATATATTGATTGCATAAAAGAAAAGGTTGGAACAACTAGTATTTTTACCACCATATATGCAGTTGTGTTAGACTGGGGTTCTTCAGTGATAGGTCAGTTTTGTTTGATTTTAAAAAGTAACTTATTGACCTAAAGAAATGAGGAATGACTGCTTTGGCTCACCTTAACCTCCTCCTAGGTCTCTCCCCAACATTACTAAATTTCACATTTGTGAAATCTCTGATGTGTATTATACAAAATGTAGTTGTTTGCTAACCAGCTTCATAGACCTTATTAAGCTTTTGCTATTCAGCAGAGGCAGTAGCTCTGAAATACAGAAACAATTGCATTAAATCCTTGGCTGGCAATTCTGTGTGGGATTGAGTATTGAAATGCAGCAAAGCAAATAATGAAGGCATATGTTTACCTATAATTCTTTTTATCTTGGGAGAAGGATTAAATAGGAACACTTTGGTTGTTGTCAAATTCTTAACAGTTGCTTTCAAGCATGAAACAGTCCCCGGGCTCTCGGAGGATTTACTTAGCAGTTTGAATAGAGAGGTCTTTACTGCTAATGGAATTGAGATGGCAGGCTTAAGCAATGGGGTGCTTTATAGCCTCTTTAGCCACTTGAGAAGATGTAACATCAAATAGCTGAAATCATCCTGGTCTCCACTGGTGTTTGGGAAGTTGCACAAAGATTGTTGAATAAATAATTCAGAGTTGTAAGAATGTCTGGATGCCAGAGTGTTGCAAGTATCTAAAAGCTTGATTCACAGAAGAGGTAGTACCAAGGGACATGCTATAGTTTTTACTTCAGCTTTGCCCGAGGGAACATTTACTGATGATTTAAAAAAATGAAAAAAACCCACCTCTGTTGGGATTGACTGAGGTTTGTACAGAAGAATTTCGCTGGGAACTTTCACTTTCCAAAGTGTACTTCAATAAAAAGAATATTTTATCTTTTGTGGAGATTGCGGCGTGACAATTACTGTATTTTTCAGTTTTTATATGCTATGTATTCAGCATTTCCTTTTTACATAAAGTATATTTGCTGTTAAATTCCTGTTCTATATAATGACAAATGTAGTACGCAAATTGTAATGAGCTCTAGACATAAAACATCTAGTAATGTAGGTAGATAAACTATGGTTAGGTATTCATCCCTGATACCATCTAGAAATCAGATTTCTCCTTGTTTTAACCTTGCAGTTCCTTTTAAATATTTTTGTGCATACTTGGGGATCACAGTTCTGTAGAAGTTTGACTGCAGGAACTAGTTTGAGATTACCGTGGCCTCCTATTTTTGAAGACTTGAAAGAAGGTTACATACTCTCAGATAACCCCATCTTTTTCTCCTGATAGCTCCTGTGTTCAGACTTTGATCTTATGCCACGTGTATATTTTAGCTTCTCCAGTTCTACCCTAAAAGCCATCAGGTCTCTGCTACTGAGTGGGGGTATTTCAATGAGGCAAATATGTGGTTTCATAGGTTCATAGATTTTAAGGCCCAGAGGGACTGTTATGATCATCTAGCCTGACCTTCTGCATATGTAGGCCATAGTATCTTGCTTAGTAGATTCTGCCTCAAGCTCATAACTTCTGTTTGAGCTGTAGCATATATTTAGAAAGGTTTTCAGTCTTGATTTAAAGACTCCAAGTTATAGAGAATCAGTCACATCATAGGGAAGTTGTTTCAGTGGTTAATTATCCTCATTGTTAAAATGTAAAGAAATAAGAAGCGATGGAATGGATAAGACAGAGTCCGTCTGGGCAAAAATCACATTGGGGAAGAAAACTAGTAGAGCCTCCCCTAGGATAGTGCTTGGGGTGTGCTATAGACCTCCGGGATCTAATTTGGATATGGATAGAGCCCTTTTTAATGTTTTTAATGAAGTAAATACTAATGGAAACTGCGTGATCATGGGAGACTTTAACTTCCCAGATATAGACTGGAGGACCAGTGCTAGTATAATAATAGGGCTCAGATTTTCCTAGATGCGATAGCTGATGGATTTCTTCATCAAGTAGTTGCTGAACTGACTAGAGGGGATGCCATTTTAGATTTGGTTTTGGTGAGTAGTGAGAACCTCATAGAAGAAATGGTTGTAGGGGATAATCTTGGTTCAAGTGATCATGAGCTAATTCAGTTTAAACTGAACCGAAGAATTCACAAAAATAAATCTGCAACTAGGGTTTTTGATTTCAAAAGGGCTGACTTTCAAAAATTAAAGAAATTAGTTAGGGAAATAGATAAACAGTGTTGGTAATTATCATATTGTTGTTAATTACTTATATTCATCCTTGACTTATTTAAAATTTCCTTTTCTTTGACTTTGCTAGGTTGGAATATCGACTTTGCAGTTAGTGGGGAGATGCTCTTCAGAGCCATTTCCCCTTGTCCATACAGATACCATTTTCTACCAGACTTATGCTTCTCCAGTGTCTCTTAAACACACCAATTGGTTTTACACCTGTATGTGAAGTTTTGCTGGATTGCTGCACCAGAGTCTGGATTACAGCGGTGTGATGTGCTCTAACCCCCCATGTATATTGTACTGGCATGCACTAAATGTTCCTTAGTGCACATTGATGTAGTCCTGTTAGAAATATACTGCACAACAACTAGTGATAGTTAAGAGTCTGATAGTTAAGAGTGGAGGCATTTAGGAACAACTCAAAATATTGAGCAGAGGAGTGATAAAATCATGAAAGTTGGGAACATTGTATCTGGCATAGGCACTACTCAGGTGTCTAACCAAGGCTACATCCAGTGTTTCGTCAGACCTGGCTTGTGTCACCTATGTGGAACTTTTGCCTGCTAACTTTGACAGAAATTGGAATCCAGTATCAAGTTCTAGCATCCTAACCTCTCTGCCAGGATTTATCCAATTACTTTTTAGCAAAACTTACCTCCTGGGGAGCTGAAGCCGAGGTAGAATCTATAGTAATTTCAACATTTTTCTTCCCTCTGAGAAAGGGCAATGTTGCCTTAGGGGGCACCATGAAGAAAAGGTGAATGGCTGCCTTAAAAGTTGTTGAAATCGTTCGTTTTTCAAATGTCCAACACTGCATTCACTTATGCTGCAAGGGCTCTGTCAGAATGGTAGGATAAATTACAGGCCTCTGTGCGGGAGTGGGAAAATCAAGTCCTTCTTCCAGAGTCTGAGTCTCTAAGAAGCTTCTGCCTTTGTTAGCTTTTAGTTGCATTCCTATATTTTGTGCCTAAAGATAACCTTCCTTAGTGGCCTTTAACTGTGGAAGTGATGGCATCTTTGTTCAGGTCAGCAGACCTACTCCTGATATGTTCTATTTACTTGCTTTTTAAAAATGAGTATCTCTTCAGGAATATTCTTGACGAAACTTTGAAAGATTTTGCTAAACCTAAGGATTGCCTACCTACAGTTATCCAAGAAACATTGTTCAGTGCATGTCTTCCAGTCACAGGCAACTTTTTCAGGCTTTTCTTCTCATTGTAAAGATACAAGGGCACAGTTTTCCAGGTCAATCATTCCTTTATTTTTCCATCCTTTAGATGAGGCAGTCTTTTAAAGCTCACAAAGTATAAAATGGGACAGACTACCTCTCCCTGAATCTTTTGGGAGCCATACAGTTACAGAAAATCTTACTGCCTGCCAGTATTCCTGTAAAAGGAACAGGGTGAACTGCTTGTATTGACATGTGATACTATGAATAACAATCAGTTTGGAAGGGGATTGGTAAATACTGGAAAAGAAATCTATTTATAAAGTGGAGGTGGAGCAGGTCCTCAAGGAATCCATTTTGAAACACTTGGAGATGAAGGTGATCAGAAACAGTCAACATGGATTCACCAGGGCAAGTCATGCCTGATGAACCTGATTGCCTTCTATGATCAGATAACTGGCTCTGTGAATGTGGGGAAAGTGGTGGACGTGATATACCTTGACTTTAGCAAGCTTTTGATACGGTTTCCCACAGTATTCTTAAAGTATGGATTGGATGAATGAACTATAAGGTGGATAGAAAGCTTGCTAGATTGTGGGGCTCAAAGGGTAGTGGTCAACGACTCGATGTCTAGCTGGAAGCTGGTATCAAGTCGAGTTCCCTAGGAGTTGGTCCTGGGGCCGGTTTTGTTCAAAGTCTTCATTAATGATCTGGATGATGGGATGGATTGCACCCTCAGCAAGTTTGCAGATGACACTAAGCTCGAGGGAGAGATAGATAGATATGCTGGAGAATAGGGATAGGGTTCAGAGTGACCTAAACCATGCCACTGGCAGCTCCCATTGGCCAGGAACAGTGAACCACAGCCACTGGGAGCTGCGAGTGGCCATTCCTGCGGATGCTCAGGTAAACAAAGCGTCTCGCTGCCTGCCAGGGGCTTATTCTGAACAAGCTGCAAACCAAGTCTGGGAACCCCTGACCTAGACAAATTGGAGGATTGGGCCAAAAGAAATTTGATGAGGTTCAACAAGGACAAGTGCAGAGTCCCGCTCTTAGGGCGGAAGAATCCCATGCACTGCTACAGGCTGGGGACCGACTGCCTAAGTGGCAATTCTGCAGAAAAGGGATTACTTTGGATGAGAAGCTGGAGATGAATCAACAATGTGCCCTTTTTTCCGAGAAGGCTAATGGCATATTGGGCTGCATTAGTAGGAGCATTGCTAGCAGATCGAGGGAAGTGATTATTTGGCACTGGTGAGGCCACATCTGGAGTATTGCATCCAGATTTCCCCTCCCCCCCCCCCCGCTACAGAAAGGATGTGGAGCAATAGGAGAGAGTCCAGCCAAGGGCGATGAAAATGATTAGGGGGCTGTAGCATATGACTTATGAGGAAGAGAAGAGTGGGGGAGGATTTGATAGCAGCCTTCAACTACCTGAATGGGGGTCCCAAAGAGGATGGAGCTAGGCTGCTGTCAGTGGTTGCAAATGACAGAATAAGAAGCAATGGTCTAAAGTTGCAGTGCGGAAGGTTTAGGTTGGATATTAGGAAAAATTCACTAGGAGGGTGGTGAAGCACTGGAATGGGTTACATCCGAGGATTGCATTGGCCCTTTTGGCCACAGGATTGCACTGGGAGCACAGATGATTATCCATCACAATGCCCAAGACTTTTCAGTCACCAGTTTCCAGGATAGTTTATCATCCTGGATGTAAGGCCTACATTCTTTGTTCCTAATTGTATCACTTTACACTTTGGATGTATTAAAAACACATATTGTTTGCTTGTGGTCAGTTTACCAGGCAATCCAGATCACGTTTTTATTGGTGACCAGTCCTCTTCAGTATTTACCACTCTGGTAACACTGTTACCTTTATCAGCCACGCTTGTAAGCTCATTTAAAAAAATATCATTAGTTTGACAGGATCTGTTTTCCATAAATCCATGCTGTTATATTAATAATATTATTCTTTATTAATCCAGTGCCTTATCAGCCATTCCATTACTTTTGCCTGGGATTGATTGTCAGGCTGATAGGCCTGTAATTACCTAGGTCATCCTGGGTTTACTGATGTAAAACATTTGCACACTAGCTTTCTTTCTGTCCTCTGGAACTTGTCCCTGTGTTCCAACACTTATTGAAAGTCAACACAGACGCTCCAGAGAGCTCCTCGGACTGTTCTTTTAAATCTTTTGGATGTATGTTATCCAGACCTGCTGATTTAAAAATGTGTAGTTTTAGTAGCTCCTCTTTACAATCTTCTTAAATTACTATTGGAATGCAAAGTGTATTATCATCATCATCATCATAATATTAATACGTCATCTAGTTTATATAAGGTGATTGCAACTTCCTATTAAGATTTTAAATGGAGGAAAAGATGGCAGAGCAGTTACAGAAACTGAATTAGTTTTTATAGATCATATTTTAATCTACTTTTATAACTTTGCATAGTGCTGTTACTGATGTTTTTGCTTTATTTTCTTTAATAAATGATTCTGATCTCTGGCTGTTAAAAAAAAAAAAAAATTTGGTCAAATTCTGACTTTATTTACACCAATGTAAATCTGAAATAATTTTATTAATTTTAGCCAAATTCCTCTGGATCAGTACTGCAGCAACTAAGATTAACTACATGGAGGGTAAATTACTGTCCAGATTTATACTCGTGTAACTGTGTCAGAAACTGTAACAGGAATCTGTCTTAGGCTTATACCCAACTGCCACAAAACAATTTTACTTCTTTATTTAAACACAAAGGTCAGGAAATATTACACATAATTAAGGATTATATTGGATGTGTGTTTTAAAATCTGTAGGATGAGAGCAAATTTGAGAGTTAGAACAGGAATTCTGTTTTTTTTTCCTAGGTTCATTTCATATAAGGGAGATACTGAAGGTGAGATGCTGGCTTTTCAAAATCATGCAGTAGAGTTGTCTAGTCTTTGGATATCAAAGCATTCCAGCACTTCGTTGTTGTTTGTTTTTATTCACAATTTTTGAAAATATATTTTTAATATTAAGAATTAATCAATGATAGGGACAAATTCTTAAAGCTCTCTGATTTGATAATTACCATTATTGAGTTAATACCCTAATTTAATGCAGATTATTTTTATGTCATGCTTTTTGTCCAAGATCACTTGCCCCAGGTAGTAAATTGAATATGGTCAGTACATCTGTCTTCTCCTGTTTTTGTTTTTTGCTGTTAGCTCTAAATTAAAACAAAAATAGGATTATTGAGTTGACAAAACCATGTTTTTTATGGTTATGGAGGTCCAAAAATCAATAGAGAAGGGAAGAAAACAAAATACACAGCAGCAGTTACATTATTTCTTAGGGTCTTATCTTAGGAAAGTCTTATTTTGTGTATTCCAGTTCTTTACCTTGGAGAAAGGGGGGGAGTAGCTGGAGTATGCAGTTTGAAGAGGCCCCCTACACAAGGGGAATTCTCCTGTTAATCTGGCCTTAACTCCTAAGAGGTGTGAGGATGAATTTTCTAGAAAACTGGATTCACTTTGTGCTGTTTATGAAGTGCAAAATCATCTTAAACTAGCTGGAGATCCCACAGGAGAACTGTATCCCGGAGAGGGAATCTCTGCTGGTGTGAAAATGGCATGCATTTCTTACACCAACTTCCTTCTCTAACGCCTCCAGCTTAAGCTGGAGGAAAGGGGGTGGGCATGGAAGCTGAGAGGGACAGGGTTTAATGCAGCTGAATTTCAGTACATCAGCTCTTACACAGGCACAAGCTCCATTATGCCACTGGTAGAAGATAGAGTAAGCCTTCTCCTTCTCTAACTTCAACCAGGGTTGGGAGGCTCAGTATCAAGAAGCTACAGGTGCCTCTGCGCACAGGCTACTCTCTGCTACTTCTGAGCACAGTTCAGACATAGTGGCCATTTTCTCACCTCATCTATTCTTTCTGTAGGAGTTCTCTTATCCACACAAATATAAATATTTTAAACTGGTGGCTAAACTTTTTAAACTGAAAATCTACTGATTTAAGAGCAAGTTCTCTTAGAACTTTACTAAAGGGTTGAAAAAAATTATTTAATAGTATTCCAACCTTAATTCTATCTCTTCAGCTTTCTAAGCATTATTACAGCCCGAAACCACCACAGATAATATAGGGCAAATCTGTCCCACTTGAAAGGCCATGAATATAGTGGAGTGGCTGATGTTCTGTTGAGCAGAGGGTGAGGCAAGATGTGGGGCGCTTGTGTAGGATTTTTGGTAGACAAGGCAACGCAAACAGATCCATAAGAAGATTCCTCCATCTGACCCCTGTGAAACTATAGTACATGCAGCCTAGGGCTCACACAGTGATCAGGATTTGAACTGAAAAAAAGAAACCAAGTGGTGTTCTCTTGCACCAATATATTATTCTCAAAGGAGATACCAGTATGCAAAATTAAAACAGCCAGGGATTACATTCAATACAACTTTTTTTTTTTCTGGTTACCACAGTCTTGATTAGGAAATGGTTTAAAATAAAAGCAAAACAACATTAGTAAATACTGTTTCATCCCGATAATGTTAAAGATACAACTATTTGCAAGGTTAGTGTACTGTGAAACATATACATTATAGCAGTTTAATTTGTAAATTCTAATTTATAAAAAGCCAATACTTAAATGCAAAAATTAAACAAAAAAACCCTACTGAAATCTTCAAAAAATGTATGTAAAACTGTACAGAATGATATGATGTATATAAAAGTTTGCAAAAAAAATTAATGATAGGTCTTATAAAAGTTCATGTTTCCTTGGTATACATAGAGAAATGTGAGCATATTTCTTAGCAGTTGCACCATGGAGTTGATCTGTTTAGATTAGTAGCTGTATAGTGAAGTATGTATTGTATTTTTCCCCTGTATAATACACTCGCACGTAAACTACTAAAGCAGAATCTATATAATATAATAAAAATAGCTGTTGCCAAAATTCATGCAAGTTGTGAGATGTATATAACCAGCTTTAGATACAAAATAGAGAACTTGCTGTTGATTCTAGAATATTACCTGTATGCCATTTTTTGCTTCAATATGCTGTTCTAATGCCATTTCTATTAGGGACATACTGTAGCATGATGCATCAGAGTCTAATCCCAAGGTTTAAACAAATGATTCTCCGTTATCTCTTGCTTTTAGAATGTGTTGCATCAGAAATCTGTTGCATTAATGAAACACTGCTACTGCTAATTGCTGACATAGGAGTATTTGGGGCACTAAGGCAATCACAGGAATGGGGAAAAAAGTTTTCATAGCTTCCATGTGCAGTGTATTTAATCAGTCATGCTAATTTCTAGAGTAAATAGTGCACGTCTCTTGTGAAAGATCTCTTCAAATTGTTTGCTCTCACATTAACGGTTGTTCAGGTTAACAGATGTACTAAGCAAAAAAATTGAAGCTTAAAGGGGAGAATGTTCTTGTGTCCGTTTCCAGTTACGGTATATTTAACACAATAAGAGTAATGCAGTGTAACTGATGAGAAGAGTCCTCAGCTGTAAAAAGGAGGGGGCCCGATCCTGAAAACTTTGGGAATATTTGCATGAGTAAATTTTCAGGATCTGGCCATTGGTAACCATTTGTCCAGTGTAAACATCTAAAGTTTTCCATTAAACAAAAAAAATGCTGTTTCATTTCAAGTTGCATACTTCTTGAAAGGCAATTGACTTTACCAAGGAGTGTAAATCCATATGAGCAACTTTGGTATTTTACAGGATCTTTTAGGAGAGTTTGTATAGGGTTAAAGTACTGTGTGTGTGTGGTGTGTTTGCATGCATGTATGTATTTATGCTTAATAATAATTATAGGCTAGGACTTTCAAAACAATAAGTGCCCGAATACAGGTTTTTCATTTAGAGTTGCCAAATTCCGGTTGGCACAAAACCGAGTGCCCTAGCCCCGCCCCTTCTGTGAGGCCTCGCCCTCCACCCACTACATTTCCCCCTCCCTCAGTGGCTTGCTCTCCCCCACCCTCACTCACTTTCACTGGGCTGGGGCAGGGGGTTGGGATACAGGCTCCGGGTTGGGGCAAAAAATGAAGGGTTCAGTGTGTGGGAGGGGGCTCCGGGCTGGGGCAGGAAGTTGGGTTATGTGGGAGGGGGTGAAGGCTCCAGCTGGGGGTGTGGGCTCTGGGGTGGGACTGGGGATGAAGGGTTTGGGGTGTATGAGGGGGCTGCAGGCTGGGGGGTTGGGGCCAAGGGATTCGGAATGTGGGAGGGGGCTGCAGGTTGAGGCAGGGAGGTTGGGATGTGGGAGGGATGAGGGCTCTGGGCTGTGGGTGCTGGCTCTAAGATGGGGCTGTGGATGAGAGGACGCCACGGTCCCTTTTTTACTGGGTGTTCCACTCGAAAACCAGACACCTGGTCACCCAATTTTCATTCCATACCTAGGACCTTAAGTGTTCTGATTATCAAAAATGTCTCAGAAGCCCTCATTGAATTTATCACGTATGTGGATTCTTTTTTGGTGTCTCAATATGGATTTCGAAACCTAATTTTAAGACTCCCATTTTTTTTAAAATCTCAGTCATGTGTGTCTATGCAAAATATATATTATACGCCAGATAGGCGAAGATGAAATCCATATGATGAATTGCAAAACCATGTAATAAACACATTGATCATGTACCTTTCTGACTCTCATTTTGCCTCTTCCCACTAATTTCATCTCCTCCAAGACTGTTTTCTGATATTTCAAATCTGGCCACTTGAAAACTTCTGGTTTCAGAGTAGCAGCCGTGTTAGTCTGTATCCGCAAAAAGAAAAGGAGTATTTGTGGCACCTTAGAGACTAAGAAATTTAAAGCTTATGCTCAAATAAATTTGTTAACCTCTAAGGTGCCACAAGTACTCCTTTTCATTTTGAAAACTTCTGCGATTAAAAAAAAATCAGATTAACCTAACCAGAAATATTCTCCTCCCCCGCCCCCAAACTGGGGATTGTCCTCAAAACTATACTCGGATGGACGAAGTTCAGGCCTCCACCAGTGGTAGCTAAAAACATCATGACATCTTTACTGTCTAGAAAAACTAAGGATATGTATATGCCCTAACAACGAGGAGTCCTTGTGGCACTTCAGAGACTAACAGATTTATTTGGGCATAAGCTTTCGTGGGCTAAAACCCATTTCATCGGATGCATGGAGTGGAACATACAGTAGGGAGGTATAAATACACAGCATATGAAAAGATGGGAGTTGCCTTACCAAGTGGGGTGTCAGTGCTAACGAGCCAGTTGAATTTAAGGTGAAAGTGGGCTATTCTCAACAGTTGACAAGAAGGGGTGGAAACCCCTTTTGCAGTGCTAATGAGGCCAATGTAAACAAGGTAACCCATTTCAAATGCATCCGATGAAGTGAGCTGTAGCTCACGAAAGCTTATGCTCTAATAAATTCGTTAGTCTCTAAGGTGCTACAAGTACTCCATTTCAGACAGTTGACAAGAAGGTATGAGTATCAGCAGGGGGAAATTTTAGTTTTTGTAGTGACCCATCCATTCAATGTCTTTATTCAGGCCTAATTTGATGGTGTCCAGTTTGCAAATTAATTCCAGTTCTGCAGTTTCTTGTTGGTGTCTGTTTCTGAAGTTTTTTTGTTGAAGAATTGCCACTTTTAAGTCTGTTGTTGAGTGTCCAGGGAGATTGCAGTGTTCTTCTACTGATTTTTGAATGTTATAATTCCTGATGTCGGATTGGTGTCCATTTATTCTTCTGCGTAGAGACTGTCCGGTTTGGCCAGTGTACATGGCAGAGGGGCATTGCTGACATATGATGACATGTCACATTGGTAGATGTGCAGGTGAAAGAGCCCTTGATGGTGTGGCTGATGTGGTTAGGTCCTATGATGGTGTCCCTTGTATAGATATGCGGACAGAGTTGGCACCGGGGTTTGTTGCAGGGTTTGATTCCTGGATTAGTGTGTAGTTGCTGGTGCGTATTTGCTTCAGGTTGGGGCGCTGTCTGTAAGCGAGGACTGGCCTGTCTTCCAAGATCTGTGAGAGTTAGGGATCGTCCTTCAGGATAGGTTGTAGATCCTTGATCAAGCGCTGATCCTAAGTGGTCCTAGTAAGTATTATGAAAAATCTATCGTGAATCTATAGTGCTAGACACTAAACTGTAAAACAGATGTGGCATGAGTGCTGATAAAAGTGTGATTTTTCTTTGGGGGGGGAGATTCCCTAATTGTACAACATAAAATCAGGGTTACAAAATGGTATACTACTGTCACATAGCCTTGCACAGTTGGATTGATGGTAAGGTAGGCGTCTGAGTTTACAGGTAGAGGTATAGGAAAAAAACAGTAGTGTTTAAGTGAAGTGTTTAAAGCTTTCTAAAATGTTCCTACAATATTTTTCTGTTATATATGTGGTAGATTACAGGGTAAGCTGGTGGCAACCCCTGTATTTAAATTGCCTCATACTTTTCTTTGTAAAAGTTACTTGTAATGTTTTTATTTCTTAAGCTCTAACACCTGTATTGCTTCCCACAGGCCTTTTGAAATTCAGCGGTCAGAAAGCTCTTGAGCAAGAGAGGGGTCTGGTCTTTGTCTTGTTCAGCTTTTGCTGAGATATAATAAACTGTTGTCTCTTGCACTGTTCAGGAAAATTTTGTTGTACATAATATAATTTGTTTTTACCTTTTTTATTTACAAAAGAAACCCTGTTTAAATCAATGTTGCTAAAGTTGAAAAGTAAAGCAATTGAAAGTTAGCAAATGCCAGTTTTGCAGATGTCGGTATAACGGTAATTTGGCCCACTTGTGTGGATGCAGTATGAGACATACTTTAAGTACATGGTCAAATACTTCCTTTCCACAGGACTATTGCCTCATTTTATACACAGGATAGATGGAAAAAAGGAAGGGGTTGCACAGGCAACCTTTAAATCTGGTGTTTTAGCTTTTGAATTGCAATCTGACTTTACACCTAAATGATGTTCTTCTAACATAGGTTATTTTGTTATGTGACCTGGGTTATTTTGTTATGTGATATAGAATGTTGAATGACACTACAGTGATTTCATTGGCATACATTTTGGATGACTTACATAACTCATTCTTGTCTTCATCAGTTGTGAGTAATTTTTGAATACTAAACTCATGATTATAATTGGGTTCCCACTCACTGCTAGTGTGCCTCCCCATTTTTAGGTCTGAGAAAGTAGCCCTCAGCATCAGGTGCTGCCTTCTGCTCTCTGGTAGCTCTGCAATAGTTTCTATTCTGGTAACTTGGTAGTCTGGCCAGGTCACCATTTAGTCCACCCCTTCTGGGGTTATCGAGTCCAACAGGATCACTGTCTCCAGACAGTGTTGGGCCCCAGCTGTGGGTTTCGTGCCACTACACTAGTGGCTGGCAGGGGAACCTGGGCTTGCCCGTTGTACCAGGTTCCAGCCCAGGAACCCTATAACCAGGAATCCAGGTTTGCTCAGTCCCATCCCTGTTAATGTTTCCCTGGGCTCCCTGCCTCTTTATCTTCCCTGCCCTGCCCTTTATCTTATCCTACCCTGCCTCTTTATCTTTTTGCCTGTTCCTGGGTTTACCAGTGGAGCTTAATTTACTCCCCACGGTTACTTCACCCCCTTGCTAGACTCCTCATTCCAGGATGGGATCTCTGGGCATTCTCTCTCTCTCTCTGTACTTCCTCCTTGTCACTGTCAACTTCCCTCCTCCCAGGAAGTGACTGAGGTTCCTTCCCTTACAGTGCCCTTCCCCAGCTGGGTTTCACTCTTAATTTACCCCAACTTTCCGTCTCACAGATAGTGCCAGGTGATCTCTCAGGCCTTCATTAAGTCTATCTGGGCTGGTGTGGGGTGCACACCCCAACTTAGTGATGATAGAATCTTTATTTCACATCATCATGTATTCTCTTTATATAGCCTATGCTCATGTATCCACACATACTATAATACTGTGTGTCTAGATAGGTAGCCTGTGTGATATGTGTGTCTCCTCTGTTATTCAGGCAAGTTGCAGCCAAACTGGATCCAGGACATACTTAGTCCTTCCTCTCCAACAGGAAGGCAGTTTTCTCCCACTTCCTCTCATGCCTCTTGCTGGAGAAGCTGTAGCTAGTGCCCTTTCTGTTGCGTTGTCCTCATTATCCACTAATATGTTGGGTAGGAGGGGCAGAAATTGCATGGCTGGTGTCTCGCTCCTGTTGTTTTTGCAGGACTGTATTAGACAGCACACCCTGCTACTGCCAGGCCCAGTGGGCATATGACGTCATGTTCAGCCACTTGTGAAGCAGCCTGCCAGCACTAGGAATTGTAGTGGCACAGCCCAAGAGGAGAATACCAAGAAGACCCAGTGGCTTTAGACTTTGAAGGAGAAATCAACCTTATGGAGGAAAGAGACACCAAGTGTCTTGGTCCCTTTACCTTCTTGAGGAGAGAGGCCCTCCATCTGGTGCCATAGCATGGATCAGTTGTATGTTTGCTCATTTCCCACCCCTTCCCTCATTAATCAATCCCTTCATTTTCATTTCCTTAACACCCATCTTCTTTGACCTCTGACTTCCCTCACTCATCTTCAGATCAACAAAATATCTTCTCCATCTGCCCCTTGGACAGGGAATCTCCATAGGAGGAAGTATTGTACTCGGATGCTGATTGTATCTCTTCTTGCACTTCGTCCACTTTCTCAGTACAGCAGGAAAGTACAGTACCTGTCACAAGAGGATAAAACCTGTCTCTTCTAGCTTTTCTAAGGAGAGGTTTATCAAAGCCTCCAGTTCATCCATATATCTTCAAAATGGGCATAGTAATGGGCTGACCACTCCTTCCATTCTTATAGAGTTCCTTCTCCCTCTTCTCGCTCTTCATCCCAGCCATATCCCTGTCTCCCTGGATCTTCAGAAGAAGGGTCATGTGCTGCATCACTTTTTGAGATAGGAGCCATCTCTAACTCTATCTCCTCCAATTCCCCTTCTCGATGACCATAGTTAGTCTGGTTACCCCGACGTGCGCTTTCTCTCTCAAGAGTTGATACCTCTTCTTCCTCTCTTTGGGGGCCCTGCAAAGGGAAAAAGGCCACTAGATGTGCCCTTATCCTGGATTACTATTACTGGATTAGAGTATTTATGCAGCACTATTAGTCTTTAGTTGATTTCCTGGGCCCAGAAAACCTTATAGTGCACCAGGGAGGTAACTACCTCTTGCGGGGAAGGCTTTTGTGATTTTGAGCTTTGCTGTGTGGTCGTACAGAGCTTAGTTTGCACCTTCTTTAGACACGTGCAACTAGATAAATGCATGCTGATTTACATATTTTTGGCTTCTATCACTTTGGTTTAATCTCTTAATATTCTCCATTCAACTTTCCCACTCAGGGTATGGTCATTCAGAGTCAAACCCATTTTACATTCTGGTGTCAGCATCATCAAAAAAGAAAATATTTTGAACACGTTCTGGATGTTTTCTATATATAAGTATGTATACTCACCCAGGACATCCCAACTGATGAAACATGCTCAGGCAAAGTGGCTAGCTAGCTATGATTGTAGGACAGTCTGACCAATTTTTTTCCAGGTCCTGGATAAAGTGGTCTAGAGCAAAGAATTGGTTCCCTCTTTTCTTGGCTCCAGATCGGTTGCCACTTTTCTGCTAAATGAGAGAAGAGACACATTTTGTACAATTATATGAATATATATAAATCCAAAATCATGAAATTTTATAATAATAATAATAATAATAATTTTTTCCATTCCATGTAGAATTGACTGGTGTCATATCTCTCAAAATCCCTGATCAGCGAATCATGTATTTTTAATTTAACCAGTAATTGAAACTTGGATCAAAATAGCAACAAGAAAATAAAGTAACAGCAGAATAGTTGGGTTACATGATGAGAGAACAATTTTATTTCTAAGTTACATCCAGGACAACTTCCTGCTTGAGTTCAGACTTCAGCTGCACTGGCTTGCAATTATATAATTTTTTTTTTTTTAAATTTTAATAATAATTTAATAAAAAATAAATTTTTTTAACTCTACCACACAGAATGTTCCAGATGTTAAAGGTGGCGCACACACACAGTTCCCACAGTAATTAAAATTTAAATACCTCACAGCTAGTTTAGTTCCTCTATTATGGTTTGATGTGGAAAATGTTCCTAATGGTGTTTTTTCATGACCAAAAATGGCTGAAATCCTTGGTCGTCTTCAGTAGTAAATTACGTCTAATGTTCATATAGTGGTACTGTAATACAAAAGTCTACTTTGGCAATAAGCACATTTTTCTGAGTTATATTTATTTTTTATATCAGAAGAATGTTGCAAAGGTCATATTAAAGGAATCTATTATCCACTTTCAGTATTCCACAATAGAAACTTCATGTTACTTCTTAGTGTTTTTGAAGAGTTCTTCAAAGTGAAACAGATGAAGTGAAAATATCTGGTAACTTAACTCATCCACAGATGAAAAAGAATAAAGTAACTAATGCAGACACAGAAGCCCCATATGTTGTTTTTCTCATTTGTTGACTTCTTTGTTGTCTTCGCTCTTACCAAAAGCACCTATACTAAAATATTGCTTACATCTGTTTTTACATGTCTGTTTTCCCATATTTTGCATTGTTCCAATAATGCAATCCCATTTGCTTGTTTCAATATCAATGAGATTTCATTTTAAATAATAACTATTGCAGGATTAGAAGATATTGTCTATAGATTAAAAAGCGAATTGATACTTTGCTATGAAAAAATGAATTACGTGTTGTGTGACTGTTTAAGTGTGCACTGCAGTAGGTTGAAGAAGAACCTACAGGATTGCAACTTCATCAGGAATATTCTCCGTACCAAAACTAATCCTTACATTTTTGTGTAGTGAAATATTTTATTTTTTTTAAATATGGAAGTTTATGAAATCGCCTAAATGTCTGAAAATTAAAATTTGGGGAATTAATTGATGTTGTGAAGCAATTTTCAAGCAACTAGAACTCCAGAAGCCCTACAGGTTGTAGTCCTATTCTGCCAGTGAATAGTACCCCAGCAGGCTGTATAACTTCTGACTTCCATAACAGGAGAATTGCTCAAGTACCAAACCCAGTGAGAAATATTCCTGAGTTGGACACAACTCTGTTAGTGCATTCTAATCCTATTCACCCAACACTCCAGAATACCAATCTTGAGCAGAGAATTCCAGATGTATGGTGGACTGGTGAAATGCTCAGTGGGTACAACAGGATGGCACTACTAGATCTTTGTCTGAAAGCAGTTTTCTAAACGTAAAAAAGAGAACTCAATGCACCACTCAACCTGGTCTGCTTTCTACAAAAACTACTGTCCATGTAAGCTTGATTTATGTGATGTAATATCCAAAAGTGAGCATTTGCAATCGATTAATAGAGAAAGAAGAATACAGTGGCATAGCCCCAGAAAGTGAAATAAACCTACTTGTCTTTTATAGAAACTTCTACTGCGGGCCCTTTTATCACATTTCTAACTAAAGTGTAAATCTGATAACTTCTGAAATATTGATAGTACAGTTTTGTTAGATTAAATTTTGGCAAAGTATGCAGGAAATAAACACAATAGTACACTTAAAAAATGCTGTGTTCTCTTTGGTGCTGCAGCATTTTACAGAAACCTGGGGAGATGGCATGATCCAGTAGATCAGGCATTAGAGGGAGAGTCAGGGTGTGTGCGGGGATGTTTCCATTTTTCCCATTGACTAGCGATTTTGATGTGTGACCTTAGGCAAGTCACTTGCCCTCACTATATGATAGGGGTGATAATACTTATTAATCAATTTGTAAAGTGTTTCAAGATCTACAGGTGAAATGTACCATAAATTGTTAAATATACTTTGTGCTGAATACATTATAAGGCTAACAGCAGAGGGAGAGAGAGCAATTAAATAATATAGGCCAGAAGGAAAATATCTCTTGATTAGGATTTAAACAGGGATGAAAAGAGAAAGTAAGGCTCTTCCTTCTGGCAGAAACCAGTGGAGAATAAAGACTCCTGCCAGGAATGTCAAAGCTGTGGAAAAGGATATTGAGGAGGCCCGTGCACAATGGGGGTGGGAGAGAAATCAGATCTGAGGGGCAGGATTGAAGCACTACATGAAATATTTTATGGACTTGATCAACTTTGAACTGGATTGTGATGCTAATGGGGAGCCAGTGAAAGTATTTGAAGTTGGTATGAAAAGATCATATTTCCTGATATGAGAAGCAAATAAAAGTAACCAGGATTCTCCACGTGTTGGAGAGCTCTCTTGGGCTGGTAACTTAGGAACATAAAATTAGCCATACTGGATCAGATCAGCAGTACCTCTTGTCCAGCATCCTCTCTCCGACAGTGGCTAGAACTCAATGTTTCAGGGGTGAGCATAGGGACTCTACGGTAGAAAGATTTGGAATAATCTGCCTCCCCTGCCCCCTCAGGTTTCATGCTGATCTCTAGTAGTTACTGATTGACATAAACCTTGAAGCACAAGGTTTATATTCATTCTAAAGAGTTGTCCTTTCAGTTTTTGAGTATCGTTTGGCTACGGAGCAGGTGAATCACAGGCCATGGCTGAGCAAACTTAGTCGCTCTTCACAGGGAGTTTGCATCAGTTCCTGACTTCTGTAGCCCATTCAGTTCTGAACCCATTCAGTTCATGAGCTTTTTACTGAAACTGCCAAAAAGGATGCTAGTTATTTTTTTGTATATGATGTAGAATTGGGCAGAGAGTATCAGTTGCCTTCTCATAGGTCACCAAACAGCTTATTGGGTGTTAATAACTGTAGGTCATCATTGACCTCTGTCAGACTAGGTTTCCAATGGCCATTGTGAATGGTAACACACTTCTCAGGCCATACATCCACTATAAACAGAATATACAGGCTGTCTCTTGTCACCCACTTGTTATATCTGTCTGCCTAGAAAATCATAACAATTGTGATTGCAGTAGTCCAAGAAGTGGAGATGATTTGTTTTTGTTTTTTTGCCCTTTATTTGCAGATCCACCACCTGGATGGTTCTGAAAGGGATGTGTCATTCAGGACAGTGCTGTGAAGCAGTTTTGATGGCTGTGCAATTTGCAAACTCTGAAGAATTAGGGAGAAAAAATATAATAAAGCATCTGGTGATTTAGATTGGGGTGGCCAACCTGTGGCTCTGGAGCCACATGCAGCTCTTGAGAAGTTAATATGCACCTCCTTTTATAGGCACCGACTCCGGGGCTGGAGCTGCAGATGCCAACTTTCCAGTGTATTGGGGGGTGCTCACTGCTCAACCCCTGGCTCTGCAACAGGCCCCACCCCCTCCCGAGCCTGCCATGCCCTCGCTCCTACCCCCTTCCCCGCAGGGCCTCCCGCACACCATAAAACAGCTGATTGGGAGATGCGGGGTGGGAGCGGGAGGTGCTGATTGGCGGGGCTGTGAGTGGGTGGGAAGTGGGGTGAGGGGGAGAGCGGGAGCTGATGGGGGACTGCTGACCGTAATACTGTGGCTCTTTGGCAATTTACATTGGTAAATTCTGGCTCCTTCTCAGGCTCAGGTTGGCCACCCCTGTTTTAGATGTACTAAGTATTTATAGAAAAAAAGAACTTGCTTATGAAGATACTCTTTTGCACATCCAGTATTTTTTTTTTTTTTTTTAAAATGGGTGAAGTCACTCTCCAAGTGTGTTTGTTGGCTGAACACTGGTAATCACTTAAATAAATACATACAATGTGCTGGACTATTTGTCTCGGAATTAGTCTCATTCTGATTTTTAGAATAATTATTTTATCAGAGAAGATTTATTACAATTAGTTGCTGTGGGAACAATTATAGTGGCTCAAACAGAATTATAACTTCAGTGCATGACTACGCAGGCAGAGGTTCATTAATAGAGACAAAATAATTAGAAATTCTCAGGAAAAAGAATTAGAAAATACCTGAAAGAGAGATGGCCTTATGTAAAGTGTCATTTAAAGAAAAACTAGTTGACAGAGCAAAGGTATTGTAATTTAGAGTACTTAATTAAAATGGGGTGTTTTGGGGATTTTAGAAACTTCTGTCCTTTTTCTTTAGTTTATTTTTCTATTCAACAAATAAATTAGATTAACATTCACAAATCTACTTCTGCATTTCTGGTAAACTTTCCATCTTTTGTAGTTCTACTAATAATTTCAGCTAGAATTAGTATCCAAGCATAGGAAATTGCTCTTTGCAAATAGAGCAAATTTTCAAGATTCTTTATAATTTTATTAAAATTCCATTATTTACCATTATTCTCTTTTCAGGCTTTCTATCTCTTCAAACCATGCTCTAATGGGGAAAATACCTATTCCACTGGGAAACACTTTTATTAGCCTAAATCCAATTGTGAATACTGCCAGTAACATATTATTCCTTCTTGTTTTTAATACTACTCCTCAAGAGAAATCATATCTCCTACTAAGATTTAGAATAGCTATTGGTAGTGTAGTTTCTAGTTCCAGCTAGACTGGCTGCATCATGATTTGTAACAGCTTGTGAGTGGAATAGAGCCAACCCAATGTGGTTGTTCAGCTGTACTGAGCCACTAAATGTGCATGTGAGTCTTCAAATTTTTAGCCCACTAAAGCTTTTGAATTATTTAAAAATACAATTGAATTTTTAGAGGACTTCTATGTAGTGTCAATTTTTGAATCTGTAGTTTTTGTTTAATTCTTTAAATTAGTATTGCAGTTTTAATGCTTTCATTATTTGGACATTAATCTGCTGACTTCTTGTTGATTTAGTTTTATTAATGGATGCATTTAGTGCCCCCAATTAATGACTTTTACTATTGACTCATTTTTTGGAGATGGTGGGCAAACCAAACCACTCACTGTTTTTTAGACTTCTGTGGAGCTTTTCTTTAGACTCATGCAAACTTATCCATTCACTTATGTTTTATGAAATACAAAAGTCTACCCATTGCAGAAAAGAATATTATTCCTTTTCAACAGCAAATTACACTGCACTTTTATTACTGGCACTCATAACCAGGTTACTTTTTAAATATTTTTTTGTTTTTTTGTCCTCTCTGTTCTGCAATTTTGGTGTTTACAACCTCATTTCAATGTTTCGTTTTTATCTGCCCTTTCTCCTTGACATGCACATTATATGCTGCCCTTGTAAATATTATGCTGTTGTTACTGTCCCAGTATAGAGATATACCGATGTACTTATAGTGATAAACCAGCTGCACTGGTTGGCATTTGATTTCCAAGAGAAGTTTGAGATGTTGGTTCTGACCTATAAAGCGCAAAATATTTTTGTACTTGGTTACTTGATAAAACTCCTTCTCTTCCTGTGTGTTACTGTAGCAGGGCATTTCTGTGGAGAATTTCTGAGTCTGCAATGGGTTGGGTTTCCGGAGCCCCACGTTTGGTGACCTTTATGAACAGCTGCAACACACTCTAGTCCTCCCAGGCTTTTCCTAGGGAATGAGGGCTTATCTGGGAATAAGTAGATCAGTGGAAAGGGCTGTGCCTTTTGAGCTGGGAAAACTTTCTCTAGGAGGTCTGTCTTTATATGATTTGAGGTCTCTTTAATTTTTGTATATTAAATGTTTGTAATGCACATAAAATACTGGATAGGCACAACTTGGAATAAAGACTCTAAACAAACAGTAGCACTTTCTTCAAATTCCAGTACAGGAAATATCCAGCTTTCCTAACATATGGTTCTGGAGGAACAGAGCTAGCCAATATACTTTCCTTGCTTTCACTGCCTTCTCCTGAAATTCAGCATCTAATCAGAAGAGGGAGTCTACCTCCACAAAGCAGGTAGAATTTAGGGATGCCTCTGTCTGTCTGTCTGTCTCTGTCTGTCTGTCTGTCAGCGAATTTACTACTTGTACTCTCTCTGGTTTTAATGGGAACCCTAAAACAACAAAATCTGTGTAAATTAAATTGAGTGGAACCTTTCTTTAAGGTCCTTTTACTTTTTAAATTAATTTACAACCATATAATATGCTTCTGCCCTTTTTAAACCATTAGATTAGAAATAATGGCACCACTTCTACAAAGATGGCTGATGGGAGGCATATATTATTATTGTAGGGATACTCAAATTCCCAATCAGGCTGTAATTGAGGTAGATGCTGTACAAATACTTCTGAAGTTCCTTGTAATCTAGGAAAATGTGAGGTAAATTTGTGAAGGAAGTTTAGTCTCCAACATAGGCCTCCTGGTGCGCCATCCAATAGAGAACTTACATATTCCCATTGAATAAACAGGAGCACCTGTCTTATTCCGGACACTTCCCTGTACACCAACATCCATCACAATGATACCATAGCTGCCTGCCTCAAATATTTACAAGAGAATAGATAACCCGGAGAGATCCACCCCAATCATATTGCCAAACCCATCCATTTCATCCTCACCATAACCATTTTATATTCACTGGTCAGTATTGTCCTGATATAATGTGTGGCAACATTGTATGTGAAGTTATAAGATTCCCTTGTATGATGATGTTAACACGTGTTCCAAACCGTAAACCCTGCCCAAAAAGAAGTGGGCAAACAAGTCTGTCCTAAATAAAGGAATGCGTACTTGCCTTAATTTGCACTTAAACAATAAACAAAGTCATCAAGCAGGGATGGAAAACAAAGAAAGTTCAAACAGTGGGGAAAAAACAACAGGGAGAATACCTTTCACATGGACTCTGTGTCTTTTGGGTCTAAGCTGGAAATGTTTTTCAAAAGGGGGACTGAAACTATAAAAGGGAGGGACAAACCTCCCAAGACACCCTTTTCTCTCTCCCTGCCTATTGCATTCAGAGGGAGACAAAGGAAGCAGCCATTGGACTTTGTGATAGGTGTCCTGACCTAAAGAATTTTGTCAGTAAGACTGCTGAAAGCATATGGTGAAAGAACTTTTTTGCTTTGAATGTAATGTAGTTTGTTAGGAACGTGTAAGCATTTTATCTCATTTTTCTTGTAACCACTTCTGACTTTTATGTCTTGTTACTTTTACTCACTTAGAATCTCTCTTTGTAGTTAATAAACTTGTTTTATTATTTTATCTGATCCATTTTTTTCATGTTCAAGTGTTTGGGATCTTCACTTGGGGTAACCTATTAATCCCTTAATGGACTCCAATATATTTGTATTGTGCAGGAGAGGGCTCGGCTGTACAGGATGTATGTTTCTGGGGAGAAAATCTGGGATTGGAAGTGTTAGAGTCGTGCTGTGGTAATTTTTAAGAATTGTAAGAGCCAAGGTGTGGCTTGCTGGCTGGGAGTGATTTACATGCTGGAGGTGTTTTGTGAGCAGTCCTGGTTGGAAACTACAGCAGCAACGCATTGTAAAGGACGCACCAAGTTACAGGACAGGGCTGACCCAGTTACTGATTAGTCTGGATTGTACCTTGCTATGTCACAGGGGTGAAAGCATTTCAGTGTTTTAAAATTAAATTAACAGGGTTAATATACCAATTTTATTTCAACATTAAACTTTAATGATTTCTTCTGTTGTATTAGCCAGCTATAATTTTATTTATGAGGAGTTCCTGGCCAAGGCTCTCATGACAGTACTTAAACTTTTAAAAAAGTACAGTAATAAAAACAACATAATTGAATATATTTTAAAAATCAGAGGGATGCTTTCCTAAAATCAGGTGAAGCATTTTAGGCTCTTGCAACCTGCTCCTGCGAACACTTACTGCTGTGCATAATGCTTATGCGTTTCAGTGTTTTCAGGATGGAGCCTTTCTTTGTAGCACTCATACTGCTAGAGTCATCAGTTTAATTTATGCAGTTGCCATTTGGCATTTAAAAAGTGTATGTGTTTGTATTTATATTTTTCATGACTTATTCATGGTAAGAATCCTCCTTTGGGGCTTTCAGAGTGCTGGGCTGAATAGAACACTGGCATTTCTCATTGTTTCTTTTTAAATATAATATCAGAATTAGTGAAACTTCTTTGCTTTCAAACCACTATTTGTTAGTTTAAAAAAATGTGAATTTTACATTAAAAGAA
Source organism: Dermochelys coriacea (assembly GCF_009764565.3). Classification (NCBI taxonomy): domain Eukaryota; kingdom Metazoa; phylum Chordata; order Testudines; family Dermochelyidae; genus Dermochelys; species Dermochelys coriacea. Next base: position 89,281,213 of record NC_050069.1, read on the forward strand.
TTTTGCTGCCTAGAGAAAAATGAGTGGTATCCACCCTAATACTGCTGAATTTAGAAGGAACCACTGCGGAATTTGCTGCTTATTTAAGTCTTCTGTGGCTTTCATCTTCTTGTAAATTAATGTTGTCTTCTAAGATCATTGCAAGTTCAAATTATTTTAAGCATTTTGGATATGGTCAATCAAGCACGTGCTACTATTAGAGAGATACTGTTACGATCAGATAAGGCTGAAGCTCAATTACTTTTACATTTGGGATGCCATTTATGAATGTAGTAGTAATCCATTAAATGAGAAACAATTTTAAAATGTGCATTGAGAGTAAAGATCTATCCGGCTAAGAAAATCTCTCCATCTCTTATGGATGGTGAATCAATAATTTCCTGCCATATACAAAGTGTCCCATAAAGAAGTTTCCATTTTAGTAAATTGAGAGTATTCCTTCTCTGATAGAAATTTTGTGTGATCGGTCTCCAAGCTGCTTCCCCCATTTTGTTTCATATAAGACATGGAGTCAAGAAAGAGAGAAACTCTCTGAGAATATCCCCAGTTTCAGATTTTCCACAAAGGGGTACTCAGAGACAGTCAGGGAATCCTCTTAAGTCTCCTCATATATAGCGGTACTTTTTTCAGAAAGGTGTCCTCCAGTTTGTAATCACACAATTTGTACCCATCTTTTTCTCTTCTGTTCTGTTGTTTCAGTTTAGGATCTTATACGAGGTTTAGTTTGTCTCTTCAGACTGGGAGGCTGGGCCTGTCTGAAAGTACAGACTTTTTTTTTTTTTTTTGGTCTGAAGAAAACTTGTATATTAACAGAGGATCTAATTTAACTAGAACTACTCCAGGATTTAAGATACTCGATTGCATGAGTACAGGTGGCAGAATCCGGTTTAGAGAAAGGTAAGGTTTACATCCTGTATTAATCAATTGACTTATGTGATATCTCCCACTATAACCTCACTTGTTGTTTCATAAAAGAACAGCAAATCAATACCAACATCTAGGAGTTATGTGTAAACTGTGCATCATTGGGTGTTCAGGCCCAAACTTGCTTACAGGTTGATGCCTGGGCCACACTTCAGGTCATCCAAGTTTGAGAACATGGTTCTCTGTATAATAAGGAGGTTTTTCAATTAAGTAAACCTCTTTTCCATGGAAGGTGATATGATTTTCAGCAGAAGCTTTTTTCATGCTGGTGAAATGTAGCTTTACTTGTAATAAATTTATCTTAATCTGCAAAATCGTTAAATTAAATAAAATATGTAGAATGGGTAAGGAACTGAACCTGAACTCCACCGAATGCCATATCTTTAAGGAGACACCAGAAGAAGCAGCATAGGTCTACCAGCCTTTCCAGGGCTTCCTCAGTAGATTATTTAAAATTCAATAGCTGCCTCAGAACACTGTGTCCAAGTGTGAATGTAGACAGCACAACATTCCTGCATAGAGCTTTATTTTTCTGTGTGGTGACTCTGGAGGAGAAATATTGGAATAGAAGATTTCATGTACAACTGTGGGTCTCAAACTTTTTTACTGGTAACCCCTTTCACATTGCAAGCCTCCGAGTGCGACCCCCTCCAATAAATTAAACACACTTTTAAATATATTTAACACCATTATAAATGCTGGAGGCAAGTGGGGTTTGGGTGGAGGTTGACAGCGACTCCCCATGTAATGACCTCCCGACCCCCAGTTTGAGAACCCCGATATACGACATTTGCTGTGGACTTGGAGTAGGTGGGATTCCTCTGTGATATGAGAGAGTGAAATTGTGTGGTCAGTGCTTGTAGGAACAAATCCCTGTACAGCAAAGTAACCCAGCCAATCTCAAAATATGTGATGTAGTGTACAGTAAATGCAATGTAATTTGTAAATGTACATAAAGGAAGAGGTTTATTGTGTAGCTTTAGATGTATGGTATGTCCTATACCCGAGAATATGTCCTGCTACGCTGGAGTCTGATCAACTCAACAATAGCTTTGCAGCATGCCAACTAAAAAAGCCCGAATGACTATTCAGTCAAACTGAATTATTGGGAAGCTGAGTGGAAAGAGCTCTTGGAGGGAATCCCAACACATAGTCTATGATTCTTTAGCTGCTTGACTGATATCACCAAATAATAGGGATAAAATAGTTTGGGGAGGGGGGAAAGAGAATAATAAAATAAAACATTATGTATTACCCCCCATTTTAGAATTTGAAGCTCCTACACTTGAATATATGTCACAGATCCCTCCACTGATATTCCTGTTTATAGGTGAAACTCATTGTCCTTGTCTGTGTATGCCTGGACAAACAGTGCCTTTAGAATACTCCAGAAAGAAAGTCCAAAGAATAAGACAGTACTCCAATAACTATTTTAGCCCCTGTGTATTCATTTGGGGGGAAGGAGGGTGGTGGTTCATCCTGCAGGAAAGCATGCAAAAACATGACATGTCTTGTGAAGTGACTTATAGGAAAAATTCGGTAGACTCATTGGTGACAGTATCAGATTTAAAGTGATTGCCTTTGCCAGGGTCACCTATGCCAACAAACAATTAAGATTCTGGAGCCTATTCAAAAATCCTTTCTAGCTAACAGTCATAATTCTAATAACTGTATACTGGAGGCCTGTTGACATTTGTCTGCCTGCCTGCTTAAAGCATCTGGTAATTGGATATGAATCCCCACAGCCAGAGGATTCATATTTGTATTTTCAGCATCCATTTCACCTTCTCTGTTAAAGTGCCAACATATGTTTGGGCTTCAGTGGGTTGATGTGAGATTGGAAGATCACTAATTTTCCACCGAACTAGCAACCAGCTTAAAAGTGCCATCATCTCCAGTCATAAATAAATGAAATGTAAAATGCAACATTAACACAATGAATGATATGTGCATAGATAAATCTTAGATGATTTTAAGTTAAGATTCCAAAGGCAGCCAGAATTCATCCCACTCATGCATTTGTAGGATAGGATTTTCCAAAACTACCAGTGTTGAAATAACTTTGCTTTCACTGATGTCAATGGGAGTTTTAACATCTCTCTAAGGTGCCACAAGTACTCCTTTTCTTTTTGCGGATACAGACTAACACGGCTGCTACTCTGAAACCTTTAATTGACAGCTGAGTTAAACCAATATTGAATTATGATTATGAAAATTATGATTATGAAAATCACAATCTATTTTGTATTGTTGCATATAGTGGAGACTTCTACACTTTGTGCATGTGTGTGTACACGGTATGTGATATTTAGCATAACTTTTAAAATTCTTGACCCTTCTGTGTTTAAAATGTCAAACTTTGTTTCATATAAAATATTCCCCCTCTCTGTATTTCCAGAATATATAAATTGATTGTACGTTATGTGCATTATTTGCATAGGTTGAGTACGTATCCAGTTTTAATGAACTCACAATCCAAACTTTAAATCCAATTGGACCTGTTGAGTTTCACCTGGCTTCACTTCACGTTAAAACCATGAGAAACTGCACATCTAGCACAATTTCAGTGCAAGACCACATTATGATCCAGAATCCTTTAAAAAGTTAGGGTCTGTATTTAGGCAACTTTTTGATAAATCTGGTTTGAGATTTGAGTTTGTAACTGAAGATGAAAGCAGGTTAATTTCTCTTGTGTTGGTTATGATTTCAAACCATTCACAATACTTTATATGCCTCTTGCACTTAAAAAAACCAAAAACTCAGCTATTAAAAATGTTTTAAAACAAACAAAAACCAATAACACCCCATTCTCCATCTTTAAATCTCTCTTGCATCTAATTTAAATAGGATGTTAATCCACACCTTAGGGTGTAGGGTGTGTGTGTGTGTGTGTGTGGTTCTCTTTCCCCCCCCCCCCCCCGCTCCTTTGCTGGATGTCCTCAGGAAACTTATGTGGGGTATACGATTTCTGAATTTAGAATTCTCTTTGGGGTGTCTTCTATTTGCCATGTGCTCAGACTTCCTCTTCTTCCCACACCATTTTTAAAAATAACTCTTCAGAATCACTAGACGTACCTAGCTGGGATAAGATGGTCGAGATACTGAACAAGTCAGTGCTTACATGATTTTCAAATGCTAGTACGCCACTGGCTTTTTAATTAGCACTGTCTTGCTTCCATGTGCTACAGTATCTCTTTGGACCATATAAAGCATACAATCCACTAGTTCTCCTCCAGTGTATAGTCTCTGTCTACTGCCAAAGAGACCTAAATTGACATGACAGCAACTTTATCTTGTTTAATGTCTCCTTTTTTTATCATCTTTAACTATGTCACTGTAAGCTTCTTTTATTCCAGTGCTATGGCCATTTCCCAGGGTGACTGCGAGAATGCTGAAGGCACTCCTGTTTCCATATTCTTTATATTTACATTAGGACTTCCTTTCACTTTCCCAGGCCATATTTTTATTTCATGGGCAGATGCCCATTTGGGCCAACCACCTCTGGTTAGTCTTTCAGCCATCACAAGTAGTTTTAAGAGAGAGAAATGGGGCAAACCATGCTCAGATATGTACCCCTCTCCCATGCTTTTATCCCTCTAGAAAATGCCTGTTCCATTGTTTATCACTTATAAAAGTGTATAGTCTATATTCTGAAGGCTACAAGTCGCATCAGATTTCAATATCTGAATTTCACATTGACAAGAGGCAGATTGCAGTGAAGACCATAAACTGACAGTTTAGGGCAAGCATGCTATTGCCTCAGGCAGTCAATGACGTAGCCCACTCCATCCATCCTTCTGATTTAGGACATTCATCCCTCCTGAGGTGTCTTGTCCTTTCTGATGATAGATTGAGAAAGACAAGCAGCACATGGGTAGACAAACACTTCACCCGGGCACTTGGTGCCATTTAACAGTTTCCTCCTGCTTTTGACATTTTCATTTCCTTTCTTCACCCTGCACGTCACTAAATGTTTGTATCTTATTTTCTATGTACAGCACTAAAGTAAAATGACAGAATACATAAACAAGCTCCATTACTCATGTGCTTTATATTCTAACTAAATTACATAGTGAGTCTTACACTAGCTGAGACATGAAAACAGCATTTTACAATTTTAATTGTACATTGGCTTCATGCAAGCATCGTTCAAAATAAACTGATTTTTTTTTATAAAACATAGCTGTTTAAAATGTATACAGGTGTTCCACTTATAGCTTCCATAGCTGTGCTCTGATCTTAATTACTATCACAACATGCTTTATTTGAACACTCAATACTAATCTTAAGTTCTCATTCCCTTGTTTATTACATGTAATTACTGTATTTGTATCCAGAAGGTCCCTTCCAGTCCTGTGATTCTATGATAAAACCCTCATTGTCTATTCCCTGTGAATGCAAGGTGAAGATGAAGCTGATCAGCTGCAGGTTTCCGATGCTGGAGAACTCAGTCAGTTTCTGTCCATCTTTTCAGGGATGATGTGAAAAAATAAGATAATTTTCTTAATTTATTTGTGTGTATACACACATATATACATGTAAATAATATAATATATGCATGTAAGTTAGGTGCAAACATAGGCCTTTTGCCAAGTGGGCAGTGTAGCTTTAAGAACATGAATGGCCACATGGGGTCAGACCAAGAGTCAATCTAGCACATCCTGTCTTCTGATGATGGCCAGACGCCAGATGTTTCTGAGGAATTAACAGAACCATGAAAATCTCAAGAGATCTGTCTTGTCACCCAGTTGCAGCTCCTGGCAGTCAGAGGTTTAGGGACACTTGGAGCAGGGGGTTGCACCCGATTAGCTTGTCTAAAAGCCATGGATTGAGCTATCCTCCATGAATTTATCTAATTCTTTTTTGAACCCAGTTATACTTTCGGCCTTCATAACATCCCCTGCCATTGAGTTCCACAGGTTGACTGGGGGTTATGTGATGAAGTACTGCCTTATGTTTGTTGCCTACTTATTCCGTTGGATGAATGCTGGTTCTTGTGTTATGTGAAGGGACAAGATGCATGTAGATACCGTCATATAAATTAGCTCATTTTCAGTGATGCTAAATTAATCATTGAATTAAATAAGAATGTTTTACCAACTTGCAAAAAATGATCAATGAAGTCTTCTTTCTCCATATATACCCATATATGGATAAGAGGATAAGAAATATAATTGAGGTTAGTACATTTATTGCGTTGCCAGTCATCTCTTACGTTGGTGTGTCTATGTAATCCCTCTGCATGCTGACCTACTTGGGGAGAGATTGTAAAAGTTGAGAAATGCTACAGTTAGTCTGTATTGTATAATAGTTTAGTGTGCCAGGAGGTTCAGATGTTAAACATGTGGATGATGTGTTCATTTATTTCTAATGCCAAACTCAAGAAATATTAGTTTCTCACTATGATGAAGCTTGTTATGGTATCATTTTATGTTTGTGTAGAAATTGCTTGTAAGATCAAAATTCAAACATATTCAGAAAATGCTGCTAATGTACTTTTAGTATTTATCTAGAAAAGCTGCTTGTTTAAAGTCTGAGAATGAATGACTTGAATATTTACAAGCATTTCCCTGTGAGTTAAAAAGAAGGGATAGATAACAGGATTGCTTCAAGGAAAAAAAACTATTTGAAAATTTTTTTTATAAGAAAACGTCACTTATACGTTTTCCAATTTCTTTGCTATTTGGCTGTCCTACATTATTTAGAACATAAGTATTAATTTTAAAAGACTGATCTTTAGAGAGAGCCATCTTTATCCTTCCTAATAAACCATTGGAAGTACAGTGTGTCTAGCAGGAGTTTTCGCAGATAATATTTCTGATTTCATTAAAATGATTGCTGAGTTCAGGTAGCATTCATACAGACACTTGCATTATTATGTAGACATAAAAATCTTGCTTCAAGTTGAAGGATTTAGAATTCATTAACAAATCAGCAGACATGGCTGTTTATACCATGTCTAATACCTTTACTCATGTTGAATAGCATCTTTTTTAGCATTGTGCTTTATGGAATAAGGTACTTCTTGCCATGGGCAAAGAGATCAGAATCTGGTCCTTAAAGAGGTACTGTTGGTATAAGAATATTTGTAAGACCTTTTCTTTTGTTTTGTTACTAATACCAGTTCAGAAAATATTTCTCTTCCCCATCAAAAAAGTCCCAGTGTTGACTTTTTCCTACCTTGAAATGTGTTTTTCTTCCCCACAAATATTTTATGAAAATTGATGCAGCTTGCATATATGTCCTGATATTTGCCTATTCTTAGGTACTACAGTCATGGTCATGTGCTGCTCTAAAATCCTAGAGCATATGTACGCTATGTCATTTTTTTCTTCCTTTTAGATTGTTAATGGAAAAAATACAATAGTTGCTCTGTTTGTTAGATTAATATTATATTTAGAGTGTATGGGAATTATTAGCTCTCCTGTGGAAAATATCTTCGAAAAAGATCCTTGAGGAAAACTCAGATTTTTTTTCGTCATGGAGTTCACCCACAAAGCATTTGCTTAGGAAATTTGATGCCATCCTCCACCCTAGAATAAGTAGCAGGTACTAACCCCAACCATCTGGATCCATCTAGATTTCTGTGGATATGGGACAATCCACTGGATGCTCTGTGCCGGCACACCAGCATTTCTTTGAAATTCTGTTTCAGGGCCTCACCTGCAATTCTCTTTAAAGGAGGGTTCACCAGTGTGGAGGAGGCACTGTCCAAATATTAATGCAGCCTTAGTCCTTCCTAAATGATTCTCTGCCTCAGTTTAGGACTAGTGGGCTCTGGGTTCCCTGTGCTCCTTGGACTGATGGCAGGTGTCAGCCTCTAGCTTGTTGGCTGCTGGAATTGTATTGGATTCTTAATGCACATTGTTGCTGCCGAGTTGCTGTGTGAATAAATCAATCTATACAACCTATGATTTCTAGGGCTTTAGAATTAAAAAGAATCTGGAACCATTTTCTCTTAAAAAGAAACATACTGCATCAGGGAAAAGGAATACTGTTAAATTAAAAGTTGGGCTAGGAATTGGGAGAAGATAGTTACTAAATAAACCTCACTATGATCATTGGACCTCCCTGACTAAAAATGTACCTTCACGTTACTGAATATAAACAAGTGGTGAGGCTGGCAAACTCTCCTCTTCCTCTAGATATGGAGTCTGCGGGGGCTCTCCCTGTTGAGATGGGTTTGTGGCTGGTGATTGCTTGGCTTCTCTCTCCACCCAAAGTCTTCTGCAACCAATCTGTTTCAGCAGTAGCTACCTGGTAGGGACACTCCCAGCTGGGAGATAGAGGAGAATGAGCTGCCTGTTGCCTGTGAAGAAGCCCAGCTGGCTCTGTGGAAGATGAGAGTACTGGAGTATTTGTTTACACAATCAGTGCAGGGATGGAATTTGCTAACCAGGCCATCTCTTAGATCTGCACCTGATGAAAGATTTTTAAGGCAGTCTCAGATTTCAAGCCCTTGCCAGGTTATGAGAGGCATATGCTGTTACTCTCTGCTTCTTTTGCAACCAACACAAGACTAGATTTTAAAATTATTTTATCTATGTGATGACAGATTGTTCAGGGGTGGTGGAAAATTGGTGTTCCAATGGCAAGCTTAGTACCATCAGCAAGCTTAGTACCATCTGTTTCTCTTGTCCAGCATAAGTTGGACTTCAGATGTTACATTTTTCTTTGCAGTTTCAGAGCAGAATCAGGGAAGTGTATACATCTTTTCTTGGCTCAGAAAATGCAGCTTCCTTCCTTTATGCAAAACTGAACCTTGAACTGCATCTTGAAGCATCCCTGCATCCCTTGCAGTGGATGGTTCTGTAGCTTTTGAGTTAATACAGAGCCTAGTGTATTGTTGGTACTATGAAACAACAAATCATGTTTTGGAGAAGAATCAGGAATTTAGGTTTGAGATCAGAATTTTTAGTTCTAATCTGAGATAATTTACTATTGTAATTAATAAATATTATTTCTGGGTATATATGTTGTATCCAAATCATTCTGATCCTGCAGTGGCCTGCTATGGGTTCTGCGCACCTACAGGTGGGGGCAAGATAGCTTTATGCTCTGTATCTGTTGGCTACTCTGAGTTTTATTGGTTTGAGCCATTGTTGGCTTGGAGTTTTCTGGAACACAGTGTTCTATGGTCTTGCCCCTTCTTGTCTTGACCTGTCGCATATGCTATGAGGGGCTAATTACCGGCTGAGGATACCCCCAGTATGGGGGAATCCTCAGCTGCCCATTTAGCTGGGAAAAACACAAAAGGAGGGGTCTAAGCAAGGAGCAGGATTGATCTCTAGTATGTTATGGATTTGCACTGGAACACTCTTCCTCATAATGCTCTAGTTGTCAGACTTTTGGTACTAATCTTGATCAGTTTTTTTTTTCTTGCCCTGTCTAGTCCTCCTCATTACCATATACAACTTTGCTGTCTTATATCAGATTTGGGTGCATTTATGTTTGTTGTTTGAGAATATACACTTTTTTATGTAAGTAGAATTTGTATCCTCCAGTTTTCAAGCTTAATCTTCATTATGATTTTTCAGAATGTATGCTTCAGGATTGGGGGATGCATGCTTTGCCTTTTTTCAAGAAATGTGGATTTGAATTAATGTTTTCAATTAGTTCAGTTGGCATAAGGGCCCTGATTCTGCAACTAGTTTGGCATGGTGGGGCCCCTGGAGTCATAATTTCTAACCAATTTAAGCATGTGCCGAGGCATGAAGTAACAAATATTTATAAGATCAGATATTTGTTTGTGCAATCGTTATCTTAGCAAATGGGACTCTAGTCCATTTCACAATCAGTAGAGGCAAGAGAGAACATTTAGAGGTAGTAGTCTTCCAAACTTTAAGATTTTTTGGAAAGGAAGATTAACATTCTAACATACCTGGAACTTTTATTTAGGATGAGTACCACTCCACATCCTTTCCCAGCAGCAATAATGCTTCCTAACTTTTCAACATGTTCGCTGTCTTGTTGTTTAGAAAATCTAGTTTTTATTACATATTCAATAATTAAGAACAGCAGGACTGTGTTGCTCTGAACAAGCCTGTTTTCATCTGATTGGTTTGGAATGGTAAGCAAAACCATGTCTACTTAGTGTTTAGTTTAGTAAGGGGGCTTCAAAGGTATAAAGTTTCCCTACATGGGAGTCTATTTCAGTGCGAGTGGCAGACTGAGGTTGGGCCTCAAAAGGCAAGATGCTTGTCTCAGTCAGCCAAAATCCTGGGTAATAGCATGTTGAGGATATTCTACTGGCAAATGGTATTACAGTGAGGGAAGAGATATTTGAGTTCTCTTTCCCCAGATTGGATTGGCCTCATCTACTGCCTTCCTTCCTACATCCTGTGTTAGGGAATCAGGCACTGGGTTTCAGAACTACTTCATCCTGCATGAAGGTGCCTGAATAGCAGCTCTTGTAAACAGTATCTCTTGCACAGCCAGGCATGCAATGAACATATCCTTTACTCATTGTGTTTTTGGGTAGTTGCTACAAAAATCAACAACCTCAGCCTGAATTTGTTGACCTTATGGGCCTGTTGCCAGGCTTGCCTGCTCAACTGGACATCTTTGGAGGGCAGAAACTGTTTTACTGGGACTTTTTTGCCTGTTGAGAAAATGAGGAGTGGATGGAGGAAGGGAAAAGTGCTGCTGTTTTGATTGGGTTTTGTTTGTAATATTTTTGAGCGGTATTTTAATTTTTATCAAGGACACCTCAGTGCTTTGGAGGGGCATATTGTAGCTTAAATCAAATAATAAACAACAAAACAAATTGCATATATAAACTTGTTAGTTTGACACAATTTGGAACCATAAATAAAGAATTTATACATGAAAACTTTAAATACAATGTTTCAGAGACTCTTTTTTGTCCAAGTTCTCTGTTTATATAGCAGTTCTCTTATGGTTAAGACTTGTTTACTTATGTTCTAATACAGAATATGGCCTGTTTATAAATATGTATGCTAGCCTTAAAGTAGAAGAATGTGGTTTTTATTCCTCTTGTATACTTGCATTGTAACTCTTTTGTTTTGGGTTAAAAGTAGAACTCAAACTGTCTGCACTGCAGAAAAAGAGAGAAATTTGCTTTTTAGTAATTGCATACAGTAAAATTTTGTAGCAAATGGGTTTTCAATAGACAAATGGTATTAAATGGTTCTAATGAGTGTATTCATTCTGGCTGAAAATAGAATATTGAAACTGATTCAAGTTTCTGTGCTTGAAATGATGCTGTACATTATCTATGTAAACTAATGCAAAAATTCTCTGCAGAGCACTTTTTTTCAGCAGGATTGCTCAAAATAGTTTCAGATTTAAGCTGTATATCCTATTAAATCCACTGTTGGAAAAAGGATATTGTCTTTACCAGAGTTCAGTTTTAAATGCCTCAAAAATGTAATCACTGTAAAGATCAATACATACAGTAGTTAGTCAATAGCTCCCAAAATGTAAAGGAAGTTTGGAGTTTCAGTACTTTAATGAATTATTGAATGGTACTTGGAGAGACAGACTTAAATAAATTAAAAATATTTGGCCTTTTTTCATACGCTTTTGTTAACTGAGTAAGACGCTCAGTAAACCATCCGTAGGCTGGGAGGAAAAGACCGTTTGCATAGAAGTCACTTACCAGGCAAAATGTGTCCCAGAATAATTTGGAGCAATAGTATAATAAATGCATGGACTTTCAGAGCTACATACAAACTGCCTGCAAAATGAATAATAAATGTATAATAAATTATTCATAACAGCCAAAAGGTATAATTATTCAGTGAAGTAAAAACTAAGAAAATTAGTTCCTTATTAATATTTGTTTATGGTGATTATTTTATTTATTAATTTTTCTGCAAGATTTTAATCCTAAAATCTTTGGGGCCAGTTTACACAGAGCATGTTCATAATTTACATATATTCCTCCTCCTTGTTGTTGACTACAAAAACCATGAAAGACCTATGAAATAGATATTCAACATTTTTGAACAAATTACATATTTTATTTCACTAGTACTCTGTTTAATCTTACATTTTCAAATAGCCACCTCATTTATCTCAAGTAAGTGGAGAATAAAGATTTTCCACATTCTGTCACATGCTGTAATGCATAAGAGAATTGTAGAAAAGCAATAGGTGCAAAGATTGATGCAAGTGAGGAATGCCAAACTGCAACGTATAAAATGCTGGCATAGTAAATGGAAAATAAAAAATCCTTTGCATAAAAAGGGAACGACAAGTAGCACAATATAGCTTTAAGTTTTGAACCTGTAAATACATATGCAGGGGAATGACTGACTGACATGAATAGTCCTATTGAATAACATTAATCACATGCCTAAGTGCTTGCATATTGAGCCCTATATCATCCACATACCAAAAAAGTACATAATTTACTGTAGCGATTTCTCTACTGCATGTCAGGATCCTGGGTGAAGGTGGGCAGGACTAGTGGCAGGAGGTTGGTAGGCAGTTCAGAGTCAACATCAGAGTCAATCGGAGCTGGAGACAGGTTGGCGATCAGGCTGAGGGCCATTACTGGGTATCAAGGTCTGTGTGGGTATTGTGGGGTTCAAGTGGGACTTAAGGTCCAAGTCAGAGCTGAGGTCAATACTGGGAGGTCAGGAACAGAGAATGCACAGTGGTTGTGGCAGCTAGCTAATGATCTGCCTTATTGCCTGGACACTTCTTGGAATACCCATTGGGGTTATATGGGGGAACCAATCAGATGCCATGTGGCTGCTGCTTGTTGAACTCCTTGAGGTGGGACTTCCTGTGGTCTGTGTCCACAGTGGGTTGTGGGTAGGGGAGCACAAGCTGGTTCCAGCTGCTGCTGGGTGGCAGTAAGAAGGTGTCTGTTGCCTGGCAACTCTGCAAGCCTGAGTAGTCACTGGGATGCCAACCTGAAAAGCAGAAATTAATTGACAACATTCAAGGTTTTGTCTTAACTTTTTATGAACAAACACAAGCAAGGCCATTAAACTCAGAGGACATATTGAACAAGAAAACATATTGGGACATATTGAACAAGAAAACATTCTACATTCTAAGAATGGCACTGGGATTTCTACCCAGAATTCAAATAGGCTGAGACTGTGGGAACTGTGGGGTAGCTTCCTACAGTGCAACGCTCTGGAAGTCGACTGTTGCCTCGGTATTATGGACACACTCCGCTGACTACATGCACTTAGAGCATTTTTGTGGGGACACACACAATCGATTGTATAAAAACGCTTTCTACAAAACCGACTTCTATGATGCAACCTAATTTCATAGTGCAGACAAGGCCTAGGTCACAAAAGCATCCAAGCTCTTTCCAAGGTTCCACATAATTAGATTTACTTGTACTTTGTTTATGTTGAAGCTGACTTAGAGTTGGTCTACTGGTTCTCAATCAACAAGTAACAATAATGGACATTATGGACTTATCCATTAATTTCCTTCCCTTGTGCTGTATAGCAGAAAATTCTGTTATGAAGTTATATATCTCCCTGTGTGGTTAGTGTGGGATCTGATGTAGATCCTGTGATGCTTCTGGAGTTGGAAGCAAAGCATATAGAATTCTGGTCATTTTCATTCCCATACTAACCGTATCTCTCTTTGTTCATTTGTATTTGAGTCTGTGTATGTCATTATTAGAATTACATATATGATTTTCTCTGTGGTATTCTGTCCTTCCCTGTTTTCCCTTCACAAACCAAATTGGCCTTAGAGGACTCCTGTTGCACTTAAGAATTAAATTTTTAATGCAAAATAATTTCATGCTAGATGTGAAATTTGGAAGCACATCTGTAGAAGTAGTATCAGAAACTTGGATCCATTAAATATTACTAAATCCTAAATTTTGGGGACTCAAATGATATGAAACTTGTTTGCACAAGTAAATTTGCCAAACTTCATGGCAGAATTTTCGGCAACGTCAGCCGGCCCAAAATATCACATCTAAGTTGTATAAATACCCCAAAGGTTCACTGTGAGCAATTTGTCATTTATCTTAATATCATGACCCGAGTACCACCAGCACTAGAAAGTTGATGAGTGAGAGATTTAGGATGATTCTGTGTCCGCAGCTATGGTTACATGGAATACTCCATTTTGAACTCCTTTACTTTTCAAGGACTGCCTTTCAGAAACAGTACAATAGTACAAGACTCTTTTTTCTTATCTCTTGACCGTTAGTCGATGTGCTGTTTTTTCCTCCTTTTCACCATATTACAGAATTCTAAGTTTTTTGGTGAAAGTTCAGTTTCAGCAGCCTTGTGTAGATAATGCGCGCACACGCACACACACACACACACACAGACACACACACAGACACAGTTGGATTGTATTTAGCTATATCTTTCCTACTTTCTGTAACTCTTACTTTTGTTTCTGCATTTAACTCTGCAGTGTAATGAATCTTGTTCCTTTGTATTTCTTATATCGGTGTAGATGGACAGCCTCCTTGGGAGGTTATGAAGTCAATCTGGCATTTAAAATGACTGCTTAATGCTAGACATATGTATTTTTCTTGCCAAGGCTTTGGTGGTTTTTTTTTTTTTTTTTGCCAAGGGCGTTGTTTGTCATGCTGACTCTTTTGACAGATACACTTAAGAGTTCTATTGTGTATACCCAATATCAAACAGGCTCAGTGTGTTGAGGATAGTGTTGCATGATTGTACTTCTGTCAGTTTTTCTTGGTCTTTTGGCTAAGATCCAGCATAGTATCAGTTCAATATCAGATTTTATTATATATAATATTATACTACCAGAGAAGTGTATCCTCTATATTTGCAAGGGGGTGGACTCAATGATCTAATGGGTATTTTCCAGTAAACTATTATGGTCTTTTATGGCTCCCAAGAACAGTTTTTAAAACATGAAAACCTAAAAATTGGGAAGCCAGGGTATACTGTTCTATGTGGGATATAGCTTCATGAAGAACTGTATTCTAAATTTCAGCCCTGTCCAAAGTCCACTGAAAGAAATGGGAGTTTTCCCATTGACTTCAGTGGTTTTGGACGAGACTGTTTTATGATGAAAAAGGGAATGCTCTTACACTTTATTTGAATTTCACATGTAATTTACATATAATGTTAGAAATTTCACCTCTACCCAAATGTATATCTGTATGAATTAGGAATGTTCATTTAAGAACTCTGAATGGAACAGACTCCAAGTTGTATAGAAACAATTTCATATTTTTTTCATAAACCAGAGCCTTTTAGGAAGAAAATAGACATTACAAAAGTAAAAGGTAAACTAATTGACTGTTTCTGAAGTTTAACTAAATTTGAAAGTTCATGTGTAAGTCTTAAATTCTTACTATGTTGCAGTCTGGTGTCTTTCATTTGTTGACTTATTTTTCTTTCCCCTTCACTTTAACAAGTGATCACATGCGCACCAGCTAAATGTCTAATAAATCTCCAGGCAAAGCTGGGTTGTCTTGTGTGGGGCTGACTTTAAAAATATTTGATGGAACATTGCTTCAGTCTCTGAATACTTGTCAGATTGAATTTATTACAGCTGCTCCCATTACAAAGATGTGCACTTTTGTCCTAAGGGATCTTTCTCTTTTGGTATATAGTCCTAGCTATTGTGGTGTCACAGTCAATCAATTATTCACTTTGACACTCTCAATGTGGCAGAACATTGTTGAGTCACTTTTCAGAGTAACTTGACTTTCTAATTTTTTCTTGTATATAGAAATGTTTCTCTCGGAGCAGAGCCCATTTACATTTCAAAGTGGGTGGGTGCCTATTACACTGTAATAATTGGAAATGAAATCTCAAAGGCTTTTTGAAGAATCAGGCAGCATATTTTGAAAGAAACGAATAAATCAAATGTCAGTTACTTTTTTAATACGTGTAATATCTAGGTTATGTTTGTGGTATAGTAATACTATGAAAATATTTTAGTTCAACCAGCAGTTCGGTTTTATGTCAGAAATATGAAGTTGGTTTAGTAGAAGAAATAGTGCCTACGACCATATTGCTGTCAGATCTTTAAAATGGAAATGGTTGGTAAACAGGATTATGTTGGAGGTGAGATGAAACTCTCCCTGTTAAACTTTTCTCTGGCTCACAGCCCAATTATATGTACACACAGATGGCTAAGTATATAAAAAATCATTGAGAGTTCGGAGAGATTGGAAGATAATCTAGAATAAATTATGTTAAGATCAAAAAATAATTTTAAGGCGAACTTGGCCTTTGCTTATGAAGATTTCAGCATAAAATTTAGGATGATTCTGTGTAAAATTACAGCTAGTATGCCATATTGTTTTAGTAATTATGATTGTAAAACAATTTTTTTTTTACTTTCTATAACCAGTTCCAAAATCTCAGCTCAGACTGATATCAGCAGGAAACAGTAGTTTTAGTCAAATAGGTGGAGTTGCCCCTCACAGGTGATTTCTCAGTAGCAAGCAGAAGTGATTGTATTCTTTGTGTGCAGTTACTTAATTAGTGTTAAGTGACAAATATTTACATTAAAATCTCCTCTTTCCACACACGCTCAATGTGATTGTCTGTATGTGGAAAATATTTGCCCATTTCAGGGTGAAGGCAGTATACGCTGTTTAAATTTAAAGCAACATTATTAAACCAAAAGACACATGGGAGCTTATTGATCTTTTGGTTTTTCTACATTGATCCACAATTGCAATTACAGAGATCCATAGCAGTGCGTACCAAAATGCTGCACTGTAACTTCCTCATGTGGACACTGTGGGTTCAAACTAAAAGGTTCCTAGTTGTCATAAATGTAATCTTGTTTAAAGAGGATTACATTAATGCAAACTAGGAAACTTCTATAGTTTGTGCCTGCAGCATTCATACAGGGGAGTTACAACACAGCACTTTAGTGCACGCTTCTATTCCCATCCCCGTAGTCCGAACTGTGGGGCTGTGTAGACACAGTCTCTGTCTGAAAAAAACAGAAGAGCTAATTTAATTTCAGTGTATCTATTGCCACGTTTCATATCTTAGGAAGTCTCAAAACAAAGAGTCTGGGCATGGTTCAGGGTCAAATATGAAGTAAGCACGTTTGTTACTATCAGTAATAAAAAGGATATGATATGAGACAAATGTTACATAAAATAGAGGCCTGTTTTACTTCCCCACCCCCACCACAAAATTCTTTTCTATGCTTTTAGGCTTCAGAGTAAGGTCAAAACAACAGAATCTTTTAGTTTTAGTAATCAGTGATGGTTTTAAGGTTCTTAAAAGTGGAATCATGCAGAGCTGGTCATTTCCCATTATAGACTGGACTGACTTAGCACTGTAAGGTCAGTCAAATGTTCTTTGACTAATTTTCTTCTGTTCTCTGCCTTGAGGTAAAAACCAAAAGTTGACTTCTTCCCAACCCTTGTCAGGCATATCAGTGCTGACAAGCTTGAAAGCAATTATGATCATGACACACAGCACTGAACCTCCTCTGCTTCATGATCAACTGCGATGCATATTGACCCACTTTCCCTTTGGATGGCAAATCCCTCATTTCCTGCTCATAGTCAGATAAGTTAAAGTTTTGTTTCAATTAAACAAAAACCTCTCTGCTGAACTACTTGAGTCTCTTCTGGAACCAAGTGATTTTGATTACAAATGAATGAGTGTATTAGTATTTTTTTTTCCTTTTGGATTTATAAAAGCTTCTGTGGGTAACCATCCTAGAAATAAGAAAAGGAGTACTTGTGGCACCTTAGAGACTAACAAATTTATTAGAGCATAAGCTTTCGTGAGCTACAGCTCACTTCATCGGATGCATCCGATGAAGTGAGCTGTAGCTCACGAAAGCTTATGCTCTAATAAATTTGTTAGTCTGTATTCGCAAAGAAAAGGAGTACTTGTGGCACCTTAGAGACTAACAAATTTATTAGAGCATAAGCTTTCGTGAGCTACAGCTCACTTCATCGGATGCATCCGATGAAGTGAGCTGTAGCTCACGAAAGCTTATGCTCTAATAAATTTGTTAGTCTCTAAGGTGCCACAAGTACTCCTTTTTTTTGTGAATACAGACTAACACGGCTGCTGCTCTGAAACCCATCCTAGAAATGAACCCCCCCCCCAAAATACAAACAACAATACAATATAAATTGTTCATCTCAGTTTTATTAAATATTCATCAGCAAATATAATGATAAACCTAAACCCCTCCAGCCCTCAATGTTCCTCATCCCAGAATGCCCGGGGAAAAATGCTGATTTCTACATCATGTACTCTTGGCCAGAGCAACTGTGAGGCTTTCAAGAAGCCACACAGAACCTAGGGCATTTATGCTGCATACCTGGGTTTCAATGGTGGTTGCACTCCTTCTGTAAGAGGCACTGGTGTAAGCCACCAGCTCTTATAACTGCTTCCTACAACCTACCAACACTATCTCAAACTAATATTGATTCAAAGTTAATGTTGTTTTAATATGTTCGCATTTCTTTTTAAATTGAAGGAAATGCATGGTTGAGGCATTCAAATAATCTTAACTGTTCTGTAGTATGCCATTCAATAACCATGATTATAATTATGGCACTTCAGTATTTGTAGTCTGAGATTAGGTTAAACTATTTGCTGCCTTGATTTTTTTTATCCTTTTCCCCTAATAAAGTCACACCAGGGCAGAGTTAGGGTGGTTCTTAGTCCCTTAACTGTATTTCCATGCTTCAACATGTTTGGATTTCTTTAAATGTTGTAATAACTTGGATAACACACACAACCCAGTAAATTCCCAACACACCTTGCTGATAAACTTGTTTCTCACCAGGCATTTACCCCTTTTTATCTGCAATACCCAGTCCCTAAGCATCTGTGGACCAATGAAACTGTTGCAGTCAAGTTACATATACCATACGTAGCTGCATAAAGCACAGTGAACATGTTTTAAAACATCTCCACCTGCTGAACGGCTGAGGTTTCTCATATCCTCTGTCTGTGATATTTAATGTAGGCAAAGTGCTTGGGATAGGAGGGGAAAGTTAAGGCTGTGTGGGCTATTAAATGCTTGAGTAGGGGAGGTAGTTGTTAGTTTGTTGGTTTGTTCTGTTTAAAAGTATAACCTTAACTTGAAATTTTCTGGTTTTCATATGTTGGTTTATTTTTAAAATAACATTCTATTAAGGTTATTTCTCTTACAGGGATATTGTAAACTTAAGAATCACACCTCTGGCTGCAAGTATTTTACCTACTATTGTTTTAAAAATAATGCCATATTAAAAATAATGCATTAAGACAACTATAATTGAAAGGGATTAGAGAAAATTTTGTTCAGTTTATTTTGTGCAATTAACAGCACTTTGTATGTAGTCAGTCCTTTTGTTTTTGTGAGAGCTTGAACACCACAGTAGGGCATAGATACATCTTTTTTAAAAAATAATTGTAAAACCACAAAAACAGGCATTGAAAATCAGGGAGAAGTGCTGTAGTCTAATCCTACTCTAAACTCATTTTGGTAATTTGCCAATTTTCAAGTTAACAGTGACCTTCTAAATTATTGAGAGATTTACAAGCTGAACTTCATGTAATGACATTAATCAGGAATTTTCTTTTCTTTTTCCTTGTGGATGGTTGTGAGAGCTAGGGGCATTTTGCTTCAGAGAAACTTTATGATCCCCTGCTATGCATAGCTGCAGATTTTCACTTAGAAAGCTTACTTTGCCCAGTTCTAGGGCTGTCACCTTTTCTGGTATGGTTAAATTGTATACTTTGTGCATCTCATGTGGTAACAGGAGGCATTAAAAACAGAAGCTCTGCTGTGCAATTAATCAAGAACCATGTAGGCATATAGGTTTTCTTTCTTGCAAAATGATTTTCAAGAAAGTTGAAAAACTCCTGTTTTTAGGCATACCCTAATATTCTCAACATAAGTGCTCCATATGTGACAACCAAACATCAGACCTGTTAATCAACAGCAGCATCCAAGAGGTATTTTACTACTATTAAGTATATACTGGACTGATTCTTTTCACTGCTTACCCTCATAATTAATCTGAGATTAGAATATTTAGAGCACATTCTCTGCTGGAATGACTCATTAACTTCCTTGGAGTTACACCATCAAAGAATCTGGCTCTTAGTTTTTAACTTTAATAGAGCATGGCATATCAACTTGAAAATCACACAGCTGAACTATGGTATGATGTTGATATTTCTATTGCTGTTTAATTTTCCATTACAATTTTGAATAAAAAGTTATACTTACTATGTTTTTGTAAGCTTTAATATTGGTCATGGTAAAGCTATACATTCAAACTCATTCATGTTTTCTCTCAAGTGACCTTAGAGTTTCTGCACCATGTGATCAGACAGTACAGTGTTGATGGGTAAGGCTACGATTTTTATCATGGATATTTTTAGTAAAAGTTGGGGGCAGGTCAACAGCAATTAACAAAATTTCACAGAAGTAGTGACCTGTCCCTGATTTTTACTAAAAAAACATCCTTGACAAATGGGGAAGGAGCTGGAGGGGGTATCCCGCCACTGGTGGGGGCAGTGAAACTCCAGAGGATTCCCCCCCACCCTGCAGAGCCAGGAACTGGGTGGGAGCACCAGCCACAGCAGCTGGGAGCTGCGGGACTGGGCTGCTGCGGGACCCCAATGTCACGGAGGTCACGGAATCCATGACTTCCGTGACCTCCGTGATCTACTCCTCGCCTTATTGATGGGTTAGGGGCTGCCAGCCTGCAGTTTGCTTCTTTGTGGTTCAGTGTCTGTATCATATATTCATTTGGATTGGAAAGTTCAGAACTGGGGCATCTAATTCTTTCCTTCCTCTGCTGCAACACTGTAGCAAGATTGATTTCATTCTGCCAAACCAGAATCCCTGATAGATCCGGCCTTGCATATGGCAACAGATGTAATTGTTAAAGGTTAGCCAGGAAAAGGAAATTAAAACTTTCTCAACCAGCCAGGTGACTCTCATGAAATGTGAAGTACACAGCATAGATCTGTTGGTGTACACAAATCTAAAGATAAAACTGTTCCTGGGTAGATACTTCAAATTTAAAATATCTAAAAATGTGTGTGTGTATGTGTGTGTGTATGTGTATGTATCTCTTTCTCTGTGTGTGTGTGTGTGTGTGTGTGTGTGTGTGTGTATGTGTATGTATCTCTTTCTGTGTGTGTGTGTGTGTGTGTGTGTGTGTGTGTGTGTGTGTGTGTATCTCTTTCTCTGTGTGTGTGTGTGTGTGTGTGTGTGTATCTCTTTCTCTGTGTGTGTGTGTGTGTGTGTGTGTATATGTATGTGTATATATATATATATATATATATATATATATATAGGTGTGTATATATATATAATAAATGTGTTTCTTTCGAGTCCTGGGACTATTGCGTTATTTTTAAATTTACTATTTCATATCATTGAGGGATGTTTATAAATCCCTGAAGTACTATTAGCTGTCCCTGCTTATTTCATTTTTTGCGAATGAAGTTAGTGATAAGCCAAAAGGGACAATCACAGAAATTATTTTTTTCAGAGTAGCAGCCGTGTTAGTCTGTATTCGCAAAAAGAAAAGGAGTACTTGTGGCACCTTAGAGACTAACAAATTTATTAGAGCATAAGCTTTCGTGAGCTACAGCTCACTTCAAAATTATTTATACAACGCCAAGATTTAAAGTGGCGTTTTTCACTAACCAGCAAACATATTCTAGACAGGCAAATTTCGGTATACTAGTCCAATTGCTTTCCTGTTTCTTTGTTGTGAAAAGCAGATGCAGAAAGCTTGCTTTATATTTAGACTTGGCAGAATTTTATTTTTTTATGAGTTTGACAGATAATGTCTGTCTAAGCATTTTTTCTGATTTTTATCTATTTAAATTTTCAATTGTGCAAAATTATGGGATTTAAGCATTTTAATTTTTTTATCTAGTTAAATTTTCACAGTTACAGGAAATTATGGGCGGGAGTCCGACAAGGTGGACATCATACAATAATAAATTATCGTAGACGTTGAGATTCAAAAAGTTAGTTTTATAACAGTTAAAACACAAATTTTAACATCACGTGTCAAAATATACAAAGTAAATATCTTTAAACTCGAATAAGTTCTCAAGCAGTATTCTTACTTTGCCTATTCGTATTATCATTGATGGAAGTAATTTTCATCAGTTTGTGTGTATGGTAAAATTGACATTTACCAGTAAAAATTTAATCCTTCTAAGCCTTTTACACATGTGTAGAAGCAAGCTGAAGTAGATAAGCATTCATCTGCTACTTGTTTGAAATTCTATAGGTTCTCACTCTCTAGTCTCTCGTGCTTATGCTTTGTGGAAAATGTTGACATTTTGCCATGTGATTTTACGTGAAAACTTGTACTGTGAGTTTCATGGATTTCATGGCTAGGTTGATTCCACATTCAAAAATAGCTTGTAGTTTAAAGTGCAGATCAATCCAATGCTTTTAAGAAGATGAGCACAGCAAATGTTTAAGATTATTAACCACAGCATTTTGGGCTTAATTTTGATCTGAGAGTCTCACCTGTGTTGCCCCAAGTATATGATTTGAGGATCGAGCTGAGCAACTTCTGCGTCATGTAGCTATGACAAGAAATGCTTGTCCTCCAAAACATGTCTAATATACCTGGAAATTGGGAAGATTCATCTTTGTGCATCAGTGGTGAATTCCTAGTAAAAACAAATGTAGCTGGTGGCACATCTTGTCTACTCGATTAAAAAAAAAAGCGAAGGATGTAATTTAATTCATTATTTTGGTTTTTGCCATCAGACAGTTAATGACCTTGATGTTCCCACAAGATCATTCTAAAATAGTAAATTTTTCTTTGAGTGCTGGTCCCTATGTGTATTCCACATGTGGAATACACATACGTTCCATACACATGAAATGAGAAAATTTGCAAGTAGTGTCTGTTCGTTTGTGGCTGTGCGTTGGCACTCCATGAGCTCAGCACTGAGAGTATAAGGGGAGGTGTGGTCCGACTGCATCACCTGTTCCTTCTTACCATCGCATTGCCTCAGTCTGAATCCTCTGTGTCTAAAGTTGTTTCGCCATTTAATTATCTGTAAATATGTAGTAAGTAATTCTTCGTGCTTTACTATTTTAGTGCTTTAATAGTCTTATAGTTTAGAGTAGCTTCCCCTCCACTTCCTGGGACCCTTCCTGGTTACCACAACTATGCCCGGCATTCCAGGGTTTAAGAACTGCATCTCCTGTCCACACACCACCTTGGTCAGCAATGCCCACAAGCACTTGCCTTTAATGCCTTGGCGCGGTTTGAATTTCTGCCAAGCACACAGTCTGTTGCTTCTTACCCCAAACCCAAGAGGGAAGAGAGCTTGACTGAGGAAGTACCTCATGGAGATCCCCAGTTGGATCTAGGTCTGGAGGATTCTGCCCCCCTCCCCTTGTACACTGGCTTGAGTCAACAAGTAGCACCCCAGCTACTTGAGCATGTGCCCCAGAGCTGAGGCCAGAGTTAAGTGCAAGGATCCATTATGTTGGGCCTCTCATGAGAGCAATGGTTACTCTCACAGGCACAAGACTAGGTCCCCTTTCATATCTGCTCCCGCAATAAAGGATCCCTCCCTGACTCTTTCCAAATTGGGTGAGTTCCCATGCACAGGTCCTAAGGACTTAGGCCCTCCCCTGCCTCCTGAATATGAAGGTAGGGTCTGTAAGAGAAAGGATCTGGCAGTACTGGCCTTGGTATCAGATCATAACCCAAAAGATTGGCACCCACTGGCACCAATCAAGAGTTCGAGATGGGACTCTTCTTCTCTGATGGTACCAACTTAGCAACTCGGTGGGAGGTGTGGGTCCCATCCTTCCCTGCCCCCAGCCCAGTTGGGACTAGCACTGAGCCAGGTGCAGGGTAGAAACCCCAGCCATGGTGTCCCTGGCCCTCTCTGTGGTGATCCATCTCTCTGTCTTCTGCTCTGGGCACCCAAAATGATGTGCCTGCACTGCTGGGAAGGGGCGCGTGACCACCCTGGCGGCGTCCCTGTCAGAAAGTCATTTTCCGCAGGGAAGCAAAGAAATGGGGGGGGGCACATGAATTCTGCATGTACACAATGGCACAGAATTCCCCCAGGAGTAATCCTATGAGAAATGCCTGGACTTATTTCTCAGCTATAAGGAACTCTGTTTTAAGAAGTGTGCATTTCTTTTGTACTTTTAAGAGGGGAATTGCAAAAATATTGGGAAGAAGAGTTTAGGGGGAACTTGTAGTTACCTTGAGAGGATACTTGCGACATCGTAGACTATATTCTAATTAATGTTAGCCTTTTGAGAATAATTTAGTAAGTGATCAGCATGGAACTCTCTCTCAAACTGAATGTATACTTGTGAGTTTGGGGGTGGTGACTTCTAAAAATTTGAGTGGGTAGTATTTTCACACATGCTTGGGGGAAGGAGTTTTATAATTTAGTTTAGGATTTGGTTGTGTGCATACTTTGCGGGAAGGGCAAGGGGGGAATGAATTATTATTTTAAATCTGTGACCACAAAACTAAAGTCTATTCATGGTCTCTATCTCAGGTTCCTATAGTGCCTCCATTGGTGTAGAATCTGAGCACCTTCCATTCTTAATATATTTACCTCACAACACCCTGTGAGGAAGAGAAGTACTGTTATCCCCATTTTACAGAGCCAAGGCAGAGAGAGACTCAGGCCAGGTTTACACTAAAACCTTTTTCCAGCATAACAGCATCAGGTAGGGGTATTTATTTATTTATGATGTTTCTGTGTTTGCAAAAGCCCTGTGGTAGAAGCAGTTCTTCTAGTGCTTGCTCATGTCGATTCCATGTAGATATGTGTGCGCTGTGTGCTCAGTTGCCTTATGGTTTTTCCCCTAGTGATCCTCGTCGGGTGGGCTCAGGAGCCTCCTGGAGTCATGCCTTCATGGTGCAGCATGTAGGGCCTTGCCGACCCGCCACCTTTCCAGGTCCTTCTTGCTGCCACTGACGGTCATTGGAGCATTCTTTTCTCTTTCATTTTGAACGATCCCCTAGTGGACTTCTAGTTCCTACCTATAAATAGTTTAAATAATTTAGTTAATAGTTTTTAATATAGTGTAGTGCTTGAAACCCCCCCCAACCCCTTATTAGCTGGGGTTCTCTTCCCCATTGCCTTCCCCTTGCCGGGGCATACCTTGATCCCAGGGGTTTAAGCTGTATGGGGTTTGCCAAAAGTCAATGCCAAAGGGACTCCAGGCTGAAACTGTTGCTGATGGAGGCAGCCCTGCGGCCGCAGTTTGCGTTGAGCCCCATGGACCTGGCACTGGGTACTTTGGCATCAATGAGTCGCGCACTGGCTTTGATCAGGGAGGCTGAAGCACTGAGGAAGGACTCTGGAGTCAGAGACCCTCAGCCCTGGCACTCCCCAATACCAAAGACTCGTTTGTGTGCGGAGGCTTGGCAATGCTCGCACTTGCCGATGTCTTGCAAAAAAACACAGGAAGACAAACAGGGCACTCGCCCACTCGAATGACTGAGCGTGAGCCTGCTAGCAGGGAGTGACCTGTGCCGGGCCACTCCACCCCATCCATGTTAAGGCGGTACCATTGATTCCAGGCCAGCAGAAGGGTCTGTCTAGTCTGGTGCCAATAGAGGAGGGTCAAGTGGAGGACTTGGATCTCCCCTCCACAGCGGAGACCTTTGAGGCTGCCAGGGACCTCATAGCCCTAATGGGCCCGCACTCTCCTGACCAACGTGAGAGGTCTTTAGTCCTGAAGCCTCCAGCACCACAAAGACCTCCAGTGCTGTCCCAGTGGTGACGCAGCACCGCTTACCCTCACCCCGGCACTGTCCGGCAGCACAACAGCACTCGGACTCTTCAGCATCTGACTCGGAGGCGGAGTCCTATGTATCTAGGAGGAGCTGGCACCAGAAGTAATGGCATCCCCAGATGTTGGAGATGGGACAATCCTTCCGACCTGTGCTGTGGCCAGCTCAATGGCAGATGCCAGTGCAGTGGCCATTTTGGATCCCGTGGACGTACCAGCAATCCCAGGGATCCTTTTCACGGTGATCCCTCTGTTGCCTCAAGTAGAAGAGCCCCGTCCAGGGCTAGAGAGCTCTCATGTGGCGCATCGACCAGGCAGAGACAGTCTGGACAAGGCAGTCACGCTCTCACCTCAGGTGCTTGAGGCACTTCAGTGGTGGGTCGATCTGCAAGTGGTGTGCGTAGGGGTCCCCTTCTCCAAACCAAATCCATTGCTGTGTTTGGTCACTGATGTGTCGGTGATGGGGTGCAGAGTTCACCAGGGAGGACTCTGGGCCTCTGGTCCCAAGCGGAGCTGTCGCTTCATATCAATGTCAGGGAGCTGAGAGCAGTTCATCTGGCGTGCCAGAGCTTCCAAGCTCATTTGGAAGGGAGATGTGTATCAATCCTGACAGACTTTATATAAATAGAGTTTGGAGCACACTCCTCTCCCCTATTTCAGGAAGCCCCCAACTCTGGGACTTCCGCATAGCACCTTTAATGTTCCTGGAGGCATCCTACCTGCCTGGATCTCAAAACTGTCTGATCATCTCAGCAGCTCCTTCCACAATCAGGAGTGGTCTATTCTCCCAGACATGGTGAACAATATTTTCCCATGTTGGGGAGTTCCCCATATCAACTTGTTCGTCCCAAAAAGAAACAGGAAGTGTCTGCAGTTCTGTTCCTTCCTGAATCACAGTTTGGACTCACTTGCAGACGCATTCCTCCTTCCCTGGAAGGACCACCTATTCTATGTGTTCCCACCTATTCAGCTCGTCCACAAGGTTCTTCTCAAGATCCGGAGGGTAGGAGCCTCAGTGATACTGACAGTGCTAGTCTGGATCTGCACGCGCTGGTACACCATGCTTCTGGAGCTGACAGTGGACACCCCAATCACCCTACCTTTATTTTTGGACCTGATCACCCAGCACCACGGCCACCTCCAGCATCCCAGTCTCGGGTTTCTACACCTCACGGCTTGGAAGCTTCATGGTTAAACCTGATAGAGGTGACATGCTCAGAACCTGTTAGGGCAGTTCTCCTTGGCACCAGGGCGACCTACCTGGCCACGTGTAAGAGAGTCTTAATCTGGTATTTTCACTCGTATCTCTCCAATGCAATCATCAGTATCTTGGACTATCTGCTACATCTAAAGCCGCAGGGCTTGTCGATCTCGTCAATAAAGGTTTCAGAATAGCAGCCGTGTTAGTCTGTATCATAGACTGTTTGACATCTTCATCATCTGGACCCATGGAAAAGAAGCCCTTGAGGAATTCCACCAGCATTTCAACAATTTCCATCCCACCATCAACCTCAGCCTGGACCAGTCCACACAAGAGATCCACTTCCTGGACACTACGGCGCTAATAAGCGATGGTCACATAAACACCACCCTATACCAGAAACCTACTTACTGCTATGCCTACCTACATGCCTCCAACTTTCTTCCAGACCACACCACACAATCCATTGTCTACAGCCAAGCTCTACGATACAACCGCATTTGCTCCAACCCCTCAGACAGAGACAAACGCCTACAAGATCTCTATCGAGTGTTCTTACAGCTACAATACCCACCTGCTGAAGTGAAGAAACAGATTGACAGAGCCAGAAAAGTACCCAGAAGTCACCTACTACAGGACAGGCCCAACAAAGAAAATAACAGAATGCCACTAGCCATCACCCTCAGCCCCCAACTAAAACCTCTCCAATGCATCATCAAGGATCTACAACCTATCCTGAAGGACGACCCATCACTCTCACAGATCTTGAGACACAGGCCTGTCCTTGCTTACAATCAGCCCCCAACAACCTGAAGCAAATACTCACTAGCAACCACACACCACACAACAGAACCACTAACCCAGGAACCTATCCTTGCATCAAAGTCTGTTGCCAACTCTGCCCACGTATCTATTCAGGGGACACCATCATA
This sequence comes from Dermochelys coriacea, assembly GCF_009764565.3. Taxonomy (NCBI): domain Eukaryota; kingdom Metazoa; phylum Chordata; order Testudines; family Dermochelyidae; genus Dermochelys; species Dermochelys coriacea. Next base: position 89,308,963 of record NC_050069.1, read on the forward strand.
GGGCCTAATCACATCAGCCACACTATCAGAGGCTCGTTCACCTGCACATCTACCAATGTGAGATATGACATCATGTGCTAGCAATGCACCTCTGCCATGTACATTGGCCAAACTGGACAGTCTCTGCATAAAAGAATAAATGGATACAAATCAGATGTCAAGAATTGTAACATTCAAAAACCAGTTGGAGAACACGTCAGTCTCTTTGGTCACTCGATTACAGACCTAAAAGTGGCAATTCTTCAACAAAAAACCTTCAAAAACAGACTCCAATGAGAGACTGCTGAATTGGAATTAATTTGCAAACTGGATACAATTAACTTTAGGCTTGAATAAAGACTGGGAGTGGATGGGTCATTACACAAAGTAAAATTATTTCCCCATGTTTATTCCCCACCCCCCACCCCTGCTGTTCCTCAGATGTTCTTGTCAACTGCTGGAAATGGCCCACCTTGATTATCACTACAAAAGGTCCTCCCCCCCCAAGCTCTCCTGCTGGTAATAGCTCACCTTGCCTGATCGCTCTCGTTACAGTGTGTATGGTAACACCCATTGTTTCATGTTCTTTGTGTATATAAATCTCCCCACTGTATTTTCTACTGAATGCATCTGATGAAGTGAGCTGTAGCTCACGAAAGCTTATGCTCAAATAAATTTTAGTCTCTAAGGTGCCATAAATCCTCCTTTTCTTCTTTCATCAATAAAGGTTCACCTGCCTGCCATTTCAGCATTCCACCCAGGAGTGGCAGGCCGCTTAGTCTTTGGTAACTTGATGATGGGTTGTTTCCTTAAAGGACTGGACAGGTTATACCCACAAGTTGGGCAACCGATCCTGGCTTGGGACCTCCATCTGGTGCTTTCGAAGCTGATGGGGGGGCCTCCCTTCGAGCCCCTAGTGACATGGTCATTACTCTTATCAGTTATGGAAGGTGGCTTTCCTGGTTGCAATAACTTCAGCTTGGAGAGTGTCAGAGCTCAAGGCCCTCACATCTGATCCTCCTTACACCCTCTTTGAGAAGGACAAGGTGCAGCTTCGGCCTCACCCAGCCTTTCTCCATAAAGTCGTCCCTCAATTTCATGCCAATCAAGACATTTTTCTTCCAGTCTTTTCCCCTAAGCCTCACGCTAACAGCTGGGAGCAGAGGCTCCATTCCCTGCATGTTTGGCGAGCATTTCCCTTTTATATTGATCGAATGAAACCATTCTGTAAATCAAATCAGCTGTTTGTCACGGTCCAGGATCTCATCATGGATCATGTCCTGTATCAGAGCATGTTATGATTTGGCAAAGATACCTGCCCCCGTGCTGACGGCACATTCTACCAGAGCACAGGCCTCCTTGGAGGCATTCCTGGCCTGGGTCCTGAGCCAGGAGATGTGTAAGGTGGCGATGTGGTCCTTGTCCACACTTTTACTGCTCCTTATGCCGTTACCCAGCGTGCCAGGGACGATGCAGTGTTCAGCAGAGCGGTGCTTCAATCAGTGAGTCTATGAACTCTGACCCCATCTCCTAGGTAAGGCTGGGGAGTCACCTGCTTGGAATCGACATGACCAAGCACTCGAAGAAGAAAAAATGGTTACCTCTCAAACTGCTGTTCTTCAAGATGTGTTGCTCATGTCCATTCCAAGACCCACCCGCTTTCCCCTCTGTTGGAGTATCTGGCAAGAAGGAACTGGAGAGGAGGCGGGTTGGCAGGGCCCAATATGTGGCACCATGAAGGCATGACTCCAGGGTGCGCCTGAGCCGACCCGATGGGTAATGCTAGGGAAAAAAACTTTCTGGCGACTGTGCAAGTGGCACGCACACACCTACTTGGAATGAACATGAGCAACACGTCTCAAAGAACAACAGTTACGAAAGGTGGGTAACCGTTTTTTTATATGGACGTAAAAATGCTTTTGCCAATACAGCTTATTTCATTTGCTAAAATGGTATAAGCTATATCTGCAAAATCACTTTTTTGCCAGTATGAGCTGAGTGTACTAGGAGAGTGTTTCCTGTATAACTAAACCTGCAAAACCTTTTAAGTACAAGGTAGGCCAAAGTGAGTTGCCCAGGATCACATAGGAAGTCTGTGATACAGCAGGGAATTGAATCCTGCTCTCCCAAGTCCCCAGATAACACCCTAACTGCTGGACCATACATCCTCACCCTGGTTCTCTAAGTTGTTTGGCAGATCTTGAACCTCTGAGACATGATGGTGTTTGTATATAAAACACATTTTTGTTTTATCCCTATAAACAGTGCACAGTTTTCCCTAGATTCATAGTGGAAAAAGGAATTCTTTGGATATGCATCTTTCACCAAACTGTGAGATCTAAATTTAAAATCCAGTATTCAAGGATATCATGTGGATTTGTACACTCGCTAGAGGATTGTGTTCCATAAAACAATGAAGAGATTACGCTTATCCATGCTTATTCCAACCGTGACAGATGTAATAGTAATAATATTTTTATTTAAGTCACCCAAGTATAATCCAATGCAAATGACTAATACAGTAGAAATAGTCTTCAGTTTATTTTAATATTTCAGAATACCATGTGTGAGAGAACAGAGCTGAATGGAAGTCACTTATAAAAATTAGAGGTTGTTGAGATAGCAGCATTCGTTTTGGCATGTAGCATGACTTTCATTGAAATAAGACGTCATAGAGTGATTCGTCCACTGAGCCATGTCACAGCCTTGGTGGCATGTCTGCCAAAAAGTCAGCTTTCAATATTCCTTTTACTTCAAACTACAAATTTTGCAGTGTTAACTGCAAAATACTGTACAGTGAGGAAAGAAAAGAAAGGCACCAGACTAATCTCAATTCCCTCTGTAATTGAAATCCTCAGTAGGTATATTGTTAGCATAGCTGTCTCTACCATCACCTCACCCTCAGTACTCTTACCAGGATCGGACTCATGTTGGGTCAGGGAATGTGCCCTAGAGCACAATGTGCTCCAGCTGTCCTCAGTTTGCGGATGGCCCCTTGGTATAGTTTAAAATAGGTGCAATTTAAAACTGGTGTAGAATCCTTTTCTCCATATTTTGCTAGCTGTGCATAACTGAGTGTCTGGCCCATGGTATTTCTTGCTCATACATGTGTTTGGTTAGCAGGTTCAGCCAAAGATTTTTTGTTGGTAATGCTAAAGTCAGTCACTATTGGTTTATGCTTATTTATATTTTAGTCAATAAAGAAATAGTTTTATAATCCCTCTTTTGGATTGGAGCTGGTGGAATGAGGTGCATGGTGAACAAATGCATGTAATACAAGAGTACTGTATTCTGTGTATTAGTTAAATATAGAGCATCTTAGTAGTATAGGTACTGACATCCCATTATTGTTAGTGTAAATCATTTATTTAGTGTCCCAGATTTCCACATTTCTTTATCCACAGCAATGTTCAGATAAAATGGCAAGATAAATTGTGTATACTGTGCTACCTTTATGATTTTAAATAATACATATTATTCCCTTGTGATTTGCTTTTTGGGCCTTTTTCCTTATGGAATTCAGATTTGAACCTTTAATTATTATTTTGGGAGTTTTGGGAGTATATTTTGGGAGTTTTGAAAAATTAGTATGATTAATAAACAGTTTTTTCACTTATGGCTAATATTCTGATCTGAGAATTTGGTTGTCCTACTGTAGGTCCCCTTGTAAGGGGATTATGAAAATGTATAGAGAATGCATTAAAATAATCCTATTTCTGTCATTTTGTGACAAAATATTTCTTTTTAAATTAACGTGTGTCTAACATACATTGACTTGACAGTTTATGGGTAAGCTATCATCATGTAATAGCATTGTATCAAAAGCTGCTTTTCTTCATAAGCCCTTATATTTAATCTCTTGAAAAAGCAAGCAACATGCTGCCCAGGGAATTAACTTCAGATTGAAGATAAAGAAGAGGCCGAAGTTAATGACATCTAGAGAAAGGAACTGAAAGATGTAATATAATTCCAATAGGAGCATGACAGTTTTGTAAAGCAGATACTGTTTTGCAGAGAGAACAACTAGTGTAGAATGAAACGTGTTGTTTACACTCATACAAAACCATTTTTTTTTGTAAATGTGACCTTAACTAATGCTATCATGAACATATTTTGAAATCAAGTTATAGTGGTCATTCTGGGAGTGATATTGACCATAATGTTGCTGTTTGCACAAAATTGTTTAAACCTCATGATGTTTAAACCTTGTTAAATAAAGAAAAGCAAAAACCCCCCAAACTATAGCCTTCTACTTTACTAGAGAAGTACAAAATAAATCTAACTTAGATTTGAAGTTTATGGTGTCAGATACCATATTATAAACACAAGAAAAATGTTAATATAATTGTCCCAAGCAAATATTCTAAGTTTTAATAAGTATTGTGTAAACTATGGTAACTAAAATTTAAAACTGTTGTTTCATTGCTTTTCAATAACATTTGATTAGATAAATATTTTATTTACATACTAATCTCCTTTTGGTTCCCAATAATTGATCTGATGGCTGCAAACCTGCTAATACATAAAGACGATAAATTGTGGCGGAATCTGCTATTGTCTTAATTGCTTTAGGAAATCTTTACAATGTTGAGTTTGTCTAGAATAATTTAGTTTCAGCCTGATTTGAAGTGGTATACATGTGTTAGCATCAAACATGTTGAAGGACTGGCTAGAATGGCTAGCTCTTACAAAATTGTTCATTTTAGGTTTGCTCTGTCATAAATACATTTTCTGGTCATATATATTTTCCCCAACTGTAACTAAAAGAGAACTTATTATCTCTCTCTACTCTTTACATTTATCAAGTGTAGTGGTATAAAAAAAGGTATGTGATTCCACTGCTGGTGCCTGAGGAATCCAGAGCTGCATGTATCCTACAATGCATGCGAACAAAAACTGGAAACCTGCCCAAAACAAAGTGCTGTCTCAGCACCTTCGTCGTCTTCCTCATCAGTCAGCATCACTTGTCTTATCCAGACTAATCTGTCAGTTTGGTCCCTTCCAAGTCTTCACTACTTTTAGACTCTGGGTCCCATTTATCCAGTGCTGGGATATCTCCTACCTATTGTTAAGGCTAAAAACCCAAGCTCTTTAGACCAGGATTGTTTTTTATTCTGGTTTTGTGTAGTCCTTAGCACGCTGGGACGTAAACTGCTACTGGGGTTCCTAGCTGCTGCTGCTAATACTATTAATCATACTGTCTTCCCCAAGTGGACATGTATGCAGAATAATAGAATGGCCCTCAGCTTAACTTTTACGTCTGTCTGAGGAGGTTGTTTCAAGTCCAGAGAAAACTAATGGCTTGTCCAGAGGTGATGTGCAGATTGGTCTGCTGGGGGTGGGGGAAGAGAGGGGCTCAGTCATTCTCTCCCTGCGCCTCCCAACCGCATATTTGGCCCTTGGCAGCTGGGCGGGGAGCTGGACAGAACCGCTTTTTCCTGAGAGACCTTGGCTGGGAAACAGGCTCTCTCAGGCAGAAGCAGCTCAGTCTGCTCCCCACCCGGTTGCCAGAGTGAGCGGCTGAACGTGTGTGGGGAGGTGCAGGGATAGAAGGTCAAAATAAACCACCTTACTTCCCCTCCCCCAAGGTAACGTGGGGCGGAGAGAGTGCTGCAGCCTGGGCTGGGTGCACGATGGGGGAGGAGGGGTCACTGGGCAGGGGAGACACATGGGGAAGTTACTTGTCCTCCCCTTTAGCTTGTCCCTCCCGCCCCCCAGTATGGGGAGGCACCTGTCTATGGGCTTGTCTACACTACCCTGTAGTTTGTACGGGAGGGTTGTGAACAGCAGTGCATACCAAAGTGCTCCACCGTAACTCCCCCAGGTGGACACTGCAGGTGCAAACTTAGTTTGCAAATGTGGGACCTTTTAAGATTGTGGCCAAAGCATTCACACCGGGGAGTTAGTGCAACACATTGTGCCTGCTGTTCACACCCTTGTAGTCTGAACTGCAGGACAGTGTAGATTTGCCCTAATGTTGCCTTTGCAATACAGAGCTATTGAGAACTGCTGAGACAGGTCAGGAGTAAGACAGGCTACTTCCACACAGTTAGAAGTGGTGGTGGTGGTGGTGTTTATTTATTTATTATAGCTGAGATGATAGGCAGAACAGACCTCAGTTCATCTCTCTTGGTTGTCTGGGTAGCCATTAGGGATGTGAAGGCACTTTTTGAAAATAGTAGATGATGACCTTGGTATCCTGGAAACCTGCTTGACTGCTCCAGCTCACATATATCAGACTATGTGTGAGCTAAAGCTTTGGTTGATGGGTATTAATTGTGTTTTGCTTGTATGTGTCTTGCATTACTGGTATCTGTTGTAAAGCATTGACCAGTAAAGCATTAGGGGATACAATGAGTTTAAAAAGCACTATGCAAAATCAAATTTTAATTCTAAAAATGTGCACAAAATCCAGAAGTATAGTAAAACGATTATGTAAATACTTAAAAATATTAAAGTAATGCAGCTGTCAAGATAATATTGTAGATAGCAAGGCAAGAAAAGACACTAGGATCATCCCATTCTCATCACTAAAATAATAATTTTTTTGTCTATTCAGTTGTACCTATCAGTATGAGAACTTGACCCTTAAAATACATGTATACCGCATTTAAACTAGAAATAAATCCTGTTTGTCTTCCCAATGGAATGAATAAATGGGTACTGTATTTTGGTAGGAATTGTCACTGTCAATGAATGCTGTATACTAAAGTGTCCACATTAGGAACATTGATTTTAATCTACAAAAATATTACATACTTTAATCAACACTACCTAAATCTCTTTTGATGATAGATCTGCTACAATATTGGGGGTTAAGTAGGGCAGTTTATTAAAACACAGAGTAAGTGATCCATTGCGAGCTTTTTCAATCTCATTCAGTAGACTAGAGCTGGAATAAGTACTACACAAGGGAACAGTTTAATGACAGAATCCTCTTATCTGAGGAACCAGGCAATAAAAATAGTTGTTATTGTCTGGATGTATCTAGTTTAGCCTTGCTGTTAAGTACCATGAATAAGAATCTGCTTTTTTAAAGAATAACTCACTTATTGTTCAATGTGATAGGTCCAAGAGAGTGGGAACTGCTGCTTTTTTCTTGTGGTGAAGGTAGCAGGGAATGCCTTTTTGGACATACCAGCAAATAGTTTATCAGACATTTAGAGTGGAAAATGTTATGGTTTGTCTTAAAACAAAATTTAAAAAATTCTAAATATTTATATTGGAGCAGACCCCATTGTGGTAAGTGCTGTTCAAGCACATATGAAGATATAATTGCTGCCCCTACGAGTTATCTTACAAAAAGCCCACTTGTGAATTGCTGTATACCAATAACACAGAAGTCCCCAAACTGTGGGGCGTGCCCTCCTAGAGGGGTGTGAATGAATGTTGGGAGGTAGGGTGCTGCAGGGCTGTGCCACCCAGCTCCGCTTTGCCCTCAACCTTGGCCTCTGACGGCTGTCCAGCTGCAGCTTCCGCTCCTGGCCCTGGACCGCCACGGCTCTGGCCCCAGCCTTGGCCCCCAGCTGTGGCTCTGTTCCAGCTTGAGACAAGCCCCCAGCGTCGGCCCCCTTAACGTCCCCCCCCGAGCCACGGCTCTGCTCCCCGGCCTGGTTCTGAGGGGGGTCGCAGACAGGGGTAAGGGGGAGCACGACATGAGAAGTCTGGGGACCACTGTTGTAGCAGCATGTTATACCAGTGCTTCTGGGTCTGTAATAGCTGCCTGTTTGTCTTTGGTGTCCTTTAAGGTGATAGGATTTCGCTAGAGCTGGATGAAATATTTTAGACAAATAGTTTATTCACTGAAAAATGCAGTTTCGGATCAACTGAAACTAAAAGTGAATTAGACACAAATTTGGCAAAGAGCTTTGGCCAAAACATTTGGAGTGGAGCTAGATTCACAAGGGAACTTAAGTGCCATTCATGGACGAAGAGGAGGAATTAAATATTCATTGGAGCAGGGACTTTAACCCAGATGTCCCCTAACCACCACACTATAGTTATTCTCTCTCTGTCTTAGTGACTATTTAAGTATTTATACACAGTAGAACAGCTTCAGCTGGAGAGAAGGACCTACTCCAGAATACCCTGTAGACCAGCCACTGACCTTGGAGGTGGGTGACCCAAGTTCCAATTCCTGCTCTGAATCAGACAGAGTGAGGTTTGAACTTGGCTTTCCCACATCATGGGTGAATCCTATCCTGGGTCTCTGAGCTTTAAACCTTTTCTTATGTACCCATTCCTTGCAACACAGAAAAACAGATTAGTAGAATATTCTGGGTTAAATGAAATCTTCTTATCTCTAAAACGTTCCACACTTGCATCGTGATAGTAATGACAGTATGCATAGTACGTATTCTTCCTTCAGCTTGCTTTTAGGGACATAGTTCTTGCCAATAAATTCCATAAGATTAGTAAAATTTGAAGTTTGCAAAACTTCAGGCAATCACTCCATCCATGTCCTCCTGTTTTATTCTACTGGGGTAGAATGTTTTAAGTTTTCAAGGCATATCTGTTTTATATACACTAGTTACTCTCATAACATTTCTGTTTGATCTGGAAAACAGGAAGGCTCCCAGCATACAGAAAGAGCACGACTGGCACTAGGATCCAAGAGGTGGCGTTCAGCCTCAGAGTCAGGAGAGCTGACATGTAGCTTCCTTCAGCTGGGCAGCTCTGCGCTTGCAGAAATGGGGGGGCAGTGGCACATAACCCCGTGTACACCCTGTGCCTTGCTTCAGGGGGGACAATTCCCCCCCCAAAACTGCACCCATGTTCGTTCCCCCATGGTTTCCCTTTGCTTCCCTGCTGTTTTCTGAGGGGGAAGAGGAAGTGTTTTCTGCGGACGTGGAGTCCCGCAGAATTTCTGTAGGTGTGATACACATGTAACCAAATGAACGTGTAGTTGCTCAATCCTTTTCATGTCTTGTAACTCTCTATATTACCTTTATATTATGTATACAACTAAACTCAATTGACTTAGATCAAAAGGCATGCATTTAGCATTTAGGTATGAATTTACTAACTGGAGAACTATTTGGCTATCACATTGTGTTTACAAGACCTAAAGCTTAGGGCTGAAACAGTTGATCTTCAAAGCAAGTGCCATTGGGACTTTTCACAGACTCAGTTATCTATTCTTTGTCAGAGGAAAGCACATGCTGGGATGGGTTTTCTGTGAAGATACCCGTCAGCTTGCTTTCTGTGTGGGAGAGCTATAAATATGCTGGATTCATGAGAATGATCCAACATCTCTGATTTGCTGAACTCTAAATGGGCGGAGTTTGAGCCAGTGGAGTGAGATCCACAAAAAAACATTTTCGGACGTGCTAAAAGGTTCATGGCAGGACTCAGAGACTTTTGGAGAATTTAGCAGACATTATAGCTAGCAACTGGACTCATTCTGATTCCACAGTAATGTATTTTATCTGCTTTGACTTTTTAATAACTCTCCTTTCGTTTCTTAGTTAATACATGTATAGTTTAGTTATTAGAGAAATTGGCTACAATGTTGTTTTTGGTGAGATCCTGAACATCCAATGCCTGGGGTGAGTGACTGGTTTTTGGGGACTGGAAGAACCTGATGTGTGGTGTAAGGTTTTAATAACCTTACACCATAAAATCCAGTTTGCCTGAGTGATAAATAGGGCCTAGAAAGCCAAGGGGATTGTCTGTATTCCATGGTAAAACTAGTGTAATGATTCAGGAGTACACATCCTTAATGGCTTGGAATATTCTACCATTAGATTCACCATCAGTTTGGGAGTGTCTGCCCTGTTTTTTGACAGTCTGTCCTGAGTTTGGACATTCATTGCTGAGAGTCACTCCAAGCACCACAACAGCGAAAACTGTGTGCATGTAAAGAATGCAAAATTGAAGAGGTTGTCATCATCATCAGAGCTTATCACTTCAAAACTGTAGCCAAAATCTGGTGGTGGTATTTGAGATAAATTGGTCCTCAGGAGTACAGGATGTTGACAGTGGGCACTGCATCAGGATCAGGCTATGTTCAAGAGTTTGACTGGGCTCTCCACATTTACAGCTGGCATCATTCCTCAGCCTCCACTCTCCCTTGATTTAGAGTACCCACTGTTTTTGTTTGAGGTCAGTGCATGCAGAGAGCTGTCCTGAAGGAACCAAATTCTCTAAGATCATTGGCATTTCCGACTATTTTGTTACTCTGTAGACTTCCACAGTGGTATTTTGGGGTAAAGGATTTTCAGAGGCAAAGCCGTTTCTGGACTTCAGCATCTGGATTTGTGGGATGTGTCCAATCAGTGGGTGTTTTGGATCACATGCCTGTTTTTTTTGTCTCACCCTTTTACTAAAGCATCGCTCCTCGGTGGTAGTGGTGCAATCCCAGCAAGGCAGGATAGCAAGCATGTAGGAGTCTGTTTCAAAGACACTGTGTGATGATCTTACAAGATCAATTAAGTTCAGTATCAATGTTGTGTGCATGGCTCCAGTGTGACCACAGTACTCTGCAGCTTAGTACTAGTCTTGCCCTGTGTTACTCAACTGTGAAGTGCCCCAGTGTGGTCATGATCCAGCCAATTAAAGAGGTAATAAAAAGGCCTTTATGAATTGGAGCAATTTCTATGCCAAATTTTAATTGTTAACCCAACCTTTTTAATGCCAGAATGTTTTCATTTTTAAAAAGCTATTAATTTATTTCAGGTCTCTCAACGATCTGCCCTGTATACTCTTTGTGGAGGCATGTTGTTCACTTTAACACTTCTTTAGGAGACATTACACTAAATATAGATGGGGCTGGGAGCAATACTCCCTTATAAGCAATGTAAATATAGCTGTCATTTAGGTTCCTGTTGTTCTAAACTACTTGTTTCATCTTTGGGCTTGATTGTGTTCCTTCTGAGGTCAATGGCAGAAATGTTTGTGATGGGCTGGACCCCCTGGGATGTCACCTGGTGTGCTGGGATGCCACTGAGGTAGACTATTCTGCCAGCCTGGGCCCCCTTTTACCTGGTCTTGCTGGGCTAGGCTCCCCTGCCTATTCCAGCCAAGCACACAGGCAGGACCACACTCAGCTGCACAGAGAGACAGAGATCCACTCTGAGAAGGCTCAGTTCAAAGGACTTGCCACAGCACCCAGATCTCCACCCCCTCCCTTGAAATGGAATTATATGAAATTTGCCTCTTCCCTCAGTGTGGGTTAAAAATCTTGCCTCTTTCCCCGGGTTAGAAATCACATAAACTGGGTTATATTGTAAACCAGAAATTAATTTATTAACTATAACAGGTCTATTTTAAGTAGTTAAGGAGGTAGCAGACAGAACAAGGCAGATTACTAAGAAAATAAAACAGAGCACACAAATTAATCTTAATACACTGGTTACATGTAAGAAAGTGGTTACATGTAGGTTCTCATCCTAAATGTGGTTCTAATAATCTTCTTCATAGGCTAGACGCCCTTCCAGTGTGAGTCCAATTCTTTCCCCCAGTTCAGTCTTAGTTGTTTCCAGTGACATCTTGGGTGGAGTAGCAGGGGAGAACTGATGATCTGGATTATCTCACTCCCCACCCTTAAATATGATTTGCTTAAGATGGGAGTCCTTTGTTTCCTAGTTTGACACCTCCCATCCCCGCCAGCTTCTCGTGGAAAAGTACAGAATTCAAGATGGGTTCCAGTATCAGGTGACATGGTCACATGCCTCTGTAGGGCCCCTGTAGCCATTCTTCACAGCTGACCCACACATTCACAGGAAGACTAAGCTCTTTTACAGTCCATTGTGTCTTGCTGATAGGCCATCAGCAATGTTGGGCTTTTTCATTGTTGTACCTGAAATGTTAGCAAGGAGCATCACCCAAAGTGACATAGTTGAAATATAGATACATAGTCAATATTCCTATTTTCAGATACAGAAATGATACATGCATACAAATAGGATAATCGTATTCAGTAAATTATAACCTTTCCAATGATACCTTACAAGAGTTATCTTGCACAAAGCATATCTTAGTTATGTCATATTCCTACCACAAGCATATTTTCATAGAGAACATGGAGTATAATGTCACAATGTTGTTGCTTATTTTTAACACTTTAAATGAAAAATGGCTTGTGCTGAATGGTAGGTTCTGAAAGTTACTATTTAATGCTTCGGTTTTATGTCACTGTGTTCATAATGAAATTTGATAGTCTAATTAGCATACTTGTGTAATTTATGGCAGAACTCACATCACTAGGTAATCATCATCATTATTTGATATCTTCACTGAAACGAATTAACGTTGACAGGAATATTGACACGGCTCCTATCAGTGTTTAAGACCAATATGAAATACTGATTTAATTTTTTAATATAAAATTAGTTCCTGTATACATTCTTTTCCATATCCCTACATACAACGTTATTGATACATTAAAATTCCAGTGTCAGCAATAGTCTTATACTGATTTAATCATTTTAACGGTTAACTTTGACATTTAACGTGATCATTTAAATATCCCAGGAGAGTGTTTGATCTTCTTAAACAGATTTATTTTTCAGTCTGGAAACCATGCACATCTTTTAAAATATACTCTTCTGTGTTTGGCTAGCAGAAAATCAAATCAATGAAGCTCAAGCCTTTTTTTAATGAGAACCGTTTAACTATTTTTTTTCATAAACAGCTTTGAATATTTTAGTTTAATTGGCTTATAAAATTACCGGTATGTTTAGTTTGGAAGCCTGATTTTCCTAAAAGAAATATTAATGCCCATCTTTGCTTGTCAAGACTTCTTGCTTTAAGACCAAAACTGCAAAGTTTAGTCTTTGATTTTTCAAAGCAAGAGATTTGTATTCATATATACAATACCACATGAGATTGATACCATCGGTAGTTATTTGAATTGTTTGTGTTTTATGGTGTCATGATGATGATATATGGAAATATGTAGGTTCATCATCGAATGTAAGAATGTAAATGCACTGTGTAGCTGCGATTTCTTTTTTCTCATAGAATACTGTATTTTCATATTTATCCTGTTTATGCTAATCATACTGTTGCCATATTTTCATTTTAGCATATTTCTATTCAGTGCCCATACATGTGGCTGTTTTAACTCTGCAGTCTTTATGTTTGCAGATGATCCATAGAAATACAAACAAGGCATTATAGAGGCAGTATTTCATTACTAAAACTGAGAGGTGTCAGGCATAATTACTTAGACTAACATCTGGAATGATTTATTGTAGGGGAAAAATGCCAGGACGGTTAGCATATACAAAGCTGTATTATCCATATGTGTGAAGCTTTATAATTATTGCAAGTTAGGTGAGTATTGTAAGACAAAAGGCATAAAAACTAGCAAAGGTAGTTTGAGTACACCTGCTGCAATGATCTTTTTTAGCTGAGCTCCATAGAGTAGTTGATCAGAAACAAGGTAATAAGCATCATCCATCTGTAAAGGTGTTTGGTGAAAAAAGGTACAGGTGCACTTGTGCTGCATTGGGAACTAATTTTCACAAGTTCTCCAAAAGCTACTACCTGTTCCTTTGGCCTCCCTTCATCCACCAGAAAAAAAATAAGCCAGTTTTTACTTTCACAATTTTAGATGTGATACAACTCACGACTCTGTTCAGAAAAAAAAAGATCTGCCGTCAGTGTAGAGATAGAGAACTTTGTGGTGAGCATCCCGCTGAATTAACCAGGAGAAACCACCTCCATTTGTGGAGCCATTTTTTCCCAGCTACATGATTGTTTACTGTACAGAACTTTTTATGGGTTGTGGAGTCTGTTGCTAATGGGTTCTTTGACAACAGTTCCTTAGTGGCATGATCTAGAAAAATTAATTGACCTTTTTATAAATTCTGGCCTATACAACTCCAGACAGTTGTATGTAGTTTCTCACTACCAGCATGCGGGGACAAGGAAATGCCTAAGGATTCAATGTTAGATTGCATCAGTGATCCATCTTTTCTGTTTAATTGACACGGGATATGTGGGTATTGTCGCAGAGAAAGAGTGGAATGGTAGCCCATAAACAGTGTTCTATGTGCCTAGCAAGGAAACCCTTTTTCTTTCCTGAATAAGATTTTCAGTCACTGAATCATAGAATTCTATGAACCTGAGTTTCTATTGAGCAAAGGCCTTGCATAGAAGCGTGCTTCTTTTCAAAATCAATCCCCAACACAATAAAAAATACATACTGCCCTGTGTTCTATATAAGCGGTCTCTTCTCCCTTTAATGGCAAGAAATTCACATTGGCAACTCCCATTAACAATAATGTGATTATCCACGTAAAACCTCCACCCCCCCTACATGTGTACTTAGCAGCATCTCTTTAAAGCAGTTGGATTAGGTTAATAGGTTATAAGTAAGAGCATTGCAGGGATAAATTGGATGTTTTAAATAATGCTGCGGTTTTTCCTCAACATTAGTTAAAAGATTTTTATGTTATCCTGCTTTATTTAAATCAATATTGTCGCAGGTATTCACTGCCTCTTGTGCTTTTTTTCATTTGGATCCTTGCTCTGCAAGATGACAAACTGATTGACAGCGATGACATCAAGTACTTAGTGAGATCAAATACTGCTTAAATAAGAAGAAAAAATAACACTGGCAATCTTCGTTTTTTAAGTGTCAGCTCCATTCAGCTATTAATTAATTTATTCTCTTATTAAATTCTATGAAGTTTCTTTTCACAATTTGCTAGTGACCGAGGACATGGAGTGTTATGTTGTTCCTTTGAACTCACTGCAATATGCACAGTGTAATACTGGAATGTACAGAAAGATAAATATCAGTAATATTTGGTCGCATGTGAATTTGCCAAATCAGCTTTCATAAAATTATAGAAAAATTATCTCCATTCATTTTTTAATTTGAAGTATCTGAAATATTCATATTGTAATTTAACATGATGTAGGCTCACTGAGTATAGACCAAACATTTGTACTGAAACCTGTATATTGTCTTTGAATGTTGCTGTGACTTAGGAGTTAAATAGTTGTCCCAGCATCCTCCTGGTTTGATCACTACTGTAAACGCATGTTTGCAAATCTGCCCTTAGCAGGGGTTTAATTATTAAGCACAAATGTGTCACTGGGATAACTTAATTTATTTAATTGTATATGGAAGGGCTAGAGCACCACTTTGCATTTCACTTAAGTTCCTCGCTTTCACCTGTTTCGCTCCCTTTAAATACATAATGGGAGTTTCAGTGGTTTTCCTAAGAAAGCATTTGTATTCAGTAAAGAAACAGAAGAGCCCTTGAAAAATATGCAGTCTTTCCAGTCAAAGACGAGTGCTTTCTAAAATATCGAGAAAGTCATGTCTATATTGTAATTCCCAAATACACAACTTCATTAAAATGAAATTAAGGTTGTTAATAGACCATTAATTTAAGACTTCTGTAGTAGAAAATTGTACTGTTTAAAAAAAATTGTCAGTTAACGTCAAGAAATTCAAAGTCAAGCTTAAAAACCACAATTTGAAACTGAAGTACTTAAAAATATTCTCCTCTTCTCTGCGCCCCCAACCAAAAAGCTAGAAACTCTGTACATAGACATTAGCTCTGCCCTGTACTCTTGCCTTAGAAATGGGTGAACCCCCTATCTGCCACATGAAGTAAATTGTTTTCCTTGTTGCATCCACAGATCATAATACAGTGGTCTGTTTGATGAAATAATCCGTACTCTCCTGGCCTATATGAGATTTAGAGTTTCCAGGTTTCTCTTGCAGAGGCCTGTTAGGCATTTCATGTCTTCATGTGTCTATATTCAGGAAAGTACTGGAAAATTCAGTATGTGGCCCATATATTGAATGTGTTGTCTGAATAGTTCTGGGAATGTGAAAGGGATATTCATCTGTCCCTCAGTAGAATGGTGGAAAGGAGAAAGGTCTAGGATGGTTGGCACATTGTGGGGTGCAATCCAGACCCATGAGGCACCCTGCAATTGTGGTTCCTTCACTTTGCAGTTGTAGCTCTCAATCTGGGCTGCTCACAAACTTGTAGATCCTCTCTCTCTCTCTGTGTGTGTGTGTGTGTGTGTGGGAGAGGGAGAGGGAGAGAGAACCCTGGTCCAGCAGCTCTGAACCCAGGAGCCTGTCAGCAGCATATCAGCCACACTCTGGCTTCCACCTGCCTTAGTCACTACTTGCAAGGTGACCCCAACTCAACCCTAGTTTCGAATTTTCCCCAAAATTGTGTTCTGCACTATCTAGCCCTCTTTTGGGTGGTTCAGATATTAAAGTTCATTGCTCTTGTATGGAGTCAATATTCAACAGTTTGTTACTTAACTGGAGTTATCAAACAGTTCAGTTTGAGCACAGCGTTGGATTGGTTTAGATTAAAAAATAAAAATTTCATTAACAAAAGAGGATAGGATTTTAAGTGAATTCAGGTATAAGAGTTTAAATTAGAAATGGTTACAAGCAAATACAAGTGAAAACTTAATCTAGCAAGTTTTGGTTCATTGCTTTATTTATGATGGTCTTTTTCTCTCCCGTGGTCTTCCAGCAAGATGGTGACTGACCCTTTCCTTGGTCATGATTTCTCCCAGAGGTCCAAAGGTGCTGGTGCCTTTGTCTTTCTTAGGTCAAGGAGAGAGAATTTGGGGGTTTCTGCCCCTTTGTTTTATAGTCCAGTGAAGTTTTGAAGTGGATTTTTCGGAAGATTACTGCTCAAAGCAAACTTTATTCAGACAGTGAGGAAGGTGACATGGAGTCTAGTGATGGAGGCTCCATTGTCTTTTTCCCCACCTGTTTTTGCTGAAATGCAAGTTTGTGCTGTCTCCTGCGATCTTTCCTCCCTTGCTGTCTTGCTGGCCATGTTTATGATAGACTTATTTAACAGGCTTTGCTTCGGCAGGGCTGTAGTTTTGAACAGTGCTAATATCATATAAGGTGATTTCATAACTTTACATATAATGTTGCTACATACATTTCACCATGAAATTTTTGGCGAGGGAGTTATTAGTTTTCAAATGATGCCAGGCATATTCAAGGCATATTTCGTACAAAGACTATTGCAATCGTGTGTAGGGTGTGAATTACAGGGGTGCTTTTGGTCACAGTGGTTCATACAAGCAGGTAATATATGTGCAGTACAACTAGTGTGTCCAGTTTTTAGTAAGAAATACAGTATACATGAAGGTATGTGGCATTTTCAGTGTGATAGTGGTGCTCTGTGTTGCAGAGCTGGAAGTAAGGAATAGTTAAGGATACCGTTGAGTTCTCCATGGAATATTTTCTGAAACTTTGATGTCAAGTTTTGTGAACTATGATCTGAATTTCTGCGAGTCTGAGAATTACAGTAGCTACACGATGAACTCTTGGAAGATGTTTATCAATCAATGGCAGAAAAAAATGGGGGTATGGTACTATGGCAGTATCAAAAGGAATTCAGTGAAGACTACAGCGTAATAATTTGACTGGAGCTTCCCCTCTTTCAGTCCACGCAGTAGAAAAAGAATAAGTAGAATGAACTCTTGCTTTCAGAGCAAGTGAATCCCCTTTTGCTGAAAGGCTTTCAAGGATAAAAATGCTGTTTCATTCCAGATGGGTGAATTCAAGGTAGAGACATAATTGATGATGGGTTAAACATTTTTCTAAAAGGAAAAAGTGAAAAAGTGCTCGTACTATAATGGAACGTTCAAGTGGGGGAAAAACAATCTGTGTTACCAACCAACCAGGACTACAGTTGTTCTGAGAGCTGAAGGTAATATTTTTAGCCAGATCAGAGTGCTTTAAAACTTTGGGAAATCCTCTATGGTAATTAGGCAGGGAGGAGATAATCATTTATGAATACAGTGTAACCTTGATTTTTACAAAGGTTTTGGAGATGGGGTGGAACGAAACATTTGTAGTAACACTGGTTTGGATAATTGGGATTCAGTCCTGTAAAGCTCTGCAACTTAGTTTAAGAGTTCCATAAGACACAGGCTCCTGCAGGAAAGGAGTTTCAGTCATTGCAACCACAAGGGAAATAACTGACCTTCAGTTAACTGAAGAGTGGAAAATTAGAACTGAATTTTATGTCCAATTACATACTCAATTTATAAATAATCACAGCAGCTGTAAATAACTGGAATGCTCTGTCCCTAAAGTTGTACCTTTGTGGTGGGCAGAAGCAGATTCCCAGCTTTGGAATTTTCCTCTTTTCGAGGTGCACCACAACCTGTTTCCTGGGTGGTGGTGGTTTTTCGGGTATGGTACAAGACAGATTTAAAAAAAAATGGGACCTGTTGCTGGGGTGGTGTGTGTACTTTTTCCATCAAGAGGTGGAAATGCAAGAGAACAGGGCAGACTTAATTTTGTCCTGTTGTAAATTTTGTAATCTGTTTTCATGTTTATAGTGTAGTCTCAGATATCACAACCATAGGCATATCTTTCTTAAAATGTAGTATTCAGACTCTGGTATTTTATATTTTTTATATTTTCATTTTTTCTGTCTCTTTATTGTCATGGAAAAAAAACTGAGATTATTCTGCCAGGACAGTCTCCATGGACAAAAATGCAACCTATAATGTGCCTGTTTAGACTTGAATCTGTATTCTGAAATGATACAAATCCAACAAGTTTATGTTGCCCACAAATTTTCCTAGACAATTAGAAAACTCAGGTTAAGAAATTTTGATTTTTTTATTTTTCTTATTATCAAAAGTAAAGAAGAATGAAGATAACTCTCCCAAAAGCTTAAATAAAACACAATCCAAATACAAACTTATCACTTAAACTTCCAAATGGAATTTAAAAAAAACTCTCTTTAATAACCCTCTTGTAATTCTTTAATCCTGTATCTTGGGCTTTGTTTATATTACCAGAGCAACTTTCTTTGATTACAGCATCATCAAAGAATAGCATTCTGATGTTCTTAAAGTCCACAATGTACTATAGGAAGGGGTGGGGGTTTATATTTATCTTTCTCTTGCTGTCTCTGCTTGGGCTCTTGTAAATAGTGGGTACTTTTAAAATGTACTAGGAAGCAAGAGAAGAAGGGAGAAAGAATTAAGAATGGATGTTTAGAGGTATAGTTATGAGAATTTTGGGACTGACACTTCACCAAAAAGCTCTTTAATGTGGAATAAGATTGAGTTCTGTAAAAATTTCTTGTAAATCCAGTCTGTTCAGCTGTAGTCTGAGAGAGCTTTTTTTTCTCTTGGGTGTGATGGGACCCAGTACAGTAATGTTGATCTGTACCAAGTTATTGGGAATGCTTATAGTTGGAGAAATGAGAAATTTTCAGTGAAATTAATGAAATTGTTAAGAGATGTTAAGAATTTTTTTTAACATGGAAACTGTGTGTTTATGATAGTTACTGGATTTTTGGTACTGAATGCTTGTTTTAAGCATGATGGAAGCACTAGCTTTGTGACTATAGTAGATTGTTTCATTTTTCCCTTAAAACAGGGATTTCCTCTTTTTGTTTTGTATTGAAAAATACAGCACGTCCTGCCCAAACTTGTAGCACTGACAGATTATAGAATGAATTTTCTAATGATTCACAAGTAGACAACAGGATTGAGACCTGAAGGTGAGATCTCTCTGGGAAGAAAAGTAGCTGCCAATCATGATACTCTGGGACCTATCCAAGAGGAGACACAAGCAGCACTTCATACATAACAGTGTTAGTCACTAGTTGGTCTAGCAGTATTGGCATGTATGGCCTGGCAAGACCATGCATCAGAGTAGCCAGCACAATCTCCATACCATACTCAAGTCTGAAGCCTGGAAGAGGTCTAAGATGGTAAGTGAGGTGAGGTGTTACTGAAGTTAGTTCAGTAGTCTCTTGTGTGGCACTTTCCTTCAAAGGGGATTGGATGCAGGATGGTGGTTAAGTACATTAATGTCAAGTGGTTTCTTGAGTGCCGCTTGGGCTGTTGTGTTTAAAAATGGTCAATAGTTTGCTTTCTTTGAGAGCAACATGAACCTATTTATTTACTACAGTGAATGCATCATTGCTCCTGGACTCCATACTGGCTTGAGCTAGCAAGTAGTTCAAGGAAATGGCTTCATTTCTTTCAGAATCCTAGTTTGCATTTCTGGGTTCAGCTCTTTCATATAGGGTGATAGGATTGTCCCCTTCCTCTTTGACGTTGTTTTATTGAAGCTAAAGAGACTCTTGAATTGATTATTCTTTCTTGAGAAGAAGGTTGAAAGCTCCTCCTAAGGGAATAGATTTTTTTAAAACTATCCAGGTTGATTAGGTCATTTGCTGACCATAACAGTTCTGCAAATTGGGAATTTTTAGAAGTCGTAATAGAGGGGAATCCCTCCTTCACAGCTCTGGCCTAGGATCATACACTTACTCTTCCATAGTATACAGTACTCCGAGAACGTCTCACATTGTCTTTATTCTATTTTCTTTCCTTCTGATTCATCTGTCTTAGGTCACTGTAGGGAGAATGTATGTTTTACTCATATGTATCCTCTCCCTCTATCTCAGTGGTTGTGAACAAGAGATAGCTCTAATGTCCTACTAACCTGTCAGTGAGGACAGCTGTTTTCACCAAAGACTTCTGAAAATCCACTGGACCCAGGAGTTTCAGAGAGCAGACTAGTTTCACTGTGGTTTCGCTTTCCAAAAGTGAGGGTGTGAAAGTCCTTACATCTGTTAGGGGAAAAAAGTGATAGACTAGCTGAGGAGTATGATTGTGGTAACCCCCAACATCTACATGTTGAAGATATAGTCCATTGTGAGTCCAGCTGTGTATACTGTCCATCTGAGACAATCCCATGGCTGCCATTAAGGCCATGACATCTTCATCTACCAGTCTGAGACCTCATCCAAATAGATATTAAATTCATCCAAGGCAATGAGGGTGAGATATTCAAAGGCACATATGGTAATTAGGTGCCTGATGCTAGACACCTAGGTTACTGACTGCCATTTGTGCCTTTTAAAAATCTTTGCCTCAATGTTGGAGATTTCAGTATTAGGGCTTGTCTAAAGGTAGCATTAGTGCATGGCAAGCTGGGGTTGAAAATCTACTGCATGCTCGCCTGCCATTCACTGAGTGGCTGCATGGACGCTGCACCACCTTCCCTGCTCTATACAGATCTGTGCTGTGCTCTGTCAGCTGGAGTGAACTGTGACAGTGCAAGGTTTTGTGAGATGTTCAGCCAGGTGCTGGTGATACAAGCACATTGTTCAAAATTAGAATATAGATGGTGCTTGTTTTGTTGATTGACTAACCTTGCATTAATCAATGGGAACCCAAGTGTTTTATGTTGTTCTCCAGTTGAAGTGTTATATGTGAAGTGGGAGGTGAATGCTTGTTTCTGCATCCTTGTCTGGGGGCTGCTCCCTTTGCACAATCTGCACATTGTGGCTAGGTCACTGAGGAGTGTCTTCAGTTCCCGCTCCTAGATTGTTGATCTCTTGGTCTGCCATAGCCCAAATACAGGAAAGAGATGTTTAAACTTTTAAATTTTATTTCTCATGAACCTTTTCAGCAGTTGTACCCTATTAAATTTTATAAACATTTTTTCCTTAACCTGACCTTTACAGTATCTGAAATGAAACAAAGTTTGGATTCCTAGGCTTTGCTTAGAATACCTTTATGGCCACAACTCATATACAGGATAACTGGCAGTAAGGAAAGCCCTTGTGAAAGTGAATGTGCTTCCAACTACTTCATAATAAATTATCCTATTCTAAAAGACTGAAAACTAATCAAGTTTTTTCTGTGTAATTTACTAGAGATTACAGTTTTAAGAGAATAACATTCTTTACTAAAAGGCTTTTAACACATTGTTGACATAAAGTGCACTTTCCATCCTTTTGAATTAAAGTTTCCAACCTAATGTTACCTTTTCTGGGCTTTTAACCTGTAAACTATTACAGAGATAGTGTAACAGGAATTGAAACTCATGCAGATTATTCAAAATGAGATTAAATTAACTGTGGCACCTCACTTGCCCTTAAGAGGTAGGGAAAAAGCCATGTATTGAATGTCTGTGTAGAATAGAAAGAATTTTTTCAATTGTAATAAAGCCCACATTACATGGATTGATGCTGAGAGTACAGTATGATTAGTGTAGTTCAAGATTAAAATATCAGATATTAGTGCATTTCCATGATAGTCTTTCTAGCTGGAAAATGTTCACTGCTGCTTTTTATATTTTCTGTTCCTTCATAATAACATAATTTTGAGCAATCTAAGCTTATATTCAGTTTTATTGTCTCTAGTCAGGTGACCTTCTCCCCTCTTCAGTTTCCGTCTCAGGAAGAAAGGATGTAAGGACTCTCTCTTTTTTAGCATCTCTTGGCGCTTGAATTCAGCCACAGCAGAAGTTAGTTTGCTTAGGCGAACTGATGCAAGAAGGATGAAACCTTGCCCTAAATAACAATTGAGATAAACTTGCTTTGCAAGAACTCTGACCCATGTTATTTTTAAGCTATCACTAAATTTAGCACACTGTTCCAGATATTCATTTTAGTTGTTCCTTCACCGTCTGATTAACTGGTTGAGGATACTGGGTCTTCAGTATCAGGGAGTAGGCAGAGTTCTAGTCCACAGTTGGATTTGGGATGGGAAGTAACATAAATGTCACTCAAGAAGCAATGAGATAGTCTAGCATTTTCTGAACTTTTTCAAGTAGCTATGAAAAGCAGGGATATGGCATATCCCTCTATCACCTACAATTTAAATACTGGTTCCGGTTACACAAGTGTGGTCAAAGATAGAAATGGTACTGTGATAGCATATCATCTTAAATAGTTAACCAGATCTGTGGCTACAAAACTTCCACACACATACATTGTATGAGAGAGTCAGGTGTTGACTGGATTAAATGGAAAGTCTAGATAATGCCAGATGTTTGTCATCAGTCCTCTATTCTTCAAGCAGTCTTGGCAAGTAAAAGAACAGCTTTGGCCAGTAAGCAGTTACAGCATATAGTTTGGAAAGCATTGTATTGCAGGCTTGAACATCAGCCCCGTTTGCTTGTTAGAAATTTATTCTCAGTTATTACTGCCAGTGGGGGAAAAAAGTTGTGCTCATTGGATGGGTAAAGGTTTACAGTAGCAATTTAAGCCCCAGTTTGGTCCTCAGACTACTTTGATCAGTGGCCCTCAGGATCCATCAATTAAACTAAATTGCACGTTCTTACTAACAAGCTGCTATATGTGCTGCCCCCTTTTCCCCTCACGCTATTGTTCTTCTAAAGCAAGTGGTGAACTTGACCCTTTGTCTCATTATAACATATGATGCTCACAAGGGTAGAAGTACCAAATAAGCTTTGTAAGTGTTCTGTGTCCCTTAACTGAATGTATTTTCCCCTTTGATATAACCCATTACAGGTGCCAAGGGAAATTCACTATGACCAACATTAGCCCCTCAACTCTGAGTCATTGCTGTGCCTGAGCTCCACACTCCAGTTATCAAGCAGCATTTTTGGAGTCTCTCTGTTCATGCTGCTCTTTACATTCTGGATAGCCAGAATGTCAGTTTTCCCAGTGACTTATGTCCCAGTTGACAGTTGCTGCCTGTGCACTGAAATTCCAAAGTAAAACCTTGCTGCTAGCAATCTTCACTTTGCCAGAGTCACCAGCTCTAAAGCAGCATGGAGGAGAGGAGCAGAACCATGTGTTCTCCTGTGCTGTAAGGCAAATTGAGACCTACTAGTAAATTACTAAATTTTACTTTGCAATCCCACTCTGTAGAAAGGCCAGTAGTTGTATAGCACCTCCCAGCTGCCAATCAGCTGCCCACATTTCCCCTTGTCCATCTAATGGCTAAACAGAAAATAGATATGGGGCAGAGGGGAGCAGCACACATGCATTTTGGGGCTTCTCGGATTCCCTGCTGTCCAATGAAAGGTCCATCCCTGCTAAAGTTGGTCAGAGGACGGTGGGAGATGAGGTGTGGAGGAGGGATGGAAGAGAGAAGTGGGAGGAAAGGCTACACAGTTTGGGGAAGCAGGAGCAAGAGAGAAACCAGAAAGCTTGACAGTAGAACAGAGTGACTGTTGCTAACCATATTTCCAGCTCCTACTGGTGGTGTGGTGCCAAAGTGGGAAGTCAAACGCGGCTCTAAAAAGTGCCCTCTTAACACAACTTGTTTCTTTATTGACTCCCCACTCTGGCCATGTTGATCATTTTAAAAGATTCACTATAAAATACCACAGTGCAATAAAAATACTCATATTTTTCTTCAGAGAATTTTTTTTACATAGTTAGTATAGGCATGATTGATTTTGAATGCATGTTAGCTATTCAGAAAAAATGGGGGGGTGTATCTTTTTTGACTTCTTGAGGTTTTTTTTCTCCCCCTAAATATCAAGGAAGTAACAATGATGAAATCAGAAACATTTATACCAAGTATAGGCTCAACTACTTAGTGTAAAGTCAAAAATGCAGCAATTTTTTGAGATCGTTACACTACGTTCACATGTTGATTGTTCTATATATTGACCTATTCTGTAACATTTTTGGCCTTCACCACCTTTATCATAATTGTGGGATGTCAGAATCCCACATTTATCCTTTATCATAATTGTGGGATGTCGCGTTGTTCTGATGGAGATTGATTTAGAACAATTGTTGATTGGATGTTTTTCATGAAACAGGGAGAGTGCATTGAAATTCAGTAATGTACATAATCCATCTATCATAATTTTAAGAAGTGGAAAAGATGAAGACAACTGCCATCCATCATATCTATTTAACTGCTCTCCTGAGTGAATTAAATTGTATTTAACAACTTTTACCTTAACTGAGTTTGAGAATAATATAGAATAAATCACATTGTCTTCATCCACTTATTGCTTTCTGTTTATTGATTTACAGTGGAGAAACTTGTTACAAAACATTTCATTTGTGGTAGAGGGGTTTTTAAAAAAATTGTAAGTCTGGGGATAAAGTTTTATATGTATAACTTATGAATAGCAGGAACAGAACATAGAAATCAGGACCAGTAGTATTGTAAATACAAATAAATAATTGAGGGCATCCTTGAAATTTACAGAAGTTACTGTACAAAGATGAGGCTTTTACAGCTGTAAAGACGAGGACAAATTTTACTAGGCATAAGATAGTGAGCTTTACATCACCTGAAAGCTTATGCTCAAATAAATTTGTTAGTCTATATGGTGTCACAAATACTCCTGTTTTGAGAGTATATAGGGACCTGAATTCAACTTTTAATTTAAATGAAAAACAACATTTTAATTAAGGTGCCTTTCTTCCCTAAAAGGTGACAGTGTTTTTGTTCCCAGCAGATCTGCTTCCATGAGTTGCTGACAGTGAGATCTGTTCATTTCTTCTGGGCAAAAGTGGGGGGTGTGGTCACCTGATTGGGTGTGGGGAGGTGCTCTACAGCCTTCTGTGTTTTCTGCAGAGTGGGACTGAAAAGTAGAATTTAATAATTTTCTAGTAAGTGTCAATTTGTCAGGAGTACACCTGGTTTTGGTCCTCTCCCTTGTGCTTCCAGTGCCACCAGCTCTAAAGCAATGTGAAACTTGCTAGCAGCAAAATTGTACTTTGGAATCTCACAGGGCAGGCAGCAACTGCAATCTGGGGAAGTAAGTAACAGGGAGAATTGGCAGTCTGGCTATGCAGGATGTAAAGAGCAGTATGAGAGGAGAGACTCCAGCTATGCTTCCTGATAAATGGAGTATGGAGCTCAGGTAGAGCACAGTATTCATCTGGGAACAAAGAATGTAGGCCATGCTTACAGGATGCAGTGACTCTGAAAAATATTTTGGGGGTCGGGGCCAGCTGACTGTGAGCTCCCAGTGTGATGCTATGCTAAAAGAGCATATGTGATCATGAGATGCATAAACAGGGGAAACTCAAAGTAGTAGTAGAGAGGTTATTTTTTGGGCTGTCAATTAATCGCAGTTAACTCAAAAAAAAAGTAATCACATTTAAAAAAGTAATCGTGATTAATCACACTGTTAAACAATAGAATACCAATTGAAATTTATTAAATATTTTGAATGTTTTTCTACATTTTCAAATATATCGATTTCAATTACAACACAGAATACAAAGTGTACAGTGCTCACTTTATATTATTTTTGGTTAAAATATTTGCACTGTAAAAACAATAAGCAAAAGAATATTTTTCAATTCATCTCAGACAAGTACTGTAGTGCAATCTCTTTATCATGAAAGTGCAACATACAAATGTAGGATTTTTTGTGACGTAACTGCACTCAAAAACAAAACGATGTAAAACTTTAGAGCCTACAAGTCCACTCAGTCCTACTTCTTGTTCAGCCAATCACTAAGAGAAACAAGTTTGTTTACATTTACTGGAGATAATGCTGCCCACTTCTTAATTACAATGTCATCTGAAAGTGAGAACAGGTGTTCACATGGCACTGTTGTAGCCGGCATCGCAAGATATTTACGTGCCAGATGTACTAATGATTCATGTGTCTCTTCATGCTTTGGCCATCATTTCAGAGGACATGCTTCCATGCTGATAACACTTGGTTTTTTTGTTTGTTTGTTTTTTAAAGCGTTAATTAAATTTGTGACTGAACTCCCTGGGGGAGAATTGTATGTCTCTTGCTCGGTTTTACCTGCATTTTGCCGTATATTTCATGTTTTAGCAGTGTCGGATGATGACCCAGCACATGTTGTTTGTTTTAAGAACGCTTTTCTTGCAAAATGCACAGAAGATACCAATGTGAAATTTCTAAAGATAGCTACAGCACTCGACCTGTAATTTTAAGAATCTGAAGTGCCTTCCAAAATCCGAGAGGGATGAGGTGTGGGGCATACTTTCAGAAGTCTTAAAAGAACAACACTCTGATGCAGAAACTACAGAAACCAAACTACCAAAAAAGAAAATCAGTCTTCTCTTGTTGGCATCTGACTCAGATGATGAAAATGAACAGTCCACACTGATTTCGATAGTTATCGAGCTGAACCCGTCATCAGCATGGATGTATGTCCTCTGGAATGGTGGTTGAAGCATGAAGGGACATATGAATCTTTAGTGCCTCTGGCATGTAAATATTTTGTGACGCCGGCTATAACAGTGCCATGCAAATGTCTGTTCTCACTTTCAGGTGATGTAAACAAGAAGCTGGCAGCTTTATCTTCTACAAATATAAACAAACTTGTTTGTCTTAGCGATTGGCTGAACAAGAAGTAGGACTGATTGGACTTGTCGGCTCTAAAGTTTTACATTTGTTGTATTTTTGAATGCAGGTTTTTTTGTACATTATTCTATGTTTTTAAGTTCAACTTTCATGATAAAGAGATTGCACTACATTACATGTATGAGGTGAATTGTAAAATACTGTTTCTTTTGTTTATCATTTTTACAGTGCAAATATTTTAAATCAAAGATAATATTAAGTGAGCACTGTACAGTTCATATTCTGTGTTGTAACTGAAATCACTATATTTGAAAATGTAGAAAAAATCCAAAAATATTTAAAAATATGGTTTTCTATTGCTTAACAGTGCGATTAATTGCAATTAATTTTTTTAATCATGCGATTAATTTTTTTAATTGCTTGGCAGCCTAGTTATTTTACCTCTTTTTGGCACTGGTGCAACCACTGCTAGAGTACTGCTTCCAGTTCTGTTGTCCATAATTCAAGAAGGATGTCAATAAATTAGAAAGGGTTCAGAGAAGAGCCACAAGAATAACCAAAGGGTTAGAAAACATGCCCTCTAATCATAGACTGAAGGAGCTCAATCTATTTAGCTTAACAAAGAGAAGATTAAGGGGTGACTTGGTTACAGTCTATAAGTACCTACATGGGGAACAAATGTTAATAAAGGGCACTTCAATCTAGCAGAGAAAGCGCTAACATGATCCCGTGGTTAGAAGCTGAAGTTAGACAAATTCTGATGGGAAATAAAACATAAATTTTTAGCGGAGAGAGTAATTAACCATTGGAATAATTTACAAAGGGTCATGGTGGATTTGCTGTCACTGACTATTTTTAAATCAAGATTGGATGTTTTTCTAAAAGAGAGATGCTCTAGGAATTATTTTGGGAAAGTTCTGTGACCTTTGTTATATAGAAAATAATTCTAGATGATCACAGTGGTCCTTTCTGGTGTGTACATTGAGAGGATTTCTTATCTTTTTGATATAGGGCTTAGCTGCTGCCTCCATTTCCTTTTTTTGTGCCTTGGTTTCTGTCTGCTCATACAGGAGTGTAGCTGTCTGGCGAAGCTAAAAATCCTTCCCCTTTCAGTGTAAATAGCGTCCAAGAGAGAACATCCCAAGCTAAATAGAGGGACGTATATATCGGGTAGCTATTGACTATTTTTCTAGATTTGTAGCGATCCTCATTAGATGCACATGTCAACAGGTCTTAGTTAAGTTAAGGCAGGGTGGGCAAACTTTTTGCCTGAGGGCCTCCATCGGGTTTCGGAAATTGTGTGGAGGGCCGGTTGGGGAGGCTGTGCTTCCCCAAACAGCCAGGCGTGGCCTGGCCCCCGCCCCCCCCGCTTCTCGCCCCCTCATTGGGCCCCCCTCCCCGGAACCCCTGCCTCACCCCCCCATACTCCCCATCTCCTGACCACCCCTGGAACCCCACCCCGACTGCCCCCCGTCTCTCCATCCAACCCCTACTCTCATTCCTGACTGCCCCCCTGGGACCCCTGCCCCCATTCAATCTCCCCATTCCCTGCCCTCTGACCACCCCAACCCCTATCCATACCTCCGCCCCCTGACCACCACCCCCTGAATTCCATTTCCCTCTATCCAACCCCGCCACTCCCTGACCCCTTACCGTGCTGCTTGGAGCACCGGTGGCCGGTGGCACTACAGCTGCACCGCCCGGCTGGAGCCAACCATGCCCCTGCGCAGTACAGAGCATCGGGTCAGGCCAGGCTCTGTAGCTGTGCTGCCCCAAGAGCTCGTAGCCCTGCCGCCCAGAGCTTTACACTGGCGGTGCAGTGAGCTGAGGCTGCGGTGGAGGGGGAACTGCAGGGGAGGGGCCAGGGGCAAGCCTCCCAGTCCAGGAGCTCAGGGGCTGGGCAGGAGGGTCCCGTGGGCCGTATGTGGCTCGCGGGCCATGGTTTGCTCACCTCTGAGTTAAGGCACTTCCCTTGTTCAGGCACTACAGAAAATAGTTGACACTGACAATAGTTACTGCAGTTTGTCACCTCTGAATCCCAGGCCTTGCCACATATATATTAATTCATGTATATTAATTGCAGACCACATCATCCACAATGGGATACACTGACAAGGGACAGTAATACGTACTATTGAGAAGATACTACAAGAGAAAGAACCCGTATTAGCTCTGCTAGGCTGCAGAGCAAACCCCACATCAGCTACTGGAGTTAGCCCAGCTTGTGGGCTGACACACTAGAATAACATTGCCAACTGCAGAGTTAAATCTTAATCCTGTTGCCATGTTAACAGGATGTGAAACACAACAAATGTAAGAGCTCCAATGCTTTCGTCTTTAATCATTGGAATACAACCCAAAGCTTATCTCTATGCTTAGACCTGGAGACCCACCCTTAATGAAGAATATGAAGAGTCACATATCTATTGGCACAAGTCTATACTTGGCATATAGGTAGTCAGTCAACTGAACACATTGTCATGAAGCCTAAAGTGTGATTAGACCAGGTTGTATGGCAAAGCCGGTGACTCAGATGTATAATTTTGTTCTTAAATATTAATTCTTGTTAAAGATTGCTTATACAGAAGTGAAAAAAGAAGGGAGATATGAGGATTTTTGTACTTATGTTTCAGTCTATTTCTGCAAGCCAGTCAGGATGGGATTATGGAGGTCTTTAGGCAGAAGCTCTGCAGTGAAGCAAATGGAAACTGAGACAGAATAGCTGTAGGGGTAATCCTTTTTTCTGTATTCTGATAAAGTTCCTTGTTTGGTGTTATAAGAAAGTGACTTTGATATTTTATCATTGTCATGGGATAGATCTGCACCTGGAGCCATATTTTAGCTTGTATAAATCATATAGATCAGCATAGTTTCATGGGTTTCAGTGGAGCTGTGATGATTTGCACCAGCTGACAATCTGGCCCCTGAGGTTCTAGGTGGAGCTACGTGTTCACCAACCATAATGTGCACAGATAGTTTTGTTCCTAAAACGCTGCAGTTGAATTGTGGAATGGATTCATAAGCTATGATACAGTGCTGCAGCTCCTCCTTTATATTTTGGTCACGATGCAGAGCCCTCTCTACAAAACATACTAATTACAAGAGGAGAGAATTACAACTTGTGGGTATTTAAGTTCCAGTTTTTCTTGATCCTAACATTATCTCAATAAACTTGAATTAACATAATTTTGTTTCATCTTAACATAATAACACCATCCCCACAGACTTGCATTGAGATCGATTTAGGGACTTTACGTTTTTGTCCCATGTCATTAAACTGAGTGCTGAACGAGCAATGCCATAACGACTATATCTGTATGTGAAAAGTGCCTGTGCATTTTCAGTAGATATTTGTGAAACCTTCTGTGGTGCTCTCAAAACATTTTTACAAAACTTCAGGCTGTTTTGTATTAAGAACCTGATCCTTCAGTATCCTGAATACGCTCATCTCTGTTACTGCAGGGGAATTTGAGTGCTCAGCTCCTTGCAAGATCAGGCCTTGTGTACTTATTTAAATTATCAACAGAAAAAAATGTGCATTTAGTTACCATGAAAGGAATTGGATTAAGAACTCCAGAGTGCCATGCAAGCTTTTTTGTTCCTCTACCAGTATTTCTCAGACCTGAACCAGAAGCTCCACCATTCCAGGTTAGAAGGTCGTTCAGTCTTCATGCTCATTAATGCTTCTCTGCTGAGGCTGAAAACAGTGTGTCCATTGTGGCGGTAATTTACAAAAGTTAAGACTTTGTAAAGGAAAATATTTGTAAACGTCTGCAGGAAACTTTTTGCCTCTCTCTAAAATTAATAATAAGCTTAATGGGTTTAATTTTTTTCAAAAACCAATTTTAACACAATTTTTTGAAATAGGTTAAATATTACATCTTGAAAATGTATTCCGATTTTACTCTCCCTGGGCTATTGTGACTAACGCCTCTCTTGGTCATCTTCCTCTGTCCTTTCACACACTCTTTTTCAGTGAGTCATCTTATTTTCCTCTCCCTCTCCCTTCATAGGGATCCCATCTATAGTTTCCTTCTCTTCTCCTTTTACATCCTTTTCCTGGATGATCTTCTCTGCTCCTTCTTCCACAACTTATCTTTATGATGGTGACTCTCAAATCCATTTTTCCACTTCTGTCCTGTGTTCCTTAGTCCAATCCAATGTACTGTGGCCAAATTTAATTCATTGTCTTTCTTACCAAATACTTCTTGCTCCCCACCTTTTTCTGTTACTGTTGGATACCCCCATCCACCACGTCAGTAAGTCCTTGTACATAGGGGTACTCTTGGACTCTTTCTTTCTCTTGTTGCATACATCCAAGCTATCTGCAAATGTTGCCACTTCCTCCTCTGTAACATTAAGATCTGTTATTTTTTTTGTTTACAAAGCCACAACTCTCATGCAGCCCTTCATTATTACTTCTCTGATACCCACTTCACTTCTCCCTAGTCCATTTAGAACTCTGCTGTTAAGGTCATCTTCCTTGCCTTTTGTCCATACGATGTTACTCCTTCCCAATTTCAGACTCCTCCACTGGTCGCTCACTGCATCCAGTTCAGGCTGCTTCTCCTCTCCTTTTAAGTCCTGTCACAGATCTGTCCCTCCAACTTTGTCTCTTACTGCATCTCTCTAACTCTCTTCCCCCCGCTTCTTTTTGGCCAGTAACATTAGCTTTGTCTACCCTCTGTTGGTCCACTTCTCCAATATTGTCTTTGTGACTCCTTCCATGCCCTGTAAGTATGGAACTTCCTCCCTCTACTTATCTTGAAGGACATTCTTTCAAAAATGAAAAACAAAAATAAAACACAAAACCCTCCTCAAGACCAACTCATTTGTGATGTGTTGTGTTGTATTTTATCCAATTGAATAGCTTGAGGGACACTCGTAGTGTAATAACTAGAATCAACAGAGCGCCTATGAGCCCTAGCCATGGTACAAGACCCCATTGTGCTTGGTGTTGCATAAATAAAGAGCAAAAAGGATGGTCTCTACCCCAAAGAGCTTGCAAGCAAAGTATTAAGTCCAGAGACAACAGATGGGACAGTGGAAACAATGGGACAGTATTGGTCAGCATGATAGGCAGTGATCTCAGCATATTTGCAGTCTGTTGTCAAGTTAATTGTAGACATCATGGCAAAGGAGAGTTTAAAGGAGAACAAGGAAGTGGGCTTTGCACTTCACCCAAACTTGAGGTTAGGAATGGTGGCATGATGGGGTGAAGTTGGTGTTGGGGAGAGGTGTGGGACATGGAGAGGGGAGGGAGGGAGGGCTAGGGCTCAGGCAAACATCGTCAGAGATCTGAAGAAGGGAGTGAGTGGATGTGAGATCTGGATTTGTGCTGGTGGGAGATTGGGATGGAGAGGGGGAAGAGGAGTGGAACTGTAGAGGGGAACACTAGAGGGGTGAGGGTAAAAAAGATGGGGACTTGGAACCAGTGTGGGGGAGGAGGTGGATGGATGTCATGATGCAGAAGAGGAGTGTGGTGAGAGCCCATGGGTCAAGGGTGCACACGCGCTCTCTCTCTCTCTCTCGTAGCTAGAATGCATTCTTACCCTACTAGATAGGGCCAGTGGTATAGCTGAATGGATTTATTTCTTTAGAAAACAGCCCAATTTATATACATCTATGAAGTATATAAAAATTGCTTCCATTGTGTGCCTCCTTTCTACCCTCCAGAAGTTGCCTGTTTCTTAGGGCATGTTTACAGTAGAAATCAACCTATATTAGAAGTCAACCTATATTAGATCAACTTACAGCCACCGGAGTAATTACTGTGGTGGTACATGGCCACACTACCCTCCTTGGGTTGGTAGTATGTGTCCTCACCAGGAGCCCTTCCACTGATCTAAGAGGGGCAATTGAGGAGTTGAGAGTCTGGTGTCTCAGCTCTTCTGGCAGTTCCCTGCTGGGAGACGGGCTGCCTCCCCTGCTCCCCATTCCCTATCTTCAAATCAGGGCCTGTTAGGTATTGTACATGACACTGAGTCCTGAAGGTACCTTAACAAAGGGATTGGATTGTTCCCAGCTAAGATAATGCTGGTCAACTGAGAAAGCTTTTATGTATGCCATGACCAAATACAGTCATTGGGCTCTTCTGTGATGAATAGGGACATTCCTGAGGTCAGCAAGGAAGAGCTGTTATTGCCATCTATTTGTCTTAATATGTTTATCTTTATATTGGTGGTGTAAGATAGAGGATAGGGGATGGTATAAATACTATAGGTCGTCTTGGCCTCAGGAACAGATCTGTCATTTAAGAGCAGTGAAGGAGCCAGACATAGAATGAAAGATTTCTTTTTTTTTTTTCAAAAGTATTTAATATAGTAAACTTCTTACTTTAAGAAACTAATAGGTATTGGTGCAGTAGCAAGAATCAACTGAAAATGAACCAAAACACATACTTAAGACTGGAAGGATAAAGAATGTCATGTGCATAAGGAAAGGATAATCAACATTAACACAACGAAGTGATTGCTTCACTCTTGTCACTGTTTTTTATTGTTGTTTGTTTACTTTAGTGCATGTATGAAGGTTAAGTAAAAGTAGAAAGGAGCAAGTGGTGTTAAACCTCAAGGAGCCCATGAAAATATGGCTTTGTGTGTGTTTGGATTTTTTTTTAAAGGCTCCCATGGCATCCTTGTGCTTTCCTATGAATAAGGCAGTCTACCTTAGACAGGATCTATGATGATGCAGCACCTTAACATCTGTGAAGATCATAGATATGTTTTGCTAAATAAGACTTTAAACTTTAACAGAATATTCCATAAATTTAAGTACCACTGAGGTAGCATGGTTGGTACTATCAGAACAAATAACGTGGAAATTGTCAACTTTTCTATAACTACTTTTTTCAGTTTTGTAGAACATAAACTTAGTATAAATCTCTTCTGAGGAAGTTCGCATGCAGAGAAGTTCCTGTCTTATTTTAGTCAAGACCCATTGTAGTTCTGATGTGCATTGTTTGAAATTCAGCACATTTATAAATAAATGTTTCCCAGACTATTGTTAATTCTTACCACAGATAAGTTGGTTGCGAAATTTTTTTTCACAGAATTTTTTTTATAAAATGTGGGTAGGGTCAAAAGGTCACATAATTTTAAGTAACAACAAATTGGCAACTTTTGAGATCAGTGGGGGCATTGAATAGGAGTCGCCTAGTTTGACAGGGATTGCATTCTCTTCTATATGCCCTCTGCTTTGGAACTTACTCACCCTGCTAAATCCCAAATTAGTTACCCTTCCAGGCATTATGCTACATCCTCTTTTTCCTGAGGCATTTTGGGAGTGGGTGGACAGACAGGTTGGGATGAAATGAATAGTTCTGCTCAGCTGTTTTGGCTGTTGTGTGGGTAGTTTCAGAACTGGTACAATTGCTAGTGAAATAGTGCCCAGTTTTCATATGTTGAAAAATTGGAGAGGGTTCAGAAAAGAGCCATAGGAATGATTAAAGGACTGGAAAACCTGCCTTATAATGATACACTCCAGGAGCTCCACCTGTTTGGTTTATCAAAGCGAGGGATTAAGACCTTCATCACAGTCTATAAGTAACTACACGGTGAATATGTGTTAATTACTTATGCTAAACTATCTGCTTGATCTTATATTTAGCTGTGACACTGAGTGTCTTTCCCAGACCTGAGGAAGAGTTCTCTCTGGCTCAAAAGCTTGTCTCGCTCATCAACAGCAGTTGGTCCAATAAAAGATATTACTTCACCCACCTTGTGTCTCTACCTGGGGAATAGAAATTTGATAGGGCTCTGCAATAGACTGGATCTAAGGCACACCTTTAACAGTGAGGGTAATTAACCATTGGAACAATTTACAAAGGGTGTGATGGATTCTCCTCTGAACATAGAACAGCTATGTAATAATCTAAGAATACTGAGATGTAGTAATTTTATCAACACTGTGTGACCTGGCTGATGATTTTAAGGTTCTGACTTTCATGTTTGGATGTAGCTATTGATAAATAACCTCCCATTGAACACGGTGGGGGAAAGTACAGGACATACTCCCAGCGAGAGTTTAAAGAAGATGGGCCTTCTCCCAGAGCCAAGGAATGGTAAGTCTTAGGTAAAGTGAGGCCTGAGTATAGACTAATTTATTATTTCAAGAAGCTTTCTCTAAAATTCTTTTGTTCTAAATATTTAGCTTTAAGAAGGCTGTTTGGTTACTGATTACCACTGCCATTGCTCCCAGAAGGAACATACAGAGTCTGAACATAAGTCAGGGTCTGAACATAAGTGAGATCTGCTGAGGTAATCACAGTGGATTACAGCCCAAGACCCAGGCTAAGAGTGGAAAACCATGTGAGTCCACCCCGAGAGTGGTGATGGCTGCAGCCCAAGACCTGAGTAGAGTGCACTCAGAGATGAGGAGGGGTTAGAGGTGCAAATAGCCTGTTAACTGTGACATCTCCATCGTATGGCAATTTTTAAATCAAGAGTGGATGTTTTTTCTAAAAGAGATGCTCTAGTTCAAACAGCAATTAATTCAGGGAAGCTCTATGGCCTGTGTTATGCAGGAGATTAGACTAGATGACCCCAATGGTCCCTTCTGGCCTTAGACTCTGTGAATACAAGTGTTTGTACACAAATGCTAGAAGTCTAAATAATAAGATGGGTGAACTAGAGTGCCTCGTGTTAAAAGAGGATATTGATATAATAGGCATCACAGAAACCTGGAGGGCAATCAATGGGACACAATCATTCCGGGGTACAAAATATATTGGAAGGACAGAACAGGTCGTGCGTGGGGGGGGGAGTGGCACTATATGTGAAAGAAAATGTAGAATCAAATGAAATAAAAATATTAAATGAATCCACACATTCCATAGAATCTCGATGGATAGTAATTCCATGCTCTAATAAGAATATAACAGTAGGGATCTATTATTGATCACTTGACCAGAACAGTGATAGTGACGATGAAATGCTAAGGGAGACTAGAGAGGCTACCAAAATAAAGAACTCAATAATAGTGGGGGATTTCAGTTATCTCCCCATATTGACTGGGTACATGTCACATCAGGACAAAATGCGGAGACAAAATTTCTCGATACTTTTTAAATGACTGCTTCTTGGAGCAGCTAGTACAGGAACCCACAAGGGGAGAGGCAACTCTCGATCTAGTCCTGAGTGGAGCACAGAATCTGGTCCAAGTCGTAACTATAACAAGAGTGCTTGGAGATAGTGACCATAATATAATAACATTTAACATTCCTGTGGTGGAAAGAACACCTCAACAGACCAACACTGTGACATTTAATTTCAGAAAGGGGAACTATGCAAAAATGAGGCGGTTAGTTAAACAGAAATTAGCAGGTACAGTGACTAGAGTGAAATCCCTGCAAGCTGCATGGATGCTTTTGAAAGACATCATAATAGAGCCTCAACTTAAATGTGTACCCCAAATTAAAAAACACAGTAAAAGAAGTAAAAAAGAGCCACCGTGGCTTAACAACAATGTAAAAGAAGCAGTGAGAGATAAAAAGGCATCTTTTAAAATTAGAAATCAAATCCCATTGAGGTAAATAGAAAGGAGCATAAACACTGCCAAATTAAATGTAAAAATGTAATAAGAACAGCTAGCCAAAAACTCAGAACAAATTGTTTAAGTACATCAGAAACAGGAAGCCTGCTAAACAACCAGTGGGACCCCTGGATGATCAAGATACAAAAAGGAGCACTTAAAGACGATAGGTTTCAGAGTAGCAGCCGTGTTAGTCTGTATTCGCAAAAAGAAAAGGAGTACTTGTGGCACCTTAGAGACTAACAAATTTATTAGAGCATAAGCTTTCGTGAGCTACAGCTCACTTCATCGGATGCATTTGGTGGAAAAAACAGAGGAGAGATTTATATACACACACACAGAGAACATGAAACAATGGGTTTATCATACACACTGTAAGGAGAGTGATCACTTAAGATAAGCCATCACCAACAGCAGGGGGGGGAAGGAGGAAAACCTTTCATGGTGACAAGCAGGTAGGCTAATTCCAGCAGTTAACAAGAATATCAGAGGAACAGTGGGGGGTGGGGTGGGAGGGAGAAATACCATGGGGAAATAGTTTTACTTTGTGTAATGACTCATCCATTCCCAGTCTCTATTCAAGCCTAAGTTAATTGTATCCAGTTTGCAAATTAATTCCAATTCAGCAGTCTCTCGTTGGAGTCTGTTTTTGAAGCTTTTTTGTTGAAGTATAGCCACTCTTAGGTCTGTGATCGAGTGACCAGAGAGATTGAAGTGTTCTCCAACTGGTTTTTGAATGTTATAATTCTTGACGTCTGATTTGTGTCCATTCATTCTTTTACGTAGAGACTGTCCAGTTTGGCCAATGTACATGGCAGAGGGGCATTGCTGGCACATGATGGCATATATCACATTGGTAGATGCACAGGTGAACGAGCCTCTGATAGTGTGGCTGATGTGATTAGGCCCTATGATGGTATCCCCTGAATAGATATGTGGACAGAGTTGGCAACGGGCTTTGTTGCAAGGATAGGTTCCTGGGTTAGTGGTTCTGTTGTGTGGTGTGTGGTTGCTGGTGAGTATTTGCTTCAGATTGGGGGGCTGTCTGTAAGCAAGGACTGGTCTGTCTCCCAAGATCTGAGAGAGCGATGGCTCGTCCTTCAGGATAGGTTGTAGATCCTTGATGATGCGTTGGAGGGGTTTTAGTTGGGGGCTGAAGGTGATGGCTAGTGGCGTTCTGTTGTTTTCTTTGTTGGGCCTGTCCTGTAGTAGGTGACTTCTGGGTACTCTTCTGGCTCTGTCAATCTGTTTCTTCACTTCAGCAGGTGGGTACTGTAGTTGTAGGAATGCATGATAGAGATCTTGTAGGTGTTTGTCTCTGTCTGAGGGGTTGGAGCAAATGCGGTTATATCGTAGCGCTTGGCTGTAGACAATGGATCGAGTGGTATGATCTGGATGAAAGCTAGAGGCATGTAGGTAGGAATAGCGGTCAGTAGGTTTCCGATATAGGGTGGTGTTTATGTGACCATCGCTTATTAGCACCGTAGTGTCCAGGAAGTGGATCTCTTGTGTGGACTGGTCCAGGCTGAGGTTGATGGTGGGATGGAAATTGTTGAAATCATGGTGGAATTCCTCAAGAGCTTCTTTTCCATGGGTCCAGATGATGAAGATGTCATCAATGTAGCGCAAGTAGAGTAGGGGCATTAGGGAACGAGAGCTGAGGAAGCGTTGTTCTAAGTCAGCCATAAAAATGTTGGCATACTGTGGGGCCATGCGGGTACCCATCGCAGTGCCGCTGATTTGAAGGTATACATTGTCACCAAATGTGAAACAGTTATGGGTCAGGACAAAGTCACAAAGTTCTGCCACCAGGTTAGCCGTGACAGTATCGGGGATACTGTTCCTGACGGCTTGTAGTCCATCTTTGTGTGGAATGTTGGTGTAGAGGGCTTCTACATCCATAGTGGCTAGGATGGTGTTTTTAGGAAGATCACCAATGGACTGTAGTTTCCTCAGGAAATCGGTGGTGTCTCGAAGATAGCTGGGAGTGCTGGTAACGAAGGGCCTGAGGAGGGAGTCTACATAGCCAGACAATCCTGCTGTCAGGGTGCCAATGCCTGAGATGATGGGGCGTCCAGGATTTCCAGGTTTATGGATCTTGGGTAGCAGATAGAATACCCCAGGTCCTGGCTCCAGGGGTGTGTCTGTGCGGATTTGTTCTTGTGCTTTTTCAGGGAGTTTCTTGAGCAAATGCTGTAGTTTCTTTTGGTAACTCTCAGTGGGATCAGAGGGTAATGGCTTGTAGAAAGTGGTGTTGGAGAGCTGCCTAGTAGCCTCTTGTTCATACTCTGACCTATTCATGATGACGACAGCACCTCCTTTGTCAGCCTTTTTGATTATGATGTCAGAGTTGTTTCTGAGGCTGTGGATGGCACTGTGTTCTGCATGGCTGAGGTTATGGGGTAAGCGATGCTGCTTTTCCACAATTTCAGCTCGTGCACGTCGGCGGAAGCAGTCTATGTAGAAATCCAGGCTGCTGTTTCGACCTTCAGGAGGAGTCCACCTAGAATCCTTCTTTTTGTAGTGTTGGCAGGAAGGTCTCTGTGGGTTAATATGTTGGTCAGAGGTGTGTTGGAAATATTCCTCGAGTCTGAGACGTCGAAAATAGGATTCTAGGTCACCACAGAACTGTATCATGTTCGTGGGGGTGGAGGGGCAAAAGGAGAGGCCCCGAGATAGGACAGATTCTTCCGCTGGGCTAAGAGTATAGTTGGATAGATTAACAATATTGCTGGGTGGGTTACGGGAACCATTGTTGTGGCCCCTTGTGGCATATAGTAGTTTAGATAGCTTAGTGTCCTTTTTCTTTTGTAGAGAATCAAAGTGTGTTTTGTAAATGGCTTGTCTAGTTTTTGTAAAGTCCAGCCACGAGGAAGTTTGTGTGGAAGGTTGGTTCTTTATGAGAGTATCCAGTTTTGAGAGCTCATTCTTAATCTTTCCCTGTTTGCTGTAGAGGATGTTGATCAGGTGGTTCCGCAGTTTCCTTGAGAGTGTGTGGCACAAGCTGTCAGCATAGTCTGTGTGGTATGTAGATTGTAATGGATTTTTTACCTTCAGTCCTTTTGGTATGATGTCCATCTGTTTGCATTTGGAGAGGAAGATGATGTCTGTCTGTATCTGTGCGAGTTTTTTCATGAAGTTGACAGATTTCCACTCTATACGGCTAAATTCAGTGCCTTGCATAATCACAGGTTTCAGAGTAGCAGCCGTGTTAGTCTGTTCACCTGCGCATCTACCAATGTGATATATGCCATCATGTGCCAGCAATGCCCCTCTGCCATGTACATTGGCCAAACTGGACAGTCTCTACGTAAAAGAATGAATGGACACAAATCAGACGTCAAGAATTATAACATTCAAAAACCAGTTGGAGAACACTTCAATCTCTCTGGTCACTCGATCACAGACCTAAGAGTGGCTATCCTTCAACAAAAAAGCTTCAAAAACAGACTCCAACGAGAGACTGCTGAATTGGAATTAATTTGCAAACTGGATACAATTAACTTAGGCTTGAATAGAGACTGGGAATGGATGAGTCATTACACAAAGTAAAACTATTTCCCCATGGTATTTCTCCCTCCCACCCCACCCCCCACTGTTCCTCTGATATTCTTGTTAACTGCTGGAATTAGCCTACCTGCTTGTCACCATGAAAGGTTTTCCTCCTTCCCCCCCCTGCTGTTGGTGATGGCTTATCTTAAGTGATCACTCTCCTTACAGTGTGTATGATAAACCCATTGTTTCATGTTCTCTGTGTGTGTGTGTATATAAATCTCTCCTCTGTTTTTTCCACCAAATGCATCCGATGAAGTGAGCTGTAGCTCACGAAAGGTTATGCTCTAATAAATTTGTTAGTCTCTAAGGTGCCACAAGTACTCCTTTTCTTTTAAAAACGATAGTCATTGCAGAAAAACTAAATGAATTCTTTGCTTCAGTCTTCACGGCTGAGGATGTTAGGGAGATTCCCAAACCTGAGCTGTCTTTTGTAGGTGACATATCTGAGGAATTGTCACAGATTGAAGTGTCACTAGAGGATGTTTTGGAATTAATTGAGAAACTTAACAGTAACAAGTCACCGGGACCAGATGGATTCACCCAAGAGTCCTGAAAGAACTCAAATGTGAAATTGCGGAACTATTAACTATGGTTTGTAACCTGTCCTTTAAATCAGCTACTGTACCCAATGACCGGAAGATAGCTAATGTAACGCCAATATTTAAGAAAGGCTCTAGAGGTGATCCTGGCAATTACAGACAGCTAAGTCTAACGTCAGTACCGAGCAAATTAGTTGAAACAATAGTAAAGAATAAAATTTTCAGACACCTAGAAGAAAATAAATTCTTGTGCAAAAGTCAACATGGTTTCTGTAAAGGGAGATCATGTCTTACTAATCTATTAGAGTTCTTTGAGGGGGTCAACAAACATGTGGACAAGGGGGATCCAGTGGATATAATGTACTTGGATTTCCAGAAAGCCTTTGACAAGGTCCCTCACCAAAGGCTCTTATGTAAATTAAGTTGCCATGGAGTAAGAGGGAAGATCTTTTCATGGATTGAGAACTGATTAAAAGATAGGGAACAAAAGGTAGGAATAAATGGTAAGTTTTCAGAATGGAGAGGGTAACTAGTGGTGTTCCCCAAGGGTCAGTCCAAGGACCAATCCTATTCAACTTATTCATAAATGATCTGGAGAAAGGGGTAAACGGTGAGGTGGCTAAGTTTACAGATGATACTAAACTGCTCAAGATAGTTAAGGCCAAAGCAAACTGTGAAGAACTTCAAAAAGATCTCACAAAACTAAGTGATTGGGCAACAAAATGGCAAATGAAATTTAATGTGGATAAATGTAAGTAATGCATATTGGGAAAAAATTAACCCCAATTATACATACAATATGATGGGGGCTAATTTAGCTACAACTAATCAGGAAAGAGATCTTGGAGTCATCATAGATAGTTCTCTGAAGATGTCCACATAGTGTGCAGCAGCAGTCAAAAAAGCAAACGGGATGTTAGGAATCATTAAAAAAGGGATAGAGAATAAGACTGAGAATATTTTACTGCCCTTGTATAAATCCATGTTATGCCCACTGTTTGAATACTGCGTACAGATGTGGTCCCCTCATCTCAAAAAGATATACTGGCATTAGAAAAGGTTCAGAAAAGGGCAACTAAAATGATTAGGGGTTTGGAACGGGTCCCATGTGAGGAGAGATTAAAGAGGCTAGGACTTTTCAGCTTGGAAAAGAGGAGACTTAGGGGGGATATGATAGAGGTATATAAAATCATGAGTGGTGTGGAGAAAGTGAATAAGGAAAAGTTATTTACTTGTTCCCATAATATAAGAACTAGGGGCCATCAAATGAAATTAATGGGCAGCAGGTTTAAAACAAATAAAAGGAAGTTCTTCACTCAGCACACAGTCAACCTGTGGAACTCCTTGCCTGAGGAGGTTGTGAAGGCTAGGACTATAACAGGGTTCAAAAGAGAACTGGATAAATTCATGGAGGTTA
The DNA here is from genome assembly GCF_009764565.3 of Dermochelys coriacea. Lineage (NCBI taxonomy): Eukaryota > Metazoa > Chordata > Testudines > Dermochelyidae > Dermochelys > Dermochelys coriacea. Next base: position 89,350,991 of record NC_050069.1, read on the forward strand.
AGTCCATTAATGGCTATTAGCCAGGATGGGTAAGGAATGGTGTCCCTAGCCTCTGTTTGTCAGAGGGTGGGGATGGATTGCAGGAGAGAGATCACTTGATTATTACCTGTTAGGTTCACTGCCTCTGGGGCACCTAGCATTTGCCACTGTCGATAGACAGGATCCTGGGCTGGATGGACCTTTGGTCTGACTCAGTATGGCCATTCTTATGTTCTTAAATGTTGCCTTTTCTTGCATAAAGTTGTGGGACTGTTACAGTTAAGTGGACAAGTCTGAGTTACTATAAATCAGATGGTATAAAACAATGGAACCGTGCTGATTTACATCAATTGGCAACATGACCCTAAGATTTACCAAATAATCTTGTCTAGTCAGTGACATTTAAGAGCTCACATGGGGGAAAGGTGATGGAGGAAGTAGCCTTCCAACCCCAATGATGTCCTGGGGTCAGTGAGGTAATTCTGCACAACACCTGATTCTTTTTACAAAAGATCAGACCATTCGTGATGCTCTCCTTGTCACCCCTCTGGGTTTTCCCAATAGTGCAAGTGTAGTGGTGCACTCTGTCCTGCCATGTGGGAGATTCAGTATTTCACTCCTTGGGCCAGCAAAAGTGTCAGTGTTGCGGGAAGGGTGTATTCAGAGTCTCAGGTTCATATGCATCTCCCAGCTGTACAGGCACTGTAGAAATATCAAGAGTTTCCTAAATTAATTCTTACACATCTCTCCAGCAGATTATAGATGAAGTAAAGTATAATTACTACCAGAGATAATGCATAAGAATAAAAAACCAGTGGCAAACTGAATTGAAAAATAGAACGTTATTTATACCTGCAGTGCCGTGGAAGCATGTTGTGCCAACTGATTTAACAAGGAGACTTGGAAATCTGGTTTGGGAATGCTAAAGACTAGAGGTGGTGTTGATATAGTGAATTAATTACCAGTGTGATGAAGTTGCCTAGTGGACTGTTTTTGACTGTTTCATTGTTGTGGCATCCCCTGCTGGTTAATTCATTGAGTAGCAGAGATCGTGGTGAGCGTCTGCTACAGACCTCCAGACCAGGAGGATGAGGTAGATGAGGCTTTCTTCAGACAACTAACAGAAGTTTCCCTGGTTCTCATGGGGGACTTCAATCACCCTGACATCTGCTGGGAGAGCAATACAGCAGTGCACAGACAATCCAGGAAGTTTTTGGAGAGTGTTGGGGACAACTTCCTAGTGCAAGTGTTGGAGGAACCAACTAGGGGCCATGCTCCTCTTTTTGACCTGCTGCTCACAAACAGGGAAGAATTGGTAGGGGAAGTAGAAGTGAGTGGCAACCTGGGCATCAGTGACCATCAGATGGTCGAGTTCAGGATCCTGACAAAAGGAAGAAAGGAGAGCAGCAGAATACGGACCCTAGACTTCAGAAAAGCAGACTTTGACTCCCGCAAGGAATCAGTGGGCAGGATCCCCTGGGAGGCAAATAGGAGGAGGAAAGGCGTCCAGGAGAGCTGGCTGTATTTTAAAGAAGCCTTATTGAGGGCGCAGGAACAAACCATCCTGATGTGAAGAAAAAACAGCAAATATGGCAGGCGACCAGCTTAGCTTAACAGAGAAATATTCAGTGAGCTTAAACACAAAAAGGAAGCTTACAAGAAGTGGAAACTTGGACAGATGACCACGGAAGAGTATAAATGTATTGCTCGAGCATGCAAGGGTGTAATCAGGAAGACCAAAGCACAACTGGAGTTGCAGCCAGCAAGGGATATGAAGGGTAACAGAAAGGTTTCTAAAAGCATGGTAGCAATAAGAAGAAGGTCAGGGAAAGTGTGGGACCCTTACTGAATGGGGGAGGCAACCTAGTGACAGATGATGTGGAAAAAGCCAAAGTACTCAATGCTTTTTTTGCCTTGGTGTTCACAGACAAGGTCATCTCCCAGACTGCTGCACTGGGCAGCACAGTATGGGGAGGAGGTGAGCAGCTCTCAGTGGTAAAAGAACAGGTTAAGGACTATTTAGAAAAGCTGGACATGTATAAGTACATGGGTCCGGATCTAATGCATCTGAGGGTGCTGAGGGAGTTGGCTGATGTGATTGCACAGCCATTGGCCATTATCTCTGAAAACTCGTGGTGATTGCGGGAGGTCCTGGACGATTGGAAAAAGGCAAATATAGTGCCCATCTTTAAAAAAGGGAAGAAGGAGAATCTGGGGAACTACAGTCCGGTCAGATTCACCTCAGTCCCGGGAAAATTCATGGAGCAGGTCCTCAAGGAATCCATGTTGAAGCACTTGGAGGAGAGGAAGGTGATCAGGAACAGTCAACATGGATTCCCCAAGGGCAAAGTCATGTCTGACCAACTTGATTGCCTTCTATGATGAGAAAACTAGCTCTGTGGATATGGGGAAAGCAGTGGACATGATATATTTTGAGTTTACTAAAGCTTTTGATACAGTCTCCCACAGTCTTCTTGCCAGCAAGTTGAAGTAAGGATTGGATGAACGGACTATAAGGTGGATACAAAGCTGGCTAAATCATCGGGCTCAATGGGTAGTGATCAACATCTCGATGTCTAGTTGGCAGCCGGTATCAAGCAGAGTGCTCTAGGGGTTGGTCCTGGGGCCGGTGTTGTTCAATGTCTTAATTAATGATCTGGATGGTGGGATGGATTGCACCCTCAGCAAGTTCGCGAATGACACTAAGCTGGGGGGAGAGGTAGATACGCTGGAGGATAGGGATAGGGTCCAGAATGACTTAGACAAATTGGAGGATTGGGCCAAAAGAAATCTGATGTGGTTCAACAAGGACAAGTGCAGAGTCCTGCACTTAGGACGGAAGAATCCCATGCACTGCTAGAGGCTGGGGAAGAACTGGCTAAGCAGCAGCTCTGCAGAAAAGGACCTAGGGATTACAGTGGACAAGAAACTGGATATGAGTCAGAAGTGTGCCCTTGTTGCCAAGAAGGCTAATAGCATCTTGGGCTGCATTAGTAGGAGCATTGCCAGGAGATCAAGGGTGATTATTCCCCTCTATTCGACACTGGTGAGACCACACCTGGAATATTGCATCCAGTTTTGGGCCCCTACAGAAAGGATGTGGACATACTGGAGAGAGTCTAGCGGAGGGCAACGAAAATGATTAGGGGGCTGGGGCACATGACTTATGAGGAGAGGCTGAGGGAACTGGCCTTACTTAGTCTGCAGAAGAGAAGAGTGAGGGGGGGGGATTTGATAGCAACCTTTAACTAGGCTGTTGTCAGTGGTGGCGGATGATAGAACAAGGAGCAGTGGGGGAGGGCTAGGTTGGATATTAGAAAAAACTATTTCCCTAAGAGGGTGATGAAGCACTGGAATGGGTTACTTAGGGAGGTGGTGGAATCTTCATCCTCAGAGGTTGTTGAAGCCTAGCTTGACAAAGCCCTTGCTGGGATGATTTAGTTGGGGTTGGTCCTGCTTTGAGCAGGGGGTTGGACTAGATGACTCCTGAGTTCTCTTCCAACTCTAATCTTCTGTGGTTCTAAAGCCACCAGATAGAAGGAGATCTTGTCCTCTTTACAGCCAAGAGGTAAAGTGCTGTACTTAGAGGTGCTACGAAGGAAAGGTAAATTCATTCTTATAGGCCAGTTTGGATACCTAGAGTTGAGGCATAAGGCGTAATAGATTTGGATGTGCCTATGGGAACTCTTTAGCATCATAGTCACACAGTGGAAAGAAACATACTTTTTAATTTAAAAAGCAAAACAAAATATAAAATACTCCTCCCCCGCCAAACTAAATGAAGCCCTACAATTGGGTAAAGAAGTTAGGGAGGGAACCTGTAGATTAAAAATTGTATGTGTGTGTGTGTGTGTGTGTGTGTGTGTGTGTGTATGTGTATATATATATATATATATATATATATATATATTATGCATAGTCTATTTCAACAGGATTTTTATTTTATTTCTTTTGGTGTATAAAATTCTCAGATTGGCACCTGTTCTAATGGGGAAAGGGGGTGGAGGGCATTCATACATTGTCACCTGTTCAAATACAATGGGCTGCTTAAAATACCCCCCCACCTTCAGCAAAAACCCTAGTAATAAAGTATAATAAAATAACAAACATAATGGATACCAGTATTTACTGTAGACTTTGTTGATTTAGAAAATATATTTGATAATATATTCTGTTTACATTTGGACATAAGAAATATAAAATACATTATAAACATTGTGTATCATTTATAAAAGTATTTTAAAATTGTAGCACTCCTAAAATAGAAGGGGTTAAAAGCAGGCTTGGAAAGGGCTGTGGCTGCGGATGGCTGATTGGGGAAGCAGCCATACCTGGGCCATGCCCCAATCAGGCCCCAGCTGGCCTGAATAAAAAGGCTGTGAGCCAGGGGCCCAAGGAGTCTCTCTCCAGGCTGGGAGAGAGCAGGACCTGGCTGCCTGCCTGACAGGGTACTGGGAGTGAAGCAGGGCTGAGGAGGGCCAGGGGAGCTCCAGGCTGGAAACTCCCCAGGCTGTAGGGCCTGGTCCAAGGCCCATAGAGGTACTTGGAGGCAGAGGAAGGTAACAGGTCCGAACCCCCTTGCCTATGATGAGTGGCCTTTACACAGCAGTCTGCCCCAGGGAGCAGGGGCTTGGTGATGACTGGCAGTAGACCAGATTGAGGCAAGGTGGGGATAGTGGGTTCAAGGTTCCCCAGGACGGGGACACCCAGAGGCAGAGTGTGGGGTACTGCCAGGGGGCAGAACCCTAGAGAAAGGGGCACCGAAGTCTGTGAGGGACACTGGGGCCAGAGCTGTGCAGATCACCGGCCTGCAGAGGGCGCTCCAGGCTGGAAAACAGCTAATTCCCAAGGACCAGCAGGAGGCACTACGGGGTGAGTCCGAACCTTTACACACCCTTACTGTGGAAGTGTTTACTGTTTGTTTTTAATTGTAAAAGAATTGAAAACCCTTAGACTAATAAAATTAATATTGCTTCTTTACTTAAGACTTGAAATGCGTTCTGAAATAGTCTGGATTTCTCATCCCAGTTTAATATGCTGTTATCTAACAGGATGCAGTGAGTGTTCTTTAGCAACTGCAAAACTCATCAAGCAAATGGAGAAGATTACCCATGAAATCAAGCTTCAAACTTTTATTTTCTCACAATCGATAGGAGAGTAATGCACTTGGATTTATTATGATATCGAGATTGACTGTTTAAATCCTTTTTAAAGTTCAAAGCATGAAACAGACTGTGTGCACAAGCGAGCTTCTGTGGAACTTCTAAGCAGGGGCTTAGAAATTAGGTTAGTCTGAAATGCCCCTCCAGTCCCATATGGGTTTAACGGAAAGATTTCAGGCTTAAAAAGACAGGGTTTGGGGAAGCATCAGGCATTGGTTTCAAATTACCTGAGATTGCTTTGTGGATTTTGTCTTCTGGGAGACAAGAAGACAAGATATTCTTTACAGGTGAGCAATACCGTAGAGGGTGACTTGTGGTTTTTAGCTTGAGGGGTTTAAAGATGAAGATATCTGTTTTAAAAGCTGAACTAGCAGATGACAAGGAATATGCCAGATTTCTCATTGAAATATCTTGTATTTGTATATAAAAAGAAATTTATGTATATAAAAAGAAATAAAAAGTGTTTTTAACAGAAAAAAATTGATTCAGTTCAGAATGTCCTGTGTGCGAATGAAATGGCTGAAACATCATCTTGGGTTTGATAACATTGCAAGCCCTTAGTTCTTCTATCTAGTAACTAATAGACAGTATTAACCTTCAATAAACATTGTGTAAGTGGCAAAAACAAGTCTCAGGTCTCACTGAGAGTTGAATTTTATCCAAGTTTGAAAATTCAGAACTTTTTGTATCTTTTTTTAATTGATCTTGCAAAAATAGATTGGGTTTAAATCTCCACTTTAAACATACGAAGCTGCGTATTTTAATATAACCCAGTGTACTGCATAGCTAAGGATATGCGCTAATACATTATTTTAGCAGATCATACATTGTAATTGTTTTGTGACCACATGGGAACTGACTGTCATTAATAGGCCATTTACCTACTACTGTAATGAAGGGGGTAAACAGAGATATGTTGACCTATAAAGTAAAATCTGTCTTGTCAGCTGGTTTTTAAACCCTATAATAAATTTAACTAAGATTTATGGTAAATCTGTTAAAATAACCCTCTTTTTCTTCAGTCAAAATAATTAGACGCGTGGTATGAGATCTGGCTGAAAAATAGTTTGTTGGGTGGAAAAATGGATGGAAAGTAGCGTATGCCCAGGCAGAAGGCTAACATCTCTCTGGTTCCATATTGTTTATCATCTCCTTAGTCTTAATCTCAGCACATCCATTGCAGCATCCATTACATACTATGTGTGGAAAAACTGCACTTTAGGACACTTTATCTTCATTTCAAATTAAGTATTTGAGTGTTAGGTTTTAACAGTTAAATAGAAGTGAATGCTACAATGTTACTAAATAGTAACTTCTCAAAAAGCAATGTATTTTAAAAGGATTGTGATATTAGTGGTCAAAAGTTTTTTTTTATATAGCTTTGTGACTCAAGAGAGCATATTTTGAAAGTAGTTAGCCAGCATCAAAATCTGAGCATTCTTTTTCACCAGGCCCTGTTTGTGGAAAGCTATGGGATGGATGTGGTATGAGTTCTTCCTGCTGCAAAACTTGCAGTCTTATTTATCCTGTGATGATCTTAGAGAAGCATTATGTGGCCTTGTAGTTACAGTCTTGATTATTGTATTTTTCTGAAGTTCCATTGCTGTGTCTTAGATTGGGCAGGGTATGGGAGGTAAATGAGCCCTGATGTATGGTGGATTTTTGGATGTGGGTTGTGTGTTTCAGCCCCTACCTATCATTTTTAACAATAAATGGCTCAACTGTCTTCACGCCGCCCTCCTCCCAGGTATTTTGGTTTATTCAGAGGCTTTAGTATGTGTAGCTTCCTCTCTCGACTGATGCCACTTTGACATTTCAGTTTCTCTCCTTCTGCTGCCAATCTTTGATGGATTACCCTATTTTATATTTTAATAATCTGTAGATTACTTTGAGCACCTTAGATGGAGTAGAAGGGCATTGGGGACACATGTTTTTGACTTATGAACTACTCATGTACAACCTTCAAGGCAGCTACTGGTGGGTGACATGAAATTCACTTTTCTACAGTCAGTCATCACAACTTCTTATGTCCTTCTTAAGTCTTATATTGAAAGCGTAATGGTGCACAGGCCTTGAGCTTGAATTTACTCTTTGCACAGGGTGGAATTTCACCTTGGTGAACACGAATAAGAAACATCTTAAGTGTTAATTTTGGTCACATTTGGTTTTATCCTTTTTGTTATTAGGCCACTGTGTGTCTTCAGCGAAACAAAACAAGTTTGTGAAATGGTCAACTTATTATTTTTGTATGTTTTCCTTTTTAATTCTAATCAGACCTACCTGTCAAGTGCATATTTTGGTGAAACATCTTTTCAGACAGGTGAGCTGAAAGGAGAGATGGTGGTGAAATCAAAACCATAGTGAGAATGTCAGAGTATTCATGATGTAAATGAAAATGGCAGGACACCACTGCTGCTGTGCAGCATAGGAAAAATGAATATCGATATTCAGTGGAAAGATGATGTATGCATATTTTGTCACTATAATTACTGAAGGACAAAGTGCCGTTGATCTCCACTTGAATATCATGACTGACTGCTATATCTGACCAGAGCCTAACGTGAAAGTTACCTTTCCTCTTCACTTTGCTTGTAAACAGCACCAAAGAACAGTTGCACCCATATTGTACCTTGAGGTGAACACATTGATGTGCTCTTCCTAAGTAAGCAGGAGATGCAAATCGGACATGATTTTGAAGTTAAACACAAAATACATGCATACATACAGATACGCACACATTTTGGAAAAAAATTCCCTTCACCTTTATTTGATTTATCTTTTCTCATCATTTTGGTTGGACTGTCCTTGCTGTAATTTGATTTTGGTGCAGCCACACTGTATTATGTATGCTTCACTTTCTTTTCTTTTATTTGACTTTATATACCTCATTACATTTTGGATGCAGTTACATTCTGTAGTGTTGGATTTACTTACTTTGTTCTTTTTCAGCTCTTAAGTTCTTTTGTTTCACTTTGTAATCATTTACGTGACTATTCACGTGTGCTTTGTAAGCCTCCTCTATGACTTTTAATAGTTCTTCTGATCCCAAAGGACCAGCCGCACACCCAGGTCAGTATATAACTCAGGTCTTACCCAATAATCACTCTGTTGCAATCCTTTAGTATAAAAAATCTAAAGGTTTATTTATAAAAAGAAAAAAGGTCAGAGTTAAAATTGGTTAAAGGCATCAAATACATACCACAATTACAAAGTTCTTGGTTCAGGCTTGAGGCAGTGATGGTATAAACTGCTGGTTTAAATCAAGTCTCTGGTTGCTTCCAAATCATTAGAAAGTCCTCAGTCCCTTGGTTTGAATGCTCCCATTAGTATAAGTCCATAGTCCAGAAGTTTGAGCAGGAAAGAGGCAAAATGGTGGGGTTTCCAAGGCCTTTTATAGCTTCTGCCATTTGGAGGGAAATTGATTGTTTCAAACAAAGCCCTCAGCACAGCTAGTGGAAAATTACAGGTAAAAGATGGAATTTGGATTCACATGGAAAAGTCACATGTCCATGCATGATTTCACTTAGTTACAGAAGAAGCCGTTACCGATACCCCAGACAGAACGTTCATAGGATAGTCCATTCAGTGTAGATGGGTGTCGTCCATTGTGAGTTGTGTCCTTTTGATGAGCCACTTAACTTGAATAGTTCCTTCACAATGTGCTGGCTAAACACCTGGTGGGTGTTTCCCAGAGCCAAACTCATTAGAAATACAGGTACATAGTTAATATTCATAACTTCAGATACAAAAATGGTACATGCATGCAAATATGATAATCATATTCAGCTAATCATAACCTTTCCATAGACCTCTTTCATGACCTATTTTGTACAAGATTTGTTGCAATTATATAAAAGTGGTAGCAACAATGATCTATATGATGATAGTTTAATCAGATAATGTCACAAGCTCCTAAAGTTAGACCTTTTTATATCAGAAGGTCCAGATAATTTGCATCCAAGAGGGGTTTTTTTGTTTTGGTTTTTTAAGATCTGGCTGAGGAGTTCACTGTACTGTTAATGTTGATTTTTTTTCAATATGTCTTGGAACACTAGGGAAGTTCCAGAAGACTGAAAGAAACTTCTCTTTTGCTGATATTTAAAAAGGGCAAATGGGATGACTTGGGTAATTATGAGCCTGTCCGTCTGATATTGATTCTTGGTGGGTAGTGGGGTGGCTAACACATTATTGATTAATAATAAATTAAAGGAGGATAATATTAATGTCAATAAAGTGCATTTATGGAAAATAGATCTTCTCAAACTAACTTGATTTTTTTTTTGGATGAAATTACAAATGTGGTTGACAAAGTATGTATACTATGTACAAAGGATGTAATATACTTCTGTAAGGCATTTGATTTTGTAGCACATGACATTTTGTTTAAAAATTGGAAAGACATTAAATGGATTAAAATTTGGTTAACTGATAGGTCTTAAAATGTAGCTGTAAACAGGTAATCATCAGAGCATGTGTGTTTTAGCATTGGGGTCCTGCAGGTATTGGTTCTTGGCCCTAGACTGTTTAAATTTTTATTAATGACCTGGAAGAAAACATAAAATAATCACTAACAAAGTTTGCAGATGACACAAAAATTGGGGAAATTGGTAAATAATGAAGAGGCTAGGTCACTGACACATAGCTATCTGATGAAGTGAGCTGTAGCTCATGAAAGCTTGTGCTCAAATAAATGTGTTAGTCTCTAAGGTGCCACAAGTACTCCTTTTCTTTTTGCGGCTACAGACTAACATGGCTGCTACTCTGAAACCAGAGCTATCTGGATTACTTGGTAAACTGGGCCAACTAAAAATGTGCTTTAATACAACTAAATGTATACATTTAAGTACAAAGAATGTAGGTCATACATAAAGGAAGGGGTGGACTGTATTCTGGGAAGTAGTGACTCAAAAAGATTTCAGGGTCATGGTGGATAATGAGATGAGCTCCCAGTTTAATATTGTGGCCAAAAGGGCTGATGTGATCCTGAGATGCATAAAGAGGGGGGATCTTGAGTAGGAATATAGAGGATATTTTCCTCTGTGGCACTGGTGCGAATGCTGCTGGAATACTGTGTCCAGTTCTGGTGGTCACAGTTCAAGAAGGATATTGATAAGTTGGAGAGGGCTCAGAGAAGAACCATGAGAATGATTTAAAGGATTTGAAATTGTGCCTCAGAGTGATAAACTCAGGGAGCTCAATCTGCTTATCTTAACAAAGAAGGTTAAGGGGTGACATGATTACAGTCTGTAAGTATCTGCATGGGGAACAAATATTTAATAATGGGCTCTTCAATCTAGCAGAGAAAGTTATAAACTAATCTAACGGCTAGAAGTTGAAGCTAGACAAATTCAGACTGGAAATAAGGTGTACATTTTCAATGATGAGCGCAATTACCCACTGGAACAACTCACCAACATCTTAGAGGATTCTCCATTTAAAAATTGTCAGTCAAGGTTGGCTAGGTTTTTTTGTTTTTTGTTTTAAATATCTGCTCTGGGAATTATTTTAGGAATATTCTATGGCAGGGGTGGGCAAACTTTTTTTGGCCTGAGGGCCACATCGGGGTTCTAAAACTGTATGGAGGGCTGGGTAGGGAAGGCTGTGCCTCCCCAAACAGCGTGGCCCCCACCCCCTATCCGCCCTCTTCCAGTTCACCTCCCCTGACTGCCCCTAACCACCCTGCTGGGACCTCACCCCCTACCCACCCCCCTGCCCCATGACAGGCCCCCTGGGTCTCCCATGCCTATCCAACCCCCCCTGCTCCCTGCCCCATTATCATGCTGCTCAGAGCACCAGGGCTGGCAGCTGCGCCGCCCCGCAGGAGCTTGCAGCCCCGCTGCCCAGAGCTCTGGCGGCATGGTGAGCTGAGGCTGCAGAGGAGGGGGGACAGCAGGGGATGGGCTGGGGGCTAGCCTCCCCAGCCGGGTGCTCAAGGGCCGGGCAGGATGGTCCCACGGGCTGTAGTTTGCCCACCTCTGTTCTATGGCGTGTGCTATACAGGAGGTCAGACTAGATCATCACCTCTGGCCTTGGAATCTATGAATCTATAAACAAGCAAAACATGCATGTTTACATGCATGATTTACCAGTTTAGCCTAACATTTCTCCAATTGTAATGAGTGGGAGAAGAGATCAGCACTAACCACAATGTTTTACCCTCACTTTTCCTATTTGTTAAAGTGAGATAACAGTCATACACAGTTGATGGAGTTAGGGAGTAGGAAATAGTATTATCCAGTGGATAGATTTCCGGCTTGGAAATCTGGGTTCTGTTCTTGGCACTGCCATTGACTCATTCTGTAATTTTTGTCAAGACAGTTAATTTCCCTGCACCTGAACTTCGTACATCTGGGGGTAATATTTACCCATCTTCATAAAGCACTTTGAGATCTATTCACGGAGAGATGCATAAGTGCTAAATATTAGACACCTCAATGATAATTATTATATGAAGACTTCCCCTAAAAGTGGAGGGATGAATTATGTACTTCTGACAATAGCTTTCATATGACTGCATGAACAACATGCTTTTGTCATATATTACCTCCTGGAATATGGTTGAGGAAGCTTGGCTTTCGCAGGAAGGGAACGAAGGAGCAGTTTATGGGATGGGCTTTTTCCCCCCCAATGGCAGACTATCTTTTAACTTATGAATTCTATTTTACAGACATTGCGTGATATTCTTCCTTCAGTTGTTTGTAGCTTAGTGTTTTTGGTCTAAGCAATTGAAGCAATTTGTGTAAGAGCTTTTGGTATCTGTGAAGTATGGCATTGTCATTTATATGTAACAAACAAGATACAAAGCATAAGGGAAGGTTGACTTTGTTTTAATCATTTTTGTAGAATTTTTTATCAGAACTGAATATTTTTGTAGTTTGAGGCAATTCCAAAACATATGCTGATCACTTGCCTCCAGTTTGACCCTCCTATGCGCGATTTTTTTTAAGTTGCCTATCTGTGTAAAGGAGTTTGTTTGTATCTATCATCTATCTAATAATTATATTATATTATTTGAAAGCTGATCTGCACCACCCATCCACCCCCACCCTGGTTTTCTAATTGCATGACATACCTGAGCATATTAATGTTTTACACGGCTTTCAGTCTTTGGCCATACAGAGGGGATTGGTTCCTGATGGGCTGCTTTGATAGTCATTTCCTTTGTAGTAAAGCATTTGCCAGTATATTTGTATATCTTCAAATCAGCGGCACTGCTATGGGTACCCGCATGGCCCTACAGTATACCAACATTTTTATGGCTGTCTTAGAACAATGCTGCCTCAGCTCTCATCCCCTAATGCCCCTACTCTACTTGCGCTACGTTGATGACATCTTCATCATCTGGACCCATGGAAAAGAAGCCCTTGAGGAATTCCACCACGATTTCAACAAATTCCCTTCCACCATCAACCTCAGCCTGGACCAGTCCACACAAAAGATCCACTTCCTGGATGCTACGGTGCTAATAAGTGATGGTCACATGAACACCACCCTATACCGGAAACCTACTGACTGCTATTCCTACCTACATGCCTCCAGCTTTCATCCAGACCACACCATGCAATCCATTGTCTACAGCCAAGCTCTACGATACAACCGCATTTGCTCCAACCCCTCAGACAAACGACTACAAGATCTCTATCGAGCGTTCTTACAACTACAATACCCGCCTGCTGAAGTGAAGAAACAGATCGACAGAGCTAGAAGAGTACCCAGAAGTCACCTACTACAGGACGGGACCAACAAAGAAAATAACAGAACGCCACTAGCCATCACCTTCCGCCCCCAACTAAAACTTCTCCAACACATCATCAAGGATCTACAACCTATCCTGAAGGACGACCCATCACTCTCACAGATCTTGAGACACAGGCCTGTCCTTGCTTACAATCAGCCCCCAACAACCTGAAGCAAATACTCACCAGCAACCACACAATAGAACCACTAACCCAGGAACCTATCCTTGCAACAAAGTCTGTTGCCAACTCTGCCCACATATCTATTCAGGGGACACCATCAAAGGGCCTAATCACATCAGCCATACTATCAGAGGCTCATTCACCTGTGCATCTACCAAGGTGACATATGCCATCATGTGCCAGCAATGCCCCTCTGCCATGTACATTGGTCAAACTGGACAGTCTCTACGTAAAAGTATAAATGGACACAAATCAGACATCAAGAATGATAACATTCAAAAGCCAGTTGGAGAACACGTCAATCTCTTTGGTCACTCGAGTACAGACCTAAAAGTGGAAATTCTTCAAGAAAAAAACTTCAAAAACAGACTCCAAAGAGAGACTGCTGAATTGGAATTAATTTGTAAAACTGGATACAATTAACTTAGGCTTGAATAAAGACTGGGAGTGGATGTGTCATTACACAAAGTAAAACTATTTCCCCATGTTTATTCCCCCCTTCCACTCCCACTGTTTCTCAGACATTCTTGTCAGCTGCTGGAACTGGCCCACCTTACCTGATCTCTCTCGTTATAGTGTGTATGGTAACACCTATTGTTTCATGTTCTCTGTGTATATTAATCTCCCCACTGTATTTTCCACTGAATGCATCTGATGAAGTGAGCTGCAGCTCACAAAAGCTTACGCTCAAATAAATTTGTTAGTCTCTAAGGTGCCACAAGTACTCCTTTTCTTTTTGCGGATACAGACTAACACAGCTGCTACTCTGAAACCTATATTTCTACTGTAGATGTCATTTCTGGCAGAAGGTGTGAGGCTTTGATCACCATTTCTTTTCCTTTTTGTTCATTTTGATTATTTCACGTTGTATGTTCTTTGTTTATGTATGTTCTTACTGTGCTTTCTTTCCTTGTATTTATTAGTCTGTGAGTTTATTTTACATTTGTTGTGTATATTTTATATGTAAACTTAAGTTGTTTGGAGATCAATTTGTTTGACAGATATACTACTTTAAAAGTTGTAAAAGTTATATAGTTGCCACTATATAAACAAGTAAAATAATTAAAATGATATAAAAAGGAATACAATTCTAAAAGCGTGTGGTGGCTTTTGTTTTGTACCAATAAATTATCTTTGTTTGTATTAATTTATAATTTTATTAAAAACCCACAAGCTTATTTTAATAGCTAACATGATAGCCTTTCATACTATTAAGCCATAAAACTTTGAGTAGATTCTGCAAACATCTGTTTTAATAATTCCTACAATACTAGGAAAAAACCCTATAAAGTTCTTTATGGATTTGAGGATCTGTCTATTTGCTTTGGTGCATGTTCTGAAAAACCCTTCATGACTGACTACTACTGACTACTATAGAGGATATGTCTATCAATGGCTATTAGCCAAGATGGTCAGGGTACTCAATACTCTGGGTGTCCCTAAACCTCTGACTGTCAGAAGCTTGGACTGGATGTCAGAGGATGGATCACTCAATAAGTTGCCCAGTTCTGTTCATTCCCTCTGAAGCATCTGGCACCAGCCGCTGTCAGAAGATAGGCTACTGGGCTAGACAGATCATTGGCCTTACTCAGTATGGCCATTTTTGTGGATGTAATATACAGCTTTACACACACACAATTGTCAAAACAACTTAATAATTAAGGCTGAAAAGTCAAGCACTCAAAGTTGGGAAATCCAGAATTAAGGTTGCCTGTATGCAAACCTTAATTGGGCATTCCTGTTCATAGGCATTCTGATACATTCTTGAATTACGATTGCATATTTTTTCCACAATAATTCTGCCTCATTCAGTGCACAGAGCTCATGTAGTGAGCAGCCTTTCATCATTTCCTTTATCCTCAGTATTCAGGGTATGGCCCTGTGTCTTATGTACAGCACGGTATTCAAACCATCGATGGAGGGGGAGGCTATGTCTACATAGCCCCGTAGTTCGGACTATAGGGGTCTGAACTGCAGCATGCACTAGTGTGCTGCACTGTGACTCCCCCATGTGGATGCTGTGAACACCCACAAAAGGTAGCTAGTTAGCATTAACATAGTACTCTGGAAACATGGGGGAGTTACAGCACAGCATGCGACCATGCACCGCAATTCAAAACCCCTTTAATCTGAACTGTGGGGCTGCGTAGACAAGCCCTGAGTTAATAATTTCATTATGGGGTTTTCTGTGGTGCTCGTCACTATGATATCTGAGTACTTCACAGACATACATTAATTTATCTCTGCAACACCCTTGTGAGATGGGGGGGGCAGTATTATCATTTTACAGCTAGTGAGCTGAGACAGAGAGATTAAGGTCAAAAGTTTCCACTAATTTTGAGTGGTCAATTTGAGACCCGTTTTTCAGAGTACTTATTATATAGCACTGCATATGTTCAAGGCACAGCTCTCACTGACCTCAGCAGCAGCTGAGTGCTCAGCAGTTCTGCAAATCAGACTCTAAAGTATCAAGGCACCCAGAAAGAGGACCACACAATTAGCGATCATTTCTGGAAAGTTTGGTTTAAACACAGGAACTCTGTGGCAGAGGGATGAATAGAAACCAGTTTTCCTGAACAGCATTCAACTGTCTTTAACCATGAAACCATCCTTTTTTTTTCTTCCTGCAATCCCTTATCTCGTTCACTGCACACCTTCCAATTTGTGCAACAAATAAGGAAGGGGTCCTGCATACAAATAGCCTCCTTTACTACACAGCTCTGATTCATTACCAGAATATATTCATCCTTTGCTCTGGGTGAGGCAGGAGTCTTGTGGGGAAAAATGCATGCACACAAGAGGGCCAAATTAAGATTACACAGGCAATCTGGAGGTTTAATTTCCTTGGTTTTTTTTGTTTTTAAAGCAAACAAACTAATTTCATCATGGGTATCATATTGGCATCCACATGGTTCATAAGAAGGGACAAACATTTGATTCACCAGATAGACTTCTACCCCTTGAGATTATGGAATAAGTGATAGCAGAACTAGGTTGTTATCCTGTATATGGACCAACACTAGAGGGTGGTGAAATACTTCACCAGTGGGGTTCACAAATATTTGCTGATAGCAGGGGAACGGAGAGACTCAGGAATTTTAGTTTCGTTTTCCAGACACTGGAAAAATATTTGTGCAGTGGACATACACTTCTGCCTGTTTGCACCAAGTCTGACCCCTTCTGCCCTGCTCCAATCGGTTCTGTCACGTCTTGTCTCTTTTCCACTCCTGGCTCTTTGTCCCAATCCCATTCTCCTGACTTCCCCGAATCCTTAGGCTTCTTGTCCCAGTCTCCTTGTCCAGCCAATCCTAGTCTACTCCTCTGGGTTTCCTCTGAGTCCCAATCTCTCTTTCCCGTGTCCCCAGTTCCCAACCTTCAGGCCCAGCTAGTTGCTGTTCCCCCTTCCTATCCTTCTGTCTCCCATTTCCCTCTCCTCACTGGCTCTCAGGCCTAGTCTCCCTGACCAGGTTTCTCATCCAATCTGAGTCTTCCCCCAACCCCTTCTTTGGGTCCATCCAGTCTTCACTATTCCTGGCTCTTTGTCCCAGCCTCACTAGATTAATTGTTCCAGTCAACTCCATTACCTCCCCCTGGGTCTATTCTTTTGTCCACTCTGCATTTGAATCAGACAGCTTCTTCTCCCATGCTGCCCGGATGCCAGCATGAGAGTCACTGAGAGCACAGGCTCCCTATTCTCAGTTCTGGGGCCTAGTCCACCCTGCCCAAGGCAGCCATTACAGGGAAAGACCATTATAGGCAAAGGTCAGCTTCACCCTTGGGCTGGAACATGGCAGTTGCACTGTGGGGAAGGTGAATTCAGTCTGATCAGCACTAGGAGCTGAGAGAGCGTACTCGGTAGTTTGGTACATGCAGAGTCCAGTCAGCAGATGTGAGGGGATGAAGTATGCTTAGTGAGGGTGCAGTCTTCGCAGATTGTAGTTGCTGAAACTCATGAAGTCTCTGAGCATGTGCAAACTTTTTTTTTTTTTTTTTAAGTTTTATAGTAACTTGGCAAATTTGGGCAGATTTTCACAGGGGCTTTATAGTTGGAACATTGTTGAAATATGGTGTTCCTTCTTAGTTTGTGTTTTGCAGCGACACATTGGTTTTGACAACATTTTGAAAGGGGTGAGCAGTGTGTGGAGAAAATAGACAGAACAGCAACAAATGTTTGGTGAAAAATTCTGGGTTGTTTCTGAAGTGTCATCAAAACTTTTTGACCCTCTTTAATGAAGCATCAAAAATTGGATTCTCCGTTCCATCAGCCACTATATGAAGCTGCCAAAACCTTTCTACAGCCCCAGAACAAGTCTGTGTCCACACTCTCCCACCCACATACCCCAGTGCAACTCCCTAGCATCTCCCAGCTGTGAAAGTCCTCCCACACCACTCAGGACAAAACTTTCCACATCGACAACTGCATCCCAGGCTGACAAAACCCTTCCATGCACCTAGGACAGCTTTTTTTCCCCACCTCATTCCCATCTTTGTCAAAACTATTCCAAACCTACACGTATAGAATACAAAGAAAGGTGTCCCAATTTTTCATTTGAAAAATCTCCCCCCTCCCATATCTATACTATTCATTCACTATTAATCTAGAAGTAGCCAGGCTTTTATTTTATTCAACAGATTTCTTTTCAGATTCTATAACCAGTAATTTATATTAGAGAATTGTTAACAACTCTGGACATGAGCCCATATTGCAAATTGAAGTCTTTGCATATTTTGAAACCACTTCTATTTTGGGTTTATTTTGTTTCAAAAAGGATTTCTACACATGCTTGAGACTTTCCTTGCAAAATGTTTGTAAGGATTTTTTTATGTGTACTTCATTGCAGACATGTTACAGTTGCACTGACACATTTGAGGCTGTTGCAGTTTGTTGTGAAAGCTATCTGTGAACTAAGACATCTGGAAAGTCATTTTAACTTGATAGGCTATAATAGCACTGAAGGAATAGCTGTATCTTGTTTTGTCAAGAATCTGCATACAAAGTACTTTCCAAGTAGATCAGTAAGCCACATGCCTAAATACAAAAGTCTGTTGACAATTGCCCATTCACCTAGCCTTATTAGGACAATATAAGGGCTATCACTGTCTTTGCGAATTTGACTAATATAAATAATTTTGAATCGTGAATTTTGTCACCTCATCCCTTTCTCCATATCTTAAATAAATGTATTAAACAACAGTCCTTGCACAGAACCATGGGACCCTGCACTGTTGTTTTGCTATGTTGAAAATTGGCCTTTCATTTCTGTCTCTTAGCCAGTTTGTAATGTGTGACAGTACTTTACTTTTCACCCCATTATTGCTTAGTTTCCTAGGGGCCTTAGTTATTCTACAATTCCACAGTCACAGAATTTGCCTCACAGAATCTACCATATGTTGCAGAATGTTCTGCAAAATCTAAGATTTATTTATATATGTAAATGAAAGTTTCTAGTCCATTATGTGTGCAAATAACCTTCTCATTTTAAAAATGTCAAACAAATGTAAAGCAGTGAGTGGAGGCGTTGTCTTGTCTCCCTAACTGGGGAATCCTAAACAACTGTGAGGTATGATTTGCCCTATTCTCTTTAGTAGAGCTTAATGATGGCACGTTGTCAATATTGTTTCTCTGCTGGTCATTTTTAATAAATTATTCAGTTAATGTTTGGCCCTCTCTGTTGAATATACTGGTGGATATTGGGACAGAGAGGAATGGGTTGCTGTCAGAAGTTGCTGAGATGGTATAATGGGGCACACTTGCTTCTTGAGTGCCTCAAGCTGATGCTACTGGTGCCCTGGGTAGGTTATCAACCTCATTAGATTGGTCTTCAGTCCTCAACCCTCCAGATGAGTCACACAATCAAAATGCTTCTGGGGTAGCGAAAGTCCAAGAACAGTCTGTCTGCCCTATGAGGGTTTTCAGCCCCAGATCAGGCCCCTTTAAATTCAGCCCTTCACTCAAGCTTCCAAACTAGCTTGTCCCCTTTTCAGGCTTTAAACCACTTAACCAGTGGTCAGTGAGGTACACGGGGCTCATGCATTACTCCGTGTTCCAACCCAGGGGCCCTCTAGACCAGTGGTCTCCAAAGTGGGGTGCGCGCAAGACGATCCATTGGGGGGTGCAGCTGGAGGAGCGCCGCTCTAAGGTTGGCTGGAATGCTGCCCCTTAGAGTGTGCCGCCCCAGGCACATGCTTCCTACGCTGGTGTCTGGAGCTGGCTGTGCAAGGTATCCTGAGGGAAGAGAGGGAGTTCCACAACGTGGAGGGGTTGACAGTGGCACCCTCCCTCGTTCATTCACTTTCAGCATATTGCGACATGTTGCAGTTTACGTGTGCCCTGTTAAGTGGATTTACGGATTATATTATCTAGTTTTAACTAAACCAGGGGGTCTCAAACATGCAGCCTGCCAAGCTCCCTACACCCCCCATCTTCTTACTATATGTTCCATTCTATGCAACTGATGAAGTGGGCTGTAGCCCACAAAAGCTTATGCTCAAATAAATTTGTTAGTCTCTAAGGTGCCCCAAGTACTCCTGTTCTTTTCACAAAAAAAAGTAGTTCTTCATGTATTTCATTATTGAAACAGAATCTAGCAAATACCATAAGCTGAGACATGTTAGAAATGTCTGTACTTCCATCCAACTGTATAGCAAACCTTCCACAATGCGTAATTTGTTCTAATACTTGTTTGTTCAGATCTTCAGCAATGTTTTCTATACGTCTTCCAACAGTATTTGCTGACAAAGGAATGCATTTTAGTTTGTCGCCATATTGTTTTCTGTTTATTATTTCATCCATTTTTGCCGCAGCAGGAAGAACAAGAGTTTCCCCAATGGTATGTGGCTTTTTGTCTTTCGCTATTAAGTAAGAAACCTCGAAAGAGGCTTCTAAACATTTATCATTAAGTTTAGTGAAGTTTTGTAAAGTACTGGATTGAGTATCTCATGACTTTAAACATCGCTGAAAAAATTGTAGAGGTTTGTCTTCATGTTCTGGATGCTTAGTTTTTAAATGTCTTGCTAATTGTGATGGCTTCATAATATCATTAGCTAATATGTCAAGGCACAATATACATTTAGGGCGAGGTTCATCATTAACAATAATGGATGTAAATTCATATTTCAGATAGTCTCTTCTTGATAATTTCAAATTTTTTGGCAGACTTCTTGTCAGATCTGATTAGATCATCATTGTTTTTAACCTCGTAATGTGGCTGACGAAGAGCTCGAACTAGGAGTAGGAGAACTGTCAGCTCTGCCATTTTCTTATTGTTTGCTTCTGCTCGCATTATTAGTATTATCTTCAATCCACTGTCTTTGCAGGACTCTTTTTAAGCCACTTGTCCATTTTGTGAGGGTTAGTTTACTTAAAACTAGATAATATAAATCCGTAAATCCACTTAACCGGGCACATGTAAACTGCTATATTTTGCAATACACTGAAAACAAACAAATGAGTGAGGGTGACACTGTCAACCCCTTCGCGTTGTGGAACTCCCACTCTTTCCTCAGGATACCTCTCAGGGCCAGCCGTAGGCACCAGCATAGGGAGCACGTGGCGCACACTGTAAGGGGCAGCATTCCGGGTAATCTTAGGGAGACGCTCCTCTGGCCGCCTTTTTTTTTAATTTTTTTCCCCTCCCCCTCCTCCTGCCGTGCCCCCCAGTGGATCGTCTTGAGCACCGCCCCGGTGTAGGCACACCCCGCTTTGGAGACCATTGCTCTAGACAGCAGCCACATACTATTTAATTCAGTTGATTGCTCCTACTTCCCTTAGCTTCTTCCCACCTGACTCCTTTATCTTCACTCCTTAGCTCAGTGTTAAAGTTCTCAGGTCCCCTCTCTCTCTCTCTCTCTCTCTCTCTCTCTGTTTAAGCAAATGCAGCCAAAATCAATCTTTGGTTGTCTCTTGAGCTTCTGTGGCCAGCAAGGCACACCCTGCTTTGCCCCAATGGCCCTAGCCAGGAACTGAACTGCTTAGCCCCTGCAGCACCTTTTAGCTGAGCCTGCTGACCTCCAATTGCTTCCATGCTGCTTCTCTAGGCAGGCCTGGAGGACCCAACTTTGCTGCTCCTTTCCTGGTGCAGGGTGTAGTAGGACTGTGGGGGCTGCAAGAACAGGGGGCACCCGGTCACAGAGAGGATTCCCCCCCCCCCCCCCCGAAAAAAAAGTCCACTGGTCCTACACTCCTGTCACTGAGGAAAGAGGAATTGCTTCCCCTCCTCATTACCACAAGCCACCAATACCTCATGGGTGCTAAAAAGCCCAAATTGCTTCCTATGTCTTCTCTTCTGCCAAAAGCCCCAAATATTTTTGAACCAGCTGTTAAAACCTCTGTCCCCTCCCCAACAACTCATACAGTGTAGTTATGTTTTGACAACAGAACCATCTGTGCCACATTAAACACTGAAAATTTGAGAACAACAAAACATAAATTAAAATTAATATCAATTAGGACATAAATAATGCTTTACTTGTATTATTCATGTTTGTGTTTAATTCAATAAACTCAAAAACTGAGTTTATCTATCTCTGCCACAGAATTTTCTATTTGCTTTTCATAGAAGTGCTGCAGGAACCCAGAAGGCCTTACAGTAAAAATTGGATGTAATTTGCCACAGAGTATTTGGGTTCCTGGTTATGGTGCATTGTGTTAGTTTCTTTGCCAGGGAAATGTATGCAGGCTAACATTTAAAGCTGATGCTCCTAGCCATAACGTGTCCTGTTACCCTTACATTTTTGTAGCATATATTTGGGTAAAACACCACATAGAAATCTGAGATCCCTGCGTTATGTAAACACAGCCGGAACAAGGCAAAGGGTCTGACTCAACTTCGAATTTCTTTGTGTTGGATTGTCTCACACTCCCAACCCGAATGCCTTTTTAATAGTCAATATTACGTTGTATCCTTCATACAATAAGCCTAATGTAAAATAAATACCTTGAAAAAACTTAATTCTTGTTGGAAAAAATGAAGTCAGTACTAGTTTTCATTTTATCTTAACTTTCTGGCTGAATCCAATAATGTATTCAAGATCTGTAATAAATTAGCCATGTAAAAACAGAACATTTTTTCTCAAGAAATAGAGTTCTATAGTGGCATAGAGTGAACTGGATGAAACTCTACAATTACTGGGGACAATTTTATTCATTCTGAATGCCACAGCTTTTAATATCTATAAGAAATAATAGACCCTTTGTCCATAAAATTTTTCTCAAGAATCCACAAATTTGTATACAAGCAGTACAAACCAGAGAACCTTAATGGAACAGACACATCCTATTTTCTTTAAAATATTTCAGTAAGTCTAGAAATAGTACTTGTAGACGTTTTAATGCCAGGGTAACATGGGAAAATTGCTTTGCTTGATTAAATTATATAGCTTTTAAAAGAATGTTTCTGCTGTGCTCAGTATCACTAAATGTGACGTGATTAAAGTTAGGATGCATTTTATACACCTTTATCATTTTTGTCAATTAAATTCAGAAGTGAAAACATGATTTAGAGAAGGAGATATAGTCTGTATTTTAAATGTTAAAATAAACTCAGTTAAATAGAACAATAATGATTTTAAGTAAAACGTATCAAACATTTGTAGCTGAGTTTAAACAATCCTCTAATTTGTTGGTTGCAAGTGTGGTGGTTTTTTTTTGTTTTTTTTTTTTAAGAACAATGGAAGAAACATGTGGAACTAAGGTTGTTTGGGGATATTGATGCATATTTTTCCTTGTTGTCTTGTCTATATCATGTCCAATTAACTGGACATCAGTGCAGAAGGAAAGCATTCAGTTTTCATTTTGTGCAGATAGAAACCAAGTATAGTAATAGCATTGTGCCAAAACAGGGAGTAAGTAGAAAGATGGAGAGCGTGACTAGAAACTAGTGTAAAGATATTGTTGTCAGCTGTTTTGGCCTATTTATGAACAGCTTCGCCACATTTCTAACTAAATTGTATGTGAATATCAGAATTACCTGCGAACAAATAAAAGCCATTCAAACTGCCATGGTTCTTGACTGTCAATACTTTGTTCTCTCATTCAGTTATGCTCTCCAGCTGTTCCTCAAATATTTTCAGTGTTTTTAGTTTAGCCTATGAAACTTCCTCTGCACCCAATATACATATCTGACACACAGTTTTTTAATCTACAAAACACTTCCTAATAAATCAATTTTTGTCTAGCTCAATTTATTAATCTGTTTTATCTTCTGCAAACCAATGCAGAGGTTAACATGGGTTGACATCTATGCTATTAAGGATCTCGTACTTCAGTCAGTTGTTTTCTTAGCCTAGCCTTAAATAGTTAGCTACCTTACAGTGTGATAATCTGGTCACTGTGGCAGTGTAGAATGTAAAAGTTCATATTAAGTCTTCCTCTTACATATAGCCCATATGTGAAGATTAGATTAGATTAATTTAACTTTTAAAAGAGGTATGTGTATGTGTATAAGGTGATGACTGTCAAGTGTTTCATGGGTATAAATGCCAAAGATGGAGAGCAGTTATTTGGGGAACACACATGGTCAGTAATAAGAAAAAAAACAATAACAAAAGTTATCAGACTTCCTGATGTATGACTTTGCAATAGTTTAACACAAGAAATGAAGGAAAACAGTAGAAAATATGTTGAAATGCTCCTGCATTGGCAGAGAAAGATGGCCTGGATAGACTTGTAGGTCTTTCCTATCTTCTTCAGTCCTGTTTATCTATATTTCTGTGAACTTCATAACTGGAGAGAAGGGGAAAACCATCTAATGGCAATATAAAATTCACAAAATCTTCACTTTCACAAGTATTGGACTTTGTAGGAGCACTGTTCTTATCCTGGGTTTAGGAAGAACTGACATTTTTATGTGCCATTTCAATTCATAAAGACCTTTTCATAATGGAGAAAATTAAATTGATACACGATAAATTTTTCAACTGTAAACCCTAGCGTACTGCTAACTTTTTTTTATTTGTTCATGTGCATTCTTCCAGGATTTACTTTGTAAATCATCCCTTGAACCATTCCCTTGCTTTTCTCTGGATCCCTTTCTGAGGGACATTCCCTATAAAAATTCATGCATATTTTTCTCTTCAAATAGTGAAATGTAGGGTCAAGTCTGCTTTGTTCTGTGTCTGAAACTAAGCACCTAGATGAATTTTACTAAATCAAGTAATATTTATGCAAACATTAGAGCATATGTCCTGCAAATGCTACATAATAGTTTAAATCTTCCCACCACAAATGTTACAGATGTCACTTAGTATGCTTTCAACAAATCTGTTTTATTTCTGAATTTGTTAAACTTGGTAAGAGTGATGACTTAAATCTGTTGTTGTCAAGGTGAACAATTGAGTTTAGTGCTGTAAGTTCTTTAATGAGGTTTTTTTGGTACCCAGTGGACTATCTAATTGAGACTTGTACTCCTAAAAGTGATACAGAAGATAGTGTCCATTGGTGCTAATTTTCCTACCAAGAGCTAATGAATAAGACTCTTCTACATGGCACAGTTTAGAACAGTGTAGGTTGACCTATGCCTCTGAACTAGGACATACACAATATGTTAAGTGAGATTCACAATAAAAGGAAAGCAGATGGCAGTACTTGGGGGGGGGGGGAGAGGGAAGAGATGCTTTGACTGTTCATTAATGAAGAATGAATTTTATAGTTATAATTCTCACAAAATGTGTCTCATTCTCAGTTATGAGCCAGCAGTATGTAATAGGAAGGCAGTAGTGGGTTGTAGTAAGACTGTTTTGCTAATATTTTGGTTATTTTATCCATAGCTCATTTATTTCCTTATAAAGTATTTTGGAAACTCTTTACTCATGGATTTAATAATATTGTAGGAGCAATTTAGGGACTTCTTTTTAAGGTTTTGTATCTATATTTTGTTTTGAAGCTCCCTTTTCAGTGAAGCTTGGCAAATTTAGGTCTCTTATGTCTGTACAGACTGGTCTCAAAATTGAGGGTCAGTCCCAAAGTTTAGTTTCATATGAACAAGTGCATCACCTGTTTTAATGTGGACTGCAGTATGCATGATTATGGCTGTATTTTTTCAACAGTTTCATTTTCATGGAGTAAAATGGCAGACTTCAGGAGGAAAGATAGCATTTTATAAAGACATTTTAAAATTCTGTCCATATAGGCCATGTTAAGAATGCTTACACACCTGAGGAAAGAAACAAAGAATTTCCATTTTCTTTTGTGGTTGCTGGACCCTTACTGTGTTCATATTGATGTATTCTCCAGGAGGTTGAGGAGTGACACTACTATTAACAAAATTAAAGCTCTAGCAACTATAAAAGTGAGCAGACATTCTAGGTTTGTTTTCTTCTATGTGCTTGATATTTTATTTTACTCGGCTCTGTCTTTGAATGGTCTAGTCCCCCGAAACAAGGATCCTGCTCTTATGACTGGACAACTGAGGAAGAAGGGAAGGAAAACACAGAAACGGTACTATTCCTTTTTGGAGAATTTTCTCCAGAGCCACCTGTTTTCTTCTCCCTTCTCCCTTGCTTGCTCTCAAAGATGTGATCTTCAGGTTCAGGTCTGTTGGCTCCAGCCAGTGCTCAGTGCTGAAGGAGTTCTCTTGGATTCCTTTTTTTGTTGTTGTTGTTGTTTTGTACTGGACACCAAATAGTAAGTGAAACATTGACTGAAATTCTAAATTTCATGTTTGTCCCCTCTGAGATTAGATTTCTACAGCAAAAAGTCCATTTCCTATTTTCTGTGAATCTATTATGACCATGACTCAAATTCATCTTGGTATCCAAATTATTCTGAAAGGAAATAGAACTCATCATCTGATATTTGCTTGCTCGATTTAATTTGTACCTGTGCATTTATTTTACAGGAGGTTGTTCCTTTGATGAGCCATTTAGCTCCTGTGGATATAGTCAATCTGATGATGATGATCTTAACTGGGACCAGGTGAACACACTGTTAAAGCCCTCATCTGATCCATGGATGCCATCAGGTTTGTTTTCAGTTCAAACTCCTTTTCTTTCATTTTATTGATAGAACATTGCTTTATCTAAATCTTATTGCAGTTGTTGTACTTAGGTCTTCGAAATGATTTGGGTAACTGTGTGACAGAACATTCTGCAAAATGAAGTTATATTTTGTTATGCTTAAAACTGAAGGCAAAAGGTTTCAAATTTTGATACCTGTAATTAGGGAAGAGAGAAGGAAACTAGAATGAAGGAATAAAAAATTAATATGTAGTAGTAGTAGTGGAAAGAACTCTTTTAAAAAGGAATATTCAAAGGGAAAAAATCTTGGAGAGAAAACAATGGTTTTAAGTATTTTTTTCAAACACCTTGAAAGGTAATACAAACTGTTTTGAAGAGAAACACTTTAAAAAAAAAAAAGACTAAATAAGGGACCAGATGCAAAATACTGTAACAAAGTTCTGCTTATTATATGTGCTGCATGCACACAGTATTTAAAAAGCATTTTGATGGTGGTATATCATAAAGGCAACGTGCTGTGGCACAATGGGACCAAATTTCACAGCCACAATCCCTAAATTTCAATGCAATATTTATTTTATTCTAATTCCATGAAATACCCTTTTGCTTATATCCCACATGTAAGCATTCAGACCTGTGCCTCAAGGTTGAAAATATTAATGGATATAAAATTCATCACTGATCATTTTCAAGGATGTCCTGTGGGTCCCAACTGTACTCCCTGACTGCCAACTCCTGTGATGTTGTCTGGTTAGCTTGGCCCAAAACCTCCTCTTCCTTTATATACTGAGACTTCATGTGGCGATTGCTATTCACCTACAAATGCCAAAAATAAAAACATCACCTCCTGAGTGTAGTGATTTTAACAGTACAGTGCAGTTCCTCTGCATTAATGAACAACACCAGCAATTCTATATTACCCTCATACTATGTTAGAATAGAAAATTATTAATTAAATTAAATTAAAATAGAAAATTATTTCTATTTTAAATATACCCAGATGATTTGATAACCTTACAGATTGTTGTTGTTGTTGTTTCATTAACGTCCAGATAATTTAATGCCTTAACGTCCCAGTACTATTCTCCAGGGATTTGCTTGAAATCCCATTAATAGTTTTCACTTTATAAGAATAAGAAAATGCTATTAAAATGTATTTTTAAAAATTATTAGAAGCAATCACTGCATGAGCAGAACCTGAGCATACATAATAGTCCTTTAGCACAGACACCTGTTCACAAAGATCCATTCTTTAACTTAAATGATATAAAATGATAGTTTAGGGTCTAATCGACACTGCTGATTCTTAACAAGTTTATAGCAGTGTATTTCATTGACCTGACCAGACCAGTTTGTCAAAGAGAATTATCTCGTGGGTCCCAACTTCCCAGTCAACATTACAATCCTGCACTGCTTGGCTCCAGTGTTTCATTCAATGTAACTATGGATATGTAAAATATGTTCTGACTTTTGGTTATCTTCCATGCACCTTTCGCTGAATGAGTCCTCAGAGCTCACCACATATGTGGGGGGGGATGGAAAATAGGATTAGCCAGAGAGTAGGTGGTTGTTGGACAGAGAGAAGAGTAGGAAGGGCAGGGGAAATTTGAGGGGCAGATGTAAGGGATAGTGTTGTTTTACTATGTGATACAAATGCATGTGGCTGGTGAGGAGTGGGGACATCTTTAGAATCTTGCAAAAACCTGGGATCTTGGATCTACAGCAGTTATATGGACCTTCTTCCTAGAAGATAAGAAGCTGGTAGCACAGAAAGGAAGGCCAAGGTGCTCTCTGGATATATATCTGCCACTGCCAGTCATGTATTATTATGGACAGAATCAGATCTGGTGTTGACACTTGCACTGAAATGCCTTTCCACTTTCCATTCAGTTTCCTGTGTCTAAATTAGAACTCTTTAAAACAAATGTTCCTGTTGACTGACTGACTACTGAGATTTGACCTTTGTGTTAGATAGAGTACATCATACTAGTTTAAGGATGTTTTAGAAGATTCCTTATAAAGTTGATTCTTGTCCACTAGCCCTGTCACTTGCTGTATAAATTTTCTGGAGCATTTCATTAATGCGTAGTACAGTTTCTCAAACTGGTGCTAATACAAAGGAATCGATATCTTAACACTTGCATTGCTTGCAGTACTAACCGTATATTGTCCTCAGAGTGGCCATGTTGCTAACAGTTCAACGTCTATTTGAGGGTTTCTCCTCAACTGTCCCTCTTCCTGTTTGTGGAAGGAAAGAGATTTCAGGAAGTTTCCCAAATTTGGGGATATTTGGATAGGTTTTTGCTCTCTACAATTTGATGAATTGTTCAGTTTCCAAGGATAAGAATCTAGTTAATGTAGGTAGTGTTATTGTTAGAGAAAGGAAAATGACTTGTGTGTAATATAATTTATTGTATGTCACTTGACTTGATTCTTTGTCCTCCTGCCTTCCTGTCAGAGTGGGAGATGAAAATCCTTGATGTTTTAACGTTCTGGTTATCTAGTTACATGGACATTTAATTTGGGAATAAATAATATTGCGAGATTAGGGAGCTCTTTTCTCTCCATTCAGAAACAAAGTGAAATGTTCTTGGAGTTCTGGACAAGAACATGGACAATTGCTCTCTGGTAGGGACATACATACTGATGCTTCGAAAGGTCAAAAACCCCTTTGACAGCAGAGGAATTCTCATTTGTCAAACAATAAAGACAACAGATTTAAGAGTAGAGATCCAGTCAAGTAGTATCAATTTTTCCTCTTCACTTGGTGTAGACATTTTTTTCTTTTCTTCTTGTTCAAATCATTTTCTTGACAATTTTAATTTAGTTTTCAGTTAGCCTTGAACAATGAGTTATGAGAAACATTTAAAAAAATTGATTTGAAGTAGTTTGTCAGCAGTTTCTGAGCTACATATTTTAGAAAAACTAATTTCTGATGGTAATGAGTAGAACAACTTAGATTAATGGTTTGTGGGGAATTCTTGGCTTTCACAGCAAAAAGCTTTATTCAACAATATTAAAATACTAGACTAAAACGAGTACATTCAGTTCAGTAGTCCCTTGGCAACAGCAAAATTAATGTATGTGACATGGCTAATTTTAGGCAGTATGCTTCAATGAGTGAGTTGACGTCCAAATATAACATTTCATATTAATTAGGTGGCAGTGGGAGGAAGCATACCATCTAGTTCTTGAATTGGGTATTTGATGTATTTTACTCCACAAAGACTATTTAAGGTTAAGATAGCTCTTCTTCAGATAGATAGCTGTGTTAGCTTTAAGCAGTAAACTATTTAAATAGGACCAAAAATAAGAAGTTTTATATGGCAAAAAAGAAAAGGATTTTTAGAATGCCTAATATT
This sequence comes from Dermochelys coriacea, assembly GCF_009764565.3. NCBI lineage: Eukaryota > Metazoa > Chordata > Testudines > Dermochelyidae > Dermochelys > Dermochelys coriacea. Next base: position 89,380,367 of record NC_050069.1, read on the forward strand.
TACCAAGATGCTTTTGTCAGATTTACAGTGTTTGTTGTAAGATCTTTCTGAACTGTATTAAAAATAAAAGCTGGAATAAACAACACGTAGCACAATGGAATTCTAATCTTAATTGGGGCCTTGATGTGTTACTATACTGTAAATATAAATAATGAATGAATTGTTACTGAAAGAAGTAGGAGCATCCACTGCCCTGTTTTATTTGGAAACTATCATCAATGTACTGTTGGTTTTAATCTGAAAATGCATAAGAGCAGTCCAAGAAAGGAACAAAATTTGTGCATTTATACACAAAATCATATGGCCTGAATATTTGTTAAGCCTCCACCATCTGCTTAAAGTGTTAAGAGTCAGGTGTATGAGGAGTCAGCTGGAATAAGCAGATAGTTCAGTAACTTATTTCAGAAAAGAAGTTGTTCACAGGATGAAGATAGATTAATTTAAACTGTAAATTTGACTTCACAATTACATCATCTTATTCCTGCACTTTAAAATGCTAACAGTTGTTGCCATTCCTTCTCTCGAACTCTCCATCTCTCTCCTTACCTTCCTACTTTATGAACTTTTATCTTTTATAAATGATATCAGAAAAACCGATTTGATTAATAATCATTAATTATGTCTATGTTATACTAACTGCATAGCTGGACTGAATTCCTTCCCATTTGTTACTTTGACATAATGGTATGGATACCTTAACGAAAATTATACAAAATATTAAATCCTGTTATAGCTGCAGAAAAACATATGAAGATTATTTAAAAAAAATATTTTGGTGATCAATATCTGACTTCTTACTAGCAAACTGGGATAGGAGCAGAGTTTTCATTTTAGGTTAGTTGTCCCTTGGATGGGATTCCTGCTAATATGGTTCCTAGAGATGCCATCTCCTCCCCCCCCCAACGCGTATGTAATGAAATATCATTCTTTCTTCTACAGCCTTTTTTCATCCAATTACAATCTGCTCTCTGCCTGATCTCAGGCTCCATTCCCCACCCACATCCGTTTACTCCTTTTCTCTTTCTTGCTTGTGTTCTGTTCTCGTGTCTCACGTTCTAGCATTCCCTTTATGTCCCCCCTCCTCCCCACCACCATGCACACCTTTGATGATGTCCTGCCAAATTCATCATGGAGCTTCAGTGTTTGGAGCAAGCAGCTGTATTCAGAACTCATTATCTCTGGAGTTTCCTTGGAGGAGCCCCAGAGTGTATGGCGTAATAATAATTCTAATACTTGGCCGCTTCGTGGTGCTTTACATTATTGTCAAAGCAGAGTACAGAGATTCTTGAATTATCACATGCCCCTGACATGCATAGGAATGCACGTAATACGTGAGATTTGTAAAGAGCAGCTGGCCCTGCAGTTACAAAACCTCACAATGATACTTGGTGGGTGGTCAGAAAAGTAGGGAGCAGGGGCAGAACTTGGATCAGGAAGAGAGAAGAATAGAAAAGGAGAGAGCAATGTAGGCATTAGCTGAATGGATAAAGAATGAGGGAAAGTTAGGATGTAGTCTGGAGTTGGGGGATCTATGTCAATGAGCTGACTATACTCAGGCGGAGGAAGGGAAGCAGGATCAGATTCTAGATCACAGGACTGAGAAGGAATTAGTAGGGATCTGGAGAGGAAAGTGGGATGAAAGAGAATATTCGTATGGCTCAGATAAGAATCCAAAGTTGTTCAGGTTCTTCTGAATCAAATAATGTTCCCCTGTTATCAGTTTGCATGCTGCAGATGTGACTCTTGTCACTGTGTTGTAGTGATAAATATATGTATAATTGTAAGTGAGAAATGGAAATATTACCAATAGTGTGCTTATGTGTTTGGCACGTCCTGTGTATAATTTTCACTGGTGTTCTTGTAATAAAACACTTAATTCAGTTGTGCGTCGTCCTTTATGCTTCACAGTCCATCCTCAGTTCATTTCCAAAGTTTAGTGGAATCATTTCTTTTGTCTGCAGCAGTGGTATGATGTTGATGAAAGAATGTAATTGAATTCACAAAGTGACTGACTCCTCTTTTTGTTGTGATTTAGGATTGCTCAAGATCAGTTGTAAATCATTCCTTTACAGGCTACCTTTTGGATACTCAAAAGGTTTTCTAAGTTTAACGACCCTCATGCTATTCATGAATGTGGTATTGGTCAAATATTGGGGGAGGAATTTTGTCTGTACCTTGTGAGATGAAAAATGTGATTTACATGGTTATATTTATTTTTGGATGTGGTTATATGCCTATTTGCATCATGTATGCATAGCACTGCTGAATGCATAACAATGCACATACAATTCATTGGTAAATTCACATAATGTTTGATGCAAATGATTATTTTAAGTAAGTGGCCTGTTGATATACAGCTAGTTGATATTCCATAAAACAAGATAGTGATTACATTAAGTATTTAATATTAAGGACCTTTAAGTGGTTAAAGTTAAAAATAAATATTTTTGTTAATTGTATTTGGGAATGTCATCATCACTGTCTGGAAGGTGAATAAATCCAATAGAAATCAATTGATTAGCCTACTACTTTAAATCCAAATACTGTCTTACCATAAAATGGTTATGGTACTTTGCTTTGATTACAAGAACAGTGTTTTAGCATTTAATATATTTTCTCAGTAGGTTTTGTTTTTCTATTTAGCAGCAATGTTCCTGCTTCATTATACCTCTCTTATGGCGAGCCGTTTCTCCTATGTAATTTTAAATAGCTATGTTCTGAGCTTTGTTTAAATGTTATCCATAGAAAATGTAAATTAACATTAAAAAGTAGGATTTGCATGTGCCACATTTTCTTTGTTAAAATCACATTTTATTTTTCATGGATCTTTTAAGATTTTACAACACTGGAAAACAAAGCATATTATTCTGCACATGAGTAGTACCAATGAAAGCTTTCCTGTATAGCCTCAAACTATGTGCCTCTCTAACACCCACAAAGTAGTTCACTTTGCGTATCTGTTCAATCTTTGGAGCCTCTGCTGAAACTGCCAATAAGGGTGCCATGAACTGGCTGAATTTGTCATGCGATGACACACGTGAGTCATGAAGTATTGTTTTTGTGACCCTATCCAACACCTTCCCATTGTTTCCTCATGTTTGTGAAGCTTGTCTACCCTATAATTTGTAATCTGCTTGGCCAGGACCCTCGTCTATCTGTTCTGGGAGGTTTCTAGCATACTTTGCTCATTGTACAAATTAGTATTCTTCTTGTTCAGCCAATCGCTCAGACAAACACATTTGTTTACATTTGCAGGAGATAATGCTGCCCCCTTCTTGTTTACAATGTCATCTGAAAGTGAAAATAGGTGTTCTCATGGCACTGTTGTAGTCGGCATCGCAAGATATTTATGTGCCAGATGTGCTAAGGATTCATATGTCCCTTCATGCTTTAACCACTATTCCAGGGCACATGCAGCCATACTGATGATGGGTTCTTCTCGATAACAATCCAAAGCAGTACGGACTGGCGCATGTTCTTTTTCATCATCTGAGTCAGATGCCACCAGCAGAAAGTTGATTTTCTTTTTTGGTAGTTCGGATTCTGTAGTTTCTGCATTGGAATATTGCTTTTAAGACGACTTAAAGCATGCTCCACACCTCGTCCCTCTCAGATTTTTGGGAGGCATTTCAGAGTCTTAAACCTTGGGTCAAGTGCTGTAGCTATCTTTAGAAATCTCACATTGGTACCTTCTTTGCATTTTGTCACATCTGCAGTGGAAGTGTGCTGGGTCATCATCCAAGACTGCTATAACATGAAATATATGGCAGAATGCGGATAAAACAGAGCAGGAGATGTACAATTTTGCATGTAATTTCACTTCACCTCATACAAGTACTGTAGTGCAATCTCTTTGTCGTGAAAGTGCAATTTACAAATGTAGATTATTTGTGTTCTATAACTTCACTCAAAAACAAAACAATGTAAAACTTCAGAGCCTACAAGTCCACTCGGTCCTACTTCTTTTTCAGCCAATCACTAAGAGAAACAAGTTTGTTTACATTTATGGGAGCTAATGCAGCCTGCTTCTTATTTACAGTGTCACCTGAAAGTGATAAAAAGGCATTTGCATGGCACTTTTGTAGCCAGCATTGCAAGGTATTTACCTGCCAGATATGCCAAACATTCATATGCCTCTTCATGCATCGACCACCATTCCAGAGGACGTTTCCATGCCAATGATGCTTGTTTAAAAAAAGTGTTAATTAAATTTGTGACTGAACTCCCTGGGGGAGAACTGTATGTCTCCTGCTCCATGGTTGTACCTGCCTTCTACCATATATTTTGTGTTATGGTAGTCTAGCATGATGACCCAACATATGTTGTTTGATTTAAGAATGCTTTCACTGCAGATTTTACAAAACACAAAGGTTTCAATATCGGATTTGTAAAGATAGCTACAGCACTCAAGCCCAAGGTTTAAGAATCTGAAGTGCCTTCCAAAATCTGAGAGGGACGAAGTGTGGAGCATATTTTCAGAAGTCTTAAAAGCGCAACACTCTGATGTAGAAACTTCAGAACCCGAACCACCAAAAACCTTCTGCTGGTGGCATCTGTCTCAGATGATAAAAACGAACATGCGCCAGTCTGCACTGCTTTGGATCGTTGTTGAGCAGAATCCATCATCAGCAAGGATGCATGTCCTCTAGAATGGTGGTTGAAGCATGAAGGGACATAAGAATCTTTAGCACATCTGGCACAAATATCTTGCGACACCAGCTACAACAGTGCCGTGAGAACACCTATTTTCACTTTCAGATGACATTGTAAACAAGAAGTGGGCAGCATTATCTCCTGCAAATGTTAAAAAAAAACCCTTTTGTCTGAGTGATTGGCTGAACAAGAAATAGGACTGAGTGGACTTGTACACTCAAGTTCTACATTTGTTTTATTTTTGAATATTTTATTTTTATTTTATGCCACCAGTAGAAGGTTGATTTTCTTTTTTGGTAGTTTGGGTTCTGTAGTTTCTGCATCGGAATTTTGCTTTTAAGACTTCTTAAAGCATGCTCCACACCTCATCCCTCTCAGATTTTTTTATTTTATGTTTTATTTTATGTACAGTTTTTTTTTTTACATCATTCTACATTTGTAAGTCAACTTTAATGATAGAGATTTCACTACAGTGTTTGTATTAGGTTAATTGAAAAATACTATTTCTTTTGTATTTTACAGTGCAAATATTTGTAATTAAAATAAATATAAAGTGAGCCACTGTACACTGTGTTCTCTATTGTAATTGAAATCAATATATTTGCAAATGTAGAGAATATCCAAAAATATTTAAAGAAATGGTATTCTATTGTTTAACAGCACGATTAATCATGCGGTTAATTGTGATTAATTTTTTTAATTGCTTGACAGCCCTAGTTTTAATGAGTCTGACTTGAGCTCCGAAAAGCTGCACTCAGCACTCGTGACTGTGATCGGTAGAGTGAAAAGAATCCTTAAAGCTGTCCACACATTAGGAAAAGTGTCCTTCAGCTCTGCATTATGAAGGAATTGGAGAACTTGGAGAGGGCTTTCTGTGTGACAACATGTAATGGATGTTGTCCAATTCAACATAGATGTCTTAATCATTGATGTCTGAATGTTTCCCACGTGTCAAAGTCTGGTGAAGGTTGATACAATTGTTAGTCTTTTCCCTGTCTGCCAGCAGCTTACTAAGAAACCCCAGGTCTTTTCATGGTGCTTCATATGTCTGAATGTTTCTTTGATGGACATTCGAGCAGGGTCAATGAGCGAACAAAAAAACTCCCTCTTGAATTTTTCTTCTGAGCTTCCCATCACCTTACCTCTGCCCTCGTAACCGAACTGTCTTTTCTTTCGATGAGTACAAGTTTCCTTGAAGACTGGCTCAATTACTAAGTTTTCCGACATTTCTTTGACAGCAGTAATGGCATCTTCAAATTTATCTTTGTAGGCCACTACGAAATCAAGGCAGCTTCTCATCAAAGTGGTGGAGATTGCGATGTCCATTGACTGAGTTTGTAATACCTTCCTTACAACATTTACTTGGAAAAGGATATTGAGCAGAACCACAGTTGAGATCAGAAATTTGAAGTAAGTGATTTGGTTTGCCAGGCTTTGCACATCATGTTCAATTCCATCCTCAGCTTTACTCAACTGTGCCAGTTCCATCAGGGCATCAGAAATCTCAGTCACTTGGTACCTTCCTGGCCTTACACTGTCAATGCAGCTCTCTCAGTGAGTAACACTTAGCACTTTATGGACAGAGTTATAACATTGTCCATGAGGATCTTCTATCCGATAGTTGATGCTGAAAACAGGATGTACACCCTCTGCAGTACTCGGAAGAATGATACTGAATCTAAAGAAGATGACGCTGCATCTGACACAACCAGGTTGAGGGAATGACAATGACAAGTCCTGAAGAAAGCTCTTGGATTAAACGCAAGGATCCTTGTCTGGACGCCACTGTTTCTTCCCTTCAGGTTCACGCCATTGTCATAGCTTTGGCTGCAGCAGTACTGACGCTTCATTTTATTCTCATTCAAAACATTCAGAACAGTTCTGTTAGGCATTTTCCAGTACTGGAAACAGATAGTGTTCCTTTACTTGGATACAGCCATCCTTGTTGTCAACAAATCTTATTTACTGGAAACGTCATATTGTTGATTTTGCCCAGTTTGTTCAAAATTGTGCAATTAATATCGTCAGAGTTTAGGGTCACTGGTCATAAAGCAGGATCTGATGTATCGATTTGTGGTGTGCAGTTTTTCTCACTGCTGTTAGTCATCATGTGAGGCTGATGCTTTATCATTTCTCTCCTTTTCACATAAACTAGACTGTTTTGTCATTACTCTCTTTCATGTGAGATGCATTTTTCTTTATCATCCCTCTCCTTTATGCTGCCAGGAAAATTGGACGATTCTTCATCACTTTCCTTGTATTTCCATTTCTTATCTTCAGGTAAATCTCTAATACCTTAGTAATAGGACTTCCATCATTATTGCTTTGCTCGTTAATTTCTTCTGCACTGGGACAATCACTACTGCCTAAAGCACAGTCTGTTTCTGATTTTTTCCCATTAAATTTGCCCCTTGCTGCAAACTAGATTGCAATTGAGTTTTTTGCTTCTAATACTGAGCTTCTCAAGGCTTCTTCACGGGCATCTTTTTTTTTTTCTACTGGGGAAAACAGACGTTATTAGGAAGAGCAAAAGTCTATGTTCCGCAGTCTTAGACAGTCATCAGACATTACGTGTTAAGTATGGCAAAAGAATATAAAAGAAATACTGTTACTAGTTGTGTAAAGAAGCCAGAGATATCTGTTGAATCCCTATCATTAAATATGTCCTTTTATTAGTCACTACTTACACTCTTCAAGTTGTAAAACACAAGTACATTTTCACAATTACACAATAAAACAAGGTTCACAATATCACAGCTGAGCTCTCACTTCACTTCAGTTCTTTCTTGTATCTCACTGACTGACTGGCGATGCCCCACCCCACCCTGCGAAGGCATGGCTGACAACTATCTAGGAGGTTCAAGGAAAATGTAGTTCTCAAAGTTTGGGAAGTTCCACAAGATTCTAAAAGGGTCCATAACATTCTAGTAGATTAGTGAAAAATGAATCCACATATAGAATATCAGAACGTTTGAAACATGTTTCAATTTTCTCTTTTGTCGCTCACAACAAAAACAGCACCCTGAGCTTGGCACCCCCACCAAGTCTGTTACCCCTGGTCATCTGTCCCTAAATCCAGTTCTGGAGCTCACAGATGTTCAGGAGAGAGGAGAAATATCACTGTATTACCTGTTTACTAATTATTCTAGTGGAGAGAGGAGGGGAATCTTAATTCGTTGCAAGCTTTTTTTTCTTTTTGCCACATTGGTTAGTCCCATTAGAATTCTTCTCATGGATCCTTCCATTTAGAAATGAAGAAGGAATGGTCCAAAACCCTTCCAAACTAGATATGGCTGAAACTTGATTTTTGATTTCCAGGAAATTTGGACATTTTGAAATTTCCCTTGAACTATAGATTCCATGAATGTTTCACTTTGTAAACACTGACACATTTTTTTTTCTAAAACTAAATATGCTCCAAGCCATCTTGGTATTTGTTGACTGAAATTGACATGATTCTTGTCAAGAATCATGTCAGTTTTAATTGGCAGCTGTCAGGGCTTCCAGAGTCTGTGGCTCCGAGGCAGCTACATTTGTGGGGAGTGTGCTGGGGTTCCCAGGGCTTCCTAGCTGCCCAATCTGTGGAGTTAGAAAGCCTGGTGGGGTGAGGAGGGACTGGCCCAGAGCATGGGATACCCCGTAGCTTACCATGATTCCATCAGAAACTTATCTGGTTTCATATCTGTGATTTGATGAAAGTTCACTGAACTGGAGAGGTTTCTGCAAAAATTCCTCACCAGCTCTATTCCTAACATCTACAAGTTACTAAAAGAAGTGTATAACATGACCCCTTCCATTTCCACAGCTCAGTCATTTATTTCCTGTTGATCTTTTAAGACAGTTGTTCTAGATAAAGGGCATATAGTCAGTCCTAGTCATAGTCAAAATCCAGGTGAACAGAAGATGGACTCAGGCATTCCCCTTTACAAGCATCAGTATGATTCTCCAGCGAGCCATTTCCTTGACATATCATTTTAAGGCTTAGTGCAGAAATTAAATAGGGAATTCTTGCCACAGTCAGATTTGTGGCAGATAAAAAGATTTTGTTCATCCCTCTTTATAGCATTTAGTGTGTTGATGGTTGAAAGTATTTTGTTGGCATTTGGAGCTGTGGCTTTAGGAAAAGCAGCCAGAAAGTCACGGTCTGTGAGTTGAGGCAGAGGTCATTGGATGCTGCACCATAGATAGGCTAGGTAGAATTCCATTTTTATTTTTGTGTAATTTTGATGGATGGATAACATCAATGTTTTTATTTTTAAACTTTTTTTTTCTATTTTCATCTATTTCAGTTTTCAGTTGTGGGAAATTATGGGTGGTTTCGTACAATGGGAGAGCGGCAAACAATTTTTTAAAGACAGATGTTGTTCAAAAAGGTAAAGCTTTATAAATTTTAAAATGATTTTTCAAACATCTTATGTCAAAATATACAAAATAAATATTCTTAAATCAAACTAATTTCACAAGCAACATTTTTCTTTGCATATCTGTAAATTTCTGTTATCGATGGAAATACTTTTTAGTTGCTTTGTGTGTGTGGTGAAATTGACATTTATCAACACTTACTGATAAAAATCTAATCCTTCCAAGTCTAATCACAAAGCTATTTAATAAATTTGCCATTCACGGAGTGCTTGTTATTTTGGGTTGTATTTGATATCACTTATCAGTAGGTTTATATGTTGCCATTATTTAATTAACATGATTCTTTTTATTTGGTGTACAGTACCCTATATGATACTTTATACTCAGTAAAAATGCACAAAACACTGTCTGAAAAAGGGAAAAAAGTTGAATTCAAAATATTTTCTTCACTTACTATTTGTGCATAAAAATATTTTTCTATCAAAGTAATTGGCTCAGCCAAAATCACGACATTTAGGAGACTATATATGTTAACTTTATAATATAATTATCTCACAATATCCTCTCTAGACTTCTAGAGAGCCTAGACTTCTAAACTTTAGCTCAGCTCCCAAAAGCTTGATCATGGTTGGTTTTGTATTTTTAGTATTTGTGTGTGTGTAGGGGCTTTGTGCTGGGAGAGCAGCTGAGCCTGATTAGGGGGTGGGGCTTTGTGCTGAGAGAGCAGCTGAGCCCTGCCTAGGGGGTGGGGCTTCTGACTAGGGGCCCTATAAAGGTAGCCAGCCAGTCAGGCAGCGGCAGACAGCTGCAGCGGCACAGGAGCTAGCAAACAGAGCTCTAAAACAGGGGAGTTTGTATTGTGGTGCTTGTTTGGGGTTTGCTTTTGCTGGGGGGGTGGTCTTTTTGGTGTGGCTTGTGTTTCCCAGATTAACAGGATTTAGGTGGGAAGGCGATGACAGATACAGAGGCAGCTGTGGGAGTGACTCCTGTAGTGGAAGACACATTGAGGATGACTGGATGTGGAAGCTGTGGTATGTACATGATCCTGGAGGGGGGAACCGGCAAGAGTTTTTTCTGCATGAAATGCCGTCTGATAGAGCTGATGGAGGAAAAGATCCGAGGTTTGGAGATGCAGGTGGAAAGTCTTGTTGAGTTTAGGAAGGGGTTTGAGCAGATGATGGAGCAAAGATGTGAGGTATCTGAAGGGAAAAGCTCAGACTCATAGATGGAAGCAGGGCTGGGGAATTTTGAGGGGAGACTGGGTGAGGAAAGTGGTCAGTGGAAACATGTGACTAAAAAAACCAGGCAGAGGAAAAGACGGGCTAGTGAAGGAGAAATAGAGCTTAGGAATAGGTTTGCAGAGTTGAAAAATGAAGAAGGGGCTCAGCAGGTATTTGTTGAAGGTGGATGGGTAAGAAAGAAGAGAAGAGAGGCTAGTCCTATAGGAAAAGCGGAAGAGTCAAGGGAGACTACACCAAATATGAGCCCCAAGAGGATACAGGATGGGTTGAAGAGGATTATAAGGGAAAATAGGAATGGAAAGAACTTGCAGCCAGAGGGAACGGGAGAGACTGGAGAATAGCACCACCACCAGGAAAAGGCAGGTCTATGTGATCAGGGTGATTCTTTATGTGATTCTTTATTGAGAAGAATAGACAGGCCTGTAACTAGAGCTGATCCAGAGAATAGAAGGGTGTGCTGTCTTCCGGGTGCTAAGATACGGGATGTAGACCTGAGGTTGAAAAGGATCCTGAAGGGAGCGGGAAAGAATCCCCTAATTATCCTTCATGTGGGAACAAATGATACTGCTAGATTCTCGCTGGAAAGTATTAAGGGAGACTATGCTAGGCTGGGGAAGATGCTTAAGGAAATTGAGGCTCAGGTGATCTGTTCCTAGAGAAGGGCAACAAAGGTGTGACAAGATTATGACTGTCAACAGATGGCTTAGGCAGTGGTGCTATAAGGAGGGCTTTGGGATGTATGGCCACTGGGAGGCATTCACGGACAGAGGTCAGTTCTCTTGGGATGGACTTCATCTGAGTAGGGAAGGAAATAGACTTCTAGGATCGAGGCTGGCACAACTGATAAAGAGAGCTTTAAACTAGGAATTGGGGGGAGATGGATGGGAGATGTCCAGAAAATCTCCACACCAGATTTTAGCATTGAGAGGGAAGAAGACGAAGTAAGAAAGGATACAGCCGTGGGTAGGAGAATGTATATAAGGAGCGAGGGCGGTGTGGATACTAGTCTAATAGGTTATACTGGCTGTAGAATGACTGTGCCTAATAGAGTACAAAATGTGAGCGAGGCCAAACAGCAAAAATTAAGACGTTTATACACCAATGCGACGAGCCTAGGTAACAAAATGGAGGAACTAGAGCTACTGGTGCAGGAAGTGAAACCAGATATTCTAGGGATAACAGAAACATGGTGGAATAGTAGTCATGACTGGACTACAGGTATTGAAGGGTATGTGCTGTTTAGGAAAGACAGAAACAAAGGTAAAGGTGGTGGAGTAGCATTGTATATCAATGATGAGGTAGAATGTAAAGAAATAAGAAGCGATGCAATGGATAAGACCGAGTCCGTGTGGGCAAAAATTACATTGAATCCCAGATATAGACTGGAGGACCAGTGCTAGTAATAATAATAGGGCTCAGGTTTTCCTAGATGCGATAGCTGATGGATTCCTTCATCAAGTAGTTGCTGAACCGACGAGAGGGGATGCCATTTTAGATTTAATTTTGGTGAGTAGCGAGGACCTCATAGAAGAAATGGTTGTAGGGGACAATCTTGGCTCAAGTGATCATGAGCTAATTCAGTTCAAACTGAATGGAAGGATTAACAAAAATAAATCTGCAACTAGGGTTTTTGATTTCAAAAGGGCTGACTTTCAAAAATTAAGGAAATTAGTTAGGGAAGTGGATTGGACTGAAGAACTTATGGATCTAAAGGTAGAGGAGGCCTGGGATTACTTTAAATCAAAGCTGCAGAAGCTATCAGAAGCCTGTATCCCAAGAAAGGGGAAAAAATTCATAGGCTGGAGTTGTAGACCAAGCTGGATGAGCAAGCATCTCAGAGAGGTGATTAAGAAGAAGCAGAAAGCATACAGGGAGTGGAAGATGGGAGGGATCAGCAAGGAAAGCTACCTTATTGAGGTCAGAACATGTAGGGATAAAGTGAGACAGGCTAAAAGTCGAGTAGAGTTGGACCTTGCAAAGGGAATTAAAATCAATAGTAAAAGGTTGTATAGCCATATAAATAAGAAGAAAACTAAGAAAGAAGAAGTGGGGCCGCTTAACACTGAGAATGGACTGGAGGTTAAAGATAATCTAGGCATGGCCCAATATCTAAACAAATACTTTGCCTCAGTCTTTAATAAGGCTAAAGAGGGTCTTGGGGATAATGGTAGCATGACAAATGGGAATGAGGATATGGAGGTAGATATTACCATATCTGAGGTAGAAGCGAAACTGAAACAGCTTAATGGGACTAAATCGGGGGGCCCAGATAATCTTCATCCAAGAATATTAAAGGAATTGGCACCTGAAATTGCATGCCCATTAGCAAGAATTTTTAATGAATCTGTAAACTCAGGAGTAGTACCGAATGATTGGAAAATTGCTAATATAGTTCCTATTTTTAGAAAGAAAAAAACGTGATCCGGGTAACTACAGGCCTGTTAGTTTGACATCTGTAGTATGCAAGGTCCTGGAAAAAATTTTGAAGGAGAAATTAGTTAAGGACATTGAAGTCAATGGTAAATGGGACAAAATACAACATGGTTTTACAAAAGGTAGATCGTGCCAAACCAACCTAATCTCCTTTTTTGAAAAAGTAACAGATTTTTTAGATAAAGGAAATGCAGTGGATCTAATTTACCTAGATTTCAGTAAGGTATTTGATACCGTGCCACATGGGGAATTATTAGTTAAATTGGAGAAGATGGGGATCAATATGAACATCAAAAGGTGGATAAGGAATTGGTTAAAGGGGAGCCTGCAACGGGTCCTACTGAAAGGAGAACTGTCAGGTTGGAGGGAGGTTACCAGTGGAGTTCCTCAGGGATCAGTTTTGGGACCAATCTTATTTAATCTTTTTATTACTGACCTTGGCACAAAAAGTGGGAATGTGCCAATAAAGTTTGCAGATGATACAAAGCTGGGAGGTATTGCCAATTCAGAGAGGGATCGGGATATTATACAGGAGGATCTGGATGACCTTGTAAACTGGAGTAATAGTAAAAGGATGCAATTTAATAGTGAGAAGTGTTAGGTTATGCATTTAGGGATTAATAACAAGAATTTTAGTTATAAGCTGGGGACGCATCAATTAGAAGTAACGGAAGAGGAGAAGTATCTTGGAGTATTGGTTGATCATAGGATGACTGAGCTGCCAATGTGATATGGCTGTGAAAAAAGCTAATGCGGTTTTGGGATGCATCAGGAGAGGCATTTCCAGTAGGGATAAGGAGGTTTTAGTACCATTATACAATGCACTGGTGAGACCTCACCTAGAATACTGTGTGCAGTTCTGGTCTCCGATGTTTAAAAAGGATGAATTCAAACTGGAGCAGGTACGGAGAAGGGCTACTAGGATGATCCGAGGAATGGAAAACTTGTCTTATGAAAGGAGACTTAAGGAGCTTGGCTTGTTTAGCCTAACTAAAAGAAGGTTGAGGGGAGATATGATTGCTCTCTATAAATATATCAGAGGGATAAATACAGGAGAGGGAGAGGAATTATTTAAGCTCAGCACCAATGTGGACACAAGAACAAATGGGTATAAACTGGCCACCAGGAAGTTTAGACTTGAAATCAGACGAAGGTTTCTAACCATCAGAGGAGTGAAGTTTTGGAATAACCTTCCAAGGGAAGCAGTGGGGGCAAAAGATCTATCTGGTTTTAAGATTCTACTCGATAAGTTTATGGAGGAGATGGTATGATGGGATAATGGGATTTTGGTAAGTAATTGATCTCTAAATATTCAGGGTAAATAGGCCAAATCCCCTGAGATGGGATATTAGATGGATGGGATCTGAGTTACTATAGAAAATTCTTTCCTGGGTATCTGGCTGGTGAATCTTGCCCATAGGCTCAGGTTTTAGCTGATTGCCATATTTGGGGTCAGGAAGGAATTTTCCTCCAGGGCAGATTGGAGAGGCCCTAGAGGTTTTTCGCCTTCCTCTGTAGCATGGGGCATGGTTGACTTGAGGGAGGCTTCTCTGCTCCTTGAAGTCTTTAAACCATGATTTAAGCTCAGGCATGGGTGAGGTTTTTCATAGAAGTGGGTGGGTGAGATTCTGTGGCCTGCGCTGTGCAGGAGGTCGGACTAGATGATCAGAATGGTCCCTTCTGACCTTAGTATCTATGAATCTATGAATCATTTAACATGGAAGTGTATCACGATGAGTGTGTTCATGGTTTAGCTTAATGTTCACACAGAAGGGACCAATTTTATCTTGTATTAAACTTAAGTTACCTTGCATCTGAAACCAAGACATTTTCCTAAGTGACAAACTCTGAATTCCACTCTCCATGTTTGCTGAACTTCTCCATTTGTGGAAGAAGCAATTAAAATGCTTTCATGAATTCCATATGCTGAATTAAAGACCTTAATACTTTTGTGCTGTGTGTTAAATCAATGTAGTTATTTTCCCTACAAACTGAAATAATGCAGTCTTCATCGAAAAGTCACTACATTTCTAATCAGCTGCATTTCAGTAGCACAATGACAAGAAAACATTGTTTGGATCTCATGAAAAATGTAATGATGTACACAACCATTTAATTACAGAAAAGCAGGTGCAGGTAATTATCCTAGTCATAATGTTACGATAGGTAATAATGTTAAATATCTAATAATTCCATAGTTCTGCTTCATGCATATTATGATGCATGGCATGCATTTTTAAAAACGTGATCAAATATGTATTTATATTAGAACATTGAAATTGCAGATGCTCGTTATAAGGATCAGGTCAATATATTATATTTCATTTCTGTGTGTATATATATGATTGCATTTTTAACTATTAGAATTTTGAACCTATTTCAAAATCTTTGTATTTTGTTTTTGTTCCCCCCCCCCTTGATTTTGAGGGAGGGGACATCTTTATCTGTCAGATTAATCAGAGTCCTTTATTTTCACCCATTCCTATATTTCATACCTCTCTTACACTCCACAATCAACCATCATAACTATCAGATTTCCAGAGGAAGATGATGGACGTGTTCTCCTTCAAAGCTCTTTAGTGCAACACTAATTGGCTAGTTTAATTGCTGTTGAGCTACATGAGGCACTCAGTTCTCCACAGCACTCCAAGTCCTTCAGGCCAGAAGAGAGAAAATAACACACAGAAATGAACTGGGATCTCTGGCATCGCAGTGCAGATCTGTCACTGGGACATGGTCAGCCTTTATCTGTTGTAACTGAAGCATGCACTGTTTCTGCCGAGAGCTAAGGGCACAAATAAGCACTCATTAATTGAGCCATTGTGATGGATGCACTGGATGGGGGAGGTTTAACTCCTCACAATGGGCTGAGGAAGCCACGCACCCACATCCCTACTGGGCATGCTCAAGGCACAGCACCAGTATAAGATGGAGCAGCCCAGCTCGGTCAGGGCTGGCTATCTTAGAGGAAGGACGTATGCTGCAGGCTCCAGTCTGGGAGCTGCCAATGACCCGGAGTGCAGGAGCCAGAGACACAGAGACTCAGGCAGGTGCCCAGATACCGCCCAATAAGCCTTCCTGTGGACACCTCAGCAAGAATAAGGGTAATGGCTGCCCCTGTGAGTCGTCAAAGCATGTAAGGACATGATAGCCTCATGTGACCCTGCACTTCATCTTTAAGCCAGTAGCTTTCCATGCACCTGCGCTGTGAGCTTTGTTTGAGCCAGTAAACTTCCAGGCACATAGCAAAGGGTATAAAAGATCCTGGAGACGATTCCATTTTGCCTCTTTCCTGCCCATATTCTCTGGACCATGGACTTCCAATGAAAAGAGTCATTTTGAACTTTGGACTGAGGACCTTCCAATCTTTTGGAAGTTGCCAGAGAGACTTTACAAGCTAGCAGTCTAGTCCATCACTGCTACAAACTTATCTGTATGTATATGATCTATTAACCAATATTAATTCTCTTCTTCCTTTCTGTTATTAATAAATCTCTAGTTTTAGTCACTAACGGATTGGCATTAGCATGATTATGGGTAAGATCTGAGTTGTATATTGACTTGACTATGGGTTTGATCTCTTTGGATTAGAGAACCCTATATGTGATTAAATTGATTTTCAGTAATCACTCATCATAGAGTCCAGTGTCCAGGTGGTGAGACAAGGGCTGGATGCCTTAGGAGACTGCACCTTTGATTTCCTGTTAACTAGTATGGTGAGACAGAAGTTTACTTTTGTTACTGGCTTGGTATAATTTAACAATTATAAATTATTATTTATAATAATAATTATAATTGCCCTTACTCCTAGTGCTGGCTCCGCAGCTCCCATTGAACCGCAACCAATTGGAGCTGTGGGGGCAGCGCCTGCGGGCACAATGGCGGTGCACGGAGCCCCTCTGGCTGCCTATGCACCTACATGCTGCACTGCAGGGACCTGGCAGCCGCTTCCTGGGAGCCACAGTAAGCACCACTGGGACCCCGCACCTCGAAACCCCTCCTGCACCCCAGTCCCCTGCCCCAGTTTGAACTCCCCTTCTGCACCCAAACACCCTCCCAGAGCCTGGTCCCAGCCCTGAGCCCCCTTCTGCACCCCAAACCCTGAGCCCATACTCCCAGCCAGAACCCTCCCTCTCCCCCCCACACCTCTGTCCCAGCCAGGAGCCCCCTTCTGCACCCCTCTGGCCCCCAACCCCCTGCTCTATCCCACAGCCCTCTCCCCAGCCCCACTCCAGACTCCAGCCGGAGCCCTCACACCCTCCCTCCCACACCCCAACCCCCTGCTCAATCCTGGTGAAAGTGAGGGTGGGGGAGAGGGAGGAGGGAATGGAGTGAGTGGGGGCAGGGCCTTGGGGAAGGGGTGGGGTGGGGAAGTTCAGTTTTGTGCGATTAGAAAGTTGGTAACCGTAGCAGCAACCAGATCGTGAAAGATCTTTTCCAACATGGATTACTTTTTGCATGTTATTGCCGTGAACGACACATTGAAAGTTTATTCAATCATGTGCGTTTAAAGTTAGGATCCAGCTGCAGATGAAATACTTCGTAGTTAACCTTTTGGTTAATTTACCTTATAAGTTCCAAGAAGAAAGGGGCCAAGAGTTTGTCATCTTTGCTGAAATACAGATAGGCTTTCAGGACGGCTTATTCTCCATCTGTTCTTTATTGAAACTGCAGAACCACTCCTGGCACTAGAGCACTGCCATTTATTTGGGTTTTAAAATTTATAAATGGGATCAACACTGTTTCTTAAGGGAGCACAATATCTATCAGGCAAGTGCATGTAAAGTACTGTGGTATAATCTAATTTTATTTTTCTTAAGAAGTCAAAGTGATTGAAATTATGTAACTAGAGGCTACTACTTTCTTTAGACCATATGTGTCCTCCTTTAATGACTCCTTCAATCATGAAGGTACACATTGTCGTCATACCAATGTCTTTTGAGAGCCAACTATTTTTGAGTATTACAGTAAGGGTGATTATAGTGAAATCTAATGCAATTAAGAAGCCTAAACAGCATAGTCCTGTATTAGAGAGAAGTTTTCGATGAGAGATCCTAAAAATAAGAGCAGAGTTTAATTTTAAAAGGGCTATTCATTTTTATCCTCTTCAGGAGTTTGTTCTCTTCTCTGTTCACAGTTTACATGCTTTCATGCTTCTTGAGAAGAGATATTATTTGGCAAATGTTTCATGCTGTTCTCCATTGTCCATTTAAAAACCTGCGTGTTCTTATGTGGTCAGGGCACCTTCGCAGTCCGGCTCTTGATTCTGCTGATTATGCTACCCCCAGACTTCAGTCTTTGTATAAACTGTTATGTCTATTATTAGATTCCATTTTTCTCTGCATACTTTGCAGATTAAAGTTTCTTATCTAAAGCTTTGTGTTGATTTTCTGCATTTTAACATATCAATGAAATGGAGTCTAGGTAGCATGGACTGTCAAATTCCCTGAAGCATTCTGGGAAATCCCTGTTGGCTTTAGATGGTTGCCTAAGCTTTGCTCTTGCCATTAAAATTCATCCCGTTGTTTCCCCTCATTTAAAGAAAATTTGATGGAACAGTCGATAAGACTAAAAAACTGCATACATTAGTATTTATGGCTGTAATTCCAGCTCTGGAAAACTCGACTAATAATTGTAACTACATTGATTATTTTGAATATATCTGGCCATAGGATATTCTGAGCCAGATATTTGGCCTTACCCTGAAACGAACACATGAAGCAATTTAGCCATTTAAAGAGCCCCTACAGTTAGACTTTGCTTACAAATGTTTTATTTACATTCAAGATAAACAGTGATGGTTTGTTCTTTGAAGGACATACTTCAGTACTCGGCACAAAGCTTCACAAGATGTGCTTGCTTCTCTGCAAGGTCAAATATGTGAATGGTATGGTTTTTAGTAACGGATACATTCTTTTTGCAATTTGTATTTAATTAAGTGGAAATAACACTGGATAAGACTGAATTTTGTTCCAGGTCTGATATTGATTCTTTGTCTACAATGCTAAAGCTTATCTATGGCATTTTAATTGTAGCATAATAATTAAAAGTATAATTACTGTTTTTCTTCAATGCATTCTTTGTGTGGTATCACAAAAGCATTTGCTACAGTTAGATATTCTCAGTCTTCTAAAAGAGCCAAATCTCGTTTTTTGCGAGCAAAATTGCTAAATGAAAGTGAGTCTTTACAAACTCTCCCCCCACTCCCACAGAGGTAGGTAAAGCATTGTGTTGGTATGAAGTATTGTGATGCCATATTTTTTTTCAAAAAAGTTAACTCTTCACAGGAACTAAAGAGTACATAATATCCATAGAAATATGGAGACTTATACTTGAACTCTGTGGTCAATATTTCACTGAATTTTCATAGTACATTACAAAAAAATTTAGGGCCCAAACCTGAATTGGGCTTACCTGCTATTGACTTCACAGGTCTTGATTATTGCAGAATTAATAATTCTACAAACCTCAAGTACTATTACATTTCCTTTTGTGTGTGTTGCTTCTACTATGCAAGAATGTTCTTTTTTTAAATAGACCATGGTAAGGTGATACTTCTCTGGTACACCCAAAAGCTAGAAAATAGACTGTTGTTCTGGGGTCGTGCTGGTTGTATTTACAAATCTCAACTGGACTTCAGACATGTAAATGTAACTTCATGGTAGTAAATGAGTTTTATAAAGAATCTTGAAATGTTGCTTTTTTGGGACTCGCACAGGAGTATACTTCTGTTTTCATCTCGTGACTTTGGGAAAAGGGAACTATTTTTGTTGTCAGTAGTTTTGAAAAGAACTACCCTACATATGTCATTATTCAGCATGCACGTCTTTTAAATGCATCTTCTCTCTACCTGTCTGGACAAGAGTATTCTTTTTGTTTTGACGTCTTTTACATACCGATGTTGACACATGGGCAGAAATCCACATACTAATGTTAGGACATAGGGCAGAAACCAGTCTCTTCCATCCCTCTCTGTCATTTGTTCCATAGAGTTGAGATTAACTATTCTGTCCTTACTGCTAATGGTCCTTCTTAAGGTTTCTCTAGTGCAGTGGTTCTCAAACTTGTTCCGCTGCTTGTTCAGGGAAAGCCCCTGGCGGGCTGGGCCGGTTTGTTTACCTGCTGCATCTGCAGGTTCGGCCAATCGCGGCTCCAGGCCAATGGGAGCTGCTGGAAGCGGCGTGGGCCGAGGGACGTACTGGAGCAGCGAACCGCAGCCACTGGGAGCCGCGATCGGCTGAACCTGCAGACATGGCCGGTAAACAAACTGGCCCAGCCCTGCAGGGGGCTTTCCCCACACAAGCGGCAGAACAAGTTTGGGAACCACTCCTCTAATGCAATAGTCCCCAAACTATGGAGTGCACCCCTTTTAAAAGGCACAGGGGAGTGCATGGTGGGCCCCTGGGCCAGCCCCCCGGGGCGATGGAGAGGGAGCGCCTCCCAGCCCCAGCTCCTCTCCGCCTCCCAGCCCTAGCTCCAGCCGCCAGCAGCACTCAGCCCCTGAGATCTCCAGCTCTCACATCTCTATGTTAGCACTGAGATTACCTTTGAACGGGATATCTTTGGTTACCAAATGCTGTGGATGCCTTTCCTATCGTTGGCGTCACTTGCTTCTTGAGGTCTCTGTTGGCTAATATGGTGCTGCCCAGAGGGATGAACTGTTTTGTTTTACTTGATTTTTTTTGCTGTCTAATATGATTTTACTGCTTGATGTCTGTGTTTCAAGAATATTTGTTTTGGTATAACTAATTTTGAGCCCCACTTGGGCCAGCTATTTTTGCCAAGTTGTCTGTCTGTTTTTGTAGCTTTTCAGGGGTGACACTCACTAGCGCAATATCACCAAAGTCTAGTCTTCTATGTCTTGCTATCTATGCTATATCAGTGTTTGTGTTTATAATACTACTTTATTATCAGTCCTTTATATTATTATTATTATTAGTTATTGTTATTGTTGTTATTATTATTAGCCCTGTTTCACACCATAGTCCATGCTGAACCACACTGTTTTCTGATTGTTCAGCCTTACAGAGCACTTCATATCCATGTACATGACCTTGATGACAACTTTATCTGGGATTCCTTAGGACTGAAGAATATTTCACGTCTGTCTGTTCAGATTGTCAAAAGGCATTTGACAATCAACTAAATTGATGAAGAGGGGAGCCTGCCATTCTATACAGTCTTCTGTGGTGGTCCTTAGTGTGAATATCTGATGTATACAGAATTTCTTGGTCCTGAATCCAGCCTGTTCTTCTCTAAGCTTTGCATCCATTGCCTTTTTTATCTGTATAGCATCACGCTGCAGAAGGCTTTCCCTACAACAGAAAGTAATGTAACTCCTGTCCAGTTCTTACAGTTAGTAAGATCACCCCTTTTGGATATTCTGACAATGATTTCATGTTTTCACTGATCAGGAGGGGTTTCCCAAATTTCATTGACCAGCTCTCAATTTCATTACAGTGGTGATGTCAAGTACTTTTATCATTTCTGCTGTTGTTTGATCATATGTCGCCGCTTCGTTATTTTTCAGCTTTTTGACTGCAGCCTGTACTTCTGACATCTCTGTTTAATCTATGTTAATGTCAAGTTGATCAGGGTCACGTGTTTAATCAAAAAAGCTGAAGTGGGACTGGGTCTATTGAAGACTTATTTGACATGCTCTGCCCATCTGTTTTTCTGTGGTTGTTACAACCTCAGTTGTAAGCATTTTTCCATCTTTACATTTTATTGACCCATGTCCTGTTCTGGAATTTCCACACGGGGTTTTAGTTGATTGGCAAATGGCTCTGTGGTTTCCTATCATAGCAGCAGCTTCAGCTGCTAGCTCTTCAACTTATCTTTCCTTGTTTTTTTTTTCACTGCTTTGTTTCTTTTTCTTATACACCTCCTTTGTGTCTTCCAGTAGCTCATTGGGCTTAGAATTCAGAAGTTTTCCTTTCAGTACTTTTATTTTCCTCTGTGAGATGCCATGTCTTGTGGCTTGTCCAGTTCTTGCTCTATGTTGATATCCAACTGTGACTGCTACAGCTCGAATTGCATTGTCTTTTTCAGCACTGCCCATTTTTCTTCAGGTGCCGTCTCTCACTTTCCTCCGTCTCTGGCAGTGGCTTAAATCTGTTTTATAGTTCAAGTTGGAATTTCTCACAGTACTTTTTGTTTTCAGTTCTGTACTGTTGGTTTTCTTTACTTCTTTCTGTTTAAAAATTGTTCTTTCTCAATTTTAATTTGTTTAGCAGTGCAAAGATTGTGGTCACTGCTACCACCTGCTGCTAGATACAGCTTTACAATTTGAATAGATTATATGAATCTCAGGCTAATGCAGCTGTGGTTAGTTTGATTTTTCATTTTGCCAGTTGATGAATTCTGTGTGAGGGAACAAAAGTTATGTGCAAGAATTAGATGGACAACAAGCAAAATGCAATGATCTCTCACCATTTAGGTTGATGCTTCCGCTTTGCTTTTTTCCATTCCTTGGCTGCTACATCCTAATTTAGCATTAAAAAAGGGCTCGCTGATGATGTAGCAGGTTGAAGCCGGGTGGGTGAGCAGTAAGGTCTGTGTCGAGGAACTGATTGGTAGTTGATGTTAAGCACCAGTCCAAATGCATTCTAATACCTATTTTCACAATTCTAACACACAGCTAGCTAGATTGATTCCAGCTATGCATTTTTCAGCATTCCACTGAGGCATAGGTACCTTGGCATGAGCTGGCACCTCTGGTCTTCCAAAGTCATGCTTAAGAATTACAACGTAACTAGTATATCCTACTGTCAGGTGCCAAATACGTCCATACGCAGACCTTTTAAAAAAAACATCAAAACTTAAGAAGTAAAAACCCTCACTGGATTGTAAAGTTATTTTATAATTAAGCACCTACTCTGGCTTTAGCCACGATTACAAATTTAAAAAATACTTAATATAGAATAAAAATCACAATACTGGAATATCTACTGTATATCCTATATAGTATAAGCAAACAGCAGTGGTCCAGAGCCTCAGCTAGTAAATTGGCATGTCTCAGTGAAGCTATGCCAGTTTTCACTAGCTGAGAATTTGGCCTAGTAGTATTTTCCCACTACACCTATAAATAACTATGGGGCCATCCCATATGGATGTGAAAGTATATTGAAGAGCCCTGTGCAAACAGATATGTGATCTTTTCTGCTGTTCCAAAAAACCAAAACTGCATGGAAGATCTTCTTTGTAGTGAAGTTGCTATAGGTATTGCCACTAAGTTGGGACCTTAAGCCTCTCCTATGGGAATAGCCATCTTCAGTAGAAAAGAGTTCTGGTAGACCTTTAAACAGAGACTTGATGAGAGTCTTTCAACTTTTATAGAGGCACCAGTAAGATGTTGAATTAAATTAAGTTGGGTTATAACTTCTTTTTCTGGACATGGAAAAAAATATTGATCAGCAATAAAATTACACTTTCAGCTAAAGAAAGATTTACTTTTAGAGAAAACTACAAGTAAATATATTCAGTAGTTTAGGAGTTTGAAAGCGTTAAAAATGCCTCATTGCCATCCACTGGCAGGCCCACAGATTCTAACAGTGGTTCTTTGGTCGCCCTTGCTGCTTTGGAGGCACAGACAAACTTGTTAGCTGTGGATGCCAGCTTAGACCTTCCCACAGAAGTATCAGGGCTGCACAGGATGTGATAATACACGTCCCTCTGCAGAGTATGAGGACCGGAAAAATTTATTTCTCTCTCTTCTCCCCCCCCCCCAACTAAAATTGTGTTTAATTTTTACACTTGACTTCTAGGTAGTTTTTAATCAGCGTGGCTTCAATTTCTGATGTGATTTTGTTGGTTTTTGAATTTCTTCATAGTGCTCCTGCACCTTTCCTTTGCTGCAGGAATGGGGCTTGCTGCAAATGGCAGACTTGCTCAGCAAGGAAACCAGGGGTAAAAAGGGCCTGTGTGCCATGTAGCTTCTTGCCTTGTTTGCAACCAGGGGAACCCTATCGGGCAGGGTACGGTTTTGACTCCAAAAATCTCCAGGTCTTGCTTAAATCAGTCTCTTAAATCATATGTAATGTGTGTGATGGATTGCCCCACATCTGCCTACTGCATGGTTCTCACACCTTTCTCTAAAGCGTCTGGTGCTGGACCCTATCAGAGACAGAGTATTGGATTAGGTTATGATCAGGCTCCCCAACCTGTAGCAGCTGCCAGAGGGGGGGAAAAGAGGCAAGTTGTTCCAAAAACACTTCCCAGACTGTGTTCAAAACAGATCTTTTTTTCATTGTGTAAGGCTTCTTAATTAACCACGTCATGCTGTAAAACACTTTATTGCTTAAGTGTGCAAGAATGATTGTAAATTACAAAACCAGCTTTTTTCTTAAGTGATGGAAATATTAATGAGATTACAAATAAAACATTCTCAGCACAAATACACTGATGTGACTTTACTAAATCAGTTCTTCTAACGAAACACAGGAATAAGAACATAAGAACGTCCATACTCGTGAGATGAAAGGTCCATCTAGCCTAGTATCCTGTCTTCTGACAGTGGCCAATACCAGGTAACCCAGAGGGAATGAACGGAACAGGTAATTATCAAGTGATCCATCCTTTGTCAAACCTAGGTAAGAGAAACCTAGGTAACAAAGAGAACTTGAGAAGGAAAAAGGACAAAAGAACAGATGCTCTGATTTATAGTCCATTGGTAGGTGAATGATTATTGTGAGCTTCCGGCCAGGATTCGCTTACCCACACATAGTTTCCACACATTTTCCATCCAACGTATTATACATGTGGAACACAGTTCTACAACATTCCATGCCCCATTTTGTCACTTCCAAACACGCATCATTCTTGCCTTGAAGTACCGTATTAGATATTATTTCAATGGTAGTTCAAGAACCACATTGTCTGTCTCAAAGAAGCCCACTTCTCAGAACACATTCTCAGGGAGCAACTAAATAAGTCCTAGGTTAGTGAAAATTGTGTAATCCATTAGAAGCTACATGCCCTTTATGCCGTGTGCTCTGTCTTCCACAAGTTTGTTGTCTAAAGACAGAAAATAGCTAACCTCCCTGTATTTTCACAGATTGGTTATTTTACTGACAAGATGTTTCCTAGCAGTAGACCAATAAAAGTATATCCTTACACCACATTTCCCTGTAGTTGACATCTGTTTGACAGCTAAGGTCGTGCATTTCTTCTTGCCATGTAGAAAACAACCTCTCTAATTTTAGGGTCATGCAAAAAAAAAAATAGTCAACTTACTGTCAGTACATTTAACCCTCCACATTAATGGTAGAGTGCATATAAACATCTCCTCTGACATTTTGTAACATATCTGTCAAAGAAATTATAGCAAACCCTGGTAAACTGTAGGCTGAGAGGATCTGGATTTGTAACCATACCATGTCTAAACTCACAAAAGGTGGCCTAGAAGCTTTTCCTATTCTATGTGAACTCTTTTTGACTCTTCTCCTTGGTTTTGCAGTGAGACCTGAGGGCCAACAGCACAAATCTCTGGCCACATGTCTGTCTGTCTGTCTCACATATGTTCCTTTTGGTTTCCACTTTCAGCCTCACTGCCATTATTAAATTATCTCCTCCTGGCACACCAAACTATACACTAAACATCCAGTTAGTATTCAGAGAGGATAGTGCAAAATTGGGCTGTGCAGAAAAAAATGGATAAGAGGGTTTCTGATGTGTTTGAAGGGGGAAGTTTGGTAAAAGATATCCAGCTAGTCTGGCATCCCAAGTGTAGCAGAGTTAAAGTTGTGGTATGTGGTCCGTGACGCACAGTAATCATGGGTGGAGGAATAAAGTGTGTGTACTATTAGGTGGCTTAACTTATCTTTTCCTTGTTTTTGTGGTTGTGTGAGAAATGTTGTGTAACTATTTCATAACTTTAGTGTATTAGTAAATCTAGAGGGTCATACTTTGTAGCTTCTGTAGGCCAAGCTCACTGCACATACCATGGGCTCCTTGCATCTTTCCATTTTCCCTGCCTCCAAGCTCCCAATGTGCCACATTCCCATCCCCCCTCTTTAAGCAGTCCCTGCAAGTCCCCCAAGCTTTCCCCCTGCCTGAGGTTCTATGTGTCCCCATTCCCACCTTCCCTCTTGGCTCTCTGAGTGCCAATCCTTTCAGGCTGTCAACATGTTAAACTATTTAGAGGATAAGAATGTTCTGCTGGAAGGTGTTAATGGGTACCATAAACCAGTTGTGACTGTGCTAAACCGATGATGGTCTCCATGTGTGCCCCATTTTTCCCACTTTGGTTTTCTGATTTTCTCCAAATCTCTAGGGTTCTGGTCTTTGAGGCTTAGATAATTCCCTGAAATTTTGGAATTTGTCAGACATAGCATTCAAAAGTTGCAATGTTACAGACAGATGCCACTAAGTTGAGTATAAGGTCTTCGCCAGATCAGCTGGCCATTAATATGATTGGGTTGGAGTTAAAATGCACACAGAGTAGGAAACATTATTGAGGGGGAAAAGCTGGCCACCTAATGTTCACAAAGCTGCTCTTGCTGCAGTCCTGCAAGTAGAATTACTCTGATGAATTGTAAGTTGTTCTGCTTCTGCTGTTTAATCCATCTTTGTTCAAGCTAATGTCCATAAATGAGTGGCATTTACCCTTCCCACATAAAAGTTAGTCTGCATAATTTCCTTTTTGTAAGGAACTTCAGAAGGGCTGAAAGCAATGACGTTAACCACCTATTACAACTATTCTAGCCCAGTTCGTTGGCTCAGCAGTGTTTGCTGCACCTCCGCGTATCCTTTTAGGGTGCTGAGGGCAATCAATTTTGCACAAACACAATCCTGGTATTCTACTCCGGCTCTCCTCTAATTACTCCTTTTGTGATTACTCCAGATAGGTCTCCCAGTATTGCTGCCCCACCCACTCACCCACTTGACTCTTCTGCACTTCATTGTGGGGCTTAAATAGTGCCAAGCTTATTGAATGAGGCCAGTGAATCTAGGTGAATTTTCATGGTATAAATAAAAATGGACTACAAAAGTCCTGAGTCCTGTATCCACTCATTGCTCTTCTAATGAGGAAATAACCTACTCCAGGAGTCCAGACGATTCTTGGCACCTCATTCACAGAATGATCCATTTGGCACATCATTCACAGAATCCATTTAATATCCGCCATGGAAACTTTTGTATAAATACACTGGAATTTAATTTAAGACTCTTACTTGAATAGGTTGTGAACATCTATCTTACGATGGATTAAATGATATGCAAATTCCTCTTCATATGGTTATTTGATGCTCTGTGGCAGTTTTGATAGTATTGCATAAGAGAACACTGTTTTTTCCTCACTGGAATTGCATCCTGAAGTGAAAGAGTTATTCCCCCCCCCCCACTTCCTCAGACGTTCTTGTCAACTGCTGGAAATGGCCCACCTTGATTATCACTACAAAAGGTTCCACCTCCCCACCGCTCTCCTGCTGGTAATAGCTCACCTGAAGTGAAAAAGAGTTGTAAGGTTGTATATCGATATTGCTGTGTAAGGATTTATGCTTTAGCTTTAATGAAAAATATGTAGTGGATACATGAACTTGAAAATACAATCCATTATTTATTTAGCTTTATCTTTAAAATAGCCTGTTCTCTTGCCCAATGCATATGTATAGTAGAAATATAAACAAGTCACATAAAATAAGGCCATGAACCTTCAAACACTTACATAAACAGTATTAATAACTTTATGTATGTGACAGGTTTCAGAGTAGCAGAGTAGCAGCAAATTTATTTGATGCATCCGATGAAGTGAGCTGTAGCTCATGAAAGCTTATGTTCAAATAAATTTGTTAGTCTCTAAGGTGCCACAAGTATTGCTTTTCTTTTTACATATGTGAGAAGTCCTATTGAACTCGCTCACGTGTTCAGTGTTTGAAGTAGTGGGCTTTTAATCATTATATCAATTTAATAAATATAACTTACATTTTTCATTTTTTCCTATCATGATTAATAAATCTCTTCTCTCCCCATTTCCCTATAATATCCATTTTTTGAGGAAAGTCATGTAAACTTTGTCATCTTGCTTTAATACCTTTGTAAGCTTTAAAACCATTAGTATTCTGTGTCTTAATTACTTTCAGACCGTTAAGATTCCTCTGCCAAATTTAAACATCAGTTTACTGTACTTTGAACAAATTCGACCCACACAGTTGTACCACCCTATACTGGAAACCTACTGACCGCTATTCCTACCTACATTCCTCCAGCTTTCATCCAGACCACACCACACGATCCATTGTCTACAGCCAATCTCTACAATATAACCACATTTGCTCCAACCCCTCAGACAGAGACAAACACCTACAAGATCTCTATCAAACATTCTTACAACTACAATACCCACCTGCTGAAGGGAAGAAACAGATTGACAGAGCCAGAAGAGTACCCAGAAGTCACCTACTACAGGACAGGCACAACAAAGAAAATTAAGAGAACGCCACTAGCCATCACCTTCAGCCCCCAACTAAAACCTCTCCAACGCATCATCAAGGATCTACAACCTATCCTGAAGGACGACCCATCACTCTCACAGATCTTGGGAGACAGGCACCTTGCTTACAGACAGCCCCCAACAACCTGAAGCAAATACTCACCAGCAACCACACAACAGAACCACTAACCCAGGAACCTATCCTTGCAACAAAACCCATTGCCAACTGTGTCCACATATCTATTCAGGGGACACCATCATAGGGCCTAATCACATCAGCCACACTATCAGAGGCTTGTTCACCTGCACATCTACCAGTGTGATATGTGCCAGCAATGCCCCTCTGCCATGTACATTGGTCAAACTGGACAGTCTCTATGTAAAAGAATAAATGGACACAAATCAGACATTAAGAATGATAACATTCAAAAACCAGTTGGAGAACACTTCAGTCTCTCTGGTCACTCGATCACAGACCTAAGAGTGGCTATTCTTCAACAAAAAAAACTTCAAAACCAGACTCCAACGAGAGACTGCTGAATTGGAATTAATTTGCAAACTGGATACAATTAACTTAGGCTTGAATAGAGACTGGGAGTGGATGTGGCATTACACAAAGTAAAACTATTTCCCCATGTTTATTTCCCCCCCCCCCCAACTCTTCCTCAGACATTCTTGTCAACTGCTGGAAATGGCCTACCTTGATTATCACTACAAAAGGTCCTCCCCCACCCCCCGCTCTCCTGCTGATCATAGCTCACCTTAAGTGATCACTCTTGTTACAGTGTATATGGTAACACTCATTGTTTCATGTTCTCTGTGTGTGTATATAAATCTCCCCACTGTATTTTCCACTGAATGCATCCGATGAAGTGAGCTGTAGCTCACGAAAGCTTATGCTCAAATAAATTTGTTAGTCTCTAAGGTGCCACAAGTACTCCTGTTCTTTTTGCAGATACAGACTAACACGGCTGCTACTCTGAAACCTGTCTTTTACGCTAGTATCTGTAATATTTGGTTTCAATTTTTAAATAGGGAATATATCTTCTTTTTGCAAGGAACAGTAACTTTAGACTCGAATGTACCAAGAATGTAAGAATATTATATTGTTTTTATAGTTCTGGTTGTCCATCCATTTTTTTCCTGCTGATGAACAAATTAGAATGGACACTAAATGAAAGTTCATGTTCCACAGATGCCAGTTTCATTATTTAATTTGTCATGTTGGTCAGCTGGTGTCTGACCTTTCAGTCACCCACATCACGTGGGTTTTTTTTTTAATCAGGTTTGTAATTAATTTACTTTGGAAGTTGCCTCAAGATGAGTTTTAGTGATTAGTCTAGTTTATGTGCTAGTGGTGGTTGGCAACTGGGGTTTTGAGTTGATTCTTGTATTGGTGCTGAGCAGGGCAAAAACGCACAACAAAGACAAGGAAAGACTGTTAAAATCTGGATACTGAAATATGATTTCACATGCAAAATAACCATAATTGGCACAATGTGGCATATTGATTGCCCTATCATACAATAATGGCCCATCACATAACAGTAATATAATTAACACTTTGTATTGCTGTATTTGTCTGAGGATCTCAAAGGTGCTTTACAAAATTAATTGCCTTACAACAAACCATGAGATTCAGGTCTACTATGCATGTGATACAGATGGGCCAACTGAAGTTAAGAGGTTGAGAGCTTGCTTGAGATCACACAGTGAATCAGTAGCAGAGCATGAAATAGAGTTCAGAGGTACTGATGCCAGTTCATGGTTCTAAACGCTATAACACATTGCCTCCCTCTCAGTTACAATGATGCTGTCATCTAGTGGCATACTGAACGTGATTCAATAGTCCATACTTAGTGAAAACTCCCATTGACTTAATTGATCTCAGGGGAAGTATTGCCTGAGGATTGACTACAGCATTGGGATAATTATTTATTTGGTGTGAGAAGTATTTTAAAATAGATATTTTGCATTTACTGTTTGGTAATTACTCTCTAGAACTATAACAGAAATATAACATTTAAATCTTGATGCACAGAAAGCTTAAAGATCATTGGTTTGATTGTAATCACCTATTTATTTCTCACTGGTTTGCCTGTATGGACTCAAATTTACTCTTGATTTACACTTATGCAAGATCAGAATCAGGCTTGCCTTGACTTTGAAGAGCTTTTTTTTAATTGCACCCTTGTTGTGTGAAATGGGATTCCTTAAATTGACACCAGAATAGACTGAGCTCCAAGCGAAATCCAGCCTTTCCCTCTGGATATCATTTCCTTTGGGGTCAGACCTAAATCTTAATGTCCTGCTATCAGCTGCCAACAACACTTTGCTCAATCAGGATGTATAAGCTCTCTTTGAAACTTTAATGAAACAAACAAAAACAAAACCACACTGCATATTGTTAATAAAATTTATTAATGATAAAATTATATTTTATATCTTAAAACAAATGATGTAAGTAAGGGGCACCTTGTGCCACACAATGCCAAGAGGAGTTGCTTGCTATCACATCCATTTTGTGGCGGTATCTTCATGACCTCACCTTTGTGACCAACCATTATCATGGGGGAAGGAGGCAGTGCAATGGCTCTGTTGTTCTATGCTGCCTTGGAGGAGTAGGACAAGAGAAGTCCTGGTACTTTGCAGGGTGTCCGGTCTGCCGTTCTGTTTGACCGTTACTCTAGCCCACAAAATGTGAGGGGAGGCTCCTTACGCTTATGCTGCACCATTGTGCATCTGTTTAAAGGCCAGGCAGAATCTGGCTGTAAGATATGGCAATAGAGGTTTTCATTTTTGTGTGTGCAGTTCAGACAGCTTGCTATACTCGCAGCCCCTTGCTCTCACACAAGGAGAACTTGTTAAAAGGCTAGAGAGTTACCTCTACTGGGATCTTCATTTTTTAACTCTCTATCTGAAAGACTCTGCAAAGAGAAAAAGTCTCAGATCCTGTAAGTGACTCCATGCAGGTGGACACATGCACCAGTACATAGTCCTGCTGACTTTGTTGGTGCTCTGCACAGATGTAGGAATCTACCCATGTGGAGTCAATTAAAGGAGTGGGAGCCTAGGAGTCCTAAAAGAACATAAGGATGCATGGGAGAACAGGACATGACATACCTTCTTCCCCAAAACCTCTCTCACCTCCTAAGTGAGTGTGTTCGTTTCTCTGGGTCATCTGACTCTGACAAATCCTCCTCCTCCTACTACTTTTAATTTTTGGCTTGTGTGTAAATACTAGAGCTGGGGTGGAGATTTTTTCAACAAATTTTTTTCTGAGGGGAAATGAATGCCATTTTGTCACAACTGAAATGTTTTGTGGAAACATTTTGATGAAATGTTATTGGAAAGGGCATTTCTGCTCAGAATGAGAGAGAGAGTGTGGCTTTCTAGCATACTTACTAGGGCACTGATTTGGATATGGGTTCTCCCCCACCGCCCGTGCCAATGCAGAATAAAACAAAATTTCAAAACTTCAAAATGTTTTGTGAAATGGAATTTTTGTTTTCTAGCCAGGTTTGCTGGACTTCAACACTCCTTAAGAGGTTTTTTAAAAAGAGCAGGTGGTGTCTGTAGGTTGCAAACACTTCAGGGTTGGTTAAGCTTGGGTTCTACCCAGGCACTAAAATATTAACTTGATGGGAGCCATATCAATACCATGTGAAATTGACTAGGACAGAAGTGAAAATGATTAGCCTACATGTATCCTTCTAACTGAGATAGAGTGTAATAAACAATCAGCACTAGTAGAGTAGCAAATAAAAAAATAAATTAGGCTTCTGATTTTTCTCCTGATTTTAATAGTATTAGGTGTTGGGAAGGGAAGGTATAAGTGAGGGAATGTGTGGGTTTGCTTTTTTTAGATATTTCTCCAACCTAAATTTCC
This sequence comes from Dermochelys coriacea, assembly GCF_009764565.3. Classification (NCBI taxonomy): domain Eukaryota; kingdom Metazoa; phylum Chordata; order Testudines; family Dermochelyidae; genus Dermochelys; species Dermochelys coriacea. Next base: position 89,412,378 of record NC_050069.1, read on the forward strand.
TTATAAAGGTGACAAGGCATCTCAGAATATTAGTTACTTCTGGAGGTGTGTTCTTTTAAAATTGTTAACAAACATTGTTTGTGTTTCTAAATATGTGTAACATGGTTGGAGAGAATAAATCACTTCCCATTCTTTCCTTTCCTAATTAAGCAGTGGTGATCTATTCATGCTCTTTTGAAAACTCTTAAGCAAGTGTTCTGCCATTTTCACCAAAATCTGACAATACACAGAGACTTGAGCTTTTTCTGATGGATTGAACTGGTGAATTTATCTTTAAAAAGAATTTGCCTTTATCTTCCATGAAATAAAATTGATGCTATAAAGATTGAGAGCTGATGATTTTGTGGATAAATTACTTTATATCTTTCAGAAAGTCATTTGAGAGTCCAAAGATATGTCCAAAGATGGTCATTCTCTAATCCCTAGTAGAAAACAAGTAATCTAACAGGTGTGTTTCATGTGTAGTTTAGCACAATTTATTGGTAGACTGGTAATTCATGGACTATGTGATGGGATGACCCATTCAGCACTAGGATGGCTCCTCCTTCTGGTCACTCTGGGGATTAGCTTGCAAGGTTGACACCCCTTCCCGTGGTTACATGTCATCCTCCGTTGCTCTGTGTCGGCAGCTCCTCTCTCGCGACATGAGCAACTGCTGCCTCTTGTGACTCAGCCTTCTGGCCAGGTCACTACACATGTTGTCCCCTTCTGGGGTATCAAAGACTTCCTTCATCAATCCTGGGAAGCCTTCCCATTCACTGCCACATAGTACCACTCCCTCAGTGGCTGGCAGGGGACACTGGGCCTGCCCTGTACTCCAGGTTCTGGCTTAGGGATGCTCTAGCCAGAAATCAAGGTCTGTTACCTTCTAGACCTTACTGCCTTTCGCTGAGCCTTTCTGACCTCTCCCCACTCTGGGTTTGCCAGCCCAAACATACCTCCCGTCTCCCCGGAAGTGATTATAGACTACCTCCCTGCAGCCCCCTTTCTGCTGCCAGTTTCCTGCCTTTATAGACCCAGCCCAGATTGTTCCTCCTCAAGTGGGCTCCCTCACTCAGTCAGAGAATAACTTAGTCACCTGATTCCTCTCAGCTGCGGCCTGTTGGGTTAATTAGCCCCCTCTGGTCTTCATTTAACCCTTTCAGGGCAAGTGTGGGGTGAACACCCCATCACAGATTGTGTAACAGATTTGAATATTAAAGTAGTAAAAATCCTTTTCCTCCGGGGGCCATCACTCCATATTTGATTTGGATTCTTATTTATTTTATGTTAAGCAGTGGTGCTCTGGTATTGTATAAAATGTACACTTTTGTGTCTTAATTACTTTCCATGGGAGTTTACAGTCAAAGTCCCTGATCCTGCAGTCTGATCTGCCCAGGTGTATGTTTCCATTTGTGCAGTCTTATAGATGTTGGTATGGCTCTCTGCAGTCTCAGGGGTTCAACCACATGGATCCAGTTGCAAAATTGGGGCCAAAAAGATGAACATTAAGCAAAGACACATACATAAGAGAGAGATAGTAGATATAATTTTTCCCCAATAATTTTTATGGAAATTAAGATGACATGAAGGTAGAAGTAGAGGGAAATGAAGGGGGAGTGGTTGAGTCTGGCAGAAATGGCGGAGTTAAAGAAGTGAGGTGGAATAGAGTATAAACTCCTCGGGACAAGGACCGTCTTTTTGTTGTTTCTTTATACAGCACTTAGCAAAGTGGGGCTCTGTTCATGACAAGGAATCCTAGATGCTATAGTAACACAAATTAATAATAATCATGTGCTAAGATAAGAATGATATAATGGGGAAGATATGGGAAAGCAAGAGTGAGAATTTTAACCTTCTTTTGGTAAATGTAAAATAAGTGGCAATCTACAATAGAAATGCATTCAAATAATAAAATTGAGTGGGGAGAATGAAATACTTGGAGGTCTGATCCCACAAGCACTTTTTGTCAGGACTTGCAGAGTGTTTATAGGAACTTTCTTTTCCATTTCTGGCTTTGATTTTGCTTTGAAGGATCTGAAAGTGGTAGTTTATATACAGAGATGACACATTACTATAGGTGAAGTGTTTACCCAGGACTGTAAGACAGCCAAGACAATGGCCAGCTTTAATCCAACAGCAGGTTTTCAAATCAAGTTTAAAGATTTTTACATCAGTGAAAACTGATCTTATAAATTGTAGTCAATGGGGAGTAAATTTTCATTCCAGACCTTCCTTTCACTTTGAGATGTGCGGCTGACAAGAAAGAGAATTACAGAGAAAATGAACCAGTAAAATTATTCTTCTAGATCTACTGGGACTACTCTGCAAAGGCATATAGAGTTAGTGCACTGACCACTGTTTAGAATGCATTTCAATATTTTTCCCCCTTTGATTTTTGACAAAATATAAAGAGAATCCCAACACATTGCTCTCATTCACCAAAAGAGGCTGAAGGTTAACTTTTATATTAACAAAATAACCCCCACAGCTAAAGGAAGTGCAAGATGTAATTTTAAAAAATGTAATAAGAACTTGTCTCCTATTGACATTTTACAGTCATTGTCTTTTCCCTTTCCCAGTGTGACCTCTGAATTTTATTACTAAAATACAATAATAGGTGACAGAGCATTAGCAAAAGATGAGAGGAAGAGGTACATTTATAAGACCAGTCTGGTACTCGTTCTCCCTGACCTCTATTACAATAATTGTACCAGCCTGTCCACCCACTGAAGTGCTAATGAAGTAGAAGTAATGAGGATTTAATAAAAATCTTACATTTTTCTTTCAGCAAATTAGTGTAAAATTTTTAAAGATCAGTGAGTTTTACCCCCGTATCATGGCAAATCTCGTCAAAGAAGATGAGCACGGGTGAAAAAAAACCTAATTGCATTTAACTGTTAATTGCTCTTTGTGGAGTGAAGGCTGTGTGACTGCTGACTAAAGAACAAAAAGTCTAGGAATAACAAGTTTGAAGTCACCTCCTAACTGGGGAGCATTCTTTGAAATAAGCATATTTTCAACTGATTCTAAAATGAACATCTGTATTTGTATTAGGACCTATACTGGGAAGTGCAAAGGCAAAATATTTTTTTATCAGGTGGTATTTGTTTATAAGTACCCAGGGTCAATGCAAATTTTGCTATCGGAAAAATAAGATTTCTACATGTTTGCTTTTGTAGAAGATTAAACATCTGTGAATAAGTGGGCATTCTGTATTGTGCCATTCAGAATGCCTAGCATGTCAACTTCCATATCCCAGCAAACAGTTTCAGAACATTAGTAAAAAATGCATAAATATTAACTTCTTTTGGTAGTTATATGTAACAATACATTTTAAAGCATTTTGTATTTATTCTTAAAAACCTAGTCTCTAACCTGGGGGATTCCATAATCAACCAACAGGTTGCAAAGATTGCTGACATACAAAAGTGTGCATTGGGGTGTCTCACCCATTGCACTCTGTGGCTTTTCCACTTGTGCTTGACAAGCATAAAGAGGGAATGAAGAAGAGGAGGAGTTGGAAAGGGTAACAAGAAAAAGGGTGACGGCAGGGAGAGAGAGAGGAGAGATGGACACATAAGCATCCATAATTATTACAGGTCATTCTTTGAGAGGATGGTGATTTTTCTAGTACTAAGAAGTTTTTGTTTTTCAAGCTACGTTGTGAAACGAAGAAGGGACTGGGAGCCAGGATGTTCTCTCGCTAGCAAGGTACACAAAACACATCTTTCTCGCAGTGGCTGGCCCTAAGAAGCAGAACGCTTTGCTGCAGAGCATGCTGCTAGCAGGCACACAGACAATCCAGTGACCGAGCTATCTTCTACATCCCCTGGACAATATGGGGTACTGGGAACACCAGCAAATGTTCCCTGTTTCACCCTTGCTGCCACCCAAAACTCAGTACACTGAGAACAGTCGCACCTGGGACCCCCGCTCTTTTAAGTCATTTGAGTCATCCCCCAATAACTTCACGCCTCGATGCTCAACACTGAAAGGCCCAAGAACAAGAAGAAGCAGAGGCAAGGTGTGTACCTGCTTGCAAATTGGAGCTCCCACTCGTTGCTGTGTTCTGCCTTCCGCTGCACTGTATCGCTTTAAAGCTATGTTTTATTGTTGTTTTAATTAAAAGGTTTATTTCTGCTTGCTAGATAATAAATTGTTGTTTAGTAATAAAACTCATTAAATTGATTCATAAAGGATTTGCAATGCATTGTATCCAGAAAAATCTGTGCCTTTTGCATAAATCAGATTTTTTACAAAAATATAAAGGTAAGACAAGATGAAATAAGAAGTTGCCACTTCTACCACCTTGTGAAGGTTTTGAATCACTTCTAGAGTCTCCATGGAGCCAGGCAGCTGCTCTCGCTCCATCAGGGTACCTCCTGCTGACGATTGCTGCAGTGGTCAGTCTCTTCCTGCAGCTTGGCCCTCTAGCTGGATCGCTTTAAAGTCTCTTCCCTTTGGGATTAGCCAATGAATGGAAAAAGGAGAATTAACACAAATGAATTGTCCCAAAATTGGGTCAGGGTTCTCTTCCGTCAGAGGGTGCTTGTCGGGCTGTGGCCTAAACTAATTTCACAAGTAATAGAGGGGAATGGTTCTTTCCCAAGGTGGCCTGAAAGAAAGGGGCCATGTGGCAGTATTCATATCTTCAGTCAGCCCTCTTTCCAGGAGAGTAAGACTGAAGATCTCCTCTCCTCCTAGGTCTGCCATTAACTGAGCTGAATTTCTCCCTCTTAAGCACCTCCCTCCGATTCTGACATCTCTGAGGTGCGATGTGGTGGAGACACCTGAGCCCATATTAGCAACTGCGATGTTCACAAACCATTTCTCCACTATGGGATAACAGCTGGAGGTACAGCTGCACGGTTTCAGCCCTGAGACTCAAAGTAAGAGCAACAGGCATCCCTGACCGTACTGTCCTGGCGTTTTCCATTTTGTAGCGGACACCTCATTGGCTGCTCAAACTACTAAGTAGGTCTCGGTGGCCTCCCATCCATTGTTATAGCTTTCTTCTTACAAACTCTGTGCAAAATACAACATGCAAATATAATCTTAGGCAGCTTGCTGCAGCTTCTAACCTAGCCCATGGACATCTCCACCTTCCTGTCAGAGGGCCAAATTTACACTCCAGTGTCTTTCTGCAACTACTGAGGCAATATTTACACAGTTCCTTCCTTATGTCCAAGTGGCCGGTCAATGGCTTTGTTAGCCAGGAAAGCAGAAGCTAAGCTAGATTTTTTCAGGAAAACTGAAGCAATCTCCACTCCATTAATATGGATATGGGGGTTTCATTAAGGTAAATAGAGCTGAGTTGCAAAAGATCCTAGCATCATGGACCTTCCCAGGCCACCTTGCATTTATGTTAGTGAACCTGGCAATATGGTCAACCAGCCCTTGGAGCACCATGGAGAAATACCCCTTTGTTTATAAACTCCTAGTGCTGGTGCAGAGGGAAAATAATAGGCACTTGGGTCCCATCAGTTGCCCCAGTGCAGTTTGGGAACCTTATGCATGCAAAGCCATGAATAATGTCCTGAGGATTGCCAAGTTTTATAATCCAGCGCAACATTATCTTTTGCATGGCATCATACGCCTGCATAACAATGGCCCCAACAATTGATCTTTCTTTGGTGAACTGGTTGGACTGATAACTTTTGGGGTCAGTTCCCGATGGCAGTAGCAACCCACTTCTCCATTAGGATAGGTCATTGCAGGTTGGTAGGCTGTCACTGCAGCTCTGGAGCCAGTTTAGTGCGGAAATCAAAATTGCCTTCACCATCCTGAAATTCTCCCACCACTGCTGATCACCCAGGTCTAGGATGATCCTGGTTTTCTGAGCCCAGAAACTGGGCTGCACTGTGTGAAGCTGCTCCAGGAAGAGCTTGTGCAGTAGCAGCTGCTCAGGGTCATCCTTGTCCTCCTTCCTCCGCTGCTGCTGGAGGAGCTGCAGGCACATCATCTGCTCGGAGGTGCAACAGGTGAAGTCCAAACCTGAAATTGCTCAGTGCCGGGAGCTCAAATACAGCCCAAGCAGCCTCTGTTTTTGTCATTACCAGCATAGCGCATGAAGTGGTGTTGAGTCTGTGGTGGCTGGCAGCAGTTCAGAAATGGTGCTCGCCTGTCCAGAAAGAGAGGAAGCATGGGACAGAGATCAGAACCATGAGACTTTTAGAAATTGACTCCCAAGTCTCAGAATTCCACTGGGTTCTGTGCATCCCACCGCTCACAGTGGAAAAAAAATCCCAGAATGCACACAGCTCAGCATAAAAGCAAAGGGTATAGGGATAAAATCCTAGAATGCTATATGCTTAGTACGCACCAACCCCTGCCGAGCATACACAATGATGTGAATGGAAAGAGGGCACAGCAGTCCCGTGTGCATGCTATTAGTACAGTTTCCATATTGTGTACCAACTAGTGCATGTCAACTCAGTATGAACTAGCCCCCTCACCCCCGGTAGATAAGCCCTGAATATATAGAGAAAACTGTGGATTTTACTGTACTCAGAATACTGTCAAATACAAAGAAAACTGGGGAAAACATTTCTTTTGTCCTCTGATCTTTACCAATTATAGCAATTAGACCACTTAGTTGTAACAGTAATAGTTTAAAAAATAATTTGGACATAAGTGTGATCTTAAATTGATGGTGTCACTTTAAAATTCTAATACTGCCACTGATTTGATGGTCCTCCTTGTCACTTACGATAAAATTTTCAAGCTTGGGTTTCTAAAGTTACGTTCCTATTTAGGTGGCCTAATTTGCCAGGGTGCTAAGTCTTGATAGCTATCATTAAAGACAGTGGATGCTCAGCAACTCTGACAATCAGCCCCTTAAATGGATGTTTAAATGTGGCCAAACTTTAGACTCCCAAGTTTGAAAAGGACAGAGAATAGGAAGAGGGAATCATAGAATATAAGGGTTGGAAGGGACCTCGGGAAGTCATCTAGTCCATCGCCCTGCTCAAAGCAGGACCAATCCCCAACTGAATCGTGCCAGCCAGGGCTTTGTCAAGCCTGACCTTAAAAACTTCAAAGGAAGGCGATTCCACCACTGCAACTTGAGACTATTACTCCTGGTTCTGTCATCTGGTACCTCTGAGAACAGTCCAGATCCATCCTCTTTGGAACCCCCTTTTAGGTAGTTGAAAGTAGCTATCAAATTCCCCGCCCTCCCCATTCTTCTCTTCTGCAGACTAAATAATCCCAGTTTCCTCAGCCTCTCCTCATAAATCATGTGCTCCAGCCCCCTAATCATTTTTGTTGCTCTCTGCTGGATTCTTTCCAATTTTTCCACATTCTCCTTGTATTGCGGGCCCAAAACTGGACACAAGCCTCCAGATGAGGCCTCACCAATGCTGAATAGAGGGGAATGATCACGTCCCTCGATCTGCTAGCAATGCTCCTACTTATACAGCCTAAAATGCTTGGCAGCAAGGGCACACTGTTGACTCATATCCAGCTTCTCATCCACTGTAACCCCTAGGTCCTTTTCTGCAGAACTGCTGCCTAGCCATTCGGTCCCTAGTCTGCAGCAGTGTATGGGATTCTTCTGTCCTAAGTGCAAGACTCCTCACTTGTCCTTATTGAACCTCATCAGATTTCTTTTGGCCCAATCCTCTAATTTGTCTAGGTCCCTCTGTATCCTATTCCTATCCTCCAGCATATCTACCTCTCCTCCCAGTTTAGTGTCATCTGCAGACTTGCTAAGGGTGCAGTCCACACCATCTTCCAGATCGTTAATGAAGATATTGAACAAAACCAGCCCCAGGACCGACCCTTGGGGCACTCTGCTTGATATGGGCTGTCAACTAGACATGGAGCTATTGATCACTACCCGCTGAGCCTTAAGATCTAGTCAGCTTTCTATCCACCTTATAGTCCATTCATCCAACCCATACTTATTTAACTTGCTGGCAAGCATACTCTGGGAGACCATATCAAAAGCTTTGCTAAAGTCAAGGAACAACACGTCCACTGCTTTCCCCTCATCCACAGAGCCAGTTATCTTATTGTAGAAGGAATTAGGTTAGTCAGGCGTGACTTGCCCTTGGTGAATCCATGCTGACTGTTCCTGATCACTTTCTTCTCCTCTAAGTGCTTCAGAACTGATTCCTTGAGGACCTGCTCCATGATTTTTCCAGGGACTGAGGTGAGGCTGACTGGTCTGTAGTTCCCCGGCTCCTCCTTCTTCCTTATTTTAAAGATGGGCACTAAGTTAGACTTTTTCCATTCATTCGGGACCTCCCCCGATGGCCAGGAGTTTTCAAAGATAATGGCCAATGGCTCTGCAATCACATCCGCCAGCTCCTTTAGCACCCTCAGATGCAGCGCATCCAGTCCCATGGACTTATGCTCGTCCATCTTTTCTAAATAGTCCTGAAACATTTTTTCTCCACAGAGGGCTGGTCACCTCCTCCCCATACTGTGCTGCCCAGTGAAATGGTCTGCGAGCTGACCTTGTTTGTGAAGAAAGAGGCAAAAAAAGCATTGAGTACATTAGCTTTTTTTTACATCCTTTGTTACTAGGTTGCCTCCCGCATTTAGTAAGGGGTCCACGCTTTCCCTGATCACCACCTTGTTGCTAACACACCTGAAGAAACCCTTCTTGTTACTTTTAACATCCCTTTCTAGATGCAACTCCAAGTGTGATTTGGTGACTTCCTGATTTTGCTTCTGCATGCCTGAGCAATATATTTATACTCCTCGCTGGTCATTTGTCCAATCTTCCACTTCTTGTAAGCTTCTTTTTTGTGTTTAAGATTAGCGAGGATTTCACTGTTAAGCCAAACTGGTTTCCTGCCATATTTACTATTTTTTCTACACATTGGTAGATATCCCCCAGGGAGCTGTACTGGGACCAGTCCTATTCAACATATTCATAAATTATCTTGAAAAAGGGGTAAACAGTGAGATGGCTAAATTTGCAGATGATGCAAAACTACTCAAGATAGTTAAATCCAAAACAGACTGCAAAGAGTTATAAAGGGACCTCACAAAACTGGGTGACTTGGCAACAAAATGGCAGATGAAATTCAATGTTGATAAATGCAAAGTAATACACACTGGAAAACGTAATCCCAACTATACATATAAAATGATGGGGTCTAAATTAGCTGTTACCACTCAAGAAAGAGATCTTGGTGTCGTGGATAGTTCTCTGAAAACATCCACTCAGTGTGCAGCAGCAGTGAAAAAAGCTAAAAATGTTGGGAATCATTGGGAAAGGGATAGATAAAAAGAGAAAATATCATATTGACTCTCTATAAATCCATTGTATGCTCACATCTTGAATGCTGCGTGCAGATCTGGTTGCCCCATCTCAAAAAAAGATATATTGGAAATGGAAAAGGTACAGAGAAGGAGAACAAAAATGATTAGGCATATGGAACAACTTCCATATGAGGAGAGATTAATAAGGCTGGGACTTTTCAGCTTGGGGGATATGATAGAGGTCTATAAAATCATGACTGGTGTGGAGAAAGTAAATAAGGAAGTGTTGTTTATTCCATCTCATAACACAAGAACTAGGGGGTCACTAAAAGAAGTTAATAGACAGCAGGTTTAAAACAAACAAAAGGAAGTATTTCTTCACACAATGCATAGTCAATCTGCGGAACTCTTTGCCAGAGGATGTTGTGAAGGCCAAGATTATAACAGGAGTTTAAAAAAAAAACAAAACTGGATAAGTTCATGAAGGATAGGTCCATCAATGGCTGTTAACCAGGATGGGCAGGGATGCAAAACCATGCTCTGAAGTGTCCTTAGCCTATTTGCCAGAAGCTGGGAATAGGCAATGTGGGATGGGATGGATCACTTGATGATTACCTGTTTGGTTCATTCCCTCTGAAGCACCAGGCATTGGCCATTGTAGGAAGACAGTATACTGGGCTAGATGGACCATTGGTTTGACCCAGTATGGGTATTCTTATCAGGTACAGAAAGAATTCCCACAGAGTAGGTCAGAAGTTGTGATAAGTATGTTTTTGCAGCATTTGTTCCCTGTAAAAAATGTAATTTAATTACAAAAATTAAGGTTTCTAAGTACAGTAAGATAATAGAAACTTTAAAATTTGATGTCTTTCCTCTGATTGCATTCTCTAAACTATTAAGCTGGGAAACAATGAATTTGCACATATTCTCAGTATTAAAGTAGCTGTGCATCACAGTCACAGATCAAAAAATACAGTAGACAATTAGAAATTGTGGTGTCATATTTTCAATAAATCAAACCAACTGTGTATTTGATGCTGACAAAATAAGAAAGCAAGGTGAGATGAGAAAGAAAAAACACATAATGAAGTAGAGGCCTTGTTAAAACTAAGTACTTATAGTTCTCTTGCTTGCCTAAAAAAGGAATTTGTTTTCCAGTTTCAAGTTCCTGTTTCCAACACAAGCAGAATAGCAGTCTGTGTGAAATATACTGTGTATTTATTGAATTATGAGAAATAAGTGAGGCTGATAATTATTCACACAGGATTTTCATTTTCCTTTAATATTTGAATATAATCTGGTTTATTATGGCAGTGTTATTCAAGTGACAATGTAATATTTTAAAAAAATTTGTCTTTCATCAGCATTTTTATATAGCTTATTTTAGATTAGATGAAAAAGGCTTTTAAAATAACAAGGAAAAAACCTACAATATTTAGGAAGTTCCATTAAAATGATTTATATTTACAGAAAATGAATGGAGGTATGATGGAATTATGCTTTAAAAATCTTAGTTCACTCAAACTTAATAGACTAAATTACAATCAGATGCAGTGAATATGAATCAGTTGGTAAACTACATTTTTAGTTGAATGTAAAAATACAAAACAATTATTTGATCAATCAGTGGTGCATAGAGTGCATACTATTAAACTATTTTCTACATTATTTGTTTTTTTATGGTTACCAGGATACAAGACTAAGCTTAACAAGGTCTGCTTGTGCAATTTGTGTGTCATATTAAAGGGATCTGAGATCCAAGTTATTGATTTGAAGCAGCTGTTAATAATGAGTGACAAGCAGGTGCTATTAAAGAAAATTTATATTGAAAACTTGCTGCATATGCCATTGTTATGGTGAACCTTGAACTCTCTGGTGAAATCCATTGCAAGGGGACAAATTACTTGGCCACAAAAAAGGTTTCACAGTATTCATCAGCATTTCAATAGCCATTACTTAGAGAAATTGACAGTTTAAACTACAACTTAAAATTCAAGCACAAGTTGTGGTTTATATTTAATGAAGTTTGGAATTGTTTATTAGTGTTGCCAATAGACAACAGCTTTTCAATGGCAGGATACCAGTCCATCCATCCTTAAGACCACAGAGGCTACTAAGAAACAGGAAAAATCCAAAGCTGCTGCTTGTTTGGATTCTCCTTGTCTCTAGTTATCCTGTGCACATTTTAACATTTTAAGTACATTATCTATAGGCTAGGAAAAGCTATTTAAACCCCCCTTTTTTCAGATTTGCCCAAATCCCCAACTATTTCTTTTGTCCTAACGTTTTACAACATCTGGACTAATTAATTATAGAATGGGTGAAATTTTCAGAAGTACCTAAGTACCATTTTCACCTATTCTGTTTCAAATCGGAGCTAGATCAAAGTGCATTACGAAACTGTCAGGAGGGTGCACATGGGCAGTTGGTGTGGAGCCAGTTGGGTTGGGGTAGATTCACACCCCAGTTTTTCGTAAACTAAATTTTTGTGTAGACAAGTCAGATGTGTCATTGGAAGTTAATGTGACTTAGGTTCCCGTATGTTTAAGTTTCCTCTGAAAATGGGATTTAGGTTTCTAAGATACTTAAGCACTTTTGAAGATTTTACCCTTGATCATGATGATAATTAGTTCTGGAAAGGTTAAACTAGATGTGGAATTTAATGTTCCTACAACAGCTATGACTTAGGACCCGATTTCATAAGCATCCCTGTTCAGGAAGGCCTCTTAGGCACATACTTAAACACAAATGGGACTTAAAATTAAGTCCTGTGTAAGTCAAATAAAGCATGTGTTTAAGTGCTCTCCTGAATAGCATGTTTCACATAATTAAATTCTTGCTTCAGTTAGAGCCTTAGGTATTGATTCATCAGAAAAAGTCTTTCCAATTGTTTTGCTGAACAGACTTCTTCAAAATGAATATATATCTTCAGGTCTCATGAAGTGTGGCAAATGAGTGGATTAATATGTTGCTGAATCATGTCCAGATTAATGTACTAAATGTGTTTTTCTCCAGCAAACTAGGACCATATAAATTGACATATTGAATAATATGATTGAGGAGTTGCATAGAGAATAAAATATGTAATCCCATAAGGTAGATATGTCCATATCTTCATGTAAATTGGTTAAATGATTTAGATTCTTCTTAAAAATATTTGTTCCGTTAAGGATGGGCCCAAATTGATTCTCACTGAACTAGGGATTGTAACAAAAGCATAATAGGATAAGACTCTAAAGTACTCCTGCAATGGCTGGGAAAAATCTCCCAGAAAGATTTTTGGATGAGAAAACTCATGGCTTATCAGTACTCATGTGGCTTGTGAAAGTCTGTGATGTTGCCTCAATGGTGTAACGTATTATGTGAATAAACATATAGATAAAGTGAAAACCTGTACAGTGTTGATCATATATGGTTTAGGAAATGACATAATCTCTGCTAGATAAGAACCTGTAACATTTCATTGTACTGTAATGATTAAGGTATCTGAAGAAAAAAACCAAATAGTTACAAGGGCTCTTTTTCCATTTACTTTTTGTGATGTTTTCTGTAAATAGATTTTTATGAAGTTAAGGGTGACATTTCAGATTGTTATAGAGTCTGGAATAGTTCACCTAACCTTATTTCACAATGTGATGATATCCTCATTTATTAAATTATTTTTTTCTCTTTTTATATCTTGTGCTTAACCCTTTTCTGTTGCATATTATGGCCTACATGCTGAACAACAACTACATTTGTATCTTTTTACTTGCTATATCATCTGGAAGATAGTACAGGAAATTGGGAATCTGAACTCTTGGTGCATCTCCCAATCCCCCTTTTTGTTTTCCCTCTGCCCCATGAGAATACACACACAGAAGGCACCTTGTGCATGTAGTTCTGCGCTTTTTGGTATATAAAAAGTGGAGCCAGCTGCTTTTGTGATAAAGGCATCTGTACATTGGGAAAGATATAAGGAAAGCCAGGCAGGGAAGTGCATTGTCTCTCCCATCCCTGGGTGCTGGTGGCATATCCAGCTATGTTACCTGCCTAGTTTCATTGTTGTTTTGCATTGTAGTCGCTTGAGTGAGAGCAGAGTGAGGGTAAGGCTAACTCAAGCTAAGTGTGCAGTGAAGACCAGCCCTTTAGGCTCCTAAAGTCTTCAGGCAGAGGTCCTGGGGGAGGCATGGAGGAATCTTGCTGGGAGGGCAGCACTGGGGCCACCTAACTCCTCCTTGCCCCCAGCACTGCTTGTGTCCCCGGCTCTTGTCCCCAGCCTCGGTGTGGCCAGGGGAGCCATTTCAGATTGGGGGTAGGAACTTTAACCGAGAGTCCAGGGGCTACTTAGGCACCTGAAAACTCTAGATTTTTTTTTATAATAATAACTTAGAAATTAGCTGATAAGAGCACTGTATCTAATTCCTATATTTAAAAAAAGAGAATTAAATAAATATTAGACCACTGAGCTCTAATACTAACGTTCTCACATCTTGTGTCAAGTCACTTAAAGGTTGCTAGTTAGGTTTAAAATTTTAATGTATATTCTTACTTTGCTACCTACGCTTGAATACAATTGTAGAAAAATTACTTTCTATCACTTTTTTGCAGTTCACTAAACTTGGATTAGATTTTTTAACTTTGAAAACATTCTACTAGGATAAGGCCCTGTGAGTTTATACTGCAATTTCTTGCAGCTCTAGGGGTGTTGCCTCTCTACAAATAATAGACTAGAAACTAACCTTAAACAGGAGTGAAGTGGACACTTTCAAATCACTTTCTCAGTATTGCCAATCCCAAATGTTCAAAAATCATGAATCAGGCTCACCAAAAATCATGAGATTGGCTTTAAACTCATGAGATGATGTAAAAATAATAGATTTGGTGTTATTTTTATTTGCCTTCTGCTTTTTGAGCCTTTAGGGTACCCTGGGGTCACATTTGGAAGCTTTCTCTACAGCCATGAGGGTTAGAAACTTCATTTTTCTTTAAGAATGAAGGCTGATATTATCACATCTCCACTTGACTCCAGGAGCTGGGGCTTTAAGGAAAACAGTAATTATCATGAGACTAATGACAAAATCATGAGAATTGGCAACACTGCTTACTTCTGTTTAATGGCCTAGTTACTTTTCAGAAGGCTCTTAAACACAACACTACAGTGATGGACTTGCAGTTCTCACAGGAGAACATTTAAAACCACCCACCAAGAAAATTCCAGATTTTAAAGTTTGAGAAAAAAATTGAGACTTCTGAGGTATATCAGGCCACTGCAGGCAGGAAAGGAGAAAAAGCAGGCACAGGAACTCTGGGCAGCCCATCCTCTTGAAAGAAAGTTGGAGGGTCAAATCTTCTAGACCTTAATGCAGTAAAACTTCTATCGCCATCAGCGCCTCCGCTCATAGATATTAACGTGTGCTTAATAACTATACAGTTCATACTTAAATATCTGAGCCCTCTTATCCAGGGCTACACACTTTGTACGCATTGGCACAGGGACTACATTTTCTGGCATATTCTGAACCGTGATGAGCACACAGATTTTGCCCAGTGAAAAATAGAAATCATGACATTAATTGTTAACTTTATGGACTCTGTGGATGCAATTTCTGTTCTTTGTTCTGGAATTGGCCTGGATATAGCTGAAACCCTAAGAATTTGAAGCATAAACACATCTGATACTTATGCAACACTTCCTCATTCCTTCCTTTTCTTGAACTCGGAACAAAAAAATAACAAAACAAAATGGTTTTCAGTTAAAGTGTAAAATTTCACAGCAGCCATTGTTCTACATTGCCACTTTTGCTTGGATGTATTCCTGGAGGTTTCATCATTTGACATAATCTTTAATTCTTGGAGATCCAGGACAATCCTGGAGAGTTGGCAACCGTATCTACAACCTAGCATGGAGCAGAACCTGCCACCCCTTGGGAGTTAAGTGATCTCCTCTCATCTGACTCTCATTCTCCATCCTTCCTGACCTCTGTGCTGCTTTTCATGCTGTCAATTATGACATCTATCCCAACCTCCTGGGTCCATTTGCTGGAGTCTCTCAGAGAGCTGGCCGCCTTGGTTTTGCTTCCAACTATCAGAGTCCTCTCTTTTTGCAGCATGGAGCAGATGGATAGGCTGGTCTGATGGATAGGGAGCTAGCCCTTAAAGACCTAGGTTCTGCGCCCACCATGGACTTCCTGTATCACCTCAGGCCAGTATCTTAAGGATAGAGTTTCAAAATCTTTTATGCACCCAAAGATGCAGCTAGGTATCAAGTCGGGTTTACAAACCTTCTAGGCACTTTTGAAAATCCCACTAGATGCCTAAATACCATTGAAAATCTGGCTTTTAGTCCCTCTGTGCCCCATCTGTACAATGGGGATAACTGCACTGCTTTACCTCACTGAGAGGCTGTGAAGAGAAATAGGTTAGACCTTGTGAGGTGCTCAGAGAGTATGGTGATGGGGCCACATAAGTACCACAGGTACAACAGTTATTGGTATAAAGGTGCTTTATATCAGTACAGCTGACTCCCTTTCCTATACAGGAATAGCTATTCTGGTATAAATCATCTTTATATGGCTATAACTGCATCCCCACTAGTGCAAAATCTGTTGTACCACTTTAACTATCCTGCTATAACTGTAGTTGTATGACTTTTGTGGAAAACAAACCTTAGTTCCTCTTCCCATTGGGGAATAAGCTGTACAGGTACAAGCGCATTTACACTGGTGTAACTGCACCCACACATTATGTCACACTGAATGTCAGTGTGACATAAACTCATAAGTCACTTAGTTACTTGGGAAATTTTTATCCAATGAATCTTAATTAGTGTTTGTAAAGAATTTTTGGGATAAAAATGCCATAAGTTTCAACTAAGTATTGAGTTCTGTTAAGTAATATAAAAGTTAGCTTAGCTGGGAAAAATACTTTCACACAGTAGTCTAGAAGAATAATACATTTAAAAAAAGGACTTTACAGATTAATGTTACTAATTGTAGAACTATGTACGCACTTAAGCAATATCTAACATAAACAACATATTAAACTAAAACAATCTTGTAGCTATGTTGGTCCCAGGATATGAGAGAGACAAGGTGGGTGAGGTAATATTTTTTTTGGACCAACTTCTGTTGATGAAAGAGACAAGATTTTGTGCTACACAAAGCTGCTCTTCAGGTCTGAGAGCTGAAGACCTTCTGGGTAATAAAACCATGGCTGGTCATGTCAGCTGACTCAGGCTTGTGGGGCTTGGGCTACAGGGCTATAAAATTGCACTGTAGTTATTAGGGCTCAGGCTGGAGCCCAGGCTTTGGGAACTTCCCACTTTGTGGGGTCCGGAACCTGGGCTCAGAACATTGACACTGCAATTATGTAGCCTTGCGAGCCAGAGTCTGCTGACTCTGGCTAGTGGCAGTGCAGTGTAGACATACACTCTGAAACACAAGAAGAACTCTGTGTAACGTGAAACTTTCTCCTTCATCAACAGAACTTGGTCCAATAAAAATATTACCTCACCTATCTTGTCTTTAAAATAATCTTGACTTTTATATGCTAGTTTGGGGTTGGGGGTGGGCGGGCAGGGGCTTAACCATGAGTATGCTCGATGTATCAGAAAAAAGTGGTAACTTTAGTTCAAAGAGGAGCGTTAAGCATTATATTATAGTCAGGAAACTAACACTGATAAAACCTATTATAAATCTATGGAGCATGTTTTCATTCAGTCTTATTTTTTAATAGATGGGGGAGATTTCTTGTGGGTTATCTTTGTTCAAACTCATAAAAAAGGAAGTAAATTACTCCTGTATCAAAAGGGCTGAGGCTAATATGCTTATAAAGTTACTGATCTATCAAACAAGATTTTCAGAAGGCTTTGTATAGTTGTAGGATTTAGTGCCATAGACAGCCATTGTGTTTTGTTCCCATATTACAAGCCAGTGACAAACTGTCAGCTATTGAGTGCTTGTGGAAGTGGAATTCGAAAAATGGATGTCATTTTAATGTGCTATGTGTTGCAAATACTAATCGGAACGATGCCTTAGTAGTAGTTTATACACCTGACAGTATTATGATGGCAGTCTGCCATTATCAGTAGTTGGGAAATTGGTAATTAGCCAAGTGACAGTAATCCTTCCATGGATACTATCAGCAGAAAGCAAAATGACAGCCTGCTCCTGAATGAATAGTAACTTACTCCTGGGGTAGTTTGAAAACTTGAACAGTGTATATATAGATAAAATCATTAGTCAAATATTAACCCAGGAACCCTAAGCTAAAACAAAATTGAATTTCTATAACAGTTGTAAAGCTCACTGTCTTCCTGCCTCAAGAAGCTTTTTGTATTAACCTCTGTGTGTTTAACAAAGCTTTCAACCTGTCATTGGGAAGGGAGCGAAATAACAATAGCACTTAACCCCATTCTTGAAGATGTCCCCTTTTAATAAGGATAACATGCAGCTTCATTCCAGGTACTTTTGTTATTTCCCTGAAGGTTGTACCATCTTCTGAGAGAGTGAGTTTGCCTTAGGAGCTCACCTAGTACATGTTAAAAGCATTTTGTTTGATTTTTCTCCTGGGTGTATTGTTTAGTAAGTTCCTTGCTTGGATGATTTTTCTTTTTTTTTTTTGTAAAGGCATTGTTATGATGGAACAATATATATGTGCAGCCACTAGGAGAGAATGTCAGATGATGTAGCCTGTAGTATTACCATTATGCAGCTGGTAGTCAGCTCTACAGTATTTATCTTTGAAACAGGTAATGGAGAGAAAACTGGCTCATGTTATAAAAGCAAAATATATGCTGACTAGTAAGGGAAAACCTTGGAGAAGATGGGCAGGAATTGTGCTTGCATTTCTTATTCTGTGCGTTGTGTAACCCACACAGGCCCTGAAAGGATAAATATCGGCCTGAGGGGCAAATCTTGCTGCCTGGCTGCACTTGGAGAATGGGCCAGGCTTAACTGATGATACCTCCTCTAACGATACTTCAATCTGTGACAATTCCTCAGATTTGTCACCTACAAAGGATGGCTCAGATTTGGGTATCTCCCTCAGCCGTGAAGCCTGAAGCAAAGAATTCATTTAGTTTCTCGTAATGACGTTATCGTCTTTAAGTGCTCCTTTTGTATCTCGATCATCCAGGGGCCCCACTGGTTGTTTAGCAGGCTTTCTGCTTCTGTTGTATTTAAAAACCATTTTGTTATTACCTTTTGAGTTTTTGGCTAGCTGTTCTTCAAACTCTTTTTTGGCTTTGCTTATTACATTTTTACACTTAATTTGGCAGTGTTTATGCTCCTTTCTATTTACCTCACTAGGATTTGACTTCCACTTTTTAAAAGATGCCTTTTTATCTCTCATTGCTTCTTTTACATGGTTGTTAAGCCACAGTGACTCTTTTTTTTTTTTACTTCTTTTTCTGTGTTTTTTAATTTGGAGTATACATTTAAGTTGGGCCTCTATTACGGTGTCTTTGAAAAGCGTCCATGCAGCTTGCAGGAATTTCACTCTAGTCACTGTACTTGTTAATTTCTTTTTAACTAATCGCCTCATTTTTGCATAGTTCCCCTTTCTGAAATTAAATGTCACAGTGTTGGGTTGTTGAGGTGTTCTTTCCACCACAGGAATGTTAAATGTTGTTATATTATGGTCACTATTTTCAAGCAGTCCTGTTGTAGTTACGTCTTAGACCAGATCCTGCGCTCCACTCAGGACTAAATCGAGAATTGCCTCTCCCCATGTGGATTCCTGTACCAGCTGCTCCAAGAAGCAGTCCTTTAGAGTATCGAGAATTTTGTCTCTGCATTTCGTCCTGAGGTGGCATGTACCCAGTCAATATGGGGATAATTGAAATCCCCCACTATTATTGAGTTCTTTATTTTGGTAGCTTCTCTTATCTCCCTGAGCATTTCATCGTCACTATCACTGTCCTGGTCAGGTGGTCAATAATAGATCCCTACTGTTATATTCTTATTAGAGCATGGAATTACTATCCATCGAGATTCTGTGGAACATGTGGATTCATTTAAGATCTTTGTTTCATTTGATTCTACATTTTCTTTCACATATAGTGCCACTCCCCCCATCGCACGACATGTTCTGTCCTTCTGATATATTTTGTACCCCGGAATGATTGTGTCCCACTGATTGTCCTCACTCCACCAGGTTTCTGTGATGCCTATTATATCAATATCCTCCTTTAACAGGAGGCACTCTAGTTCACCCATCTCATTATTTAAACTTCTAGCATTTGTGTACAAGTTGTAGGGAGAGAGTCTGCAATCATTTTCTGAGATATAGTGACGAGAGGAGGAGGCTCAGGTGGGGAGAGTTAGCCCTGGGGACCTTGCTTGACTAGTGAAGGCAAGCTGCCAACGGAGATGAAGCAGCCGCTGGGAATGTAGTACGGCTCCACAGGGGTAAGCCCTGATAAAAGGGCTGGATTTGGACTGAGTGTGTTAGAGTATGCCACAGAAGGGCCCTGAGAGTCCTGGCCCAGAAAGAAGAAAGAGTTTAGAGAGGGCCTGAGAGAGGCTGAGTAAGAGAGAAGCCCAAGGAGGCAGCAGCAAAGATTTGTGAGGAGATGACTTTGGCTTTAGGATCTCTGGGCTGGGAACTGGTGCATGGGAGGGCCTGAGTTCCCTTGCTAGCCTTGGTGGGAAAGGTGTCATGAAGCCCCCCTATATAAGGGGTAAGGACAGTGGAAACCCTGGGGAAAAGGGGTACAAGGAGCATGGAGCCCAGACTTTACAAAAGTACACTAGACTTTTATTTATGGGACTCTGTTCCCTGGAAATGGTGTACTAAATTTATGACCTGGCTGAATCACAGGAAAAGGCAGTCCACCAGAGGACCAGAGAGGCCATTGTCGGGTCATAAGATGGGGAGAGATCTGCTATGCCACATCTGACCATGAGGAGGCACTCCGGCTGTTTGTCCATTTCTTCACGCTAGTCTTTGCCAAAAAGATTTGCTGTCTCTGGATCATGGTGCATCTGGTCTTCTCCATGGATTCGGGTTGCCAGGTGTCCAGTTATCGATGAGAACGCCCAATTGAAAAGAGACCCTAGTGGGTCTGGTCAGCACTGTTGACTGGGCCGTTAAAAGTCTAGTTGGTGTGGGACTAGCAGGCTCCCTATCCGGTTCTCATGGCTCACAGGAAGTGGCCTGCATGTTCCTCTGCCTCCACCCTGAGCACCAGCTCTGCAGCTCCCATTGGCCAAGAACAGTGGCCAATGGGATCAGTGAGGGTGGTGCCTGCAGGCAGGGGCAGCACGCAGAGCTGTTGGGCCAGGCCTCCACCTAGGAGCTAAAGAGACATGTCACCACTTCCCGGGAGCTGCCTGAGGTAAGCACCACCCAAGCCCGCACCCCGGAACCCCTCCTGCCCCAGGCCTGAGCCCGCTCAGGATCTTCAGTTGGCAACCATAGTTTGAAGGTTTTTAAATCTAACATGGAGATGGAAGTTGAAGATTTCGTCTCCTGTGGACCTCACCACAGCAATCAGTGGCTGTGACCTTTCACCCAGATTTCTCTGTGTTCTACCTGGGACTATCCTTGGAAACCATTTGGAAGCTTCAGCTATTCCCGGGCTACGTTGAGAAAATAACAGCAGTGCTTCATAATAGGTGCTTACTTCCAGGTGTAGATCTTGGTGTGGTTATTGCCATAGTTTCAGGGTAACTGCACCTCTATTTCCACTCTTGGTTCCTCCAGGGCACCCATTTAAAGTTTCTGGCTCCCAGCTATCTCCTTTCTTGGATGGAGACCCATGTGTCTCTCCCTCCTGAACAGGGGTTTTAAGGCTGCACAGCTCTCTGCCTACACTGTGATATCTCCAGTCTGCCTGAAGGCCAGGGCTTGTGCTTTTCTTTCTCTCTCAGGTCTATGGACAGTGTATTACCAGCAGTTACAAGTTACCAGCTCTTTCTAAACAAGCCCATTTATTCTTAAGGTAAAAGCATTACAGAAAAAACATAGGTTTCAGAGTAGCAGCCGTGTTAGTCTGTATTCGCAAAAAGAAAAGGAGTACTTGTGGCACCTTAGAGACTAACAAATTTATTAGAGCATAAGCTTTCGTGAGCTACAGCTCACTTCATTGGATGCATTTGTGGAAAAAAACAGAGGAGAGATTTATATACACACACACACAGAGAACATGAAACAATGGGTTTATCATACACACTGTAAGGAGAGTGATCACTTAAGATAAGCCATCACCCACAGCAGGGGGGGGGGGAAAGGAGGAAAACCTTCCATGGTGACAAGCAGGTAGGCTAATTCCAGCAGTTAACAAGAATATCAGAGGAACAGTGGGGGGTGGGGTGGGGGGGAGAAATACCATGGGGAAATAGTTTTACTTTGTGTAATGACTCATCCATTCCCAGTCTCTATTCAAGCCTAAGTTAATTGTATCCAGTTTGCAAATTAATTCCAATTCAGCAGTCTCTCGTTGGAGTCTGTTTTTGAAGCTTTTTTGTTGAAGGATAGCCACTCTTAGGTCTGTGATCGAGTGACCAGAGAGATTGAAGTGTTCTCCAACTGGTTTTTGAATGTTATAATTCTTGACATCTGATTTGTGTCCATTCATTCTTTTACGTAGAGACTGTCCAGTTTGGCCAATGTACATGGCAGAGGGGCATTGCTGGCACATGATGGCATATATCACATTGGTAGATGTGCAGGTGAACGAGCCTCTGATAGTGTGGCTGATGTGATTAGGCCCTATGATGGTATCCCCTGAATAGATATGTGGACAGAGTTGGCAACGGGCTTTGTTGCAAGGAGAGGTTCCTGGGTTAGTGGTTCTGTTGTGTGGTGTGTGGTTGCTGGTGAGTATTTGCTTCAGATTGGGGGGCTGTCTGTAAGCAAGGACTGGTCTATCTCCCAAGATCTGAGAGAGCGATGGCTCGTCCTTCAGGATAGGTTGTAGATCCTTGATGATGCGTTGGAGAGGTTTTAGTTGGGGGCTGAAGTTGATGGCTAGTGGCGTTCTGTTGTTTTCTTTGTTGGGCCTGTCCTGTAGTAGGTGACTTCTGGGTACTCTTCTGGCTCTGTCAATCTGTTTCTTCACTTCAGCAGGTGGGTATTGTAGTTGTAGGAATGCATGATAGAGATCTTGTAGGTGTTTGTCTCTGTCTGAGGGGTTGGAGCAAATGCGGTTATATCGTAGCGCTTGGCTGTAGACAATGGATCGAGTGGTACGATCTGGATGAAAGCTAGAGGCATGTAGGTAGGAATAGCGGTCAGTAGGTTTCCGATATAGGATGGTGTTTATGTGACCATCGCTTATTAGCACCGTAGTGTCCAGGAAGTGGATCTCTTGTGTGGACTGGTCCAGGCTGAGGTTGATGGTGGGATGGAAATTGTTGAAATCCTGGTGGAATTCCTCAAGGGCTTCTTTTCCATGGGTCCAGATGATGAAGAGGTCATCAATGTAGCGCAAGTAGAGTAGGGGCATTAGGGGACAAGAGCTGAGGAAGCGTTGTTCTAAGTCAGCCATAAAAATGTTGGCATACTGTGGGGCCATGCGGGTACCCATCGCAGTGCCGCTGATTTGAAGGTATACATTGTCACCAAATGTGAAATAGTTATGGGTCAGGACAAAGTCACAAAGTTCTGCCACCAGGTTAGCCGTGACAGTATCGGGGATACTGTTCCTGACGGCTTGTAGTCCATCTTTGTGTGGAATGTTGGTGTAGAGGGCTTCTATAACATCAAAACAATAACTGTTCTTATATGCATGCTAAAAGATCAGCAGAGATTACCCATCATAGAATCATAGAATATCAGGGTTGGAAGGGACCTCAGGAGATCATCTAGTCCAACCCCCTGCTCAAAGCAGGACCAATCCCCAATTTTTGCCCCAAATGGCCCCCTCAGGGATTGAACTCACAACCCTGGGTTTAGCAAGCTAATGCTCAAACCACTGAGCTATCCCTCCCCCCCAACAAAGAAAACATGATTATTGAAGAATCATAGAATATCAGGGTTGGAAGGGACCTCAGGAGGTCATTTAGTCCAACCTGCTGCTCAAAGCAGGGCCAATCCCCAATTTTTGCCCCAGATGCCTAAATGGCCCCCTCAAGGATTGAACTCACAACCCTTGGTTTAGCAAGCCAATGCTCAAACCACTGAGCTATCCCTTCCCCCCTAAAGTCTTATGGTGCCCTATTAGGCCAAAGTCTTTCCAACCCTTTTGCAAAGGAAGACCCTCCTTTTTTGCTGGATGAGCAAGAAGGCCCCGTGTCAGGTTAAGCTAATCTTTTGATACCCAAAACCCTTTATTTGTCTTCTAGTCTCTGAGAAATGCAGCTTAAACTGGTATATGCAAACGACTCTGGGGGTGCTACCCTAGGCTTTTGTAGTCTCAATGATTCCCCTTAATAACTTCCCACTTTTTAAAGTTTCTGTTGGAGCTGTGGTAACCCTCCCCCGTGGAACAGAACACTATTATTGTAACTATTCATAAATGTAATACTATGTGGTCTGCAAAGACTTAGCATGTGATTGCAATATCTGTCACAGTTATATATAAAGCCCTAAATGGTGTAGGAGCCAGCTACCCTTGAGAAACTGCTTCTCCACCCTGTTTTCAATCATATTGGCTGAGATCTCTTGGATTGTTACTACTGTTCCTGGAATTGTGTTGATTAGGACTGTTGGCTAAACCGTATTGACAGGGCTGATATGTCAGTTTCTGGAGGGGTAGTGAGAGGAGGTAGATCAAGTATCTAGAATACTATGTCCTGCTTTGAACAGGTGGCAATTTTCTTGACCTTTGTGAAATCTCTGATGACATCATCATGTTGACTGCTTGCTATGTGATACGCTTCTGAAGCAGCCTAATATCTGAAGAACAGCGTTGCTGCAGGGGGGAATTGAAGTCACATGCCAAACAAGAGAGACACATCAACTGCTCTGCAATCTCTCCAGTGGTATTTTTAGAATTAAGATTTTTTTGAAGTCTATCTTTCTGCTCTTGTCTCCCCATGCTAAGACTCTGGATTTCCTGCATCCTGGGGTTCTCCCCTGCCAAGGAGCCTAGAGTGCTATGCATCTCTTCCTCTATTGTGACTACACTGAGAAATGTTTAGAACTCTTCTGTCAAAGATGTTAGTGCTGTGTACAACCACGGGTAGCAAATTGTACAGTGAGGAAATTTTTTTTCTTTCTTCCTGTAGGAGAGGTGAATGCACTCTAGGCCGGGCTCTGTAATTACGGAATTGGCTGGACTGGTATGATGGTTTGCAAAGCAGTTTTTTGTGCCCTGTGAGAATCTCCGTATAGATACAGTAATTCCACACAATGCAGCTCTCAGATGCTAGTATACTGACTAATTTCCTTGTATCCTTAGGAAATGCATATAGTTGTGTTGTCTAGATTTTGCATGGCAGATTTATAGATTGCAAAATGCTATATTTTTTCCACTAAGTGTTTCCCTCTCTTCCCCATTGGGAGTGCTGTCTTCAGCTCTAGGAGACAGATTACAGTTAAACTGGAGAAATCAGTACCCTTTGTTATTTGTATAAAATCACTATGCTGGATTTTGATCAGATGCTACATATTTTGGAGGTTCATGCTATATATTTCAGATACCATTTTCAAAGAATCAGTTGAGTATGCTTGCAGCATCACTGTCAGCATGTTCTATGCCCCTAGAATATGTGTTGTCAAAAACTCTGCAGGAAGTGAGAAAATTACCTCTGGGAAAAAAAGCATATCCATTTAATGAGAAAAATGATCTTGCTAGAAAATTTTGAAGTTCATTTAAATGTATAAATGTTACAGAGTGTGTATATATTGTTATGCTGGCAGTGTTAGTTGCCAGCAACTGTGCTTTGATGTGTTTGCAATTGCAGACCTCTTGAAACTGATGGTTATGCTAGCCACTTTTCATTAAATGAGGGAGCATTAGATGCTTCTTTTTTTTATGCTTTTTTTTTTTGCCACCTGAAACAATAGAAGCCTCTGCCGAAAACACTGAATCATTTGGGAAGGCCTGGGCACGAACTAATGCAGGTAGATTAAGAGGGGTTCCATATATTCATAGAGTTTCAGGCCAGAAGGTATCATCAAGTAGTTTGACCTCTTTTATATCACAGGCCATTAAATTTCACAATTACCGATTTATTGAGCCCAATTGTTCAAAATGCATCCAGTCTTGATCTGAAAACACTGAGATGGAGAAACTACCACTTCCCTTCCAATGGTTAACCACTCTCACTGTTAAGTGTGTGCCTTATGTGTGTGCCTTATTTTTAATTTGTCTGGCTTCAGCTTCCATCATTTGGTTCTTGTTATGCCTTTCTCTGCTAGTTAGAAGCCCTTTAATCCCTTACATTTTCTCCCCAGGAAAGTACTTATACAGTATAATAAAATCACATCTCTGTGTTCTTTGTGATGAACTAAACAGATTGAACTCTTTAAGTCTCTCACTTTAAGGCATTTTCTCCAGTCCTCAAGTCTTTTCTGCACCCTCTCCCGTTATTCAACATCCTTCTTAAAAAGTGCACATCAGAACTGTACATAGCATTCATCTCACTAATGCCATATGCTGAGGTAAAATCACCTCCCAACTCCTCTTTGCTACTCACCTGCTTATCCAAGGATCACAGTGCCCTTTTTGGCACATTATCACAGTAGGAGCTCATGTTAAATTGCTTGTCCACTATGATCCTTTTCAGAGCCACTGCTTTCCCCTTCCCCCACTCTGTAGGTATGGTCTGCATTCGTTGTTCCTACATGTATAACTTTGCATTTGGCTCTATTAGAATGCAGTTTGTTTCAGAGGGCACAGATTATCAAGTGATCCAGTGGCTTCATGTGACTGCCCTCATTATTTACCATTCTGCCAATCTTTGTGTCATCCACAAATTTTATCACCTGTGATTTTATGTTCACTTTCCAATCATTGATGAAAATGATGAACAGCTTCGGGATGAGTACCAATCCTTTGCTTCGCCACTGGAAACATCCCTATTTGATAATGATTCCTATTGCCAATTACCTTTTAAGGTCAGTCAGTTAACCAGTCCTTCATCCATTTAACGTGTGCTTTGCTGATATTATATAGTATTAATTTTAATCAGAAAGATGTATGGTACCAAGTATGTGACATCTACACATGTAACCTGTATCAACCAAACTTGTAATCTCAAAGAATGAAATCAGGTTTGTTTGACAAGTCTTATTTTCCATATATAAATGTATAAAGCCATGTATTAATAATAACACTAAATGCTTTCTTAGAGCATCAATCTTATTGCAGTCCTTTAAGATCATAAACATAAAGCATGACCTTGGAACCTCATTCTGCTCCTCAATACTACCCAGATTGAACCCTTGTAGAAGTGTTGTACTTCCTATCGCTTAGAATAAGCCTTCTGATGGCTGTTATCGCCAATTAGATGAATTTTTAATTTGGAGTTGGGAGCTTTCTTTAATGCAGACCCAGAAGTGTACTTTGAATTCAGAGTGGCAGTCTTCACAGTTTCTCACCCTGTAGGCACACTACTGTGAAAATCACATTGTGATGGACCTGTGCCCTTAACGTGAAGAAGAATAGGAAGATATGGAATCATAGAAGATTAGGGTTGGAAGAGACCTCAGGAGGTCATCTACTCCAACCCCTGCTCAAAGCAGGATCAACACTAACTAAATCATCCCAGCCAGGGCTTTGTCAAGACGGGCCATAAAAACCTCAGAGGATGGAGATTCCACCACCTACCTAGATAACCCATTCCAATGCTTCACCACCCTCTTAGTGAAATAGTGTTTCCTAATATCCAACCTAGATCGCCCCCACTGCAACTTTAGAACATTGATCCTTGTTCTGTCATCTGCCACCACTGAAAACAGCCGACTCCATCCTTTTTGGAACCCCGCTTCAAGTAGTTCCCTTCACTCCCCCTCAAAATGCCCCCTCACTCTTCTCTTCTTCAGACTAAACAAGCCCAGTTCCCTCAGCCTCTTCTCATAAGTCATGTGCCCCAGCCCCCAATCATTTTCATTGCCCTCTGCTGGACTTTCTCCAATTTGTCCACATCGTTTCTGTAGTGGGGAGCCCAAAACTGGACACAGTACTCCAGGTTTGGCCTCACCAGTGCCGAATAGAGGGGAATAATCACGTCCCTCGATCTGCTGGCAGTGCTCCTACTAATGCAGCCCAATATGCTGTTAGCCTTCTTGGCAACAAGGGCATACTGCTGACTCATATCTAGCTTCTCATCCACTGTAATCCCCAGGTCCTTTTCTGCAGAACTGCTGCTTAGCCAGTTGGTCCCCAGCCTGTAGCGGTGCATGGGATTATTTCATCTTAGTGCAGGACTCTGCACTTGTCCTTGTTGAACCTCATCAGATTTCTTTTGGCCCAGTCCTCCAATTTCTCTAGGTCACTCTGAACCCTATCCTTACCCTCTAGCGTATCTACCACTCCCCCCAGTTTAGTGTCATCTGCGAATTTGCTGAGGGTGCAATCCATCCCATCATCCAGATCGTTAATAAAGATGTTGAACAAAACTGGCCCCAGGACCGACTCCTGCTATACTCCGCTTGACATTGAGCTGTTGATCAATACCCATTGAGCCCAACAATCTAGTCAGCTTTCTATCCACTTTATAGTCCATTCATTTAATCCACACTTTTTTAATTTGCTGGAAGAATACTGTGTATCAAAAGCTTTGCTAAAGTCAAGATATATCACATCCACTGCTTTCCCCATATCCACAGAGCCAGTTATCTCATCATAGAAGGCAATCAGGTTGGTCAGGCATGACTTGCCCTTGCCCTTGGTTGATGGTTCCTGATCACCTTCCTCTCCTCCAAGTGCTTCAAAATGGATACTTTGAGGACCTGCTCCATGATTTTTCCAGAGTCTGAGGTGAGGCTGATGCATCTGTAGTTCCTCGCGTTCTCCTTCTTCCCTTTTTTTAAAGATGGGCACTATATTTGTCTTTTTCCAATCTTCCAGGACCTCCCCCAATTGCCATCAGTTTTCAAAGATAATGGCCAATGGCTCTGCAATCACATCAGTCAATTCCCTCAGCATCTTTGGATGCATTAGATCTGGACCCATGGTCTTGTACATGTCCAGCTTTTTTAAATAGTCTTTAACCTGTTCTTTCACCACACATGTCTGTGCTTACCTGAAAATTTCCTTTTTTTAGTAATAAAGTCCACAAATCTAGTCCATCTTGGAGGCAAATGGATTTTCCAGAATAGAGATGGAAATTTACATCCAAGAATTTGAGTTTGTTGTTAACAGATGGAATTTACCATGCTCTGCAGAAGGGAAAAATGTGCGTTTTACTCAGAGTATATTTAACACAATCTACAATTTAGGAAAGTAGATCTGAATAATTCTGTTTGTAGAAGTTACCTCAATTGGGAGGGAACTTCAGGAGGCAGGGCATTCTCCTGCTGGCCGTGATTCAGGTTTGTTTCTGATTCCAAGCTGCAACAGGTTGAAGTTATAAACAGAAAGATTATAAACCATCAACCTCCCCAGACCTGCTGGAAATGCAACTGCTTAAGTGCCTCACTAAATACATAATTTGGGACTGATATGATAGTCCCATGTGGGCAACCCTCTCCACCTATATATTAAAAGCACTCAATTACTCATTTTGTTTAAAATCTGTATCTTCAGTCTGGATGTGGGGCTGATCTATATTCCATCTCATCTTGCCTTATATGAAATAGTGTTACTGAGACAATGGAAAGACCTGTATCCTCCCCCAGTTTCAAAGCGTGGAGGTTAGATCTCTTGATGAAATGGAAAAAAAATCACCTACACTAGAAGAGCCAACCTGAACCTATCCTCAGTGTGCTGGGAGATAGTGCAAGACATCTTCACATTACAAAAGCCCTACCAAGATCAGACTACATTTTAGGTTTGAATCTCCAGACTTGTGGGTCTTATCACTTGCTATCCTTTCCCCCATCTCTTTCTTCTCTCTGGGTTCTTTTCATTTCTCTTCCACTCATATTCTTTTTTCATTTTTTAATTCTCACAGAAAGATACGTTTTATTAATTGCAGATCATTAACCTTAGATTATAAGCTCTTTGGGGCAGGGATTGTCTCTTTGTTTATACAGTGTCGAGCACAGTAGGGTCCTGGTGGCTGAGTAGGTCTCATAGTCATTATGATAATAAAAAAATACAATACATTGATACTCTAATGTGGGGTACTTTTACTTTTTTGGGGGGGCACTACTAGAATTCTCGGTCAGAAACTTCAATAAATATTTTAATAATAATATAAAAGCATATGGATAAACTTAAATGCTTCCCTCTAAGTTTATCCACATGCTGTTATTTTCTTCCATAATCAAAGTCTTTGAAAAGACTTTGTCCAAACTGCTTTTTCTATAAATGTTTACAGTGTTTGATTCTGAAGAATTTGAGCTGTAGCTCACGAAAGCTTATGCTCTAATAAATTTGTTAGTCTCTAAGGTGCCACCGGTACTCCTTTTCTTTTTGCGAATACAGACTAACACGGCTGCTACTCTGAAACCTGAAGAATTTAAAAAACCCACGGAGGGTAAAAGTAATATTAGTGTCATAAGAAGCACTGAGAATGTAAACAGTCTTCAAAAGAGTAAGGGAGGTACATGAAGAAAATTAAACAAAGGCTATTAAGATAAACAGTGAAATTCTTTACATGTATTGGGGGATTGAATAAAAGAGAGATAAACATTGGATTGATTAAGATGGCAGTAAAGTTAGGAATTATTTGTTACTTAAAAAAATGACTAAAGACGTACATGGTCATTTCTCATTTGTATTTGATCAACATGTTAACAGTGCATTCATGGAAGATATGTCCTGTGTACTGTTGAGGATAAAATGGAGGAGATTGAGATTAGTGGAAGTAGTAAACAATTATTTGGCTTAAAATCAAGATAAAACAATGGGTAATGATGGATTGCTTCTGTGTGTAGTATAAGTGATTCAAGATAAAATAGTTGAACTTTTTTAATTGTTTAGGAAAAGATTTAGTCTTTGAAAAACTGAAGGATAGTAATTTTGAAAGCTGGCAAGGAGATGAGTCTCAGCTTTGTAGGCTTGGTAATTAATATTTTAAATAATGTATTATACAAGGTTATAAACTGTAAATTTATTAAATAGAAAAATGGTACCAAAATAGGGGTAGTGTTTAAGAATCAGATGGTGTATAAGAGTTTTACAGAATAACAGTGATAGAATAGGTGTATATGAATTGTGCAAGGACAGATCTCTAGTGGAGATGTACCAATTTATACCAGCTGAGGATCTGCTGCACGGTATTTCGGTGGAAAATGATGCTCCTGAGTAGAAATAATGTCCAAGCTAAATATGATTTAAATAACACTGAATTAGTTAATACTTGTCGTATTTCTTGGTGTGGAAAGGAGAGGGAGTTTCAACATTGAATAATTGTTTTGATTACACACTGCAAATTTTCTTTTAGATTTATGTTGTTGTGTTTCTTTTGTGTGAAAAACTGTATTTAAATGGCAGCTTAAACTTCTTTGCTTACTACTACCCTACGTTTTTGACCTCTGCTGTGCTGCTGCTAGAACCACATTTATTTAATAAAGCTCTGTTCTATTGTAACAAAGATCTTGACTTGAAATGCAGCAGTGCAGAAAGTTATGTTTTAGAACAGTGTTTGTTTTTCCAGATCACTGTACATTCCATAGAACTGAAAGCCAAACAAAATCTAATCTACCAGCTTCTTGAATCTAACCTTTTGTAAATCTGGGTCTCTGACTTTACTTCTCTGCAATGCCACCAGGATGTCAGACATTTTTATTAAAGATAATAATGAATAATTATTATTAGTAAAGCTATGTATTTAATCAAATGATACCATTTTATTCATGTAATAAGGTAGCTCAACATGCGTGATTTAATAACATCATACTCACCAGCCTGATCTAGACACTTCATAACAAAATATTTCTGAGTTGAAGTCCGTATTTGAAAAAGTATCTGAAGACCAGATCTGTTTCTCTGTTGTATTTAACACACTTCTTTTAAGTATTGAGAGCAAAATCCATCATTTGATCATGCATGAACAAATGATACCCTACTATTTCAGCTACTGCATTACCGTTTCAGTAAAATTATTTTTGCAGGGTAGATTACATGTATTGTCATGGTCCAGAGGGAAAACTGATCACTGTACAGGAGTCATGAAAAACCAACAAAGCAAATTTCTCCACTTACTAGGCTTTTTTTTTCTTACCTGAAAAATGATGCTGCATTCAGTTTTATTGGATTTGACATTCCAGATATAAAAACTGTCTTTCAACAAGTTGATGTGACACTGTGAGAACTTGCAGAAGTGACTGAAAAATATCTCTTGTGCCATTTTCCATCATTTCTGTACTATTCCAGTTGTCAGATTATTTAGTACAAACTAGACCCATTCACTGTTCTTGGGCCACTCCATCTTTTGGTCATACCTTTTTTATGCAAGAAACTCAAGCAAAACTTCTGTAAATATTATTTATTACTTGGAATAACTGGTGCAATAAATATTACAGACAGGGTCTTTGCTTCCTTTGGTACTTCTCTCACCTAAAACTCCCATTGATGATGATGAAAGTTACAGGGATGTTTTGTGTCTAGAATAGATGCTTTTGTTTGCTCTTTCTTTAGTTTTTGTTCTTTCATATCTTTCACCTTTTTGGAGGTAATATTTTGATGGTTTTCATATGAAACACTAAACTTTTCAGTGCTGAATGAAGTACCAAGTACTTGCTGAATTACTGCTGAAGCATATGCATGTTTTGAAAACAATTAATTGTTGAACCACTGATTTATGTTTTTCTGTTTTTGTTTTTTTAAATTCATCCATTATTTAATTTATTTAGACTCTCTGGTCAAAATATTGACAGGGATGACCAAAATACATGAGTGACTAATATATACCCCTAAATAAAAGCAGTCTGATTGTTCACAGATGCCACTCCTGTTGGCTTCAGTGGGAGCTGTTAGTGTTCAGCACCTCTGAAAAGCAGGCCACTTTCATTTACATATAGGTGCCTAAATATGGATTTAGGGGTGTCGTACTAGAAACCACATTTAAACTTTTTTTACTTGTATTACCTCATATTTAAATAATAAACCTCATATTTAAACATGAGCATTATATCTAAGCAAATAATTTATTGTAAACCAAGCACTTCTGTAGTTGTTGGCACATTTGCAATGTTTTTTTGAGTATTAAAATGCACTAAAAATGCACATTGAGTATTATATTTTTCCTTTTGGTAACCCAATCAATTTCATATTTTCTGAATTACAGGTGATCGCTTCTTAATAATGCATGTTTCTGGCTGGGTGATACTGATGAGCAGTCACATTAATTTAACGCAGTGCCATTCTCGTATTGCATCTTCTGTATACTGTACAATATGTGATAAACCTTTCTGTAGAGCTGAAATACTATCTCTCTTGCAAAGAATGCCATAATTTTTCATTCTTCGTAGCTGAGAAAGTCAAGACTGTTTTGCTTTTGCAGTCAAAACAGAGTGTTTATCCACTAATTTATCTAATTTATCCACATGCACAATATTTAACCATCTGGCAGAGCAATATTTTAGCAATCAATGTAACAGATGAGAATAGTAAAAGTTGATAAAGAGAGAGAGAATTTCTACATGACCTACCTTTGAAGATAAGTCGATTAGGTTTTGAAAAGCTTCATAGAAAATGTTTTAATGGGTTCAATTTGCATTTGTCTTTCCCGTATACACTGTCTATGTTTTAAGAAAAATGTATTTAATGTTTTCTGACCAAACCTTGCCAGTTTAATAGTATGAGATTATTCTCATGAGAGATATACTTATTAAGGACCAAACTCAGATGTGTGGTCCATGGTTGTTCTTGCACTGATTTCAATGGAGTTGCTTCTATTTACCCCTGATTTTAAATTTGTTGTATGTGCAACCATTGAAGGTGATCTTTTTCATATCAGAGAAGGTGCTGATGAAAAATTTGCACTGTACAATATCAATAATGCACATATTAATAAAGATAAAGACCAGCTAACTGACAGATCTCAAAAAGTAGTTTGCAATTGGGAATCATCAACTAGAGATGTTTCAGGGAAGGGGGTTACACAGGGATTGGTACTAGGCCCAATGTTGTTCAACATTTTCATCAGTGATCTGGAAGCAAATATAAAATCATTGCTGACAACATTGGTGGATGACTCCTAGATTGGCAGAATAGTAAATAATGATGACAACAAGTGATCTGGATTGCTTGGTAAGCTGGGCCCATGCAAATAAAATTCATTTTAATACGGCCAAATGCAAAGTCACGTATCTAGGAACAAGGCCATACCTACAGAATTGGGGATAGCATCCTGGCTCTGAAAGAGATTTAGAGGTCATAGTTGACAAGCAACTCAACATACAATCCTAGTGTGATGCTGTGGCCAAAAGTGCTAATGTGATTGTTGAATAAATGGGGGAGTATTGATTAGGAGTAGGGAGATGATTTTACTGCTGTATATATCGTTGGCAAGACAAATGGGAATACTGTGTATGGTTGTGGTCTGCACATTTTAAAAAGGATGTAGAAAAATTGGAAAGGGTGCAGAAGAGAGACACAACAATGATTTGAGGTCTGGAGGAAATGCCTTACAGTGAGAGAAAGAGTTCAATCTGTTTAGGTTATCAGAAACAATACTGAGAGGTGAATTGATTAGTGTACCTTCCTGGGGAGAAGATATTAAGTACTAAAGGTCTCTTTTATCTAGTAGAGAAAGACATAAGAAGAATAGTCAGACAAATTCACACTAGAAATAAGGCATGCATTTTTAGCGGCTGGGTGATTACCCATTGGAACAAATTACTGAGGAAAGTGTTAAATTCTCCATCTCTTGATGTCTCCAGATCAAGACTGGGTGCCTTTCTGGAAGATACATTTTAGTCAAAAACAAGTTATGCTTTAGTGAAACACAAGGTGTTTGGCACAATACAGGGGGTAACTGAATGTAATGTAATCTAATGTAATGACCTGTGTTGTATGAGAGGTCAAACTAGACATTCCTCATGTCCCTAAACTCTTTGAATCTATATAAAAAGTTTGCACTGTGAGTTCGGATACTGGTCCTTGAACAAAAAGATGGCTTCACCTTCAAGGTTGTTGGTCATTAGGATCTTCACAGGTCGCAAATCAAATAGTCCCAAAAGACCCTTCTGAATCAGGCTACCTGTCATGGCTCTACTACACCACTTGTATGTCATTTCCTGAAACCATTAGTTTAATCAAACAATTAAAAGGCTGAATTTATTTTATTCTCAGCTACTTCTTGTCTCATGAATTAGAAAGAAAATTGCCAAATATTTTCTAGATAAGCAGCTAAAACAGCTCATCTAAATGTCATACTATAACTTAATCTAGTTTTCATTAAAGATTCACTTTTTTCTTAAAAAGAAAAGGAGTACTTGTGGCACCTTAGAGACTAACAAATTTATTAGAGCATAAGCTTTCGTGAGCTACAGCTCACTTCATCGGATGCATTTGGTGGAAAAAACAGAGGAGAGATTTATATACACACACACACACAGAGAACATGAAACAATGGGTTTATCATACACACTGTAAGGAGAGTGATCACTTTTTTGCTGGTGATGGCTTATCTTAAGTGATCACTCTCCTTACAGTGTGTATGATAAACCCATTGTTTCATGTTCTCTGTGTGTGTGTATATAAATATCTCCTCTGTTTTTTCCACCAAATGCATCCGATGAAGTGAGCTGTAGCTCACGAAAGCTTATGCTCTAATAAATTTGTTAGTCTCTAAGGTGCCACAAGTACTCCTTTTCTTTTTGCGAATACAGACTAACACGGCTGCTACTCTGAAACTTTTTTCTTATAAAGAGAATCACGTCCCTTATCTAAATGGAACTGGTAGGATTACTTCTGTTTACTGGGAAGTTCTTTGTTGCTTGCATTTTTCCTTTTAAAAAGTTGGATCTCAAAGGTCTTTTTCACTATGGGTTGATAGTGTATCTCTTTTCTTAGTCCACTGATGATTGTTCATGTGTTTCAAGTCATATATAACTAATCTATTCAAGCTTTGGAAAACTAAGTGATTCTAATGTTGTCATATAAGAGTTTTATAATTCTTAATACTTGAATGTAGAAAACTGTAGAAAACTATGCCATGTCACAGAAATGTTTGGATGAACTTTTTAAATGGTTTAAGAAAATAAGGATTATTTTTCTCTGACACTGCAAATGTTAGGATAATGTGAAGATCCTCCTCAGTTCTTTGTTAATGTAGCCCATAAACATTTTAAATGTTTTGCTGGTTAAAAGAAATTATAACCAGATTTTTTTTAATACCAATGACTTCCATTCATGTTAATAAAGGAAACAGGCCTTGGCCCAATGTGTAAAAGTATTTACTATTACACGATCATATTATGCAATAATAGTTTATAAGGAGTCAATAATACATGATCAGTTCAGATCCCTCATTATTGCAGCTTATTGTAGTTTTTAATCAACTTTGGAAACTGTATTATTTTTGTCTAGGATGAAAATGTTTTCAGGATTTTTGCTTCCTGAATAGTTTAACACAGCTAGGAAACCAGGTTCTTTAATCTGTATATCTATGTAAGACACATGAAAGATCTGGAGTAAAGTTTCCAAGTGTGCCTAAGTCCCATTTTCAAAGGTTACTTAAGGAGTCTGTCTCATTGAGATCAATGGAAATTAGGCTCCTAAATTCCTAAAATCGTTTCTAAAGATGGGACTTAGCCACCTGATTTGCTTAGGCAAAATGAATCCTAGTTCATTTTTGTGAAATTACTTGATCGTCCATTTACACCTCAGAGTTTCAATGACATATTCATTTTCTTGTTTGTGGGGACATACCGGAACTTAAAAGATCTTAAATGATCTTCGGTCAGTTTGTTCTCTACTCAGATTATTCATTCAATCATATTTGAAGTCCATCCTTGGAACAATAACATAAGTATTGGTAGACAAGCCTCCATATAGGGTTTAAGTTTTAGTTTCATACAGAAATACAAATTTCTGAAAAAACATTTTTATCATTCTAATCAAAGAGCTGTACAGCAGTTACAGTTCTTTATCTATTCATCACTAAACTGATCCCTTCCAATTTTTGCTTCAATGGAATGAGTTTGTTACTGATGAAATTAAGAATCTTTTTGCAGGGTGATTAAGATCATGTGAATGCTGTTTTAATCGTTTTAGGGGTGCAACCTTTACACTTTACTGATCTGTTAGTTACTTGTTTGTTTTTTCCTTAGAAATTCAAACACAAACAGCTTTTTTTAAAGCTTAATTAGCATGTCTGATCTTTTCCTTTTCACAGCCTTGGTAGGCCAGAAGTGTCACCTCGATGAAGGTCAAATTTCATCAATCTCAAAAGTGGCAGTGTGATTTGGTGGTGGTTAGAGCAGGGGCCTGGGATTCAGGAGATCTTTGGGGCTGATCATCCTGTCACTTGTGCATGCATAATTCACCTTGACTTCAATGGGAGTCACGTACCCACAAATGATGCAGTGACTGGGACACTGGATTCTATTCCTAACTTCCATTGACTCATCATGTGGCCATGGGCAAGTCGTGTAGCCTTTCTGTGCCACTCCCTGTCAAATTACCATACTTCTACAATACATATGACACTTGGAAAAGGTCCTTCAGATCCTTGAATGAAAGACCTTGTATAAATGCAAAGTGCTATTATTGGACATAGAGCAGAATTGTTATTTTCCATATTTAAATAGGGGATGATGGTGACAGTAAACAGACTGAGGCTGTGGCTGTTTATTTTGCAGGATCTTTCATGTTGGTGAACACCTCTGGGAGGTTTGCTGAACAAAGAGCTCACCTCCTGCTACCGCACCTAAAAGAAAACGACACGCATTGTATCGATTTCCATTACTATGTTTCAAGTAAGAGTGGGTCCAATCCTGGTTCTCTGAATGTTTATGTGAAGGTCAATAATGGTCCGCTTGGTAATCCCATCTGGAACATGTCTGGAGCGGCTACTGGCACTTGGAACAGAGCAGAGCTGGCAATTAGCACCTTTTGGCCTAATTTCTATCAGGTACATTTAATTTGTTAAATTTTGTTTCTCATGTTGAACAAATTTGCAGCCTAAATTTACAACTTGCTTTTTGTCATCAACAAGACTGAATACAGGCTAAGATGACCTGATTAGTGAGTAAAAACAAATGTATGTTACGTTGGTTAGTTTGTTTTAATTGATCTGTTTTGTGGTTGATGCTAAATATATATTTGCATATTTTAATGTTTAAGAATGGATGATTTGTCATTGATTTCAATGGCACAGGATTTCACCCATTACTTGTACATCAGGAACATTAGAATTTAGTAACGGAAGATTTTACAGTGTTAGGCTTGTTTGATTTGCTTTATATTGATAACACTCAATTGTGGCTCTAGAACCAGATGTGTCTGAGTCCACAGGTCTGAATTGCAATTTCAGTTAGTAATTTTAGTTTTTGAGAACACTTGATTAGAGCAGCATTCTTCTGATTAGAGCCTAAGGGTGAAGTAGTAGGAGCTTAACATTGCCGTTTCTTAAGATGCTACCCCTCTGTAGGAAAGTTTACCATGATTCCACAATCACAAACATGTACCCCATATACCCCACACCCCAAAAGAATGTAGGGGGAAGGGGATTTTGACAAACTTCTAATAAAATATTCCTGTACCATTACAATGAGGCTAAAATGCCATGTTGATAGAGGTACAGGCAATCTCAGAAGACATTCGTGTGCGCTCTCTATCTATTTAATCTGCATCAAATTTCAGCTAATATATTTTAGCTAACTGAAGTCTGAGGAACCAAGATACTTCCAAATAGCCTTTCCCACTCCACTGGGACCAGTTTAACGGAAGCCTGTAGCTCAGGCTCCCTAGATAACTGCAATCTGGCTTTTCGGGCTTAGTCACAGCCTATGGGGAAGATCCTCAGCTTTTGTAATTTGATGTAGCTCCAGTGACTTGAGTAGAGTTACTCTAATTTACACCAGCTGAGGATCTATCTCTCTGTCCCCAGCTGCTGCTCCATCTCCTGTCTCTTTGGTTGCATCCACTTCCTCAAGGATCTCTGACACAATCTCTTCAGTTACCCCATCACAATTACAATCTCCACAACTGTTTCTGTACTCGTCACTGCCTACCTTTGTCCCACTGCTCTTAAAGCTTCCCCTCTAATGAACTCCTTAACCATTCATCTTTTGTCACAAAATCCCTGGGAGTGAGTCTTTCACATCCTATCCAGAACTTGGGTATCTTTCCCAGGGACCACCCGATGCTGTAGCACTTTTTACTCCTCACAAGGCGTCAGCCATCTTGTCTCTGCCCCACTCCCTAGAAAGAATAGGGACAGGAAAAACCTCCATAGCAGAATGTGCAGTGGTCTTGCAACAATAGTGATGGAACCCCATTATTTGGCATATATAAAAGATGATGGGACAATCTACAAATAAATAAGAACTGCAGGAAAACATCCTGCATTGATAGGGATGGACTAGGTAATGTAACAATAGTTTAGTTTTTTGTTTTTATAGCTGTAGCACTACCCGCCTACATGACAGTGCTATACAATTCCAATCCATTAATAGGACACCTACAGGGTACCTAGCAACAAATAAATCAAAATGTAGCCAGAAATATGAACACAGGCTACAGATAGTGTTTTAAAGGAATGGTATTTGTACAATGCAGATCTCTTAAAAACATTTTTGAGTCTATTTCCTGATGATTCATGAAAAATGTAGGCAAGTAACTCCCACTCATGCTAACTGATTATTGTGGAGTAAATCCAATTCTAGTCAAACATTTCAGTATTTATTTGGTATTTAAAATGGTTTTATCCTGCATATTATTAACATAAACAGAGGCAGAGCATTTAAAAGATTCATAATTAACATTTTGTTATATTGTGTTCCTGTAGTTAT
The DNA here is from genome assembly GCF_009764565.3 of Dermochelys coriacea. NCBI lineage: Eukaryota > Metazoa > Chordata > Testudines > Dermochelyidae > Dermochelys > Dermochelys coriacea. Next base: position 89,451,522 of record NC_050069.1, read on the forward strand.
TCATGTTATTGGTACTGTTTATGTCAGTTTCCATTTAGAAATGACTCTTTACAAGGTACAGGCTCTGAACACAGTAATCATTTTAATCCAAGATACATTTTCTTTGTACCAGGTAATTATTTGTGTAGGTTTCACCCTAGATGGAAAACTACTGTACTAGATATATAAATAACATTGATAACCTGCATCTACCAAAACTAATTGTAGGTTAATTACTTGTCATTTAAACTTAAATTGTCAAGTATTCTGATTATTAAGATATATTTAATTCCTCAATTAATTCTTGTTCTAATTGCTGCTACTTAAAACCTACCTCTGACTTAGAGCTGCCCCAGTCGGGAAGTATTGGTTACGTGTTTTCAGCAGAGGGCAACAAAATAAAAGATCTGGTTTCTTTAAGTATATGTGACCTGCTTGCTACCTCTTCAATAGGAGAAAACTCTGTTATTTCATAGGGTTATTTTATGTTGTCAGATCAGTATTAAAATGTGCTTTAGTTTTTTAAGCATAAGCAATTGTACAACTCCACAGATTGTGAGATACAGTGCCCCCCAGCTGAGTTCAGCTGCCCGCGGGCTACTTCCTGATTCCCTCTCTTGGGGTACCTGGGTCCAGGTGGAGTCCTCCAGGGCGTCCAGCACCGGGGTTCCTCAGGGTAACGGGCAAGCGGCAGGTCCGGCAACTTCTCCGGGTAGCGGGTGCAGGGCAAGTCGGGCCAGTCCTGGCGTGCACCTTGTGCCGCGGGGGCTTCCCAGTTGCAGGCCAGGCTGGAGGCGTCTGGCCTCCCCAGCGGCTGGGCCCCCAGTGAGATCTGAGGGCGAGCTTTTATACTTCAGGTCTCCACCTTACTCTCTGAGGAACGGGCTCAGAGCTCCCTAGCTCTGGCACCTGGATGGGTTCATCCCTCTCCGGGGCGGTGGGGAGCCACGCCGCCTCACTACACGCATGTTTACACAACGTTCCTTCTATTGGTGGAGCATGTCCATAGTTAGTGCTCTAGCGTCAACAGTGAGAACAGTGCACTGTGGGTAGCTATCCTACTGTGCTATTCATCATGTTCTGCAGCTAGGAGAATTGTGGGAAGGAAGAGTGCATAACAGTGCATCATGGGTGTGGGCTCAATGTCCAATGATGCAGTTTTTTTGGTCCCATCATTCCATGGACTGCGTTTCATGGCATTTTTCAATGGCTCCTGTTTGCTGTGCACCCGTCATCTCTTTCTGAAAAGATGAATCCTGCACTGCTCTCAACTGTTGTGGTCACTGTTATGAACACATTTTAGCTGGTCATACAGTATGTCATGAGCTCCAAATTTGAACAGGAATCAGAGGTGTCTGACCTTCTGTGTGCCATGGAAAGAAACAACACCAGACTACTTTTGGCATTCACAGAGTAGTTGCACACTGTGGACCGTCATTTCTGGGCTTGTGAAATAAGCACTGAGTGGTGGGATTGCATCATTATGCAGGTCTGGGTTGACAAACGGTGGCTGCAGAAGTTTAGGATGCGGAAAGCCACCTTTCTGGAACTGTGTGCGGTGCTTGCCCGAGCACAGAGGCGCAAGGACACCAAAATGAGAGCTGCCCGCTCGGTGGAGAAGTGCGTGGCAATCGTGGAAGTGTGTGGAAGCTGGGGACTCAAGACTGCTACCAGTCAGTGGCAAATTAGTTTGGAGTTGGGAAATCCACCATTGGGACTCTGTTAACACAAGTGTGCAGAACCGTTAATCGCATCTTGCTACAAAGGACTGTGACTCACAATGTGTGTGAAATAGTGGATAGGTTTGCGCAAGACGATAATTACATGCATATCTCAATTTTGGCCCCAGACCATCTGGTGACTGAGTACATCAATAAAAAGGGGTACTTCTCTATGATATTGGATGGTTTGTGGATCACTGTGGGCATTTCACTGACATTAATGTGGGGTAGTCTGAGAAGGTGCATGATGCACGCATCTTTAGGAGCACTGGCCTGTACAGAAAACTGCAAGCAAGGACTTTCTTTTCAAACCAGAAGATTCCAACAGGGGATGCTGAAATGCCAATATGGTCCTGGGAGACTCAGCGTACCCCTTACTTCCATGGCTCATGAAGCCTTACATGGGAAACCTGGACAGCAGCAAGGAACACTTCAACAATACGCTGAGTAGGTGGAGAAGGCCTATATAATGTGCCTTAGGCAGATTAAAAACAGGCACTGCCTTTATCGCAGGTTAGACCTAAATGAGGAAAATATTCCCATGGCCATAGTAGCTAGCTGTGCACTCCATAATATTTGCGAGGCTAAGGGTGAAAAGTTTCCCCCGGAGTGGAGCGTAGCGACGGATCACCTGATGACTGATTTTGAGCAGCCAGATACCAGGGCTATTGGTGGGGCACAACGGGGGTGCTATTTGAATCAGGGAGGCTTGAGGCACCGTTATGACAATGAGCACCAGTAATTTGTCGTTCTCTACAGTACTCTCCCATATTTTGTTGATTTGCTGCCTTCCGTGAAAATTTTGATGATTCCTGACCATGATATGTAGTCAGCAGACGATCAAATTGCTGCTGAAATTAATAAGCAGTTGCACTCACCATGTGTGGGAGATAAATAGACTGGTTATCTTTCAGAGAGAATGTTTTTATTAAATACCAATTAACGGCACATACAAAAGGCTTGATGGGAAGGGAGATAACAATGAAGGGCAGTGTGGGCTCTTCTAATTGTGTGTAAGTCCAGCTATCATTTTGGAAGCTGCCCGAAGGGGTGGAGTGAACATGGTACCAAGATGGGCTGGGAAGCTGCAAGGAATGTGTGGGAGGAGTTTGGGCAGGGTGTGGAAAGCAGTTCTGTATTGGCTGCTGGGGGGCCGAGCATGCATGTATTCTGTCTGCAGCATGATTAGGGACTTCAACATCTCCTCCATCACTTTTATAATCTGCTCCTGGCCCATTAAAATTTGCTCCTGGCTCTCCTGTCCTATCCTGTCTGTTTTATAATTTTCTTTTAAAGTCTCTCTCCATGTCCTGCATTCTTGTTTTTCTACCTCTGAGGATAGAAGCACCTCGTGAAACATGTCCTTGGTTCCTTTATGTTTGCTTCCTTATCTGGTGTAGGCACTTGCAGGTGTGTAGGAGGTTCCCCTAAAGGACACATCTGCAGAGACACAAGACACAATAAACAGAAACATGATTGTTAGTACACCTCTTTTTAAATATGAATCAGTTTCTCACTGTCCCTTGGCAAGCACACAGCTTGGCAAATGCCCTAAACATGATGAGTTTGGCCCGGGGCTGCCTCAGTATGGGGCAAAGGGCCTAGAAGGTTTTTAAAGAGGATCATTGCAGAAGACTAGGGACAGTCTAGATTATTGTAAATTCTGCCACCATTTCCACAGGCAGGGGTAATTGAAACCGATGTCTCATTCCTGAGGATAAGCAAGGATGCATTTCCTTATGCTGCTTGCCTGTGTGCCACTTTGGTCCTTACATAAGTGACTGCCAATTGACACGGCAAAGTTTCGTACAACGGGGGAAAGAACAAATCAGCTCTGCCAAGGAACCTTCAGCAGAGGATTGACAACTACCTCCAGGAAAGTTTCCTAGAGAACTCTCAGGAGGATTCCCATGAAATCTCGGTGTGCATTAACACACTGTTCTGCTGCACTGCTTAGCTGCACAGGGGAATGTGAAGCACACTCAAACACAGCTCGTCTTGTACATTTCTATCTCTTTACCCACTTCTAGAATATACAAAGCAAAGAACAGCTTTACCTCATATAACCGAGTAGCATCAACTCAAGTAAAAAGATTACTTACCAGAGCTCGCCTCTCCTGCATCATGCATGCCAGAGGTGGCTTGCTGAGACTGGCTAGAGACCCCCTCCGAAGTGGAAAAGAGGTTCCCAACTTGCCACACCACAGGATGACCCCGCAATGTGCGCCACATTGTCCTCCAATTCAACCTTCTCGTCCACAACTTCATCCTCAGGGTTGAGTCTGCTCTCCACTGTCTCTAGCCCTGATCAAGTATCCACAGGGCTCTTGGTGATGAATGGTTGGCTCACTGTCGAGGATGGCGTCCACCTCCTTTACAGAAGTGGCAGTCTTTGGTGCAGCACCAGAGCTACGGTTTGTTTTCCTTGCCTTCTGGTATGTCTACCTCCTTTATCTTCGCACAGCACTAATGTATGTCTCATTCATAGCCCTTATCCAACATACCATGAGAAATCTGACCGTAGGTATCAAAGTTCCCATGGCTGAGCGGACCTAGGACTGCACAGCTTCCTCTCCCCACAGTGCCAGCAGACCCAATAATTCAGGTGTGCTCCTAGCAGGAGAGCGTTTGCTGCATGGAGCCACCATGATCAGCTAAGAAGATTTGATGTGAACTCTCCATGCTGAGGAAACAGGAAGTGGAATTTCAGAAATTCCCAGGTCCTGAAAGGAGGAGGGGCAGATGCCTGTGTACATGCATGCAAGGCAGTGGAGTTTGAACCGCTGACCAGAGCAGTCAGGATGGGCATTATGGGACACTTCCTGGAAGCCATTTATAATGATATAATTAAGTGCCATGTCTACACTGTCATTTTGTCAATCTAACTTTGCCGCAAAAAACTCTACGTCTCTTGTCAAGGTGGTTTTATTTTGTCAGCAAAGCGGGAGAGTTTTGTCAATGGAAGGAGCATTGTAGTGTATAAACTGCTACTATTTTGTCAACAAAATTATGTAGGGCCTTAGTTACACTTGCTCCCCTCTTTTTGAATGATTTGCTTTCTAATTCATTCAGTCTGGAAATACAGAAAAGGGCTGTAATAAAACTTGATTTAAAAAAAACTAACAAACATAATTTTAGAATAAAAAATGAAATTTGAAGAAAGATACAATGTATTTTTAGTAGGGTACACTTGTCTTTAGGCTATTGTACTTTATTTAAACATCATCTCCTTAAGTAATTGGAAGAGCTGAGAGTGAATAAGAATTCTGTGGGAATTCTAGATTTCTTTCTAGTAACCACACACATGAGTTTGAAGGTATAACTTTACACTAAGTTGGCTTTTACCCTTTACTGTCCAATACCTTTCCCTATAAATGAGGAATGAGTTTAGGGAATATGAACTACTAGATCCATCCTGTCTCTTCAAAACTGGCTGAAATTGTCAATCACATCATTACCTGAATGTACTATACTTGGTGCTTGGAAATTTGGTTCAGACCTGTACTTTAGAGTTTATCAGGAAGGACAAAGAGTGAGGTTTCTTGTACAGTAAATGTCCCACTCACATTCACATGTGGCTTATATGTGGCATCAGTTGGGCTTAATACATTTAAAACTAGAAACTGATAAATTTTTTAAGTATTGCCTTATGTCCCAGGGGCTAAAAAAAAAACCCCATGTTAAATTATGTAATTTATTACTAGAAATTTTGAAAAAGATGCATCTCTGGCTGGGTCATCCAAGTTTTAAAAATTGCTTTGTTTTAAACTTTATATGACCGAGTCAGCCCAGATGGGGTGGGAGAGTGGGTTTTTTTTGTTTTAGTTTTTTTGTGAAAAATTGATCTTTATTTTCCAGAAACATACAAACTTATTCTCTCATTTCTTCTTCTTATTCTTCTCTGATGTACAGAACATTGTTACATCTTATCAAAACTTCACCAAGGTGTCCTGACAATGCACCATCTACGTATTCTTCTATGTTTGCAAGCTGCATGTTCATGTAGCCGTCGACAGACACCAGGTAGCCCTTGTACTCCATCCCCCACTTCAGTTTCACCATCACTGGCTTCCCTGTCAGCCCGTTCAGGAAAGGCTTGGGGTTTGGAGCAAGCTCATGGTAATGCTGCCTGGCACAAGGCAGCGGTAAAAACAAAAATTACTCGCAGTGCCGCACGTTTGCCCGCTGGAGTCTAACAGAAAGGCAGGAGTGTTAGAAAGCAGATATATTAGTACTAGATTAAGCAGGTCCATTTTCCCTGGGTAAGGTAACAGAAACAGTTCCAAAACAAGAAGGAACTTGCTGGAACAAATTCAGGCAGGCAGGCTAATTAGGACACGTGGAGCCAATTAAGAAGCTGCTAGAATCAATTAGGGCTGGCTGGATAATCAGGGCACCTGAGTTTAAAAAGGATCTCACTTCAGTTTGTGGCGTGCATGCGAGGAGCTGAGAGCAAGAAGTGAAGGATCTGAGAGTAAGAGGGTGTGCTGCTGGAGGACTGAGGAGTACAAACGCTATCTGGTATCAGGAGGAAGGTCCTGTGGTGAGGATAGAGAACGTGTTGGGAGGAGGCCATGGGAAGTATCCTAGGGAGTTGTAGCTGTTACACAGGTGTTACACAAAACACTGTAGACAGCTGTGATCCACAGGGCCCTGGGCTGGAACCCAGAGTAGAGGGAGGGTCCGGGTTCCCCCCAACTCCAACTTGTATTGGATTCAGGAGGAATTGACCTGAACTGGGAGTCTCACCAGAGGAGAAGGTCCCTGGCCTGTCCCCCCACCCATTAGGTGAACCAGCAGAGACTGTGGGGATTGTTCTCCTTCCTTTTCCCATGCTGGCCAGTGATGAGATTAGCTGAGTGAATGGCAGGTTTGAGCCACTAGCAAAAGTGGCCAAACTGAGGGCTGCTGTGAATCTCTGAGGCGAGCAAATCTGCCAATAAGCACAGGGTCCACCAAGGCAGAGGAGGAACTTTGTCACATTAGTTACATGTCCAACAGTAAGCAGACATTTGACCCAAGTTATATCAGTAAGATTCTGTCATCAACTCTGACCTCCTTCCCTTAAAATCAGAGTTGCTGGGCAATTGTCAGAGAAATAGGACAAAATAACCTGCATAAATACAATTAATTTAACTAGCTTTAAACATTATAAGCCCCATTTTCAATGTTTGGCATGGAAAGACATCCTTCTTTAGATTGCTCAGGTTGGCAGTAGGCACTTAAATTCTACTTTATGTGCAAATTTGGTAACAGGATGGTAGTAGTAGGGGAGAGTGATGATGTAAAATACAGTCAAAGAAGAGAGCTATGGGGAGAAGAAAAGGAGTACTTGTGGCACCTTAGAGACTAACAAATTTATTAGAGCATAAGCTTTCATGAGCTACAGCTCACTTCATCGGATACATTTGGTGGAAAAAACAGAGGGGAGATTGATATAGACACACAGAGAACATGAAACAATGGGTTTATCATACACACTGTAAGGAGAGTGATCACTTAAGATAAGCCATCACCAGCAGCGGGGGGGGGGGGGGGGAAGAAGGAAAACCTTTCATGGTGACAAGCAAGGTAGGCTATTTCCAGCAGTTAACAAGAATATCTGAGGAACAGTGGGGGGTGGGGTGGGGGGGGAGAAATAACATGGGGAAATAGTTTTACTTTGTGTAATGACTCATCCATTCCCAGTCTCTATTCAAGCCTAAGTTAATTGTATCCAGTTTGCAAATTAATTCCAATTCAGCAGTCTCTCGTTGGAGTCCGGTTTTGAAGTATTTTTGTTGAAGGATAGCCACCTTCAGGTCTGTAATCGAGTGACCGGAGAGATTGAAGTGTTCTCCAACTGGTTTTTGAATGTTATAATTCTTGACGTCTGATTTGTGTCCATTCATTTTTTTACGTCGAGACTGTCCAGTTTGACCAATGTACATGGCAGAGGGGCATTGCTGGCACATGATGGCATATATCCCATTGGTAGATGCACAGGTGAACGAGCCTCTGATAGTGTGGCTGATGTGATTAGGCCCTATGATGGTGTCCCCTGAATAGATATGTGGGCAGAGTTGGCAACAGGCTTTGTTGCAAGGATAGGTTCCTGGGTTAGTGGTTCTGTTGTGTGGTGTGTGGTAGCTGGTGAGTATTTGCTTCAGGTTGGGGGGCTGTCTGTAAGCAAGAACTGGCCTGTGTCCCAAGATCTGTGATAGCAATGGGTCATCCTTCAGGATAGGTTGTAGATCCTTGATGATGCGTTGGAGAGGTTTTAGTTGGGGGCTGAAGGTGATGGCTAGTGGCGTTCTGTTGTTTTCTTCGTTGGGCCTGTCCTGTAGTAGGTGATTTCTGGGTACTCTTCTGGCTCTGTCAATCTGTTTCTTCCCTTCAGCAGGTGGGTATTGTAGTTGTAGGAATGCATGATAGAGATCTTGTAGGTGTTTGTCTCTGTCTGAGGGGTTGGAGCAAATGTGGTTATATCGTAGAGCTTGGCTGTAGACAATGGATCGTGTGGTATGATCTGGAAGAAAGCTAGAGGCGTGTAGGTAGGAATAGCGGTCAGTAGGTTTCCGATATAGGGCGGTGTTTATGTGACCATCGCTTATTAGCACCGTAGTGTCCAGGAAGTGGATCTCTTGTGTGGACTGGTCCAGGCTGAGGTTGATGGTGGGATGGAAATTGTTGAAATCATGGTGGAATTCCTCAAGGGGTTCTTTTCCATGGGTCCAGATGATGAAGATGTCATCAATGTAGCACAAGTAGAGTAGGGGCATTAGGAGACAAGAGCTGAGGAAGCGTTGTTCTAAGTCAGCCATAAAAATGTTGGCATACTGTGGGGCCATGCGGGTACCCATCGCAGTGCCGCTGATTTGAAGGTATACATTGTCCCCAAATGTGAAATAGTTATGGGTGAGGAGAGTATACTATATACATAGGGGAGAAGTAAGGATGTGCTGTAAACAAAGAAACCAATACCTGCCCTGGGATGTAAAACTAATAGAAATCTCTGCAAGATTATTGATTTTTTTTTTCTTCTATATCTTTACATTAAGTAGACTTAATATACTTTATTTCTTTCTCTTTTTCAAATACATATTTTTAAATTATTTGATTACAAAGTGTATATAATGAGGTACAGTCCACCTTTTGAATAAAAGTATTGTAGTATCTTTGTAACAACAAAGGCAAGAATTTAGTAAGTGAGGTCATGCATTAGAGGTAAAAATTACTTACTACTTTTGTTCTTTGGAACTAGCAAGTTATCTCCAACAGCACATTTTCACTCATAAGCATTATGATGGTACGCAAACTCCCTTTCTTTGTTCACATATAGAAGGGGAAGTGGCAGAAATGAAAAGTTAATTTTGCTCTTCACTGAAGCAGGCAGGATCAGGGATGGTGGGATGTTAAACCACTTCACTATTTCCTGTTTGGCAGGCATCTGAGGAATAGCCTGATGTAAAACATCTCTCAGCCAGACATTCAGCATAGTGTTTCATGAGCAGCTGAAATCAGTGTTTTAACCAGTTGTTTCCTGACTGATAAGGCAGCAAAATAATTTCCAAAGAAACAAAGGACTATCATGTTTAGTGCAGCTTGCTGTGCAAGAATGTTGTTTTGTTTGGACTAATATACCTCATGTATTGTCTTCAGATGTTGTGTCAGCTGTGATGAAATGCAAAGTTGAGAGCCTAGAGTGAAAATGTTTACATTCTTCAGATCAGGCAACTCATCAAGTGGAAAATGATGAAAAAACTGTACATGGTTTTCACAAGAAATACAGAATGAAGGAGTTATAATCTGCTTCATGGGTGTTTTTTTAAATGATGTTGATAAATACTCAGAAATAATTAGTAATGGTGTAAAAATACAGCCAAAGAAGGGAGTTAGAAGGGGAGGACAAGTGTAGTAGAAAGCACAGGGGAAGGGTGAGAATGTGCTGCATACAAAGAAAGCAATACCTGTCCTGGGATATAAAATTAAAATTCCCCTACAATTACCATGTGGTTTCCATTCTGCATTCAGATTTTCACTTATGCATTTAAGCAGCATATAAGTGTCAGGTGCCAATAATTGCAAACTTCTTAGATACACAATTTGAATACTGGGCCAAATTCTAATCTGTTACACTATTGCAAATATGAAATAACTCCACAGAAGTCATTGTAAATTTCCACCAGTGTAACTGAGATCAGAATCTGACCTATTGTGTTTAAACCTTGTCATCTAATGAAGGCATTCACCATCAAATGCACATGCATAACTGTGGAGTAAGCTGGGTCCTTTCAGTAACTCCTTCACAAAATGACCCTCCAGAATACTTACGTAGTTTGAGTGGCATAACCCTCTGCATGTGAAACTGGAAACCTCTAAAAGGCTGCTGTTTGACTCCAAGTGATATTATGGTTTGATCATACACCTGTCTTTACACTCTATCTGAAGTAAATAGTTCCTGAGTTCATATGATGCGTATAGGGAGGCAAATGTTTATACATCTGTTAGCTAACTCACCTATTTACATTTAGGGTCATGTTTTCATGACAATAGACATTTAGGACAAACCTGCAGGCATACATGTGCATTTTTGCACGTACTTTTGTTCATGCAGCTACTGTGGTTGTCTGCACAAAGAGGGTGTTTGCACACATTGACAGCTACTTATATCCCTTACCAGTTCTTTGATATACAAATAATCTATTTGCGAGTGCGATCACGCTGAGCCTATGCTTGAGATGTTTTTTAAAAATCTGGTCTTTAACTCTAGTATACATGGACAACCAGCATGTTAACTTGTGCAAGTGGAGTATTTATTGTTTAAAATTCACTGTATGACTTGGGATTTATAATCTCACCAATGAGTTTTATACTCTTATAACAGGTTTCAGAGTAGCAGCCGTGTTAGTCTGTATTCGCAAAAAGAAAAGGAGTACTTGTGGCACCTTAGAGACAAATTTATTAGAGCATAAGCTTTCGTGAGCTACAGCTCACTTCATCATATGCATTTGGTGGAAAATACAGTGGGGAGATTTAAATACACACAGAGAGAACATGAAACAATGGGTTTTATCATACACACTGTAAGGAGAGTGATCACTTAAGAAGAGCCATCACCAGGAGCGGGGGGGGGAAGACGGAAAACCTTTCATGGTAACAGGCAAGGTAGGCCATTTCCAGCAGTTAACAAGAATATCTGAGGAACAGCGAGGGGTAGGGTGGGGGGGGGGAGAGAAATAACATGGGGAAATAGTTTTACTTTGTGTAATGACTCATCCATTCCCAATCTTTATTCAAACCTAAGTTAATTGTATCCAGTTTGCAAATTAATTCCAATTCAGCAGTCTCTCGTTGGAGTCTGGTTTTGAAGTTTTTTTGTTGAAGGATAGCCACCCTCAGGTCTGTAATCGAGTGACCGGAGAGATTGAAGTGTTCTCCAACTGGTTTTTGAATGTTATAATTCTTGACGTCTGAGTTGCGTCCATTTATTCTTTTATGTCGAGACTGTCCAGCTTGACCAATGTACATGGCAGAGGGGCATTGCTGGCACATGATGGCATATATCCCATTGGTAGATGCACAGGTGAAAGAGCCTCTGATAGTGTGGCTGATGTGATTAGGCCCTATGATGGTGTCCCCTGAATAGATATGTGGGCAGAGTTGGCAACGGGCTTTGTTGCAAGGATAGGTTCCTGGGTTAGTGGTTCTGTTGTGTGGTGTGTGGATGCTGGTGAGTATTTGCTTCAGGTTGGGGGGCTGTCTGTAAGCAAGGACTGGCCTATCTCCCAAGATCCGTGAGATTGATGAGTAGTCCTTCAGGATAGGTTGTAGATCCTTGATGATGCGTTGGAGAGGTTTTAGTTGGCGGCTGAAGGTGATGGCTAGTGGCGTTCTGTTGTTTTCTTTGTTGGGCCTGTCCTGTAGTAGGTGACTTCTGGGTACTCTTCTGGCTCTGTCAATCTGTTTCTTCCCTTCAGCAGGTGGGTATTGTAGTTGTAGGAATGCATGATAGAGATCTTGTAGGTGTTTGTCTCTGTCTGAGAGGTTGGAGCAAATGTGGTTATATTGTAGAGCTTGGCTGTAGACAATGGATCGTGTGGTATGATCTGGATGAAAGCTAGAGGCATGTAGGTAGGAATAGCGGTCAGTAGGTTTCCGATATAAGGTGGTGTTTATGTGACCATCGTGTATTAGCACCGTAGTGTCCAGGAAGTGGATCTCTTGTGTGGACTGGTCCAGGCTGAGGTTGATGGTGGGATGGAAATTGTTGAAATCATGGTGGAATTCCTCAAGGGGTTCTTTTCCATGGGTCCAGATGATGAAGATGTCATCAATGTAGCACAAGTAGAGTAGGGGCGTTAGGGGACGAGAGCTGAGGAAGCGTTGTTCTAAATCAGCCATAAAAATGTTGGCATACTGTGGGTCCATGCGGGTACCCATCGCAGTGCCGCTGATTTGAAGGTATACATTGTCCCCAAATGTGAAATAGTTATGGATGAGGACAGTCAAAGTTCAGCCACCAGGTTAGCCGTGACATTATTGGGGATACTGTTCCCGGGGCCTCTCCTTTTGCCCCTCCACCCCCACGAACATGATACAGTTCTGAGGTGACCTAGAATCCTATTTTCGACGTCTCCGACTCAAGGAATATTTCCAACATATTAACCCACAGAGACCTTCCTACCAACAGGTTTCAGAGTAGCAGCCGTGTTAGTCTGTATTCGCAAAAACAAAAGGAGTACTTGTGGCACCTTAGAGACTAACAAATTTATTTGAGCATAAGAAGTGAGCTGTAGCTCACGAAAGCTTATGCTCAAATAAATTTGTTAGTCTCTAAGGTGCCACAAGTACTCCTTTTGTTCTTCCTACCAACACTACAAAAAGAAGGATTCTGGGTGGACTCCTCCTGAAGGTCGAAACAGCAGACTGGACTTTTACATAGAGTGCTTCCGCCGACGTGCATGGGCTGAAATTGTGGAAAAGCAGCATCATTTGTCCCATAACCTCAGCTGTGCAGAACACAATGCCATCCACAGCCTCAGAAACAACTCTGACATCATAATCAAAAAGGCTGACAAAGGAAGTGCTGTCATCATGAATAGGTCGGAATATGAACAAGAGGCTACTAGGCAGCTGTCCAACACCACTTTCTACAAGCCATTACCCTCTGATCCCACTGAGAGTTACCAAAAGAAACTACAGCAGTTGCTCAAGAAACTCCCTGAAAAAGCACAAGAACAAATCCACACAGACACACCCCTGGAACTCCGGCCTGGGGTATTCTATCTGCTACCCAAGATCCATAAACTGGAAATTCTGGACGCCCCATCATCTCAGGCATTGGCACCCTGACAGCAGGATTGTCTGGCTATGTAGACTCCCTCCTCAGGCCCTACGTTATCAGCACTCCCAGCTATCTTTGAGATACCACTGAGTTCCTTAGGAAACTACAATTCATTGGTGATCTTCCTAAAAACACCATCTTAGCCACTATGGATGTAGAAGCCCTCTACACCAATATTCCACACACAGATGGACTACAAGCCGTCAGGAACAATATCCCCGATAATGTCACGGCTAACCTGGTGGCTGAACTTTGTGACTTTGTCTGCTGGAGTAAATGGGGAAAAATGGAGCCATCGTCATTTACACCAGAAAATTTTGGCCCATAATCTTCATGCATTAATCAAAGTATAAGGGAATACCAGTTACTGATGCACATGCTAATATTATTTTAGAACACTATGAACAGATGAAAATTATACTGTGAGAGGGATTTGTGGCTTTCTGTAGCACGTGTCATGTCTTTGAGTAAAGTGAAAGACATGTCAGAGACGCCTTTTTGGCTGAGGTATGTCACTGCTGGTTGTGGTATCTCTTTCACTTCACTGATATGCATATTATGTGTCAAAAAGGACTCAGTCATATTCCTATTTAAGATGGCAGCAGTCTGGCCATTAACTTCAATGGGAGCATGATCTGGCCCAACGTATTTCAACTAGTACTACTGTTGATTGAAACCTAACGCCTGTGTGATAGTAACTGTAGTTCAGCAGAGAGTCCAACACTGCTTTTTTTCATTATATGTAATATGCTTTTTTCATATTTTTGGTGTATTATATGGGAGTATGGTAGAATATTTTAGATCACTCAGTATGTCTTTGGTCTGTTATAAATGTGTTGTTTAAACTATCCTAAACTTGTAATTTCTATCTATGAAATTCCTAGAGAGCTTATTTTGTATTTAGAAGCTTACAGCTTTGTTTGTTTATATGCATATTGGAGCAATCAAGAACTTTGCTCCAGCCTTTCATTTAGGTTCTGGGCTGAATACTATTGAGCATTGTAGTGTTTGGAAAATGTCCCCCTCTGCTCCTCCCCATCCCCCGGAAATGTCAGCGCAAATGAAGACAATTTTAGTTTCAGTGAGGAAAAAAAAAAGTATTTGAAAACTGAAAAAAAATTATTCAGCAATGCTGCTGTGGTGCCTCAATTGGAGTTGTATTTCGGGTGCCTCTTGCTCCCATTCTTTATTGGCCGGGCTACCTGGTCATACAACATTTCCCATGCTTCACCATAGTCTGTCTGATCACTCAGATACCATGGTGTATCACAGGAGTCCATGGCCAGGATACTTCCTGGGAGACGTAATCTGTCTAGGGAACCCAGCCCATGGTGGAGTATTTGGGGTATGAGACTTGCAAACTACAAGTCTCATGAAGCAGTGCAGCAGCTTTTCCAGTTACAAATATTTGGGGTTTGGGGTGGTTAGTTTTTCTATGAAAAATTTGACTTTTTAATGAAAACCAGACACTTTAAAAATATATCTATTTGGTTGAAAACCCAGCTTTGCATCAATAAACAGTCTTGTTGGAATATTTTCCAACCAAAGCCCTATTGGTCATTTATTTAATCTCCTCCAATATTTTCCCAGAGAATTTGGCCTTACTTTAGAATTAGATATTTAAGGGTCACTAGCTGTAACTGAAGAATACTCTTACATATATTTTTTGAGCAAGAATTGTTCTGTTGAGTTTTAAACTGCCAGTCTTTCTTTTTTGGCCTTGGTAAGTTTTTGTTGTTGGCTGGACCCCCGAGGAGAATTCAGAAAGACATGCTGAAATTTTAGTTTGGACAGAAGGTGACTGGTTTGGAGTCCAGAGGTAGATTTGTTATAAAGATGATGGCCCTCTGTCCAATGAGACCCCCATCAAAAGGGGGAAAAGTAGCAGGAGCACCAAGTGAACAAGACACCAAAGGAGCAGTTATAGAGGTAGGAGAGGGCAGAACCAAGAAAGCCCAGAGATGACAGGATTTCAAGAAGAGGAGTATTACAGTAAACAGTGTCAAAGGAAGCTAGTGGATCATGAAGGAAGAGGATGGAATAAAAGCCCTTATATTTGTCCTCGAAGAATTCATTAGGGACCTTGGTGAAAGTTGTTTAGTGGAATGTATGGAGTAGATGCCACATTTGTGGACTGGGGGTCCCAAATGGAATTATATGAGATGAGTTTAAGGCTGCTATTCATTCAGTTAGTATAGAGATGAAGGGCAGAAAGAAGGTGGAGTGAAACTTTTAGTGGGAGTTGGGACTACAGCTGGGATTTTTTAAGATGGGACAAACCAATTCATGTGTCTGTTGGGAGGACCAGGAATGATGTAGAATACTGTCACCTCAAGATTTTATTTTAAATTCATGATCCTTGATTTTATAGTGTTTATTCAACAGCAGAAAACCCATTACCTTGTTTTAATATTATACTAGCTCCATATTGTCATTGTGACATATTGCATTCTGTATTGGACTCTTGTCATTTAAAACATTGCAGCAAAGGAGCATGGTACACTTGTGTTTTCATGCAACTTCTCCAAGGTCAAATATAGAGTATACCTGTGAAATGTCTTTCAAACTTTCTTTGTATGCTTCTTGAGCACAGTAGAGAAAAACAATTAGGGATAAATTTCCAAAGAAAAGCAGTATTAAAAAATAGCAGGATTTGAACATGCATGTCATAGATTCATAGATTCATAGATACTAAGGTCAGAAGGGACCACTCTGATCATCTAGTCCGACCTCCTGCACAGCGCAGGCCACAGAATGTCACCCACCACTCCTATGAAAAACCTCACCTATGTCTGAGCTATTGAAGTCCTCAAATCATGGTTCAAAACTTCAAGGAGCAGAGAAGCCTCCCTCCAGTCAACCATGCCCCATGCTACAGAGGAAGGCGAAAAACCTCCAGGGCCTCTCCAATCTGCCCTGGAGGAAAATTCCTTCCCGACCCCAAATATGGCAATCAGCTAAACCCTGAGCATATGGGCAAGATTCGTTACTTTGAAAAAGTACCCATTAATGCCACTGGCATATTTTTTTCCTGTTCCTCAGAAACAGACTTGAGTTGTTCAAAGCAAGTGCTGCCAAAGTTTGGAGACATTTACTTTTCAATGCTCTTAATTCAGCTGACAAGAGCAGTCCATTTATCTTGTGACCTATTTATAGTCATCAAACAAACTGTAGCCAGTGGATCTGCTTTACTTAACGTAGTACAGTGGGTGGAAGATTAAGAGCATGTCTAATGCACTCATGAAAATAGCCATGCATATGTCTGATACAGTTCACTGCAGAAATGTGGCTATACTGTATAATTGTCATGTATTAAATATAAACAGGTTTATACTATAAAGGACAGAAAATGAAAAGTTAATCTGACTGCTTTGTAGATCCAATAGCTTTTGGAGTCTCTTTAGTGTGTTATTTAACCAGTGGGGAGTAATGTTGTGAAAACGTTTGTTCTGTTTATGTTCTGGTCCTAAATTTTTTGAAAGATGCATTCTTGACTTTTTGTTGTGAGTTCTCAACATATTATTTAAATAAATACTTAGTTGTCTTATTTTTCCATAGTAATTTAATGGATATAAGAGACTTTATTTCCACTGTGTAATTACAGAATTGTAAACTGAACTTCTCTCTTCACTTCTCAGGTTATTTTTGAAGTAGTCACTTCAGGTCATCAAGGATATCTGGCTATTGATGAGGTGAAGGTTTTGGGACATCCGTGCAGTAAGTGCCTATATTATTTTGGAACTGTCTTTCTAAAATGTATTTGAGACAATATTCCAATATATGTCTGTCAAGGTTTCTTCCCCACTCTGAACTCTAGAGTACAGATGTGGGGACCTGAATGAAAAACCCTCTATGATTATTCTTACCAGCTTAGGTTAAAACTTCCCCAAGGTACAAACGTTTACCTTTTGTCCCTGGACCTTATGCTGCCACCACCAAAGTGTCTTAACAAAAATAACAGGGGAAGTGCCCACTTGGAAATGTCTCCCCTCCAAAATATCCCCCCAAGCACTACACCCCTTTTCCTGGGGAAGGCTTGATAAAAATCCTCACCAATTTGCATAGGTGAACACAGACCCAAACCCTTGGATCTTAAGAACAATGAAAAAACAATCAGGTTCTTAAAAGAGAATTTTAATTAAAGAAAAAGTAAAAGAAAAACCTCTGTAAAATCAGGAAGGGAGATACCTTACAGCGTAGTCAGATTCAAAACATAGAGAATCCCTCTAGGCAAAACCTTAAGTTACACAAAGACACAAAAACAGGAATATACATTCCATTCAACAAACTTATTTTATCATCCATTTAGACAAAACAGAATCTAACGCATATCTAACTAGATTGCTTACTAGCTCTTTACAGGAGTTCTGACCTGCATTCCTGCTCTGGTCCCGGGAAAAGCATCACACACACAGAGAGGACTCTTTGTCCCCCCCCCCCTTCTCCAGCTTTGAAAGTATCTTGTCTCCTCATTGGTCAATTTGGCCAGGTGCCAGCGAGGTTATCTTAGCTTCTTAACCCTTTACAGGTGAAAGGGTTTTTCCTCTGGCCAGGAGGGATTTAAAGGTGTTTACCCTTCCCTTTATGTTTGTGACAATGTCTAAAGCAAATGAAACAGGAAATGTCAATAACAATTCCAGTGTTATAAAAATTTATTGACTGTCAAGCAACCATTGTAAGCATTAAGATGCTGTACATTATATCTGAAGAGATGAGTGCTTATTCAAGTTCTGAACAGTGCCTAACATGATGGGGCTCTCAATCCCTTATTGGTGCCTCTATGTGTTACTCCAGTGCGAATAATAATAAAGCCTACCCATGCCAACCCTGCTTATCAAAGATCACAGATTGAGGTATGTGGCTGCAGGTAGAGTAGCGAAGAAATGAACACGTGTGATTTCCTTCAGACCTTTTCAACCAGAACACTTAACTGGCTGTGGGTTTGTTGCTTTGTTATGCAACATTGCAAATAAAATGCTTTATATGTAGTAATTTGTCATGACTTTCAGCAAACTGCCCAAGTAAACTAAAATTATTTAGAATTGTTAAAGCTTATTAAATTAAACGAATAAAGATATATTAATATTAATCTTCTGAATTGAAGATTGTAACCTATTGTGCCTAAGGTTGATGGGCGGGAGACTGCATATAACTGGCAAATACTATCCCTGAAGGTATCCCTAATGGTTTGTAAACAGGCACTGTGTCATTTAAAATAAAATGTAGTTTATTGTTGAATATTGGAATGCCTCATAAAAATGGTTTTAGAGTTTAGTGGCAGAAAGACATAGAAACATCTTGAAATGTGGAGATGGCTATACAGAATCAGCAACTTTGTTATTTCTGATTCACTTAGTTCTAATAAACGTAGAAGGCTCTCATGTTGCTTCTACAGTATTTGTGCTTAAACTGCATTTTGAATTTGTATCTGTAATTCAAATAGGCTAAGTAATACTTTGTCATGTTAATTTTGCCTGCAAAATATTTGAGTTTTGATCTGTGCATTTATAGTGATCAATCCTCAAAGCATGGATGTAGTTATTGTTAAAGCAGAGAGCAAAATACACCCCACAGCGTGCAATGTACTAGCATAACCAATGAAACTCATGTTGAAACCTAATTACTTTAATGAAACAATTCTTTAGTAAAGTAATTAATTTAGGATATGAAGAATTCATTATAAACATCTAAACAGTTATAGTGTATACTAAAAATTAAAAATATTGTGTTAAAATTGTTAGTGTCTAAATTTTTGGCAAGACAGATAATGCTATGCATACACTCTACCAAGTTTTACAGTGTTGCCAAAATAAATAAACTCAGAGTGATTATCTTCAAATTTTTAAACAGTTCCCAGAGAGCATGAGGAGAGGTACAGCCGCAAGGGGCCCCAGGACCCTGCTGCCCATAGAAAGCCCTGGTTGCAGCCCACCCTCCCCACTGCTTCCCTGCCTTCAGGCAGGTTTGCTGGGCTGCAGCAGCCAGGAAAGGCATGTTCCTTTCCTGGCTGCTTCCTCGCAAACCTGCCTTCTGCTTATAAGCAGTAGCAGAGGCAGTAGCTAGGCTGACGAAAGAATTCTTTGGTCAAACTAGCACTGTCTACACTGGGGGTTAGGTTGGGATAGCTATGTCTCTCAGGGGCATGGATTTTTCTCACCGCTGAGCAATCTGTAACTACACTAATGTAAAAATCCTAGTGTAGACTAGGCCTACGTCTTTTCCTTTGAATTTCCCTCTCCACGCCTGACATTGGCTACAGGTTAATGGGCCAGGGTCAACTGGGTCTAAAGACTCTCTTTAATTCTTTAACTTTAACTTTAACTTCCCAGATATAGACTGGAGGACCAGTGCTAGTAATAATAATAGGGCTCAGATTTTCCTAGATGCGATAGCTGATGGATTCCTTCATCAAGTAGTTGCTGAACCGACTAGAGGGGATGCCATTTTAGATTTAATTTTGGT